>NC_140418.1:95062500-96329166 GCF_965140295.1 Lepidochelys olivacea | reverse complement strand
GTGACTGGAGCCACAGCCTATAGAGGCTACAGTACCCAACACACCTTGCTGCATTTTGATCCAAATAGATTGCTCATTGGCTGCTGTTGGCAACTACTCACTAGCTACTGAGATCATAGATTTCCCATTGGCTGCTAGCAGCATGAATCTGCTTAGAATGCCCCACTCAGCATAGGTATAGTAATCAAGCTAAAACCCCTGATTAGTTACCAAATGTATCAGGCCCTATTGATGCTTAAAGATTTAAAAGGCCTGTGGAATTCTAAACCACCCACACAACATACAGAGAGAAAGCATAGTAGTACAGTTACTTATTTATATAGCTCTTTGTACAGAGAACCAGAACACGGGTAGCAATTTTAAAGAGGTAGATGGTTAGCTAACGTGATGTACTGGCCTGAGCACAAGATCTGCGGTCAGGAACTCTTGAGTTCTAATGCTGCCCCGATGCATATTCTTTAGGTACACTTAGGCAAATCACTTAACTTCGTTGTGCCTCAGTTTCCTTATTTGTAATGAGGCCATTATAATACCTACCCATGTGAACTGATTAACAAGTTACTATGTTTAGATTAAAAGGGCTATTTATTAACAACATAAGTAGTTGTGGGGTTTTTTTGGTACAATAGTTGCAACCAAAGGCCCCAGCCAGGCCCAAGGGCGTGCTCAGGAATTTAAAATTTCGCTAGTTTTGGTGGGGCATGTTGTGCATCCCCACTATAGCCACTGGGCCAGAGAAGCTCGCTTTCCCTGCTGTGGCCCCGCGGAAGGAAGAATTCTGTGTCCCTGCCAAATATTGGGGGTTGGGGTCATGCCCCTGCTTGTCCCCCCCTTGTACACTGCATACAGTACATACATAAAATAAAACAGAGTGTCTACTCCAAAGAGCTTGCAATCAAAGAAGGAACAAGATGTGACAAGTAGGTGTAGGACACCACAGGGTTGGACAAGAGAAAGGAAGAGTGAAAACAAGGCTACATAGTTCGCTTCTCTAAGATAAGTGAACTAGAGATATTAACGATTGAGAGACAGGCCACCTATCACTGGTGGTTTACAGGAGCACAGCGATTCATGATGCCTAGTTTCTATAAACATAAATAAATTGCATAAGTAGAAAAGAGATTTTCTTATTTCTCTTCACTCTTAGTTGCCCAAGTTTGAAAATTGGGTTCCTTGAAAACACACACACACACACACACACACACACAGAGTGATGGCAACCTTGTTGTCTATTTTTTATGAAGTTGCCACCATGCAGGAGGGACTGAAAGAGATTACCCAGTAGTGGTTTTATCCAAATCAAACAATCTTAGGCCTAAAAAGACTAAACGAGCAGCCATATATTTACATTCTCAAACAGGGATTTATGGTTAGTCTACAGTATTTAGGGATCACTATTATTCCATACACCAAAATGCTAGTAGAACTGAAAGACTACAAAAGATGCAGCTATGAGAATTTTTTTTTAAATGAAAACCATTTAAGCTTGCTAATTTTTGCTGTCTCAGACAATCAAAATTCCAATTGTCTGGGACATCAAATCTAAAAAAGCATGAAATTAATCTTCAAAAGTTAAAGTCTTAAGTACATTGCATCATTATTTTTGTTGGATATATTTTTGATTATAATGCAGATGAACCCCAAATTTAATAAAACTAAAACAACATGAGTTAAGTATGAAACATAACAGGATATTGCAGAGAGATTAGGTAGTTTCCTTTAGACTACTTGCAGAGCCCAAGGAAAAATCAAACACAAGGAACATAGTGAAGAGAAGACACAGCTTAATTAGAATATTTAACTGAATAGGAAAGCAGAATACTCAGAGTACAGGTTTTGGCAACAAAATACAGAAAGCACAAGAAGTACCCAAAATCTCAGTAGTTCCTCTACGGCAGATGTCGTTTTGCCTTTCAACCATTGGTAGTAGAGAAAGAAGCATGCTAGCTAAATTTAAACCAGCTGTAATGATGAGAGTGTTACAGTTGGACTGGAGGAAGCTTACCTCATGAAAATATTGTGGAAACTGCTGTTGGAAAGATAATAAAAGGATTAACTGCAGTTTTAGTGGACCATTTACTTTTCAATCAAAATGTCTCATGTATTTCCTGTTCTCAAGTGGCTTGAATTCCAAAATTCCTTTGTCTATTACAGTGCATAGTAGCAAAGCCTGTCATAAGAAATTAATAATTTTACATGGAAGAAAACTTTTATTTATATGGATTGAGCGCTATTTGTGCTAACTGCCCCAAACAGTCTCAAAACCTACTTGGCCAGCAATCTTAACGGGCAAAAGAAAGAAGAAAATCAGCACCCTCAAAAACAAAGTAAAATTGTATACAATGGGTAATTGTAAGCAATGAAAGAAAATCCCCACTACAAATACCAAGAGATGCAAAGTTACTGAACAGGGCAATCCACTAAACATAACAAAACAAAACTTAAGAACTCAATTGATGCAAAATGAATTGCCTTATTAATTTCCAGGGGTAACTGCACAACTATTACCCCATCAAAAGATAACCAATAATGTAAAATGGCATAACATCATAGCACAAAGAAAATACAAAGAAATCTTTTTTAAAAAATGGAATGTAATTCAGCAGGCAAATGATCCCCATTTGAGGATAATAATTTTAAGGAGATGAGTCTGTGCCTTAAGATCTCGCATTGCTAGATCAAGTAATTTCAACAGCAGGAAGCTAGACTTGCAGAAAAGATGCATTTTTAATGTGCCTCAAAGGTCCGGTTTTACTATAGCATACGACTCGAGGTCTCAATTATTATTACCTGCTGATAGTCACTATTTTTGTTCTGGTTATGGAAGGAGTTAACTGCTCGTGTGATGTTATGCTCTTAATTCTCTCTGGGACACACAGAGTACTGGAGTGATTACACTGTCAGCTGTAATGAAACAGAGCTTTATATATTTACATGCCAAGAGTACATACATATTTCCAGCATGTCCAATATGCAGGTTTTCGTCGGGCCTTTCACAACACTAAATTCTTGAGATGTTGTCAATAGCCTATTATTTAATGCAGACTAACAAAGTGACTGAAAGGGGAAAATTTTTAGTGTTACATGAACTAACTTCTGTGGTATACACAGAGTCCTATACAAACACTGACTGGAATGTAACATTAGAAAGCTGCTATACAATAGCTGTCGAATATGCATCTTAGCAAAAATGAAGAAGGGTCTCCATCGCCTGCCTGAGTAAATCTAGCACTCTCTACTGCGTCTTTCATCATCATAGAAAAGCTAACCAAGTTTCCCCATTTTATCATTTTCTTTAAAAAAGCCTGAAAGAAATCAAGAGAAGAGATTGTTTTCATTTCTTTGTAAGTGATTAAAAAGCCAGTTCCACTGAGAAATCCAGATGGTTTAGCAGTTTCATTACATTTTTATTTATAAGAAAGGGGTTTTCATTGCTCTTTTAACATTTACGGCAATAAAAATAACTGTAAAGAGTTTAAATTCCTCAGTGCTTTTACAAGAGATGTTGATGCTACTTATGAAACTGAGGCCAAAGGTAATTATTTGTATAGGTACTCCTGCTTGATAAATTAGACACATACAGTTGTCACTCTTAAAATGTGCCATTTTACCTCAAGCAACTAAATAATGATGCCTCACTATTTCCATTATTTCCACTGTTATTCCATATACATGGTTTCGGGAATACTAATTGAATTGAATACTAATATTAAGATAACATTATTAAGATATCTAAGGCAAATGAAAAGTTGTTAAGGTGATAATAGCATTATTCTGTGGCAACGCAAAAAATGTTGCGTATTACTTTTCCTCTCCTCCAACCGATCGTTAATACTTGACACAAGGCCTTGAGAGATTTCTAGCACCAAATTACATATATAGATATATAAACACACACAAGCCATAATGGACTTCATCCTGTCCTCACGTTCTTATGAGTATTTCTCACAATAAGATTTTGCTACCAATACAATAATGGGGGGGAATTTTGTAAATTGAGTAACATCACCTGCTGGTGCAATTATTCCTTTGATTTTTTTTTTTTTTTACAGCAGTACACAAAGAAAGCTTTGAAAATCTCATGACTCAGTTTGGAAGCTCATGTCAAACTTGCTTAGTTTTATCTAGTCTATTCAAGGTCTTATATTATCGCTGCTCCCTGCATATGGAAAGCTCCATGGAAGCCATTAACTTCTATTTTAATTTGGCCACATTATCGTCATAGGATGCAGATCAGCAGACAGTGCTGTTCTCAAGACCTCCTTTTTGGAATGCTGATGTTGTTTACTATAGCTTGATCAGAGGAGAACAAAGGGGTTTATTTTTTCAGAACACTCTATTTTGCCTAGTTCAAAAAACAAAACAACCCCCCTAAATCCAACCCCTAACAACCTTAGAAAATCTCAAGATATGCAGATTTTTTAACCATTTTAAATCCTTAATATGATTCTTTTTCTTTTCTGAACTACCATCTCAAACTGTTGCACTATTAACTCCATGGGTTATTGTTGAGAAGGAGGAATGAAAAGAATTTAATTAGATGTGTTTTATGTTTCTTTATTTAAAATGTCACCTGAGGCTCAGTGACCCTTATTTTACGTTAAATGACTGCTGCTGGCTTTGATCATCATTTTATTAATGCTTTAATGAATATTAAAAAAATAAACCATTGTATTAAAAGTTAAGCTTTCATATAAAGGGGACTGAATCTCTTTTCCAAGAGCTACAATATTTATTACTCAAACATTTCCTTTAAAATTAAGTTCCTTCCCCAAATCTCCTTAGAACAAACCAAGTTACAGGAAAGTATGATAATTATATTTGAATAATATTGAAGAGAGAGAGCCAGTGAGTGAGCAGAGTAGCATGTTTCTGTTCAAACAACAGATTCCAGACTTACCATACACTTGTTTGGTTTTTCTCCAGAATGAACCCTCATATGAATCAGCAATTTGTAACGAGCATTGAAAGGCTTATACCGACGGACACAGCCTGCCCAGAAGCAAGTAAAGTCCTCTCCCTTCCTTTGGTCAATGTGTGTTTTTTCTAGGTGTCTGACCAGTCCATCTTGTTGGTCATAAGTGGCATTGCAGTCAATCCACCGACAGACCTGTGTACCATTGCTGACCTCTTGTTCATCTCCTTCACTGGGCTGAAGGGACTTTGGAGACATGGAGACGTGCAAATGAGGCAACGTCCCTTGAGTCTGGCTTAGCTGCTGGTGTAAATGATAAGGCGGCGGCGGCAGCCCCTGACGATGCCGAAAGAGATCTGTGTTAGAGGAATAATCATCGACCGGTTCTTGTTTTAAGAAACTCACCTTCTGGCTGCTGTGTGAGGCATCTTGCTGAGGCATACTAGTACCATTCATCATAAGGTTAAGACTTGCATTTTCCTCTATTTGCTGCATTTGTAGCGGATCACAGTCATCTCTGTCACAATCAGTGGAAAGAGGTACAAGGCATGCTGAAGGAGAGGGAAGACTGCAAGGGTTCCCAGGCTGAGAGCAAGACTGAGGACAAGAAGATTTCTGAGCACTGTGGTGACTGACCTCCAAAGGATGAGAGGAAATGCCAGCCGAATTAGTCCGCAGACCATTCACGCAGGTGACCAGTGATGTTTGCGACGTGCGGATAATAGCTGTAATATCGATTCCTTCAGCTGAAGATGGCATAACAGAGATGCATCTTTTCTTCAGGTTGCTTGATTGTAGCCTGGCTGAATGTTGAGGGCTGCCAAATGACAATGAACCCAGGGAGGAGCTATGTTCATTATTAAACAAGTATGATGAAAGTGAATTTGTAAAGCTATTATTCATTAGGTCTATTTCAGGATGCAGACTACCAGAGGCTCGCAGCTCCATTCCCTCTGTAGTCCTTCTATGTGCAGAAACCTCCGAAAGAACCTTATAATCACCTGGGCACTCTTGCTTAATGTGCTGAGCTGGGTGACTTCCATTCATGCACAAAGTGGAAGAATCGATGGAGTCCTGAAACCTGGGAGACCTGTAATACAGTTTCATTAAACATCACCAACTGTGGGAGAATTTATGATTTTTGTACAAGATGCAACATTTATTACGCCCTGGAGAATGAAACCACTTATTCTCTACTGCACGTTGTCTGTGTCTTCCAACAATTAACTTTTAAAAACCTGCAATGTTTCCTCTGTGGCCTTGTAAAGGTAGCATCATTTTACATGGGATTAATTTTACACTGTGGGTTACACATTGCACAAACTCCTTCCCACCCCTACTACTGACATCTCATCAATCATAATCTATAGGGTCAATGTACAGACTGGACAAAACCATAGCAAAAAGTGTGATAGCTTTAGCCATTTTTTAGTTTTTTGAACACAAGCATTTTCGTTAGAGCACATAGGGAAAGTGTTTTGGAGTTCTCACATAGCTCACAGTGGTGGCATTAATTTTGTTCACACTCTCTAGAGACATTCACCATTACAAAATTCACAACATTTCAACTCACAAGGCATTTGTTTGAGGAAAAAATTTGATCAGCTGAAAAAAGGGGGATGTAAAGAAATAACTGGAACTGCTGGGCACTATTACAATCTACAATAATCATTAATTTAAAAAACCTGCTAGTTGCCTCAGATCAGTGATTCTCAATCTTTTCCCTAGCAGAGCACCCCATTTTTATCTAGCTGGGATCTAGCCAGGCCCCCTCTGCCATTTGGTAATGTGAGGCTAGGTTAGCACTGACTCCCTGGCATTTGTTCAAGATCCTACTGAGAGTCACAACCCCCAAGGTAGGAACCCATGCCTTAGGTAACTAAATAGGGTTAGGAACATAAGAATGGCCATATCAGATCAGATCCATGATCCATTTAGTTCTGTTCTAACACTGGGCAATACAAATTGGCTCATGCAAAGGAGTCCATAACAGACAATTTTTAAATAACCTGCCTATAGGAGAAGTTTTTTCCTAATATTTTCTTCCAGGCAATCAGTGATTGGCTTATGTCCTAAAGCACAAAGTTTTATCTCTCTTATAAATATTTATCATAGCTGATATAACTGTGTCTGTATTATTTCTCACTATTAGCAGCTGTTCCCTAGATATTCCTACAGCTTATGTAATATATAGGGCTTGTGCTGGCCCTCTTCGCATGGGTGAATTTCACACTACAGAGGATTGTGGGTAATATTGCAAACACTGAGGCAACTATGGTTATTCAGCAAGTTTTTAAGGAAACCACATTTAAAACAAAATTGGAAAAATTGTAGAGTGAGCAATGCCTGTATATGCAGCATGTATAGCCAGATAGCTACTGATGAGTCAAACATGCAGCTACTGTACACGTATGTAATGGAAATATTTATGGGGTAAATCACAGAACCATGGAATAGATTTCATTTATCTTACAACTTGACTATTTCAACTGCATTCTGCTCCCTAATCCATTCTTGCTGGGGCTATTCTAACATTCCAACTATGGACAGCTTTCCAACTGCTATGAATTTAAAAAAAAAAACCACACCCACAAAAACGTTTCTTACCCACAACGAGGAGAGATTTGTCAGAAAGATTACAGTGCATTGAGATTCAGTACTGGCAATATTCGCAGGGGTGGGTGGGTGAGATTCTGTGGCCTGAGTTGTGCAGGAGGTCAGACTAGACTATCATAACGGTCCCTTCTAACCTCAATATCTATGAATCTATGAATTACTTCTGGTGTCTTGTTTACAACACACCGGCTAATATGTCCCAGAATGATGTTTGCTTTTTTGAAACAGTGTTATATTGTTGACTCCTGTTTAGTCTGTGATCCATTATTACCCCAGATCCTTTTCTGTAGTACTCCTTTCTAGGCAGTCATTTACCATTTTGTATTTGTACAATGGATTATTCTTAAGTGTAGTGCTTTGCATTTGTCCTTATTGAATTTCATCCTGTTTATTTCAGACCATTTCTCCAGTTTGTCAAGATTATTTTGAATTCTAAACCTGTCCTCCAAAGCACTTGCAACCTCTCCCAGCTTGGTATCATTCACAAACTTAAGTATACTCTCTATGCCATTAGCCAAATCATTATAAAAGATATTGAATAGAATTGGATCCAGGTCAGATCCCCATGGCACCCCACTGAATATGCCCTTTCCAGCTTCATTTTGAACCACTGATAACTACTCTCTGAGTATGGTTTCCAATCAGTTGTACACCCACCTTATAGTAGGCTATCTTTTCTTAGGTTGCTTAGGAGAAGATAATGTGAGACAGTATCAATAGCCTTAGTAAAAAGTTGAGATATATCACATCTACTGCTTCCCCCCATCCACAAGGCTTATCACCTTATCAAAGAAGGATGTTGGGTTGGTTTGACAAGATTTGTCCATGACAAATCCATGTTGATTGTCACCTTCTTATCTTCTCGGTACTTACGAATTGATTGTTTGATTATTTGCGTCATTATCTTTCCAAAGTCAAGCTGACTGGTTTTTAATTTCCTGGGCTGTCCTTATTCCTCTTTTTATAGATATGTACCATATTTGCAGTTTTCCAGTCCTCTGGGATCTCTCCCTTCCTCTATGAGTCCTCAAAGATAATGGCTAATAGTTCAGATATCTCTGCAGCCAATTCCTTAAGTATTCTAGGATGTATTTTATCAGCCCCTATCAACTTGAAGACATCTAACTTGTCTGAATAATTCTTACCTTGTTCTTTCCCTATTGCAGCCTCAGATCCTATCCCATTTATACTGATGTTCACTACATTAGTCCTCCATTCTAACCTTTTTAGTGAAAACTGAAACAAAAAATACATTTAATGCTTTGGCCATTGCTGCGTTTTCTGTTACTGTCTTTCTCTCCTGTCCTTACTCTTCACTTTGCTTCTAATGTATCTGTAAAATGTTTCCTTGTTACCCGTTATCTCCATAGCTAGTTCAATCTTGTTTTGTGCCTTGGCCTTGCTAATTTTGTCCCTATATGCTTGTGTTTTGTTTTGTTTTTTTTAATATTCATCCTTTATAATTTGACCTAGTTTCCACTTTATGTAGGACTCCTTTTTGAGTTTCAGTTTGTTGAAGATCTGGTTAAGCCAGAGTGGTCTTTTACCATGCTTTCTATCTTTCCTATGCATTGGGATAATTTCCTTTTGTGACCTAAATAATGGTGATTGGTCCTGCAGCACAGAGGTACTGATCCCAAGAAGCACTATGCTCCCAAACCTTCCAGTGAAATCAATGGGAGTTTCCAGGACTCAACCTTACTCAAAATCTGGACTGTAGTTTCTGTGATGAAGACAATTGTATCACACGGAGTATGAAATGTATAAAGAGTAAAAAAGAGTGTGATTTCTAAAAAGAAACAAAAGGAAGTATTGGGGTGAATAATTTCAATCAAGAAAGAATGAATTCACATTTCTCATCCACACAGCTTTGTGTTACAGAGGTTCTGCTTATGTAAATATAAATATTGGCTACTAATGCAGATTTGCATACCAGAATTCTTCATAAGAATTATAGCTTTCTAGATATATGCACCATGTTATACACATTATGCCCCCGTTAGTCAGTTAACATTGCTGTAGGAAGTTGCATTATTTTCATTTCCCAACTTTTGGGTGTAGACATTTTCAACCTTAAAGTTGCATTAGTGCAAATTTTCTGCGTTTACTATAGAATTTTATCATCACCCTTCTAGGGCAAACTCTGGGCCCCTGCCGCCGCAGCCATTGTGGGGCCCAAACTGGAGCAGAACTGGTGCAGTTCTACTGACCAGGCACGGGAGGGACAGGATTCCTGGAGACCAGCTTTTTAGGTAGCTCCTTCGATGTTATTATTTATCATTTGTACTGAGATAGCCTTGAGATGGCTCAGTCAGGGATTAGAGCTCCATTATGCTAGGCATTGTGCTAACAGATAAAAAGACAGTCCTTGCCCCAGAGATCTCACAGTCCAGGGCAGTGGTTCTCAACCTGCAGCCCAATCACCACGCAGCTGCAGCCCATGTGACATTCTCAGGGCCATACAGGCAGTATATTTGTGTTATGTGGCCCACATAACACAGAGAGCTGCATATGTGGCCCACAACGGTAAACACATTGAGAACCACTGGTCCAGGAACTATAACTTGCTGCAAACATGGATGTAACAAATAAATGAAGGTGGGATGATGAAGGGACAGTAAAATGAACACAGTACGGTTGTGCCAACATGCAGGGGATAGGGGCGGGGCAGAGTGGGTGGCTTTGATACAGGGGATATACAATAGGAATTGAGGGCGATGGTGAATTTTGGAGGTGGAGGAATTCCTATTGACCTCCCCCGCAGAATACATATAGGTTTGGAGACATCTTTAAATGTTCACTCTAAGCAACAATCCAATTGCACAGGATGTTACAGCACGCTGTACAAAGAAGTAAGGTCTTTGTACAGTATGTTACAGTCCTGTGGTGGCAAGTGAAGTCGTAAAGAGCTTCTAAAGAGACTTCCATACACCGTAATTGGAGCCAGAGAACAAGGACAGTAGCACTTTGCCAGAAGTGTTTTAGTTTAAAAACAGCCTCAGAGTAAAATAGCCCCATAGTAAATAATTTGAAGATTTTGGCTAAACAAATGTACGTGCCTTTAATTTCCCTTGCAAGCAAGTCTTTTCTGATTACTGACAGTTTTAAGAAGCTAGAGGATATTGTTCTGCTACACAATTACGGGGCCCTTGCATGATTTGCTTTTTGTCTGCTCCGCTGCCTTTACACAGAAAAACAAGAACACAATGTGGGAAGAGTTTTCCATGCCTGATAATGGATTATCTGACAAATGGCCAACATTAGCTGTACATGGAGGCCAACTGTGGTGAAGAAGGTATTAGGACTTTTCCAGTATAACACACACATCTCATTTACAAATATTATGTAGTGGAAATTATGTTGCATAACTTAAAAGCTATTAACTGAGCTTGGGATGGAAGAGAAGGGGGTATTATCTGTGGATTAATGCAGTCATCACTGGAATACAGTTCCTGAGGAAAAAAAAACCATGGGGGGAGCTGATGGGGATAATGAATTTCAGTGTGATGGGAAAAACAGCAGAAGCCAGTCGTAACACTGAATTCCTAGCGGCATTTTGAGCTCGTGGTGGAGGTGTCGTCGTTTGTCTGGGTTTTCTTTGTGGTTGTACACATTAGTCGTTCAAAGATTAACCCAGAACCCTTGTCAGAATTTGCATTTCCCCTTATTTATGCATTGGACATCAGAGCTGGTCAGAACAACCACTGCAAAGTACAGTCAGTGCTGTCCAGAGTACGTTTTGTTACATCCATTCCCACCCTCTTTTGTCCAGGCATTGTCCAAGAAAGGGCTCAGTCCTGAAAGGCACTGCGCACCCTCAACTCCCACTGACTTCACTGAAAGCCAGAGCACTCGGCACGATGCATATTGGGCTCTTGTATTTTTAACTCTTCAGGGTAAGGACATTGTCTTCTTGTATTTGTCTGTAAAGAACCACAACTATGTCACTGCGGCAAAGAGTCCTGTGGCACCTTATAGACTAACAGACATATTGGACCTTAAGCTTTCGTGGGTGAATACCCACTTCGTCGGATGCGACTAACAGACATATTGGACCTTAAGCTTTCGTGGGTGAATACCCACTTCGTCGGATGCATCCGACGAAGTGGGTGTTCACCCACGAAAGCTTAAGGTCCAATATGTCTGTTAGTCTATAAGGTGCCACAGGACTCTTTGCCGCTTTTACAGATCCAGACTAACACGGCTACCCTCTGAAACTATGTTACTGTGTAAATAATGAATAGTAATAATAATAAATGCTGTCTGTTTTCGCTTTCATACCAAGAAGTAGCTTTGACTCCATATAATGTGTCTGTTAGGAAAGACAGGTGCATTCACTGTGCTAGGATTAGTTACTGTATGTCTGTCATGCTCACAGAGCCAAGCAGGGCACGAACACTACACTGAAAATCCTGTACAAATCAAAACTGTGGAAACAGGGTGGACATACAAACCGAGAGCAAACAGCCCATGAAGGAATGGAAAGCAACCACAATGTACCTCAAGATGCTCTCCAAACAGTTACTCAGGAAATGCTGAAACCTGACGATTTTAGAACATGTTGTAAAACAAACACAAGAGAATTACCTCAATCACCTGCTGCTTTATCGTAATAGCAGCCCTCTCATATTCTGTTGCATACAATCCTCTATGTTGTGCTGGGAATCTTCCCTCAGACAGAGATGGAAGGAGTTCATATTTCTGAGTGTAGTACTGTGATCCCCAGTATACACTTATCTGTCATTTCCCTATTATGGATTTTAGAAAAAGCTTCAAAAAGATCTAAGCAGGGTCCTCTCCTTCTCTTTTTGTTTTCTTCTGCCCAAATTATCTTTGTTTCATAATTATCCTCAACGACAGAATAAAAACAGCCTGATAATTGCAAGAACAGCACTGAGACATAAAATGGTTGGGACGGAGCTGAGTTAAATGCAGCAGAAGCATAAAAGTTTTAATACCAGCAGCAGAATATGTTTGCTATTTGGCATGAAAATGATCTGCTTTTTTTCCTTAAAGTTCTCTCCACTTGATTGTCACATTGATGTGCCTTTTATTCCTGAAAATTCAGATATCCTTGTCCCATTAGTAAAAGAAAAAGGGAAAACAATGCATAAATGTGTATAATAAAATCAAAAACAGCCAGATTTCCATGACTAAGTTACACAGTCAAAATTTCCTCTTGCTGGATCTATGGAAATTTGGGTTTGATGGTTCCAGGCAGAAAGCATCAATTATTCCAAATATTTAAGATAAAGCCTGCAACTTTATTGAGTTTTTTTTATTTCTGCATCTCTTCAAAAAGGTCAAGATCATTTCTTATCATAAGCTTTTCCAGAAACCATTGTAATTAAAATAGATGGACATATTTTAATTCAGAGCAGGCTTCTATTCACAATGCATGTCTGTTTCGGGTATTTGTTTAAAATCTGGTAATGTTAAATTTGTAACAACAACACAAAAAATAATAGAGTTCTACATTTTCGTATAATTAATTTATAGCAAATGTTTAAGTAGGGCTCTGCCATGAACAGAATCTAAGAACTGTGCATATATCAAAACCAGAGCCCAGATTTTTACATTGTAGCCTTAAAAGCAAATACCAAGGATATGGTGCTCTGTGGGAACATTTAGCTCCGTTTGTTAAAGGAAACACTGTAGAAAGAGAGTGGCACCCGCTTCCTGGAGGTTTAATGGTGGCATGCCAGACTGCCATATGGAAGACTCCAGTTTGGGAGTGACTCTACCATCCTTTTTTCCTTGGTTGGAACTTAGAAGCATCGTGGGTGGTGAGAAGGGAGGGGAGGCAGTTTTCTTTCCAATTAAGGCACTGGCAAATTATCATTCATTTCAGTGGATGCTGGGATCGTACTCACAGAGGAGACATACTTAAACCCCAAAAGTGAAGGGTGTCACTGCCTTTAGAGTGATCACCTAGTGGTAGGCTCATGGAGCAGTATGAGTGCATCTGCACAGAAAGGCCATGCCTCAGGCCCAGCAGTAAGGTACCATCAATGACAGCCGCTAATGAGTAATGGAATTAGTTGATTGGAAGGGGAGATTAAATGGCTGCCCCAGAAGAAATGAGAAGATGAGGCAAAAGCCAAAGAGATCATCCAACCCTGGCATTCACATCAGGCCACTCAAGCACGCCCAATGAGGGCAGAACCCATGTCCAGATCCTGAAAGGTTGCTACTGGGAAAAAAAGATTATAGCAATGAAGGGCTTCAAAAGGGAAAGGTATATAAAGCTACAAAAACAGGAACAATACCTGGTATCTGAGTGTGTTAAATTCAGGTGACCGACATGTAGCAATCTCTCACGAGATAATGGGTAGTCTCGGGTAAGTGGATTTCCTGTGTGGATGAGCAGACTCTGTCTACAGACAGGTACTGAGCTATTTGTCATTTCCATGTCCATCATGTTCTTCTTCTCGGAGATCAAATTACAATGGCTGTATCCACCATTCACTGTTAAATAAATTAAAAAAGAGAGAAAGTGAGTGAGAGAAAATAACCATAAGCTTCTACCCACGGATGCTGCTATATCAGTTATCATTCTCAGTTGTTCCCACTTTTGGCTCCTCTCATGAAAGCATTATAATTGCAACAGCAAAGAATGTTAAGGGTTTCACAATGAACCAAGAACTAATTCCAAAGGAATTAGTGTCCAGAATTTATTGCTCTTGTTCCTTTTTTTAAAGATGAGGCTGTTTTTCACTTCATATGTTAGCTTTAAAAAAAATGTAATAGTTTCCTTTTCTTCTACGTTTTTGGGGGGCAGCAAGAGGTAGTGTTTCCTACATTTTTTAGTTGGTTAGTTTTGTTTTGGGGTTTATTCATTTATTTTGGTGGGATTGGTTGTTGGATTTTTTTCTATTAGTAAAATTAATGAGGACAATATTAATGCAAGGGTCTTCTGCAGTCTAAGTGAAGTCTTCATTTTTTGTATTTTTGGTCTACACAGGAAAGTTATACTGGTATAAGATGTGAAAACTAACGTATGATTTAAAACTGATAGCGTAACAGCAGCATAAATTCCCCATGTAGATACACTTAACATGACCTGAGTGCCTTTCTTTAGAAATTTTGGTTTAGCTTATGTCACTTTTAAGCTAAACCAAAAAAAAAAAAAAAAGCTACTTTAATAAGAGAATAAGTGTCCACATAGTGAGTTATATCAGTCTAACTGTACTGTTTGAACTGTAGCAGTATAATTATACTGTCAAAACTTTCCTGTACTAGCACACCCTTAGAATATACAGGATCAGGGCATTAGTGAGGAGATTCTAGTTTATTTCCTGATGACAAATGGGAAAAAAATAAATATTTGTCATGTGTTTAAGTTTATTCGTATTTTCAAAATAATCGATTATTTTTCTATATTCTTATTCTGCTCTGGCTAGATCTGGACATGTTTAATTTCACTCTTACACCAAAAGATGAGGGAAATGGACCAAAGATACAGCAATTATTTTAAGAAAAAGAATTCTGGACACATTTTCAAATCTATCCATGGACATTAGATGCATAGATCCAAAAATGACAGATGTGTTTAAAAGCAGATGGCAAGATATAGCCTAGGACTTAGATCCTGAGCCTGAAAACACCAACACACATGCTTAAATTTAAGTATGTGAGTAATTCCACTGACTTTAATGGGACTACTCATGAGCTAAAAGTTAAGCATGTGGGAAAACATCTGCAGAATAGGAGGGGCCTTAAACTGCGAGGTACAAAAAAAAAATCACTATAGATATTTACCATGATATGCTTATTGCACATGGGCCATGCCTTTAAAATACTAGATCATAAGTATGGCCATACTTGGTCAGATCAATGGTCCACCTAGCCCAGTATCTCGTCTTCTGACAGTGGCCGGTGCCAGATACTTCAGAGGGAATGAGCAGAACAGGGCAATTACAGAGTGATCCATCCCCTGTCATCCGGTCCCAGCTTCTGGCAGTCAAAGGTTTAGGGATACCCAGAGCACAGGGTTGCAGCCATTTTTGTTGCTCTTCTTTATACTTTTCCCAATTGTAATATATCTTTTCTGAGATGGGACAACCAGAACTGCACACAGTATTCAAGGTGTGGGAGTACCATAATTTATATAGTGGCATTGATATTTTCTGTTTTATTATCTGTCCCTTTCCTAATGGTTCCTAATATTCTATTAGCTTTTTTGACTGCCACTGCACACTGAGCAGATGTTTTCACAGAACTATCCACAGCGACTCCAAGATCTCTTTCTTGCATGGTAACAGCCAATTTAGACCCCATCATTTTGGATGTATAGTTGGGATTATGTTTTCCAATTTGCATTACTTTGCATTTATAAACATTGAATTTCATTTGCCATTTTCTTGCCCAGTCACTCAGTTTTATGAAGTCCCTTTGTAACGCTTCACAGTCAGCTTTGGACTTAGCTATCTTGAATAATTTAGTGTCATCTGCAAACTTTGCCACCTCACTGTTTACCCCCTTTTCCAGATTATTTATGAATATGTTGAACAACACTGGTTCCAATACAGATCTTTGTGGAACCCACTATTTTCCTCTGTCCACTGTGAAAACTGACCATTTATTCCTACCCTTTGTTTCCTGTCTTTAACCAGTTACTGATCTATGAGAGGATCCCTCTTATCCCATGACTGCTTACTTTGCTTAAAAGTCTTGGGTTAGGGACCTTGCCAAAGGCTTTCTGAAAGTCCAAGTATGCTATAGCCCCTGGATCACCCTTGTCCACATGCTTGTTGACCCTCTCAAAGAATTCTAATAGATTGGGGAGGCATGATTTCCCTTTACAAAACCCAACGTATTGTGTTCATCTATATGTCTGAAAAAATCTGTCCTTTTACTATAGTTTCATCCAGTTTGCCTGGTACTGAAGTTAGACTTACTGGCCTGTGATTGCCAGGATTGCCTCTGAAGCCTTTATAAAAAATTGATGTTACATTAGCTATCCACCAATCACCTGGTACAAAGACTGATTTAAGTGGTAGGTTACATACCACAGTCAGTAGTTCTGCAATTTCTCATCTGAGTACTTTCAGAACTCTTGGGTGAATATCATCTGATCCTGGCAACTTATTACTGTTTAATTTATAAATTTGTTTCAAAACCTCCTCCACAGACACCTCAATCTGGGACAGTTCCTCAGATTTGTCATCTAAAAAGAATGGCTCATGTGTGGGAATCTCCCATATGAACCACATATATAATCAAGGAGAAAGGAATTAAAATCACACATACAAAAATCAGTTTAGAAGAGCAACGGTGATAACTGACTTTTTTTTTTTAACTTCAGAGAGGAGAATTGTATTTATTTACCTACTTCAAAAGTGTGTTGTGAGGGTTTTTTTTAATGAATGTTTGAAACATGTCTTGAGATCTTCAGATCAAAGGAACTAGAGGCAGGTAAAGTACTTGTACTAGTTCTGGCTGCTTTTCACTTACATTTTTCCTCTTAATAAACAAAAATGACAACAAAACCCATCAGATATTCTACTACTACTAATTTGCTATTGACCAGTTTTCTGATCTGCCATACCAAATCAACAGTCCAGACAGAATCTTTTCATGTTAGTGAATGGAGCGGCAATAAAGAAACGTCGTAAGTGTTGCTTGAAGCTGTCTCAATTGAGCTGCATACTGTGTTATGGATGAAGGTGTAGTACAGACATGCATTTAAGGCAAAATCAGTTCAATTTAAAAGAACAAGCAAACAAACCAGACCAAAAAACACCAACAGGAGTTTGCAGTCAAAGGCCTGATCCTGCAGTCCTTCAGCAGGAAAAGTCAAATGGAGTCTTGCTTGTGCACAGTAGGACTGGAGCTTTGATCAGAAAACGTGTTTGTGCCACAGTAAAATATTTTAAAACATTTCCTTTTATTAGCCCCATCTACATTCGGAAACTGACCCATTGCAAAGAATGGTTGTCAGCAACAGATCTTCCTGAACTAGAGTTGAAAACGGTGTGTGTTATTGTAGATGAAACACAACCATTTTCAGTATCATTACAGAAAGTGTGACTGCAACATGACTCCATCAAGTCTCAGGGTATGTCTACATTGCAATTAGACACCCACACCTGGCCCTTGCCAGCTGATTTGGGCTTATGCGGTTCAGGCTGAAGGACTATTTAATTGCAGAGTAGCCTGAACTCTGGGACCCTCCCATCTCGCAGTGTAGACATATCCTTGGTCACACTTTCTGTAACATGCCAGTTTCCCAATGTAGGGTTTTGACTCATAAGATGGAACAAATGGCTTAGTTCCATATGTGGCAATTCACACTTTAAAATGTCACTGAAAATGGTATGGGAAAAGAAACAGTATTCATAATGCACTGACTATAGTATAATTGAAGTAACCACTTCTAAGAGGTTGGCACACAAGCCTGGAACTGTGAAGAAAGTTCCAAGCATAATGGCCTGATTTTCTCGTCCATTGCCGTTTTGGGGCATGAAAAGAATGTGAACATCAAATGCACATTTTTCCTGAAGTTAATGTACCAGCCTAATTTGGGTTATTGCTGCTAACTGAATATATTTCTTGAAAATGTTAAAACAAGCCTTTCTGGCAAAGAAATACTTGCAAAATACCCATTCTGCAAACTTAGATACATCTCTGTATGCGTGTGTCTGTGTGTGTATGCATAATCAGGAACAACCCATTGAAATGAGTCAGATTCTCCTCTCATATACATATACTTAAGTGGAATTATCTCTATGCAACCTTTATATACAATTTATATCATTCTTTCATATTTACATACATTCCAACATTCACATTTACCTTATTAGACTCTGTTGTGATAGCATCAGGAATATCATGGTATATAGCATTTTTAAAGCTTTTCATGAGGTAAAGGTAATTAACAGTGTATATATGAAGTTCTGCACTTTTTCAAAATGGCTGCCATTTCTCTTTGTTGGATCAAAGCCATAGGCTGTGCTCTGTTAAAATGTTTCCCTACAGCTTTTGACTGTGAAGCTCTGTTTAACAAAGATGGCTTTCCTTTCCCATGTTTCCAATGGCACAAAAGCTATGCTACCCTCTAGGAAGATGGTTACCCCCGTGCCATCAGGAAGGACACTGAGTTGCTGTCAGTGGACTTTAAATGGGATCAGGTTCAGGGCTGTAGTGAATATGAGAGAGGCGATAGTCTGGGAAGTCAATGATTATGGAAGATAGGTAAATCTTGGAGATAAACTTTGAAAATCCAGATCTTTTCTGGCCTGGAAGACTCCCTAATAAGTGGAGAAATAGTAAAAAGGATGGGTTTCAGAGTAGCGGCTGTGTTAGTCTGTATTCGCAAAAAGAAAAGGAGTACTTGTGGCACCTTAGAGACTAACCAATTTATTTGAGCATAAGCTTTTGTGAGCTACAGCTCACTTCATCGGATCCATTCAGTGCAAAATACAAAAAGATGGTAACGCAAGAGTCAAGAAAATCAAACCCGAGATCTTGAGAGGGAGAAAAGGTTTTTAGTCACACTGTTTAAAACTACGTTTTTTGTTTACTCTGTAAATACCTATTTCACTTCAATGACTAACTTACATTTTGGGGGAAATCAGAACTTTGTTAAAGATTCAAACCCTGTCCTTTCAATTAGGGAACACCAGACTTGACGTTCCTGATATTGCTAAGGGAAGAAACAAGCGAAGGAAAAAATTGCCAGATGATGGGAGAAGAACTTTCTGGACATGATAAAAAGCAAAAAAAGGACATAAGCCTTTGTACAGAGTATTTGCCATTCAGCTTTAAAACTTCTAAACTATGCTATCACTATATCTACAAAAACAAGTCACTCATTTTCTCTCTCTACTCATGTTACATAAGGCTGAGTTGTCAAGTAAGGACTGATTTTCCTTTCACTTACATCAGTGGTGTTACTCCAGTTTACTGAAATCAGAGTTGTCAGCACTAGACATGGCTGAAAATTTTCCATCAAAACAATTTTTCAACAGAAAATTGGGGGTTTGACTCAATTTTGTGCCTCTGTGTGTATGTGTGAGAAAAAAGTATTTGCTTTCTGAGGACAATTTTGACTTTTCATTTAAAAAAAAAAAATCCAAAAACTGAATAGTTTTCTTTTCTTTTTTTGTCTGAAAACCAAAAAGTTCCATCCTAAAACATTAGGCCAACAGTTTTGATTTGGAAATGCTGCTATGTTACCTTGTGGGAATTGTAGTTTGGGTGCCTCTTGGCCCATTCTGCTCTACTGGCTGAACTCTCCAGCTGGACTACATCTCTTATGATACACCACTGTGCCTCAGGAAGAGGGAAGGCCATGGTGCACCATGGGAGATGTAGCCCAGGGACTATGGAGGGGAATGGGAGCATGAAGCATCCAAACTACAACTCTCACGAGGCACCACCAAAACAAGGGCATAATCAGATCCCTAACTGTTGTTAATTTGCATACAGTTCTATGTATTGCGTGTTTTAAAATACTGTTAATTTTTCTTGGGAAGAAGTTTCTATGCATCTTTAAAAGCTACACCTCCCAGATATAATGGCAGAGCTGGGAAATATATCCCTCCTATGACCTCCTAGCCCTGGTTCCTGACATCTTAGCCATGGGTCATTACTTATTTCACTAGCTGAAAGTAAGATGTTGGCTACAGAATATCCATTGAATGTGTTCTTTATATCCTGGATACGATCAATTGTCTCTTATGTTTTTTCATTTATACCTGACCAGTAATAAGAGCAGCCTCTCTTTCTTTTTCAGTCTCTGGATGTTACAAGTCTGAAATTCATTAAGGACTTTCTAAACATGCATTTTAACAATTTTATCATATTATCAGAACACAGAAACTTGAAACTTCCATCCAGAATTCAGCAGTACTAACCTGTAGCAACACATCAGAAAACACTGATATTGATTTGTTTGAAGAGGGAGATTTTCTAGAATAACATTAACACTATCCCCATGCTGTCAAAAACAATTATCTTTTTCCAATAGCTGTCAAATCATGAAACTCTTTCCCCCCCGTGCCCCACAGAAAGAAACTGAGTACTCAAAAGCCAAATCCACAGAATTATGCATGTTAGAATTTCAGCCAACCTGCCGTATGTTTATCTTCACAAAGTACCTTGAAGATTTGTTAACCTGGGCTCCAAACAGACTGTCTAACAATCTCATATCGGGTCACCTTTGCACAATGGCATCTTTAAAAACATGCCAACCATATGGCAGCTGACACAACAGCAGAAAGTAATGACATTAAAAGTATCACCTTCTTCCAGCAGCAAACTAAAATTAGAGAGGAATTGCCTCTGAATATAGCTGGCCAGATTCTGCACTCAGTTACACCATCATAGACAGAAACAACTTCACGGCCTTAAACAGATTTAGTCTAATTTACACCAGTGTAACTTAGAGTAGAACCTAGCCTTTTGACAACTGATTTTTTTGTACAATCTTAACATCACTGGCTGGTACACAGGAGATTGAGATATTTTCCATGCCTGGAACTGAAGTTCCTCTTTCATTGGCATTAGGGGGACCTTTAACCTACATTGTGTAACTTACCAACGACAGATGAAAAAAGAGCACATATTCCCTACCTTGTATGAAAGGTTTACCCTCATTTCAGCAGAACCATAATAATTCCATAAATCCATATTAAAAATGAATCCAAATTTACAGAGAGTAAACCTAATGAAACTAGAAGGTGCCTTGGTTTCCAGAAGGATCTCATGGAAGTGGAATCCATCATTTTCTTTTTTCTGTCTACCAGGTTTGGTTTTGTATTTTTAGTTTAAATGCTTAAGAAGGAAATATAAAAGATTTATCCAGAAGTATAAAAAAACTTCAATCCTGCAAATCCTTCCATGTGAATAATCAAATAGGTTCAGATTCTGATTTGTCCCCATTTTTATTCTGGTGTAACTGATGTCAGAGGAATGGACTCCATTGAACATATGGCTTCAGTGGAGTTGCTCTGGATTTATACCAGCATAAATCAGATCAAATTCAGACCCACTGGCTTTAAAGGGACTGCTCGTATGAGTAAGGGAAATTTATATATGTAAAAACTATTCTCATCAATCACAATGTGCAAGATTAAGTCCTGAATTTCTTCTTCAGTGTGAATTTTATGTAGAAATGTTCAAAAATAGAATATCTCCCCCCTCCCAACCCATGTAAACCTGCCTGAATAACCAGAATAATAAGTATTAAAACCAACAAAACTAAATAGCAGTAGCTCTTTTCCCTCCCCAGGGAGCACCTTTTCCTTATTCATTTAGGCTGCGTATATGGAGGTTTCATTCTGGTTGATAAAATTCACCATTAGGCTTTCAGCCAGATGGGAGTAAAGTCTTATTGAAAGGATAATTGCTCAACAACAAACATATGCTGCAGTGCTTTAGAGTTTACCTAATTAAGGCCAATGAACAAATAACTGAAATGACATATAATTTAAATGACTCATATTCAAAAGAGAGATAGGTTTGAAATATTTGCCAAACATACTTAGATATCCTCAGAGCATTGTGGGTTTTGTGGTGACTGCTAAACTAGCTCATTTGCTTTTTTTTGCTGCTTCATTCTCTTTAATTACATTTTATTTTTAAATATTTTGCCATCCATCCCTGGAGTTTTTTTGGATACAACATCCAGAATCCACCTATGACATCTCTGAAAAATGGAACACTATTATTGGCACCATTATTGGTCCCACATTCTTTTTGTGGAAGACCAAAAAGCTACTGGACTTTTCACTCAAAGGTGAAATTCATCAGTAATAGAACAGACCATGAAAGGCCCCCAGTGCAACAGAATTGCTAATGCCAGGGTGCCAACACACCAAAATTGGGTAACATGGAGAAGGGATG
Source organism: Lepidochelys olivacea (assembly GCF_965140295.1). Taxonomy (NCBI): domain Eukaryota; kingdom Metazoa; phylum Chordata; order Testudines; family Cheloniidae; genus Lepidochelys; species Lepidochelys olivacea. The sequence goes on along the minus strand of NC_140418.1, from coordinate 96,306,785 downwards.
CAAAGGTACTCTATATACCATCTGTTTGGCAGAGCAGAGCTCTGCATCAGCTAGGAATAGCACATCAAAGTAGGTAAGTCTAGTATCAGGATTGGGGTCATAATTACAGTGTAGCTGCAGAAGCCAGTGTGACCCCTGTACACCTCATAATTTTGAAAGTTATTGCAGAAAGGCTGCAGAGCTGCTTTTGCCCTGACTGTGAGTTACACAGTGTACTCCATCGCTCCCACAAAATCCACAGAAAGCTTCTTTACTCTGGCTCTGTTCATGGCATGATGGGAGAAATGTCACCTAAGGTCATATCTACACTGGGGAAATTTAAAAAAAAAAAAAATTCAGACCAATTCTGGGACTGATTAAGCTAAAGTAGTGTTAAGACTAGTGGGAGCCACCATGTAAGCAGGGATCTGTGGCTCAGAACCATTTTTACAATCATTTTAGTTGAAGTTGCTGAAAAAACATGGAAAATCGAAACGATTGTGGAAACAGTTCAGGCCTTTGGAGCTTTTCTAAACTATGGTTCCTGCACTAGTTTAGCTGAATCAGTGATAAAACCAGTTTGAATTTGGGGCTAAGTTTCCCAATTTATCAACCTCCTTCTTTAATTGTGGATACCAGAACTGGACACTGTAGTCCAGAAATGGTAGCACCAGTGCCAAATACAGAAGTAATATAACCTCCTTACTCCTAACTTGATATTCTCCTTTTTATTCATCCAAGGATTGCGTTAGACATTTTGGCCACAGCGTAGCACTGGGAGCTTATGATTAGCTAATTATCCACCATTCCCCCCCTCTTCCCCAAGTCTGTTTCAGAATCACTGCTTCCCAGGATAGAGTCCCCTCATCTTGTAAGCAGGGCCTACATTCTTTGTCCCTTGATGGATACAATTACATTTGGCCATATTAAAATGCCTAGTTTGCTTATGCCCAGTTCTGTTCCTCCAATCTATGTGTTATCTGTAAATTTTATCAGTACTGATTTTATGTTTTGTTCCAGGTCATTGACAAAAATGTTGAACAGACATAAGAACCCGTATCTGTGGGACCCCATTAGAAACTCAGCCCTATTCCTCAGCCCATTTACAATTACATTTTGAGACTTGACACTTAGCCAGTTTTTAATCCATTTAATGTGTGCCATGTTAATATTTTATCATTCTAGTTTTTTAGTCAAAACATCATGTTGTCACATGGTACCAAATCAAATGAATGACAGAAGTCTACATATAGAACATCAACACTATTACCTTTATCAATTAAACTAGTAATCTTATTAAAAAGATATCTAGTTAGCATAATAAAAGTAAAAGAGAAAAGATATCAAGTTACTGATTTATTTGTGAGACTGAATACAAGACGACTGGGGAACTCAAGCAAACTCAAAAAATCAAGGGAAAATACCTGTTGAAATAACTCATACAGCATCAGTCTATTAAAACTTGTGAAAGATAAATATATTCCATGTATATTTTTTTTTGTAAATGTGGACCACAAATGTTGGCCACATCTATATTTATTATTTCATGTTCAATTTATTTCTTTAAATCAAACTATTTGGTTTGTCCTTTCCCCCCCCCCCGCATTCTGTGGGATTTCTTTTAACAGATTACACATAATATGATGAAAGAGTAAAAAAAGTGGGACAACATTACTGTAGCAAAGAGAATGCATTTAATTTTACATTGGTCCAAACTAAAACAGCTTGAAAATATTCCAATATTTTCTAGAGATCGGTAACCCTTTTATTAGTACTGGCATGATATGGAGTCCAATACATACAAACAACAACAGCATACAAATGCAGTAATGATACTTAATATTTTTTATCCTCAAAGGGTTTTGCAAACATTAGCTAATTCACAACACCAAAATGAGTCTTCATAACACCCATTTATACTCGGTGAGCAAAGCCCAGATTCGGGAAAGCACTTAAGCAATCACTGAAGTCCATCCCTATTCAGGAATGCACTTAGGTCCCTTAGTAGAGAGTCTTTTCCAATCCACACAAAATATAGGTCTGGTCTTCACCTCTGTCTTTGGTGAAGGCAACCCCAATAATATCACTGGTGAAGCTCATTTGGCCTTTTCTGTGATCGTATTTTACTTCTTCACAGTTTGTATTTTAATAACAGGGGGAAAAATGTTAAAATAAATGTTTTAGGAAAATTAAGCTCTCATAACATGATTTTCATTAAAAAGGAAATCCTAAACCTTGCTAACAGGCACATGGCGAGTATAAGCTTTGTCTAGTGAAACTTGGTGTAATTCTTTTTTAAAAACATAAAAAGAGCATGAATGAATAGAAGTGTAATTCTCAAGGTTTTTGATACAAGTATTTCTAAGAAGATGCAAACATAACCCTAGACAGTAGGGACGCCCAACCCTGTGCATGGAGAGCCACATACATAATTTGCCAGGTGCCCGAGTTTTGTGTTGAAGGCATGATAGTAAACAAACACTTAGCCCTTTTATACACTAGGAGGGATTTGCCCGTATAATTATTACTGCCATAGTTATATTGCTAAAACACTCTAGTGTAGATGCAGTTACACTGGTATATCAGTATAACTGCACCCACACTAGGGCTTTTACTGGCATAGCTAAACTTTTAAGTATTGCATAGGTTTACTCCCACACATCGTGCCATTAAAGTGAATGGAATAACATGCTGGAATGTTTGCAGGATCAGGTCCTTATACATATACAATTTTGTACGTTAAAATAAAAAAAGAAATGCACAAAACCATAATACCTGCAACGTCCTTGATAAATGAACAGCAATTCCTTTTAGTTGGAGGCCACCAGCAATAAAACCCTGCTGTCAATTAGTTTTATTCTCATCTTGCACTTTCCGGGAGTGTGGCTGAGAGTGTACTCATTTTAAGTGCGCTCCCCTGCCTCTTAACAACATGTACAAAATCAAGGTTGCCAGGTGTCCAGTTTTTGACCAGAACACCTGGTCGAAAAGTCAGCACCGCCAATCGGGCCGTTAAAAGTCCGGTCAGCTGCGTAGTGGGAGCCCGGGGCTAAGGCAGCCTCTCTGCCTGCCCTAGCTCTGCATGGCTCCTGGAAGTGGCCTCCAGGTCCCTACCACCCCTAGACTCACGGGCGACCAGGGAGGCTCCATGCGCTGCCCCCTGGGAACCATGAGCAATGGGAGCTGTGGTAAGTGCCGCCGGGACCCCAAACCCCTCAACCCCTCCTGCACCCCAAACCCATGCCCCAGCCCGTAGTCCCCACCCACACCTAAACTCCCTCCCGGAACCTGCTCCCTCCCCACAGACCAATCCCCTGCCCCAGTCCCCTCCTTCACCCCAAACCCTTCATCCCCACTCCAGAGCCTACACCCCCATCTGGAGCCTACACCCCCTCCGCACCCCAACCTCCTCCCTCAGCCCAGAGCCTCCTCCTTCACCCCAAATCCCTCATCCCCATCCCCACTCCAGAGCCTGCACCTCAAACCCCTCATCCCTGGCCCCACTCCAGAGCCCACATTTCCAGCTGGAGCCTGCAGCCCCCTCCGTACCCCAATCCCCTGCCCCAATACGGTGAAAGTGAGTGAGGGTGGGGGGAGAGTGAGTGACGGGGGGGGGTGGAGTGGGGGCAGGGCCTCCGAGAAGGGGTGGGGCAGGGGTGTTCTGTTTTATGCGATTAGAAAGTTGGAACCCTATGTACAATCCTGATGCCAATACAATCTAACAACACTGAGAAACTCTTTAGCAGAAGGTAGCCATTAATGTGCCTGAAGAATGCCTCTCAAACTAATGTCTTCAATATAGTGGAGAAGGGACACACTCCTAACTTTCTCTCATCCAGCTAGGAATTTGTTATGATCCAGACACTGTAGCAATCCACATACTTTGTGATAAAATGGTGAAGGGCCGGAATCTGATCAGCTGATGGGTACATACAGAGGGAAAACTCCAGGAGGAAGGGGCTGTTAAACTTTTTGAGGTGAACAACAGCTTTATTGAACCAACAAACTTACAAACAAAGCTGCATATTCTTGTACACCAAAAGAGTCTTTATATGGACTAACTAGATGCACATCACATATATATGTCCTGCCTTTATACAGATCTGTTATAAAAGGAGCTATGAGGACTGCACTAGCCTGGGACTGCTAGAGGGATTAGCACTCCAAAGGGACTGGAGAAACACCAGAGGAGGTGGCTGTCTGTTTACTTTTGAAAAACACTTTGGCATCATGAGCAAGATATGGAAGCAATGGCCGGGAGCAATGGGAACAGAGAAAAAACAGTGGTGTGTACGGACTGTACCGCTAGTTGGGGAAAAAACTGTAGCATAGAGATCTCTAACAGAAGAGTAGATTTAAAAGTGATAGGCCTTATATAATCTTCAGGCCCTGAAACACTGGAAAGTGATGGGAAGGGCCCCACAAATGCATTTTTTTTCCTGACACAGTCATATGAATGTATTTAGTGTGATGTAGTGTTTGTGCCCAGTTAACAAGATGAATGTTGTTTACTTTCATTTCCTTTAATGCAGTAAACATTAGCACTAGTTTAGGCTCCAGGTGGCTTTTTCCTTCCTCACCCCAGCAGCTGGTCCATGCAAAGAAGTCCCATTAGCTAGTCATAAACAAAAGAAAGGAGGAATAGGCTCATTTTGTCTGATCAAGTTCATGTTGTTGCTTAAGCTGAATACAAGAGAGCCAAGTCTAAGAATAGACAAGAAAATGTGAACTGCAAAAAAGAGTTATTGTGGCTTTTAAAGGCAGGAAATACTCTCTTAATTAATCCACAAGATTTGAAATAGCCATAACCTTCCATTTCCAGTCCTGTGGTATAAAATATGCCATCAACATATGGGACAATTTCTGCATATGGGAGTAACTCCTAGTGACTTCAGTTGACGTCAGAGAAATAATAAAGACTAAGCTTTTGCAGTATCCCAAATACAAATTCCCTGGACGGAATTAGGTTATTCTATTGTACAGTTACATAGTTATAGTTAGATATTGTCTTTAACAGCCATTGTCACTGTTGGGAACAGAGGCATATTTAGGCCTAACAGATGCCTGCTGTGAATTTTAAAGAGTCTGTCCTGATAACGTTTAACAGCAAAAGCATAAATAGAACTGGGTACATGACAAAAATTGCAGAGTAATCATGTTTAGTGTTGCACATGTGTAAGAAACTACAGCGTGATCGTGTTGTGAGAACAAGAAAAGATAAGGTAACTAAAAAGCCAGAAAAGAGTGGTTTGGCCTAACACTAAACCTGTACTGATGGGTGAGGAGAGTTAACATGGAAACGAGAGACTACTACATATGTATAAAAAAAGATAAGTTATAAATAAGTTTGTGTAACAAAGGGGGGGTCGAAGCTGTATTGTCTGGTGCTGGAGGTTACTGTGATGAGACCATCCAGATAAGCTTCCAACTTGTGGGTATTTGATCACTATTCTCTGAGTGTTTTGCCATAATAAGTATTTGTTAGACCTATTTGCTGAGTAAGTGAACCCCAATCCAACAGCCATACTGGGGGGAAGATGTAGTGGGGTACCACACCAATGTCAGTGGCTAGAGGCATTCTGCTTACAGACACTGGCAGGATGCCTCTTGGGGAGTGATGGTTAGAGGTGTACAGAGTATGCTTTTCCCAGTGCCGGCCCAATAGGGAAGGGAGAATGAGGCAATGGTCACACCCTGCTCCAACTCGTCATGCCCCCTTTCCAATGTCTTGCACCACCAACTGTGCTACGCTGCCCCTGGATCTTACTTGCAGGAAGGACAAACATCAGAATCCTGGCTGCTGTCTACAAAAGTGGAGGGAAGGGTCCCCACCTTCTCTCCTTTTCTGGACAGTCATAATCCAGTCCTTGTTATAGTTCCATATACCTATAAATACACAGCTCAGACAGCAGAGAAATACAGCATTCTACTGGTACACTATATAATACCGTCACTTCCACCTTGCTCTGCATGGATTCACAGTTCTCAACCACAGCTGAAGCCCATCACGCCATCTGGGTGCTGGCCCATTACATTTGAAACGCCAGGAACATTCACTGCATTGTATAATAACTGGCAGTTGCTGACAGCCTGTTTGGGTTTCAGCTTTCTGCTCCTACTAATCAGGTCGACGGGCAATCCTGTGCTCCCACTGTCCAAGGGAACCATAACAAATCCAACACTTTGAACCAATTTCATTGTGCATATCAATACATACAAGAAAACATAACCCTACAGCACACACACACATCTCTCTGTCTTCAGTTTGTCTTTATTTATTACTCTGAATTTGAAACATTGGGTTTTTACAGCAGACTGTACTTAGACAGGCCCAAGAGATGAGAAGAACTACAGAATGGTTCTCTCAATACAGAAGTTCACACATTTTTTGATGAAGAGCAGCTGAATTTTCTCTAGTGTGGATATGCTTTCATAGTAATTTAATGCAACTCCTTTGAATTAAGCATGAGTCTATTTTTTACTGGTTTTTCCTTTAAGTCATTTAATTCACTAATAACCAACATACGTCTCCTGTGGCTCACATGCAGGCTCCTTTCTTTCCCATTTGCTTACTAAATTCTCCTTACACTCACAGGTCTCTATTCCCATATATTTAACTTAGTCCATTTACTCTCTCTCTATTCTATGGATCTTCTAGATACTCTGCCAGGTATACATCCCTATGGACATTAAAAACACAAGAGTGTGCACTGACATAGAGGTTGGGGGTTGCCATAAGGCACCTTGCACATGCATTGTGTCAACATATGTGTCCACATAGCCCGAAAAAGAACTTATGCACCATCCTTCTCAACCAGGGGAGGCTTGTGGGGGCTATAGCTGCACAGGTCACTCATTAAAGTGAGAAAATTCAGCATCTGACTTTTTAAAAAACACACACACACACACACACACACACGCAAAAAGGCCTCAGCAATTCACAGCAAAGATTCACTGAATGTGAGATTTCTGGTTTTTTAATTAAGCCATTTTTTGGTTTGCCTTGTTTTCTTTTAGCAAGAGCACATCTGAACCCTGAGGCTGGCCGGCAACAGAAGGCAGAACATAACTAATTGAAGCCATTTAAAAAATAAACAAGCCTGTAATTGAGCAGTCTGTAAGAAGTAAATTGTGTGAAGTTTCAGCATCATGCCGAGCTGCAGCCCTTCAGAATTGACAGTTGAGAGAATTATCAGAATACAGATCACAGAAATACGGATTCACCATGCAGAAATTTGTGTGCTCCTGAACATGCTGACTGAAATATTAGAGTGAGACAGTGGGGAGTGAAAGAAAGGCAGCCCTTAGAAGCGCCAAAAGAAAAAACTGAGGAAATGAAAAAGAACAGAGGTTCTCTCTATTGTCATATTTTTCATCTGAGCTGATGCTGACATTGACCAGAAGAGAGAAGAGAACCATGCAGCTCTAAAAATTGCACCTCAGATACTGTGGGAATAAGAGTGTCACATTATTTCTAATGGGAGTTAGTTGCAGTCACTGTCCTGCTGGAATACACACTAGCAGGGAAAGAAGAGGCTGGGCACGAACTGCAATCTTGTGCATGAGATTCAACTAAGTACAGGCATCTTCTATGCACCAATAGGGCCAAATTCTGGGCTCAGAGACATGTACATGACTCCCACTGATGTTAGGTCGAAGTCTGTAAATAACACAGAGGACTTCCCGGGGCTTGAGGCTGCATCTTATTTATTCAGTGAATTTTCTCTTCTGTAATAACGGGGGCTAGAGATGTATCTTGCTTCTGTGTAATGGAATTCTAACTATACACACACAGAGCAAATGACTAGAATTATGCCCCACTTTTTGTTAGCTGCAAATAAAATAAACAAGATATAAAAGAAAAGAATTACTGGCTTTGGTAGGAATCTCTCCTAACCTTTCTTCAGGTCCTGTATATTAGATGGAGGTGCACACAGACTTGCTGCTACAGTCTATGGCCAATAGTACAGAAGTCACCACTTTTTTGGTCTCTATTTTTCCCTTTAAGGTCCAATGAGTTTCCTAAACTTTCCTTGCCACACAGCATTATGATTGATTCCACATCACAGGAAATATTTAATGTTGTCCGCTCAATATCCAGGGTACAATATCCCTCCTCGTAGGCTCATTAAAGTGAAGGGGGCAAAGGTGCCACCCCGTAGCGTTTATCCGTGAAGACAAGCCAAAATTAGCCCAAGCAGATATTTGCATGAATTTCATGTTTCTTCACTGGACTTCTCTATCACTCAGTCTTTTGGAGGTGATCTCTTGGATGTGGCATGTATGCATCTTCTATCTATAGACCCCCATAGTATCCCTCTGTTCCTTCTTTCCTCTCCATGTTGGAAATAAGCCTCTATCCTGTACCTACCGACAGAACCCCACAGCTCCAAAGTATGGTTGCTCAGCAGCTACTGCTTCCACACCACCAGGGGCGCTCATGACTCCCACTAGGTGGAACAATAGAGCTCAGAGACCTTAAAAACACAATGCCTTTGTTCACGGAACGTAATCATCAGCAATTCAATGACTGATGCAGACAATGCTACTGGGAGGGAGTTAGTAGAAGTCATCCACTTAAATTCTCCTGTGAATTGATGGGGTTGGGGGTAATTATTGCCTAGATTTTCATTAATACAAAAAGGTCTTAAAGCATAATTTTTAAAAGGTGCATGATGCTGAGCCTGGAGTTTCCATTCTCTTTATGACATTCGGTACCTCTCAGCATGCTTAGTACAGCCAGGTACATCCAGTATACGGGGATGATAGTGTGCCGACAGGTTAGCACTGGAATAGAAAAACAAAACGGAAACCCGCAGCTGAACTACCAGATGCTGGGGTTTGTCAAAGATATTTTTTATAAGAACACACAGACTCTAACTGGGATCATTATCTCCACAATGCACTTGTCTATGTAGCTCTTCTCTTCTATTTTCCTCCCTCCCCTGACGTACATAAAACATCCTTATTCGACCTTGATTGGAGCATGCAACTTGCTTCTACTGCCCTTGACAAAAGCGTATAAAATGTCCACGCACAGAGACGGTAGGCCAGACCACGTCTGGAGATATTGCTTGATCACAAAGTTGGCACTCGTGAGCTCAAGGACTGCAGAAGCGCAGAAGAAAAGAGCAGATCTTCAAACTGAAATGATGATAGGTTGAAATTTTAAAAGGAGATTGTTTTTCCTCTTTTTTTAATTAAACATATTGGGCTTAAAATGTTTGGGGTGCCCTGACCAGTAGGGATGCTGTGACTGAATTAGTTAGTTAAGATGCAAGTGATCTGTTAGCTACTGTGGACTTCTGTAGCCCCTTCCATCCAAGAATCTCATAGCATTATTATTTCAGGGGATGCTAAAACCCCAGTCCCACTGGAGCTCCTCAGCTGCAGAAGCAGGAGGTGAGTCCAGGCTTACCAGTCCTCCCCACTGGAAGTTGTTCAGACACATTAAGTCCCAATGGCATCCCCCACAACCTAGCAACAGCTGGCGGATTTCAGGAGCAGCCTTAAAAGCCCAGCTCCCTGTGTTATTCATCAGTATAATCAGGCCTTCTCACCCCCACTCCAGCCTCCAGAGGCCACTTTTACACCTTGGACTCTGGACATTCCTCACATCCTGCTCAGGGGCTGTTCTGACCTCCTCCCTCTTCTCTCCAGTCACCAGGGTCCCTCTGCTATCAGCCTTGCTCTCCCTGAGTCTTCCACACTCCTCTCAACCTCATAAGGGCATAAGAATGGCCATACTGGGTCAGACCAAAGGTCCAGCTAGACCAATATCCTGTCTTCCAACAATGGCCAGTGCCAGATGCCCCAGAGGGAGAGAACAGAAAAGGGCAATTTATCTAGTGATCCATCCAGTCAGTCAGAAGTTTAGGGACACCCAGAACATGGGGTGTCTACTGTCTTGCCTTTTCATCCTTCTTTCTTCCTACCCTCTTGCAACTTTGACTCCTCTCCTCCCAGCTATCTCGCACAAACCCACCTATATGTGACCCAGCCCCCAGACTATCTAATGACATTCAGCTGTAAATAAAATGACATTTAAAACTAACCCAAACAAGGTGCTTGTTGAAGGTTCCACTAAACTCTTGGTCTTGTTTTATTACCTTTTCCATGCTTGTCTCGGTAAACTGGTGGGCTCTCGTACCAGCCCAGGACAGGACTGGTGCCATCCATGCCTGAGTCTGGTTCAGGCCTTTGCCTCAGGGCACAATTTCTTATTTAAACACACAAAAACTCAAGAAGTAACACAAACCAAATTGATACCCCTGAGCAAAACAGGCTACAATCCCCAAAGCCATTCCCCTTGCCTCTCTCAGCCCCCAGAGGACTTATACCCTTCCTTCAATCCCCTGCTGCCCCCATGACAAACAGGCAGTATTTAACTCTTTCCAGGCCATTTCACCTTGTCACAGTCCCCTTATTTCCTCCCCTTTTGTTTTGTCTTTACTTGTCCTGCCATGTCTTCGTTCAGGGCCTGATTTTGCTGTCCTTCCTCATTGCAAGCAGTGTACCTTACTCTGTAAGTAGCCCAGCTGAAATCTCCAGGACTGCGTGTGGACAGAGATACTGGTCTATGTGAGGGGGATAGAATCTGGCCTTAGATGGGAACCACTTCAGTCAAGGTCCAAATTTTTTACATGTCTTTAAGGTACTTAGCATGCTTTGGGGGCCATAAACATTATCATTATTAATTGTATTATTTAAAGGCTCAATTGTGCCTTTGCCACAAGGCCTGAGTAAGAGGCAGTGCATAACTTTGCTGCCACAAAGAGCAGATTAGCAACCAGTTGGTGACTCAGAGCTGTAGCATAAGAAGAGGAATAGGAGAAAGAGGGTCAAATTTCAGGAAGGACCTAGTCTGGCTCCGGTATGCAAGCTTGGTCCAGGCTGCTGTTTTGAGCTGGGTGAAACCTTCTTATACATCGAGTTAAAACCTCGTTCAAATGTGAATGAGTCCCCTATTTAAGACAGACAAAGGGCCACACCGAAAACAAAACCTCAGGCTATGGACTATACTACGGGCTTGGCTACAGTTACATTTTATAGTGCTCTAAATTGCTGGCTCAGGTGTGTGAAAAATCACCCCCCTGAGCGCAGCAAGTCGGAGCAGTGCTTTAAAGCGCTAGTGTAAACAGGCTCCGAGCACTGGGAGCCAGGCTCCAAGCGCTGGGAGCTAATCCCCTCGTGGAGGTGGATTACCAGGAGCGCTGGGAGACCTCTCTCCCAGCGCGTGCGCACAACCACACTTGCACTTCAAAGCAAGTTTTTTCTGTCACTGTAGTAAATCCACTGCCTTGTGAGGTGCTAGCTAGGTCGATGGAATAATTCCTCTGACATCCTACACTAGGTCTACGCTACAAACTTTGGTATAACTACGTTGCTCAGGGATGTGAAAAATCCACGCCCCTGAGCAATGTAGTTACCCCTACTTTAACCCCCTCCACGTAGACAGCACTATGTCGATGGGAGAGCTTCTCCCGCAAACATAGCTACCACCTCCTGTGGAGAGAGGTACCTAAGCCAACAGGAGACTCTCTCCCGTCAGCTTCAAGCGTCTGCATCAAAGCGCTACAGCAGCACAGATGCATCGGTGCAACTGTGCCTATGCAGTGTCTGCAGTGTAGATCTGCCCTTACTGGTGTTTACAGTGGGGCTTCAGGTTGGCTTACGTATCTCTGTTAGGGGGGTGACTTTTTTACACTCCTGCGCAACAGAGCGAGAGAGAAAACACGTACAAAACTGAATAAGACTGATGAGAGAGAGACCCACACAGCCTGAAGGAGCAGCTGAAAGCACTGTGGCCCACTCTGGAAGAAAGCTGGGAAGAGGTTTTGTGGCAGCGGTGCAGGCTGAAAAGAGTGTACCTGGTGATGGGAGCAAAAGAAGCGGTTTCCTGATATTTGATTCCTTCTGCATTTCGAGACATGGGACTTTGTACGTTCTTTGTAAATAAACAAAACTACACGCAAGAAAATACCAGAGTCCATCAATTTCTACTTCCAACTGGAACAAACCCAGGATCCCAAAATTTGACTAGCCGCTCAGCTCGAAAAGGGGCAACGTTGCTTACCAGGCAACCACCAGCCCCTGAGCACGCAGCAGTAGCCTCTACACATGTTCAGTAAAGACCTCTTTCCTACAACTGTGCTTGCTTGTTGCATCATTACTGCTAACGAAACAAGAGTCACAATCTGGATTCTCATTCCCTTTTGCTCCAGGGGGAAGCAAGCAGCATCAGCCCTCCCTTAGTGGGCCAGGTCAGTTGAGGGGGCCAGTAGGTTGGGGAAGGTGCTGTGTGAAGGCCCTGCCCACCCGGCAGAAGAAGGGAGAGGAGTGGTTCAGCAGAGGCTGCTCCCCTCCCCAGATGAGAAAGAGTATTCTCATCTGACCAGCAGATGGCCAGCACTGACAACTGTAATTGGTGATAATCACATGAGATTTTTATTTCAGTGACAATGCATTTTCTGTAATTATTCCTCTGCTTTTAGAAGTTACCTAAATGCAGTCCTCACAGCTACAGAAGAAAAAAAAATCCATTTCCAATGCCAACATTCAAGTTGTTTTCACTTTTGTAGATGCAGAATATTGAAAACAGATGTGCAAATGAACTTTTTTGCAGCATACTATAAATGTTTTTAAAATGTGACTCTGGTACTATACATGTCAAACAGTTGAATTCAAGGTAGAGAAAGCTGCCAAAAGGAGAAGACAGATGAAGTTTAAAGTCAGTTTTGACAGATTAACTGCAGACGCTTTGAAGCCATAAATCATATGGCCAGTCTAGAAGAAGTTAATAAATATTTTTTTCATATTTATTATCTCAGAGATATAGAAAAACAAACCAACACTATTTTTGCAAAGCAAAGTCATACCTAGTTACTTATAGTACTATAACCAGGTTAGCAGTTGAAGTGTGAGCAAGTTTCATGTCCCATTATTTGCTCACACTGAAGACAGATAAAAGACCACTAATTTTTGTATTTAAGACATACAATTACCCAGCTTTAAGAATCATTGTCCACAGTAAACACCTGAGACCAATCCATTTTAAATGTATAAAAACACAGATTTGCTAACTATTGCTATTTATGTTCATTTTTAGAACATCTGTAATAGAATCATAGAAATGTAGGGCTGGAAGGATCTTGAAAGGTCATCAAGTCCACTCCCTTTGTGGCGGCAAGACCAAATAAACCGAGTACATCCCTGACAGGTATTTGTCCAACTTGTTCTTAAAAACAGATGATGGGGATTCCACAACCTTTCTTGGAAGCCTATTCCAGGACTTAACTACCTTTCTAGTTAGAAAGATTTCATAATATCTAATCTATATCTCCCTTGCTACAGGTTAAGCCCATTACTTCTTGTTCTATCTTCAGTGGATATGCAGAACAGTTGATCACCATCCTCTTTATAAAGCCCTTAACGTATTTGAAGATTGTTATCAAGTTACCTTTACTCATAGGTCAGATTTTATGCTTTTATCATTTTTGTTGCTCTCATCTGGACTTTCTCCAATTGTCTTTCCAAAAGTGTGGTGCCCAGAATTGGACATAGTTCTCCAGCTAAGGCCTCACCACTGTTGAGTGGAGAGGGACAATTACCTCCCATATCTTACATACATCCCAGAATGATATGACCCTTTTGAGTAATTGCATCACATTGTTGGCTTATATTCAATTTGTGATGCGCCAGATCTTTTTCAGCAGTACTACCCCACCGAGCCAGTTATTCCCCATTTTATAGCTGTGCACTTGATTTTTTCTTCCTAAGTGAAGTACTTTGCACTAGTCCTTACTGAATTTCATATTTCAGACCAATTTTCTAATTTGTCAAGGTTGTTTTGAATTCCAATACTGTCCTCCAAAGTCCCTGCAACCCCTCCAGCTTGCTGTCATCAACAAATTTTATAACCATACTCTCCACTCCATTATCCAAGCCATGAGTGAAAATATTGAACAGTATCAGACCCAGGACTGACTCCTGTGGGACCTTACTAGATACACCATCTCAGTTTGACAGTGAACCATTGATAACTACTCTGAGTACATCTTTCAACCAGTTGTGCCTCCACTCTTATAGTAATTTCATCTAGTTTCCTCATGAAAATGTCATGTGAGACAATGTCAAAAGTCTTACTAAAATCAAGACAGATCACATCTACTGCTTCTCCCCATTCATGAGGCCAGTAATCCTGACAAAGAAGGAAATTAGGTGGGTTTGGTATGATTTGTTTTTGACAAATCCATGCTAGCTATTTCTTATAGCTCTATTATCCTCCACGTCAGTGGTGGGCAACCTGCGGCCTGTCAGGGTAATCCGCTGGCAGGCCGCAAGACAGACAGTTTGTTTACAAGGCCAATGGGAGCTGTGGGAAGCGGTGGTCAGCACATCCCTGTGGCCTGCACTGCTTCCTGCAGCTCCCGTTGGCCGGGAATGGTGAACCACGGCCACTGGGAGCTGCGGGCAGCCATGCCTGCGGATGGTCAATGTAAACAAACTCTCTCGCGGCCCACCAGCGGATTACCCTGATGGGCAGCAGGTTGCCCACCACTGCTCTAGGTGCTTACAAACTGATTACTTAATAATTTGTTCAAATATCTTGCCAGGTATCAAAGTTAAGCTGACTGGGCAATAATTTCCCATGTCCTCTTGGCTCCCCTCTTTAAAGTTAGATGCCATTTTTGCCCTTCTCCAGTCCTCAAGGACCTCACCCAGGCTCCATGAGTTCTCAAGGATAATTGCTTCAGCTAGTTCCTTAAGTATTCTAGGATGAATTTTATGAGGCCCTGCCAACTTGAATACATCTAACTTATCAAAATATTCTTTAACCTGTTCTTTCCCTATTTTGGCTTGTGTTCTTTCCCCCTTGTTGTGAATATTAATTGTGTTGAGTTTCTGGTCACCATTAACCTTTTTAGTGAAGGCTGAAGCAAAACAGGCATTAAAGATCCCTACTTTCTGATGTCATCAGCTCTCTTTTCCCACTAAGCAGAGGACCTACACTTCCTTTTGTCCTTCTCTTGCTCCTAATGTATTTAAAGATCCTCTTCTTGTTGCCTTTTATGTCAAGAGTTAGATGTAACTCATGTTGTGCCTTAACCTTTCTGATTTTCTCCTACATGCTTGTGCTTTTCTTTTGTTCTCCTCCTTAGCAATTTATCCATGTTTCTACTTTCTGTAGAATTCCTTGCAGATTTTCAGGTAATTAAAGAGCTCCTGATGGAGCCAGATTGGCCTCTTACTATTCATCCTATTTTCCCTTCACATTGGGATAGTTTTCAGTTATGCCTTTAATGTTGTCTCCTTGAGAAACTGTCAGCTCTCCTGAACTCCTTTATCCCTTATATTTTCTTCCCAGGGGACCTCACTTGCCAGTTCTAAAAATCAGACTTTAACAAACTCAGAGAAGTCTGTTGTCCTGATTCTGCTGCTCTCACTCCTTCTTTTCCTTAGGATCATGAAATCTATGATGGATTAGGATAGGGATAAGGCATTGGCTTTGTAAACTAGAGATTGTGGGTTCAAATCCCTCCTGGGGTGAAAAACTACTTTCTTTGATTTAGTTGGGGATTGGTCCTGCTTTGAGCAGGGGGTTGGACTGGATGACCTCCTGAAGTCCCTCCTAACCCTGATGTTCTATGATTCTATGATCACTTTCACCCAAATTGCCTTCCACCTTTAGATTTGCAACCAATTCCTACCTGTTGATCAGAATCAAGTCTAAAATGGCTGTCCCCTTGACTACTTCCTCCACTTTCTGAAACAAAAATTTGTCCTCCATACATTACCAGAACTTATTGGAAATTTTGTGATTTGCCATATTACTTTTGCAACAGATGTCTACGTAGTTATAGTTTCCCCTTACTACCAGATCTTATGTTTGGATATTTCTATTATTTGTTCTAGAAATGCCTCATTCACCTCCTCTTCTTGATTTGGTGGTCAGTAGTAGACTCCTACCAAGACATCACCCCTATTTTTTTCCTCTTTTATCTTTACCCAGAGACTTTAAACTGGTCTCTCTCTCACCTCCTTCTGGACCTCAGCATATGTATATATTTTTGAAGTGTAATGCAATACCTCCTCCCTTTTTACCCTGCTTGTCCTTCCTGAACAAGTTATACCTCTCTATACCAATATTCCATTCATGAGATTCATCCCACCAAATCTCTGTGATGCCAGTTAAGTCATAATTTAGCTTATGTACGAATACAGTTTTGAGTCTGTCAGTGTCCATTTCAAATTGACTTTTCTAATAACTCATGTTCTAGAAGGAGGAGGACATATGGAAGCACCATATTTTGCTTATAAACAGCCATTTCTACCTTTTGTGTAATTTGGCCAGCTGTCCTGGACTTATTCCTTTACATGTAAGATGATGCATGTGAAGAAAAAACTCAGAAATGTTTTCCAAGATTTGCATTAGGGTTACAATTTTTTATATGAATAGTAAAGTCTTGTTAAAACTTGCCTCTAATATAAAAGTTGTGATCCTCTTACACAGGATGGCCCCCAATCTGCCACTCGTTCCAAACCTGTGTGCTTAGACAGAATCCCACTGAAGTCAAAGGAGCTCCATGGGAAGCCACCACCTACTCATATGTGATTGCTGATGTGGGCTTAAGTGTCCAGTGTTGCATTCTTTGCTCAGTCAAAACTCCCAGTGAAGTTGAACAAGTCAAGAGATAAATTCCAGCATAAGAGTTTTAGGGTGGATATTAGATAGGAGCTTAAATTATGTGTGGAGTAAAACAACCTTCATCTCTTGGATTCCTCCACATTACAAATCATATTTCACAATACATTCAAACCTTTTCTGTTTTGATGTTAACAGATTCCTTATATGTTTTGGCTAAACCTTGCTCTGGAACGCTACTAAGTCAGTTTTCAGCCCTAAAATTGACTTCAGTGAAGACCAGGTGTAGGCGGGGAAGTCATCTTGGGCTTTAAAAGAAGTAACTGAGTCACGGCAGTCTCCTAAGTTGTTCAGCCAGTTGAGGGAAGACTGGGATTTGCACATACATATGTGAATGTGCCAATGCAAACATTAGTACTCAGGAATATTATATGGATTTAGGACATGCTGAAGGGATTAGTACCATAAAAAGGAACTAGTAACTTGAGCGAAATATAAATCTGTGCTGTTAAGTTTTATGGTGTTTTAAGGAAAACTCTTGTGACCATTTTTCTCAGACCATCTTTCTGAAATTTGCAGAGAAGTTGCAACTTTTGCATGAAGGAAACTCAGGAACAATCATGAAAACTCATTAGGCCTCCTCTTTCGAAGTTGCACAGTTCTGGGAGAAATTAGATGAGTTAGCAAAAAGAAAAGGAGTACTTGTGGCACCTTAGAGACTAACCAATTTATTTGAGCATGAGCTTTCGTGAGCTACAGCTCACTTCATCAGATGAGTTAGCATTTTCTTTCAGATGTTTTTGAACACAATGGTCCCATTTCTGTTCTCACTTACACTAGCTTTAAAGTTGTGTAACACCACTGACCTAGTGATGTTACTCCTGACTTACAGCAGTGCAACTGAGATCCAAGTCAAGCTCAGTGTCTGTGAGAATACAATCAAAAGGACTCAGCTGGGGTCAATGGTCTCAGCAGGGACCCAACCAGTGCCCACTGAAATCAACAGGACTCCATTTATTGACTTCAATGGGCTGTGGATCACACCCTGGGAAGCTAATATTGTACTAGCACAAAGAAAATTGAACCAAATTTTTTGTAATAAAAAAACAGATTCTTTTAATTGAATCTGACTTAAGTGAAGGTTTGGTTTAATATGAGAGCTGGGTGAATAATGGATTTTTCGTTTCGCTTGCAATTCTGAAAACTACAAAAAAATTGTTTTCATGTTGACGTGAAAAAATTAGTTTCACGTCAACATGAAAACAATTTTTTTTTCAAAATTTTCAGTAAATCAAAACCTAATTTTAAAAAGCCCCGAACATTTCAGGTCAAATTACATGTTTTGTTCAACCCCAAATAAAAATGTTTTGTTTTGAGCATTTTTTAACAATTAAACATCATTAAAAAATAAAATTAAAAGGACATTTCAAAACAGTTATTTTGAATAAATTAATCAAAACAATTTACTTCAGATATGTCAAAATTAAATGTTTTTCAGAAATTTGTTGAGGTTTTCTTTCCATTGAAAAAAATTGGCAAAATGAACATGAATTTATGAAATATACAAATATTGTATATTTGTTGCCAATCCTGCATTTTTTGCCAGTCAAACAATTTCACCCAGCTCTAGCTGGTCCAATTTTTTCTGAAATGGATAATTTGATCATTTCTTTCTACATCGACCCCCAGGAGCACGGATCTTTGTGTCTAATAGTATGTTACAAATAATTAATTTAAAAGACTCTTGATTTTGACTTTTAGCTAGAAAAATCTTCCAAGATATTTGGGAAGCTTCCCCCCACCCAAATCTTGTCCTTGGTTGTTAACTCAAGCCACCCCCACCTCCCCTTCCATGCACATTTTTTCCCTTTTAATCAGAATTTTTCCTGAGTAAAATCTGAATAAGGACTTCAGGATTTGTTCCAATGCCGATACAGGACTTTCAATAACATTATTAGTTGCAGAGATGCTTTAAGAGAATATACCCAAATATGGCCCCTATTTCATGTCACCATTTAGATGGGAGACATCCAATGATGCACTGCAGGAGTTCGTTTGGATGATTCCTTAGGAGGCACCCTTTATTCAGAGCCAGCCGTGAGGAGATGCTCTATCACAGAGAAAGAGGCACTATCCTGTTGGAAACGCTGTCTTTCAGGTCCAATATATAACCAAACTTTGACCATTTATGGTCATAGCAGATCCCATGGCACTTTAGTTCTCCCCAAAGTTCCACACAGGCAATTTCTACTTCAATTTAATTCTCTTCATCTGGATCCTGATCTAATACCCATTGGCTGCTGTATCCTCCTACTCTGTAGATAATAGTGTTTCAGTGATGGATAAAGTCACTGCATTACCTTTATACATATGGAAAACAATTGGTAATTCTGCTAACTATCATGAAGCCTGTAAAAGTCACTACATAAATCAACTAGGAAAAAAAGAGAGAGAGAATATATACCCCACAAAGACAAGTACAAGTTGTTTTATTTGGAAAAGAGTATTTTCCATAGTTTTAGGGTAAGGCAATGTTCTCTTGCACTTCAGAATATTATTATATTTAAGTCTATGCTGGAGTTTTGTATGTGTTCATGCCAATATTTTCTTTCAAATGTTCTTACCTTTTGAGACAATTTATGTTATTTTATGGGCCACCAAAGTGAAGTGCCATTCAAAAACCTAATATTTATAGAACAGTAAGTTTTGTAAAACAAAGGGAGTGGCAAAAGCAATCCATCCATTACAAAATACTATGCCTTGCTCATAAATTATGCAAAAATACTGGGCTAAAAGGAAGGCAGCAGAGACTTGATTTCATTAGAATAAAAATGAATCATGTCTAGGGTGACCAGATAGCAAGTGTGAAAAATTGGGACGGGGGTGAGGGTAATAGGTACCTATGTAAGAAACAAACTCCAAAAATCGGGACTGTCCCTATAAAATTGGGACATCTGGTCACCCTAATCGTGTCATAAAACCAAAACCTCTAAATGATGATGGTTTAAGCTATTTTATAGATACAACTGTCTAGGGCAGAACTAGGAACAAGAAATGCGCCTTGTATAAACAGTGTTGCTTAGTAACCCTGTATTTTTAATAGCCTACCACTCTAAATTCAGCATTGCCTGTCAGTATGGGATTTCAGTTCAAGACACTAAGGTACTTCAGAGCCAGCTTTCTGAGTTGCACCGTGCTGAATGCAGAGCAGTTCATCATAGCAATACACTGACATGGTGAAGTGAAAGAAAGAGATGGGATGCCAAATATAAACTAGTTTTAACTGTTTATGATTTGCATTACAGTAATGCCCACAAGCCCCCGTCATAGCCTTGGATCCCCACTGCAGTAGGTGCTGTGTAAACACTGCCTCAAACAGCTTACAACTTACATATAAAACAAGAGACAAACTATGAGGCAAGATGCACTTGTGAAATAAGATTCTTCAAAGCATTACTACCTACTATTGCCTGTTCAGAACACGAAAGGCAGTACTTGTTTTTGCTAGAATTAATGCATTGTGTTGCCCTGAAATACACTTTTTGGTCTTTAAAAAAACAGATTCTACTACCCTTGCTCTTATTGAAGACTACCTTCCTATACAAGTAATCTTACTGAAGGGGGGCAGAATCCTGTCGTGAGCATTTTCATTCGGTTTGGGTTTTCCACTCTTCTAGGGGGCCTCCTATCCTGCTAAAAAGCTTCTTCCTCATTCAAAGGAACATCAAACAATCATTTTAGGTCAAACGTTTAGGATTTGTTGGAAAACACAAGGTTTTATCAAACCAAATATGAAACATTTTTGGGCGGGATTTAGAAGTTCCCCTGCTGGGCTGGAAACCCAACACCACATCATTATGCTAGTGCATGAGAAGCCAGGAAGTGAAACTGGTCAGGAATTAGTTGACACTGACCAGTCTGTTTCACTGTCCAGTCTCTGTGATCTGCAAAAAATTAGTAAGCAGCATAAATGATGAAAAATAAATTAGGGGCTTAGACATTCAATGGGAACTTTGCCCAAGTAAGCACTACAGGATCAGGCCCTAAATGTTAAACTCTTTCAGATTTAATCATCTAAATGATTAGTAACTAATAAAGAAAAATATATTTTATAATATACTGGGCTAAATCCTGGATCCTTGTACAACACTGTCTTTGAAGTCTCTGGGCATTTTACGTGAATAAAGACTCAATAAATACTGAGTAAGGACTTCAGGATTTGATTGTTATCTCGACAGTGTGTATTTAAACTGCTATTATTTTCCTTCTAGCACTTCCACCCATCATCGAATTCTGGACACCATCCAGCAACATGACTTCATCTCCCTGTAATCTCTCTCCTCAGCTGGCCAACAAGGCTGTGCACATGCATGAATACACCATTTCTAGTTATAAAAGGGTGCATTTTCCTTGCAAGGATACATTTAGCTGTACCTGTAAATGTCTTTTCTATTATCTCTTCCACAGTACCCCAAATTAATAGACAAAAATAATGTTTTGCATATAAGCCTAACAAGACACAAGCCAATTATTGTCACCCTGACCTTTTTGCTTCTATGTTATTTCTCTTTCTCCTGCCATCATGTTTATTATTTAATTCTGTTACAGTAATACCTACAGGCCTCAGCTGAAGATCAGAGCTCCATTGTGCTACAAGATGTATACTCATCCAGGAGAGAGAGTCCCTGCCTAAAAGACCTGATACACTTTGATATATTGTTTATATATATCTATACAGTTTATATATAGGCTATAGGAGATATGCTTTTCCTGGGTTGGGCTCTATCCTCCCACAAATGTGTACAGTACTGAGCGTGTTTTCGGACACGTGACTAGTACAAATAATGGACCTGATTCTCTACTTCCTTGCACCAGTTTTGTGGCAGTGGGTGTCTTTGATTTCAGCAGACCTACACTGAAATGTGTGAGACCGGATTCATATTAATAAAATACAAACCAAATTGTCTCTTAAATTTCATGCTCTCTCTCGACTATTTTTATATCTGAAATTACATTAGTGAGCTCTCTAAATTGTGCTGGCATGCATTTTGTGAAAGAGATGCTATTGATAATAAAGGCAGCCCTTGCTCATCTGAAAAGTCCTGTTGACTTAAACGGAACTAATCACATGCAACTGGACTACTTCCCGGACAAAGGGCTTTTATTTTGTACAATTATTTTGTATTGGAACAAATGGAAAACAAAGAACTCCCACATAAACAACAACAACAATAAAAATAAATACAAATAAATAAATAAGGTAAGTGCCTCCCGCCACAAACTGCATATTTTCCTTTGCATTGCCCCTTGCCAACTTTTTCCTACCTTGGATGGGGCTGGGGATTTTTATTGTTTTTGTTAATAACAGTTGAAATTCAGCAGAAACCAAGGTTGCTTTTTTTAAAAAAATGTCTTCAGTAAACGTTCAAAAAGATACTTTATGCAAGTAAAAGGGACAGGCATTCCCTGAATGTTTTTAAAAGATTACAAAAAAGACCCAACTCTTAGCCAAAGCTAATGTAGCCAGAATTTCCATGGAACTCCTCAGACCTTCAGCTTCATATCTTGCCAAGTCTTACCAGGTGAGCAACACTGGACATGGTTAGGGTTTGGATGGGAAATTTCCCAGGAAAATCCAGGTGCTCCAGGATGGTATCAGTAGCACTGTGTTACTAGAGGCACAAACTCTTGGAAGAAATGAAAAACCAAGACACTGGCCATACAAGGTGTTTAAAGAGCTCATGATACTTTTCATAAGAAAAAGTGTTAAATATGGTATCCTGGCAAAACTCCAGGGTAATTACAGCTTACCGAAAATATTCCTGCAGTTGCAATTGAATTCAGTCACCTTTTTCACTTCCCATCCTAAGCTGTGGAGTGTTTTTGCTCTGTAAAGCAGCTCCACCCTAGGGGTGGCTGCCCTTCTGAACTAAATGTGTGTGAGCGACAGGTGCTATTTTCACTAACTGCCGCATAATCTTCCATATATTTTGCTGCTTTTCTGAGAATGATCCCACCTAGCTGAATCTTTAAGGCCCCTGTCCCAGGCTCAGCAACACCTCATACCACCAATCTCTACCCAAGAAGCCTCTTACCATCATGCATTAGGTCTCCTCGATTACGATGGGGATGAAAGCCTGCCGGATGTTGTTCTGGTCTCTTCCCACAAAGCAGGGTTTTCACTCCAGAGGTGACTGTGTGACCTGCATCCATTTCAGGGTAAAGGACCAGTAGGGTAAAGGACCAGGGAAGGATAGTCTAGTGGTTAAGGCATTTATCTAGGACTTTAGAGACCAGAGCTCAATTCCTGTGTGACCTTGGGCAAGTAATTGTCTCTCACTGTGCCTCTTTTATCCATCAGTGAAATAGATATAATGGCACTTTATCTCACAGGGATGTTGTGAGGATAAATGCATAAAAGAGCATGAGATGCTCTGCTAGTACAATAACAGGAGCTATATAATTACCTTATACATAGAAGCCATTTGCAGAGCATGGCTGGTTTTTGACTCACTCTCCTTTCAATGCAGTAGATAGTTGCTGGCAGGTCCAGTTCAAGCCCCCACAAAAAGCATCTTAAACCACAGGCACAGAGTGTACTGTGGGACTGCAGTCTTTGTAGGGGGGAAGCTGGAGAATTCATGCATGCTTCAGAGAAGTGTATCTATAGGGATGCGTGTTAGAACTAAGCCTGAGCTCTGAACCTTGTGAGCCTGCAGCCTGCCAGGAAAAATTGTTACAATGAATTTTAAATATTAGGGGGAGATTTTGAGGAGCCCCTAACGGAGCACAAGTGGCACTGAAAGCTAACTCCCTGCAGTACTCTGAGTCTCCCCCTCTCCCCCATACGTTAACGAATACCCTGCTGTAGAGAGAGGTGAGGAAAGAGAGGGAGAGAGGAAGGACCGGTGGAGCTTGGTTTTCAAACTTGGTATCATCAGACCCCACTTTTATCAAACTGAACGAGAGAGTAGGACACTGGTGCACATACAGTGGTAACAGCCTCCCCTTACATGCTTCAGAGAGGGGGGAACTGGGCAGAGTATGGGGAGAAGGAACAGGGCCTTAGTCTCTGTCAAACCTCTATCCCCTCATTCTGCCCCCATCCCCTCAGGCTTTTCCCCTTGATTCTCCTCAGCCCCCTGTTATCTCCCCCTTCTTCCTGCTGGCAAGGCCCTGCTGCCTGCTTCTGTCTCTGCCTCACCTGGGGTGCACCCTGGCTCTGCACATGCAGGGTGGCACTGAGAGTGCCGTGAGAGAAAGTCTCCTCCTGGCACTGGCCACCAGGGGGAGCCACTACAGGACAAACTCTGTGCAATGCCTGCTGGGAGAGCTGAAGCTGGCATAAGCACACAGGTAAAATCACAGCAAACCTCAGGGCAGCCACTTACATTTTCAAGACAGACAAGAGTTTCAGGCCCAAGCCAAACACTGTCCTTGAAGAGGCCTGGTTTAGAAGTGTTCAGAGCTGGGGGACTTCCGTGTAGGTGAGAAAGTAGCTCTCTCAGAAGCTCTCTGCTGGGGCTATTGCTAGGGCTCACTGATCGAAAAACCTGGAGAAGACACTTGCTGTAACCAGAGGACACCTTACCCTCCTCTCAGCCTGGAGGGCAGCTGTTGAGTCTATGAAGAAGTCAGGGCTCAGATTAACTGCCTCTCCTGTCCTCTCTGTGGGAGAAGGAGCATAATGGAATTACCTGATTTTACAGAAACACACCCGCACAATCTAGGGGGAAGGAGCTAACTATGAAAGCTGTTTCCTCCCACCTTGACTCCCTCTGGCTGAGTCCAGGAGGAAAGAGGGGCTTTCCTGATGGCAATGCAATTGTTCTGGAAGAAGATGGAGGATGTGTACCTGCGTTTTCCTTAAAGAAATGAGCTTGTTTCAAGTCTACATATTAACTGAAACCTGACAGAGCATCAAGGGAAGACTTCCCTTGTGTGGGGAGGGAAAATATTAAATAATGTACAGGCAGCTATATTGATCTGTGAGCAGCAGCAGCTTTGAGCCTAAGAGGGGGAAATATGAGGCGACGTCACTAGGCATTGCATTCCAAAGCCATACAGAGAGGAAGAGAATTACTGTCAGTGTATTTGGCTTGGCTGATGTGCACCATGAAACTGGAAAAAAAAAATATGGTACAAGCAAATTGTAATTCCCTGAGGTTTAGACCCCCTGACCTCATGGACCCCTCAGTTTCCAACCAGTAGGCTCTTTAAAATTAGCTGAACCATCATATCCATCTGATTAATAATAGATTCAATGACATTTATGCACCTCAGGAGAAATGGCTGTACGCTTGGAGGGGTTATTCTTAGAAACTACACATCTGTTAAAAATTCTCAGAAGGAAGGAAAGTCTGTCCAACTGTCCTCATGCCTCACTCTCAGAGCAACTGGATGAACCATCAGGGACATTTCTTCTAGCCTTATTAGGATATAGGTCCCCAGTGATAACCTGACAGCACCAAATTCTGCCTTCTGTTACACTCATGAAACCACAATGAAGTCAAATGATATTCGAGGGTGATCAAAAGGCAGATCCTCAACTAATGTAAATCATCAGCATTCCAACTACTTCAATTTGAATGTGAAGTCAGTTGAGTACATTGATTTACATCAGCTGAGTTGCTGACCCTAAATATTTAAATAAATGGAGGTTGGTCATACAGCTATAACTGTGCACAGATTGTGATCTCTTATGTTCTTTTCTTGAGAGGGTCTAAGAAGTTCATTCCATTTCTTTCAGAAAACACGTATAGCTGTCCTAAACCATTCAGATTTGGGATAGCTGGATTCTTCATGGTTTTTTGCCTCTTGGAAAGGATTCCAATAATTCTTCAGTTTCCAAACACAGGAGGCTGCAGGAAACTCATTTCCCGATATACCTGGCTTTACAGAAGCAAGGGGAAGCCCACTGGGAGAAGATTCCCATTTGTTTCTTAGCTAAAGGATAACTGAAATCTAGGAAAGACAGAAAATTTTGCAAAGGTACAGATCAGGAACTTCTCAAAATGTTAAATTTAAGTTACATAAGTGTAACTGCTTAACAGCTGTGAGTTCAAGAACATCTAGTTTCTTCAAATGAACTATAAAGGAGTGGGAGCTGATCAGAAGTACCCCACTTACCTACATCCTTAAGCCAGGCTCTCTTGCATTATGGTGCCTGGGCAGTTGGGTGAAACCAGGACAGCGTCTGGATGAGGATATGAATGGAGATGTCTAAATGTAAGCAGCGGAGGTTAGCTGCGGAGTGGGGGGGACGGGGGGGGGGGTCAGTCAGGTATGGTATGATTTTTGCCCATTGAAATCCTGAAGTGGGAAATTATAAAATAACCTGCCCCTAGGGAAAGATTCTTCCTAGCTCGCTCAGGTGGAGATTGGTTAACGTCCTGATCCATGATGCTTTACATGCCTTCCAGAATCCGTTCAACAAAATTCCAGTGTAATACTTACTTGTAATTGTCACAGCCCAAGTATATTGGCAAAGTTCTGATCTAGCATCAGACAGGGAAATGGCTCCCATAGTTCCTTTAACTTTACCTGGAGCAAGATGTGAGTTTGGGTCTCTGTGCCCATCCAACATGGAGAGAGACACGATGGGTGAGATGATATCTTTTAATGGACTGACTTTTGTTCATGGAAGAGACAGAGACAAGCTTTCGAGCTACACAGAGCTCTTCTTCATGTCTGGGAAAGGTAATCAAAGTGCAACTGCTAAATAAAAGCTGGAATGATGGTTAAACTAAGGAGTTAACACATGTTGCAAGGAACCATTCAAAATGAAGTCACTGGACACCTCTGCAGTCATAAGACAAAGAAGGGTTAGTGGGTTACAGATTGTTGTAAAGAGACATAAAACCAGCAGTGGTGTTTCTAGCTTTTTTGAATCAAGGCGGTGAGTGCACTCACAACAGTGCCTCTGTTTATTGTTTCTTTAGCTTCTGCAGATGTGCCCTCGAGGGTCTCCTCTTGCACACCAGCTGAGTAGCTCTGTCAGATAAGGAGACCAAACAGGAGGAGTAAGGAAGACATGTTTCAGGAGGTGCTGCAATCCTCTGATGCTTCCAGTTGCGAGTAGAGAACATAGAGAGAGGCTATCAATGAGAAACTGTGTATGGATAGCCAGGAGAGGAAACAGGGGCAGGAGCAGATGATACAGCTGCTACAGAACCAAACAGACATGCTAAGTCCCTGACTGAACTTCAGACAGAACACATTGATGCTCATTCCCCCACTGCAGCCCATACAGAGCTGCCTGGCATGCCCTCTGTACAATCCCTCCCACATTCCTCACATGTTCCCGGGCTGTCTCAGTACCCTAAGCACTCCACCCTGAAGAACATGTATCACAATGTCAGCTGGACAGATACCAAACTGTGAGAGCCTCATTTGAAAATGTGCTCTTCATTTTCATGTCCCTTGCAGAATACAGTCATGTTTGTATCACTGTTGAATAAAAACATACTTATAGAAAGATAAGGAATTTTTACTTGTCTCCTACAAATGGTGATTGCCACTGAAATTCATACACAGTGACAATTGGTGCATTTGCGTTGTAAAATTAATGCACACACAGCAATCATTCATACTACGGTCCAAGAAAACAATGCCTGGCTAAATGCACGACAGACATTATTGGGGCTCATTGTCAAAATGCTCCTTCAAAGCCTCCCTGATTTGAATAGCCCCACATCGAGCCTCTCTAACAGCTTAAAATCAGCAGCCAGACGATTCATCTCAACACTCCATCGCTGTAGAAACTTCTGCCCCTTAGCTTAACAAACGTTATGCAGAGCACAGCAGGCTGTCATGACCTTGGGAATACTTTCCTCACTGAGGTCTAACCTGCCAAAAAAGCAGTGCCAGCTGCCATTTAATCAGCCAAATGCACATTTGACAGTCATTCTGCACCTGCTGAGCCTGTGGAAGCGCCCCTTGCCGATGTCAAGGTTTCCAGTGTAGGGCTTCACGAGCCATGGGACCAAGGGGTAGGCTGGATCTCCCAGGATCACTATTTTCATCTCCACATCCCCAATTGGAATGTTCTGGTCTGGAACAAATGTCTCTGCTTGCAGCTTTCTGTACAGCCCAGTGTTCCCTAAGATGAGTGTGTCTTGTACCTTCCCTGACCACTCCACGTTGATGTCAATGAAACGACTTCAGTGACCCACCAAAGCTTGCAAGACCATAGAAAAATAGCCCTTTCAGTCGAGGTACTTAATTGCAAGGTGGTCTGGGGCCAAAATGGGGATATGCATGCCATCTATTGCCCTGCCGCAGTTTGGGAATCCCATTGCTGCAAAGCCATCCACTATTTCCTGTACATTGCCCAGAATCACAGTCCTTAGTCGCAGGAGGTGATTAATAGCCCTGCATACTGGTATCATTACATCCCCCACAAAGGAATTTCCAACTCCAAACTAATTCAAGACTGATTGGTGGCAGTCTGGAGTTATCAGCTTCCACACAGCGATCGCCACTCGCTTCTCCACCATTAAGCAGCTCTCATTCTGGTGTCCTCTCATTGGAGGGCAGAGGTGAGCTCCACATACTGTTCCAGGAAGGTGGCTTTCCAGGAAGTTCTAAAGCCACTGCTCATCATCCCATACCTGCATAACGATGCGATCCCACCACTCAGTGCTTGCTTCCCGCGCCCAGAACCAATGGTCCACCATGTGTATCTGCTCTGTGAATGCCAAAAGCAATCCTGAATTGTTTCTTTCCATGGCACACAGCAGTTAAGACCCCACAGATTTATTATCAGGTTTGCAACTCATGAAATGCTGCAGGATCAGCCACGTTGTGCTCATAATGCTCATCACAATACTGGAGAGCAGTGCAGAATCCGTGGTTTGAGACAGAGCTGGTGGGCGCACAGTGTACAAGGGGTATTGAAAAGTGGTGCAAAGTAGTTGGGAGCCTATGGAATGATGGGATGGATAACACTACATCATTCGACGCTGAGCCCACCCCACGAGGCACTGCGAACTCTTCCCAGAATGCCCAGTGGCAGATGGTGGCAAGTTGCACAGTGGCATAGGTACCCATGGTGCACGGCTCTCTGTCGATGCAAGAGCACCAATTATGGACATGTCTGCCATCACAAGGAGCATTGTGTGGACACGCAAAAGCAGTTTAATTACAGCAGTGGAGGATTGTCGACATAATATAAGTTGACTTAACTTTGTAGTGTACTCATGGCCTCTAGAGATGAAGAACAGCTCTGTGCTACATGAAAGTTTGGCTCTGTCTCTTCCACGAACAGAAGTTGGTCCATTAAAAGATATTATCTCAGCTACCTTGTCTCTCACATATCCTGGAACCAACATGGCTACAACAGCATTGCAAACACCTGACACTGGGCATGTCTTACTGGCATGGATTTTCCATAAGAAGTAAAGCACATGGAAAAGGATTCTTTTGATATTTGTTTTCAAAGCCCTTGACAAAAAACAGATTTGAAGTTGGGGGTGGGGGGAG
The DNA here is from genome assembly GCF_965140295.1 of Lepidochelys olivacea. Lineage (NCBI taxonomy): Eukaryota > Metazoa > Chordata > Testudines > Cheloniidae > Lepidochelys > Lepidochelys olivacea. The sequence continues at coordinate 96,277,678 of NC_140418.1, read as the reverse complement.
GAAGCTTTTGGTATTCCTAATTCCTCTCCCACTAATTGACTCCAGTTTCTTTTGGAAAAAAGTTCAGTTTTAGGACCAATTAGTAATTCAGCTCATGATTTCTATCTACTCGCGTCATTGTCTCAAATGACCCTGGGCTACTCTCATTCTATGGTTTCAGTGAGATTCGTAGCTGTTCTACAGGTATAGACTGAAGCAAAAAGGCATATGCTATCAATCCCCAGAAGTTAAGCCCATTACTCAGAGGTTTTATAGAGGAAAGGAGAAGTCTGCTTACCCAAGCCTACAAAGAAACATAAGCTCTTCATGTTCCAAGACATCATTGTCCATTTTCTTCAACATACCTTATAAGAACAGCCAACGTTTAATGATATACAATCATAGAGGGTGGACCCTGGGGACAGAAGCAATTTTTGTTTACACAGAGAACCTGTCATAGGCATTTGGACATCACTCATAGCTGCTTGAATAGAGTCCAAAGGAAAGAACAACAACAAAAACTTAGTAAGTAAAAAACAAATCATGCTCTAGGCTAGGCAAGGAAAACCAAACAACAGAACCCAGGCAGCAGTAGATTCTGTGTGGCCTGAGATCAGCCCAGCATCTGGGAGCACCACAATAAGCATCAAATGGAGCTGTCTTATAGGAAACAGAAAAGTAAAATCAAGGAAAGCAGCAAGATACTCAATGGGAAGCCCTGTCTAAAAACTCTACACAGTTTTCCAAACAAAGGAACCTAGTCAATTTGGGCAGCTCCCAAAATACTATTTAATTCTGGGGGCCAAATTCTTACATCAGATACACTGGGGCAGGTCCATTCAAGTCACTGGAGCTGCACCAACATACCTGATAGGAGGATTTGGATTCAAATCTATAGCTTAAATATAACAGTAAATCCACATAATTTACAGCTTTCCCATTATGATTAGCAGGAGCAAACATTTATCTTATGGTACCACTCAGAAGCCCTAACTGGGAGCGGGGACCATTGTCTTGGGTGCTGTACAAACATACATAACAGACAACAGAGGGTTCACAATCTAAAAGACACGACAGACCAAAAGGCAGGGGATGGAGACGTAAAACACAATGAATGAACATCTATTTGTGGGCAGCGACTGTCATTTACTGTCTTTTTGCACTGTGCCTGACACAATGGGACCCATATTTGGCCTCTGGATGCTACCATAATACCGTACTAATAGTAAGAAGAAGAAAAATAGAAAAGCAGTTAAAGAAGTTCTTACATCAAAAAAATGGTCCAAACACACAGCTCTCTCTGGATCAATCCAATCAAATTAGTGACTAAGAAGGACAGAAAAATGTCTTTTCCTATTGATATTATAAAATACCCATTAAATATCCATTATACAATATTGTTATTTCACTCACCATATTATGAACTTCATTGCAGGAAAGAAAAATGTCTCTAAGTGAAGACTGCACCCACCAAAAATACTTCCATAAGTGAAATGCAACAGCTCAAGCTGTTGAAGTCAGTATAAAGTTGTTTCAGCAGTATTTTCTAATGTGGGGGAAATGTTAGCTTTCTGCACTGTTTTATATGGAATTGTTAGACCGAAACAAACTATAAAGTCAATGAGTGAAATAAAATAATTTATGTTCCTGGTGTATCTATTAGCAATAATACTTACACAATTTTAATGAATTTGCTGGTAAATCAATAGTTCCATTTCTGTTCTGCATTACAAGTATTACTGCATGTCAAATAAATCACTGTAATGAAGTTTGATGAGCAAAGATTTTGATGGTGGTGTACCATAATTATAAACATCAGCAGTATGGCTCTTTCGAATCATGAAAGGAACAGTGCTTTGATGATGGCAAGTGAAATTCTTTGATTATAATTATTTTTGACATTTCAGGCAATGGAAGTCCTCAAATCTGGCCCTGACCTTTGCTCTTCAAAATGCATCTCTTCATTAGTAAATTGCAATATCTTTAATCATCAAATAATAAAGACACTGAACATCACAAGACATACAGTATAGGTTTGATTTATTTATGTAAATTTCAAGGACTTGGTTACTCAAGCCAGGCTGAAGGTATTCAAGTTCTAAGAAAAGAAACAACCGCATAGTCCTGATGGAAATTTTTGTTGCCTTCAGATGGAAAGAATCAAAGGGTTGAAGAAATAAAATATCAGTTGGAACAGAGACTATATTATTGAGACCATAAACCATGATTTATTTTCAAGTTTCTTCTTGACATAAGTATTGTAAATTTAAAACTTAGTTAAAGTTAGATCAGGTGTATGACTCAAAATAAGCTGAAAATCACCATCCACCATTTGAACAATGTTTTACAGATTTTTGCCCCCTGTAATATCAAAAACAACATGACTGCACAAGGAAACCCACACATCCAATTAAATGGCACTGTTGTTGTTCTCATGAACTGTAAACAATTCAAAGTATGATGGTAAATAAACCTACAGTGCAACATAAGAACAGATGTGCATATTGGCTGCCTGTAATCTGCAGTTTATGTCAGTTTCTAAAAAATAAAACAGGCTGTTCTGGGCCAGAGAATTTTATTTTTATCATTTTGAAATATTCAAAAATATTTCTGTGTATACCTAATACCTGTGTAGGTCCCTAATTTTTAGGGATGGATGGAAGAGCTAGGGTATAAGGCCAACCCCCAACTCGCCACCAAACCCCCCCCAACCAACCAGACATCTTCAGTGATCCTTTGCTTATGGCTCATAAAGATTGATTATTTTCCCCCTACTTTCCCCCTCTAATTTTACCATGCCTCTGTCCTTATAGGATCAGTCTCGCAGTCAATGGAGCTACATCCATTTACACCAGCTAGGGATCTGGTCCTTGGTTGCTGACTGGGGTGAGAAGCAGAAGCACTGACATCTCTAAACAATACTTCCAATCTGACCAAGAGCCCAATATTTCAAAGTGCTGAGTGCTGCCTGCAAGGAGGTGCTGGCTGTCCTCCCTTTAATTAGCTTGACTCCCAGCATTTGTCAGAGTAGCTCCAGAACCAGGAAGCACTAGAAGTCTCATAAGAAGACCTGGTCTCAAGAGACTTCTAGCCCAGAGGCCTCATCCTGTAAAACAAAGGCTAAGGGAGCCACAGATGCTCAGCACTTCCCAGGCTTTGGCTGCACATTTACAGACCTCTGTGGGGCTCAGAGAAGTTTTGGCTGCACACCTAAGCTTTGTCTTGTTTTGTCCCTATATTATGTACACAGTGATGACAAAGAAGCAAAATCAGGGGCTAGCTTTGAAAGAGAATGCAAAATTAGTGCAGTTAGTGAGGAAGGGGAGCAAAGGGAAATTCTTTTATTCAGAGCAAGCTGGAAACACACTTTGAATCCATTAGGAAGGCCAAATTCTGTCCTCATTTACACCTGTGCAATGACTTCATTAGGTTGCATGGGTGTAAGTGAAGAAAAAACATGATCCTTAGTGTCTGGCTAAGGACTAGAGATGTAATTGTCCCATAGCAAAACTAGAAGATATTTTCCAGCAACAGGTCAAACCCAAAAGGAAAAGTCACAGGCATTTTCCCCTAGATGAACTTCTCTCAATGACACACAGCTTCACCTAGAAGAAGAGAATGCACAAAGAACTCTCAGTAATCTTACCAACATACCAATAAACATGCCGTATGTTGGTCTCATATCATGATTTCTTTTTTCTTCAGTATCTTTTTATACTTTGGCTCCCACACTGACAAGTATCTAGACCATCCACTTGTACCACCATCAACTAAACTGGTACAGATTTGATCAGAATAACCAGGATGTCCTGCAACATGCATTCACACTTTTACAGTTGCTGCTTACAGGATGTAGATGTGACATGGTGGGGATGGAGGAGGACAGAGTTTTAGGGAGAAGCTGGGATGGAGGAAAATTGGATTAGGGGAAGCTTACAGGGAGAAGAAATGATTCTTGTAATCGGATTTGAAGGCATAGGTGGCAGGCTGTTTGCACTGGATCAACCAGTACAGTGGGGGTGATGAACAGAAAGGAGTCTGGTATCTAAGCTGCTAGAAAACACTGGAAATGTACTTTTAAATTCTTCTAAATTAAACTTGGCTTTCCTTTCCCGTCACCACCACCACCAGCACAATGAGATACAAACTGAAACAAGCTGCCTGCACTGCCAAGCCCAAAACATTCTACAGCGATCACATCAGCATGAGAGTGGGCCAAATTCTGAGGTGAGTCTAAGGGAGACTATAGGAAGTCTTTGTTGGTGTAACTTAAATCTTCTCCAGCACCCCTCAATGTGCATGTCACATTCACTTAGACTCCCTCTGGACTTAGACTTCTTTAGACTCACATCCATTTATAACTGGTACTTACACTCCCTGCCACTCCATACAAATCACCTCTGAATTTGGCCTGCAAGTCTAAATGAGTGTAAGGGAGTCTCCAGGAGACTAAGTTGATATAACACATAAAAGCAGTGAGACTTCTCATGCTTAAAGTTAAGCATGTGCTTAAGTGCTTTGCTGAATTGGGGCCAGACTGCTCAGCACCATGCAGGACTGAGAAGAGGTGTGAAGCAAAAAAACCCCAACAATTAACAGGAAGGAATAAACAAGTATAATTTAAAGTAGGCTAGGGGATACTTTAATTTACACCATCGTATGGCTCCTTCAGGTGCAAATTACAACAACTGACTCCAGGGTAGAGGCAGGTCCAAGAGAGCTGCAGTGAGTGGGAGGGAGTCTCACACCATCTTATATGTCACCTTTGAGTTTGGCCCAGTATCTCCCAAGTAACAGGGAAGGCTTAAAGTTTTCCAGACATGGCTCCCAAGAATATTTTGAACTATATTACCTGACCCAGTGACAGCCAGACGGTGCCAGTAGTAAGATACCAGGAGCTGGCAGGTGACCAGCCTCCCCACACTGCCCCGCCATTTGGATGCACCAGCCCCAAACTTTTCAGTTCACCTTTATTAATTACTGTAACAATCCATTTAATCACACCATAACCTTCCAACTCTGCTTTAAACACTAAAAGCCAGAGACATTTTAAGTAGAACCCACAATTTAGCCAAATGAGCTAACATTTTCCTTTGAACCCTATAGCATTTCAAAACGTTGGTAAATCTTTACACAGTATAAAAGTGTGGTGTGTTCACTACTTAACAATCCAGTTCTGTGCTGGATCTGTCAGCACGATAGTAAAACATCTAAGTGCATAGTGTGCTTATAATAAATACTTTGCACAAAATTATTCATTCCACATATAAGGAGAGGGGACTTTAATGCCTACTCTGTTTGCGGAATGCTATATAACCTTGCTAGTTACAGGCAAGAATATGGAAGTCGTTTTGTTCTATTAAATAAAGGAAACAAGGTTCCCATTTTGAAATTAATTCACTGAAAACGATTAAGTAGCTGACTGTGAATGCTTTGGGAATTTATATAATCCCTCTCCCCACAATACTAATGTTCGTTTTCCCCCCCTTGTCCCTTAAACAAATACTTTGTTAACCACATCATTCCCAAGCAGATCTTCTGCATGCATGTGAGCCACTGCCACATGGTAAAGTTCACCACCTGAGGGGGTACCTGACTCCCACACAATATTTTCCTGCAGGCACCAGTGGAATATGAGCCAGAGTGGTCCCTCCTACTCCCTTTGAGAGAGTGCCTGATAAGCTCCCCCAAAACCATGCTGGATCAACTGTTGTGGTAGGGGCTGTGGCTCCTCTCTCTCTTCTCCCTGCCTTTGGGGACCTAGCACCACCAGCAGCATTAGCGTGGAGCAGCCCTTGTGCTTAATGGGCACGAGGACTGAGGGCTTGGCTACATGGGGCATTTGCCACAATTTCAGTCATTGGTGGTTGGAGACAAGCAGGGGTCAGGCTACAACATTATAAAGCATGGCCTGTGTTGTTTTACCCCATCTACCCTAGCGGTTTGCATGAATGCAGCTACTCCAGGGACTGGCCACTGCTGCTGAAATTGGGGCAAATCCCCATTGTAGACGAGGCTTGAGATAGTGACTAGCCCCTGCACAAGCCGGGGGAAAACTCCTTGCACCTTCAACATCCCCTTTCACGCAGCTGCTTAAGATTTGATGCAATCTGGCTCAAGATTGAAATTGGCCCTATTCAGGAAAGCTTTATCACATACTAAATGTTAAGCACACGCTTAAGTCCCACTGAAGTCCCAAATTTACGTGCTTTCCTGAATCTGGGCCTTAGATCCTAACTAGGAAAGATGAAATGGGCACCTTCCTTTTCCAGCCTAACGAGAGCCCGTGGTGCAAACCTGACTTTCTGCATTATAACTCTGGTTTCTAAAAGCACAACTGCTGTCTTATAAGCTATTATATTGTTTTAAGAAGGCAGCCCTCCTCTTTCTATCCCCAAACCTTCTCCTTATTCTAATACTGATACCAAGTGGTACCTGCCATAACAGTGTTCATAATATCCCCAAAGTGACTGCATAATGCCACAAATGATGGGTTATACATATGATCCACTTGGGGAGAAGTCTTCTGTTTAAATTAAGCTAATTGTTTACCAAGAGCCACATAGTGAGGGAATAGCCACAAATAGGAGGCTATATATATCTCATTATGAAATGTCACTCATATGTTTTTAATGATGCTTCATAGAAGTTCAGAAACTTCTGTATTCTATGCACTTCCAAAGACATGTTTATAATTTTTCATAAAAGTTACATCTCAAAGGGAATGATAAGACCAAAGTCAGTGATCCTGCACTGCTGATACGCACAGTAGTACAGGCCCTTTTCACTCTTGTGACTAGAGCCTCAGGCTTTCCCTCATATCTAGGAGTTATATGCTAGCTTCAAAATTAGGGTTTTTGAATTGTGAAGAAACATGCATTTCTTTGCATTCTATGTTGGGGATACTGTACCAGATCTTCAGCTTGTGTACATTTTCTATTGACATAAATGGAGCAGTGCTTAAATTGATTAAATGGAGCAATGCTGCTTTATACTAGCTAAGGATCCAGCCCAATGCATCAATATTTATTTTCTGGGCAGTGTACGTTTTATGATGTCCTCAACTAGTCACTTGCTTGGGGTCTGTGAATGATGTGAAGGGTAAGCGCATGCATACCGGCTCATAACCTGTGTACCTTGGACTACAATCTTAGCTGGCATACCTCAATGCAGCAATGCTGATTTACACCAGCTGAGGAACCAGCCCCTAGTTTTTAATGGGAATCTTTGAAGATGTCCAGAGGCAGTTTTAGTCTTAGTTCACAGTTACATGCTTCACATGTGGAGGGCATTAGCATAGCTAAGAAATCTCTGCTTTTGTGTGAGGTACATTAATTTAATTAAACATGTAGATTGTTGTTTCATATTTAAAGATATTTACTATACTTTTTTATATAAGTATATTTTATTTATTAAAGAAATGTATAGGACAAACTTCACAGAGGTTTAAACAAATGTGGCCATAAATCAGTGTAAACACCTGCACCCAGCTTGACTGTTCCCTTACGTAACTCCTGAATAATATATAGGAGCACATCAGTATCTATAATGATAAAGTTTCTAGTGGAAAGTTGAGGCAAGCCACTTGGTCAGTCTGACCTCTAATGGCAGTAACTCCACTGTGAACAGCTTGTCCATGGCCTCAAGAGCTTCTCCTTGGAGAAAAGCAACTGTAGCACATCTGCACATTCACGTACTAAGATAATATACACTCATGCAGATAGATACATAGATATATTATGTGGGCACACAGATACACACAGAGATAAATATACTCATAGATACATAGATAGAATATGTATCTATTGTACATACATGGATATTCACTCACACTCCAAAACCAAAAATAAAGCACCAATTAAGGTTGCTAAGCAATAACAATGTACTAATTTATCATATCATTAACAAACCTCAAGCACATAAAAGTAGGAAATGTATTGTTATGGACTTTGTAAATCTTTCATTGCTCACAAAACAAATACATTATTCTTACCAAGTCTCATATCATGCATCATCACAACATAACGTTAGATCTGGAATATCAGCATTCGTTGTGAGTCAGAGATAAGGTTGTTGTGTTGCAATGACCTGTACCTCAAAAATAATTTGATGATTTTTCCTTAAACTTTGCAGAAACATTCTTCTAATGTAGTAATTTTGAGGCCAAAGCAAAAATTTCCAAGCTCTGGTTACAGGCATGCTAAAATAGAGCTTTATCATGGAACCTGCTTGTAACCTTAATTATGAAGCATCTATCACCTCTGCGTAATAAATTTCTGTGCTGGAAAGTACTATACCATCTCTCTGTCAAAGAAGAAGAAAGTTGTCTCATGAAGTTGTTTATTTGCAGGTTTTTTCCAAACACACAAACACACATTTTCCATGTGTATTCATAGTCAGATCTGCTGATTTTAATGACAAATACTTATTTTTACAGTCAAAGGAGAGCGCACTGGAATCTATTCCTCCTTGTGTATTGTCATCATTATTTATTTCTTACCATAGTAAGTCTGCTAGGTGCCTCACTTTACATGAAGAGATATGATCCTCTGCCCCATGGAGCTTGCATGCTAATGGAAGTCATTGCACACTGAGAGGCTAACAAGAAATTAGGGAGGGAAGTGGAGAAGGATGGAGGAGGGTAACATCATTAAGACAATGCAGCTACTTGGGGAGAGATAGAATGGAGAAGGGTGATGTAAAGGAGCATTCTTTTTGTTTGTTCTTTGAAGAAATAAAATAAATAATTGTCTTGGTTAAGTTGGTCAAAGAATGTTAGGTCACTCTTACAAGATGGGGGACTTTATCTTGGGAAGCAGTAACTCTGAAAAAAGATTGGAGGGGTTGTGATGGATAATCAGCTACACATGAGCTCCCAGTATGAGGCTGTGGCCAAAAGAGCTAATCCAATCCTCGGATGCACAAAAAGGGGAATCTCAAGCAGGAGTAAAGAGGTTATTTTACCTTTATGTTTGACACTAGTACAACCACTGTTGGCATACTGCATCCAGTCCTGGTGTCCACAGTTAAAGAAGAATGTTGATAAAAATGGAGAGGGTTCTGAGAAGAGCAATGAGAATGAATAAAGGATCAGAAAACATGCCTTGCGGTGACAGACTAAAAGAGCTTAACAAAGGGGTGACTTGATCTATAAGTATGTACATGGGGAACAGATATTTAACAATGGGCTTTTCAATGTAGCAGAGAAAGGTATAACAAGAGCCAACGGCTGAAAGTTGAAGCTAGACAAATTCAGACTGGAAATAAGGCATAAACTTTTAACAGTAAGGGTAATTAACCATTGGAACAATTTACCAAGGATCATGCGGGATTCTCTATCACTGGCAATTGGAATTATTTTGGGGAAATTCCATGGCCTGAGCTATACAGGAGGTCAGACTCGATCACAATGGTCCCTTCTGGCCTTGGAATCTATGAATTTTTCCCTTGGCTTTGTGAGCCTGAAGGAGAGGTTTGGATTCAAGAAATGTAATGGTCATGCAGATGAGCTCAAGGAGGACATTGCCTGTGTAGGAAGAAAGAGTGAAGCATGCAAATGAAGCATACAAATGGAGTATATGGTGGGGTGAGGTGGGGTAGGGTGGAGGGAGTGGGGGGACAATATAATGAGAGATATAGTCAGATAAGTAGAGACAGGCAGAGTTATGGACAATCTTGAAGACAAGGGCAAGGAGCTCTTGAACTTAATGTGGTAAATATGGGTTAGCCAGGGAGGGATTCAAAGAGGATAGTGATGTGGTCAGATCTATAGGGAAGGAATATGATCTGACTGCACAGTTGCTTACTAAGTTCTTGTCATTTACATCTGGACAAACCCAGTGAAGAACACAGTGCTCCATATCTTCCTGACAGCATACACCAGAGACCATAGTCTTGCACACATGTAATTAAGGACATAATCTGGAGACAACTGAAGGCCTAATTTGGCCTGCAAAGCCTTTATTAGGGGCAAATGAGCACATAAAGGAAAGAACCCAGCTTGGTTTTCAGATCCCAGGTTGAGCTTGCAGGATTGGCAGCTATTTAAAAAAAAAAAGCATCTTTTTAGTTGTAGATTCAGTACGTTTGATTTGGAGTCGCTGAGAGAGAATATACATGGAAACCCACAAAGCCATTTTTACAGAATCACTTTTCCAGGAGAAGCTGCCCTTTAAGAGGGAGTGACTAATGGCAGTGAATGTAATCTGTTTTCTATTTGCAGTGCCAGGCTCATTTGGCTTGTGTAAAATGCAACTCTTTGTTTGGTAAACAAGCAAATTAAACTGGTGGTCCAGAGAATCTTGGAAGCGTTACTTAAATAAAAGAGCCTCTCTTTGCAAATTATGGCTTGAAATGCTTTGGAAGGTGTGTTTCCAGATGTTTTATCATGGGACAGGCTGACAATATCAAGGACGTAATTCTTGCTGAGACAGTCATTCCCTACTAAACATAAAAGAAAGGAATAATCATCAATTTATAAAGCCAGCCCCCAGCCAAGACACTCGTAATGCAGCACAACATAATAAAAATAAATTAAAATTAAAAGTCAAACACCTAATACAAATGTGGTGAGGGGAGAACTAATATATATAAAGAATGAGGGGGGAAGTCATAAGAGGAAAGATAATAAATGTAGGACCAAAAGCGGTCAGAATCAAAATCCTTTAAACAATAGTCTCAGGATGTTTTTGAAAACTCGGGAGAGATGAGCAGAGACATGTGTTGGGGATTAGGGGTATATTCCACACCAGAAGTTCCACCACAGCAGACGCACGGTTGCCTGACAACCTGGGATATAACAATGGGATCCGGAAAAAGTCTAGGCTAGATCCCAAGCTGGTGTAAATTGGCTTTGGTGGGACTCCAGTGATGTGCAGATACCAATCAGGAGTAGGTTCACGGAAGAGATTTCCAATATAACCTAGATGTAACAGCATGGTCTGCCAAGGGGACTGAGGCTAGTCCGTCCTATTTGATTATTGGACCCATCTGGGAAGGGGCCAGGTGACTCCTGTAAAGGACAGAGAGAGCTCAGATAAGGAGAAGATTCAAGGAGGTGGTGAGCTCCTGTGGCAGGCCCTGAAGCAAATAGGGGAGGAAGGGTAGGAGATGCAAGGGAAAAAGCTTCTGGGCTCCTGCAGCCTGTGTCGGTTAGGGGAATAGCTTTGTTTGTGTTACTTTGTGACTTTTGTATTTGAGGAATGAAACTGCCTTGAACAAACGGCCTGAATGCATTTCGGGTGCATCGTTCACCCTTCCTGGGCTGGGGACACAGGCCAGTGGCCCTACACACAGGCCTTACACTGTCTACAACTTTAAAAACTGACTATGCCAAATTAAATTCCATCTACCGTTCTATCTGCAGCCAGGCTCAGGAATGCAAGTGGCTCAAACCAGTTTGAGAACGTGCTGGTGCATTCTGAACCAGCCGGAGAGATCTTACTGGAAGCCCTGCTGAGAGGAAGTGACAGTAATCAAGCCATGTGGCCACAATGTTGTGTGTTGCTATTGCAAGGTCCTTCTCTCAGGACAAATGGAGGCAAAGCTTGCACAAATGGACCATTTCCAAACCACATCCAGTACATACTTTAACAGTCACATTTTCTATGGAAAGCTAACATTACAGTTCCTAGTGTGGTTCTACTCCAAAGAGGGACTATGTAAAAATGGCCCCTTCTTATACAACAAACCTGATCCCTGGATGAATTCAGAGTCAGCGCTTAGGTGGGGAGCTCTTTGGGGTACAGACTGCCTTCTTTTATGTCTGGAAAGTTCCTTGCACATTGTGGGTGGAGACATTTACTAAATAGTAGGAGCATCTACTAGCTTTACTGACCATAACAACGTTTTGATGGAATTTTCAGTCCTCTCAGATCTGCAGAATTAAAGGAGAACAAGCAGAATTCTACTCCTCCTGCATCATTAACAGAACCCTTGGTTAAATTCCAATCAGCAGTATCAGTGGAAATGTATGGAAGGCACTGGAGCTGTATACCTGTCACCAAGGGCATAATTTGGCCTGCAAAACCATCACTCCTGGCAATGATGTAGGAGATGGAAAGAATTCTGTGTAATGCTCAGAGCGAATTTGAGGAGCTGGCAATTAAAATACACCTTTCTACCTGTAAAATGAACAAACTGTTATGGAATCAGAGACAATAAATCTAGAACGCACAAGACCACTTTTATGGAGCTACTTTTCAGACTTTAACCTGATTTACATCCAAACAGTATACAACTCTCAAGATTAAAATCTTCCCCAAAAATGAATTAAAACAAAAGGAATACCCAGAGTTGAGGCACAATAGCTTAGCACACAGGCAAACCCATCCAAGCCTGCAATGACTAGTAACAGATGAATTAAAGGTTTCAGAGTAGCAGCCGTGTTAGACTGTATCTGCAAAAAGAAAAGGAGTACTTGTGGCACCTTAGAGACTAACAAATTTATTTGAGCATGAGCTTTCATGAGCTACAGCTCACTTCATCGGATGCATGCAGTGGAAAATACAGCGGGGAGATTTTATATACACCGAGAACATGAAACAATGGGTGTTACCATACACACTGTAACGAGAGACCTAAAAGTTGCAATTCTTCAACAAAAAAACTTCAAAAAACAGACTCCAATGAGAGACTGCTGAATTGAAATTAATTTGCAAACTGGACACAATTAAATTAGGCTTGAATAAAGACTGGGAGTGGATGTGTCATTACACAAAGTAAAACTATTTCCCCATGTTTATTCCCCCCCCCCCCCCCACTGTTCCTCACACGTTCTTGTCAACTGCTGGAAATGGCCCACCCCTTGATTATCATTACAAAAGGTTTTTTCTCTCTCCTGCTGGTAATAGCTCACCTTACCTGATCACTCTCCTTACACAGTGTGTATGGTAACATCCATTGTTTCATGTTCTCTGTGTATATAAAATTGCCCCACTGTATTTTCCACTGCATGCATCTGATGAAGTGAGCTGTAGCTCACGAAAGCTTAGGCTCAAATAAATTTGTTAGTCTCTAAGGTGCCACAAGTATTCCTTTCCTTTTTTTAAGATGAATTAAAGACTCTGTAAATAACCTCCACTTGGAACTGTTTTGCTTTTGTTGGTTTAAACCTGATCCTCAGCGCTGCATAGTTTTGTTTTTAATTTGATTATATACACTTTTCTCAGAAAGAAATGCAGAGCCCTCCACTATTCAGTTAGGATGATGAGATTAGAGCAAAACATTATGAAATGCTAGGTAACGCCTTCTACTGAGAATGAAATAAAACCCCAGTGTTTCTCAAGGAACATCTGATTCCACAAATCCACTAGCACTAATGTTCACTGTTAGGATATTAACTTGCAATGCAAACCCAGCAGGCAATACACAAAATTACAGATGGTAGTAAATAGACTCCTGACCTGTTTGGTACATTACAATGACATCCCCCCTAGGAATTAGTTGCAACACTTGGGCTGTTCAGTTTGTTGCCCAAATACTGCATCACACATATACAAGACCAACACCTGGCTAATGAGTGAAATATAAAATAGCATGATAGCTCCAACTTAGGGGAGAGGGGAAAAGACAACTCTATCACTAACGGAAGTATTAGGTGTTCTTTCACTCACTAGAGAAATCATCAGCTATTGATGGGAGGGGGAATTTATACCATTTTCCATCTTCTGCCTCTTTCCTAACTGAGCACATTGCCAACACCATGTTAACGGTTTCTGAAAATGCCCCTGAAGAACAAAGATTCTCCTTTTGCCAGATCCCAGTATTTACAAGCAAGCCCAAATCTGTGAGAAAATTCAATTGAACGCAGATGGCAGGAAATTCCTCTAAAATGACAGTGGCCAAATTCAAACCACAAGACATGAAAATAACCCAACGTACTAGACATGAAGAACATATCTTATAGATTTTTCCTCATGCAATTCACAGTCTGTGATTGATTACCAGGAAGACAGACTGCAGATTTATGAGACTTCTGTAGAACAAGTATTCCATTTGCAACAATTAAACCTTATGTGGTTAAAAAATAGGTTAAAGGAATCCATAGATGGTTCTGACATTGGAGAAATGCCCTTCTAGGTGGATGGTAAGTTCATGGCTAGTGCGATTTAGCAATGGAGTTGACCATGCATTAATTTGTTTGCTGTTATTAACAAGGCTGCTGTGATAATTATTTTATGGTATCAGAAAGCCAGATGTGAAAGATACAATCAGTATTCTTGTAATTTTCTTATTTTCACATGGTCAGAGTGCCAGTCTTCCCGTGCTTTAGCAGCTGTGGAAGCCAGGGTATGATCTGAACGCCTCAATCAGAAAAGGAAGTAACCACATGGTACATGCAGATGGAGTTTTGGCATCTCATGGAGACTCACTCCAAACTGCCACATGGATAGTGCCGAAAGGAATCAGCCCTTCACTCTGAAATGAGTGACTATGTGTTCACAGCTGGAGTAACTTGGAGCCTGATTCACTAAAGTATGAGCAGTTGCCACTTTGCTGAACATCCAACATAAAGTTCAAATGACAGGATGCAGTCAGAGAGCCTTCATGTGCCATCAGGCAGACAGGCCAGCAGAGTGTCATAGAAGTAGATCAGATAGGTATCCCACCGCCCCTCACTCTGCCTTAGAGCTGGGTGAAGAGGAAGCTCTGAATTGCTTTTCAAGTTCTCTCAGTGTGGATACACAGATTCTTGTGGGGGCAAGGCCAAGATGGTTATTTGCTAGTCAGCTGGGAGGTACTTGCCCCCCCCCATTTATGAAGTTTCTGCTAATCAGTCAAGAATCAGAAATGGTATCACATGACTTACCAAGACTAGTAAGTAGTGGAAGACACAGTTGAACCAATTAGTTTGCAAACAAGCTCCACAGACTGAAATATGATCCCATAAAACGCTTATAGAAGAAATTCAGATGAAGCAGTAACAATCAAAGCCTGGTCATGGACAATTCATCAAGAGAAAAAAGGGCTAACCTGTCCAGCTGCAAGGTTCACTATGAATGGTTTGTCCAGATGTATGCTGCCTCTCCTACACAGAGTCAAACAACCTCTCCCAGTGTTCTCTGTCTATATTAGGTACTTTGCTCTCCCATGTCATAGGCTAGTGCCCTAAACTATGGACCATCCTCCTCCTCCTTTCTCTTGTGTGCCCATACGCTCTGGAAAATAAAATAGGCCAAATGTGTCTCTGGTACAACTGATTTTGGCCTAATCTAGGTTGGATTCTATGGGGAATGGGGAAGAAATCTCCTTAAAATGTGTAATCATAATGGATTATGATTCTACAAGCAAATTATTCTGTCTCTTTCATATTGTATACACACCCCATTTCTGTTAAAGCAATATAAAAAGGTAGAGTAATTCACATTAGCCTTTGTTGTACTGTCTGTCTCCCTCCGGCTATTATGTGTGTTGTGCACATAGCAATGTGCTAACCAACAGAAATTTGGTAATCACTTTAAATGCTGTACTGACCCTCTAGGGCTGCCCCATTCCTACGCCGCTGTACACCTGTAAATCCCATTGCCATTCACAAGAGTTATGTGTGCATCACAGGAGAAACAAACACCCTGATGATTTCAAGGCTACAAAGAGTTTTCGCCAAACAAATACATAAATCTCCTTCAAAATCCGGTATCTTCTTCCACGAGTCATTGGGAAGTAGGTGGCAGCACAGATGGTTCAGATCCTGCATACAGAGAGGAGTTAGCAGACTTTCTTTAAGCAAAGAGAGAGATACAATGCAGCTCAGAGGTTATGTAAATGACTAGTATGGTGCTTCAATGAAGACTGCCCAAAGTCAGCTTTAGCTAAGTTAGGCACCAGATTTTTGCATTTTTATGAGTAACCGTAACTCATGTGCTCAGGCTAGGAATACTTCTTTTTATTTATCTCCAGATATTTTTTAATAGAGCTAAGAGAGCTTGGGGGGGGGGGGGGGAATCTGCCTGGCAGACAAGCTTCCTCCCTCCCTCCTCCCCGCAATTCTTCAAGCTCAAAGTCCAGGGAGAACTCCCTGAAAGTCAATGAAGAAACTGACATCCAAAAATATGAGGAAGCAATTAAAATATGTTTGTGATGGCTAGGATGTAGAAAATAATAGGGGTCCAATTCTGACCTCCCCTTTAGATTTACACAGGTGGTGCTCCATGAGATTCACTGTAGTGGTTCCTGAGGTACACCAGCATGAGATCAGAATCAAGCAGTAATTCTAAAATCAAGCAGAGAAAGGTGGGTACTTGATCTGAAATGATACTTGTAGGGTTTGCTTGTGTATGACAAAGGCGACGATTCACTTAATGCAAATCAATTTTGGTCCCTAGAGGTGAATGTTCTAGAGCGTGATATCTAAAGGGCATTGTTCTGTGAGCAAAAACAATGTCATGTGGACCCGATCTCTTTTCTACATAAGTCAATGGAAAAACTCACACTGACTTCAATGCAACGTGGATGAAGCCCTTTGGAAGATGATACAGAAAGCTACAGCTTTTACAGGCCTGACGGTGGATGTTATGAAGATACCGGGAATGGAACTTAATATCTGTCTTTTATCCTTGCTAGATCATTCTGGTTCCGACTCGGAGATGACAACTTTATGTACTGCTGTAAGTACTGCATATACTTTAAGGACAGAAGGTCTGACCTCTTGTATATCGCAGGTCATTACATTTCTACCCAGTTACCCTTGTACGCTATAATCCAAGTCACCTCTAAGTCTTCTTTTTGATAAACTAAATGGACTGCGCTCTTTAAGGCTCTCACTGTCAGGCATTTTCTCCAGTCCTCAAATCATTTTCATGGCACTTTTCTGCACCCTCTTCAATTTTTCAACATCCTTTTAAAAACACGGGCACTAGAACTGAACACAGTATTCCAGTATCTGTGTACTAATGCAGCATGCAGAAGTCAAATCACTCCCCTACTCCTATTCACCACTCCTCTGTTTATGCATCTAAGGATCACATTAACCTTTTTGCCACAGCATCACACTGGCAGCTTATTTTGAGTTGCTGGTCCATTATACCCCCTAAATCTTTTTCAGAGTGACACACTGCTTCTGCAGTAGAGTACCCCATTCTATAGGTCTGCATTTCTTGTTCCTAGATGTATGACCTTGCATTTGGCTCTATTGAAATGCATTTTGCTTGAATGGGCCCAAGCACCCAGGCAATCCAGATCACTCTCTGTCATTGCCCCACCCTCATCGTGATTCACCACCAACCAATCTGTGCTTCACAGTTGCACATTTGATAGCTAGAGACATAAAGGGTAACAAGGAAACATTCCACAAATACATTAGAAGCAAGAGGAAGACCAAGTACAGGATAGGCCCTTTACTCAATGGGGGAGAGGGAGGGGGAAATAACAACATAAAATGTGGAAATGGCAGAGGTGCTTAATGACTTCTTTGTTTCGGTTTTCTCCAAGAAGGTTGGTGGTGATTGGATGTCTAACGTAGTGAATGTCAGTGAAAATAAGGTAGGAACAGAAGAGGCAGAAATAGGGAAAGAACAAGTTGAAAATTACATGGACAAATTAGAAGTCTTCAAGTCACCAGAGCCTGATGGCTGGAATATGGAATACTCAAGGAGCTGACTGAGGAGATATCTGAGCCATTAACTATTATCTTTGAGAAGTCATGGAAGACGGGAGAGATTCCAGAAGACTGGAAGAGGGCAAATATAGTGCCCATCTATAAAAAAGGAAATAAGGACAACCCGAGGAATTACAGACCAGACAGCATAACTTCTGTACCTGGAAAGATAATGGAGCAAATAATTAAGCAATCAATTTGCAAACATCTAGAAGATAATAAGGTGATATGTAACAGTCAGCATGGATTTGTTAAAAACAAATAGTGTCAAACC
Source organism: Lepidochelys olivacea (assembly GCF_965140295.1). Taxonomy (NCBI): domain Eukaryota; kingdom Metazoa; phylum Chordata; order Testudines; family Cheloniidae; genus Lepidochelys; species Lepidochelys olivacea. Next base: position 96,259,832 of record NC_140418.1, on the reverse strand, counting down.
AACCTGATAGCTTTCTCTGACAGGGTAACAAGCCTTGTGGATGGGGGGAAGCGGTAGACATGGTATATCTTGATTTAAGTAAAGCTTCTGATATGGTCTCGCATGACGTTCTCATAAACAAATGAGGGAAATGCAACCTCGATAGAGCTACTATAAAGTGGGTGCAAAACTGGTTGGAAAAACCATTCTCAGAGAGTAGTTATCAGTGGTTCACAGTCAAGGTGAAAGGGCATAACGAGTAGGGTCCATCCGGGATCAGTTCTGGGTCTGGTTCTGTTCAAGATCTTCATCAACGATTTAGAAAATGGCCTACAGAGTACACTTATAAAGTTTGAGGACGATACCAAGCTGGGAGGGGTTGCAAGTGCTTTGGAGGATAGGATTAAAATTCAAAATGATCTGGACAAACTGGAGAAATGGTCTGAAGTAAATAGGATGAAATCCAATAAGGAAAAATGCAGAGTACTTCACTTAGGAAGGGACAATCAGTTGCACACATACAAAATGGGAAATGACTGCCTAGGAAAGAGTACTGCAGAAAGGGATCTGGGGGTCATAGTGGACCACAAGCTAAATATGAGTCAACAGTGTAACGCTGTTGCAAAAAAAGCGAACATCCTTCTGGGATGTATTAGCAGGAGTGTTGTAAGCAGGACGCGAGAAGTAATTCTTCTGCTCTACTAGTATTGTGTCCAGATCTGGGAGCCACATTTCAGGCAGGATTTGGACAAATTGGAGAGAGTCCAGAGAAAAAAATGATTAAAGATCTAGAAAACATGACCTATGAGGGAAGACTGAAAAAATTGGGTTTGTTTAGTCTGGAAAAGAGAAGACTGAGAGGGGACATGATAACAGTTTTCAAGTATGTAAAAGGTTGTTGCAAGGAGGAGGAAAAAAAATTGTTTTTCTTAACCTCTGAGGATAGGACAAGAAGCAATGGGCTAAAATTGCAGCAAGGGAGGGTTAGGTTGGACATTAGGAAAAACTTCCTAACTGTCAGGGTGGTTAAGCACTAGAATAAATTGTCTAGGGCGGTTGTGGAATCTTCATCACTGGAGATTTTTAAGAGCAGGTTAGACAAACACCTGTCAGGGATGGTCTAGATAATACTTAGTCCTGCCTTGAGTGCAGGGGACTGGACTAGATGACCACTCTAGTTCCCTTCCAGTTCTATGATTCTATGATCAGCAGTAATTTTATATTTTAAAAATGTTGAATAGCATCAGATCTGGGTACCAATTCTTGCAGAATCCCACTAGAAACACTCCCATTAACAATTGCACTTTGAGATCTGTCAGTCAGACTTCAAACCATTTAATGTGTGCTTTACTGATATTGCATAGTGCTAATTTTTTAATGAGAATGTCATATGGTACTAAGTCAAACACCTTACAAATGTTGAAGCATATTAATCTATAATTACCTTTTACAAAACTTATAATTTCAAACAATGAAATCTGGTTTGTTTGACAAGACCAAAGTTCCATAAAACCATACTGTCTGGCATTAAGTATATTTCCATCCTTTAATTCTTAATTAACTGAATCTTGTATCAGTTTTTCCATTATTTTGCCTGGGGTTGATGTCAGGCTAACGGCCTAGAATTACTCAGTCATCACTGCTTGCCCATATTGAATATTGGCACAATGTCAGTACTCTTTCACCCTTTTATTGCCATGCTGTGAATAGTAGGTAGAAGTAGTGGGAAAGCAATTTATACCCCCAAACATGTTGTGTTGTTTGGTTCTGCAATGGAATCATTCAACAATTGCATGATTTGGCTTACACATTACATTACAGTACAGCCTAATGGCCCAAACTGCAATCAGAGCCAGTTTGGTAGGTGCAGTACAGACACCTAAGGAGAGACAATCCCTTCCCTGAAGAGCTTGCCATCTAACTAGATAAGACAGATGGTGGGAGAGGAAATGGAAGCACAGAGAAGGAAAGTGACTTGCCCAAGGTCACAAAGCAGGTCAGTGGCGGAATTAGAAACAGGGTCCAGATCTCCTGATTCCCAGTCTAGTGCTCTCTTCACTGGACCATGCTGCCTCTTATACATTGGTACCTATGATAAAGAGAAGTGGAGCTATAACTGTTGAGAGGCTTTTCAGAAACTGATGGTCATTGCCCTTCAAGCACAAACAGAAAAATCAAACTTGAGATGTTTTGGGAGGATTGGAGAATCCTTAGGGGAGTTCCATTTCTCCCTATTCTCCTCCATGGCCCAGAAGAGCCATAACCCATCCCTCCAACTGCAGCTCCCTCCAGTGACACTCCATTCTGCTTTTGGGTTGGCTGATGGGAGTCACTTGAGAGCCATGGCAGGCACTCTCTGCCCAGCCCTCCCCTGACCCAAGGTCCCAGAGCGCTGCCTCCACAGCTCACACTGGCACAGGAATGAGGGATGAAGCTCACCCCTCCACCCAGACGCCCTGCAGCTGTGTGTCAATATGATGGACTCCCAAAGAGCCCACTGGGACAGCCTGAGCCTAATGCAGACTTTGTGATAGTCAGAACAGCCCATGAGTCACACATCTGCTTACCACAAAGAGCTCTGGCCTCTGAGCATGAAGTAGGTTGCCATTGCTGTGACACACTGGTGTGCTGTACTTTTGACCCCAGATGACTCCCCCTCTCCTCTCCTCTCTTCTCTGTGTATCTGTCTCCCACACTCTTTGTCCCAGTTCTCTCTCATCTTTAACTCTCTCCCCTCTCCCTCACCCCCAGTGACTCTTTGGGGAAATATTCAGAACAGGTTTCTGTGGCTTGGTCACCCAGTCACTCACCTCCTATCACTGAAGCAGTCTGAGGCTCAGACAGCCCTGTCCTCAGAATGGATACAGGAAGAAAAATTATTTCAGGAAGGCTGAGAAATAATAGAAAATGGGCTTAGAGAGCTTAGAAAAACTGGCTGAAAACAATTAAATGAGATTCAGCTCGGAAACATGGAAGCTAATAGACCTGGGGAGCAATCATGGGAGACACAGATAGTCAATGGGAGGCAGAACACTGGACAGCAGCAATTCTAAGGAAGGGGGGAGGTTATAACCGTGTAACAGGATGAAATTAAGAAAGGGAGAATTTAGGCTGAACACAAGAAAGCAAAGGATGATAATGAAATCTATCTGGCTGCAGAATAGTCTCCCTAAGGGAAGTGGTGGAAACTCCACCACTCCCATATTAACTTCAACTGGGTCAATCACTAGTAAATCTGCACTAGGGAACAATCCTGCATTGGCATGGAGAAGACTGGAAGGTCTACTAGGTCTTTTCTATCTCTAGATTTGCAAATTAACTACGCTCTCTGCCTCTGCTGTTATTTAAAATCTAGCTCTGTAACATAACCCTATAAAGTATTTGGGGATAAAGCTTGTGGGGAAGATGCTCTGCAAAGTCAGGTGGCATTAATATCTCCTATCACTCGCTTTATTCAGAAGAAAACACACTCCTCCTGCATATGCTTTTAAAAAGATACTGTAACTCACTTTCCAACCAAAGGCTGAGTCAAGGGTTTGCATTTTCCCTGCTGAAACTCTAACACATACAGCAAGAGCACTAAGCTACAGTCCCTGCCTATATTGGGTGATAGTGACATCATCTGGAACTGGAAATGAAGAACTCTAAACATATAGACAGATTAGTGAAGAAGGAAGGACCCAATCCTGATTGGCGCTGGGCACTCTGTTGAAGTCAGTAGAGCTACTCTGGCTTCCTAATCTTGATTGATTTTCAGTTATTCTATTGTAACAACTATTTATTTACAATTTTCACATTCACCCACAGATCCTAAAGAGACAAATCCAGCACCTTCCCACGCAGAGCTGTAGAGGGTCCCTGTGCAGGGGAACCAGAGTGAATCCTCTGTGTGAGGAGTAGAAAGGTGTCTGGATGGTGGGGGTGAACCAGGTGCACCCCATGTGCAGAAATGCAGAGGATGTGGGAGGGAGAGGGGCAAGGCTAAGTCGAGAGATCTGCCACGGCCCAGATCCTGCCACAATCCCATCCTCCATGTGAAGCTGCATCAGGGCCATGAGTAGGAGTACTTCGGTCATTAGGGTTGAGCAGAAGCCAGTTAATGGTTCTATAGTTACTCCACTGCCGGGGAGTTGGGGAAGGATTCCCCCTGCTCCCCCTCCACACACACACACTTCCCATCTCTGTGTGTATCTCCCCAACTCTGGTGCAGTTCTGCAAGCCATTTCTGGATTACATAAGAATTTTAGGCCCTGGAGCAATCATATGCACCCAGTTGCATGAGTGGAAAGGTAAAGTTATTGACTTAAGCAGATTTTCCCTAGCTTTACACTTGTGTAACCAGGAGCAGAATACAGCCTTTAAATTGCTGAGTCTACCTATACTTTAAAAGACAAGCTTTTCAGTCCACCCTTAAATACATTCACTTGCTTCACTTACAATTGCAGAGCAATGACCAGATAAATTACTATTTTCCCTTACTTGCTTCCGTCCCGCAGAGTAACAATTTCCAGGAGTTTTTGGTTACTTTTACTACAATAAGCAGTAAGGGTCAAATCCTCTGCTGGAGTAAATCTGTGTAGCTGGAGATCTGGCCCAGGTATTTTTCCACTATACATGGCTCTTAGGTGCATGCCAACTTGAATGTTAAGTTGCTACTGCATTGTTAATAATACTTGGCATTGATGTAGCACCTTTTGTATATGGATCTCAAAGCAATTTGCAAAATATTGAATAAAATGTAATATTAAACCATAAATCATAATTACATTTTAAAAGTACCCTCACACCCCCAGGACACTTATGGTACTGGCTAAACAATTTAAAATATAGTATAATCTATAAAAGATAATGGAAGGTTTTAAAAACCAAATGATATGGCCTCAGCATAACTTGGTGTTATTAGGTATTGCTATCCTCATTACTACAGATGGGGAAAACTGAGGCCCACAGAGGTTAAGTGTCTTTCTCACGATCACCCAAAAGTTCAGATTGTAAATCTCCTAGTTAACCACCTAAAACACTATCTATACTTGGTCACAATAAGGTCACAAGCCCAGGTTGTTTTTTTCAAAAGCTGCTTGTTCACCCAAGTTAAAATGTACAGCCAGAGATCACCATACAACAGCTTTCTATATACCACATCCTGAGCCTTTGTGGTTAACGAATAGAAGTCAAAAGATCTGGATGCTATTTCTGGCTCTGCCACTTGCTCACTGGGTTGCCTTGGGCAAGTCACTTAGATTCTCTGTGCCTTAGTTTCCCTGCCTACTTCACAGGGGTGAAGCAAAATTCAGGAATTCTTAATAAGCGCTTTGAGAGCTTTGGATGGAAAATGCTGTAAATGTGAAGAATTTTATTATTTATTTTTGAATGGGGAAATATACTGAGTGCTATGCAGATGCAGAAAGAAGAAAAATTTGAATTAAACTATATTACCAACAAATACAAAGAGAGCTACGGAGTCTGCACACTCCCTTGAGTAAGCTCCTTAAGGAAACATACTTACAGTAAGTGGTGTCTAATATTCTTATGAATCATACCTTCTTTTTTATTCTTGGTAAAAAAAATACATATTTTGTGTGCTAGACTCCTAATCAAAATACACTTACTCAGTTCTGACTGGACATTCACAACACAAACACATTCCATTACTATTGCTTGACAGGGCACCTTCTCCTCTGGCATCTTGCTAGAAGCCTTGTAGGGGCAATTATTTCACCATCAGCTAGGAAGATAAAGTTGTGAGTTCTGCTTAGAATCCTCCCCAGTCAGTTCTTCATTTTGTCTGTAATGTTTGTCTCGTATGTTCACAGCACACAGAGAGAGAAGTTAGATAAAAAACACACAATACTCTTGCTGTAAGGCTGCAATGTAGCACTACTTTGTTTCTTAGAATTTTGACCACCACCACACAAGAATCCCAATACTTATGGATCAACGTCCTAACAGACACAGCACAAGATGGGCTATTTGTTGGTGTCTGCTACAGACCACCAAATTACACCAGAGAACAGGATGACCAGCTCCTTATGCACCTGTCTGTAATGTGTAGAGGAAAAACTGTATTATCATTGTAGACTTCAGTTTGAGTGACATATGCTGGGGCACTCATGCTGCAAGAACTAAAACATCCTCCAAATTTCTAAAAATTATAGATGACAATTTCCTAACTCAAAAAGTGTTGCATCCAACATGGTGGAAATATCTATTAGACCATATCCTGTCTGGTAAAAAGGAATTGTTCACAGAACAAAAAGTCTGTGACTGTTTAAGTGCAACGATCATGACTTGATTACATCTGTTATATGCAAACAGAATGATGTCACAACTAGAAATGTATATACATGGTGTTTTAAAAGGGCAAATTTCACAAAGCTGAAAATAGTTATGAGCCCAGACAATTAGGAGGAAGAATTTAAACAGAAAAATTATCATGATAATAAAGGAACTCTTTACGAACATTTTACTAGATGCCCCAAAAGCAGCAATCAAGACAGAAGGCTACACTGGTAAAAAACAAAAATAAAAAACCAGCCTCCTTAGAGGAGAAGTGAAAGCAGCAATAAAAGTGTATATATATCAACAAAAAGAAAAAAGATTAAGTTTATAGCAATGAATATGAAGTAGAATCTAGAAACTGAAGAAAATTGCTAAAGGAAGCAAAGACACAAGGAGAAATCTATGGCCAACAGGATTAAGGACATTTAGAAGGAGTTTTTTAAGTATCTTGGGAGCAAAAGGAACCCTAACAATAGTATTAGTCTATTACTAGATGGAAATAGTGGAGTTGTGGATAATAATCAAGAAAAGGCAGAAATATGCAATAAATATTTCTGTACTACATTGGGAAAATCCCAGATGATGAATTCAAATCACACAATGATGATGAAATACTTTCCATTCCAACAGTAACTAAGGAGGACGTTAAACAGCAGCTATTAAAGTTAAACATTTTTAAAATCAGCAGATCCAGATAACACACATCCAAGAGTTTTAAAAGAGCTGGCTGAGAATGTTGTTTTTAAATAAATCTTGGAATACTGGGGAAATTCAAGAGGACTAGAAGAAAGCTAATGCTATTCTAATATTTTAATGCGTTAAATGGAATGACTTTGGTTATTACAGGCCTGTCAGCCTTACATCGATTCTGGGTAAAATAATAATGGCTGATACAAGACTCAATTAATAAAGAATAAAATAGGGTAATATTATTAATATCAATTAGCATGGGTTTGTGGAAAATAGATCTTATCAAACTTGATATAATTTTTGATCAGATTATAATTTTAATTGATGAAGGTTAAAGTATTGATGTAAAACACATGGATTTTGCTAAGACATTTGACTTGTTACCCCATGACATTTTTTGACTAAGGAATTAGAAGGATACAAAATCAATATGGCACTTAGCACCCATTAAATTGATTAACTGGATAACTGATAGGTATCAAAAGTAAAAAATAAAATTGTAAAAGAGGTAATCACCACAAGGCAGGTATGTTTCTAGTGGGTTTCTGCAGGATTCGGTTCTTGGCCCTATACTTGTTAATATTGTTTTATTAATAATGGCCTGGAAGAAAACAAAATCATAACTGATAAAGTTTTCCGATCACACAAAGATTGGTAAAGTAAATTGGTAAATGATGATGAGGGAGATAGTCATACAGAATGATGTGGATTGGTTGATATGCTATGTGCAAGCAATATGTATTTCAATATTGCAAGATCATGCATATTGGGACAAATTCCTACAGAATCCTAGAAAGCAATGACTGCAAAAGATGTAGGGGTCAAAGACAAACAACTCAGCCTGGCCTAGTGGATATGGGGAAGCAGTAGATGTGATATAGCTTGATTTTAGTAAGGCTTTTGACACAGTCCCACATGACATTCTCATAAGAAAACTAGGGAAATGTGGTCCAGCAGAAATTATTATGAGGTGGGTGCACAACTGGTTGAAAGACTAAACTCAAAGAGTACATACCAATGGTTTGCTGTCAAATTGACAGGGTGCATCTACGGGGGTCTGGTACTATTCTCTATTTTCATTAATGACTTGAAAAATGGAGTGAAGAGTATGTTTATAAAATTTGCAGATGACACCAAGCCAAGAGGGGTTGCAAGAATTTTGGAGGACTGGATTAGAATTCAAAATGATCTTGACAAATTGGAGAATTGGTGTGAAATACGATTAAATTCAACAAAGATAAGTGCAAAGTACTTTAGTGAGGAAGGAAAGATTGAATTCAGAACTACTAAGTGGGGAATAACTCTGGTGTAAATGCTCGGGCTCAGGCTGGAACAATTCAACAGCCTGTTAGCCCAAGCCCCATGACCTTGAGTCAGCTGACACGGGCCAGCCATTGGTTTTTAATTGCACTGCAGACATACTCTAAAGGTTCCCTACTGCACTTTTACGTAGTGCAGTTTGAAACAGACAAGAATGTGGGAAGAACATGAAAAAAATCTTGTTACAGTGTCAAAGAGAAAGCTCCCGAAAACCCTGAGTTTTGGACATCTACACATATCTTTAAAATAAACCCTGAAAAATGAAATCAATAAACTCCCCAAAACAGATTCCCGAAATATAAATCAACAGAAGAATGGCTGATTTCCTCTTATTCCCCCTGCAACCAGAGGCTATATCGCCTGTAACAACCAGCCCTAGCCTCTACATCAGTATAAATAAATGCGACCTCTTCTGCAACGTATTGTAGAGCATCTGAGCTACCTGGACAGTGCTGTGCACACCATTTCCCAGTGCTAGCAGAGACAGAGCTGACACAACCAACGTTGGAAGGTCTAATTCTGATCTCATGTACGCTGGTCTAAATCTGAAGTAATGCCACCGAAATCAATTGAGTTACACTGGTGTAAAACCAGTCGAAGTGAGAGGAGAACCAAGCCCCAAATACCACTAAGCAGACCAAGGGGATGTAAATATAAAGGTGACAGCAAATTTCTGACTCGCACAGTAATGCTGAATAATATATTTGGCCATATCCTCTGTTCCTGGAGAGCCTTCTGGGATTATTAGCCAGCAGCAGGATAGCTCGCTGGATGGAACAGACATCAGCTACATCAGGACCCCCCCTCTTTTTAGCCTAAGGGCTGAACATACATGTCTGTACAGCACCTACCACAGTGGCATCCTGGTCCATGACTAGAGCCCTGAGGTGATACCACCACACAAATAAATAATATTTCATAAAAGCCAAGGGGCCACAATCGCTGCTTTATTTCCCTAGGCTCACGGAAAGCGAAGCAAGCACCTGTCTTGCTCTCCCTGGGGCTCCTGCAAGGAATCAGGCAATGGGCAGCCAGACCTACACTCTCCTCCATCTGCTGCAGCCAGTGGAGGTAGCTGTGAAACATACATGCAGCAAGCAAGGAATAGAGGCTCACCTCAGAGCTACTCCTGTGGCTGCAGGCAAACCAGTGGGAGGTAGTTGCCCACCTCCTCTCCATAGCAATAGGGCTAATTCAAACATTTCCATTTAAAAATCATAGGGAGCAACTCAGGAAACACATTTTCACTTCATAAGAAAATGCACGTTTTCTTCTCAACACAGTTACCTCATGGACCACAATATAGAGCCGGATGGTCCTTAAGTGCCCCTCCCCCCCAACACGCTGGATATCTCTGATCTACACAATGTCACAATGTCAACACAGTTACCTCATGGACCACAATATAGAGCCGGATGGTCCTTAAGTGCCCCCCCCCCCCCAACACGCTGGATATCTCTGATCTACACAATGTCAGTCAAACGGTGACCTAACGTCTCTTTTGTAACTAGATATTATTCATCCCAAGTCCTGAATTTGGGCACTTGTTCCATGAAGACTTCTTACAAATTGCTGGCCCACAGTTGACCAACCCTGGCGATGGCTGCAAGGCATTTTTAACCTAAACATCACCTTTGGAAGAGATTTAACCCAAAACAATCCAAACTCACCCAACATTGCTACCAGAGGAATCTAGTCTGGGCCAATACAGAGGTGGGGCTGCCATTTTCCATGTCTTTCCTGCCCTGTAGATCTTTCCATAGTTTCCACTCAGTTATGAAACACTTAGAGCCACAGAAACCAAAGATTGTTTTACTGCAACTGTCTCAAGGCATGAAGTACCCATTGCTAAGTCTTCCTCTTGCTCGAATGACGCCATGAGCAGTATCATTCTCTGAGCCTAAAGAATGAGCTTGTGTTTAAGTGATCATGGCTATTCCTCTATATATAGCAGGCATTCTGCCTGATGTGGCATCTCAGAGTCTCAAAAGAAGAATGATTTTTTTTCTACTCTCTCTGTGGTGCCCTTCTCTTTCAGTCACTGCTCGAAAGCTGGAATCCCTTCGTAGCATTCCCAAGGCCATTCTCCTTAGAAGTAAACAGCAAAGAAGTCATTTCAGTTTCTGTAAACATGTTTTTCTTCACGAGCGAGGCGGCTTGGTGTGCATTACACTCCATGCTGGCATGCTCAGGGATGTCTTACAGCAAAGCTTTCTACTAATACCATAATCTTTCTGCCTACAGGGGACATTGGGTTACAGAAGGGATTCAAAAAGGCTGCAGGATGAAATTCTGGAATTTTTTTGAGATTTCAGATAAGGAAAATAATTTTCTTTTCTAATCACAGCGACCATCTTAAAAAAGGGCTCACTTTGACTCTGAACAAGCGGATGATTCTGCCTCCCCCCGCCCACGCTTCATTTTCCTCCAAAGGAGAAAAAGAAAAAAACAATTTAATATGGGTGAAATCAGTAGGGTTTTTTTTTTTTTTTTATTAACTTGAACTAGGGAACACTGTTTCATAGTACATTTAGATGGCCAAATTCTGCTCTCACGCCACTGATTTGCACTGCCAATCAACAGAACTTGTTCTCCTAAATCTCTTAGGGAGAGATTTCCCAAGCACATGTTAAGAAATTTATCTCTGAAAAAACGTCTGCCACCGTGGCCTCATCCCAGGTGTGGACAGTCACTCTGGCATGTTTTCTCATTTCCTGCTCTCCCTGACTCAGCCTCTTCATCTTTACTTCTTTGCTTTGACTCCTCGCTGTATATTTTTGCTTTATATAATTAATATATATATGGAGTAAATGCAAAAGATGCTGGATTAACTCTACTCCGCCCCTTTGGATGGTGGATCAACACCCATTATTTAATTCAGCACAATATAACATAACTCTAGCACTCACCTAGACTGAAGATCACAAGGGAGTTGCCCTGGCATTTGCAGAAACTTACAATGTAGTTGCCTTTCTGCTTCTTTGGCTCCGACCAGTCCTTTTGCCTTTAAGTCCTTTGTATTTGTGTGTGTAATAATACAGGTCACAATTTTCAAACATGGGTGCCTGAAATCAGACATCTAAATTCACATTTAGGAGCCTACAAAAGTAAATTCATTTTCCAAGATGCTGAGCCCTTTGAAAATCAGGCCATTTATTTTGTCTAACTATGGATTTAGGAGCCTAACTTTAGGCATCCACCTTTGAAAATGTTGGCCCTAATTTGTTTTCATATTACTATAGGTTAAATTACTATACAGTCATGCAAAAAAGAAGCAGGTTACATGAGCCACATGTCTAAACGAACCTCCTGTACATCAGCTACAGCTAACAGCAGCCTTTGGAGAAATGAAGACCAGCGCTGAATGAGCTTCATGAGTGAAAAATCCCTCTAGTGGTGTTAAGATGCAATGGTAAAATAAAAGCCACTAATTAAAAGCAAGAGTGCACTTGCTTGTGCTGTATCTTTGCGGAGGATAAAGAACAGCAACCTCCCCGGGAACATACAGTCCTTGTCACTTGGCCTCTTAATCATAAAACATTTACTCAGCCCTTATGCAACAAAACTATAGCATCCATCTCATTTTCACAGCATAAATTCTTGCCTTTCCTTCTTGTTTCTTAGACTTCACACTGATCAGTGACTGAGGTCCTCTGTCTAAGACATTTTATCAGAGAGGGAGGGCAGTTGTGCGAATTGTTGCTGCTCAGAGGTGCTGGATTCAGAACCCTGGAGACTGACAGGTCCTAGTAACTAACTAACTTGTCTGAAGACGGTTCATCCACAGACCAAATACAGCAGAAATAGCAACAATGCAAGCTTCCCTACTAGCCCTGACCTAGAAATATAGGCTCTTTTCCTACGCCCACTGACTCCAGTGCAAACAAGAACAAATCCTTAGTTTCTTATTGTACCGGCATCTTATAATCAGATTCAAGAACTTTACGACCCAAAGCACTTCGTATTGTGTTGAGATGTCAGATGCATTGCAACTCAGCTCAGCTCACAGTCTCATCTTCCCAAGAGCTATCTTACCTAGTATCTTTGCTCTTTAGTTAACTCCATCCATACTACAAAGTCTCCTCTGCAGGCATCACAGTTTCCTTCAGAGTACATTCTGTAGGCCATTTCAGTGCCTCTGGCTTGAATGTACTGTGCCATATACCATAACTGCTTCATAAATTATAAACCGCTACAAAGGATCCAAATATTCTCTCCTTTCCTTGAATCTCACTTTCCGCAAGCGGGGGAGAATGAGCAAAGAGGGAAAATCCTCCAACTAGGCTCATTTCCATACTGCCCTAAAATGTCTCCCAGAATTCTGCTTGGCACCACAGACAAAAACAAGCTCAAAAATGAAGGGGAAGCTATCCTTGTTTAGAGTGTAATCAGAACGCGCTTTTATTTTATTTAAATGGATTGTGACGTGAAAATAAATAAATACAATGCATTTCAGACTTGCTGCTCCTCTGAGTAGACAGGTCTCCCAGGGTTTGGATCACTCAGCGATGCTCTTTGGCTTCAGCTTCCCTTCCTGGTTCTCAGGCTCAGCTTGCATCTCTATGCTCCAAAAGTACATTGCTCTTTCTCCCCTACTACAGGCCCATGCAATCCACCTCTCACCCTCACTCTATCCTTCCCTGCTTTCAGATTTCGTAGCTTCCAAAGCCTCATCCCTCACCACCATTTTCTCTCGGGGCCCCATCCAGCTCCTTCACAGCAACTAACTATTCTCCATGGGGACCTATTCTCCTGCCACAGGATACAAGTAACTTGCATCAAAGCCTCTGGAAGTTACTCACACCCTGCTGCAGAGGAATTAGAGGCCTAGCATTTTATTCTTCCAGAAGGGAAGGAAGGTGAACAGAATATTCCACAACCATCGTCATTGCTGAGCCAGCAGGGAGCACACACAGAGCAGATTGGCTCTTTCTCTACCAGAAAGGAAGCATGGGGCCTCCCTGGAATACTTACGCAACCATTGTGTGGTACAGGAATCCTGAGGCAGCTCCCATCTACGACACAGCAAAGCTTTTATTTCCTATTCCAAACATGCCCCATGTTTTTAAGACACCTAGATGCCAATGATAACACTTAGCTTTTATATTATGCTTTTCATCCATAGATCTCAAAATGCTTTTACAACGGAAGGGAAATATTATCATCCCCATTTTACAGATGGGGACAGATTGAAGTGACATGCTTTTTCCCCAGTGTCAACGACAGAGCCAAGAAGAGAACCCAACTCTCCCAACTCCAAGGCTGGTGACTGTGCCACTGGACTACACCAACTCCTGGCATCGCCTGCATACCTAGTAAACCAACAGGCCCTTTACCCTGACCAGGGGAAGACATCCACGGTCTCACTGCTATGGCACCTCTATCTGCAGGGCGATGCAGCTGTCCATGGTGCACAAGCTACTGGCATATGTTATGAGTCATTGAGTTGGAGTCCCAGATGGATTACAATTCTGTTTGTTTGCTTTCAGGTTAACCACAGTATAACAAACAAAGCCCTGGTCTACACTACAGAGTCAGGTCAATGCAAGGCAACTTATTTCGACCGACTCTGTAAGCTTCTACACTCAAATTTTGCTCCTGCCGATGTAACTCACTCACTACATCAACTTAAAAACTCCACCTCTGTGAGCAGTGTAGAGTCAACGGCAATGTAATTAGGTCGTCGCCGTGTCGGTGTAGACTCTGCTTACATCAACTGTAGCTAGTTTTCAGACGCCATCCCACAATGACCCACACTGACAGTTCAGTCAGTGCAAGCACTCCTGATAAGGATGCATACACTGCTGACAAATGGAGTAAAAAGTAGACACTCACAAGCAATGTAATTACTGAGGTGGTTGTATGCCAATGTAAGTTAGGTTGACTTAATTTTGTAGTGTAGACATATCCTAAGAGCTTTGGAGCAGAAAATAATCTTCTCAAAAGAAACTAGAGTCTATGGTGCTGATCACTGTCCACTGAAATGAATGGGCGACTACCCATTTACTTCAATGGGCCTTATTGGAGGATCCTACCTTTGACAGCTCACCTCTTCTCAATTCGTGCACTACGAAGGTCTATCACATCTGATGAAAAGATGGCAGCAGTAAGGAGCAGCCAAAGTGGGAAATGCTGGTGGAACATTTCATGTTCATACCAGTAAATCCTCTATGGGGAGAGTATTTTCTATCACAAAAAGCCTGTGGACCGTGGAGAGCAGCAGGTTGTATGTAGAGCTTCGGAAGTCAGAACTCTATCCTTAAAAATAATTATAAAATGGCCTGTTGTGACTTGTCTCTGCATAGCAGGGGTCCCAGAGAATTCTTTTAAAAGGAAGTCAACGGCTGATAGCTGCTCCTTAATCATTTGATTTTCTTCTCTAACTAAATTGGATGCTGCGTGAGTGCCAACAAAGATAAAAACTAGACCAACATTTTCAGAGTTGAGTGCCTAAAGTTTGGCACCTAAATCCATATTTAGGCTCCTAAATATGATGCCTGATTTTCAGTGGTGCTTAGAATCCATGGCTCCCATTGACTTCAACACATCTCAACACCTTTGAAAAAATCCAGGCTCTTTTTCAAATTCTTCAATATGGATTTAAGTGCCTAGTTTTATCTGAATTTCTTTCTGTTTGACATTTGTGTTATGAATAACTGACCACAGATGTGATGATTTTCATATCTGAATAACATAATATTTTCCCCTCTTCTTCCACAGCCTCCACCTCAGATGGTTTCATGCAGCAATCACAGATGATGCAATAAGGATGCATGCAATAAACATGACAGAGTCTCCTTAACTAAGCATGATCTTTGCATGTTACTTGTATTAAGCCTTGAACAATTGCTCCTTGTAACATCCATGCATGATCTCTGCACATCCTCTGACAGTGCAGACACTATCTTGCCTGTCCTGACAGCTGTCACTGGCCCCTTAGGCACAGGTTTGTTGAGGCCCTAAAGTCACCCCCTGTTGATAGATAAAGGTAGTCCACTCAGATAATATGCATCCATGCCACCGGCTCAGTAGAGGGTCACTAGAGAAAACTGAACAGAAACGGAAATAACAGAGCTTCTATCACATAAATGTATGGCTTGCCCTCACTTAGAACAGTGTGTTAATTCTGGGCACCCATATAAAAAAAGACAGGGGGTCAGAGACAGGTGACAAGAATGATTAGAGGCCTGGAAAACACCTCATATGAAAAGAGGTTGAAGAGACTGAGATTGTTTACCTTAGAGAGGCCAAATAAGGGGGACCTGGTCAAAGCCTATAAACTACTGAATGGTCTAGAGAAGGTAGAATGGGAACTTCTGCTCACCCTGACTCACAAAAAGAACAAAGGGATGTTTAATGAAACTGAGACGTGGCAAACTAAAAGCTGATAAAACAAAATACTTGTTTCACGTGACATACAAAAAGCCTGTGGAACTCATTGATGAGATATCACTGAAGCCACGAGCTTAGCAAGATTTATAAAAGACTATCCAGAAGCATAACAGCACATATTAAAAAACAAATGAGAGTGTTGAGAGGGATATAAAACCTCAAGATTCAGGGAGCAAACCAAACTCTAACTACTAGTGGTTAGAAGGAAACTATCCCATTACTGACTACTGCAGGGTTTCTTCCTCTGAAGCATTTGATAACATAGTATTGGAGAAAGGATACTGGACAAAATGGACCATTGGTCTGATCCAGTCTGGGAGAATTCCAATGTTACTATTATTGTAAGTTATCATTCATATAACAATGGGCCTCTGCTTTCCATTTTTATTATATTTTCTATGTGTTAATTCGTGTTAAACTTTATGATAAGAGCATATTCAAAGCTCACCAAGAGTGAAGAGCACTGGGTTTGTAGAGACTAGGGAGCATGCAATGTATATACAAGATCCCCCCAGGAGCTAGTGCAGGACCTGTACTCATATTATAGGCATCAGCTAAAGGTTACTTTAAGGCAAAGCAATAAAATAGTCTAAATATTGGAAGAGTCCATTAGGGAGTGATTTCTCAGAGTAACAAGGAAGACAATATTTTTCCATATCATACCTTCAATCTTTCAGACACACCGCTGAAGTTCAGCATAGCTTGGCTGTAAATCAACTGCACATCATAAGACTATTAAACATTTTCAAACCATTCAAAAGTGCTTTTCGACCACTTGGCACAAATTGAATCAAGATGTATTTACAGCTGTATGAAATACCTGAAAAAAATTTCAATAATCTATTTTTACTTTCTAGATCGATCCCTATTGGTGTATCTAATTTGAGAGGTGTTCAAGCTTTTTTCCTTTGTTTTGTGGTCAATTTCACAGAAGAAAATTGAAATCTTGAAGGAAAACACTGTCACTGACACCCCGGGCAGACATCCTCAGTTATGAATGGAAGCTTATTGTTCAGTTAAAATAAAACTCCAAAAAGATCTTTAAAATAACTTATAAGGCTTTTAAAGAAGGTCATACTGATGAATTTGCTATTTGTTTACTGAGAGAATCCCGTTTAGACTTAAGATAAACGTGATAGAGAAACCAGATGTTAGGACAAATATCTGGACCAAACACAGAACAAAACCAATGCTATTTACTGCTTATGTTTTTAATGATTCCCCCCTTTCCCATCAAACCTTGGCTTCTCATTAAGAAACTAGAAATCCTTTCAAAATTATCTCATTCTATCATAAAGGTCATGTTTTAAGTTTATGTTTGCTAAAGAACCTGGAAAAAATGAATTGTGCCCCAGACTCTACTTCAGGGCTGGGAAAATGTTTGGGCCCGAGGGCCACATCTGGGTATGGAAATTGTATGGTGGGCCATGAATGCTCATGTTTCCCAGCCAATGGGAGCTGCAGTGGTGGCGCTTGGGGTGGGGCAGCGTCCGGAGTCCCCTGGCTGCCCTACGCAGGGCAAGCTCCAGATCCCGCTCACCATCAGGAGCTCAAGGGCCAGATTAAAACAAATGAAGGGCCGGATGCGGCCCACGGGCTGTAGTTTGCCCACCCCTGCTCTACTTCCTAGCCTATCTTCAAATACTGTGCAACGAGCCTGTAAACACCTGCAGTGCAGTGTGTGGACTTTGGGCCATGCCATGAAACTTGCTTCAGTTACCAGCCACAACACAGACCACCATTGCCCAAGTCCCAAATCATTCTATGGTTTGCTTCTATGGTAGAGAGGATTTGCTTTGGATCAGAGATGTACTTGAGCCATCAAGTTTAGATCCAAATCTGGATCCAGACCTGAACTCCTGGAAAGTCCAGAAGGTTTGGATATAGTATTTTGGTTTAGGCTCATCTTTGTTTTGGATGTAACAAGAAAATCAAACCTTGTAACAACATCATGGAGTCCTTTTCACAGCACATCACAAAGACTGACATTGTAGAAGAGAAAATGTGGCAGACTTGGCTTTAGTTACCATACATATGGCACCTCTTTTATACACTCTCTTTATGCCACAATAAAAAAAAGACCTAAAAAACGTATTTGATCTATCTAGATATATTGTTAGATAAATGTCATATGTAGATTTTAGGCCTTTTTTAAAGTGAGTACAGAAAGGAACTGCCACATGTCTAAATAAAGCTGCTAAGTAGCTCGTGATCGTCTCTAGAATTCACACTTAACTACCTCCATATCTATAAGAGAGAAAGGAAGATAACAGAAAGTCAGAGAGAGAGAGAGAGAGAGAGATTTCCAAGATAAAAAAAAGTTAAAATCAATTTAAGGTTCCAAATACTGTACAACATTGTTAGCCTGCTAAAAACACAGCCAAATTATTAGAATGGGGGGAAAGCATTATTAAAACACTGCAATGGTAACAAACCAAATATTGGAAAGGCAGGAAATTGTCTTCTTTAATATTACTACAGAGATTTACAGAGAGGGAGCAGGCATTGCTGGAGCTATTATGACCGAGTAACAGCCCCAGCATGATCCAGAATTAGGGATGTGCCAAGGTGTCTTAGTCACTTTCCTTCCCTCCTCCATGCAGATGCTTTCTTTTTTCCCCACCCCCACCCCCAAATGACCCTGTGTTATTACATGAAAATCAAACTTTGGAAATTGTTTCCAATGTCCTGGCTGACCTAATGCCTCTTTACAGAGTAGTATTCAAGGGTAACATTTTCAAAAGTCTATGGGTAAAATTTTCGAAAGCACCTAAGTGACTCAGGAGCTCAAGTCCCATTTTCAAAAGTGACAGGCACTTAGGAGTTTACATTTAATTGAAAGTCAGTGGAATGTCCCATTCAATAAGAGTTAGACTCCTAAATCACTTTTGAAAATGGGGCTTACCCGCTTTTGAAAATTTTAACCCCATGCTCCATTCCATTGATTTGTTTCAGACAATGTCCAGAATTAGAGCAAGGTTTATTGGGGTTGAGGCTACTTTCAACATGTAAAAGTGATAATGGCTTTTTGCATAGCATCATTCACTCAGGGATCTCAATACACTAGTTGCTAAATTAATTTGCATAACATTCCATACAGTATTATTACTAGGGCCTGGTGAAAAATTTCTTATCAAAACTGTTTTTCAAAAGAAAACTGGGTTTTCAACTAAATTAAATTTTTCACAAGAAGCATCTGCTTTCCACAGAAACGTTCAATTTTTTGTCAAAAACACAAACACCTGAGAAATGAAGTTTTCCATGGAAAACCTAAATATTTTGATTTGACTATATTGCCAGTGTCTCATGGGAGTTGTAGTTCAGTTACCTCATGTCCTCATTTTCCTTTCAGGGCCGGTCTCCCCAGCAGGACTTCATCTTCCATGATTCACCATGGGCATAAGCTTTCTATGGTGCACCCCCTTCTCTCACCAAGAGGGGAGATTGTGATGCATCATGGGAGGTACAGTCTGACCAAGGAAACTGGCCTATAGGGAAGAAGGGGAGCATGAGCTACCAAACCACAACTGCCAGGAGGCATCATGGCAGCATTTCAAAACTGAAATATTGTGGGTTTTGATTTTTCTGCAGAAAAATTTTTCAGAGTTGCTCTAATTATTTCATCTCTATTAGAGATGGAGTGGTAAATTACTTGTTTTCAATGAGTGGTAGAGATGGGCATAGAAATCGAGGCCACTGTGTGACCGCTGGTAGTCTTTATTTAGATACAAATGGCCCTTAATTCTTTGGGTGATGTTCAGCAAGTCACTTAACTTCTCCATACCTCAGTTTCCCCTTCTGTGATATGGACATGATTCAACTAGTTAGCAAGGACATTTGCAATCCTGTTTTGATAACAAAGGGTTATTTGAGGCACCAGTGCCCTGGCTCCCAGTTGCCTACTCTAATCCAACCCATCATTGCTTTGCAACGGGACCCAGTCCTATTCATGTTGAAGACAATGGCACAGGTCCCAGTGGACTCATACTTAGTCTACGTGGCCAAATTCTCTCTTGATACCAGTCCATTAACTTCAACCCCCATTTCCTTTAATAGCAAAGAAATTGGCCCAGGTACACAAACTTAGCAAGGGTGTGCTTTTCCTTTGGCTCTCAGTCTCTCAGCTTTAGAATTTCTGCATTTCCATGGCAACTCTCCATGCTCTATTGCCAGCTGGAGTTATAAGTAAAATGCATTGCATCTGTCTCATGGGATGCCTTCCATTTGTTCCCAGTTTCCCCCAGATACACTGAACCAAGTCCTAGCCCCGTCAAACTCAATGGAAAGTCTGGTCATTGAAGTCAATAGGAGCAGGACTTGGACCAATATGACTGGAATACCTGCCCTTTTCCTCATTATCATTTCTGACATCTCATGAATCAAGGATGGATCTGCACAGATACTGGGAGCTGCTATCGCTTGCCCCAGATATGACAGAGTACAGTTAATATCATAGGTGCTGGAACTAGAGGTGCGGCCATACCCCCTGTCTTGAAGTGGTTTCCATTACACAAAGGGTTTACAGTTTGGTTCAATGGCTCTCAGCACCCCCACTATACAAATTGTTCCAACACCCCTGGTTAACATAGTCTCCTCATCGTCTTTGCATTCCTTTATGGGTGGTGGGGAGGGGGAAATAAGTGTTTGCAAAATACAATGCGATCTCTTTATTTTGTGCCATATGTCTGAGTTACTGTACGACTAGAGAGCTATGCAGCATTTCATGTCCTCCACTTCTTTCTCATGTGCTCCTTGAAATTACGTAGTGTCTGCTCTTTTGCCTCAGAGACATTATATTTCATTTTTTTACATAGCTGTTAAGGCTGCGTACACTCTAAGATAACAGTCTTAAGCAATATATTGTTATATTTAATCAAGCTTAACCTACTCTGGCTGCTTTTGTCTGTTCTGTATGGGAACAACATAATCTCACTACCCTTTTTTTTAAGCTCACGGTTTTATATTAATATAACATTTTTTTAAAATTCTGATTTTGAAATTATTTCATTTTCCTTTTAAATTAATATGACTGAACCCACAAGCTTTTAACGGTTCTAGATACTGTGCTTGTTATTTCATGCTAATGTTTCTTTGATTATTTCCTAAGAGCAGGGATTAAAGGATAAACAAAAATAGATCTGCAACAAGGGTCTCTGATATTAAGAGCTAACTCTTAATAGAAATGCAATGAAATTTAATAGTACAAAGTGCAAGGTCATGGCATTTAGGGACTAACAACCAGAATTTTTGCTTTAAGCTGGGGACTTATCAGTTGGAAGTGCAGAGAAGGAGAAACAACCTGGGTGTAGTGGCTGATCACAGGATGACTATGAGCCGTCAACGTGATGTGGTTGTGAAAAAGGCTATTGCAGTCCTAGGATGCATCTGGTGAGGAATTTCCAGTAGACACAGGGAAGTGTTAGCATTATACAAGCACTGGTGGGACTTCATCTGGAAAACTGTGTGCAGTTCTGGTCTCCCATGTTTAAAAAAGATTAATTCAAACTGGAACAGGTGCAGAGAAGAGCTACTAGGATGATCCGAAGAATGGAAAAACCTACCTTATGAAGAGAGACTCAAAGAGCTTGGCTTGTTTAGCCTAACCAAAAGACAGCTGAGGGGAGATATGATTGCTCTCTATAAATACACCAGAGGGATAAATACGAGGGAGGAAGAGGAGTTATTTAAATTAAGTGCCAGTGTGGACACAAGAACAAATGGATATAAACTGGCCACCAACAAGTTTAAGCTCAAAATTGGGCAAAGATTTCTAATCAACAGAGGAGTGAAGTTCTGTAACAACCTTCCAAGGGGAACAGTGGGGGCAAAAAACCTAATTGGTTTCAAGACTGAGCTTGATAAGTTTATGCAGGGGAAGGTGTGAGGGGACTATGATGGCATGTAGCCCACTGGCAACTGCCAGTAGCAAAAATCCCCAACTGCTGGAGACAGGACACTAGAGGGGGAGGGCTCTACGTTACTACAGAGAATTCTTTCCCAGGTGTCTGCCTGGTAGGTCTTGCCCACATGATCAGGGTCTTACTGATCACCATATTTGAGGTCAGGAAGGAATTTTCCCCCCCAGTCAGATTGGTAGATTCACCTTCCTCTGCAGCTTGGGGCACAGGTCAGTTGCAGGTTTAAACTAGTATTAAATGGTGGATTCTCTGTAACTTTTAAGTACTTAAGTATAAGTATATACTTATACTTAAATATATACTTATATAAGTATAAGTGTAAGTATTTAAACCATGATTTGAGGACTTCAGTACCTCAGGCAGAGGTTATGAGTCTATTACAGGGGTGGGTGGATGAGGTTCTGTGGCCTGCCATGTGCAGGTCAAACTAGATGACCATGATGGTCCCTTCTGATCTTAAAGTCTATGAATCTATGATTAGCATGCACCATTTGGGAGTCTTAGGGTGTGAAATAGCTCAACAAGCAGGGTCACCTTGTGAAAGGAATGCTGTGGGCCCGGGAGAAGGTCACCTACATGCTTCTCCCACTCCTTCTGCAGCCAGGCTGGATGTTTCCCTCCTTCCCCCACAAAGGCTACTGATCCTCTTTCTTTCTGTGCACAAGGACTTCTGATCCCCTCTTTTCCTCTGGAGATTTGGAATAGGTGCAGACATCTGCCTCTCCCAGAGTCTCCTGACTGGCTCTTCTCTTCTTCTCCCCTGCCTCCTGCACCAGTTCTATGTGCTCTTTTAACAAAGGGAGCAAGAAATCCAGACATCATTGGAGGCCATGACTCTTTGGCTGTCTTTACATCGTCTGATCTCACTCCCATCATGCTTGAGAATCCACGGGCCTCCAGATGCCATATTATTTGTAGTCTTTTCCTTGTCAAACTCTCTGAGCGAGAGAGGAACCTCGGGGTTCCATTATAGCAAAATATAAAAGCAATTCGTTTCCAATGTAATCAACTGATCAGGTGTAGGCTGTTAACTTTCTTCAGTCGGCCATATTCTAGACTTCTACAAAGAATGCAGTGACTATATACAAACAAGAGGTCGGCTGCACATTTCACTTTGCCAGGGAGTATTGTGTGTGGTTTTTAATTCAGCAACCCTATGTCATTTTCACAAAGTCAGCAGTGACTGAGTGAAGTACAAACACAGAATATATATTTTCAAGGTGCTAAAATGAAATCACTTAAAACATGGATGATTAGAGGGAGGCAACCACACTTCCAACAAAAGCAGATCAACTTCTGCTGATTGTAATACTGAGCCATCTCTGCCATCCCCTGCAACAGGTTTCAGAGTAACAGCCGTGTTAGTCTGTATTCGCAAAAAGAAAAGGAGTACTTGTGGCACCTTAGAGACTAACCAATTTATTTGAGCATGAGCTTTCGTGAGCAGTAGCTCACGAAAGCTCATGCTCAAATAAATTGGTTAGTCTCTAAGGTGCCACAAGTACTCCTTTCCCCCTGCAACAGGAACCACGTGCTAGTTATCTGATACTGTTTGCATTTCAGAGACACTTCATCAAACCACAACATAAGTCTTTCCCACTGCATAACAAGGCCATTCTTTCTGCTCATTCAGTTTTGACTATTGTCAGTGGCTCCATTATTCTGAAGCTAGTAACAGTGTACATTGGGTATGTCTACCCTACAGGTGGGAGCGGGCCTCCCAGCTCACACAGACATGCCCTAGTGCTGTTCGAGCTAGTGCGCTAAAAATAGCGGCATGGACATTGTGGCACAGGCAGCGATGCAGGCTTACCACCTAAGCTTGGACCCAACCAACACCCTGGGTCCAAGCGTGGGGGGCTAGCCTAAGCCACTGCCCATTCTGTAGGGTCCACACTGCCATTTTTAGTATACTAGCTCAAGTGGAGAGAATACATGTCTATTTACCCAAGCTGGAAGGCATGTTTCCAGCAGTAGCATAGGGAGACCCTTTGTCTCTACTGTTGTACAGTGCAAACTACTTTTGACTAGGTACAAAAATGAAGTACACATTAACCTCCCCTATCCAAATTCAGGAAAGGAATTTAATAACTACATCTACTTTGAAGTAATTGATTTTACAGTGTCCAGAATTCAGTCAAGATTTGAACAGAATGGCTACAAAATAATTCAAAAAGCTTTGAAACTCTCGTAATAACTCCATATGTACTAGAAATGCAAGTTCAAGATATGCTTCAGGTGAATGGTTCTGATATCAACCATGATTGACTGATTACTCAGCTTCATCTGCTGCAAGCCAACTATCAGCTTAAAGAAAGATCCTTGAAGTCCGTTCAAAAATATCTCAGTTCATTTAGCCAAACCGAACATCAGCTGTTTTCCAAAGTGGTGAAGCTGATAAAAGTGATTTTATTGATACCAGCTACCAATGCTATAAGCAAGCATAGTTTCAGTGCTCTATGCCATATTGAAACATGGTTTCAATCCACTATCGAACAATCACAGATCAGCTGGGATATTAGATGTACATATGGACAACATTGATGACTTACAGCTTACAGAGGTTGCAGAAGAATTCATTTAAAGGTTTCAGAGTAACAGCCGTGTTAGTCTGTATTCGCAAAAAGAAAAGGAGTACTTGTGGCACCTTAGGGACTAACCAATTTATTTGAGCATGAGCTTTCGTGAGCTACAGCTCACTTCATCGGATGCATGCCGTGGAAACTGCAGCAGACTTTATTTATACACAGAGAATCTGAAAAAATACCTCCTCCCACCCCACTGTCCTGCTGGTAATAGCTTATCTAAAGTGATCATCAGGTGGGCCATTTCCAGCACAAATCCAGGTTTTCTCACCCTCCACCCCACCACACAAATTCACTCTCCTGCTGGTGATAGCCCATCCAAAGTGACAACTCTTTACACAATATGCATGATAATAAAGTTGGGCCATTTCCTGCACAAATCCAGGTTCTCTCACCCCCTCACCCCCCTCCCAAAAACCACACACACAAACTCACTATCCTGCTGGTAATAGCTCATCCAAAGTGACCATTCTCCCTACAATGTGCATAATTAAGGTGGGCCATTTCCAGCACAAATCCAGGTTTTCTCACATCCCCCCCACCCCCATACACACACAAACTCACTCTCCTGCTGGTAATAGCTCATCCAAACTGACCACTCTCCAAGTTTAAATCCAAGTTAAACCAGAGCATCTGGGGGGAGGGGGGGGTAGGAAAAAACAAGAGGAAATAGGCTACCTTGCATAATGACTTAGCCAGTGAGCTGTAGCTCACAAAAGCTTATGCTCAAATAAATTTGTTAGTCTCTAAGGTGCCACAAGACCTCCTTTTCTTTTTGCGAATACAGACTAACGCGGCTGCTACTCTGAAACCTGTCATTATTACTAGACTGTCTAAATCCTGCATATGGATGCTCGGGAGGTAGAAACATACATTTCTGATTTAAGAGCCAATTTGAGTATCCAAAGTTAGGATTTTGATATCCTCCAAAGGCATCCATATTTGAAAACTGGCTCAAGCCAATGTCCCCTGCCCTGTTTAGCAAATGTTTCCTAACACCAATGGAGGTATTGAGAGAAGACCAGACTCTTAGAAATAAGAATGTGTGTGACCTACACAGTATATTTCTCTCCCTAGAACTAGAGTTCATAACATCCTGATAGACTGATTCCTTTGCAGTTTGCCAAACAATAAATATTCGAGATCTATAGTATCTGATCCCTTTGTGTCCCTAGGAGCAACTTCACCGTTAACAACTTAAGGATCTGATTTTGGTTCTGTTCACCATTTCAGAATGCAAAAATAAAATAAATAAATACATAAATAAATAAAAACTTTGTAAATTAGCTTGTCAGAAACCTTTGGTTTTATCACCAACACATATATTCCTGAGATTTGCAAGTCCTCCTCCTTATGAGGAGTCTGACTTCATAGCTCAGCACAGTTTAATCCAGAGATAGTTGGCATCTTTACAGTGCACAGATAAGTAATGTTTTCATGCAATATGACAGCAGTTACTGTGCACAGAGCAGAATAAAGTAATTGACTCCTCTGATATATTACAAATGGTATCAACATAGAATTCACAGTAAGACTTTCATTATATTATGTTTTCTATATAAACATCACCATGGGTTTTGCCAATCCATTTTACATCCAAAAATGTAGCAGTGGGGATGCATAAAATATAAATATGTCTGAGTCTGTATTTTGACTATTTCTAAGAAATATGTTTTAAGCAATTAAAGTGATAAATAGAACAGTAAAAGAAGCTACTTCATTGTTTAAACTCAACATTTCATGCTCAAATGATTTCACAGGATCTTGGTCTTCTTTAAATCATCCTCCCATCTCCCTGATTTTTCTTATTTTCCAAAGGAAATGAACTCAAGATAATTCAGGGTAAGACAACCTGTGTGTGTCTTAAATAATATAAGTCATTACATACTGCAGACAAAAGTTAGACAACTGCCTCAAATGACACAGTCTATACATACCTAACCATAATTGGAGAGTATACAATAACCTACAGTAAAGAATGTAGCTAGATCAGGTGCGATCCAGGGTACAAAGTCAGGCGCTTTCACCCTCCCAAGAGGCTGCATATTCAGAGTAATCACACTTGTGTTACGGCTTTACAAAATGTTTCGACTGCATTTTATTTCTGTACCATTTGACTTCTGAGATCTGACCCATGTGGTTATTACACCAGACACCTTCAGAGCCAGAGCCTGCACAGAGGAACCACTTATCAGCCAATCAGAATCCTCCTTATATAATGCTTGCTTTATGAGTCTCTCTCTCTCTCTCTTTCTCTAGCAAGATCACATTCAAGGCCTGGTTTTCAAAATACATTAAAGCCAGGGCCGTGCGCAAAAATGCAAGTGCACCTGGACACCTACTCATTTGAGTGGGCGACTACAAACCCAAATTGGGTATTTGTGGGCAAAAAAGGCCAATTAGGCCTTAAACCAGTCAGGATTGCATTTGCAATCAGGATACTTACATGACTAAATGGGATAGAAAGTTACACTCAGACCTGGGCTTCTCATGGTTTGAAAGTTAGAAAATTAGCTCTCAAGTTACTTGCTCTGGTTGCAATCTTGCCATAACATACCAATGACTTTGTAACTCAGTGTGGTTCAGTAAAGAGGATACAATAGCATGTCACACGCTATGAAAAATCATCAATAATTCATTAAAACACATAATGAACCAGATCCTCAGCTGGTGTAAATCAGTATTTGCTTCATATGTATCCAACTCAGGTTCTTGTATGCTCTATTTGCTTGGCACCAGTCTTGGCCTGGGTTTCTATCAGTAAACTAGTTTATTTTATATGCACTGGTAAATGCTCTCATCGCTGAAAGAAACTCAATGAGATCAGTTTTCTGCCGTATTCATGACAAACATTACACAACACCTCAGTTTGCCTTTCACACGTTTACCTGGCGCAGGGCCATGCATGGGATTCCCACTGGTGTCAGTACTGAACAAAGGCATTACGTGGCCTGAAAGTTACACCACGCTTTTAAGTGCTCTTGCAATTTCACAATCTCTTTCCTCACTAGCAAGCAACTGTTAGCATTCTTGTTTAGAGTCTATGGGTCAGGTAGATCCTAGCTGATCATAGCTCAATTTAAGCTTTAAAAAAAACCTTATCTGTTCTGGAATCTCGAAGTCATTTCCTAGAAGAAAATACACACTTTTAAGTTAGATTTGGAGTCTGCAATTTCTATGTCCCTTAAAAAGACCATACCAAAAATGTACTTTCAAAATGCCAGCTTTAATTTTTTCCCCTTAATAAGAATAACCTAAAAATATTCATCTGCAATTTTGGGGGGAAGCAGGTAATGCATATTACAGTGGGTCAGTTACGTGGGGGAGATATAGGATGAAAAAGACAAAGAAGAGTTCTTTCCATCGACATAAGCTCTATCTGTGGAAAGAAATCCTAACAAACAAATTGCCTGCTTGTTTCTCCCAAGTTTGATGTGTGCATCTATCATTCTTAGATATTTAAACTGATTATATATAGACACCTATCACTTTGGTACCTAAGCACTGAATAAAATTATCAAGCAACAGTCCAGAAAAATGTTGTTGTTGTTTTTAATCTCCAACCCCCTGCATTACAGGAGCGTGTGAACTTATGGGCTGGCTCCTCACATACCATACTATAAAGCAGGAGGAAGAGGAGGAGAAGATACCCAATGGGTTTGAACATGAGATCACTTTGAATTCCAGAGACAAGGGCTGAGCTGATAATTGAGGAGCGACAAAGCTCCATCAGTAGATTAAAAAGGTCTTTCTTGTGTTAGGTAAATAAAACTCGCTCCGGCACTGTATAATTTCTGTTTACACAGCAGGCCTGGTTTAAGATTGTTGGGTTTTTTTGTTAAACACTTTCATATGATTTTCATGAATGGACACTGTTGTGCTGCTCATTCAGATTGCCAGAGACTGAAGTCGTAACTAGAGATCTTATTATCCATTGTTTAAAAAAAAAGGGGGGGCGGGCTCTTCTTTTATGAATATAACTGAGAGAAGTTTAATCTCCTTCTTCATAGGTGTCTCTGTCAGCATGATGTCAAATGGCTGTCTTCCAAGCATACAGAATTTAGCCTAGTAGCCAAACTCTTGAGCAAAAATGAAAGCTGCCCTATGGTCACATGAATTACCCAACTCTTCTGCAATTGTGGAGGGTAGATTGTGCATAAATTCTGCACTCCCCATCCTACTTATAGGCTAGCAACTACTCCCTATATCTGAATCAGTTAGGCCTCGCTCTAGGGACAAAACCTTCTGTGGATGAAGACAAAGGACAACCTTCTACCCTGCCCCTCCATTGGCTGGCAGAGCAAAGAAGTGTTCAAACACTCCAAGCCTTGTTTTTGTAACCAAAGGAGCAATTATTACCGCCACCTGAATGTTGACTAAATGATCCCTTGATTCCACAAGCACTGGTGCAGCCTCAATGACGTTAAAGAACCTGGTTGTCATAAGTCATCTACGCTCAGAGTGGAAGCGT
This sequence comes from Lepidochelys olivacea, assembly GCF_965140295.1. NCBI lineage: Eukaryota > Metazoa > Chordata > Testudines > Cheloniidae > Lepidochelys > Lepidochelys olivacea. The sequence goes on along the minus strand of NC_140418.1, from coordinate 96,231,198 downwards.
CTCTCTATTAGACTGGTTTCAGAGTAGCAACCGTGTTAGTCTGTATTCGCAAAAAGAAAAGGAGTACTAGTGGCACCTTAGAGACTAACCAATTTATTTGGGCATAAGCTTTTGTGAGCTACAGCTCACTTCATCGGATGCATTTCATTGGATGCATAGTCTCCAAGGTGCAACTAGTACTCCTTTTCTTTTCTCTGTTAGACTGTAATGTTTGATATACTTCTTGCAGGAAGAGGACAGTTTTCAGAGGCATCTCAGCAACCCGGTAGCTATTGGTGTAAATCCAGACCTCTCACTTTGGTAACTTAAACCTGGGGTTCATTCAGGGAAGGTCACCTGGGAATGGAATTGCTTATCATTAAGTACACTCAGGACAGTGGGAGGAACTGTGCCTCTCACTGTCCCTTTTTTCTTTTCCTCTAAAGTTTTCGCATGAATTTTAGTGCTTGTGGAAGTGAAGGAATAGCTATACTGGCTAGACAGAGCAAGAGTGTAAGTTTCTGTGAGCTCACTCTGAAAACAGCTCTGCTGACACCTTTCTGTCTTGACCCGCTATCCCACTTCTTGAGTTACTCAGACCCTTCTGCCAATGCACTTCAATCCTGACCCCATCTCCAGTGCCCTCTCCTATTTGAGCACTAGGCCTCAACAGAGCAGAACTGTTCATTTGTGTTGAGTTAGTTGATGATTCTGTGATGTTGACAAATGTCCACCCAGGTCTAAGATGATATTGCAAACCCATTTTCATTTGCAAGAATAAATAGTGCTCTTTTCTACAGAGTTCGCTGTAGGAGCAGGACCTATATTGTCATTACCTGCTATGTTTGAATCGAATACGTATTTTGCTGTGAGTTTATTTTAATATACCCAAAGCTCTTTGCAGAAAAAATCATACACAACAAGGAGATATTGCAGGTGGTTATTAATAATAGTCAGCACATCCTTAGCACTTTTCATCTTCAATGTGCTCTATACACATTACTCAATCTTCACAAACCCCCTGTGAGACAGTAGGTTAAATATTAACCTCATTTTTCAGATGGGAAAAATGGCAGCCCAGAGGTTAAGTGACTTGACCAAGGGTACAGAGGGAGTCAGAAGCAGGAGTAGAGTTCCCAGACCTGTGCCCAGAGCAAGCCAGTCCCTAAATTTTAGATGTCCTTGATTTTTAAGATGTAGGAAAGAGCACTGGAGATCAAGGGGTACTTCTTGGCTTCTCATAGTGCCTTTCACTCACGTCCCAATATGCCTTACAAACCATACATAGGTAAACAAAAGTCATACCCACAGCCGCTAAAAGGCATTCAGCAGGGGTACTTGTAAAGGCAGGCACTACTCAATCTGAATAAGGATTGGAGAATCTGGTCCTTAAGAAAAGTATTTTCTCATTCATTTTGTCTGACAGCAAGCTTGCGTCAAAGTGTCACATTGCTTCCAAATTACTGATTGCTGCTGCTGCTGCTCTTTTCCCTACTGCAAATATTCACAATGGCCAAAACAAACTACACCATTTTAATGGCTGCCATTTCTACTGGCCTAATTTTGCCCATACAACAGACTATGCACACAAAGGTGGATGTGCAATCAGCCACTTGCATGCACAGATCAACACGCTGAAAGCCAGCCCGCCCAATATGCATGTGTAAATGGCACTTTGCATGTCCAAAAATTATGATGGTTATTTCTATTACAGTATCACCTCATGGCCCCTACTGAGATCAGTCCCCACTGTGCTAGGCAACGTACATACGCACAGTAAGAGACAGTTCCTACCCCAAAAGAGCTTACAGTCTAAATAGACAAGACAGAGGAAAGGAAGAATTACCATCCCCATTTTACAGGTGTGGAACTAAAGCACATGGAGTTCAAGTAATATGCCCAGAGTCACAGAGGAAGTCTGTGGCAGAGATGGAAATTGAACCCCGGTGCCCCAATTCCCAGTCCAGTGCATTAGCCACAAGCCCATCCTTCCTGAAAAGCAAACCCTCATGTTTGTAGGCTCAATCAGTTGCATGCAAAATTGGAGCAAAGACCAGAAATTTGGTTCTGAAGAGTCAGTATCGATGGATCTATTCATTATTCAAAACCTCCAGACCCTTATGATACAGACACCATGGTCTCCCACCCCACAACATATACAGTATAGACTTGTATTTTCACAGCACCACAAGTAATTGTTGCTTCATCCATTAAGAGTAGCTTTGGCAGGATCATTTTTTGGGAAAACCTGCCAAAAACCCCTCTTTGATGGATAGTAACACATTTAAAGACTCGTTATATTACAAGTTAAAAGGGGAAACTCGATTAAAAATTACATTCAAAATAGAGTGGAGCCGGCTTTAAAAAAAAAAAGTGCATCAAATGGTGGGAAACTTTCCCAGTAAACTTACTGCCCAGAGTCCATGAGAAACAATGGAAGCATTCATAGGAACCACTTCACCTTCAATGCAGAACATTTGCAAGAGCACAGAAAAGCAGAGCTGGCCCTGGCATTGACATGTTAGGTATATCTTAGAAAAATACACACTTGTAGCCCTAATCATTTTCAAGGCTGATCATATATTTGTATCCCCACAAGACCAATCCCATTTGAATTGCATTTCCAAAACAACTTCATAATCAGTTCTCACCTAGGCAAGCTGCCTAGGTGGAGCGAAACCCTGAGTGCTGTATATACCCATGTATAAGCTGTGACGATCTAGTCTAAATTTTCAAATCACCTGACTTATGAAAAGGTCCAAATGCAGCAACACACAGGCTGCAACAACAGATGAGGGGCCAAGGAGCCCACAGAGAGGGTGGGCTGCCAGAACGAGTCAGATGCTGAAATAACTCTAACCCCAACTCTAAGTGTGAGTTGCATTTGAGTGTGTGAGTATTTCACTGCTGAAATTGTATGTAGCTGTTGCTAACTGTCAATGAATCGGCCAGTTTATCTACAGGTCAGTTAATTAACTGGAGTCAGCTTATACAAGGGAGAATCTTTTTTTGCTGTCTTTCAGATGGTAAAATTAAAGGGCCAATTTATATGCAAGTATATATAGGATGATGAGCCTAATTCATCTTCCACTGAAGTCACTGAGTCTTTCAATTCACTGTATATATTGTATGTATTCCTCTTTGTGCTGGAATATAAACTGGCCCTTAATTTGTTTGGTCTTTCAGAAAGTAAAATTAGATTGTCCCTTGTCTAAAGAGACTCCAGTTAATTACAGGTTAGCAAAATGACAGGTTTCAGAGTAACAACCGTGTTAGTCTGTATTCGCAAAAAGAAAAGGAGTACTTGTGGCACCTTAGAGACTAACCAATTTATTTGAGCATGAGCTTTCGTGAGCTACAGCTCACTTCATCGGATGCATACCGTGGCAAAAGCCGCTATAAGACTACCTTGTTTCACCTTTGAGCTACAGCATAATCGTCACCTCTGTGGTACATACACATTCTTCCATGTTATGTCTCAGTTACAACTGTGTGAAAGAATTCTCAATGTTGGCAAAACCAGTGGTGGGGAGGGTGGAGGGAAGTCACATTTACCGGATGCCCAAGAAAGCAAACACTTCCGCCCCTCCTCGGGGAACGAGGTTGCCTGGGGGGTTATGTGGACCATAGAGCCTTCTTCCCCTAGATCTGCAGTTTGACTAACAGCTGGTTCAGAGACCAATATGGGCTTGAAGCAGAAATCACTTGGTGCAGTTTGATAGCCTGTGTTATGCAGGAGGTCAGACTAGATAATCATAATGGTCCACAAATCCATGAATAGCTGCTCCCACCTGATAGCTATTTGATGACCTTTGTGAAATGAGTTCAATGGACTTGGTCCAATTCTCGGTGGCCATATCACACAAAGTCATTAATCTAGTTTTCAGTCTCAGCAGAAAAGCTAAAAATGGAATAGGCCATGGCATCTGAACCATCTTCTCACATCTACCAGTGAGAGCACCAGCTCAGTGTTGATGTGTATTGGCAAAGAAGAGCGGGAAATGGTTGCACAGCCCACAACGGACTTATTCAACATACACGGATGACTTGTCTACAGTGCTGTCAGTGCAGAGCTTCCCTGTGCACTAAATTCATGGACACACATCACATCTTATGATTTTGCCTCAATTTTAAGTTTTCAGAAATGAAAGACAGTTTTGCCAGTTGAAGTATCTCGCTTCCCCCTGAAAAGTTGTTCCTGCATCAAATATAGCAATCCTTGTCGGTGAAAATAGGGATATATCTGTCTAGGTACAGTCATGATTTTACGTAGATATTGGAAACTTGCCCTTGTAACGACATAAAAGGGAGCATTCCCTGGTGGCTTGGGAGAAACTTAAGCCTGCATCAAATCAGTGAAAATATTGATTTTAGCACATGAATTCTTCTCCAGGGAAAGATTGGGGTAGTTTTGCAGCGCTCTAGTCTAAAGGGAAGAAAATGCTCTGCTCTTAAACTTTCAACACCTGGACTGCCACAGGGATAGGCCCAGCACTCTGCTTTTTAACATTATGCCAGGTTTATATAGATTGAACACTTTTCTGAGCCGAGATTGCCTGTTGCAAACATCGGTCTTACAGCAGGGACATATGTGAGTTTAATAAAACTAGAAGCAGCTAATGGTTAACAATAAAAAATAATATTTTCCTTCAAGCAATTAAATTGTAATATAGGGCTCTCTAATTCCTTCCTGTCCAGTCCCATGGGCCTAAGAATAAAGCTACATGAGAAATAAATAATATGTTGCTGTTGCACTGCTTAAACCAAAATCTTAAAGTCTCTACAGGAGAAATATTGTCTCCCTCGTTAATTCTGAAATCTCTTTTACAGTTTCATATATCAAGTTACCTTTCTGCTAACCTTTTATTTGTATGCTGCATTTACTGCACTATTGTTCCAATTCAACATTGTTTTAATAAGTAGTTTGGCTTTGAAAAGTGTATGGCACAGCTCATCATTTGAGTAGCACCGTACCCGTCACCCAGTAAGTACTGCAAAGTAAGCAGTTCTGGAGATTCCTGTAATATTTTGCAATAGTCCTTTAATGTTGGTTTATTTGTATTTATTCCTCCCCTCCAACAAGCTCTTTAGTCTTCTGCAAAGATGTTCATATTCCTCACCTCACCTTAAAGATTCTTAAAGAATCTGCAACTGTTTAAAAATTTATATATTTAAATTATATATACATAAAAAATAAATAAAAATCAGATTCCTAATCAGATCACAAACTATGTATGTGGAAGGGGTAAAATAGCCATGAAACAGCCCTTTTAACAATGATCTGGGGCCATATTGTGCCATCATTTTTTAAAAGCAGAACTCCCCATTATTTTAGTTACTTATGTTATGCTGGAAGACAGGGAACCCAATCAGGATCAGTTCCCCATGTGTTAGGGGCTGTATAAACACAGAGGTAGATATGGCTCCTGCCCCAGAGAGCTTCCAATCTAAGGCCTTGATCCTACTAGCATTACCATGTGAGTATGCTTTATGCATAAAAGTTATCTCACTGAATGTAATAGTGATGACTCACATATGTAAAGTTACTCACAGGCACAAGCACTTGCAAGATTGGGATTTAAGACAGATTTACAAATGAAGGGGGAGAGGGAAACACCAAACACCAAAATATGTACGATTTGTAGGTGCAAATGTCCTTTTTTTCTTTTAACCCCAAACTAGTCACCAGTGGTTGGTGGATTTTGTGCAGATGACATGGCAGCTGTGGGTCTTGAGCAGGGATTGGAAGAATGACAGGATAGCTACCTTCAGCTCAGTTCAAGAAGGGTACAAGTAGTAATATGGAAGAAATCTTGAGGGCATTTGCCTGTGAAATAGACAGGAGGGTACTTGCGAATGTCTTTAGGTTCTGCTTAGCAGTCTGATGGCAAGGGAAAAACTAAGTCCAAACTAATCCAAACAGGAACCCAATCCTGTCATCTTTATTCAGGCAAAACTCACACTGAATTCAAAGACTGGCAGGATCTGCCCAAGACATTTGTTTCTTTAACAAATAAATAAATAAAAAGACTGTTGAATTAATTTAGCACAGCTGGTTCTCTGACATGGTAAAGGCCTTTTTATGTCAATGGGGGAATCATCAACATCTTTGTTCTATGTTTCTTTTATTTAAACTTGACATCGTACCCTTTCTAGAGCACGTTTAACTACTCAGTTATGAAAGACTATAAACCGAGTCCCATCTCCCAGTTGCAGAAGAATTGCGTTAGTATACAGACCCTAGGGCTGCAAGTTAATGAAAAAAAGGAGATTTTTAGTGTTGGCAGACTTTAAAAGTATTTCCCTGAATCGTGTGTGTGGGGAAGGGAGGGGGGTTTACCAGCTTAGCTTTGCTTTAGAAAGGTCCTTGGACTGGTATGACTTCCTATTACTAACAATTACCTACCCGTCCACCCCACAATTATCATCCTCTGTAAAAATGCATATCCTGGCAATGCTAATTATTGTGGCTCTTAACTCTGCCTGCTATGAGCTTGCAGTGGACATAGAGCAATTCTGTCCATTCAGAAATCTCATTCCAAGGAGAACAACAACAAAGGGCAGGAGGAGGTGGGGGAGGAATTGGTAGTGTTAGGAATGAACAAACCTGGGCACCAGCATTTTTTTATTTTCTGCACATACTTTTGGTCTCACTACAAAGCTGTTGAATTAAAAGCTTCATCAGTTCCACACTAAGTATAATCATGCTTTCTGCAGCTCTTCTAGAAAACTGAGCTCCAAGGATTTGTGGGTTACAATATTTATGGACCATGTGTTCCTCCATCCATCTCAAAGCACTTTACAAAAGTGGAAAAGGATTACTATCCTCATTTCATAGACGGGGAGACCAAGGCACAGAGAGATCCATCCAGTGACTTGCTCAAGATTGCACAGTGAGTCAGTGGCCGAATCAGACCTAGAACCCATATCAAACACCCAACCATGCACTAAACGACATTTGCCTCCTTTCACAAATTCTACCCATGTTATAGACAGGATATTTGTAATAGATTTGACTAGAGTTAGGAGGCAAAACACATCATTCTGGCTAGCAACATACGAATGCTAAACTGGGATCTGGTTTTTCACACTCACGTGAACTGCTTAAATTAACTGGTGTAAATTAATGAAGCTACACTGATTTATATCTGCCAAAGATCTGACCCAATCAGTCTACTTGCATGAGTAAGCACTACTCATGTGAGCAAAGATACACAAATTTGGCCCTTAATAGGCCCAAAAATCCTAATCTGTGTTTCCTAATATACTTCCGGGCCTGGTTTTTAAGCCCTTATTAACAAACAGTGCATACTCAGATGAGTAGTCCCTTTGAAGTCAGTGTTCAGGTATGTAAAGACTACTCACTTTAATAAGAGTTTGCATGCTCAAGCCCTTCAATTCCAGAGCTGAAATCACTTCTTTCCTGAATATTTTCTAAAAATAAAGCCAGCACTGGAAAATATTATTTTCAAATACTTAAGCCATGAGAACATTTTACATCCACCTAATTACGCAGCCACTTATGAAGTGTCCAGGTTCATTAACTTCTTTCCAATTAAAGAAAAGTGAACATTGTTCTTTTTATTCCCCTCACAGAGTCCACTAGTGAACACAAAGCAGAGACTCGGAACAAAACAGAGCTGCTTCCTGAAAGGGAATTGTTTGTTTCTTCGTTTCAAAACTTTTACTGGTTACTGTAACAGATGCTAAGGTATGTAGGACGTCTTTTTCTTTCTCCCCTCTACAAAAAATTATTGTACAGAACACAGTGACCTGCTTAGGGGAAACATTTGTCAGACTGGAGAATGTCTTGAAAAATATATAGACACTTTTGTCTGGTTTTATTTTATGGTGTTTGGACACTTTTCCACCCCGTGAAACTGTATTTCTGACGACCTCCTGTCATTCTCCCTACTTGGAGCTTGTGTCAGTGTCAAACCAATCGCCAGAACTAAATCTGTGAGATGTTCTATAAAACCCTGAGCTATAACTTCATGGCTTAATCTCCCATAACCTGACTAGTTTAATGAGGAACAATTGTATGAGTAGGAAAATGATTTGTCTTGGGACTATGAGGCAGATAATTTTGGCTAAATTTTTCCAGCTGGCTTCTAAATCTGAAAAAATAGCCAATTTTCTCACCAGCTTGCTAAAAGAGCTTGGATGGCTTCCCTCTTTGATTCATAAAAAGGCTGTGTTTTAAATACTGTATATGGCATGATGTTCTTTTCGTGCTTGGCCACCAGCACAGGCATAAAATTAATCAGTGTTAGCTGATACGTGTTTGTTTTGCTATTTATGTTGGAAGTGTAGATTAAACGCAAGCTTCCTACAAAACTTTGGATTTCATGGGTCTCACGGCTTTTCTTTGATCAAATAACACTGAGAGGTGGGGACTGGGGATGTTTCTGGTTTACAACAACATCACAGACAGCTGATTTTTATGTGACACTTCAACTCTGCTCAAGAACAAAGGCTTGAAAATTGCCATTCATTATGTATCACACCATAAGTACATTACAGACAAGGAAAAAGCAGGGCTCCTGCCCCAAGGATCTTACAATCCAGTAGCCTGATCCTATGCTGAGTGAAGCCACAAGAGCAGGCTCTGAATTAGCTTTGAAGTCAAACAAACTTCCCTGTGTAAGTGGGCTTACAGCAATGAAACCTGTCCATAACACCTGAAAGAAAAGGAGTACTTGTGGCACCTTAGAGACTAACCAATTTATGTGAGCATGAGCTTTCGTGAGCACGAAAGCTCATGCTCAAATAAATTGGTTAGTCTCTAAGGTGCCACAAGTACTCCTTTTCTTTTTGCATAACACCTGAGTATCCTCAATTCACAAATCTACTCACAGAGGTCTTCCCCCCTCACCTTCTGGGACTCCCTGGACTTTGGCCTTTGTCTTTGAAGTGGTTGTGAATAGTTCAAAACACTTACACTGGTTTCCTAAATGATCTCTTCAGGGAGTAGTACTCCTTCCATCCCAGGGTCACTACATGTCATTAACAGAGACCTTCCCAGCCCATCTTGCTTCCCTCAGCAGTAGATGATATGCAGCCTGCTTACTGTGATGGCAGCAGCCACTTCTAGTGCTAGGACCGAGCAATTAGTCAGGAGGGACTGGATGGGAATCATAAGCAAAAAAAGAAAGGAAGAAACCGCTATTCAGAGCTCTGATTATTCTGTGTCAAGGGCACATCTAGGTCAGACTAAGGCAGGGGGACCCAAACTTGGGTCAGGTCCTCAATGGGATGGTGCTAGACAGGACTGAGGGGAGGCTCAGGCAGAGGTGTGGTGGAGATGGGAAAAGCAGCCTGCTCCAGACTGGTCCTGTCCAATCCACCCACCATATACGTTCCTGTCACTGTGGGTAAAGGAGCAGGCACCTCCTTTAAAGCCAGCTGCCTTCCCTCCCCACTCCTGAGGCTGTCCTCGGTGCACCTATTAAACCACCAGGGACAGATGGGCACAAACGTACCCACATATAAAGCCCACACACACACACAGCCTAAGGGGAAAAGTCACTGGACCCAGACGTCAAAAGAGTTCAGGGGGCAACAAATGATAAACAGGAATGGGAGTGAGGTCACAGGGTCAAAACCAGGGAACCAGAGGGGGACACTGAGCAGAGAACCCCAGACAGCGCCCTCTGCTACTCAAAGGCATCCAGGGAGTCAGCAGATGCAGCCCAGAGGAACTCTACAGAGATACATGATCTGAAAGAGGAGCGAAAATATGCCTCACAATCGCAGAGCACCTCCCTGTCCAGCATCCTCCTTCTGATTTGGTGGACTGCCACCTTGGTCAATGCCAGGAGGAGGTTGACAAGGAGGTCTTGCAACTTCTTGGGGCCATGGGTAGAGTGTGCAGACATCAGGAGGTGTGGGGAAAAGTGCAGCCAGAATCTAAGGAGAAGGTTCTGGAGGAGCCGGAAAGGGGGCTGCAACCTGGTGCACTCGAGACACCACGTCTCCCTCATGCCACAAAAGAGGCAAGTGTTGGGAAGGGAGGTGAACCATGCCAGGTACATCCCTGTGCTCAAAGCTCCATGAAGGAGCCGCCAACCAATATCCCCGGCGAGCTGGGGGACCAGCGTGGAATACAGACTGGCCCACAGAGGCTCCTCACCCTCCACATGTGATAGGAGGTCCTGCCACTTGGTGTTGGGGCGGGACATGAGGGTGAGGAAATGAGGGGTATAGAGCACGAGCATGTACAGTTGTTTCCTAGGCGCAGTTCAGAGGCAAGCCGGCTGCAGGTCACACAGCCAGCTCCAGGGCTGCAGAGGGGGCAACTGAGGGTGGGGGGGCTCACAGAGCAGGAGGCCGATGACAAGGTCTAGAGGGCCAGGGTAGGGGCTGGTGGGGACCAAGGGTGGTGCTTCCTCAACAACCAAATGTGCCGCAGGCCTCGTTGGGTCTATGCAAAAAAACTGCTGAAAAATCCTGCCAAGATGATCCAAAGTTGTAACCACTACAGCATCAACACTAAAACATGTGCAACAACAAAGCACAGACATCATTTCACCTGGTCGTAGCCTTAGAATTCAGAGTTGAGTCCGTTGTTTGGAAACAATCCCACCCTGAGTTTTACACTGGGTTGCATTGTCCAGATCTCTGCTCCTTACTTTCTCTCTGCCATTTATTGTTTTATATACCTCTGTCATGACCCCTTACTTTTGTTTAATTGGTAAACTAAATCGTCCCATTCTTTTCTGTCTCTGCTTACTTCTTTCTATGCCTCTGATCAATTTTAGCGCCATGCTTTGAAGCCCTTCTCATTTCTGCTAAATCCTTTTGAGATGGGGAGACCAGAGCTGAACACAGTTATCCCAGGTACAGGCATACCACTGATTTATGCAATGGCATTAGAATATTTCCAGTACTATTTTCTATTCCATTTTTATACTCCCTAATATCTTGTTTGCTGTTCTGGCCACTACAGCACATTGAGCAGAGATTTTCACAGAACTCTGCAATGGCTTGTTTCCTGAGTTGTTACAGGGATGATTGTATTACGAAGAGCTGCCAATCTAACATGAGCAATGTCTCATTTTGGTATTTCAAGTGGGTAGGGCTTGGTTTGTGGGTGGAACTTGGAAGACTATTCCTGCTTCAGATTCCCTACCCCCAATTTAATTCCTGCTGAAGAACGATGTCCTGAAAGTCATAATGCAGAATAGCAGGACAGAGGACATTAAAAACAAACCAACCCCACAACAACCCCATTCCCTAAACTAATGTCCACATGTTTTCTACGAGGGGCCTGATCCAAAGCCCAGTGAATCCACTAGGAATCTTTCCATTGACTTCAGTGGACTTGGGATCAGGCCCATTCCCTGGTTTGGACTCATGGAACTGCAGTGTTCCAAATTCCACAGGTGAGAACCTATTGGCCACTGGGGAGATGGCTATTTGTAAGAGCAGCCATTCACAGTATTTGAAGTTTGGTCATCAATGGCTGATGTTAATCTTCAACTGGAGCCTGACCCAGAGATTTTTGCTATTGATTTCAATGGGAGCAGGAGAAGGCCCTTGGGCTACATGTGGCCTGTGACATCTTTGAATTTTGAGCGCCCTATCTTTAGCTGATGTATCCTCCAGCTGAGGTTCTGGCTCTTCACCTGGGTGTTCTGGCATAACCCAAAGGTGCAATGGCACTTTCCACTAACACTGTGGCCCACTCAAAGGAGATTAATTATAGGAAGAATTTCTCTTAAAAATAATTCGTTTGGGTTAAGGGGAATCCTAGGGTTTGACCATGACCAGCTAATACATTTTTAAACACAACTTGCCATGGTTACACTAGGTGAAAAGTCTGGTTAAAAATCAAATCACATTAGATAACACTATTTTTAAAACACCCTATTTTCTTAGCGTAGTCATGTCCTTGGACTATTTTGTCCCTTCACATCCATTTCTTGATCCACTAACATCAGTCTTCTAAGTGACACCATCTCATGAGTCAGCATGGAATTTGTATATCTTCTATAGGTAGAGGATATTTAAGCATTACATTCATTCAGATATTTTAAACCTATATTCACATTACATGTGTATTCACTTTAAAACACACTTACTATTCTGGCTTTAACATGCAGAATGGATGCTGCATCCACGGCAGAAAAAAAGCAGAGCCTCTACTGTGACACAACCCACGTATTTAAGATGAAAAGGTAACTGGAAGGGAAGTCTATGCATCAGCACAGGACTGCATTTAGTCATTGAAAATAGTGTATTTAACCTTTTTCTTATACTTACAGTACGTGCTGATACAAAGCAGCTAAACTGATCAGAGGTTAAAAAAATAAAAACCATGCGGTGAACTGAAAGTCATCTCACTATGCTTATGCAGTCACATTTCCAGATCACTTAAGATGCAGAGTTCTGAAGGATCCAGGCTTCTGCAGATTCAGCCACAAGCGCCCAAAGGTCAGCAGTGTAAATGCTGCAATGCAGCCCCAAGCCAAATTCTGTTCTCAGTTACACCAGTTTGACTGAAATCAATCAAATTATTCCAGATTTACACCAGCATAACTGAAAGCAGAATGTGGATATCTGCTTTCCCTTTAGGCTTAATATTCAATACTACTAAAACCAACTCAATGCTGTTTCCACTTCTTATATTTCCAAAATACTTTAATTGACCTGTGCAGGAAATGCTATGGGGCACACTACAATCCTGATGCACGTGATATTACACCGAGTGATTCCCATTAATGCTAACGGGGCAATCCTGCACAAAGCCCTGTCCAGTGAGGTGAGAATACGTCAAGCCGCATCAGTGTACACAGAATTTAGAATGTTTTCTTTACTGTCTTTTGCTGCTTAAAATACTGCTTGCATGTACTAGATAGTTGGGTATCTTGAATGATACAGAACACATTCATAGCAATAGACACTTGTCAAACTATCGGAACATACCAGGCCACCAGTTTTTAGCATTTTCCCATTGAGGAGCTCTGCTTGAAAACCAATGGCATGTCATGGCCTATTGCAAGGAAAGTGAGGAAAAACAAAATCAAACTTTTCACACAGCAAAAGCTTATTAGCCCTTTTCTATTCAGCTTCTGGAGTTTTATAACCACATATTTTCCCTATAAATATTCAGTCTAAGACCACTGTGTCTTGTTCTGTGCAAACTTCCGAATCAATGCTGCCTCCTTTTCTATTAATCTGCCCTCTAAAATTTGCTCTTTTATCAGGTTGTAATGTCCAACATGATTTAATCAGAAACACATGCCTCATAAATATCATCTGTCATGTTCCATTAGTTTCATGTGGAAAAGTACAAGTCAATAAACAAAGGTTGTGCCATAAATCTGCCTTGAACACATTATACCTCAAATAAGAAAATAAAAACATGTGTGTCCTTTGACCTGGATAGTCTTAAAATGGGAACTTAGGTATTGTCTTATGTCTTCAAAAATGTTTAAAATGTTCACAATTAATTGCGTACCTAAGCAATTCCAATTTACATAATGTTGATATGTAGATGGTAATTAAACAAGCACTATGCCTTTAAGGCACCTGTTAAATAACATCACTGTTCCTGGATTTAAACCAATATCACGAACTGCACAATGAAAACCAGTTTCCTCCACCATGGAACTCTGCTATAAAAACCCCTCATAACCCAGAGAAGCCGTTATGTTTTGTTATTAAAAGAGGGGGGGAAATTAACCACCTTGACTTGTACACTGGCTGGGATTGCTGCTGCTGCTGACTGCTAACAAGTCCCAATACCATGCAAGAGGTTTTTGAATTTTAGTATCCAGCACCGCCACTGAATAGTTTAGTGGATCTGAGCATCAGGCTGGCATATGGAGACTCTGCCAGCACAGCTCTGAATTCCAGCAAGCCAGTCCAGCCCCTCCTCCTTCCCATGTATATAAGCTGTGTGCTTTGCTGTTTATGGTGCAGGATTTTTGGGGCAAGACCTCAAAAGCTAAAGCAAATCAAATTACAAAGTTCATTCCAGAGTCAAACTTCTCCAGACTTCAGGAGTGTTTGGATCTGGGGTCTTGGTTCAGGGCTCATGAAAACCAAAGGCCTGATCCCAAGCCCACTGAAGTCAATGGGAAGACAGACAGTGATTTTAGACGCTTAGCATCAGGCTCTCAAAATCCTGTCTACTTGTCAAAGATAAGATCAGGAGTTTGTACCAACTGAGGATATCCTCTCCCACCTCGCTGAGCCACGTGCTGTCGGTGCCCTCTGGCACCATCTGCCTTTCAGCAGGGACTGAAGGGAGTTTGGCACTTAGGCTCAATCCTGAAAGTTCCCCAGCTCCCACTGATATTAGCAGCAGTTGAGAACTGCTCAGCATCTCTGGACAGGTGTTGAAGCATCAAACCTATATAAAGTATATACAGTGCTTTAGGATTCTTCACATTGACAGAGATGCTGTAGAAATACAAGGTGTTATTGTTATTAATATTGAAGGAGGTGGCAGGGAAACTACTCTGAATGGGTTAAGTTTTGCGAAGAAAATAAAATGCTTTTACTTTTCCCCCTTAAACAAATATTTCTCTAATTTTTCCTCTATATCCTCTTTCACCTCTTTGTACAGATAGTGAGGTCTTGCATATTCCTGGTGGAAATGCATGGTGTCTAGGGGGTGCTGCTTTCTCCAATTCCTACTCCCCTTTCTCCACCCGAAGGTTCCCAACACTCCCTCTCCCCACCCCAGTCACACCAATTCCACCCTACAGCTTCAGCCACCAACTTGGGCAAGGGTGTGGCACGTGCACCCATGATGTCCCATTATGCCTATGGGTGTAGCGCTCTCCTTTCACTCACTCCCTTGCGAGCGTGTTCCTACAAGGGCTGCACATTCCTACTTAACCCATTGTGGTTTGAAGGTGCTGCAAGGAAGGCAAAAAAACAAAAAAAAACCTCCCTAGTCTTCCACTAATTGGCCCATGGAAGAAAAAAATCCTTCCTGGCCTCCAAACAGGCTATCGGCTAGACCCGCGGCATCTGTCAGGCTGGCTTCTCATCTCTAGTTTGGGTGGGTAGGGATGGGATGCTGGAACGGAGCCGAAAGACTCCACATGACCCCCACTGCAGGTTAAATCCAGGGAACTGAGGACTGCTGATCAATCAGTACCTCTCCCCCCAGCCAGCCAATGAATGCCAGACACTCCTGGGGAGTGGCGGAAGAAGAGCTACCCCGTGTCTCAGCGAGTGTCCCCTCCCTCACTACTGCCACACGCTTTACAAAACTCTTCCCTAGGGCATCATGCTTCTTCACTGCTGGGCCCGCCTCTGGTGCCAACAATGCCAAAAGGAAGCAACAGTGCCAAAGTCTCTCCTTACCTGGAGATTCCCCCACTGTAACTACGCTAGCATTGGGGTCACTCAGTGAGGCAGTTTAACTCAATTTCCACAGCCTAATGTCTTCCACAATAATGCTGAGATGCTGTCCTGCACTTCATCCCTCCATGAGGCAGGTCTTATTACCCACATTTTATATAATGAGAAAACTGTAGTCGAGAGGTCACATAGCTGACCAATGCTGTGCAGAGGGTCCATTTCAGGGAGAATTCCAGAGTTCTGAGCTCCATGTTCAGATACCACAGACCAAACCTCGCTAAAGACCAGCAACCTGGTCCTGTTGTATGGAGGGGTAAATCATTTTTAACAACTGTGATTGATAATCACAGCTGCATCTAGACCCCGTAAATATCACACTTCACTTTCTAGCTTCAAGAGTTTAAGATGCTATTCTTCCCCAGAAAACTCCACTCATCAGTACTGCATGACTGTAGAGCTATAGTATTCCTAAGTCCCCTAGACCCTCTATCTAACACATCTTATGCTGACTCTGCTGCTATCAGCTGGAATGGAGCCAATGGAGCTCCACTACTAAAGCTGTGGGAAAGCTAGGGAAACTGACAAAACATCCCAGTTTTGCCGGATTTTCAGAGAGAGTAGGTCATTTTTGTTCCCCCTCTGGGGAAGTCCGTGTGTGAGAGTTTCAGGCCTTGAAAGTGTAGAATTAATAAACATGGTGCATTTTCTTTGGGCAACTCCCCCACCCCAGTCCTAACTTTACTCTGAGAGGTACTAACTCCTTGGTGGAGCAGCGGATTATGACCCAGCATAGTGTTCTAAGCAACCGTCTGCCTGGAAAGGAGTTGCATTGTATGCTGCAGCTCAGGGTGGAAGGAATTAAATAATAACATTGCAACACGCACACACACAATGCCGTAAGACCGGCCATACTGGGTCAGACCGAAGGTCCATCTAGCCCAGTATCCTGTCTTCTGACAGTGGCCAATGCCAAGTGCCCCAGAAGCAATGAACAGAACAGGTAATAAGTGATCCATCCCCTATCACCCATTTCCAGCTTCTGGCAAACAGAGGCTAGGGACACCATCCCTGCCCATCCTGGCTAATAGCCATTGATGGACCTATCCTCCATGAATTTATCTAGTTCTTTTTTGAATCCTGTTATAGTCTTGGCCTTCACAACATCCTCTGACAAAGAGTTCCACAGGTAAACTCTACGTTGTGTGCCATAAAAAGAGGATCACAAAAAGCCTAAACTATGCACCATTAAATGCCACAGGATTCAGTTGAGAGAATTTAAAGGCCTAACTTTCAGAGGTGCTGTAGTTCCCACTGACTTCAACTGCTTAGCACTGTTGAGAATCAAGTCTTTAAATGACTTCACTCAGCTACTTTGTCTAAAAGAAATGCAGTTCAAGTAGGGTTCTGACCAAATGGGCAAAATATTCAGAACCAACCTTCTTTATGATGCTGCTGTTTTAATTATTTTTTTTTAACCTAGTAGCTCTCTAACCCAGAATTACACCTAAGTCAGAAGGCCTGCTGAATGGTGCTGATGATGGAGCCGTGGGCATTTGTTGGGCTACCCCTTCTGGTGACACCTACCTGAACATCATTACAACTCGCTAAAAGTGATGGATTGTTTTCAATGAATGTGGGTATTATCCGATTTCACTGGCGACCTTCTAAAAATACAAGCACAGATTCTGCCATGAAAGACAGACCCCAGTCTACAAACCAAGTTGCACATCCCAAAGACCCTCATGGCAGGCATCAAAGGCCAGCCATTTGCCCAGCACAAAAATATAAATCACGGATACCACCCAAAAAACCCCGTGATGACAGTTCAGACTGATATTAATTTGTCCGCTTGTAGATACTCTGTAAGTATTTACTCTCAGTCTATAGCACTCCCAATGGCAGGCCCTTTATTCCAAAGCACACACTTGGCCTGTTGGAGCAAGAGAGCAGACATAGTAAATATAAACGTTAGGTAGCATAACAGCAAATGAGGGGGCACAACAGCCACACCGCAGAGCACTCAGAGCAGCTAAGTACCTGGACAGAAACAGATCTGTTCCTGGCCTAGGCACCAGCAGGAAGAAAAGGTGTCACTGATATAAATCTAAGACCAGGGAGCTAAGAGCTCACCCAAATTTGAGTTGAATTTGTGTCAGTTCGTTCCCTTGGCTGCCTCCATCGACTGTGACTTGACGTTGTAAAGTCTGCCCACAACTGTCCCGCACAACCTCAATCCACTGTTTCACACTGTGACTTTATACAGGCTTATTTGGGCCTAACAAGGTCCTTATTTTTCTACAATGCAGGAAATAAGGAAACCAGCCATCAATTATTAGAAGCGCAGCAGATCTGAGTCGCGTGGCTGTAAAACAGATTTTTCTTTAATGAAACTGAATTTGCATGTGCCAGGAATAACAAGTGCCTACGACCAAAATGTAAATCAAACCTAAAGGAGAGTTTTCAAACTTTGAATCATTGGTAGCAACAGACAAGCTCAGAAGGAGTGCGGTATGATTTTGGAATGTCTTAAAAATGTGTGACTAATAAGACTTCTAAAGATATTATTTGTGAGTTAGTATTTCAGTCTCCCCACAGAAAGAAAACATCATACCAGAGAAAGGGCCACGTTTGCTGTAATAACTGTGTTAGTATGTCACCATCTCTGGGTTGGGAAGAAGGGCTTGTGTGTTAGTTTCTGAAAGCAAAGAAAGGGAAGAGACAGATGAAAAGTATCAATATTCTGGTCAGAGGGGGCAATGAGAGGATAAAACTGTGGCTTTCTCCAATATGTCCATGCTTCGAGCCCAGCATGAGGTTTTAATTCGTCTCAGCTCAGCCTCTGGTGGACAGTGGGACACATCACAAAACGATTGCACAAAATCCGGCGCTGGTAGGGATTCCTGGTGGCGTCTGCATAAGAGAGAAGCCCAGCAAGAAACCAGCATGGAGGCTCAGTCACTCATAAAAGAAGGCACCTTGGAGGACAGATTACACAGTTATAGTTAGAAACATTTATGTAGCAAAATAGAATAATTACAAATTAATTACTAACAGAATCGTCAAGATGCACACATTCCTATACTGAGCAACGGTGTGATCTTAGTGCTGAAACCCCACTTTCCTGAGCCCATCCTTGCCCTACACTTCGTCACCATCATTCATCACCTCATATCTAAAATTAGACCCTGAATCTGCAACTGTATTCACATGGGCAAAGCCCTGAATATGTGCAGAGCCCCTTTGACTTCAGAAGTGAGTTTGGCCAGAGAAAGCAGAGGGGAAGGACCCATGAGATGATCCCTCTTACAAGAGTGCTTGCTCTGCAAAATGAAAGTAACTATGAGTTTATTTAGAACAGTTCATCCAGTTCTGGGAGAACACTTTATCTAGTTCTCTGGCACCCAAGAAATCAGTTCAACTCCAAAGTCATAGACTCACAGACTTTAAGATCAGAAGGGACCATCGTGATCATCTAGTCTGACCCCCTGCACACTGCAGGCCAAAGAACCTCACCCACCCACTCCTGTAATAGCCCCTTAACCTCAAGCTGAGTTACTGAAGTCCTGAAATCATGGTTTTAAAAGACTTGAAGTTACAGAGAATTCACATTCACACTAGTTTAAACCTGCAAGTATGCTGCAGGGGAAGGTGGAAAAACCCCTAAGGTTTCTGCCAATCTGACCCGGGGGGAAATTCCTTCTTGGCCCCAAATATGGTGATCAGTTAGACTCTGAGCATGTGAGCAAGATCCACCAGGCAGATACCTGGCAAAGAATTCTCTGTAGTAACTCAGAGCCCTCTCCATCCAGTGTCCCGCCTCTGGCTGTTGAAGATTTTTGCTCCTAGTAGTCGCAGATGGGCCACATGCCATTGTAGGCAGTCCCAGTCATCACTTAGGTTCCTTTATCTGTCATACAGCAAAGCTACATTAAGGTGATCAGACGGAAGAGTAGGGGGTGGGTATAAGGCACATTACACATCCGAAGTTACACAGCAGAACTTTACTTTATTTACATTTTTACCAACACTAACAAGACAGGCATTCTTAACTATGTACTGCATCACACGTTTCTGGATTGGCTTGGTAACGCTGCAGGAACCAATCCATGTACAGCATGCTCTGTCCACACACTGTGCTTGCACAATCACCTCTACTTCATCCTACGTGCCAGGCTTATTTTGTCCATGGTAAATGGTTCCCTGGCACTCCCCCTTATCTTAGTTACTGCGGACATTCTGTTTCCAGCCTGCTGATTTATTTACCTCCCTAATCCTGCCTCCAAAAAAATAAAGCCTCACCCATCCTCAGTTACCCATGTCAAGCCAGGTCTACAACCCTTGTGCTGGGGCATCTTAATTGGTCAAATCCTGCAACACATCCTAGATTATCCAGAAGGGACCATTATGACCACCTAGTCTGGCCTCCTGCGTAACACAGCATTTTACCTTGTGATTCCTGCATTGAACAAAATAATTTGTGGTTGAACTAGATAGCATCTTTGAGAAAGACATCCAATCTTTATTTAAAGTCTGTAAATGATGGCAAATTTACCACATCCTTTGGTAATCTGTGCCAGTGGTTAGTTCCTTTACAGTCAAAAATGTGTCTCATTTCCAGTTTGGACTTTGCGGGCTTCATTTTCTAGCCATTGGATCTAGTTATGCCTTTGATAAATGAAAGAGCCCTCAAGTATCAGATATCTTCTTCCTGGATACTCACTTCCAGACAGTGATTAAACTGCCCCTTAACCTTCTTTACAAACTAGCTCCTTGAATCTCTCATTGTAAGGCAGGTTTCTTTGACCACAAATTGTTCTTGTAGCTCTTCTCAGAACCTTCTCCAATTTTTAAAATTCTTTTTAAAGTGTAAACACCAGACCTGGACACAGTATTCCAGCAGAAGTCTCACCAATGCTGCATACAGAGCTAACATCGTTTCCTTATTCCCATTAATACATCCAAGTATCACGGTACTCCTTTCCTCCACAACATCATACTGGGAATTCACGGTCAGCTGGTTATCTACAATGATCCTCGAGTCCTTTTCAGAGTCGCTGCTTTCCAGAACACAGTCTCCCATCCAGCAAGTACGGCCTGCATTCTCCCTCCTAATCAAAGAACATGCACATTGTTTGACTGCTCCCAGCTAAGCAAGTGATCCAGATCACATTGTATCAGTGGTCTTTTCTCATTATTATTTACCATTCCACTAATTGTGGGGTCACGTGCAAACTTTATCAGCTATGATTTTCTACTTTCTGCCATGTCATTGATAAAAATACTGAATGGCCTTGGGCCAAGCAAGAACTGATCCCTGCAGAATCCCACAAGAAACACCACAGCTGCTTAATAATTCCCGATTAACATCTAGGTCTTGATATTTATTAGTCAGCTTTTAATCCACTCAATATGTGCCATATTGATTTTGTATAATGCCAGAATGTCATGTGGCACTACGCCAAATACCTTACAGATGTCCAAATAGAACATATCAGCACAATTATCCTTATCTACGACTCCTGTGATCTTGTTAAAAAACTATATCAGTTCTGTTTGATTAGATCTATTTTGCATGGCACAAATGTTGATTGGGACTGACTCCATTTCCATCCTTTAACTCTTTGCTGACAGAATCTCACTGAAGTTTTGCCTGAATGCGTGATACAGGGTATGGCTCACTGTAATGGAGACAGCAGTGAGACATGGAGGAGCTGTGACTCATCTCAGAAAAGAGCCTCTTGCGGTGACTGTGGGAAGAGGCCCTCAACAACAACAGACAGGGAGAGAAAAGCTGTGAGATGTGGTGGGAAGTTATCAGGGCTTGTAGAATGTAAACAAAGAGCTGTTGCAGAGTGCTGGTTTTGGGCAGTCCCAGAGAAGTTGATATAGGAATGGCCATGGCACAGTCTCCTGTACCGGGGGAAGCCTCGTGAAAAGTTGCAAGAAATGGCCTTAGATAGCAGTGCTGCTTCTCCTTGACAGAGACCGGATGAGGTGCTGCGTTTGCTGGAGATCTACTGCAGCAGCAGTTTATGCACCTTCTGGTGGGACAAGCTGATGGTGGTCTTTGGCCAACATCAGGTCCCAAAAGAGAGTGTTGGCGACACTGCTGAATGAATGTTGCTTTTACCATCCACCTTTTCTGAATCACCCTAATTCTCTCAATGTAGCATATTACTAAAGCAATTCACACTTGGATTCATCACTCATGCACCACATTCTATACTGCCTGCACCCATGCACACATTCACTTCCTTTTCTTAATCATACACTGCTTGATCTATTTTTAGAGTCCTTCCTTCTTATTGAGGTTTAAGAGCCGCTCACATCATCCTTTCGATTCTTCTACACATTGGCAAATAGCTGCCTTGTTAAATCTTGACTATTCTGCTACAAAATCTTCTTCAGTGGTTTCACTGATGTAAAGCTTCTGTGTGATTTACCTTCACCAGGCGCTGTCTGTGTTTCATCTAGGAGCTCAGAGACACGAATAAGACACACAGGGCAGTGGTGCTAGAAGGCTTCTGTGCCTCCAGTGCCTCTTAATATTTGGAAGATGGAACGCTCTGAGAAAGAATAATAATTCCAGTCCTAGCCTAATTAAATATCAGTGAGGCTGTTGCCTTCTTCAGAACAATGGCTGGCATTTTCTATCCTCAAGAGGCAATCCTGGGTTAACAAAGGCTTGTCTACAGAATGCCATAAAACAGATCCCAACTGTTTTGTACATAAGATCAATAATCCCTATGCCCAACTGTTCATTGCTGGCTCTCCCATTCCTACTTTCCTGTCACTTTTGTCTGTCTGTTTTCTATTGTGGGCCTTCTCAGAGTTTTCTTGACAAAGAGATATGGTCACGCCCTCCAATGTCCTTGTGCATACACTGCATTTAAGAGGGAGAAAGAGGTGCCACTGACGTTTGTTAAGTGAGTCAGATAGTAGGAGACTGGGATGCTGAAAGGTTTTGAGGGCTCCTCATAATACCATGAGGTAGCAGACCAGAGGAGAAAGGGAATGGCAGGAAGATGGCAATGGGGAAAGTGTTTCTTTAGGGGGAGCCAGCAGGGAGAAGAGCAGGGCACTGGAAATCTGGCTCATTTACTAAAATATACAATACCGGCATAGAAAATCCATTGTCATGCTCCACAGTGATGGGTGCAGTAGGAAGCCTAGATTGATAGCAGCAGAGGTATAGTGCATCAGAAGAATTTGTGGCTACTCCATGTACATAGTATTTCTTTGAGCTGCAGAGCCTGAAACACTTTGGCGGCTCACATGACAGTCCTTCTAGTATCTAGCTTTAAAGTACAACTAGTTTACTCAACAAGCTAAAACTGCATTTGTAGGTTGATCAAAACGGTGGAGGTCTCATCTAACCTCTCTTGTTGGTTTTCTTTGATGGTAGTTGGCAGTGCTTAATTTGTTAGGAAAGAGGTACTGGGGCTCAAGCAATTTTTTACATTCATGACTGACGCAGCAAGCCCAGAGATGCCGGGGCTATGCACTGCCAAGCCTAGAAGTGTCAGGGCTCAGCCATGGCACAAATTAAGCACTTGTAGTTGGTACCATGATTCAGTTTTCCCTGAATCCAACCTGATTATAAACTGGGAGTTATTTTTCATGGCAAATTTTCTCGAGTCTCATATTATTTAGATTGTGAAGCCATCTCCCTGACCTCTCAGGACAATCTGCCTACTGTGAAGCCTCTACACTATATATAAAATCACCTTTATTGCTTCCAGTGATGGCTGAACTACTTGTGTTCTTGGTTTGTGGGTCCCCCGGCAACTCCTCCAGCAGTTGGTACAGAACACTGCTATAAAAATTAACACTCCCCACCTCCAGAAAGTAAAGATCCCTAAAGACCATTACTCCTATCCTGAGACAGTCATGTAGGGTTACAGTGAAGCAGTAGGTCACATTTCCTTATATGTGAATGTCTGCAAAATCCTGTTCTAATACATTCCCAAGACTTTCTTAGCTTGACTTTCCCAAAGTAAGGCTCTTAATCTGCAGAGAGGCATCGCTGAGCCTTCGGAGTGCTGGGATTACAATGCTTGTGGCTGCATCTTTAGTCTTATTTTAGAGCTGAATTAATGTTTCAAAACACTGTTCATGAATAGCTTTGGATCGGCTTTCCAGGTTTGTGCCCCTTTATGTTTGCTTTCTGTGACTCATCTAGCGAAAATGGACACTAGCAAAAATATTTGTGGAAACAGCACATTTTAAGTAAATATCCAGAAAGAATGATTTCTGAACTAGCAATCTCACACAAGTAACCTCAGTCTAAGAGCTCCCTGATAGCATGCACTAAAGAGACGAAGAATCACGTGATTAATGTGTTCAATCAAAACCAACCAACATAACCTGAATTTCAGAATTTGTTCTATGACAGCTCCATTCAGCAATTATTTTCAAGTAACTCACTTTCAAGACAAACCCATGAGCTGCTTGTTGACAGTTTGCAGAAGGAAAATAAAAGGTAACATTCTCAAATAAGTTATATGCTGCAAATCATTTGCTCAGTTCAAGCTAATTTCATTCTATATTCACAAAAAGAATGTTTGCAGATTAGATCGTCTGGGCTTGATCATTTACACGACTAATTTCACTGACTTCTGATGTAAATCTGGAGTAACTACATGATATCAATGGAATTATGCAAGATTTACACCAAAGTCAGGAAAAGTGGAACTAGTCCCTCTGAGTTGTTGACTAAATGTAAATCAAGTCTGAAGACTGACACTACAGCAATCAAGGTTGTATAAGAATCTAGGTAAAGAGATGATTAGTGCTGTGTTTTATTTAGGAAACAAGTCGAACAGATTCTCAGCTGCATTCAAACCTTCCTCAGACTAAGCAATGGGGTCATCAGGGAACTGATAGCAGCTCTCTCATCCCAAACTGTCCAACTTCAGTGCAAGTTAGAGCTGCAGAGGGGTAGCTCTGAATTACACCACATGCATACCGTCCTTCGGGAAGCTTACACCAGCAGAGCTGAGGTGTGCTGGATCTCCCCTGAGCCTTTAGAAGAGAGGGGACGGTGGAGTGGAGTCAATGCTGCCAGCTTTCTCTGAGGGCAGAATTCCCCTACACAAGAAGAATACTCCAGTGGCCATCTCCATCCATTTTAAATCCACTTTGCAATAATTCTTTTATAACTCCATTTCTAACAACTTGAACTACTGGGTATTGAAGTAGACATGAGGAATGTCCTTTACCCCTCAGCTTCCTTCCTGCAGTGAGCTGGATGGATGGTAACAGGAAGCACAAGGGGGGGTGTCTGACCAGGAGCTCTTGCCCTCCTGGAAACATTTTGGATAATGATAGTAGATAACCTTTTGCACTCACATAGCATTTTTCATCTAGAACTCAAAGCACTCTACAAAATAGGGCAAGTGCCATTAACCCCATCTTACAGGATGGAGAAACTAGGGTAGGTGTACATAGACTTGCCCAAAGTCCCCCAGCAACTCAGTGACAGAGCCTCGGATAGAACCCAGGACCCCTTAAAACTCCTCTACTATGGTATCTATTTACTCTGGCCTAGTTGACTTCATCTGACATGACCCTTGTCCCATTCTCCCCCTTCACTGACTTCCCTGGCTCTGGGTCTCACCAGGTCCAGGTATTGACTGCAGATTGAATGTATGTGCATAGGCTCTTCTAGCAGCCTGCAATCCACAGATGAAAAGGCCTGAGAGGACCATGTGAGGCCCAACCAGGAAATAAAATGTTTAACATGGAGTTGCTGATTGCCTTACCCCAGAGTCCCAATATAGGCCTGCTTCTGTTGCCACTAAAGTGGACATAGGAGCAGGACCAGGCCGTATATTATGCTCTCTGTTTCTCAAGAGAATATGGGAGGAATTTTCAAAAGCACTCAGTGCTGGCCCAACTCTGCTCCCATTGAAGTCAATGGTAGAATTGCCTTTGATTTCAGTGGGAGCAGTTAGGCCAGCATGGAGGGCAAGTCTACGCTACAAAATTAAGTTGACCTAAGTTATGTTGATGTACAGCCACCGCCGTAATTAAAATCGCTTTTGCATGTCCACACTACGTTCCTTGTGTCAGCTGTGTGCATTCTCACCAGCAGTGCTTGCACCAATTTAACTGTCACTGTGAGGCATTGTGGGATAGCTTCTGAAAGCCAGTAACAGTCGATGTAACCAATGAAGTGTCTGCATGGACACTGCCTTAACCTAACTACATGGACCTATGCGCTAAGCCTCTTGCGGAGGTGGAGTTATTAAATCAGTGTAGTGGGTGAGTTACACCGGTGAGAGTTACATTTTAGTATAGATGCTTACAGAGTTAGGTCAATGTAAGTTTACGTTGACCTAACTCTGTAGTGTAGACCAGGCCTGAGTGTTTACGAAAATCCCATGCTGGAAATCCTTTCAGGAAAACACTGGGAAATAAAAATGGCAATTTCCTTTTTATCCACAGAAAACATTCCCCACGCCCCGCCCCGCCCCACCTTACCAGATACAGATGGGGAAAGAGCAGGATTTGCACAAAGAAGTGTAAGTGGAGATATCTGTTTTGTGGTGAACTGAGGCCTTTTGAACCCAGAGCGCTGCCTTCCTCAAACATTATTCCAGTCCCATTTGGTACTCTTTTTCGTGTAGTGCTCCACTTCGAAGATGTTCCAGTGAAGAGCTCTACATACAGTAATTGTAAGTGAGTGACTGATCATTTGCCCTCAGTGTAGGATTCAGGTTAAATCAAAGCCAGCTGCTCTGGAGAGCGGCAGGAGAAGAAATCAAAACATGCAGATCTAGAAATTAAATGCGTAAGAAACCACTGCTATTCTTCCACAGTAATAATTAAATCTAAGTTTTTCAAACCCTGTGCACCTAAAACAATTTTCTTTATTTTATGATTTTTTTTTAAAAAGTCATCATGCGCTGTTGTCTGTGTTCTGATAACTCTGAAATGTGCTAGTCATCTCTCCCAGTTAAATATCCTGTTTCATAAACCCACTCCTAGATATTTGAAACTGCAGATCACTAATGTCTAGCTTTAGGCATCTGACATTCCACAGAATTAATATTTAAACTTATTATAAGGGAATTGGGGTTGTGTTAAGCATGAAGTATTTAACAGCATTTTGTTTCTTTTGTTTCAAACTATTTTGTTTCTTATCTAAAGTGCATGTTATGTTATACATGTAAATAAGAAAAAGTACATAACTAAATTAATACGTTTACTGCTATTTTCCTTTTACTGCACTGAGAGTTGGACAGGCTTAGAAAGTGAAAGCTATCAAATTTCATTTTTAAGATAGAATTCTAAGTGTATTATCTTTCTTTGCCTCAGGGGTTGTTGACTTCAGTATTTAAGCTACTTAACCACATCAAATTATCAAAAAGCAATGAATCACTGGCACATATTTAAAATAATCTTAGGCCTTCCATGTTGTGCTGAGAAGTTACTTGGCTTGAGTATTGTCACATATAATCTAACTCTTATCTTTTAAAAAAATCTCAGTTACGAAATATTACTTAATTTAAAAAAATTAGCCTTTGATTTACACATTGGATGCTCTCTGTCTAAAGCAGCATGTGTAATTTATTTACAGCATTGGAAGGCAGGCTAAATACATCATCTACTGTTATGCAAACTTCTACTAGGTATTAAAATACCTGGTCCCCCAGAGACACATTTCACACAGTTCAGCAATGTTCCAAAATAAACTAAATCTTCAGCCCCTTAAAAGCTTAAAATAACAATTGAGATCTGTATTAAAAAGTGTTTTACAGTATCTGATTATGTCTACTTAAAACCATTTTTTCCTCTGGTTAAATGTGCACAAAAAAAGCAAACCACCACACAAAAAATATATTAGCTTTCTACTTATTCCAGAAAGATTAATGTATTCTCATACTCACAAATTCTTCCTCCTGCTTCACTGGAAAAGCTTGAATACAAGAGAGTCCAATGCTATTTGAAACGCTTTGCATTAGCTCACCCTTAAGACAAAGCCGATGAGATTTATTCTATTACAATGCTTTTTATTAGTTAATTGTGTAAAGCACCAAAAAAAATATTCGGGCACTGTGAAACAAAAGGCCAAACATACTTCACATTATTATATTTACACAAATACAATGATCTAAAGGAGAGACACAACGAGTTCATGACTTTTGATGATCTGAATATACAAGTTCTTGCAATTCCCAACTTCTAAAAGGCAGAATTTGAAAAGCTAAAAGTCAGAATGTGGGTCTATTTCCTATAGCAGATCACTTTTCCCAATAATCATCAGTGATGAATAATCATTTCATAAACCTAAATTAACCATAGTAAAGAAAAAAAAGCCTTGTGCCAGGTTACCAGTGAAGCATGGATTCTGCAAACAGAAAGCAGGAGATACCCTCTGGGGTTTCACATACTGAATGCTTTAAAGTACAGTGAAGAAAAAAAAATCTTGGCAACTATTCTTCAAAGTTGAAACTGAAAGGTAGAATTGGACTTGAATTTAGATGACATGATCTTTGATTTTAACTTGCCACATTGAAAATGACTCCTGCCATTTTAGTGCTTCAACCAGTCATTTTGTTCACTTCATTCCAATGTTCAGGATTTTCGGGATACAAGGTAACAGCTGTGTCATATTCAGAAACACATCTTTGCTCTTGTTTTCAGATTTCTAGGGTAAGATTGCACTGTATGAGAATTAGCAAACACCACCCCTGCTTTTGATCCAATTTTTTTTTTTTTTTATTTATAAGTTGCATCAGTGTGCTGGAAAATAAAGTTTTGAGGCTGACAAATAAAGTAAACAAACCAGCCCTATATTAAAAGAAGTTACCGTACACTGTGAAACGACTGCCGGATTGTGTGACTTCTCTGGTCTGTTGACATGTACTGATAGAAACGTGGAGTATGAAATGCAGCAGTTTGCATCTCTAATCCCTCTCTAATTGCCCAGTCAGCATCTTTAAGTGTGTTTCAAAAAAGCTCTAAAACAGAGGTATATTCACATTTCTACAATATTTTGTAATCGTAATATTGATCAAATATGGAAGTTAACCTACAATATCCTAAATCTGCCACAGACAGACACATTCCCCTGATTATTTCACTTCCAAGTTTACCGACATATTTAATGCAAGGGCTGATACTTGTTCAACACGCCTGACAGCATAGGGTATATCTACAATACTATTATGGCTGAAATACTGACCCCCCCCCTCCCGCCCCCATCAAAGTCAATAACAAACCTTCCATTGACTTCAATGGAGCCAGGATTTCACCCTATACAATTAAATAGCAACCTACTGCACATCTTTGCTCATTGTTAAGGAAGTGAATCTTTCTGTAGAAGAAAAGTACTATTCATAATTTCCAAGGCCAGAAGGCACCATTGTGATCATCTAGCCTGACCTCCTTTATAACACAGGCCATAGCGTTCCCAAAATAATTCCTACAGCATAACTTCTACAAAAACATCCAATCTTGATTTAAAAATTGTAAGTGACAGAGAATCCACCATAACCCTGGGTAAATTGTTCCAATGGTTAATTACCCACATTCTTAAATTTACACTTTATTTCCCATTTGAATTTGTCAAAGAGGGGTGCATTTAATCATTTTAAGTATTCTCACAGCCTATGGAATAACTGTCAGAGTTTACGACTGAATACGCGTAAAGACAGGACAGCTTGTGCATTCTTGCAAAAGACATCTGCATGCACATTTCTTTCTAAATTCAGCAGTTTTACAAACATAATCTTTCAACAGTTCTATAACATGGTCTTAAATCTACTAAAAATCATTCAGCACACACCTCATGTGCAGGTGTTTGCAGGATTGGACCCTAAAATGGGAAAAGCCATTCAGATCTATTTAAGAATTGAGTAATTTAGAACAGTTTGAATATTAGGTCAATAGGATGACTCATAAGAGCAAAGTAACTCATACCTGCAGAACTGAAGTCCTAAATTAACTGTCTTTTAGTTTACCATAAAATACAATCCTCTCACCCCATTTAACAAAATACATTGTAAACCTAGTTTTCATTCCATGTGTCAATATAAAATTTTAAAGCCATAATAAGTAACTATTAATCATTTAAATCCGCTCCTTCAAGTAGAACACAAGAGGTTATAAAATGTATCATTTTAATTAACAGGCTCATTTTTTTCTGACTGAAATAATTACAGCTCATTATCATATATAATTGCTAAATGATATCTACTACTATCATCTTTCTAACAGCTCATTTATTTCTAAACCAGAAAGCTCTATACTTTTACATTATAGTTGCTGTATATGCCTTTACGTAACATATTGGTAGTTGGTTCTTTTGTTATTTATTTGCCAATTATTCTGTGTTTCATTAAGCATCCCTAGATAAAAAATGCAATCCTAAATACCGGATGCAATTAGATCCACTTTTTTTTTTCTTTTAAACTGTGCAATAGCATTTAGAAATCTATGAGAGGGGCACATTCGATTCAGTGACTTCCAATCTCAAAAAACAAACCACAAAGGAATTTCCTTCTGCAGAAAATAACTGAAAACTTATTTTTCTCTTTTGGAAATGTGTAACAGTTTTAGCTAATTTAAGAAAAAAAAAAGATTTACCTAAAATGACCTAAAGCAAATGTGATTTCAGCTGCAGTTTCTCCCCTTTATTCCAGAAAGAAGGGGGAAAAATAAAATAAAATAAAAATAAAATAAAATTAGGAAAATTATGTTTTTTATACATTATTCACATAAACCCCAAAACAAAAAAAAAGATTTATTTGATTTATAAGATTTAATTGTAAGAGATTATTCAAAACTACGATGCTCCCAAAATGTGAAGTGGGCTGGGTTTGTATGGGAATCAGAATGAGGTGAGAAAGAACACCCTGTGTACTACATATGAAACTGAGTAAATATGGAGATTGTCATTCAAAATGGGACCAAAACTGCAACCCACCAAACTGAAATGAGTAATTCTCAATCATGCAAGTAATCTCATTCTCTTCAATGGAACTATTTGGGTAAATGATGACCATTCATGTGAGGGAGGGTTACAGGATCAGGCCCAATAAGAACAGTCAGTATATCTAATATATTGTATAATAACTGGGTTAGTTATATTGCACCATCTTATGCCTTTTGTCCCAGTCCTGCAAATCTTTAATTATCCAGGAAAGATAGCCCACTGTAGTCATCAGTTTACTTACATGAGTAAGGTATTGCAAGACCTGGCCCCTTGTTTTCTTTTTTATGTGCAAGTTTGCTAGTATAGAGCATTATGTTAATCTGTGGCTTTACTTAAATAATCATATAATTATGACCCTCATCAAGGAAGTGACCAAATACTGAAGGCTAAAACTACTTTACTGTCTCTTAATTTAAATAACTGTTTGAAGTAGCTCCTGAAAAGGTTTGTGCAGTTGGGAGTATTTTCCCTAACGGCACAAAGGACAGGACAAGTATCGTTTCATGAGTTAACACAGATGACTCATGAATCCAACATATCACATGAACCTGCAAAAAAGAGCATTTCATTGTAATGATCAAAACTGCTTTTAATTGGGTTTTTTTAAACACATATTGGACAGGATTCTGATGTATTTTGTCGCAATTTTTCTTCCCTACCTGAACCTCAAGTATTTTTTGTGTAACTGATTATTATTTTGCCCTGTGCTACCCTGCAAATCACATATTATAGCATTAAAGAAAATTAAATACAGCAAAACCACATAACCCTGGGAAAATATTGTAAAGTTAGTCATACCTTTTATTACAGTTATTCTATGCCCAGTGGACCACAAGTGCCTCTAAGGGAACAATGTTTGGGTGCAAACACTACAGCTTGCAATCCACTGAGATCAGAGGTAAAACAAGGAGGGCTTAGTGCGTAGCACAGCCAATCACACCGAATGAGAGGTTGGGCAAAATGTCACATTTAAAATAAAAATCATTGCCAGAAAGGGACAAATTTGAAGCTCCCTTTTTAAAAAGTCTGTATTTTTGCTGAAATATAGACAGCCCCAGGCTGCAAACACTTACACACCTGAGTAACTTTACGCACATGGCCAGTTGCTCTGAGTTCAGTTAGACTAGTTGTCCAGGTATGGAAGTGTTTGCAGGATCAAGACTTAATACCACGCAACAGCAGAGGAATAACAGAGAGCACATTGCAACAGCAGGCTGCTCCTTCTCATTACAATTGCCTTAAAGCTGTGCTTTTTGTTAATGGGGCAGTATCTTTTTTAAAAAAAATTTTTAAACAAAAAAATTAAAGCCATGTTTGGCAAAATGTTTACAGACAACTATAAAAATGGTTTACGCTCACGGTAAGAGGGTCCTTCCCCCCTGCTCCCACCCTTCAAAAAGGGATAAACCTAAACCAGGAGGCGTATTCTGTAATCTAACCCAGACTGAAGAGGGAGTTATTCCATATGCAGTACTGAAGTGCAGAAGACCCGCTGTGCGATGGTCTGAAATCAAACTGTCACCAGTTCCTCCCTTGAAAACCTTTGCAGGGTACATTTGACCTTTTCCCCCCCTTCTGATTTCTTGGTTGTTTCTTACATCATGTCCGCATACACCTGTCTTTTCCTATAACCGTTAGCCTATTTGCAGGGCTATTGGCAAAGTCTGGATGCTTACAGATTGCAATTTTAAAAAAAGCCAAATGATGGCAATTTAGTATATTATTTGATTATTCTATTATTTAATTTTATAAGGTGGCTCTTGTTATTAGCAGTCAATTGTTGGTGCAGCAGCACTGCAATCTCCCTGCTTATGGAGTGTCCGGTGGGTGCTTTAGAAATGTCAATATTATTACTGGAAGAGCACGAGGCTCACAGCAAGAGAACTTGAAAAATGCACAAATGTGTGTGTGCAGTTGCTGTCACTTCACAAGCTGCGCATCTTTAATCAGAAGGACAACGCTGCAGCTTTAGAGAACATGAAGACTATTTATAATCTGTTGCTTCAGTTTCTATTTGACTGAGATGAATGAATGCACACTGTAGTTTGTCGGAAGAAATAGACACTCTACTAAGGCTCACTGGAGTCAGTGACACTTCAAAACAATGAGAATCTACCCCAACATTTCATTTCCCCTGTCCCCAGCTTCTGGTCTGTGTTAAAAAGTCTTAACCAACAGCATAGCTGAACCACTCAGATGGGAAAAATCCAATATGCCAGCATTATGCACCAGGTGGACATGGCAAAGAGCCCAATCCCAATCCTGTATGTGGATAATTTTGCTCACGTGGGTAGTACAGGTTACTTGCATGCTTAAGCATGTTTAGGCTTGGACCCTAAATGGAGAAACTGGATGCTTTACAAACAGGAATAAACTCCAGTGATGAATGGAGAGGAAAGGGAAGATAGTGTGATCAGTTAAGATGAATGTGTGTCCCTCTCCGCAGACCCACTTCTTTCTGCTGCAGGGAAGCCAACATACAGTGGAACTTTTGCTATTCAACATGGGGATAGGGGGGTGTAGGGAAACCATATGGGGACTGAGAGCCCCTCAGAGGGGAGTTCCACATCAGCTTGCTGTGGGGCAACAAATGGGTGGGCTTTTAGGCAAGCTGAGAAAGCAGCAAAGGTGTTCCTGGTGGCACCCCAAATGGGGGGGGGGAGGGACTGGCAGGATGCAGTCCTTTCCACAGCCTGTAGTAGAAACTTCAGCATAGCTGTGCTAAAGCTCTGTGCGTTCCCCCCATGTGCACTCCCCCCAAGTTGCAAATCCCATGCATTTGGGCTGTGTGCAGTAGACACAAATTTCACCCTTGCTGAACTTGGGAAAATCTTTAATCAGAAGGGGAATGCCGAAGCTCTAGAGAACATAAAGGTTATTTATAATCTGTTGCTCCAGTTTGCATTAGACTGAGATGAATGAATGCATCCTTAGGCTAGAAGAAATGGACACCCTACTAAGGCTCACTGGAGTCAGTGACACTTCAGAATAATAATATAGTGGCCAGCCCCATTACCCTACGTAAAAGCTCACAAAAGAGAACATTTCTAGTCCACGTGTGAACAGTCTACTTTACTTTTCAATAGAAAGGAAAGAAATAGATGCAATTCCTAGTGGGAAGTATCTTACACCAGCCAGATAGAGGACATTTCCATAGGTTTTTATACAAAGAGAAATCAACTTGTGATCATCGAAAAGACTGCCTTTGCCCTAATAATCTGTGCACATCTGTCTGGGTAAGTGTATTATAACATGGATGAGATGCTTGTACTCTCTCAGAAACCAGATATGTATCTCAAGTGATTATCTAGAGAGTGGAATATTTTAAAATTGAACTTTGATAAGCTAACACAATCAAATAGCAAAAGGTGGACAGGTTTAAATAACCAACTTCCAACCAAATATAATGTCATTAGTTATTAACTTCTTTAAGAACGATGGATGAAAAGATGCATTTCTAAACTAAAAAAAAAAATTGATTTTATACAATCCCTCTCAGACATCAGGAATCCTGGGTCTGAGGACTCACTGCTTACACACATGTTAATCACACCTTCTCAGTGTCTAACATACAAATTCAAACAAACAATTTAATAAGACTAGGCATTTACCTTAAGCCACAAGAACAGGGTGAAATAAGACGACCTATCCCAGTTCACCCCAGTGAGCAGACCCAGCTTAAATGACCATCCCTTGTGTGTTTTCCAAAACTGCGGAGAGGCTGCTCAAGGAAATTAAAGAGGATGCTGGTCTCAAGATTTTCTTGAAACATATCAAGAACTCTGTGTACTCCATCTGCAGACAAAGTCTGGTTTACATTATCTCGCATTTAGAAGGTGGAAAGAAAATAAATTTGCAGCATTATATAAACATTTCAGAAAATATCCTGAAGACCAGAAAGAAAAAGGTTGATACAGATGAATTGGTGTTGGGTTTTGTTTGTTTCGTTCACGCATTTTATAACTCACCCTTCATGCTTTGATGTTTCTGTTGCTGGAAATACTCTTTGGAGCTTTTAGGACATCGAAACTCCTGTGTCCGCTGAAGGATTGGAAGCCTCTCAAATATGCTTGGTCTTTTGGGGATGAGATCTAACAGAGGTACTGACATTTCATGGGGACTTTGCTGTGGTTCTGTATTGTCGCTGCTGTTGTTGACAGTTATTTTAAAGGACATCTGAGAATTCAAAAATGTTTTACCAGTGTTCGAACAAGTCACTTGTGGCAGTTCCTTCATAGGCACTACTTGGCATTTATCAATTGCTTCAAAGAAGGCTGCACTGGTACTGGGTTTCTGAAACTCTGCAACCCCATAGTGCATATTTGTGTCCCTCTGCTGGAAGGGTCCTTGCTTATCTCCTACATAAAACAGCACAAGGAGTGTCAAATGGCATGGAAGCTGCCCCTCTTTAACTCTTAAAGCAATGGAAACAACAGGTAAAAACACCCTACAAACTTATGGTCTAACACCAGGTACCTTCATATATTCTAGCCAGTGGGTCATTTAAAAGAAGAGGCTACTACAAACCTGGAAACCCTAAAGGGTTAATGAATACAATCTCAGTGAGATCTTTCCTGGTGTCGAGTCAAACAAATCCTGAGTTATTGTAAAAGGCAGGTAAGCCAGCCCTTTCTCCCCATGCAGAATCATATATACAGGGATGGGAAGGCACTTTTCAAGGCTCCGGGGCTGTTTGGGAGAGAGCGGGGAGTTTAGCTTTTAAAACTGACGGTAGGTTTGGCGGGTTGGTTGTTTTATTTCCCCAGGGACACCGCTGGTCCTTTCAGTCGTTTCAGGGAAAGGGAAAGCCAAACTCTGAATGATTTGTTCAGGCCGGTTCCGTCCAGCTGAACCGTTC
The DNA here is from genome assembly GCF_965140295.1 of Lepidochelys olivacea. Lineage (NCBI taxonomy): Eukaryota > Metazoa > Chordata > Testudines > Cheloniidae > Lepidochelys > Lepidochelys olivacea. The sequence continues at coordinate 96,196,096 of NC_140418.1, read as the reverse complement.
AAACAGCAACCGCCCCGACAACCGCAAGAGCTGCCGTGCGGGCGCCAATAAGCCCGAGGCGGCTGTTGAGGCAGCGTGTTCCTGAGCCCTTGACTTTCACGACGTGCTAATCCGCTGCCGAGGGGACGCGCTGCCTCAGCGCCTGGGCCAGGCGGAGCCCGCCGGGGGGACAGGCGAGCCCGAGCCGCGGCGGGGCTGGCACCCGCCCGGCTCCCCCGGCCCAGCCCGGCCCGGCCCGGGAGCCAGGAGCTGCAGAGGCGGATGTCACTGGACAGCAGCGACCTGCCCGGGCAGCGTGCGCCCGACACCGCCCAGCCCCTCACACCTCCGGCCGCCGGCGGCCCCCGCGCCCGCCCGCCTACCTGGCCTGGGGACGCGGGCGGACGGGCCGGCGGGCTCCCTCCGCCCGGCCGCCGCTGCCACTGCCGCCGCCACCGCGCCGCTCGCCCGGTCCCGCCGCGCCGCCCGCGCCGCGCCGCCGAGCCCGAGCCCCCGCCCCTCCGGGGCCGGCGGGCTGACGGACGGCAGCCCGGGCCATTGGCCTGCCGCCGCGCCGGAGCCCGCCCGGCCCCCGAGCCAGTCAGGGCGGGGAGGGGGCGGGCTGGGCCGCCCCCCCGCGCTCGGGGCTTGACAGGCTGGAGAGCCGGCGTGAGCCCGGGGGCGGCGGCCGGGGCCCGGGGGCGGCCCCGCGGGTGTGGGCGGGGCGCGCAGGTACCGGCACGTGCGGCGCAGCCCCCCCCCCCGGCCGTGGCTAGCGGGACACGTATCGCAGGGGTACCGGGGCCCCCGTGCCCACCGCACACCCGGACTGGCACACCCTGCCCCCGTGCACACCGCACACCGCACACCCGGACTGGCACACCCTGCCCCCGTGCACACCGCACACCGCACACCCGGACTGGCACACCCTGCCCCCGTGCACACCGCACACCCTCCCCCGTGCCCACCGCACACCGCACACCCTGCCCCCGTGCACACCGCACACCGCACACCCGGACTGGCACACCCTGCCCCCGTGCACACCGCACACCCTCCCCCGTGCACACCGCACACCCGCACTGGCACACCCTGCCCCCGTGCACACCGCACACCCTGCCCCCGTGCACACCGCACACCGCACACCCGGACTGGCACACCCTGCCCCCGTGCCCACCGCACACCCGGACTGGCACACCCTGCCCCCGTGCACACCGCACACCCTCCCCCGTGCCTACCGCACACCGCACACCCTGCCCCCATGCACACCGCACACCCGGACTGGCACACCCTGCCCCCGTGCACACCGCACACCGCACACCCGGACTGGCACACCCTGCCCCCGTGCACACCGCACACCCTCCCCCGTGCCCACCGCACACCGCACACCCTGCCCCCGTGCACACCGCACACCGCACACCCGGACTGGCACACCCTGCCCCCGTGCACACCGCACACCCTCCCCCGTGCCCACCGCACACCGCACACCCTGCCCCCGTGCACACCGCGCACCGCACACCCGGACTGGCACACCCTGCCCCCGTGCACACCGCACACCGCACACCCGGACTGGCACACCCTGCCCCCGTGCACACCGCACACCCTCCCCCGTGCACACCGCACACCCGCACTGGCACACCCTGCCCCCGTGCACACCGCACACCCTGCCCCCGTGCACACCGCACACCCGGACTGGCACACACTGCCCCCGTGCACACCGCACACCGCACACCCTGCCCCCGTGCCCACCGCACACCCTGCCCCCGTGCACACCGCACACCCGGACTGGCACACCCTGCCCCCGTGCACACCGCACACCCTGCCTCCGTGCACACCGCACACCGCACACCCTGCCCCCGTGCCAACCGCACACCCAGACTGGCACACCCTGCCCCCATGCACACCGCACACCGCACACCCTCCCCCGTGCACACCGCACACCCTGCCCCCGTGCACACCGCACACCCAGACTGGCACACCCTGCCCCCGTGCACACCGCACACCCGGACTGGCACACCCTGCCCCCGTGCACACCGCACACCGCACACCCTCCCCCGTGCACAACGCACTCCCTGCCCCCGTGCACACCGCACACCGCACACCCGCACTGGCACACCCTCCCCCGTGCACACCGCACACCCTGCCCCCATGCACACTGCACACCGCACACCCGGACAGGCACACACTGCCCCCATGCACACCAGACACCGCACACCCGGACTGGCACTCCCTGCCCCCGTGCACACCGCACACCGCACACCCGGACTGGCACACCCTGCCCCCGTGCACACCGCACACCCAGACTGGCACACCCCACCCCCGTGCACACCGCACACCCTGCCCCGTGCACACCGCACACCCAGACTGGCACACCCTGCCCCCGTGCACACCGCACACCGCACACCCGGACTGGCACACCCTGCCCCCGTGCACACCGCACACCGCACACCCTCCCCCGTGCACACCGCACTCCCTGCCCCCGTGCACACCGCACACCCGCACTGGCACACCCTCCCCCGTGCACACCGCACACCCTGCCCCCGTGCACACTGCACACCGCACACCCGGACAGGCACACACTGCCCCCATGCACACCAGACACCGCACACCCGGACTGGCACACCCTGCCCCCGTGCACACCGCACACCCTGCCCCCGTGCACACCGCACACCCTGCCCCCGTGCACACCGCACACCCAGACTGGCACACCCTGCCCCCGTGCACACCGCACACCGCACACCCGGACTGGCACACCCTGCCTCCGTGCACACCGCACACCGCACACCCTCCCCCGTGCACACCGTACACCCTGCCCCGTGCACACCGCACACCCAGACTGGCACACCCTGCCCTCGTGCACACCGCCCACCGCACACCCGGACTGGCACACCCTGCCCCGTGCACACCGCACACCGCACACCCTCCCCCGTGCACACCGCACTCCCTGCCCCCGTGCACACCGCACACCGCACACCCGCACTGGCGCACCCTCCCCCGTGCACACCGCACACCCTGCCCCCGTGCACACTGCACACCGCACACCCGGACAGGCACACACTGCCCCCATGCACACCAGACACCGCACACCCGGACTGGCACACCCTGCCCCCGTGCACACCGCACACCCGGACAGGCACACACTGCCCCCGTGCACACCAGACACCGCACACCCGGACTGGCACACCCTGCCCCCGTGCACACTGCACACCCGGACTGGCACACCCTGCCCCCGTGCTCACCGCACACCCGGACTGGCACACCCTGCCCCCGTGCGCACCGCACACCCGGACAGGTACACACTGCCCCCGTGCACACCGCACACCCGGACTGGCACACCCTGCCCCCGTGCACACCGCACACCCTGCCCCCGTGCACACTGCACACCCGGACAGGCACACACTGCCCCCGTGCACACCAGACACCGCACACCCTGACTGGCACACCCTGCCCCTGTGCACACCGCACACCCGGACTGGCACACCCTGCCCCCGTGCACACCGCACACCCGGACTGGCACACCCTGCTCCCGTGCCCACTGCACACCCTGCCCCCGTGCACACCGCACACCCGGACAGGCACACACTGCCCCCGTGCACACCAGACACCGCACACCCGGACTGGCACACCCTGCCCCCGTGCGCACCGCACACCCGGACTGGCACACCCTGCCCCCATGCACACCGCACACCACACACCCGGACTGGCACACCCTGCCCCCGTGTGCACCGCACACCCGGACAGGTACACACTGCCCCCGTGCACACCGCACACCCGGACTGGCACACCCTGCCCCTTGCACACCACACACCCGGACTGGCACACTCTGCCCCCGAGCACACCGCACACCCGGACTGGCACACACTGCCCCCGTGCACACCGCACACATGGACTGGCACACCCTGCCCCCGTGCACACCGCACACCCGGACTGGCACACCCTGCCGCCGTGCACACCACACACTGCACACCCGGACAGGCACACCCTGCCCCCGTGCACACCGCACACCTGGACTGGCACACACTGCCCCCGTGCACACCGCACACCCGGACTGGCACACCCTGCCCCCGAGCACACCGCACACCCGGACTGGCACACACTGCCCCCTTGCACTCCGCGCACCCGGACTGGCACACCCTGCCCCCGTGCACACCACACACCTGGACTGGCACACCCTGCCCCCGTGCACACCGCACACCCGGACAGGCACACCCTGCCCCCGTGCACACCGCACACCTGGACTGGCACACACTACCCCCGTGCTCACGGCACACCCGGACTGGCACACCCTGCCCCCGTGCGCACCGCACACTGCACACCCGGACTGGCGCACCCTGCCCCCGTGCACACCGCACACCCGGACTGGCACACCTGCCCCCGTGCACACCGCACACTCGGACTGGCACACCCTGTCCCCGTGCACACCGCACACCACACACCCGGACTGGCACACCCTGCCCCTGTGCGCACCGCACACTCGGACTGGCACACACTGCCCCCGTGCTCACCGCACACTCGGACTGGCACACACTGCCCCCGTGCACACCGCACACCCGGACTGGCACACACCACACCCATGCACACCACACACCACACATCCGGACTGGCACACACCACACCCATGCACACCACACCCCTTACACACCACACACCCGTACTGGCACACACCACACACTACACCCTTACACACCACACACCCGTACTGGCACAGAGTGACATACAAGTGCACGTATGCACCTTTACATACATGTGCACGAAGGGCCACACAATCTCACACGGGTGTGTACACACGCACATGCACCCATCCATTCCAGGGATAGACATGTTAGTATTCTGTGCTTACAGCTACATAGCAGGTTCAACCACTCAGCCACCAATTCAATAGGTTCTTAGTGGCACGAAACGCTATGCCAGTCATACTACAATATTATGTCATACTACAACGTAACGGGAAATCATATTGGATCTTAGAAAAGGAAAGGCCTAATGTTTACGTTAAGCTTAAATACACAGGGTCAGATCCTCAGCTGGTATAAATTGGTATAGCTACACCAATTCACACTAGCTAAGGTCCAGACCAACGATGTATTTTTCCTGGGAGTTTTCTCACCAACCAAAATTGGTCCAATAACAGATATTGCCTCATGCACCTTGTTTCTCTGTTTTTTCCTGGAACACAGGTAACATCAGATATGTTTTATAACTTTTCATGTTGATTTTTCTTTTTAGATGTTAAGAATCTTTTTAAACTAAGAAAAGAAGGAAATATAACATTTAGGCTGCTACGGTACTGACCTCATTGTGAATTTCCTGCTTTGGGCCACTTACATCCAGCCGTTGTGTGGTTTAAGCATATTTGTTCTTGTAGTCAGACTGTTTTCTCTCGACAGTTCAGTGATGACATTGCACGTCACTGGGCCAAATTCAGCCCTGGTGTAAGCGGATGCAACTTCACTAAAGTCAGTGGCGTGAACTGGCTTATGCAAAGTGTGAAATGACTAATAAAATACCAGCAGAGGCCGCCACATACTTAGTAATGTAATTATCAATTAAAGGACCCCTCACCTCAACCCACAGAGCTCCTTGAGCTGTGCCCTAGAGTAAAACATTTCAGTGAAAGTAACTGAGGAAATGTAGTGCAAAAAGGGGGGGGCGGGGGAGAGAAGTAATAAATATAGGGCCAACATGTCAGTCTAAAAGGACCCTTCTTTCTACCAGAGAGGTGTGATATGGACTTGGCTGGATTCAAGGGGAAAGCAAGTCCCATACCTAGGGGCCACTGCAGGAAATGCCTGACACCTTAAGGATAAGGATGGGATCTCTAACCTGCAGATGCTGGGCCTGATTCTGATCTCTCACTGGTGTAAATCAAGAGTAATTTCACTGAGGCCAGCATGACTGAGAGGAGAGTCAGACCCAAAGTGCAAACACCAATGGCTGCCATGACAAAGGCCTGTTCACACCTGCTCTCACCACACTCCATAAAGTAATCAGGGCCTGTGCAGAGAACTCCAGTTCACCTGCATGTTATAGACAGTGTGCAAGTATCCTCCAGTGGCTGCTTCAAAAAGCACATTACAATATATTTTAGGTCTGGAGTGCAAGGGCAGCAAGTGCATTTACTACTGGTAAGACTCTCTCCTGCACTAGTTCACCATGTCTTTGCTGGATGCAAGGCTTGTGTTGTGAATGCTTTCTCACCCCAACACTGTCACTCTGTCCCTGATCTGGATCATCAAATCCCATCCTCATACACCTCAAGAAAGATAATCATTGGGCCCTCTCACTTGTCACTCTCCGTTATTTCAGTGATGATTTTTCCACCAGCCATTTGGGTTCACATGTCTGGACGCTAAGGGCTGAGTTCAGTGTGACTGGCTACTCGTTTATGAAGGTTGCAGGCTCAGGCCTGTCCTCTCTGCCTCCTCTCCACCTCTGATGGAGTCACCATTATTGTCCCTGGAGTGGCAGAGAAGGGAAGGACATCCTTTCCCTGAGAGTACAGGCAATGCTGGCCCATAGTCAGAACTGCCTAGAAGTCGGGGGGAAGGGGTAGTTTGCTCCAGGCAGGTTGCAATGCCACGTGCTCAGATTTCCTCATGATGGAGGGGCGGCTGGACCAACTCTGAGTGGTGCTGTGACCCCATAGTAGGCAGGCTCAGCCCCCTGGATAGGAGCTCCCACTGTGATGTGACTACAGGGCAGGCTTGCTCTATTTGCCTCCCGGGACCTCACCTCAGTGGTAATATTTCTGGATGGAGGGGGGTACTCAGTTTCAGAGTTTGCCCCAACCCCCAGTAAAGTTCTGTGTGGCCCTGTCTGGCATAGAATTTGAGTTTTACTTTCCAAAACTCTTTAGTTAAGTTGGTAGGAGCGAGAATGTGATTTGGACTAAGTGGCCACAGAAAGGGGTAAAAACCTCTCTGTGTGGGTGACCTGGTTCTTAGGTGCAGGCACATAGGAGTAGGGCTGTTTGTCTGCTTATTCCCTTCCGAGGCCAAGGGGGAGGATGGGGATGGGGAATGAACAGAACCTTGCCTCCCCTACTCAGTGGCAGAGTAGCTGACCCAGCTTGGACCCTCTCTAATAAATTCGCAGGATTGTCAGTCTGTGACTCACTCTGAAGCCTAAAACGTCACTGTGACACGCTGGAAGCCGCTACTAGCATGGGTGAGAGCTCTTTTTGTTAGAATATCACCCGGTTGAATCAGCACTGGGTTTTGTGGTCTGTTACTGTCCAATTTTTAAGTTCTCAGCCATTTGGACTTTACAAATCACACCCATCTGGAACGCTGCTACAGTAAGGCATGTATCTACGTCATGCCAAGAACCCTCGACCACTGTGATCAGAGGTAATTAAACCAATCACTGCCCTTACTCTGCAGGTAATTTGCATGTAACAGTTTCATTGATTGTATTAGGGAGATGGATCAAGTGACCCATCACCTGAGCATTGGTGTCACAGCACAGGCGTTCAGCTACTGGTAGGTAGTAACTGGCTATTATAATAGTAAACTAGCACCTCTCAGCAGCAACAAGGAAAGAGAGAGGGAAGAGTGATGCAGAGGGGTGTTTGCCAGAAAGCCTGCTGAATCTGTTTCTGGGTTGGTGCAATAAAGGCATGACCCCTTGCTCAGGGCTGTCTCTCTACTCCCTTAGGGCTAGATTGTGAGTAACCCTGCTCCTATTCAGATTAGATCGAGACCAAACAATTAAATCCTTTCATTATGATGCATTTCAGAAGTCTGCATGCTCTTAACATGGCAGTGATGTAACTTGGTTCTGAGACCAAAAACAAATCCCTGACCCCATTGACCAGGGAAGCTATGCTTGCAACAACCGTGATATGCGTGCAGCTAGCTGATCATGCTTTCACTGTAGACCAGGGCAATAGAAAAGCACAGATCCCAACACAAAAAACGTTCATGGGGGTGGGAAGAAAGATTGATGTTCGAACAAGTTTGGTTACTGCAACTGTTCTGTTACTGTTCTGTGGCTCACTGGTCAATGCCATGATGCTGGTTCCAGGTGCTTCTACAGCAGTGATTCTCAGACTTTTGTACTGGTGCCCTTTCACATACCAAGCCTCTGTGTGCGAACCTCCCTTATAAATGAAAAGCACTTTTTAATATATTTAACACCATTATAAATGCTGGAGGCAAAGCAAGGTTTGGGGTGGATGCTGACAGCTCACAACCCACCATGTGATAACCTCGTGACCCCCTGAGGGGTCCCAACCCCCAGTTTGAGAACACTGTTCTACAGGCATCCAGGTTCTTCTTTGCAATGAAGAGCCTCAACACCTGTACGGGCAGCTGTAAAAATGGAGGATGGAATACAGCAGTCTCTGATACAAGCTGCTGTTCTAGGAGGGAACAGGAGCTGCTCCTTGAGATCAGAGTATGTGAGAAGGGAACAAGGAAGCATCTGCAGGGGAAAGAACCAGAAAGGGGGCAGAGGAACAGGGAACAACAAAAATAGATGAGGAAGGACATTAAATGAAGATGAAAAGGGGATGATGCAATTAATTTTTCCCCTCCACCCCACAATGGACAGCCCTATTAGGATCTGATCCCTGAAATCCACAGGAGTCCACTGGAATCAACAGATAAAATACTGTCTCCAAAATACTCTCCTTATATTACCACCTTCACTAGTAATCAACTGCTATGGTAGCCACAGGGATGTTGTCTGAGGCAAACAGAACAGGGGATCTCCACAAGATACTCTATTTAGATGCGAGCCATGCTCTGAGGTCTCCGTGTAGGTTTTCTCTGGAGGAGAAGAACTAAAACAAACAGTCACCTTTAAAATAGACTCTGAAGAGCGAACACACAGATATGATTTATTCACTGGTTTCCATACTGAAAGCTCTGCTTTTGCTTCTGTAAGGAAAAACGGCAGGTTGGTTTTGGAATTTTTAAAAGGGATATGCTTGAGATTGAAACGCCATAGAACGCCCCCTGCTTTAACAGTTGTTACAGTGGATAGATGTTACCATCAGGATTCTATTTAAAATAAAAAACATTCCTTGCAGGAGAGATGAAAACCCCTGTTATAAATAACCCAGTTTTCAAATGTGCTATTAATTCACACACGCAAATTAATTTACAATGTCATGCACAAATCCAGGCTTGTTTTTATTTTAAATTTACTGAAACACAAATAGTACAAAAAACAAAGCCAGACAAATTCTTAACCAAAGGGGATATCTGAGGAGATGGGTTCATTTTTAAAGACTGATAATGTCCCTTTAAGGCAGCACAAAAACCATGAGTCCTTTCTTATAATGGTTTTCAAATGACCTCCTAAATTAAGACAGCAAGGTCAAACTGACCACCCATTAACTAGTGGTGTGCTCAGCCGTTCCTTCATAATTTACAGATTTGTTTAATAAAGAAAGAAAGAAGTCCCCCAGATCAGTGTGATTTTTATCTTACAAAAAACAAATCTCTTTTCAAATGGAACTAGTAGCCAGTATATCCTGGACTTGGAAAAACAAAAGAAAAATCTCCAATCCACTTTAGATACCAAAAACATAATAGGTGGCCAGGTTCCCAAGATCAAAGGCTCAGTGCGATTCCTTCGGTCCTTTTTATGGGAAATTTGGCAGATAACTGTACAGGATTCCAGATAAATAGGACTATTCTACCTAACACACTCACTTAGGGTTACTGTACTTTGGATGCAAAAACTGTGTTAGTTATTTCGGAAGCAGTTATAGATTCATTTCACACAGTAGATCCATCATGCATACAAAAAAGCAAAACGAAACCAACTACCTACTTTAAAAGAAAATTGAAGCTGCAAATAGTTAAACCCTCAAAAGTTAGGAAATGCTAGAATTAAGGTTGCATAATTAAATAATAGCATATTTTTCCACAGGACGTCTGCCTCATGCAGTGGACAGGATGAATGATGCTCACCGAATGGGTGACTCTAATATTTTGTTTTCTCCTCATTGGCATGAGGGCCACACACTGAGCATATTCAGTGCAGGGTGTGGATGGCATGCAGGAAATGCAGAATTGTTAATCCCCTCCTGGGCATTTCTGTGGCGCTCATCACCATACCATCAGAGTGCTTCACGAATGTGAGTTAATCTATCTTCACAATACCCCCCGTGAGGTGAGGGGTAGCAGTATCCCCATTTTACAGATGGGGACCTGAGGCACAGAGATTAAAGCAAAAATTGTCAAAGGTGTCCCCTAAGTTTAAGGGGCAAAACTTGAGACATTGCACCTGAGTTTTCAGCATACTAAGGCTATGTCTATACTGCACTTTTGTTAAAACTTGTCGCTCAGGGATGTGAACACACCTCCCCCCCCCCCCCCAGATGACAGAAGTTCTAACAACGAAAAGCACCAGTGTGAACGGTGCTTCATGGGCGGGAGACGCTCTCCCGCTGACAAAGCTACTGTCCCTTGTTGGGGTTGGTTTTATTTTGTCATCAGAAGAGCTCTCTCCTGGTGACAGAGTGGCTACGCTGCATGTCTTACAACAGCGTAGCTATGCCATTGTAAGTGTAGACACGGCCTTAGTACTGTACAGCACTTAACATGTTCAAAGCACAGCCCCCGCTGACTTCGGGTGCAGCTGTGAGCACTCAGCACTTCTGCAGATCAGACACCAGCTTTTAAATTGCAAGGCACACACAGTGGCCACCTGTGAAAAGTTTGGTTTATGGGAGCTGCCCAGCATCACACAGAAACTCTGCAGCAGAGACAGGAATAGAATCCAGTTCTCCAGGGCACCATTCAACTGCCTGAACCACAAGTCCACCTTTTCTCCTTCTGCAGTTCCCAACCTCATTCACTCCACACCTTCTAATGCATCCAGGTTCCATGGCCCACTGGGGACATTAGTTGGCAGCTCCTTCATGGAACTGCAAGCATGGGCATGTACCCAGCGTGGTTCACAAACTCCCGACACCTGCCCCTTTTGTGGCAAGAGGGAGACCCTGGCACACATCTATGTAGAGCGTGTCAGGTTGCAGCTCTTCTTCCGGCTCCTTCAGAACCTCTGACTGAGGTTCCGGCTGCACTTTTCCCTGCACCGCCTGATCCGGGCACACCCCATCCATTGGTCCATCACATCATGGGACCTTCCCATCAACCTCCTCCTAGCACTGGCCAAGATGGCCACCCATCATATCAGGAGGAGGATGTTGGACAGATGTTCTGCAACTGTGGGGCCCATTTCTGTTCCCTTGTCCAATCATACCTCTGAGCAGATTGCCCTCGGACAGCATCCACTGACTCCCTAAACGTCTTTGAGGAGTAGTGGACGTTGTTGGGGGCTTTCTGCTTGGTGTCCCCTTCCGGTTACCCAATTTTTACCCTATGACCTTCAATCACTCTATAGCTGACCTATCAGTCAGGGCCCTTAAAGAAAACCTGCACAACAGTCTGCACAAAAGACAAGTCTGGGAACTTTTCATAACTTTGCTAGACACTAAAAATCATGGACTGAATATTGTAATAAGACATAAATCCATGTGTCTAATCTGTAACTCACTACCCCCACAACTACTTCTTCCCCACTTCCTTTCCGCCCTATGACTGGAGGGCTGTTAACGAGCCTCTTCATTTTGAATGGTCCCTTGAAATGTGTTAACTACTTATGCTAAATCTGTTCCACCTGGTATTTCCCAGAGACACACTGAGTACATTTCCCAGACCTGAAGAACTCTGTATAAGCTCAAAAGCTTGTCTCGGTCACCAACAAAAGTTGGTCCAATAAAGGGTATTACCTCACCCACCTGGTCTCTTCAACCCAAACTTCTAGTATGGCAAAGTTACAACCAACTAAAAATGGGGTCCTATACTGGGAAAAGCGTTAGGTAACTTTAACCATAGGCAGCACTGCCAGGTCTTCCTAGAACGGCCTTGTTAATATAAAGGTGGTGTGGCAAACAGGGTTCAAGTTTGTTCACTTATGTGCATGTAAAGATATGGACTCAGGTCCCAATCCTGCAACGAGATCCTAGAATCACAGAAACGAAGGGTTGGAAGGGACCTCATGAGGTCATCTAGTCCAGCTCACTATGCTGAGGCAGGACAAAGTAAACCTAGACCATCCCTGACAGGTGTCTGTCCAAACTGTTCTTAAAATGACAACCTTCCTTAAAAACCTATTCCAGTACTTCATTATCCTGTTAGAAAATTTTTCCTTATATCGAACCTAAACCTCCTTTGTGGCATATAAAGCTGATTACTTCTTATCCTACCATCAATGGACATAGAGAACAAGTGATCACAGTCCTCTTTATAAACAGTCCTTAACGTCTATGAAGACTTATGTTCCCCCTCAATCGTCTTTTCCCAAGACTAAATATAGGTCAGATTTTCTAAACTTATTTTTATTACTTTCTTCTGGACTTTCTCCAGCTTGTCCATATCTATCTTAAAGTGTGATGCTCAGAAACGGACACACCAACTGAGGCTTCAGAAGTGCTAATGAAAGCAGGAGAATTTCCTCCTGTGTCTTACACACAACACTCCTGCTAATACCACCAAAAACATTAGCATTTTTTGCAACTGCACCACTTTGTTGGCTGGTATTCAATTTGTGATCCACTCATGGCATGAGATCCTCTTAGCAGTACTTCCTACTGCCTAACAGTTATTCCTCATTGTGTATTTGATTTTTCCTTCCTAAGTGAAGTACATTGCACTTGTCTTTATTGAATTTTACCTTATTTAATTCAGACCAATTCTCCAGTCTGTCAAGGTCACTGAACACTAATCCTGTCCTCCAAAGGGTTAGCAAAATCTCACAACTTGGCGTCATCTGCACATTTTATAAGTGTACTCGCTATTCCAGTGTCCAAGTAATTAATATTAAAATGGTATCAGACCCAGGACATGCCCCTATGGGCCCACTTCAAAAACATCCCCCCAGTTTGACAGCAAGCCATTGATAACTACTCTTTGAGTACAGTTTTTCAACCAGTTGTGCAGGCATTTTATAGTAATTTCATCTAGACAACCTATCCCTAGTTTGCCTATGAGAATGTCACATGGGACTATGTCAAAAGCCTTACTAAAATCAAGACAGATGGGGAGGAAGCTGTAAATGTGATCTATCCAGCCAATAATCCTGTCATATAGGAAGTTAGGCTGGCTTGGCATGATTGACTTTTGACAAAACCATGCTGGCTATTTCCTATAAGCCTATTATTCTTTAGGTTCTTACAAACTGATGGTTTAATAATTTGATACCTGGAAAGACACAGAACCAAGTTAGACTCATTGGTCTATAATTTCTTGTATGCATGCTCCTGCACCTATTCCGAGCCCTTGTTAGGATATAGATATTCAGGCCTGTCTGTAAAGACCTGTACTCTAATTTAGGTGTATTCTGATCACTTCGCTAATTACAGAGGTATAAAAGAAAGAATCAAAATCACTGCCTGCCCGTGTAAGGGCCTTCTCTCACTGTGACAGTCTGAGGCCCTGTTCTTAGGCTAAGGCCTTTGGCTAAGCAGCAGAAGCACCCATAAACTGGGAAGCAAATGGTCACTTCCTCACATTCCAAACTAAAGGAGTACTAGTGGCACCTTAAAAAGAAAAGGAGTACTTGTGGCAACTTAGAGACTAACCAATTTATTTGAGCATAAGCTTTCATGAGCTACAGCTCACTTCATCGGATGCATACTGTGGAAAGTGTAGAAGATTTTTTTATATACACACAAAGCATGAAAAAATACCTCCTCCCACTCTCCTGCTGGCAATAGCTTATCTAAAGTGATCACTCTCCTTACAATGTGTATGATAATCAAGGTGGGCCATTTCCAGCACAAATCCAGGGTTTAACAAGAACGTCTGGGGGGGGGGTAAGGAAAAAACAAGGGGAAATAGGCTTGAATAGAGACTGGGAGTGGCTAAGTTAATTGTATGCAATTTGCAAATGAATTCCAATTCAACAGTTTCTCGCTGGAGTCTGGATTTGAAGTTTTTTTTGTTGTAATATAGCAACTTCCATGTCTGTAATTGCGTGACCAGAGAGATTTCTGACTGGTTTATGAATGTGTTAATTCTTGACATCTGATTTGTGTCCATTTATTCTTTTACGTAGAGACTGTCCAGTTTGACCAATGTACATGGCGGGGGCATTGCTGGCATATGATGGCATATATCACTTTGGTGGATGTGCAGGTGAACGAGCCTCTGATAGTGTGGCTGATGTTATTCGGTCCTGTGATGGTGTCCCCTGAATAGATATGTGGGCACAGTTGGCAACGGGCTTTGTTGCAAGGATAGATTCCTGGGTTAGTGGTTCTGTTGTGTGGTGTGTGGTTGCTGGTGAGTATTTGCTTCAGGTTGGGGGGCTGTCTGTAGGCAAGGACTGGCCTGTCTCCCAAGATTTGTGAGAGTGTTGGGTCATCCTTCAGGATAGGTTGTAGATCCTTAATAATGCGTTGGAGGGGTTTTAGTTGGGGGCTGAAGGTGACGGCTAGTGGCGTTCTGTTATTGTCTTTGTTAGGCCTGTCCCTCCTCAGGCCCTACGCTACTAGCACTCCCAGCTACCTTCGAGACACCACTGACTTCCTGAGGAAACTACAATCCATCGGTGATCTTCCTGATAACACCATCCTGGCCACTATGGATGTAGAAGCCCTCTACACCAACATTCCACACAAAGATGGACTATAAGCCATCAAGAACACTATCCCCGATAATGTCACAGCTAACCTGGTGGCTGAACTTTGTGACTTTGTCCTTACCCATAACTATTTTACATTTGGGGACAATGTATACCTTCAGATCAGCGGCACTGCTCTGGGTACCCGCATGGCCCCACAGTATGCCAACATTTTTATGGCTTACTTAGAACAACGCTTCCTCAGCTCTCGTCCCCTAATGCCCCTACTCTACTTGCGCTATATTGATGACATCTTCATCATCTGGACCCATGGAAAAGAAGCCCTTGAGGAATTCCGCCATGATTTCAACAATCTCCATCCCACCATCAACCTCAGCCTGGTCCAGTCCAAACAAGAGATCCACTTCCTGGACACTACAGTGCTAATAAACGAAGGTCACATAAACACCACCTTATACCGGAAACCAACTGACCGCTATGCCTACCTACATGCCTCCAGCTTTCACCCTGACCACACCACACGATCCATCGTCTGCAGCCAAGCTCTGCAATACAACTGCATTTGCTCCAACCCCTCAGACAGAGACAAACACCTACAAGATCTCTATCAAGCATTCTTACAACTACAATACCCACCTGAAGAAGTGGGGAAACAGATTGATAGAGCCAGAAGAGTTCCCAGAAGTCACCTACTACAGGACAGGCCTAACAAAGAAAACAACAGAACGCCACTAGCCGTCACCTTCAGCCCCCAACTAAAACCCCTCCAACGCATTATTAAGGATCTACAACCTATCCTGAAGGATGACCCAACACTCTCACAAATCTTGGGAGACAGGCCAGTCCTTGCCTACAGACAGCCCCCCAACCTGAAGCAAATACTCACCAGCAACCACATACCACACAACAGAACCACTAACCCAGGAACCTATCCTTGCAACAAAGCCCGTTGCCAACTGTGCCCACATATCTATTCAGGGGACACCATCACAGGACCGAATAACATCAGCCACACTATCAGAGGCTCGTTCACCTGCACATCCACCAAAGTGATATATGCCATCATATGCCAGCAATGCCCCCGCCATGTACATTGGTCAAACTGGACAGTCTCTACGTAAAAGAATAAATGGACACAAATCAGATGTCAAGAATTAACACATTCATAAACCAGTCAGAAATCTCTCTGGTCACGCAATTACAGACATGGAAGTTGCTATATTACAACAAAAAAAACTTCAAATCCAGACTCCAGCGAGAAACTGTTGAATTGGAATTCATTTGCAAATTGCATACAATTAACTTAGGCTTGAATAGAGACTGGCTAAGTCATTATGCAAGGTAACCTATTTCCCCTTGTTTTTTCCTACCCCCCCCCCTCAAACGTTCTTGTTAAACCCTGGATTTGTGCTGGAAATGGCCCACCTTGATCATCATACACATTGTAAGGAGAGTGATCACTTTAGATAAGCTATTACCAGCAGGAGAGTGGGAGGAGGTATTTTTTCATGCTTTGTGTGTATATAAAAAATCTTCTACACTTTCCACAGTATGCATCCGATGAAGTGAGCTGTAACTCACGAAAGCTTATGCTCAAATAAATTGGTTAATCTCTAAGGTGCCACAAGTACTCCTTTTCTTTTTGCGAATACAGACTAACACGGCTGCTACTCAAACATTCCAAACTAGTCACATTGAAATCAGGTGCTATTAGGAATACAATCCTGTCCTGATAATGCCTATCACCTCCAGAGAAAGGGAAGTGCCTAGAAGATGTAAAAGGAAACTTAGTTTGATAGCATCTTGTCTGGCAAGAACTCACTTATCAATAGCTGGGATGTGAAATCCTCATTTCTTTCAGAGTAACAGCGTGTTAGTCTGTATTCGCAAAAAGAAAAGGAGTACTTGTGGCACCTTAGAGACTAACCAATTTATTTGAGCATAAGCTTTCGTGAGCTACAGCTCACTTCATCAGATGCATACTGTGAAAAGTGTAGAAGATCTTTTTATACACACACAAAGCATGAAAAAATACCTCCTCCCACCCCACTCTCCTGCTGGTAATAGCTTATCTAAAGTGACCACTCTCTTTACAATGTGTATGATAATCAAGGTGGGCCATTTCCAGCACAAGTCCAGGGTTTAACAAGAATGTCTGTGTGTGTGTGGGGAGGGGGGGGAAAACACAAGGGGAAAAAGAACAACATTATGCAAGGTAACCTATCACTGTAGTCCCGATTTCCCTATTGTTTGTCTGTATAATCTCTGTCTCGTTCTGTGATTGTTTCTGTCTGCTGTATAATTAATTTTGCTGGGTGTAAACTAATTAAGGTGGTGGGATATAATTGGTTAAATAATCATGTTACAGCATGTTAGGATTGGTTAGTTAAATTTCAGGAAAATGATTGGTTAAGGTATAGCTAAGCAGAACTCAAGTTTTACTATATAGTCTGGGAACAGGGAGTGGGGGTGTGGAATTGGAATCATGTTTTGCTAAGGGTGGGGGTGGGAATGGGAACATGGACATAGGTAAGGCTCTGTAGTGTCAGAGCTGGGAAGGGGGACACTAAGGAAGGAAACTGGAATCATGCTTGCTGGAAGTTCACCCCAATAAACATTGAATTGTTTGCACCTTTGGACTTCGGGTATTGTTGCTCTCTGTTCATGCGAGAAGGACCAGGGAAGTAAGTGGGTGAAGGAATAAGCCCCTAACAGCCCTACTGAAGTCTATGGGGCTCTACACAGCTGTAAGAATGCACCTACACAATTCTCATTGCAGCATGGGGGCCTTAAAAAAAGCTTGGCATGATAGTTTTCATTATGTCCTTTCCTAGCACCACTAAAAAGCAGATCAGCCTGCAATCTAGCTATTTTCCTAAATATGTTTGGAGCAGTGACCTCTGCTGGCAAACAAAAAGATTTGAAAAGAGTTATCTGCTGTCCTGTTCACCAAGTACACAGACCATTAAATTAAGCTAACCTTCTCCAAAACACCCCCACAAAATTACACTGTGCTAGCTTAGCATTGGCTATCCTATGCATGGCTGAATTACAGTGGAAAGTGATCCTTAGATATAATTTGCATCATCCTTTGACTGCCTTCAGCTTGAAAGGTGCTATATAAACTCCCCAAATCCTACCGAGTTCTCCCCAGAATTACCACCATGTACCAAATACATTAGCCAGTGAATGGTGCTTAAGAACCATTAGACTGTGCAAATAATAGATGTGATGAATGACATTTTGACACCTTGTGGGAGCTGTATATAAGTTGTTGTATGACCCATCACTTTTGCTCAGCATACTCTGTTACTTTAGGGAAGTTTACAATTGTTGATAAACTGGGGAAGAAAAAACAAATTCATTGGTCAGAGGTTGAGACTTGAAAAGTTAAAAAAAAAGAGACAAACATCAAAAGTAGAGAAAAATAGAGGGCAGAAGGGGAAAGACAGCTGATAGCCTCTGCAGCTGTTTGTGTCTGAGGGGCTAATCATGGAAGGAGGCACTGACCTAGAAGCCAGGCATGCCTCTCAGCGGCTGGGAGCTGGCTGCTCCACAAAAAGCTATTTGTAGGTTACAGACATTGTGCCTTGCTCAATGCAGTCTCTGTCCAAGAACACTACTCTGAAGGCCGAGACCGCTTCATTTCAGGGATGTATTTAGGCTTTGAGCAGAGGTTGAGAAATCATGCACCAGCTTTCCAGAGAGAAAAGTGGCAGGCCAACCGGCTAAATCTCAAAGTTTAGCTACCTTTGCCTACTAATCCCCTGTGGATACTTTGTTCATTCAGATCCTTTTCAAAGTTTAAGTGAGCTGTAGCTCACGAAAGCTCATGCTCAAATAAATTGGTTAGTCTCTAAGGTGCCACAAGTCCTCCTTTTCTTTTTGGAAAGTAAGAGGTCCATAGGTTTGTAAATAGCAAAGTTAATTTTACAATCCCACTTCAATGATTACTTATAATAGGCCCAGAACTTCAACCTTTATTTTAAAAGAAAACTGTGCACTTCAACAGCAGCTAGTTAAAGCTGCACCCAGCTCATTTCAGACATTCTGCTACCGTTAACTTTTTTTAGAAAGGTGACGGGTTCATAAAATTCTCACCACAACCAACCCCACTTGGTTGGATTTACTTTCACTTTCAACAGACAACATAGTAAACAGCAACAGCTCAGCTTAGTGAAGCAGGTCTTGCCACTTGCTGAATGCAGTTTGCCTTATATGAATTGAACTAATGCTGAGACCCAACTGTAGAAACGTTTTGCAATTTCTCCTCCACTAACCACACTGCAGACTGAGGCTGCAGTGATGGACAGGACAAAGAATCCCAATTTCATTTCAGACACAGGTTGCAAATAAAGGCTATTTTTATTTAGAGGCAATTGTATGTAAAAAGGCTGTAAGTGTTGATCTATTAGGCTCTGAGGGAAGTAGTAATTATCAGGCAGTAAAAAAAAAAAAAAACATTAAAGCAAATCTGGTCTCCCCCACGTCCATTTGGGCTGTATAGTAGTCCCCTCTTCCGTTTGTTACAGAGTAGGCATATGGATTTTATACCATTTAGAGATAAAGCAAAACAAACAAAACTAACGCTGTATTTAACAGGTTTCAGAGGAGCAGCCGTGTTAGTCTGTATTCGCAAAAAGAAAAGAAGTACTTGAGGCACCGTAGAGACTAACCAATTTATTTGAGCATAAGCTTTCGTGAGCTACAGCTCACTTAACAGTATCTCATGCTCATAACCCTATCAAGAATGTGCTTAAGAAGGTAGGGTGACCAGAGGGCAAGTGTGAACAATCGGGACCGCGGGTAGGGGGTAATAGGTGTCTATATAAGAAAAAGCCCCCAAAATCGGGACTGTCCTTATAAGAATCAGGACATCTGGTCACCCTATAAGAAGGGCAATGCCACCAAGGGTAAAGCTATGAAAAGAGAGACATGGACTCTTCTGTGACTTTTAATAGCCATCCTTTTGAGCAGAGAGCTGTAGCTTTTTAAAGAAATCACACAGTAATCAGTTCTTGCCTTGTAAAGTACCTCTCCAGCTAGTTCACACAGGATTCAGCAAATCCTACTCAATAGTAGTTGGGGGAAGATGTGTAAATCTCCATTGCAAAACAAGGGGGACCAACCTCAAACATTTAGTTTCAGACAGAAGTGTGCATTTCAAGACTCCTGGTATCAGCCATAATACAACTGGTTACAACTCATAGTACACAGGAGTTCTTCCTCATGTGCACCTTCCTACTGTACTGCTAAGACAACAGGTGCAGATTTTTTAAGTGTTTGAAACTTTTAACAAAACCATTTGAACAAGTCAGTACTAAGATGTAACTCATTGAGTTACCAGACCATATTTTGGCCGAGGTGTACAGTGTAATAATGAAAAATGAGTAAGTCAAATTACAAAAAAGCCAAACAGGCAACAACAAAAATCCTGCCCAAATGCCAGGCAGACCTTAAATTCAGTGGAAACCTTAAATTACGTGGGATTTAAACATCAAGTCCTTAAACTGAGGTTATCAGTTTATAGTAAATGCCAAGAGCACCATAGATGTCTCAAGTCTGTTCGTTTTTTAAATATAAAACCCTAATGGGTCACTGCAGAATGAACTACTTGCTACCTGTCATCAAGTGGCCACTGAATGCATCCGATGAAGCGAGCTGTAGCTCACGAAAGCTCATGCTCAAATAAATTGGTTAGTCTCTAAGGTGCTATAAGTACTCCTTTTCTTTTTGAGAACAGACTCTGTCTTAGAATGTACTAACACAATTAGCAGCTTGCAAGTTTCACACAGAGGGAGAGAAACAGCACCAAAAACCAGGAGACCTCCTAATTAGTAATACCCTGGAATTTAAACGATGGGGAATCAAACTCATTTGTGATTTTAATACAGAACTTCTTTAATATGATCCAACAGAGCCTTAGAATTGCTATTTGGAAATTCACTAGGCAAGCTTTACTAACTTTAATGTTTTCTACATGTCTTTATGTAGACCAATTTAATTTAAAAACCACTCATCAGTAACAATTCTGCACCCTCTTGAAACTAATATCCAAGCTGCTCGTTTCTCAAACTATATAGTTTATAAAGTAAACAGTACTTGCTTGTGTTCTTTAGATATGGCTTTCTGCACACCATTTTGTTTTGCAGCTATTTTGCCATCAGACAATAGCTATATCCTATAGCACAACGTTCATACTTTTGAATCACTTAATGCACTAACTCCTTGCACTAAAGAATGCTAAGGGCCAGATCTACAAAGGTATTCAGGTGCCTAAAGATGCACATAGGTGCCTAGTGTAAGTGTTACAAGGGGCATATCTGCATCTTTAAGTGCCTAAGCACCTTTGCAAATCTGCCCCTCATTCTTTAATATGAGCTTCCAGGCAAAACATACCTGGTAAAACAAGTGACAGATTAACCCTGTTCGCCTCAAAAGCGGGTACTAATCTCAAGATGAGAACTGAGGTTTCTTCAATTGCCAAGAATATTTAAACAAAGACATTTTTAAAAAAAGAGCTTTATTATACAAAAGATCAAGTAAAGTGATCCAAACAGAAGATTTTTGTAATTCTGCTAACAGTTGAATTCCATGATTTACATTTAAAATACACTTTTTGAAAAGGCCGCCAAACAAGACAGGAAGACTGATTAATAAGTCCCACTTTCTTCCAGTTCAAGAATGCTAAACATGTACTGTCCATCTGTAGCAGTATCAGCAACGTAACCTATTTAATTTACTTAACTATTCTTTGAACTCCAGGAACTGCTGAAGTCTTTTCTTATGCTCTGCAGACACTTGAACTTCACTAGAACAAAATACAAGCATAAAATTAATTGTACATTAACATGTTACATCAACTGTAGAGCAAAGCCTCATGTCAAAACATTTTAAGTACAAGCTGAAATCAATAGTTGGGAGTCCATTAGAAATCTAGAAAACCCAGCTGTGTTATATAATAAAAACCTACATTCAAATATTAAGGGCAAAGACAAGCAAGTTCAGATTTGGAGTTAGATACTTTTTAAACCTGCTCTCATGTATGAAAGTATTAAATAGTTTTTATTACTGAAAGGTATTTGTTCTTTTAAACAAGATCCTAAACAGTAATTCACTTATAAGTATTTAACAAATTCATGCAACTCTTCTCCCAATGTAAACAATCTATTTTAAATAGATCTCTCTGGAGTCTGCAAAGGAAAAATCCCTTATAAAGTAGTTGTTGCTCATGTGTTACTGTTACTTTCAAAGTTAATAGCACGGTGGCCAAATGCCAACAGAAGAACAATGATCTCATAGTTCATGTAACTTCCATCGACTCGCATGTCCACAAATTAGGAATGAGGCTGCCTATTGGTTTTACAAGAACAGCACAGCCAGCCAGAGCCCGACAGTCAAAGCCCCATGTTTGGGGGCTATCAGGACTCTACAGATGATTATCCATGTGAATACTACACATTCATCGCCATTAGGAGGGGGAAATCGGAAAATTCCCTTTGTGTTTTCAACAGCTGAAATTGTTACTTGATGTCCTGTGACGGTCCCCCTATTGGTGGGACTTGCCTTTCCATAGGTACACTTGGGCCATGCCTACCCTTACAAGCTTAGAGCAGCACAGCTGTACTGCTACCCGCGTGCTGCTGTACGAGCTCTCGGGGAGCCATGTTATGCTAACGGGAGAGAGCTCTCCTGTTGACATAATAAAACCAGCTCAATGAGCAGCGAAAGCTATGGCAGTGGAAAAGCATCTCCTGCCAACACAGCACTGTGCACGCGAGTGCTTAGGACGGCAAAACTTTTGTCGCTCGGGGGTGGTTTTTTCACACCCCCGAGCAACAAAAGTTTTGCCGACGTAAGTGCTAGTGTAGACATGGCCTCTGTTATACATTCATTTAAACAGAACCAAGCAGGAAGCTGCCAATACCAAAGGCCTTACTTTAGATGTTCTCCAAAAGTAGTAGTGACCCGGTATATTGCCGTTTTCAGGGATGCTCTAAGCGCAAATCGTAGCGTTTTGTAGGAGGTATCCATCAGACTTCCTGAAATCCTGGGTGGTTTGCTGGAAGCATGGGGCAGCTTGAAATGCTTATCTACAACCTGGATTGACAAGTGAATGAGAAGAACTGTTCTGCCGAATCCATTTCAAACAAACTCTAGCAGCACAGGTGGTTGTGCCAAGTAAAGCGAAGAGACTAACAAATAGCAAATTCAGAAGTTTCACCACTGACGAGTAAAAAAAGATTGGAGACAGCTTGACCCAGCATTCCTTCTGCATCTTGGCCAATGGAAATACAGGAGCAGACTTTCCATAAATGGAGAATCTCATTTTATATTCTTTGAATGCTGAACATAGTACAAACAATGAAGTAAAAGGAAGAATTCCCAACTTTGCCATGACTAATCTTTTAGAAATAAGGAAGCAGTTCCATTGCATGTTTTTGGAATGTCTTAGGCTGACTAATTTTAATTCTCTCTAAAATTCTGAGAATCTGCCATTAAGACAGAACAGTGATTACAATAAATGGCACATAACATTACCTTGGAGACATCTGTGTGATTAACACACTCCCAAATACATCATGTACTGATACGATAATTGCTTCTAGAGTAATGCTTTAATATTTGCTGAGAAACATGGAACAGGTTTGATCTCCTGAAATTTGCTGGCTCTGAAATTGAAATGCTGTACATTACATGTGAGGGATGTCTGTGATCAAGCTGAAGATTAAATCCTAAACGCTTATGTTGACACTATAATAATAGTTACTTCCATGAGACAATGTTTATAATTGAGCATTTTGTATAATTTATTTAAAAAACTTTCCAAGTGCAATGTCAGTTAAGAAGGATCTAATGAGGTATTTATTCAGTCTAAAAAAGGACTCTGGTGCTTTGTTTAGCTTAACTGAAGATTACGATAAGCCATTTTAAGTGGTGACAGAAGTGTTTCATTTTAAAGTCAGTCAGCAGTGCCACAGTGAGACACAGGAAAATGAACAGGAAAACTTCCCCCTTGAACTAATGTTGCACTAAGGAGATGTCAAGGATCCTCACCTCCTGAAGAGTCAGTAAGGTATTCAGAATAGCTGGCAGTGTAGTTTGGACAACTCCAAATCTGTCTTCAGTAAATGAGGCTGCTACCAAACGAGATAGACCTCCAAGCAAAGAAAGAAGTTAATATTAAGTCTAATATAACTAAGACCTAACTAATCTTAATTTAGCCTCCAAAAACGGAACAAACATGCTGCAATTCTAGGGATTTAATGGGCCAGATCCTGGCCCCCACTGCAGCTTACAGCATCTGCAATCTGAAGATTCCACTAGTGTGGGGGAGATCCCTCGAAGTATAGTGCAGCCAGGTGCAGGTTACAGCTGTCCTGAGGCTGCTCTAACTTGCTCCATGGTATAAACTATCCCCAGATTTGTTGCCTTAGCTGCCCATCTACCTTTGCTGCCTTCCCCATCACCTTGCAAGTCTTACACTTAGAGATCACCAGAACTAGCTCCATAGCTCTAACTAAGCATTATCCCGTTAGGAACCATTAACAGTTAGTTAACCCACACTGCCCATTTTGTATGGGCAATACTTCCTCCACATATTGGTAAAACTTCCACTTTATTTTTTTAAATCCCTTCTCAAAACTTACCTCTGCCAGGATACCCACAAGTCACTTCCATCTGGCACTGGTAGGTAAATGGCAAGCTGTCACATCTGTTTTTCTGCCAAACTATGTTTAATTTATAGTTCTTATCCCCCTGAACTCACCCTTGTCCCCTTTGTCTTTTGAATTCTGTCTTATGTAAATTGCCAGTTTTCTAGCACAGGGATTGCAGTGTTTAGTTTGCTGTACAGTGCCTAGCCTAGCACAATGGGGTTTCTAGGTACTAACATAATATAAATAATCAGTCAATTATGTTGGTCATGACTAGGCAGATTGCCAGCAGGAATTATTGCTATAATATCTATTGCTCATGTGTCTATTTAAAAAACTCTCCAAACTGGGCAAAGAGCTATCTGATGCAACCATGCGTTTTCATCGCTGTTACCTTTGTTCTCTCCACTCCACCTCCCTCTATTACTTCCACCTATTGTTTGTCTTAACTCAGAATGTAATTTCTTGGGGCAGGCACAGTCTTCTGATGTTTGTATAGAGAATGCTTGTGTTCTTAAGATTACGTTATTGTTTAGTATCACAGCATCTCACACTGCTCTGAGATTATCCAACAGGGAACCAGTATAGTGCTGGCTTCTGTGCTGAACAGGGAAAAGTACTGACAGCGTGCGCCTTAATTGAAAATGGGTTTCCTTTTGTGGTCTTATAGTACAAGTTCAATGTTGCATACGCTTCACTAAAACAGAAGTAACTTATTGCCCCAGAGGGGTATCAACTGTGGGGATTAAACCCAGGATTTTTGGATCTAAAACCATGAACATCGACTGCTTGAGCTAAAAGATCCAAGTCTGCTATTGGCTTTGAGCTAGCAGAGTCCGATCTATATAGTCCAGCCACTAGAGGTGGACAAACAGCCACATGGTGTGAGTGTGGGTTATACTTACAATAGAAGAGCTTTATTTAAATCCATTTACATAGTAATGGATACAGCAAGTCTGGAATTGGGGCCCTTTCATGATGTCCACTGCTATTGTACCACAAACCCAGAATAACGAATACAAATTCAAATGGAAGTTGCTTACCTTCTAATGCCCAAATGTGCATTTGGGCATCAGAAAAGACAGCCTGGATCAAGGCCTCTGGATGCTGAGGAGAAAGCATAAGATTTCAGAAAAGCATATAGGTTTCCCCCCCCCCCCCAGTCACCCAGCCAAAGTTGTTTGTTTCAAATACAACCCCATACATTCTTTAACAAGACTATAAATGCATGCCCAGTATACACAGTTATACAGTGTAGTCCCCATCGAAAAAGATTTGCTATAGAGTTTTATTGGCGTCTACTGTAGGTACCGAACCATTTAACTGGGACTTGCCTTCTCTAAATAGTTATACCGCGCTCATCTCCATTGCAGATGATGTCCACCATGGGATCTGCATGCCTGCACAAAATAACCACGCTTCAAAATGCGGGGCAGACCTAACCCAGGATCTGGCAAGCTACTTGTATTTATGTACCTCCTTCCACCCTGACAGAAAAGGCTGCAGGACCCACCTGTAAAACAGGCAGCCCTCAGAAGATGCATGGGAGGCCAGGGCCATTTAAAAGCCCTGTACAGGCACATTAGCTCTGCCTCCCGAGTGGTACCCCCAGTTTCCTGATTGCAGTTGCCCACGAAAACCATGAGTGGGGACTTCACAAAAAATAGGGCTATATAATCTGTTCTGACTAACTTCAATGGGGCATGAGCAGTGCTTAATTTGTAATGAAAGAGGTGCTGGGGCTGAAGCAGTTTTTTTACTTTCCTAACAGACACAGCAAGCCCAGAGGTGCCGGGGCTATGAACTGCCAACCCTAGAGATGCCGGGGCTCAGCCCTGGCACAAATTAAGCCCTGTGCTTGAGGGACAATGTACATGCCATAGCTCCACTGACTGGCCCAATATAGCCCAGTCTCTACCCCAGACTTCAAAGAGGTCTCTGTGGGGCCAGAACTGGGAGGCATAAAAATTGCCATGAGGCAGCTGAACCCCTCCCTTGATCCTAGGCAGAGGAGATCTGCTTGCAGAGGGTCCCTCTGTGCAGAGACATGGGGGGACATGACCTGACCCAATGGTAATGCTCATTTAAGTCTATGAAAGATTAAAATCAGAATTAAGGGAAATCCTTTGAATAATTTTATCACATTATTGGATCACGTATGTCAATTAAACTAAATCTACAGTTTAAAAAATACTGAGCTCTATCTATCTATTTTATTTAATCTTTTGTGCCAATATTAAGATTTTAAAAAAAAGTTTCTAGCAGGTTGACCATCTGACGAAAGGATTTATGGAAAGTTCCCGTTGTTTGTCCACATCACAAGAACCAACCCCCTGAGAAGTCTGGTTTTAAGTGGTATAACAAGAGACTGTTATCTAGCAGTTAGTGTAGTGATATGAAGTCAGGATTCCTAAATTCTAATTTTGGCCCTGATGCTATGTGGGACTTTGGAGAAATTGCAATTTATGCACCTCAGTTTACCTGTATAGAAGCATTACTGTTCTTTCACACATGATTCCAATATTGGAGGCTTCAGTACAACAGTATGTAAAATGCAGTAAGACCTTGGAATAAAAGATGTTCTAGAAATGTTACTACCAAATTTAGAGGGTTCACTTAATACAGGATTAGAACCCACTTCTGCCTATGCGTTTCTGGTGTACCCAATCAAATGCTGTCACAAAACATACATTCATCCTTACCTTGCTGAAGAAATACATTATCAGCACTCGTTTTGACAAGAAACTCCTAACCTGTGTAAAAGAGCGAAAAAATGAAGATTAAAAAATAAATATACACACACACACACAGGCAACCTTTCTGATATGCAATTTAACCCTTCCACAACCTTATAGTCCCTAAACTTTCTACACAGAGAAGAGTGTTTTGAAGAATTAGGATGGTTTTTAAAAAAATTTTTAAAAAATTAAGATTAGGTCAGATAATCTGAGGAGAAAGGTCATACAATAAGATGAAGTTTCCCTTTAAAAAAAACAAACCAAAAAACCCCAATCTTACATGCTACATACAAAAACAGAAGCTGGTTTTAACTGGTTTGTAACGCAATTTTTACTCCACCTGCTCTTGCTTGTTCTGGAGCCATGTATAAATAAAGCTTGGTTGAATTGCTTCATTACCAACTCTTGCAACAGAGATCACAGGGAAGGACGCTTGAGGAGAGCCAGTCATTTGCAGATCTACAAGAGAAATCCAGTCGAGTTTGAGAAAAATAGCTACCCTCCCCATAGACCGATCATTTAACTCCAAAGATAAGGATTTGTGCAGTCAAGACAATATTTCAATTATACCTACAGAGAGGATTGAAACCGAAGATCCCCACCTGAACTTGATGTCCACAGCTTTGGTCCTCTTCTCATAACATGAGGACTTTGGACTGATCCATGCCAAGGAGAGTTTAAATCCAGAATTCCAGCCTTGCGATTTAGAGCAGGAGAACTGAAAGGTGAACCAAAAGAGCTTCCAAGATCAGATGTAGATGATGCCTTTAGAGGCAAGAGGGATGATTTAACCAGGGAAGGCACGTGGGCTCTGGAAACGACATTAGACCTCTGTGTCTGGAAGGCCATTTCTTCTGTAACAGCTGCTTCTGGTGATAAAGAACACATTGCATGGAGACATACAAGCTGGCATATGTCAACCCATTTTTCTACTAGTGTCTCCCCCAAGGTTACTATTCCCATAGCTATTTCAGCACTCAATTTCTGGTGAGAGTTCTTAATGCAAGATATACGGTTTCCATTGGAAGTCTATTACCACCATTACATTCAGAACCCTTACTTTTTAGTCTATATTCAATCTCATCTATGGATTTAAGAATTGTAAAGCTAAGGGGGACCTTCATGGATATATATATATTTTTTTAATACACACCAATACAGATTGACATTTTCTATACAATATTTGTGCTTCCAGTTCTTATTCTGAGACAATTTGGTAAACAGCATGTCTAGCCTCTCCTTAAAGTGTTATTTGCACATTCCTACACCAACACTAGCTGAATCATAACAGCATGTCTTTTGGGGGTATGCAGGTTTAAACCTCATCACAACAGCTATTGTGAATCTTCTCCCATACAAAGATACCTGAAGATCTCAGAGATCTTCCTACTTCTCCTGTAGATGGCTGTTTCACTCTCCCATTTGTAGCTGCAGCTTCCTGCTGCATAATCAGCTTCTGCGTCAAGTCACTCAAAAGATTCAAGCACTCTTTTGATATTGCTGTCCAGTTGTGAGGATGCCCACCTACCAGAACACAGAAAAATTATTTGAAGGCACAACAGATGTTCTCTCTCTACTCAAGTCACAGGTACCACCAAGCCTGTTTTGATAGTTGTGTTTATGTTCTGCTTTTACTTTTAGTACAAGCTTAGAGAATTATCTGAAACATGACATTCCTAGGAAAGCCATGCTGCATTTTCACCCTGAGAGAGCTTTTAGTGACCAGATACGCGACAGACAGTTGCCCAAATTCTACCTTCAAGTCACACTTGCTGCTCCCAGTAATCTCAATGAGAGTTTCATGGGCAGGTTGGAGGGCTGAATTTGGGCCCATTAGTTGCTTAGTAGGTTTGAGACTTAAGACAACCAAAAAAGTGATGTCAGTTATGGTAATAAAGAGATTTGAAGCTAGTCCATAACACCAGAATGCCTGATGAGGTGCAACAAAAGTTCCCCAATGGACTCAAGACAGTTTTTATTGACCTCCTACAGCATCTCTTAGTATGTTAGGAGTCTCATACACTTTATTTTATATCACAGCAACTGTTTGCTTTCACAGCTGCAGGGTTGATTCATTTGTTATGCTTGGTTCCATCTCACTTACATCCTCACAGTAGGCTTTTATGCACATCTGTTATTCTATCATTTGGTTTAAACTTATGATCTGTTATGCCAATACCACTCTGCTTTTGATACTGTAGGTCGGGGTGGCCAACCTGTGGCTCCAGAGCCCCATGCGGCTCTTCAGAAGTTAATACACGGCTCCTTGTACAGGCACCGACTCTGGGGCTGGAGCTATCGGTGCCAACTTTCCAGTGTGCTGGGGGGTGCTCGCTGCTCAACCCCTGGCTCTGCCACAGGCCCTGTCCCCATTCCACCCCTTCCCGCCTCACCTCTTGAGCCTGCCATGCCCTCACTCCTCCCCGTCCCCCCGAGCCTCCTGCATGCCACAAAACAGCTGACAGAGGTGTGGGAAGGGAGGGGGAGGCGCTGATTGGCAGGGCTGCCAGTAGGTGGGAGGCGCTGGGAGCAGGGTGGGGAGCTGCTGACGTATTACTGTGGCTCTTTGGCAATGTACATTGGTAAATTCTGGCTCCATCTCAGGCTCAGGTTGGCCACCCCTGCTCTAGGACCCACCTCACAGTTATCATTTAACAAACAAACAGCAGGCACTAGTATTTGGCGAGTTTAGTAGAGGACACAACACTATCAAGGCTCCTCAAAATGATGCCAGGGTCTTTTTATATATAAGTCCCCGTGGTTTATGAAGCATGCTTCAAATTATAAGATTTTTTTTTTTAAATAATCTAATGATTAGAACAATTCTTAAAAGTTTATAACCATGGAGAATTAATTTTACCAATACCTGGCTGACTGAGGCTGAAGACCTCTTGTCGTCGCACAGGAGAATACTGGGAAAGTAACATCAAGTCCTGTAAGGCCAAGAACTACAAAGGAGGAAAATGTTTTAATAAGTTATAAAAACAAGTTGACCATTTATAATCACTTCAGTCAAAATCTACTGGTTTTGTTTTTGGATTTCAGCACAGAATTCTTCCTAAAAATGCTATCCCTAATGAAGTCAATGGGATTTGTGCACAGATACCATAACTGTGGGCAAAACTCAGCCACATGACTGAAAAAACATTTAAATCAGGCTGAACAATGGGAGAATGATTCCCTCACTTTGACCACTGAAAAAAGATTAGTTTCATAGTGGGGCTGTTGAGTGAATCAGAACTTTGTAGGAAACTCTGCAGACTTTATGCCCTTTCATTTGTCATTGAGTAGTCTAAAGTACCAATTTCTGGCTCTAGTGGTTAAACACAAGACAGAAATCATGGAATTTACATTGAAACGAAAGCATCATTTTAAGGTACGTTCTCTCTCTCATTGCCTGCCACGGCTACATAACAAGTTAGTCACGCTATTTAAAAATTGTGTCAGTGCTTTTCTGAACATTTATCAAGGACCAAATAAGATGCCCCAAAATATTGTGATTCAGTGATGCACAGACCTCAATGGTTCAGGAGCCAAATTAGCAATCAACATTACCCAAAAGAGCCTCAGTAGTGTGAATTCATTGTTTCATTTACTATAATACTCTATATTCGTACTACATAAGCATCCTGATTGATTAATAATTATATCACACAGTGATTTAATATCATGTGCTCCAAAAAGCAGCAGGAGACACACTAAGGAGCCACTTGCAGCTCCCAAGCCTGAATATCACTGGTGTGATTTCTCAAATCCTGCAGATATAAACAAAATGCAGTTATAAATTACACTTTTAATAAAGATGAGATTACAATTTCAGGAATCATTACAAACTAGGGTTTGCACATGTTAAATTCTGTTGATGGTCACTTCTCTTCTGCAAGCCCTCTTCCAAAATGTAATAGAACTGGAAACACTGGGAGTTGTAATGCATCTCAGCGGTAGTGTTAAAATAAGCTATAAGTCTCTGAAATCATTAACTACAGCACTTGCCTGTGCAAGGAAATATTCTCAGCTAGATCATTTGTAAAACACCAATTTGAGACTTCACACCTCAAAATAAGAGCAACCAATTTAGCAAATTGGTTCAAGCACTATATTTGTCACTTCAGAACGCAAAGTTCTACATTTATCGTGGTTAAATTCACAGGACGTTTGCCACTACAATTTGT
This sequence comes from Lepidochelys olivacea, assembly GCF_965140295.1. NCBI lineage: Eukaryota > Metazoa > Chordata > Testudines > Cheloniidae > Lepidochelys > Lepidochelys olivacea. Next base: position 96,164,950 of record NC_140418.1, on the reverse strand, counting down.
GAATAATGTTAATTTTGTGTTATTGCCTTTTAAGAAATATATATTTTTACTGAGGACAGGAAATCCAAGGAAATGTTGGGTCTTGAAGATAGGAAACAGGGATAAACAATAGGAGATATGCAGCAGCATCAGAAGCATTGAGTACACAAAAATGTGCATATATTTAATCTCATACATGTAATTCTGAACAGTGCCTATTCACCTGACAAAGATACAAGCTTGAAAAGCAGTTAACAAAAAGTGAATGGAATTTCATATATGCTCTGTTTTAACAGAAGTGTTCAGTATTGTACACACACAATTGACTACATGATATAAAATACCAGAAACTGCTTCCTTCTACCTAAATTAATCTTCCTTCAGCTTAAACACTGATCCTGTACCGCAAACAAACATAAGGTATCACTATGAAATCTACAGACAGAAGTTTAAGCACTGCACAATGTTTCTGACTGTTCTGAATTAGGCTGATTTTTTAAAGGAACATTTGCTGCAGTCAAAATTATTATACTTAAGTCTCCCATTATCTGCAGTCAGGGAGTCTTAGGGTATGTCTACATTACAAAACTATATTGACCTAAGTTACGTTGACATACAGCCACCACAGTAATTCAATCACTTTTATGCGTCCACACTACGGTCATTGCGTCAGTGGTGTGCATCTTCACAAGGAGCGCTTGCGCTGATTGAACCGTCAGTGTGTGGCATTGTGGGATGGCTTATGAAGGCCAGCAACAGTCGATGTAAGCCATGCAATGTTTACGCTGACATTGCATCGACCTAAGAACTATGCCTCTCGTGGAAGTGGAGTTAAGTTGGCATTGTGGGTGAGTTACCTCGGCGGGAGCTACATTTTAGTGTAGATACTTACAGAGTTAGGTCAATGCAAGGCAGCTTACGTCAACCTAATTCTGTAGCATAGACCAGGGCTTAGCGAATACACATATAATATCAACGTGGCAGTTCAGATACCTTTATAATAAGGGGAGGGTTGCTGTTTAAGATTTTAGGCAGGCATTGGTCTGTTTCCTCAGCAAAAGTTGGTTGAACAGGAAAATGATGTGCCTGAAATTAGAGAAAACAACTAAATTTGTTCATAGAATCATAGAATATCAGGGTTGGAAGGGACCCCTGAAGGTCATCTAGTCCAACCCCCTGCTCGAAGCAGGACCAATTCCCAGTTAAATCATCCCAGCCAGGGCTTTGTCAAGCCTGACCTTAAAAACCTCTAAGGAAGGAGATTCTACCACCTCCCTAGGTAACGCATTCCAGTGTTTCACCACCCTCTTAGTGAAAAAGTTTTTCCTAATATACAATCTAAACCTCCCCCACTGCAACTTGAGACCATTACTCCTCGTTCTGTCATCTGCTACCATTGAGAACAGTCTAGAGCCATCCTCTTTGGAACCCCCTTTCAGGTAGTTGAAAGCAGCTATCAAATCCCCCCTCATTCTTCTCTTCTGCAGGCTAAACAATCCCAGCTCCCTCAGCCTCTCCTCATAAGTCATGTGTTCTAGACCCCTAATCATTTTTGTTGCCCTTCACTGGACTCTCTCCAATTTATCCACATCCTTCTTGAAGTGTGGGGCCCAAAACTGGACACAGTACTCCAGATGAGGCCTCACCAATGTTGAATAGAGGGGAACGATCACGTCCCTCGATCTGCTCGCTATGCCCCTACTTATACATCCCAAAATGCCATTGGCCTTCTTGGCAACAAGGGCACACTGCTGACTCAGATCCAGCTTCTCGTCCACTGTCACCCCTAGGTCCTTTTCCGCAGAACTGCTGCCTACCCATTCGGTCCCTAGTCTGTAGCGGTGCATTGGATTCTTCCATCCTAAGTGCAGGACCCTGCACTTATCCTTATTGAACCTCATCAGATTTCTTTTGGCCCAATCCTCCAATTTCTCTAGGTCCTTCTGTATCCTATCCCTCCCCTCCAGCGTATCTACCACTCCTCCCAGTTTAGTATCATCCGCAAATTTGCTGAGAGTGCAATCCACACCATCCTCCAGATCATTTAGGAAGATATTGAACAAAACCGGCCCCAGGACCGACCCTTGGGGCACTCCACTTGATACCGGCTGCCAACTAGACATGGAGCCATTGATCACTACCCGTTGAGCCCGACAATCTAGCCAGCTTTCTACCCACCTTATAGTGCATTCATCCAGCCCATACTTCCTTAACTTGCTGACAAGAACACTGTGGGAGACCGTGTCAAAAGCTTTGCTAAATCACTAGTTATATTATGCAGAACAAACGCTGAAATAAACCATTAGTGAGACACCACAGTCAAGTTAATTTTTGTCATTTGCCAACCTGACAAGCTACAAAACTATATACCCAAAAGCTTTGACATCTTGTTAAACAAGCCGTGGTTTTTAATGCAGCAAAAACGGACTTCAATATCTATTTTTAAACTGACAAGAATCAGACAAGTCACTCAATTTATCTTAATACCCTTCAAATAATCCTTGTGGTTAAACATTAGGGACACCATCCCATATTTTACTATGTCTTACGAAAAAGCCACAACATAACACAAAGTGATGCACAACCAATTACCAGAAGGGCAGATCAACCTAAACTGTATTGGTCAAATAGCAAGCTCAAAGTTAGACATAGTTAGCTGTGTCCTAAGGAGTCAAGGTCATTAAAGGGGCACAGTCAGTTTTAACATTTCTATAACTCCTTAGGTTAAAATTATTTGTTTTAAATCATCTAATTTAGCTGTCATTCTGATGCTCACATTTGATACTTCCGGCTTTCTGGTTCTCATGCTACAACATTTAGACTGCAAACGTTGAAGGGAAATGTTTAAATCCCAACACAAAGCTGATTTAATTCCATTACAAGTATCCATCAATGTACTTCTAGTCACATTACATTTAGTTAAAATGATATGATGTACAGTTTGGGCGTAGACTCCCGAGCAGTTTCAGATTTAAAGCAGACTATCCTTGAAACCATTTTTTTTCTTCCCTCCATTTCTAAATAGAAACTTTAAGTTCTATCACATTAAAAAACCAAACAGCTAATAAAATGACTTCAAGCAGAATAAGAATTGCTCTAGGAGACCTACCAGCTTACACCACATTCAACTACTTTTGGTGAGCTGAACAACCTAAAAAAACCCCACCACATCACCTTCTATGGGTAAACAAACTTTCCCTGTGATCTCTTCTGTTGAATAGCCAAAAAATATTTTATAAGGAAACCTCAGGGTCTAGAGGCATGTTTTGAGGCCTTTAATAAATGGGACACTTTCTTCAGAAAGTTCCAATTTGGAAATTAAGGTGGACTTAAAACAGACCAATAGAGAAACTAAAAATGCCAGTTTTAGACTCTCAACAGGGCAGCAATAAATTATGTGGAATTCTTAAGGATTCTACAAAGGTGCATAGGAAAATGTAATTATTTTTAAATTATACTAAAAGCTGAAGTAATCATATCCCTGGATTTCCTGAAGGACTTGAGAGGGAGGACTTCTATAAATTCATTTGAATCTTTGTATTTCATTAATAAACTTTAATCCTCCTATTTGAGTCTCTGAAGTTGTTTTTATTAAAATAAACTGCTTTGGCTTTCAATTTTTGTCATGCTTGCCTTACTGATATTACCCTGGCACAGTCTTCTAATCACAGAAAAGTTACTTATATTTTGAAAAATAAAGACCAAATTCTCCCAGTGTTCTCAAAGTAAAGGGGAGTACATATCTCCTCTGATATTGCTAAAACTTCCTGCCCATGTTTGTAGAAAAACTTCATTGCATTCTGAATTTGTTTGTAGGTCAGTATTTCCCAAACTTTTGGAAGTCACACTACCATTCAGGAACATGAAACCAACTGCAACCCATTTCAGCCCTGCCATAAGTTGTCAAAGGCCTGCTCATATTTTACATTTTCACAATACAACAACACCTCCTCTCGTCTTACATGATTTTATGACTAGTAAAATGATTAATGTAGATATTTAATCATTAGCATTTGAGCTAGCACCTATTGAAATAGGGCAGTTCAAACCTCAAAGCTATCGTTCCAGGATCTCTGAAAATTGAGGTAGCCATCACTGCATCAGTTATAGTTGACTCACATTTTGAAGGTTTTCTCCATCTTCATACCAGCTAGAGATTTTGAATGAAAGCTGACACTCTGAACAACTGAGATGCCTGCCCCATATTTTAAGAAAACATTGCTTTAGGTTTTAAAACCTCAGCCCTTTTTTTTCCTGCTAAGCTGCAGCTCAGCAAAGTCTACGAAAAAAAATAATGTTATGGGGGGATGGGAGGGATTTTTATTCTCTGCTGTCTTACAAAAAAAATATCTAAACTAGACAATGAGGAATAAGACTCCAATTCTTTACCATTGGGACTCCACTGTTTCTTTTATTGAATCATGGTCTCAGCTTTAAATACATTATGAGTCATATTAAAATAAATCTTTTTAGCCATATTAATTTGATGCTTAACAATTAAGTAAAAGAGAAGAAAAATTTATTAATTCCCAAGATGCTTTGAAATCTCTTTCAATAGCTCAGCCTGTATTCTGTTAAACCAAAATTGTTTGCATTACAGAGTTATGTACTTTGGGGACTTTGTTTGAAGTTTCTAAAAAGGTACAGTTCACCAAATGTTGGCTGAGCACATGATGCTCTCTCATTTCAAGTTGAGCTACTGCAATAAAAAACAGATATTCTCCAAATATTAGTTTTCCATTTAAACTGTAGTTGTCTATAGATGCCACAACCTTTCTATGCTATTGGAAAGGGGAAGGAAAATGGTTTAAACAATCAAAGAAGGGATGGGAGATATCCATCAGCTAGTCTCTGCATTAAAGCATGGGCCCTGCTCTGTAATGTTTGAGAACCACTGGTTTAAACTATTCTAAGTGAATATTGCTTTTAAACATAAGCATTTTTTCCCCCACAACATTGATGTCTTCCCCATATAACAGTCACCCAATACTAACCTCTGTAGCATAGATTTTGAAGAGTAGCCATGCAATGTGCCAAGTAATCAGAAGAAATATACCACATAACCAGGTATGGTAGAGCAAGGATAGATCCAGAAGACCAGTAAGTGTGTCAAGAGGATGAAGTTTACTGGGGGTAAAAAAAAATTTGGATATATCTCTCCAAACACATTTAGTATTGGAAAATGCTTATAATTGACTACTGCAACACAAAATATTTAAGGATTAAAGCTTACTATGAGAAATTTAGTTACTTGGACAAACATTTTATCAAAAACCCATTTAGTTCTTTTTACTTGTTAGCACTGATAGCTCTGTAAGATCCAAAACTCTTCAGTCAACTAACAGTGATGTTAAACTCCCAACATTTGCCATTTTAAACAAGGAATTGTCATAAGTAAAGAGATTCTACAAAGACTGGGAGGAGAATATATACGGAATACATGTATGTGATGTGAGGGAAAAATATTCCCTTCTTGTATTCTAAAAGGCAGTCATTTGTACTACTTACCTATCTGTATGAAGGTCCATTGTGGTACTTATCCATGCTCTTGGAATGTAACCTAAGCAGTAACAGAATGACATGTAAAATAGATCTCAAACTTTGAAGTGTACAAAAAAAGGCTAGTAAGAAATTTCATGTCAGAATGAAGGTAGATTATACACAAATGAAGACTGGCAACATGTGTATAGTGGAAAAAGGTGATATTTTTCAGAGACTGACTACAAAAAGAATGGATGTCTTTTAGGATTAAAGCCCCTGACTAAATCAGGAGACGTGGACTCTACCCCTCAGTCTATTAATGGCTTCTCTAAGGGTCTCATACAAGTGACTTCTGTAACAGGGCTAATGCACATCTACTTCACAGGGCTGTTACAAAGATAAATGTCAGTACAAGACTTTGGAATCTTCAGTGGAAAATGATCTAGAATACTTTGCATTTCCAAAGTACCGTCATTACCTATAGAATATAAATATGGCAAGTGGAAGAGGAATACTTCAATATCCTTTAGGCTTAGAATACAAAATGGCCATGATTGTGTGGCTGAGCCAGTAAGCCATTCATCTACACTTTACCATAATGGTGAAAAATGCTTATTTTACTTACCTAATAAAAAAACCTAAGCACCCTGGACAAGTTATGTTTAGGGCTGAATAATAAATATTAATTGGTTAAATAATTCTCTTAGTATATAGGGACAAGAAAAAAAAAGTGTCAGAACTCTTACCAAAAAAATAATATGCAACACAGATGTTTCTAACCAAGTACAGTGATTCCACACAACTACGTTTAACCAGCAGGGGCAAAGATCTTCTGAAACGTAAGTACTTGTATTGCTAAAAAAAAAAAAAAAAAAAAGATAGATTAGTTGAAGCACTCTGCATTCAAAGGAAATCAAGTATGATAAAGTCCTCAAACAAATGCAATCAACCTGAAGTCTAGTCAATTTTAAAAGATTAATTAGAAGTAGTTTCGGATGTTGCCCATAACTCCTGAGTCCCCCGGTTGTAGTTTCTGCAATTGAAATCAGAAAGAAAATGTGATTGTACAGTCTTTTTCCCTCCCCTGTTTCTGTGTGTGTGTGTGGGGGGGGGGGGGGGGGGGGGAGGAAACACAAGTAGAAAAAATTTACCACACAGAAGAAACAGGGAAATTGACTATACATACACACAAACACAATTAATTTGTGCCAAATGCACAAAGTAAATTGCGAATGGAGGAAAGTATGTTTCTTCTCTATTCTCTTAATCAGAGCCTCAGGTGTTCTATTCTAAAAAGCAGGAAAATATTCAGACAACAGTAGGATTTTTAAGTTTATGACAATCCTTCAAAACCATGAAATAGAGGCAGATAGTCATATTACATATTTCCTTTGGAAACTGAAAAGAGTCTCACCAATAAAATGTATGCAAGATTTACCTTCTCATTTAGATAAACAGTCTCAGAAAAGGAGAGTTGCCAATATGAAACTGCAAGCTTCTAAAACTATATCAGATTTTATTATAGGAAGCACATGTAAATTTACTGACAAACCAGCACAAAACATGGTGTTGATACTCTTAATTTAGTTTAAACCTGGCATGTATCAGTTTAGTTTAACTAAATCTGTTTAAGACACCTTCAGTTAAACCAGTACACCTGTGTTTAGACCAAGCGTTGGTCTAGAAATCAACTGGGATCCATTACTGCTCCTAGATTCTGAGGTAGTAGCAGTAGCAAGAGTCTACCTCTTCAGGTACCCTTCAAAAGCACCCAGTAGCTTCAGCTAGTGCAGAATACAGCAGCCCACAAGCACTATACACATGTAACCATAGTGATTGATGGCTGACTTTTTGCTTGAGTGTGATTCAAGCGGTTATGATTTATGTTTGAATTAGTTTAGTAACCTATTCATTGAAAGCTTGTTTTTCCCCTACATCATGAGGCTTAGAATACACAGGCCACTCCTGATGCAAGTTCCTGGAGTTAAACTCAATGGCAGGGCATTCTCACATCTGGAATTCACTACCACAGTGGTCCACCTGAGCCAGAATTTACCATGCTTCAGGGCTGTGTAAATTTTACTTGGTTGTAACAGTAAGATTTTTGGTTTATTTTAACATTAGGATTTTATGGGATCTGGGGAGGGATTGCTAGGATTTAAGCTAAAAGCCTTGTTTGGTTTAATAAAAGAATGCAAGTGCTTGGCCACTGGCACCCACATATGTTTTGATACTGGAAGTAGACCAAAAAAAATAAACAACCCTCCAAGTTTACCCTTTGTCATTTGAGCTGATTAGATATTTATCTTTACAAAGATTTTTAGCCTCTTACCTGTATGATTGGAAATGGCAAATAGTTCATATTGTTAACAAGGTACAAGAGACTATAATTGTAGCCCATGAAAGCTCCAGACAGCAGGAGGAAGACGTGATACTCATTTAGGCACATGTGTTGAACAGCACCATCTAGGCTAAAGTAAAGAAATGATTTATAACAACATATAATACTGTAAATTACTATTCTAGACTTCATTTTAGCTTCTAACTTTAGTTAAGCAGAGCTTTGATTTTATTCATCTGATTGGTGTAAATGAAAAATATTCCCAAGTATCAGCGAGGGATGTATACCAGAGCAAGTTTTATCCGAGCTGCTAGTCCTATTATCTGTTCTTGCTACTTGTCTATCATGGGGTGGGGGGGACTAAGATCTTCTGAAGATGCCATATAGAACAGGAGACAGGTTCTTAGGTCATTTTACAGCTGAAGGGTCATTTGACCTTTTCAGCATTGAACCTGCAGCAAGGGAGATTTAGGTTAGATCACGGACACTCAGACTGAGGCTTGTGAGCCACAAGTAGCTCTTTATGTGTCTCCTGCAGCTCTTTGCAATGCACGATATTAAAACACTGATTTAATTATTAACCTAAGTTATTAACTGACCAGGATGTTTTTACTACATTATTAACCAATTGTAGCTGATAAAATAATACTTGGTCATTTTACTGTGAAATTTTTTTATATACACCTCTACCCCGATGTAACACGGTCCTCGGGAGCCAAAAAAATCTTACCGCGTTACATGTGAAACCTCATTATATCAAACCTGCTATAGAGGGCTGGGTAGGGAAGACTGTGCCTCCCCAAACAGCCTGGCCCCGCCCCCTATCCAACCCCCACCTACTTCCCACCCCCTGACTGGCCCCTCAGAACCCCGACCCATCCAACCCCCAACCCCCTCCCCCCGGCTCCCTGTCCCAACTGCCCCCCTGAGACCCTCTGCCCCTTATCCAACCCCCTGGCCCGGTCCCCTTAACACGCTGCTCAGAGCAGAGTGTCGGAGCCAGACATGCTGCCGCCATAGGTGCCGACTCTGAGTGCTCCAGGGCTGGAGCACCAATGGAGAAAAATTGGTGGATGCAGAGCACCCCCCGGCAGCTCCCCGCCTCAGCTCACCTCTGCCTCGGAGCATGCCACCGCTCCGCTTCTCCCGCCCCCCCCACCGCGCCAAACAGCTGATTCACAGCAAGCCTGGGAGAGAGGGAGAAGCGGAGAGCTCGGGGGAGGAGAAGCGGAGCAGAGGTGAACTGGGGTAGGTAGCAGTTCCTCTGCCCCCCCCACCCCGGTTACTTGCTGCTGCCCCCCCCCCCACCCCCAGCTCACCTCTGCTCCGCCTCCTCCTCTGATGCCGCTCCGCTTCTCCCCCCTCCCTCCCAGGCTTGCACAAATCCCATCGTACCGTTTAAATATGAATATATAGTACTATAGTAAATGAAACAATGAATTCACACTACTGTGTCTCTTTTGTGTAATGTATACCAATTAAGGTTGTGGAATCCCCCTCACTGGAGGTTTTTAAGAACCTGTTAGACAAGCCACATCAGGGAATGTCTAAGTATTCCTGGTCCAGCCCCAGCGTAGGGGGCTGACTAGAAGATTGAGATCCTTTCTAGTCCTACATTTTTATGATTCTATAGTCCATTTCTATTAATAATCATAGTAACTTAGAGGGTCAGGGCTTCTGGTCAAACTTTAAAAAAAAAAAAAAATTATCCACAGCAGTGTTTGTAAACTAATCACTTGTCATTCTTCACTGAAGTACTCTTCTCCTTCCAGTACTCATACTAAAGCAAGTTTAAGAACAGACACACAATTGCTCATCTTTTGCTAGAAGTTAAAGGGTTATTTCCTCTAGGAAACGTCCAGTGAACTCATTTTAGTACAAAACGGTACTACTTGCACAATACTTGGTTCCACTATTAACAAAAAAAGTCACCTTTCTGAAGCTGTGCAGGGTAAAGCAAGGAACTGGAACTTCCCCTTAGTCATAACTGCAGCACACCATGCCATCAGCATTCCCATTATAGCATGAACAACCGAATGGATAACTTGCCGTGGGTGAATAATCTTTCCTAACAGTGCTAATCGAGAGCAGGGAATAGAAGGCACAACTGCAAATAAAAAAAAAAAAAAAACCATGGAGGATTATCATCTACTGCTAAATAAAACTCATAGTTTGCGTTTCATTTGCATGTGATACCTTTGACACCACAGAACACTTTAGTTATAATCAACCATAAGCTGATATAAATAGAGAAAAGTAACTCGGCGGCACAGAGGAGAGTTTCAGGCGTATGAAGTAGCACAAGGATAACAGCAGATCCCCTTCCTACTCCAAAGTGCAGTTATATTAGTGGGGCAGAGCAAAATGGCTGGTGAATACATGGAAATATATAGCACTGGAACAAGCTTGTACAGAATTTTGAATTGGAAGAGGAGCCTGTCCAGGGGACACTGCTCCGTTACTACATTCACCGCTGGTGATCTAACTTCCCAAATGCAAGTGGATTGTTGAGGCTACATACAGAATCCAAATTTTATGGAAGAACCTGAAATTAAAATAGTTATTTTAAAGAGGATCAGGGGTTTTTTTATTCAGTGTTTCTGACCAGAGCAAGTCAATTTGACTATTAGGAAGTGTCTAACACTGATGCCACCATTAGATACCTAATTAAAATAAGCTTTAAGGCATTCCACTTTCAATCAATCCATACAGCACTGTATAAAGCCAATACATAAAGTATAAAAACAAAATCCTTCAAGACAGTCCTCTCATTTAGCTAAAGGTTAAATATCTTGTTGACAGCAATTTTCATAACTCACCTGCATAAAATTCAACATTGAAGATGCTTATTATCAGTATCACCACTGACATAAGAAGGATACAAAAGATGACATAGGAAGTATACCAATCATTGAATGAATCTAAAATGAAAGAGAAGACACTGTTCATAAGGTGCAATAGTACAGTATAAAGCTATGATACTAGCAAATGTTTAATACTGAGCATCTAGGTACATAATGCATAATCACAATCAATAGGTTCTTATTTCATTAAGAATGTAGTATTTTGTAATGTGCAGCTGCACAGTGGTTCTAGATAAACAATCATACTTCAATGAAGCATGTTGTGTATCTTAGTAATTGGATTGGTCATACATGAAAATACAGAATCTTGCAATTTAATTTGGACACATGCATGTATTTCTAACATAGCTGAAGAAATTCCCCTTTCAGCAATAGCACCCATACCTAGACAAACCTTACTATGAAAATTAAGGCCTGGTCTATACCACAAAGTTAGGTCGGTGCAAGGCAGCTTACATGGACCTAGTTGCACACGTGTCTGTACTTAAATCCATCTCCCACAAATGTAAGTGCTGACATAACACCAGCCCCCGAGTGGTGTTGAGCCGTGGTCAATGTACTGGGTTCAATATACCATCAGTGTACACACTGCATTACCTGTTGACCCTAACAATCCTCCAGCAGCTGTCCCACAATGCCCAACAGACCACTCCAGCCACAACTGTGAATTCCACTGCCCACGGGTCACAGACTGAAAGCTCCCCCAGCCCTCCCTTTAAAACCCCAGAGAATTCCTGAAATGCCTTTTCCCTGGTTGTCCAGCTTGGTGAGCACTCCTATCTGCTCTCCGTTGTTGTGCACAACTGCCCCGCTAGCCATGCTGGCTACACGCTCCAGATGTGCTCTGACCTGGAGTAGACAGCAGACATTCGATCTCCTGGGTCTGTAGGGAGAAGAGGATGTGTAGGCACAGCTCTGATCCAGCTGTAGAAATGTCAACATCTATAAGCAGATTGCTTGGGGGAGGCAGGTAAAGGGGTATGACAAGGACCAGCAACAGTGCCTCGTGAAAGCCAAGGAACTGGAGCGGGCATACCAGAAGGCCAGGGAGGTCAACAATTGATCCAGTGCGAAGCTGCAGACCTGCTGCTTTTACAAAGAGCTGCATACCATCATTGGGAGAAAGCCCAACACTATCCTGACCATCACCATGGATGCCTCTAAGGCGCCAGAGTCACAGGCCTCTACCATGAACAGAGAGGAGGAGGTGGTGAATGAGGAATATGAGAGAAAGGCAAACAGGGGGGTCAGGCTGTGTCATGAGTCAGGTCCTGTTTTTGACTCCACCGCAGTCCAGCCAGTCCCCGCAGTTGAGCACAGGCATGCACAAAGCAGGGGAAGGAACCTCAGATAAGCATGAAAATTTTTTTCCAATTACACTAATAGCACCCCCAACTTAGCAAGACACAGCTACTGACTTTTCATTAATTCAGTGGTTTTCAATGTGGGGTGAGACTATGTCTAAGATTTCCATAGTGGTCCATACTTTCATTTGGAATTTTTTTTAAGGGTCCACAAGTGAAAAAAGGTGAAAACCATTGCATTAATTTACCTGTACTATAAAAGGTAGTGGTACAACAAAGACGTAGAGCTGATATCTGCTTCTCATTCCCCTCCAGACTGAGACAAAGGTGGCCATGCAGAGCAGTTTGTTTACATACAGACGAAGGTCCCTTGAATCTCCTGAGAGCTCTCATTGAAACTTGCATGGAGGTACTCTGCAGTCCTCTCCTAAAGGTTTCTAGGGCTGGCAGTCTTATTTCTTCCTCTGTGGTAGAACACTTTCCCATGCCATTTGGTGAGGACTTCAGCAAGAGTCATTGCCATAAAGAGGCTAGCAGCATACAGGCCTGGGAAGCTTCGGGATGCCAATAGCAGTTGTGTTCTCTGCTTTTGTTATCCTCAGGACTGAGATATCAGCTAAAACAACCACCACCACCTGTGGAAAAGGGTGCCAGTGCTCTGTACTCAGTTTCATGCAACCAAGCAGTTCCCTCCTTATTTCCCTCACCCCTGGCGAGTCATATTCACCATGACTGGTGCCATGAACAAGCACTCCGAAAAAAGAGTGCCAATAAGCAGGTCTTACTTAAACACCTAGGGGAGCAAAAGAAGGGGGGAATTCTGAATCCTAAGTTTCATTTTCCATTCCTACTATATGGACAATGGTACCTCTATGTGTTTTACGTGGTGATGTAGCTGTTGAGGCCTTGAGAGGTACAGTCTCCAAGTTTAACAATCCCAGGCTCAACTGCCATTTCAGTCAGTGGAGAACTGCAGCACAATGCCTCCCCGCCATGGCCTCAAGGCCTGCCTGCCTACCCCTACCACTCCACACTGGGGGAAAAGCATGGACAACCACAGCTTCATATACACTGACCTGGGAGAGCCATGGTTGATGTATGGGTAGCTACAACTGACAGTGTTCCCTGCTCTTGTTTGTTTATTGAGATTCTAAATGATTTTACGTTAAAATGTATTTACTTTTAAATTCTTCAGATTTTTTGTTTGTAGCTGTTTTTGTAACTGAATACAACTCTCTTGTTTTGAAAATTATTCATGTTTATTAGTTAAAAACATAGGGTGGATAATGCCTGCTGGCAGTGAGAGTAGTGCTGTTGTATACTCACAACCCATAGGATCAGTGCCAGTCGTCATCATAAATGACCTGTCATCATAAAATGTACAGCAAACACCACAACATTATTAACTGCACTGTCAGTGATATATGCACAGATGTGCAGCAAGCACAAATCCTGACAGATCCCCAAGCTGCAGCACCAGGTTGAGCACAGTACACCACAGCACATTACAATGGCTAGCTGCTGAAGCGGTCTTTCAAAGCCGCCTTATGCTACCCAGCTCCTCACTGAGCTCATTTAACAGCCCTTGCGTCTGACTGTTCAAACTCAGACAGCCAGTTCACCTCAACCTTCTACCTCTGCAATAATCCCCCCCCGGCTCCTGCCTTTGCTTCACAAATATCATGCAGGACAGAACAGGCAGCTATAACCACTGGGATATTTTTCACACTGAAATCCAATCTGGTGAGGAAACAATGCCAACACCCTTTCAATCTACCAAAAGCACATTCAATTCTTATTCTGCATGTGCTGAGCCTGTAGTTGAATCTTTCCTTGGTGCTGTCAAGGTGGCCAGTGAATGGCTTCATGAGTCAGGGATAGGCTGGATCCTATGCCTACTGCCATTTCAACATTGCCAACGGTAATCTGCTGGACAGAAGAGAAGGTCCCTGTTTGTAGCTCTGTGAATGCTGTAGCTCTGCATGACAATAGCCCCCCACTGTGGATTTTTCTACTCCAGAATTACTTCCCACTGATTGGTAGCAATCCAAAGCATTGCAAGTTGACAGTGTGAGCATTACTCGCTTCTCCACTATCCGTGCAGTTCCCAGTTTGGTGTCCATGCGTTGGACGACGGGGTGGAGGGGAGAGCTCAGCACACAGATCCAGGCACGTGGCCTTTTGCATCCAAAAGTTCTACAGCCACTGCTCATGTCCCAGACCTGCACTGCAATCCAATCCCACCAGTCAGTCCTTATTTCTCAGGCCCAGAAGTGGCACTTCCTCATCCGCAGCTGCTCGGTGAACGCTACCAAGAACCTTGAGTTGGTTCTTGCTATGTCTCAAGGCAAACTGACCACATGGAAATCATCAGGCTCCCCGCAGTTCTTCTTGCCACTCTGCAAATACTGGAGTATCATGCATCCTATGCTTGCAATGGTCATGACGATAGTGCAGAGCTGTGCAGGCTCCATGCTTCTGTCAGAGATGGCCGACAGTGACAAGTGCCATGCAGGTTCATAGGAAATTGAAAATAGATGCTAAAATTATAGGATAGAGATATTATGGGATGGATAACACTGAATTATGGGTATTTGACCACATTTCTCCCAGTCACCCTTGTGAGACTCCATTCTGCCCCACCATGCATTGCCAAAACCACCCAAAAGACAGTGCACTGAACAGTGGCAGGTTATATACTGGGATACCTACCCATACAGCACTGCACTGTGCATCAACACAAGCACTCCTAGTGGGTGCCTGCATCGCCAACCCAAGGAGTCAAGTATGCGCACACACACACGCAATATACTAACTGTGAAGGGTGTATGCCAAAACTTGTGTTGGCAAAACTTTTGTCGTGTAGAGAGGCTTACGATATTAGTTATTTGGTAATTACTTTTTGTTTGTTTATTCCTTTTTCGGAAGGGTAGGAGAAGATGACAGCTCCCTGAAAGCCTGAATGTCACAACTACTAGGATTTCCAGTTGGTGTTTACTAGAGACCATCAACACCACTCCTGTAAACATACGTTTTCCTTTTGCACTCTATTTAATATGTAGCATATATTTATCTCCTTCCTCAGACACTTTAACAAACCATTGAACCTTTGATAAAGATAAGTATCAGCCTTTATCATTTAAGCACCGAGTTAAGTTATATATTGGAAAGCATATTTACATATCAGTTCCCACAAATTTAGAAAGGTCTCAAATGCAGGTAAACCAGTATCCCTAGAGCACTGATTCTCAAAACTCTGGTTCACCAGTGGTTCTACAGAGCACCTCAACATAACTCAAAGAATTAAACACTTTGAAAACCAGACAGTGGAGGGTGATTTATGAGATGAACTTTCACTTACAAAGGATTCCACAGGGAAAAATAGTTGGAAAACAGAGTTCAGTAAGAGTGGTGAATTTAAAAATTAAGGACTTGATTCAGTCTTGAAATAAAGTGATTCCCAGGCTACGCAAGCCCTCCAAAACTCAGTTTTCAGCACAGTGCCGTTGCCAATATAGTTATTTTTAATTTAATCAGAGCATAAGCAGCAAGCAGAAATAGAATACTTTAACAATTGCACAGAGGGTTAAACATTTCACGTGCAGGGAAGGACACCTACTTGAAATCCATTGTACAGGATGAAACAAGTCAATGCTGCTAATACTTATGAAGACTGCCGTACACAGAGGTAGTAGTAGTATTGACCAGGCAATACTAGCAGCCACTCTCCAACCCAAAACCTAAAAAGACAAAGGAAAACATGAGTAGGAGTACAGTACAAATCTTAAATACTGTCTCTGTAAACCAAATACCAGCCAAACCACCACATAACCCAATTTATCAGAGAAGTCAGATACTTGTGCAATATTGTCCACACCAAGCATTCAAAAAGCATGCAGCTGGTCCCAATAAACCATGAGATTAACCTAAAATTCATGAGATTTTAGAGATAATAAATTTGGGGTTCTTTTTAGTTGACTTCTGGTTTGTGAACTTTTAAGTGGCAACTGCATCGTGTTTTCAAGCTTTTCCCTGCAACCATGAGAGTTAGAAACATACAAGTTTGATTTTTTAAAAAAGGAAAACCAAGGATTGGTCTATACCTAAAACTTTGGTCAACCTAACTATGTCACTCAGGGCTGGGAAAAAAATTGCACCCTCATGACGTAATAACATCAAACTAACCCCCTCTATAGAGGCAGTTAGGTCAATACATGAATTCTTTTGTCCACCTAGCTACCACTGCTCGTGGGGGTGGACACACTCCAGTAATGAAAAAATCCCTTATATTTCTACTGCAAATGCCTACATTACAGTGGCATAACTGCAGTGCTGCAGCTGTGCAACTTGTAGCATAACATACCATGAGAGTCTCACATAATCAGTCAACTCCAGCAAAGTTTGTAGTAAAATGGCAAGAACTGGTAATGCTGCTTGTGACCTGCTGCACACGTGAAAGCGAACATTTGTGGCAAATGGCAAAAAAGAATGAGGACCCATGATTCATTGTTCCTGAAGCAAGATCTCTTTTGATTGTCCCCATTATGTCCTGAAGTTAATTTTCAGGCTGGGATCTCCAAGAACCCGAGTTTGGCGCTTAAGAGCCATTGAAACGCAACAGGATTCAGGCATTTAACTCCCTTTGGCACCTGCAGAATTGCAGCTCCCAGGGGTTCAGTCACGTTCCGGATCCCGCCGCCCAAGGGCGGCCAGTCACTGCGCACCCCCCCGCCGCCTGCGAGGCCCGCATTACCCAGCCGGGCACCGGCATCGAGTCCCGCCGCCCCCTACCGACCCAGGCAGGCGGCGGGCACTGCGATGCTTTCGGCCAGACCCGCCACTGGCCGGAGGTCCCCGCTGTGCGCAGGGCGGGCTCCACACACCCGGTGCAGTCCAGGGCACCAGCCCCAGGCGGCCAAGCCCCGGGTAGGGGCCCTGACGCGCGGGATCAGGCCAGGCCACGGTCCACCCAGCTCCCGTAGGATCAACCCCGCAGAACAGCCCGGGGGGGACCGTCGCTCGGCCTAGGGGACCCAGGACCGCTACTCCGCTTCCTAGGGGCGAGGCCTGAGGCGGTTGCCCCGACAACCGGGCCTGGGGCCCCTACGCTGCCGCAGGGCGGGGGCCTGAGAACGGCGCGGGGCGCGGCCCTCACCTGCCTGAGCAGCGCTTGCTGCTCCCCGCCGCCGCCGCCTGCCCTCATAGTCCCTGCAGCACGAGCCCCGCTGCCGCCGCCATTCAAAGCCGCCAGCGTTCAGGCCCCCACTTCCTCCTCCTCCGGGGCTGCTCATCTCGCTGCCTGTTGGAGCCACCCATCAGGCGCTGCGAAGGCCAGCCCCCGCAGGGCCCCCACAACCGGAAGTGACGAGGGCAAGGGAGCTGAAACTACAGCCTCTGAATCGGGCAACGGCCGAGCTTGCGCTGTACGGGCACGACCTGTCCCGGGCCTCCCGGCGTGCCTCGCGCCCAGCTCCCGCTGAGTGACCTGCGTTAGCGCGGGTCGGCAGACCGAGTCCAGTCCGGCTGTGACTTGGGTGGGGGGCCCTGGCCCAGTCCCGGGCTGCAGAGCTTTCTTTTAGCCCGTGTGTTCTCACACACAGCGCTCATTACTCACTCCTGCCCCTGGCGCTTCCTCAATACTGCTCGTGTGGCGAGGAACTGACCGTCGCCCTGGGCTCTTTCCACAGCTGAAGGGGACACAAGAGGCTACGTTGTGAGAAGAGTAATGGGATGACCCTAAGCAACCAGAGCCGTTTGAAGGCACTGCACTGCTGTGGTTTAAAAAATACAACAACAAAACTTGTGAAGACAGAGGGAAGCTGAAAGAGGAACCACAGGGGCCGGCTGTTTAAAAAAACCCGCACATATACAACACTAACACTTCAGTAAAAATGAAATCTCAAGCTCACACAGCACAGAAACTGACTTGTGATCGCCCATAATGAGATCTCATCCCATAATTGTCACAAACAACAGTAGGACAGTGGCTTCAACATGCCAATTATATTTAACGTTGTTATTTAAGCTCCAACATAATACCTCTTGTTAGGCAAGGTGGTTTTGACTCTTAGGAGTTTCAGCTGGACATTAAACTTGATAATATGAACAAACATCTTGTTGCATAAATGATGTATTCATCAAACATCCAGAACAAACCATTTGGGACAGATTTTTTTCTCAGACTAGCATAAATCTAAAGCAACTTCAGTGAAATCAGTAGAGTTATTCTAAGGAACTGTAGCAGACCCCAGAATTTAGGAGCCAATTCCCCATGCGCACATACTTTTCTTAGAATAAGCAGAGACTATTACCTGGAAACATTTTAATTTTTTCCCCTGTACCTTGTTAAAAATCAAAACTAGTAAAGGAAATGGAGGACACCACAACACTTGCAATCAGTATTTTGTTCTAGGAAAACAGAGTAGGGGGGCTTCTTCCAACAAGATTTATCTGTTGTGAACTGATGCTTTATATTAACATTTAATGTACATTACACACCTGTTGCTTTTTCTAACACCCATCAACTTGCATTTTTGTAGTCTAATACGTAAGCAGAGCATCTTTCTGTTCAAGTGTGCATCAAACAACACTGTAAAGGAAAAGGAACACTGAAAGCCAGGGCCCCCTATGGCCCATCATACATCTAATCACAGATTATGGGTAAGGCGTGTTTTTTTTTTAATTTAAAGAGAAAAATCTGAACAATTCTGCACCTATTACTTTTGAATGACTTTATGAGAGCCCATTTTTTCCTCTGTAGTTAATGGCTAATTCCAGTGCATGTATGCAATGAGGAAAGCAACTATCATTCTAGCAGTATCTTATACTTAAAATACTGCAAATTTAAATCCAACAGTATTTAAATTAAGGCTGTAGGGGTATCTATTTAATGATTAGAAGAGGAAGTGTTTACATTGCAGTATGTGAATTACACAAGGAGTGGTACAATTTATCTAGAGCAATACTTAGCACTTTACCAACTTTAATATTAATTCTTCCTCGGAACACCTGCCTCATTTCAGAAATGGGGAAAACCAAACAAAGACTGAGACACAGAAATCCTTGTAATGTATATATAGGAATAAGAAATCTTCCTTTGTCAAAGGCCACACTGACAGGAGGTGATGTTAGAACAGAGGTTCTTAACTCCTTAATTGGTCCTTAGTCGGTTAACCCATACTGTTGTTGACAAAACATAATAAAGCTACCACACACATGGGATTATTAGATTTCAAATACGGCTGTCTACCGATTAAAAAAAACTAATCATGATTAATCGCACTGTTGCTAATAGAATACTATTTATTTATATATATTTAGAATGTTTTCTACATTTTCAAATACATTGATTTCAGTTATAATACAGAATACAAAGTGTACAGTGCTCACTTTATTTTTTATTACAAATATTTGCACTGTAAAAAAAATAGTATTTTTCAATTCACCTAATACAAGTACTGTAGTGCAATCTTTTTATCATGAAAGTTGAACTTACAAATGTAGAATGATGTAAAAAAATTAACTGCATTCAAAAATAAAACAATGTAAAACTTTAGAGCCTACATGTCTACTCAGTCCATCTTCAGCCAATCACTCAGACAAACAAGTTTGGTTACAATTTGCAAGAGATAATACTGCCCGCTTCTTGTTTACAATGTCACCTGAAAGTGAGAACAGGCACTCGCATGGCACTGTTGTAGCCAGCATCGCAAGAGATTTATGTGCCAGATGTGCTAAAGATTCATGTGTCCCTTCATGCTTCAACCACCATTCCAGAGGACATGCGTCCAAGCTGATGACAGGTTCTGCTTGATAACGATCCAAAGCAGAGCGGACCAACACATGTTCATTTTCATCATCTGAGGCAGATGCCACCAGCAGAAGGTTGATTTTATTTTTTGGTGGTTTGGGTTCTGTAATTTCCCCATCAGAGTATTGCTCTTTTAAAGACTTCTGAAAGCATGTTCCACTCTTCCCTCTCAGATCTGGGACAGCACTTCAGATTCTTAAACCTTAAGTGGAGTGCTGTAACTATTTTTAGAAATGTCACATTGGTACCTCCTTTGCCTTTTGTTTCTTGACTTTAGCAAAGCTTTTGACACGGTCTCCCACAGTATTCTTGTCAGCAAGTTAAGGAAGTATGGGCTGGATGAATGCACTACAAGGTGGGTAGAAAGCTGGCTAGATTGTCGGGCTCAACGGGTAGTGATCAATGGCTCCATATCTAGTTGGCAGCCGGTATCAAGTGGAGTACCCCAAGGGTCGGTCCTGGGGCCGGTTTTGTTCAATATCTTCATAAATGATCTGGAGGATGGTGTGGATTGTACTCTCAGCAAATTTGCGGATGATACTAAACTGGGAGGAGTGGTAGATACGCTGGAGGGGAGGGATAGGATACAGAAAGACCTAGACAAATTGGAGGATTGGGCCAAAAGAAATCTGATGAGGTTCAATAAGGATAAGTGCAGGGTCCTGCACTTAGGACGGAAGAACCCAATGCACAGCTACAGACTAGGGACCGAATGGCTAGGCAGCAGTTCTGTGGAAAAGGACCTAGGGGTGACAGTGGATGAGAAGCTGGATATGAGTCAGCAGTGTGCCCTTGTTGCCAAGAAGGCCAATGGCATTTTGGGATGTATAAGTAGGGGCATAGCCAGCAGATCGAGGGACGTGATCGTTCCCCTCTATTCGACATTGGTGAGGCCTCATCTGGAGTACTGTGTCCAGTTTTGGGCCCCACACTTCAAGAAGGATGTGGATAAATTGGAGAGAGTCCAGCGAAGGGCAACAAAAATGATTAGGGGACTGGAACACATGAGTTATGAGGAGAGGCTGAGGGAGCTGGGATTGTTTAGCCTGCAGAAGAGAAGAATGAGGGGGGATTTGATAGCTGCTTTCAACTACCTGAAAGGGGGTTCCAAAGAGGATGGCTCTAGACTGTTCTCAATGGTAGCAGATGACAGAACGAGGAGTAATGGTCTCAAGTTGCAGTGGGGGAGGTTTAGATTGTATATTAGGAAAAACTTTTTCACTAAGAGGGTGGTGAAACACTGGAATGCGTTACCTAGGGAGGTGGTAGAATCTCCTTCCTTAGAGGTTTTTAAGGTCAGGCTTGACAAAGCCCTGGCTGGGATGATTTAACTGGGAATTGGTCCTGCTTTGAGCAGGGGGTTGGACTAGATGACCTTCTGGGGTCCCTTCCAACCCTGATATTCTATGATTCTAAATCTGCTGTTTGTTTTAAGAACACTTTCACATGTGCTAGGTCATCATCTGAGACTGCTATAACACGAAATATATGGCAGAATGCGGGTAAAACAGAATAGGAGACATACAATTCTCTCCCAAGGAGTTCAGTCACAAATTTAATTAACACTTTTTTTTTTTTTTAAAACGAGCATCTTCAGCATGGAAGCATGTCCTCTGGAACAGTGGCTGAATGTTTAGCATATCTGGCACGTAAATACCTTGCAACACCAGCTACAAAAGTGCAATGCGAATGCCTATTCTCACTTTCAGGTGACACTGTAAATAAGAAGCAGGCAGCAGTATCTCCCATAAATGTAAATAAACTTGTTTTATCTTAGTGATTGGCTGAACAAGAAGTAGGACTGAGTGGACTTGCAGGCTCTAAAGTTTTACATTGTTTTGTTTTTGAGTCCAGTTATGCAACAAAAGACACAAAATCTACATTTGTAAGTTACACTTTCACAATAGATTGCACTACAGTACTTGTATGAGGTGAGTTGAAAAATAGTATTTCTTTTGTTTATCATTTTTACAGTGCAAATATTTGTAATAAAAATATAAAGTGAGTACTGTACACGTATTCTGTGTTGTAATAGATATCAATATATTTGAAAATGTAGAAAAACATCCAAACATATTTAAATAAAGGGTATTCTATTAAGTGCGATTAATTTTTTTTAATCACAATTAATTTTTTGATTTAAATAGTGTGAGTTAATTGCAATTGACAGCCCTCATTTTAAATAACCTCTGGAGTTCGTTATAGGTGAAGCTGGTAGCGTCACCTATAGGCAAGGCTGCCTGCCATTACCCATTTACGAGCGTTGGTAGTTGTTTATAATGGATTTTTCAGTGTGGTAGCTGAACTGAAAAACAAAAAGTTTCAATCTGAGTTTTCATTTTTTTCCTCACCAACAACTGAAAATTTCATTCAGATTGACTTGAATTGACATTTTGGAAAGAAATGTCACTTCTACTCAACTTTTTAAAAGTCTCCATCCTCCCCCTCTTTTTTAAATTCAGTCAAAAATAATTGCTGAATTCACAAATAAATTGGATTGCCTAGAAACTACGTGTTTTGGCACATTCACTATTTGCTGAACAGATCTGAGCTAGCTCTAGCTTATAACTTACCAAACTGTTTAGACTCAAGTTTCTCACGTTGAGTATGGGCGCCCCCTCCCCTTTAAGTTTAAAACACTTTAATGCCTTAGAGCAGGTACTTGAAATTTGGAAGGGAGGTCATGCTGATGCCAGAAGTGTGCTTTTTGCAGTCGTTGTGAAAGTTCCCAAACTTGGCCAAGCTGTAAACCTTCAAAAATCTGAGTGCCTAACCTGAGTTACCTGGTTCCAAATTTACTGAAGTGCTTAATGCTCATAATTGCAACTGAAGTCAAGAAACGTGTTTTGAACACATGAACTGCTATAAAAATAAGTATTCAGGAAAAAATTAGAGCTTAGGTGTTTTAAATTGGGAACCTGAAGATAGGGAACACTTGACAATTCTGGCTTTATACTCTGGCTCAACTCTGCATCTGCATCTGGCTCAACTCTGCATCTGTAAAATAGGGACAATATTACCACTTAATCTCAGAGAGGCATACAAGGCATTCTGTGGGTATGTCTCTACTTCAATCTGGAGGTATAATTTCCATCTTGAGAGACATACCGATGCCAGCTCTCATCAAGCTAGTATACTATGAACAGAAATACAGCCACGGTGGCATGAGCGGCTACCCCTCCAAGATGATAGCCACCTGCAGGTGTGTCTAACTCCTCGAGCCACGGCAACTACATTCTTATTTTTATCATGGGTATATCTCCTCAAACCAGAAGTTTCACCTCAGTCTCAAAAGACAGCTATACCCACTATGGTGAGAGAAACCCCCATGATGAAATTATTAATTTTATATTCAACGTGGGGCTTGGATTGTGTGCATTAAATAATGAAATGTGAGGGATAAAAATAAATAGTGAAAGTAACCGTTTGCCGAGTTCACTGAATGAGGCAGAGGTCCTGTGGAAAATTGTCACTAATTACACAATCACATACTATCAATGCATACACACAAGGGGGCCAAATAAAGGTTGCATGGGAAACCTTAAGTCTGGCAGTAAACGCTTGATGTGCAACCTTAAAATGATCTTTTAAAACAAAGTACATTTTTAAAAAGTGTGATTTAAAACTAACTCAGCAAAATTCTCTCCTCCATCCTGGTTTGTAATTTAGTCTTGTAAAATGAAATTATCTGAAATATGAAAAATCCCAATAGACTGACAGAAGTGAAATTGTACAAGCTCTTCAGAAAAAAGTTCATTAACAAACATCTCTCACCTGTGAAAGAACTAAAATTCAAGACCACCCTCAGGAGCATTTTATTCTGAGATATACACTGCAATGAGTGCAAGGTATGCAGAAATTAAGAAAAAAGAAAATCCCTGTACAAGGAATAAGATCAACAGTATTAGAAGTCTAGTAGCATTCTGATGAGCATTTAGATGTCCATGAGTCATGTAACTGTACTGGCTCTTCCTTTTTCAGTTTTTGCAATTTCCATTTTCTTCAGTGAAAAAATATCTAAAATAAAATTACTGTACAGATGGGGAATACAGGCATTGTAATCTGAAAAACAGAGAAGTAGGACCAATCAATATGAAAATTCTCCACAGATAAGAGATTAAAGAGTGTACATGCATTTGTGTCTAAAAAGGGTTCTGCCGTACCATTGCAGAATTCAATTAGCCACTGGGATAAATTACTTTTTGGAGGAACGTAAAATCTTCAGTTTATTCATTATCGATAATCATGGTAAGTAAGGGTAATTAGATTGCGCCTGATCTTTGCTAGGATTAACTGGTTACACTGAAAAGAAGTCTAAGAACAAGTGGCTAATCAATAAGTACTAATAATGCTCTACTAATTTTCACACACACACCCCCAGCCCCCTTTGGTCTTCAGCCTTCCGTGGACCAGCTCCTATGGCATCGGCAGTATCCCTGGCTATCAGGAAGCAAGAATTCACACCATCCCACACAAGGAATTCAGTCCATATGCCTCAGATACCAAGAGAAACATGTTCAGAAAGAACATCAATCTCCCTATATACAGAAGCTGGTGCTGTGAAAACTATCATGTAGAAGTTAGGTTAGACATTCCCCTATCTTCTGATTTGAATGATAATGAAACAAAGGTACAATTTATTATCCCTTAATTTTTATTTTTTTATTTTTTTTTAAATAATTTGGTTTGCACAATATGTATTTACTTTTAAATAACCTCTATTAGCCCTTCAGCAAGTACAAAGTTTTTCCCCAACTTAAAACTCTTAGCAGAAATAAATATTTATTAAGTAGAATTTTTTTTTGGTAATATTTGTTTACTGAGGGTAAACATCAAGAAAAGGTAAAGCATCTAAGGAAGAGTTATTTTGATAGCCATAATATATATTAAAAGGGGAAATTATTGAATACTGAATGGTATATGTGTACTGATCAGCACAACATTTCTAATAAGACCCACAGACTTTCCAACTTATGTGCAGTAACACAAGTTCAGCAAAAATGGCCCCAGACATTTGTCTTCCTAATATTGGTAAGATTTTTGAAAAAAAGTGACTATAGAGCTGAAAATTTAGATTTGATTCTTACCTTATTTACTGAGTCTTTGTTGCTACTATTGTTCCATTTTGAGCAGCTGCAGTAGGTATAAGAACATTCAGGTCAGGAGCATCAAAAAAATATGCCTACATTATTAGATGGGAGTAGGAGTGAGAGTTAGAAACAAGACACAACTTCACCTTGACATGTTCATTTTCACAAGTTATATTTTACGCAGATACAGTTTTAGCATTTAGGCAAATTTTAGCTCTTTTCAAAAAGTCACACATTGTTAATTCAAAGGGTTTCTGTGGAAGGATCTTGATGTCAGTTTATTTGGTTGCTTGTAATTTTACTGTTGGAGAAGAAAAGAAAAATACCCACCACACAGAAGCCCCACTGAACTTCCGCTGGAGATTGCCGGTGAAATCCTGGCCCCTCTGAAGTCAATGGCAAAACTCCTATTGACTTCATTGGAGCCAGGATTATGACCTCCATACGTTGTAATTTGCATTGTACTGAATTTATGTACTTTGGAAGGCTAAAGGGTTTAACAGACCTTCTTGGGTTTGAACCTGTGGTGCAAAGAATCTAGCTATTTCAAACCTGAAGTTTGGATGATGCCTCCTCAGCTTTGTACAAAAGGGGGAACAAAACTAGTAGTAGTTTATGTTCTCTTCATTACACTTAGCACTAGGTTTTCCTGTTATTCTACTGGAGCTAGTTAGTTTACAGAGATAGCAAGTTTTTATCTTACACATAAATAGAAAACACTATATACACTGAACATTTTATCATCTTTAAAAGAATAACCTTTATACTTACCTGAATTAGATGTTAATTGCATATGATACAGATTAATGCTTTAAAAGGTTGCTGTCATAAATGCAAGGGATACTTAAGACTGCTATATGAGGAACAATTTATGCTAAAAATGTAACCATCATTGCTACTTTTATGTAGAAACTCTAGGAGAGAGATCTACAAAACATTTTGTGCTATGTTTGAATATTCATGCTTGTCACATGTATTGAGGTTTTTTTTAGAACAACATCCTTATGTTTATGCTTTGCAATTATCAAGAGATCTGCTAAAACAAAAAGCTCCACAAACCCCCTTGATTTTAATATAAAGCGGTTATTGTACAGATTGATTTAATGCAAATAATATATATCTTAGATGCTAAGAAAGAACATTATCATACCAAACAACCAATAGCAAGCAGGGCATGAAGTAGTACAACAGTCACCATAGTAGCCAGTGCAATCCTTCGGTTATCGTCTCTAACAGCAGGCCAAAATGTCATTACTAAAACTGACCCCGAAAGGCACAGAGCAAACATTACCAAGATCCATCGTACAGCTTTTTGTGGAATAATCCACAAAATCTGTTTAAAAAAAAAAGAGAGAGAAAAGGCCTTATTAAATATCAAGATATATTTATTTAAGTCACTATTTATAGCATAACAGCTCCATATATCACATCCATTCACCAGAACTGTTAGCAGGTACTATTCACGCTTCATTTGGCACCAAAACATAAAGGCTTCTATCACCCAAGCTAAGAGGAGACTCTCCATTAGCTGTATCAGTACCAAGGTTTACTAGCTGGAACCAATGAAATAACTGTAACAAATAAGAACTAAAGATTACAGTGAGAGCACTTCAATAAGAGTTCCACTGGTTTGAAAGAATTTACCAGTCCCTGAGATATTCTCTAAAATGAAGAATTCTAGTGTAAGTGGTAAAAATCTGTTGACATTTTTTAGGTTGCCAACTCTATGTCCTGTAGGCTGCAGCCACTGAAGGAACACATTACACAGATAAGCCGGTCTAGTATTCCATCTAACAGAGATAAATGGCATAAATACACAATAGGCAGCCTGTTACATAATTTAAGGAGTTAGAGTACTCATGTCTCACAGGATACACATATGAATGTCATGTACTTTCCAGCCAATCTTTTCATTTGGAAGGTAAAAACATATACCAGCCAACATAGCCACGTAAACTTTCCATTCAGACAACATTTAATAAAAATTCTTGAGATGTTTAGAATACATTGGATGATGCTCTTTAGGCCATACTTACAGCTGTTGGAATATAAATAAAGAGTGAATAGCCATAGACACACACTATCTCAAGAAACGAGTAGGAGACGATGCTCATAACTTTGCTATTTCTCCACATAAGGAATCCCCAGAGAGCCAGAGGAACCAGCCAAGCATAAGCATAGATAGCTGTTGCAGCTATGGACACTGTAAAGAGACATTAAAGAGATTTAGTAACACTAAACACCATCATTAATTGAATTTTTTGCTTCAAATTAAAGTGCTACTAGGAACAACTAAGATTACTTTAAGGAACAATGGCAACTTTTGCATTTATGTCTTTTTTTTTGTTGTTCTTTTTCTTTTTAAAAAGTCTACCACTATTATAAATTAGTGCTTAAGATTATAGGGGAAAGGTTTTTTTTCTGTTTTCAATGTTTTTATTTTGACTATATAAAAATGACATCAGTTTCAGTATTTTCTGTGGGTACTCAATTTGCCATTTGTGTGGAACCATGGAAAGAAAAACCCACTTAAAAAAAATAGAAAAAGAATATTAAGGACCACAAAAACTGGGAGGAGAGCTCAGGAGGTGTAATATCTGAAGCTACTTTTAATTCATTTATTTTAAATTGACAATATACCTTTAAATATGTCATGCATTTAAAAACAAGTGTTCTTTTATAGGTATTGCATTCTCTTTCACAATATAAATGAGAGCCAAAGGACAGGCAATTGCTTACCCACTCTCTAACTTCATTAGAGCAACTCATAATGATTAAGCTTTCTTTACTGATTTTGCATCCCATCATGAAGTAGGAACTTCAAGCCTTTTGTTAAGTGGACTGAGTGATTATTACTGTATGATCTGCTGAAATTCTATTTAACTTCTTACATGAACACTATCTATCAAGAGATGTCTATACACCTACAACTTTAATTATTTTTGCATCTCTCTGGAAGTGGAAAGAGACCGTCATCAAAAAGTTAAGATAAAGCAAAGCTATGACTTCTACATACAGATTTGTTTAAAAAAAAAAACAAAAAAAGAACACCCTAAGAGATAAGGAAACAAGAATGAGAACTACTTACACACCTTTTCTGAACTCAGGCACATACCGATATGCAGGTTTACCCAGATGGATGAAGAAATTTGAAAGATTACCACTAATAGCAATGGCAAAGACTAATGTGGCACATATCCAAAATGGACCTTAAATGGAAACAAATCAATTTAACAACAAGGTAGTTCTACTGCACCCCACCCTTGTACTAATTTTAACAAAAGAATGAATTTCAGTAATGTAGCTATTAAATAAGGTTAATGTTACAATTGGTACACACCATAAAGATCTGGATTGCTGCGTATATATAGTCTTACAAAGTTTTTTCCTGGTATTGGGAAAACCGAGCCTTTTATTCTGTCTAGGACCTAGGAAAAAAATACAATCATGTTACTGAAAACGAGAAAATGCACTATGAAATAACTATAAAGCATCTATAAATATTAGTCCACAGTTAAAACTGTTAAACCGCTGTAATTCCCTTTGTGTGAAGTAAGAACTAATATGAAGAACAATTACAAACCTGATATGTATCCACATCAAAGAAAGTCTGGTAGTATTCAAATGTCCAGAAGGGGGCACTTTTCTTCTGTCCTGCAAGTAACTTGTAAATAGGAAAGATAATTCAATAGAAATTATTACAATCATCCAATTTACTTAGTAAGTCATTTAATGCCCAGTAATATTACTTACACCATAGTTAGAAATAATTCTCTTACTTCCCATTATTCTCTCTCTTTCTTTCTCTGGTATTTGTTAACAGCAGAAGATATTTTCTATGGGGTTGCATATTCTAGATGTGCAAATAGTTTTGAGATTCCTACCTCCTTTTTGGTTAGGAGGTTTACAAGTAATATAACTTCCATTAATAATTAAGTGTCTTGTTCAACTAGCCTTTCAAGTCTAAAAACCTCAACCCCACCCCTTATGCTGTATTACCACCAAGTCTCTTGAAGTCAACTACATCTGAGCTTCTTCCAGTCGCCACCTTATAATAGGTGTAAGTGGGAATTAAAGTATGTACTTCCATCAGAACTGACAGAACCACCAAAGAAGTTCCCTGCTCCTTCCTGATAAAAGTGTTGACTGTTGTAAAAGGTATTTAGATATTTCATGTTGATGGGGGCATTATAAATGTGTTATTATTACCTCAGTTTTATCTGAGTCATCAGTCCCCAGTAACTCATCATCCTCCTCTCTCCTAGAGTCTTGCAGAAGGCCATACTGATTCTTGGGGTTTTCACTAGGCTCATCAATACTTATTGTGGTGGCATCTGGGTTTCCTGCCAGCAAGTTAGCTGCATCATCAAATTCTGAAAATAAGCACATTACAACAAAGGTGATTTTCAAGGTTAAAAAAGAAAAAAAGCTTCATTTTAAGACTGATATATCATCAATCCTTAGGCCTTGTCTACACTGAAGTTTAGTTGATGCAAGTTACACCAACAATCCAAAACCACTATAATTACATTGCTTGTGTATGTTCACACAACGCTCCTTCTGTCAGTGGCGCGCATCCCTAGTTGATGCTCTAGGGACTGACAGAGAGATCGAGAGAGAGCAGTACACTGTGGGTACCTATCCCACTGTGCTATTCGCTACCTTCTGCAGCTAGGAGTTGTGGGAAGACAGAGTGGATTGCAGTGCAACATGGGTGTGGGCTCAACAGCCCATGATGCAGTTTTTTCTGTCCCATCATTCCATGGGCTTCTGATTGCGTTTCACACCATTTTTCAACAGCCCCTGCAGAGTAATTAGGCATTTCAACATTTCCGTTTGCTCCTCCATCACTTTTATCATCCACTTCTGGCCGATTAAAATTGCTCCTGGCTCTCCCTCCTGTCCTGCGTATTATATAATTTTCATTTACAGTCTCTCTCGACACCCTGTGTTCTTGTTTTTCGGTGTCTAAGGATTGGAGCACCTCTCAAAACGGGTCTTTCTTGCTCCTCCTCACCCACTTTGCCAGTGCATAGGGGGTTCTCCTGAAGGCGTCTACAGAAGCACAAGAAACAATACACAGAAGCATGATTGTTAGTGCACTCACAGCATCGAATCATGACAGCATCATATCATGATAGTAAAATACACCTCTTTTAAAATACAAATCAGTTTCTCACTGTCCCTTGGCAAGAACATAGCTAAGGGAACACCCTAAACATGGTGAGTTCAGCCGGGGCGAGGGTGAAAGGGGGGACAAAAGATAGGGCAAAGGATCTAGGTGTTTTTTTAAGGGGATCACTGCAAATGACTAGGGACAAAATTGTAAATTCTGCCACCATTTTCTACAGGAGTGGGGGGGTCACTGAAACCAATATCTCACTCCTGAAAGCAAGCAAGAACGCAAGGGTAAATCTGCAGGCATGCGGCTTCAGACCTGGTCCCTATGCTGGTTGCCTGTTTGACAATTAAAGTGGGAAAGTTTCTTACAATGGGGGAAGGAATAAAGCAGCTCTGCCAAGGAACCTTCAGCAGAGGATTGGTGAGTACCTCCAGGAAAGTTTCCCAGAGATCTCGCTGGAGGATTCTCATGAAATCTTAGTGTGCATTAACACATGGATCCGCCCTACTGCGTAGCTGCACAGGGGAATGTGAAGCACACACAGACACAGCTAGTTGTGTATATTTCTATCCCTTAACTCACTTCTAGCATACAACAAAGCAAAGGACAGCTATACCTCATATAGCTGAGCAGCATCAACTCAGAAAGATCACTTACCAGAGCTCCTCTTTCCTGCATCATGTGTGCCAGAGATGGAGTGGTGGGACTGGCTCGAACCCTCCTGGGTCAAGAAGAGGTCCTGGCCTGCCACTGTACAGGACAGCCCATCGCCTTTCACATCTCATCCTCCAACTCAACCTCCTTGTTCACCACTTCATTTTCAGGGTTGAATCCAGTCTGATGTCTCCAGCCCCCCCGAAGTGTCCATGGGGCTCTTGGTGATGCAGGTGGGTTCGCCGCCGAGGATGGCATCTAGCTCCCTATAGAAGCAGGTCTTCAGTGCAGCATCTGAGCAACGGTTTGATTCCCTTGCCTTTTGGTACATCTGCCTCAGCTCCTTTATCTTTGCACGGCACTGATGTGTGTCTCGTTTGTAGCCCTTATCCAACATGCCACAAAGTTCCTATGGCTTGAGTGGAGCTGGGACTGCACAGCCTCCTCTCCCCACAGCGCCAGCAGATCCAACAACTCAAGTGTGCTCCAAGCGGGAAAGTGTTTGCTGCGTGGAGCCACCATGGTCAGCTGCGAATATGCGATGTGAGCTCTCCACGACAAGCAAACAGGAAGTGGAATTTCAAAAATTCCCAGACCTTTAAAGGGGGAGATGCAGACACTTGTGTATCTGGGTACAAGGCAGTGGGGTTTGAACTGCTGACCAGAGCAGTCAGGATGGGCACTGTGGAACACCTCCTGGAGGCCATTTACAGTGACATAACCAAGCGCAGTGACTACACTGACAATTTTATTGTTAAAACTTTTGTCGCTCAGGGGTGTGAAAAAACACGTCCCCCCGAACAACAAAAGTTTTAACGATGAAAAGCACTGGTGTGGACAGCGCTTCGTCAGTGGAGCCATGCTCCTGGCGACAAAGCTATCACCCCTCGGTGCAGATGGTTTTATTTTGTCGCTGGGAGAGCGCTCTCCCAGAGATAAAAAGCGGCTACACAGCGCACCTTACAACAGCGCAGCTGCAGTGGCAGAGCCGCACCATTGTAAGATATGCGGTGTATACATAGCCTTTGTCAAGACAACTTTGTTTCTACACCTCTTGCTGAGGTGGTTTTATTTTGTTGGCAAAGCAAGAGAGTTTGTTGGTGGAAGGAGCACTGTAGTGTATAAACCTCCACTGTTTTGTCGATGAAAACTGACTTTTGTCCACAAAACTCTGTAGTGTAGACAAGGCCTTAGGGTTCATGTTACTAGCGTGGGCATGCCAAGTGTGAATGGTTTCCTAAAGCATCAACTAGCTCAGGTTAAGCTGGGTGCTTGTTCAGTTAATGGAGTGCTCTGCCTTCTCTCCAACTAGTCTGCCTTCTGTGTGCTAACTATATATCACAGACTTAGCTCCCCATCCTTCAGTCAGAGTCACTGGACAGATCTTTATATCCACAACCAGTCAAGTGGGGCCCTGCACTGGTGCAGGCAGCTGCCTGTGCAGAACTGATTTATGATTAGACAGCCTTAGTCCTCAAAGATATCTGCTTTAGAAATAACTTTATCTTTAAAAATAAGTTTGACACTATGTCCATTTTAAGGTCTGATCCTATGTATAGGTGAGAACGTTCTCATCTCTGCACCCACTGAGCCAGTTCTGCTCAGCTTCAGGTCCGAATTTACATGAGTATAACCAATGTTTTCAGTCAAGATAGAAATAACATTTAATCGCCTAAGTTCTTTGAGATGCTCATCTAAAAAGATGCTATGCAAGAGTGAAACAGTTAAAGACATTATTTGTGTAAACTTGTGTTACTTAAACTCACATTCACAGGGAAGCAAAGCAAAGGCTGCAAGCACTTTAAAAGAATCAATTACTGTCACTTGTTCATTTTTCTTAACATGAAAGTTTTGGCCCAAGTGTAATTTGACAATTTACCTTGAAACTTTAAATCATCCACAGTCGCCATTCATTCACTAGGCTCTAGAATGAGTATTCAGAGCTTTAAAATATCTGAATAGCAGATCAAAAGTTAAACATCTAAAATGAAAAATAAGTGACTGAAAATATTTTTTAAATGCAGTTTTTCTCTCACTACATTGATGAAACAGGTATTTGTAGCTTCCCCCTCTCTTCAGCATGAATAGTATAGGTAGGGTATTAAGATTTCCTGCAAAAACATAGAAGTTTAGATATTACAATGTCATTATACTCAGGCATATAAGGAGATTTAAAACTAGTTCTGATGTTTGTGGTAATGAAGATCCAATACCACAGAGTAAGGGTTTTTCCCTAACATCCTGTCCAAATACCACTTTGGCTAGTTACAGTTTCCTTTCTTTTCCTCCTACTGTAGTTAATATTAATGTGATATTCTTCATTTCTTGTCCTAACCTGTTGTACAATGTTCCGGTGCACAGTTAGTCAGTTTCACCCCAGAAAAGGTGTATTTCCATGGTGGGCACATATATTTCAGCTACCTCATAGGAGTGTTATAGAGTGCAATTCATTTCTGGAGTAGTATGCAGACGCTCAACTAAGAAATGTAGAAATTATTGAACAGGAGGGGGACACTCAGGGGGCAGTTTCCATCCTTCCCAAGGGTCCCTGCATCTTCAGGCTGGCCCTAAGCCACAAGCAGCAGCCAGCGCTGCAGGGACAGACAGGCAGCTCCCACGGGAGGCTCGGGAGTGGTCATAGTCCCTCCTGGGCTCGTCACACACGGGGGACGTATTGTCCGTTCGCTCTACGTCAGGTGGGGGTGAGTCTGGCAAGGATCCCGGAACATCTCCGGGGAGCGGCTCCTCCGTGCGGGAGACAAAGGGCGGGGGGGGGGGAGGAGACGGGGGTAGCTCCCCTACTAGCATCCCCCCGAAATGCAGCCGCCGGGGGAGGCGAGGAAGGAGCCGGGCACAGGGGAAAGGGAGGAGCACCTGGACCCCCAGCCCAGCCCGCCGACCCGGGGCCCGGCCTTTGGGGCCCGGCCTTTGCCCCCCCGCCCCGGCCCGGGCCTGCCCTGCACGCGCCAGCCGGGGGAGGCTCTCCGCGGCCCGCAAGAAGCCGGTCCGGGCCAGGGCTCTCACCTGGCGGGGCCGAGCGGCTCGTGAGGCGGCGGCGGCGGCGGCGGCCTCCAGGAGCTCGGCCGGGCGTTGAGGAGATCAGCGGAAGGACCCAAGGCCACCGCGGCCGAGCTGTGTTGCCGGAAGCGAGACACTGACGGCTGCCCCTCGCTCCGCCCTGTGACAGCGACAGGAGCCCCTTGGCTGCGCCAGCCAATCAAGAGCTCAGCTACTCCCTTCCCCCCCGCCCTCTCCTCCGACACAGGCCTGAGCCCCGTTGGTAACGCCGGCCAATCAGGAGCTCAGCTCTCCGCGCGCTCTCCTTCTTAAAGAGGTAGTGCAGGCCCTGGGGAGGGGATCAGTGGGAGCAGCCTGCGTCACCCAGCTACGCGGGCAGTGCCTGATGGCGTGCTCGGCAGCTGTGACCAGCACGAGCTGGGCAAGTCACCGCCCCCTCCCCCCCCCAGCTCATGCCAACAGCACCTTTACATACACGTACAAATCCTCAGCCCGTTGCTGCTTCACAGCTCACGCAGTACAACTCCTTTAAGAATTGTTACAGATTAAAAATAAAAAAAAAAAAAAAAAGGCGGGGGGTGGGGTGTGAATGTTTCTGGGATCGCTTCACTTGTAAAGTCAGAGAGTCAGGATTTGATTTTATTTATTTGGTGAGTAGGGGCAGGAGGGAAGGAGTAACAGGGCAGGGGAGATTCAAGCAATAGTCCTGATGTTTTTGTAAGCTTCAAAACGTGCTTAAAATAGTTTTGTTTTGTTTTTTTTTGGAAATCTATGTAGCGTTTCCAGAATGCAAGGATCTACTGGGGTGAACTGCATACCTCATGTTGATAAATTCTTTATACCACACTGACATATATAAATACATCTTTCTTTCAGGAATTATGTTGAAAGGGTTCGTAGAAGAAAGGGTTAAGTCTTTAATGACAATATCAGGGATGAGAGAATGTTTGCTGAACATACAGAGCCTTTATTAATTAATGAGCCAATGTTTGTACAGTGCTTTGAAAATGAAAACTGTTTTATAAGAGCTAAGGCAGCTGGCCCCAAACCTGGAAATTTATTCATGTACTTAACGTTAAGCACAAGTAGTCCCAGTGACTTCGGTGGGATTACCTATGTGAGTAAAAGCAAGTGCTTATTTTCAGGATTGGGTCCCAAGTTATTATAACCTTTATTCTGCCAGAAAAGCATCCAGTATGTAAGTCAGTCCTCTCATTTGTAATGCATGAATCCATTTGGGAATAAGCCTTAAATGTGCATTAATACAATTAACAGTAATAAAACATTCTTTATTGCAATTAACATCCTGATTTATTTTCAAGATACACAATGTAGTAGTGGAGTATATTCTGTTCTCATTCACACCCTGTGCACTGACATGTGTGGGACTGTGAGAGGGTAGAATGTGGCCAGACACGTGACGACTTTCCAGCCACTATTGTCTTAGCGGCAGCCTCATTTCCCCTCCTCCATTACCTTTGCTCCCGCTCGCTTACACGGTTTCCCTTTGGAAGCAGGCTGTCTGCCTCAGACAAAATGTTCAGAATCAGGGTCATTATACAGAAGACCTTGATTCTTTTGTATGTATCTCTGTGTGTTGCTGTTGGTAAAATGCTGATGATATTGTTCCCGGAAATGATGAAAAGATATATTCTAAAACAGGGGCAAAAGAGCAGCATAGGCATCAATCCAAAGTTCAGCTATGAGAATTGGGGTCCGACTTTCTTCAGCTTGAAATATTTACTCTTTGTTTTGAAAGTGAAGTGGAAAAAGCTGGAAGATGAAGCATTTGAAGGATATAATGCTCCCAACACCCCCGTGGCAGACTTCAGGGATGAAATGCATCACATCCTGGACTTCATGCAAGGTCAGTACAATCATCCAAATAAGTTGAGTCCTCATAGTTAGGATGGTAAATTAAATAGACCATTATATTCTAACTGTTTGAGACATGATGTCTGGCGATTGGGAGACTAAGTGGTGGTTAGAGGGTTCAATTACAGAATCTGCAAGGCAGTTTAGATTAAAAGTAACTATCTTCAGAGGGATTTGTTAAGTAGAAAAGAATATATCACATTCTAACACTGGAGTTTCTCAACCATGTACACATTCTGGTGGTTTTAGAGAAAATCTTTGTTTGTCTTTGCTACTGCACTGTTACAGTTTTCTAATGCATACAGCTATTAAATTTGTGGCCTGCTGTCATGGATGTTATGGGGAAGCATTTACTGAAAACCAATACAATAACTTGTCCTGGTGAAAGAAGAGGCAAATATAACCAGAACCATGTACTTAATATATTTTGTATACTGTTATGCACAAGTGGAGAAAGCCTGTACACCACCATCATTAATCAGATTAAAGTCCAGAAAATGGATGATGTTTGTTACAAAATAATGCTGAGAGAGAAAAATTTGGTTTGTACTTTGTCCTCCACTTTTGATCTTTGTAGCACACATTCTTAATCATTAACCTGCATGCTCTAGTATCCAGTATATTAACCAGGGCTTAAAACCCCCAAAAAACACAATTTCAAAATTGATATAGCATGGTTTGAAAATCAGAAAGGTATATGAGCAATGTATTAGGAAGTGGGTCCAAGATTAGACCTTTTCAGAGTGGGATAAAAGGATACCATCAGATTTTGAAATTAAGCACAGCCAATAAGGAGATCATGCACACTTTCAGATTACATTATATGACTCTGGACTAAAATAGATGTTTTTAAGTCCTTGGAAGCACTCTTAAATCAAAAGGAGTACTTGTGGCACCTTAGAGACTAACATTTATTTGAGCATAAGCTTTCGTGAGTTACAGCTCACTTCATCAGATGCATCGGTGAAGTGAGCTGTAGCTCACGAAAGCTTATGCTCAAATAAATTTGCTAGTCTCTAAGGTGCCACAAGTACTCCTTTTCTTTTTGCGAATACAGACTAACATGGCTGCTACTCTGAAACCACTCTTAAATCAAGGTCCTGCAAACACAAGAAAGTGTTCTTGTAAATATTTGTGCAGAAGCTTTTTGTTAGGTCCATGCATAAGTGTTTGCGGGATCTGGCCCTTAAGCACTAAGCAATCTGGGGCAGGAAACATTTACTTCTGTGGCTTGTACAGAAGTTATTTAATAAATAATAACAACAAATAATTAGAGTTCTGCCTGGACAAGAAAATTGCTGAATCACATTAAAAGCATGAAAGCCTGGGATACATTATCAAAAATATGGTTAAAGTTTTCCCATCTGGATGTCTATAACTATGCACCTATAACAAAATGTAGACATTTAAATAAAAAGGAACTGATTTTCAAAATCTCTACCTTCCCCTGACATCAGCTGGAGCTGTGAGATCACAACATTTCTGAAAAATCAAGACAGTTGTAATTAGGTGCCTACAAATGTATTTGAGAACCTAAATTTAGGCCTTCAGGTTTGAAAATTTGGACCTTCATGGGGTTTATTCGTTAAGGAACATGCATAATATATTTTAAAGTACCTTCATACTAATTTGCTGTACAGTAGCATTTAGAGACCTCAGCTGAGATTGAGAGCCCATTGTTCTAGTTGCTGTACATACATTGAGTAAAACAGAGTTCCGCCACCCCAAAATGCTTACAGTTTAAGGCTTGGATCCTGCAATGAACTCCATTTAGGCAGATGCCTGCACCTGTATGGAGCCCCATTGACTCCATCGAGACTTTGTGTGGGTATAGGAGTCTGCCTTCATAAAACTTATTGTAGGATTGGGGTCTGAATAAACCGGATAGGGCCGGGGTAGGAGAAGGAAAGCATTGCTATGCCTATTTTATATACTGATACTGAGGTACAGAGAAACTAACGGCCTGATTTTCAGAAGAGCTCAGCACCTTTGAAAAATCAGGTGATCAGTGACTTTGCCCAAGATAATACAGGAGGTGTGTCAAAGGCTAAGAATGGAGCCCAGATTTGAGCCCAGGCCTTAACCCTAACGCTGTCCTTTCTCGCATCACCCAATTAACATGATACTTAAAAATCCTTTCATGTCTGTTACAGACAACAGGCCTTTAGTCCTGAATTTTGGAAGCTGCACCTGACCTTCATTTCTTTTCAAATTCAGCGAGTTCAACAAGCTTGTTGAAGATTTTAACTGCATAGCAGATTTCCTTATAATCTATATTGAAGAAGCTCATGCAACAGGTACAGTATAGAAAGCAAAACATTTAAATGTATGATGAAGCATAAGATATGGATCCTTCTGTCCGAATCATGGTAGGGGGAAGGGCTCAACCGCTCTGGAGCTTACTTCTGGTTTACGTTTTATATTCCTAAAAGTTCATGCTTCAGGGATTCAGTTGGCCACCCACAGGGGTCAGGAAGGAATATGTTTCCCCCAGTATAGTCTGTGTTTTTTTTAAATCTCCTGCCTCTAAAGCATCAGAGATGGTCAAAGCTGGAGATGAAACATTAGATGAGGATGGCCAGGGCACCGACCAGTCTCTCTCTCTCTCAGGGTTTAGCTGGCTAACTCTTACTCACAAGCTCAGGGTCTAAATGATCACTATGTGGGGTCAGGAAGGAATTTTCCACCAGGTCAGACTGGCGGTGTCCTTGGGGGAAGGGGTTGCCTTCTCTGCAACATGTGGGTGTGGGTCACTTGCCAGGATTATCTAGGTATCTATCACTTAATCATTTCCCAGCCACTGCAGGGGTTTGAGGCACTGGTGCACTTGCATGTCTCCTATTCTCTGCCTGTGGCACATAATTTAGTCACCTCTGGGCTCTAAATTTTTCGTCTTATTTCAGTTGTTGGGTTTAGTGTCCGGGTGCTGGGTGGTGTTGGTGGCCACTTATATACAGGAGGTCAGAGTAGATGATCTGGTCCTTCCTTCTGGCCTTAAACTCTATGACTCAATAATAAAGTATATTTGAGAGAAGAATGAAACTGCAGACAGGATGGAAAAAATCTACTGAAATTCAAAGTAACAGTGTCAATGTGAAGAACCAGTTTTGGGCCCTAATCCTGCAATCACTTGTGCACATGTTTAAACTTTACACATAAGTTGTTCAGTTGAAAATAATATGAAGATACCCATGTGTAAAGTTGAGCACATGCAAGTCTTTTCTAGATTTGGGCCCTGATCTTAGTCTGCATATAAGCAGTGGTGAGCTAGAGCCGGTTCGCACCAGTTCGTGCGAACCAGTTGTTAAATTTTGAAGCTGGTTTAGAACCGGTTGTTAAAAGGGTTCGGTAAACTGCGGCCTGTGGGACTGTCCTGTCCGTCCCGCCTGAGCTCTCAGCTGGGAAGGCTCCCCTGAGAATTTCTACTCACCCGGCGGCCCTGTGGCCCTTCGGTGGTATTTCGGCAGCAGGTCCTTCAGTCACTCCAGGTCTTCGGCGGCACTTCGGCGTCGGGCCCTTCAATGCCACCAAAGACCAGGAGCGACTGAAGGAACCAGTTCTTCAGGTTCTGGCAGCTCATCATTGCATATAAGCACATCAGAACAGCCATACTGGATCAGAGCAGCAGTCCATCTAGCCCAGTATACTGTCTTCCAACAGTGGCCAGTGCCAGATGCTTCAAAGGGAAAGAAGAGAACAGGGCAATCTCAAGTGAGCCATCCCGTTGTCCAGTCCCAGCTTCTGGCAGTTGGAAATATAGAGACACCTGGAGCATGAGATAATAGCCATTGATGGACCTATCATCCATAAACTTACCTAATGCTTTTTTTAACTCAGTTTTAGTTTTGGCTTTCACAACATCCAATGGCAACTAGTTGCACAGGTTGACTGCATTGTGTGAAGTACTTCTTTGTGTTTGTTTTAAACCATCTGCATATTAATTTCATCAGATGACCCCCAGTTCTTGTGCTATGTGAAGAGGTAAATCATTTCCTTATTCACTTTCTCCACACCATTCATGATGCTATAGATTTCTTATCATATTCCCCCTTAGTCGTCTCTCCCAAGATGAACAGTCCCAGAATTTTTACTCTCTCCTCTTATGGAAGTTGTTCCATACTCATAATTTTTGTTGCTCTTCTCTGCACCTTTTTCAATTTTATCTTTTTTGACCAGAACCGCCCACAGTATTCAGTATGGGTGTACCACAGATTTATATAGTGGCATTATGATATTTTCTGTCTTATTATCTATCCCTTTACTAATAGTCCTAACATTCTGTTAGCTTTTTTGACTGCCACTGCACCTTGAGCAGCTGTTTTCAGAGAACTACCTACAATGACTCCAAGATCTCTTTCTTGAGTGGGAACAGCTAATTTAGATCCCATGATTATGTATGTGTAGTTGAAATTACATTTTTGAATGTGCATTATTTTGCAGTTATCAACATTGAATTTCATTTTCCATTTTGTTGCCCAGCTATCCAGTTTAGTGAGATCCCTTTGTAACTCTTCGCAATCAGGTTTGGATTTACCTATCTTGAATAATTTTCTATCTCACTGCTCACCCCTTTTTCCAGATTATTTTTGGATATGTTGAACAACACTGGTCCCTGTACAGATACTTGGGGGACTCCGCTCTTTACGTTGACGTCCTGAAAAATGACCATTTATTCCTACCCTTTGTTTCCTGGCTTTTAACCAGTTATTGATCCATGAGAGGACCTTCTCTCTTATCCCAGGACTGCTTACTTTGCTTAAGAGCCGTTGATGTGCGACCTTGTCAAAGGCTTTCTGAAAGTCCAGGTACACTATATTCACTGGCTCACTCTTGTCCACATGCTAGTTAACACCCTCAAAGAATTCTAATAGATTAGTGAGGCATGATTACCCTCTACAAAAAATGTGTTGACTCATTCCCAACATATTGTGTTTATCTGTGTGATAATTCTGTTCTTTGCTATTGTTTAAATCAATTTGCTTGGTACTGAAGTTAGGCTTAATGGCCTGTAATTGCCAGGATCACCACTGGAGCTTTTTTAATAATCAGCATCACATTAGCTACCCTCAAGTCATCTGGTACAGATGCTGATTTAAGCTATATGGTACAGACCACAGTTAGTGGTTCTGCAATTTCATATTTGAGTTCTTTCAGAACTCTTGGGTGATTACCATCTGGTCCTGGTGCCTTACTGCTGTTTACTTTATTATGTCTTTAGCTAGTTGCTCTTCAAATTCTTTCTTGGCCTGCCTAATTATGCTTTTACATTTGACTTGCCAGTTTATGGTCTTTTCTATTTTAATCAGTAGGATTTAACTTCTAAATTTTAAAGGATGCCTTTTTGCCTCTAACCACCTCTTTTACTCTGCTGTTTAGCCAGAGTGGCATTTTTTTGGTCCTCTGTTCTTTTGGGAGGGAGTGCTCTATATTTAGTTTGAGCCTCTCTTGTGATGTTTTTAAATAGTTTCCATGCAATTTATAGGCATTTCACCCCCTGAGACTGTTCCTTTTAACTTCCATTTAACTAGCTTCCTAATTTTTGTGTGGTTCCCCTTTTTGAAGTTAAATGCTACTGTCATGGGTTTCTTTGGCAATTTCCCCCCTGTGAGGATGTTAAATTTAATTATATTATGGACATTATTACTAAGCAGTTCAGCTGTATTCACCTCTTGGACCAGATCCTGTGCTCCACTCAGAACTAAAGCAAGAATGGCCTCTCCTCTTATTGGTTCCATAACAAACTGTTCCAAGAAGCAGTCATTTATGATGTCTAGACATTTTACCTCTGGATCCTGTCCTGAGGTGACATATACCCAGTCAACAGAAAAATCGTTGACATCTCCCATTACTGTTAAAAAAAACATTTGGGGCCTTGTCTAGACTAGGAAGTCAACACATTAGTTTTTAGAAGTCCGTCATAGACAAGGCATACTGCTTTTAACATGTGTGAAAGGGAAGACTTTAGGCTTTAATTTAAGCAGTTTAGCACATATTAATTAAAAATATGTATTGCTTTGTCCACGCTACAGTTTTAGCTAAAACCATACCATTTATCCAGGCTAGAGAAGGCCTTGCAGAACACAATCTCTCCACTCTACCAACATTCTAACAATGTGCCACCTTCCTATGTCTTATTAAATAGTTGTGGAACAGCGGAAAATGACTTATTCTCTAGTTTTTAAAAAACCTTGCTTATGTTACCCATTTTACATTTGAAATATTTAAATAGTATTTACACCATACCAATTTGAAGGAATAAAATGATTTGTGTGGGTTAGCAATTGTTTGTATATTAATGAGAAAGACAGACTAACTAATTTTCAAAATCAGTTTAAAATTTCTAAGTAACATACTCCACTTCCAGAGATCTGAAATCTGTTACTAGAGGACCAGAAACAGCAGTGAGTAGCAGCCAGTCAGTGGAATTGTTAGAACTCCTGTGTACTGATGGCTATCAGTTGGAAACTATATAAACACCAAAAAGAAAAGGAGTACTTGTGGCCCGATTAACAAATTTATCTGAGCATAAGCTTTCATGAGCTACAGCTCACTTCATTGGATGCATGCAGTGGAAAATACAGTGGGGAGATTTTATATACACAGAGAACATGA
Source organism: Lepidochelys olivacea (assembly GCF_965140295.1). Taxonomy (NCBI): domain Eukaryota; kingdom Metazoa; phylum Chordata; order Testudines; family Cheloniidae; genus Lepidochelys; species Lepidochelys olivacea. Next base: position 96,122,800 of record NC_140418.1, on the reverse strand, counting down.
AACAATGAGTGTTACCATACATACTGTAACAAGAGTGATCAGGTAAGGTGAGCTGTTACCAGCAGGAGAGCGGGGGAAGGGGAGAATCTTTTTTAGTGATAATCAAGGTGAGCCATTTCCAGCAGTTGACAAGAACGTGTGAGGAACAGTGGTGGGGGAGTCGGGGGGAAATAAGCATGGGGAAATAGTTTTACCTTGTGTAATGACACATCCACTCCCAGTCTCTATTCAAGCCTAAGTTAATTGTATCCAGTTTGCAAATTAATTCCAATTCAGCAGTCTCTCCTTGGAGTCTGTTTTTGAAGTTTTTTTGTTCAAGAATTGCAACTTTTAGGTCTGTAATCGAGTGACTAAAGAGATTGAAGTGTTCTCCAACTGGTTTTTGAATGTTATAATTCTTGACATCTGATTTGTGTCCATTTATTCTTTTATGTAGAGACTGTCCCGTTTGGCCAACGTACATGGCAGAGGGGCATTGCTGGCACATGATGCCATATATCACATTGGTAGATGTGCAGGTGAATGAGCCTCTGACAGTGTAGCTGATGTGATTAGGCCCTATGATGGTGTCCCCTGAATAGATATGTGGACACAGTTGGCAACGGGCTTTGTTGTAAGGATAGGTTCCTGGGTTGGTGTTTTTGTTGTGTGGTGTGTGGTTACCGGGGAGTTGTTGCTGGGGAGTATTTGCTTCAGGTTTGGGGACTGTCTGTAAGCAAGGACTGGCCTGTCTCCCAAGATCTGTGAGAGTGATGGGTCATCCTTCAGGATAGGTTGTAGGTCCTTGATGATGTGTTGGAGAGGTTTTAGTTGGGGGCTGAAAGTGATGGCTAGTGGCGTTCTGTTATTTTCTTTGTTGGGCCTGTCCTGTAGTAGGTAACTTCTGGATACTTTTCCGGCTCTGTCAATCTGTTTCTTCATTTCAGCAAGTGGGTATTGCAGTTGTAAGAATGCTTGATAGAGCTCTTGTAGGTGTTTGTCTCTGTCAGAGGGGTTAGAGCAAATGCGGTTGTATCGTAGAGCTTGGCTGTAGACAATGGATCGTGTGGTGTGGTCTGGATGAAAGTTGGAGGCATGTAGGTAAGTAATAGTGGTCAGTAAGTTTCCGGTATAGGGTGGTGTTTATGTGACCATCGCTTATTAGCACCGTAATGTCCAGGAAGTGGATCTCTTGTTTGGACTGGACCAGGCTGAGGTTGAGGGTGGGATGGAGATTGTTGAAATGATGGTGGAATTCCTCAAGGGCTTCTTTTCCATGGGTCCAGATGATGAAGATGTCATCAATGTACTGCAAGTAGAGTAGGGGCGTTAGGGGACGAGAGCTGAGGAAGTGTTGTTCTATGTCAGCCATAAAAATGTTGGCATACTGTGGGGCCATGCGGGTACCCATAGCAGTGCCACTGATGTGAAGGTATACATTGTCCCCAAATGTGAAATAGTTATGGGTGAGGACAAAGCCACAAAGTTCAGCCACGAGGTTAGCTGTGACATTATGGGGGATACTGTTCCTGGCGGCTTGTAGTCCATCTTTGTGTGGAATGTTGGTGTAGAGGGCTTCTACATCCATAGTGACAGGTTTCAGAGTAACAGCCATGTTAGTCTGTATTCACAAAAAGAAAAGGAGTACTTGTGGCACCTTAGAGACTAACCAATTTATTTGAGCATAAGCTTTCGTAAGCTACAGCTCACTTCATCGGATGCATACTGTGGAAACTGCAGAAGACATTATATACACAGAGAGCATGAAACAATACCTCCTCCCACCCCACTCTCCTGCTGGTAATAGCTTATCTAAAGTGATCACTCTCCTTACAATGAGTATGATAATCAAGTTGGGCCATTTCCAGCACAAATCCAGGTTTTCTCACCCTCCGCCCCCCACACACACAAACTCACTCTCCCGCTGGTAATAGCCCATCCAAAGTGACCCCTCTCTTTACAATGTGTATGATAATCAAGGTGGGCCATCCATAGTGGCTAGGATGGTGTTTTCAGGAAGATCACCGATGAATTGTAGTTTCAGAAACAGAAGACTGCTGAATTGGAATTAATTTGCAAACTGGATACAATTAACTTAGGCTTGAATAAAGACTGGGAGTGGATGTGTCATTACACAAAGTAAAACTATTTCCCCCACCACCCACCCACTGTTCCTCGCACGTTCTTGTCAACTGCTGGAAATGGCCCACCTTGATTATCACTACAAAAGGTTCCCCCCACCACCACCACTCTCCAGCTGGTAATAGCTCACCTTACCTGATCACTCTTGTTACAGTGTGTATGGTAACACCCGTTGTTTCATGTTCTCTGTGTATATAAAATCTCCCCACTGTATTTTCCACTGCATGCATCTGATGAAGTGAGCTGTAGCTCATGAAAGCTTATGCTCAAATAAATTTGTTAGTCTCTAAGGTACCACAAGTACTCCTTTTCTTTTTGCGGATACAGACTAACACGGCTGCTACTCTGAAACCTGTATATACACACCATATTTCAAATTGTACTTACAGCGTCACGGGGGCAATAATCTTCTGAAATCTATTTTAACTCAGAAGTTATGTGAAAAAAAATTAATTCCCTCTGTCACAGGTGTTATAATTTAACACTTTACACTGGTTAACAAATCCCTATGTGGTTATATCGGATACTCACACAGCTAGAACTTCAAGATAATCAGACGCCACCTTTCATTATAAGCCTACCATACATACACAGAGAGAGAGACAGAGAGAGTTTCACTTTTATATCTATATCTATATAAGGTGCATATTATCATCCCTATTTTATAGACGGGGAAACTGAGGCATAGATAAATGAAGGCCTGCATGTTTGGAAGGGTCCACTTATCTTGAGTACCCAACTTGACAACCCTATGCTCTCATTTTCAAAAGTCCTGAGCACTCACAGAATCCCATTTATCTCAGTGGGAGTTGTCAGTGCTCAAGCTCTGATCAATATCTGGTTCTGTAGGTCTCAAGCTGGGCTCCAAAAAATTGAAGCCTCCCAAAATTATGCTGACAGTTATGAAAAATAGGGTAAAGTGACTTACTCCAGAGTCAATGGCAGAGTGGTATGAGAACTCAAAGTTTCCCACTTACCATCTCCTTTATGAAGGGCTTGATACATTCAGTAGGCATGTGTAACCCTCCCTCGCTGTCAGTCTCTGAGGGAGGCCACGCCTCTTTGCTACAACTGCCTTCCTGTAAGTTTAAACGTTTTGCAATTTCTTTGGTTACTCATGTTATTAACTTAGCTATTGGAATTATATCATATATAGATTAGTGTGCATAATATTACAGGCAGGGCTACTAGCCCTGCCTGTTGAGTTTCTCTGACACTTCCCCTTATAAACTATTTTTCAGTTGCTCATAACTTTGCCAAACTATCTATTTGGGCTGAAATTTTCCATGCTGGGTGTCTTCTCTCAGGCTGGCGTTTTTTTTAAATTTCAGAAAAATGCTTCAGCTGTTTCCAAGAACAAGGCTAGGAAAAAAATATATATTTTGCCCCTATTAAAAAATTCAGCAATCTTTCCTTTAGACAGATTTAGTAGAGACTTGAAATTTGGCAAAGGGTGGCTTTTGTGTGAGGGATATACCTTTTGCAATCCCTGTGAAAATCCACCCAACTTTGGCCAAGTTATAAACCTTAAAAAAAAAAAAAAATCACAGTTTGCACATGCTCAATAGAGACTTCTTAGATTTTCAGCAGCTACATTTCTGAAGATCCTTTCTGAAGTGGGCATGTTCCAGCTTGGGGCTGAGCAAGACTTTCCCTGCAAATGCAGCTCCGGGCTGCTGAGACCCATGCTGGGTTTGAGCACCTAAGCAGAGCAGGGGGATGGTGTCTCCTGTGCTATCAATGGTATGTGATCATGTAAATGAAAACTGTATCATAATACATATGCTCGAGCGGTCTGAATTAAGGTTGCACAGGCAATCCTAATTCTGGCATTTCTTCATTTCTGAGTGCTTGACTTTGCAACCTTGATAACGTTCTATTAAATTGATTTTTGGGGCATGTACACACACAATATATAATCACTCTCCCCTCTCTTTTTTTTTTTGGAAGATGGATGGGCTTTTGAAAACAACATTGTTATTAAAAATCACCGAAACCTTCAAGATCGAAAAAAGGCTGCACAATTTCTTTTGAAAGAGAATCCTTTATGCCCAGTGGTTTTAGATACTATGGAAAACCTGAGCAGTTCAAAATACGCAGCTCTGCCAGAAAGACTTTATCTGGTGCAAGGAGGAAAGGTTGTCTATAAGGTAATGAACTCTGAACACATTACAGTGTGGTTTTAACTTTTAAAAATAGCCCTGTAATATCCCATAGCATATTTGATGGACAAATGATTAACATTTTTCATTGTGTTCCATTTCTGATAACGTTAGTTATCTTTAAGCACATTGTTCATTGAATAATGATTAGCAACAAAAAAGTCTTGGCATTGATGTATATTTTTTATGTATGTCTTGGCTCTGCCTCAGTATTTATGTTGTCCTTCCTAAAGGGACAAAGTGAAAGCCTACTGAGCATAGGGCTGGAAACAAAGAAACCCTACATTCTAACTCCAGCTGTTTCCCCAACTTGTTGGCTGGCCTTAACCTCTGCATAAAAGTCTACTCATGTATAAAATGAGGACAATAATACTTACCTAGCTCACAAGACTGTTTTGAAGTTTGAGTTAATATTTGTATAGTATTTATAGATATAAAGTGCTAATTATTATCTGGTAGCTGGAGACCATGCCTGTTACAAGAATCTACTTCTATTTTCAAGTTTCAGCATTAAACTTTCTAGTTAAAACCTTATTTTACTGTGTAATTTACTATACTGATATATATCTAAAAGTTTGTACATAAGACTTTAGGACAGACTCTCTACTGTACTGTTTCTGCTTGGTGCGGAAGAAAGGGTGGCCATTAGGCAGCCACTTAAGGCTCCCTGATGATCTAGCTGGCTCTGGTGCAGGCTGCTCTAACCTGGCTCTGCTGCAAGCTGCTCTAACCTATGCACAGCTGGAAATGGGTCTCAAGGGTTCTTCTACCAGTTGAACACAGTTGCAATGCAACACGCTCAGGTCACTCCTGCTCCTGCACCAGGGCTTTTGGGTGAGTGTGGCAGGAGATGGCTGTGCCAACTATGCACCACTGGAGACTCCCCCATAGAGTATATCTGAACAATCCTGTATTTTATTTACTTTACAGGGTGGAGTGGGACCTTGGAATTACCATCCACAGGACATACGTGCAATCTTGGAAAAACTAAAATAGGTGAACAAATCAGAAGCCCCAAAAATAAAGTGGTCCATCTGGAAAACGTGGTCACTAAACAACTTGCTCTGGCCTTTTTTAAAATATATTTTTACTGCTGTTTATTTTAAAATAATTATAGAAATCAGAGGTTAAAAAGAATATATACTCACCCAAGAGAAAAAGAAAATGGGTAGACAAGGATATAGTATGAGTTACACCTTACTCAAGAATCAGACATCAATATGGCTTGATTCAACACCATTTGAAATTAATGGAAAAGCTCTCTAAGAATGTTAGCCCAGATATGGAGTCATAGCTGTACCCATCAGCTACAGGTCAGCATACAGGATATACAAGTAAAACAAAACAGAGGGAGAATAACAGGAGTACAGAAATCAAAAGTGCTTTTATAGGTTTCATCACTACCCTGTTCATACACCCTTGGTCCAAAATTTTTCATATAGTGAAATTACTTGTCTCTAAAAAAAATCCCTGATGTTACTCCAAATGTGTAATGGCTTTCATACACCCATTCTTAATTAATTTAGGTAGCATCTGATATAATAAAACTTAATATTAAATAACAGAAAATAACTTGTGTCTATATTCTCTACACCTTGATTAGCTCAAGATTTCTTGTAATTAAAATATGAAATAGTGAGTGGCAAGAAAAAATATATTTTATTCCACTGAATGCACCTCTAATTTAGTGCCCAATCCTTCAGCTCTGATGAAGGTAAAATTCCCACTGAGATTAATGGGAGTTTTTTGCCTGCTTTAGGACTGCAAGATTAATCCTTTTGAGTTTTGAAACGTGGCCTTATCAGTGAAACTTTACTAGTAATGCATCCTGGTGTCAACAGATTCAGATAATGTTCAGTATCACTGAGACAGCAATGGTACAACGTGTTATAACTAGTCACTGAAGTACTTTTTGAAACTGAAATCTATAAAATAAATATTACTAATTAAAAGCCATACAAATGGCTTGGATGAATGTTGGAGTAGTGTATTAGCAAACAAAACAAATGATTGCACATTGATCACTGTTTAAAAAAAAAATTTTTCTATTTACAGGCAGCTTTTCTAAATGTTCACTTGCACACACCCCAGCAGGTTTATGAATGAAACAATTTGTATTAATGTACATCAGCATTGGTTCTATTAATATTTGTTTATGACAGTCATAGCATAAAGCAAAGGCAGCTGTGACCTGATTTGAGAAAATATTTATAGAGGCAATGAGCTAAATAGGAGCAATTAAAATATATTAAACCATCTCGAGTGGCTTCAGCTTGGTATTTAAATATTTCAGTAGAAGTTATAATCATCCTCTTTTCTTACCTAGGGTCCTCAGCTGATGTTAATGAATTTTGGAAGGACTTCTTTTAGGGTTGGGGGAATGACCTCAAGTTTGAATATTTCACACTTTTATTTTTTCTGTGAGGGAAATATTTTACAGAGAAACAAATATTCAATGGCATTTTAAAACAATGTATCTTAAACAGCCTTTTAATATCAACATATTGCAATTCAGAAGTGGAATCAATCGTATGTTAGTGGTTAAGCAAAAAGCAATTGTTCATTTGTACTCTACATTGGAAAACTACAAATGTATTATCAGAGTTAATGGTTATACTGCATTACACATTAAATTGCTGGGGGAGGGGAACATACTGGAGCCATATTTTAAAAATCCATTTTAATATAATGTTTGAATAATAAATATATCCTTTATGCTACAAATATCATTACAAAATATTTGAGGCAATTGTGTAAATTTGATATTAAATATTTTCTGCTACTCCTTCTGCCATCACTGTGTGCACTGAAACAAAATGATCAAAGGCAGATTTGATGATGAATCGCAAGTAGGTAGCTTGGAATTCAGGAAGCTGTAGAAGAGAAAAGGAGCTTATTATTTTCATTGTAATAATATAAATGTTCAACAAGCTTCTGCAAAGAAATTTAACATTTAAAATATAACAGAAGGATCAAGACATTTCTGCATGTAAGTTTTCAGAGCTTTCTTGGGTTAGAGGAATCCAAAATAGCCCTTCTCTTTCCTTTGAATACCTGGAACTCATGAAACTTTGAAGACAACAGCTGGACCAAGAGAGATTATTACACTTCTTCAGATAGATATTTAGCAAAGTTAGGAGCTCTAGCTATATGGATTTTTATACCATAATGTAGAAGCACATATCCAAGACCTAGGGATGTATCCAAACCTCTAAAATAACATGTATTGAGTTGCGCGAATTGAATGCATTTTTAACTAGTCTATCCACCCCAATTACATGTGGCACTAATGCTGTATGTTGAATGTACTCACATAAAATTCTTCCGTTTGAAGCGCCCCTTCTGTGTATTGTAAATCTAGAAAATAAATTTTATATCAAACAATGAGTTAATATATATACACACAATGCTGTGATAAGTTTTTACTGGACTTGAAAGTTCCTGGAAGTTAAGGATTGTGAGTTTACATTGTATGCAAAAATTATTAACAAGCTGATTAAAGAATACAAACCATTTTAGTAATGTTCCAATTTAAATATACAAACAATTAAACTGGTTTTTTAAATGTTCCTATGAGATACAAAAAACTGTGTTGCATTATACTACTCAAATATGCTTTTAATTTTTGAGTATTAGATAAAATGTACAAGTAGTACTTTTAGCACATATATAGTAATTTATATCTTCAAAGTACTGTACAAACAATCCTCACAATTGTCATTTACGGAATATAGGTAATACAAATAATAAATACATAAATAATAAAATAGCCCTATTTTATAGCTGGGCAATCAGAGAGCGAGGTTAAATAGCCCACCTCAGGTGACAGAGTGAATCAGTTACATAGCTGAGATTAGAATTAAGTTATGCCTGTTTGAATAGGATATAAAGGGCCAAACTGAGATCAAGACCCCATATTGTTAGGCACAGTTCTTCGTAACATCCTCAGTACACTAAATATAATTCAAAGACACAGGAATGAACACTTAATCTTATCACAGGATTTAATTTTTTCCATTTTTCTTACATGTGGCATATGGTTACACAGTTTAAACAGCTCATCATCATCATACTTTCAGTGTTTTATTATTTGTGGACTGGCTAAGGCTTCAATCCAGCAAACACTTATGCACATGCTTAACTTTAGGGCTCATAAGCATTGGCAGGATCAAAGCCTTTGTCTTTCTAGACAAAGGTTCATTAAATGTCAAAAACTATATGACTCAATTTCTGTGATATAAAATATAGCTAACATTTTAAACTTTCTGCTATTCTAGTTTTCATTATGCCACCATCCTCACTTGATGTCAAAGGAGCCAACACAGAGCCCAATCCTGCAAACATTTATATATAGGGCCCTACCAAATTCAGTCCATTCTGGTCAATTTTATGGTCATAGGATTTTAAAAATGATAAATTTCATGATTTCAGCTATTTAAATTTGAAATTTCATGGTGTTGTAATTGTAGATGTCCTGACCCAAAAAGGAGTTGTTGGGGGTGGGGTTGCAAGGTTATTGTAAAGGGGGTTGCGATACTGCTACCCTTAACTTCTGCACTGCTGGTGGCTGTGGTGCTGCCTACAGAGCTAGGCAGCTGGACAGAGGCAGCTGCTGGCCAGGAGCCCAGCTCCAAAGGCAGAGCTGCCGCCAGCAGCAGCGTAGAAGTAAGGATGGCAGGTATAGTATTGCCACCCTTACTTCACTGCTCCTTGCAGATCTGAGCCCTCAGTCAACAGCCACCACTCTCTGGCTGCCCCACTCTGCAGGCAGAGATAAGGGTGGCATGGTATGGTATTGCCACCCTTACTTCTGCGCTGCTGTTGGCGGGGTGCTGTCTTCAATGCTGGGCATCTGACCAACAGACGCTGCTCTCCAGCTGCCCAGCTCTAAAGGCAGTGCAGAAGTAAGGGTGGCAATATTGTGACCCGCCTAAAATAACCTTGCAACCCCCCTGCAACTCTCTTTTGGGTCAAGACCCTCAATTTGAGAAATGCTGGTCTCCCCTATGAAATCTGTATAATATAGGATAAAAAGCACACAAAAGACCATATTTCACAGTGGGAGACCATATTTCATGGTCCGTGACATGTTTTTCATGGCCATGAATTTGGTAGGGCCCTATTGAAATCAATGGAACCACTCACATAAGGAAAGTACTTGTATGGATTAGGCCCATAGCATAACAGTTTATGCTTTTTTTTTTTAAACAACAAAACAGGGTTTCCTGATAGTTTAAATAATGAACATTCAAATATAAACCTAAATTTACAAAACTCAGCGTTGAGAGAAACTAACAGAAGAGTGAAAGTTCGCAAACAAAGATTAACCTCTGCCCCTATCCTCAAATACCTACTGAGCACACAGCAGTACCCAATTTAACATTATCCTGATATAGATTGTTGTGCTCTGGAAAATGTTTTAACTCTCTCAACAAGGCAGTTCTATTGCTATACTGTTTCAAGTCACACTGTTTTTTCACATATAATTTTAATGTGGATTTCCAGTATATCACTCTGGTAACATTAATGGAATATTCATTTTTTTATGGATTATGTCCATAGTAATAAAAACAGCCAATCACAATCCTTTCCAGTATACCAAACAAATGTTATAAACTTTATTCTTCTAAAGGTGTAGAAATATTAAGACAATGAGCAAATACATAAAGGCCAACATAATTTCCACCCAATCAGAGCTGCTCCACATTTGATTACTTACCTTTTTCAGTACACACTTCAAAATCTACTGGATCTTTAGATAAGCTTTTCTCAATCCTCAAACTCCGCACTAAAATATATTTAAAAAGAAATCAGCATAGACTGAGCACTGAAGTCTACCTAGTTTCATATTACTGTTTTACTAATAACAAAAGTACTTAACATCATGTATGACTTTTCATCTTCAAAGAATTTTGCCAACGTTAGTTCGTTAACAGTATCCTGTTGGGTATGTAGGTAATTTTATCATCATCCTCATTTTACAGGTGGGGAAACTGAAGAAGAAAGTTTAAGTGATTTGCCCAAAATCAGCTAAAGCTTGAGTTCCTAGTTCCTGGGTTCACAATACTTCTTTTTCTTTTTTATAATATCTTTTCTCACATGATTACAGAAATTTGACAAAATGTAAACAAAGGAGATAGAAGTTCATACTATGAAATTAAAAAGCAACACATTCAAAACAGATAAAGAGAATATACTTTCTGATGACACATAATTAATTTACTGAAGTGTTTGAAGCAAATTATTAATTATCATTTATAAGAGAAATAGTACAATAAAGTTACATTAGCTAGGTTAAAATTATCAGGTCAATTTATCCTCATGCTTCAAGGCATAAATCACTAGCTCAAATCGGGAAAAATAATTCTCTTCCTCAATATATCAATGATATGATGCACTATTAGGAAAGATGTTCATCTTTCTCCAGCATATCCTGCTTCCCCAATTGGGCCATGCAACATACTGGACTCAAAGGATCACTGGTTTGCTGTTTTAGCTACATTCTTGTGTATTATTTTTTAAACTATTAGCTGCAGAATGTGATACTACTATGAAAATTAAAACATGAAAATACATTGCGTTCTTACCTAAGTAACACTGAATTGTGAGTTTGCTGATTTTTACACATTTATGAAAGCTAATAATGAATTCCTGGGGGAACATTCCTGTTGTTGTCCAAAATGTTTCTGAACTTCTGTTGTTAAAAAAAAGCAACACAACTTTTTATTTGTTACATTAAGTACGATATATTTGTGAAAGAAAGAATGAGATCTGCAAAGTAATTTCTATTTAGGCTCCTTTGAAAAGGAACAATATACATCTGAAGATTCATTACAATATCAATGTTTACCATATCTTCTCTTTCTCTTACAAACAGCCTCTATTTTCTTTACTACTTGCAAGTCTGTTCATCACAGAATATTCCCAGATTCTTGAATCTGACTTCTCATTGGCCACTCAGTTCAACAGCCTGTCTAAAATTTGGGTTTGAGTGACTCTCACCTAGAAAGATCCTATTTAGATTAGCTTCATTGTCATTCCCTCCCTTCTCCTTTCTGCTGCATTTCCCATTCCCTCAATAACAACAACAAATTCTGGCAGTTAAAGACAATTCATACCTGCACATTACACCACGACTGACCCACCCATTATGATACAGTCTTAATTACATGACTACATACTATTTTTCTGCAGAACCCCTGCCTCATTCAGTGCACAAGATGGATGGTGCTTTGGGAATGAATCAGGATTGTGCAGTGAAGGAGGCTGTTGTCTGTAGGATCCCTGCTTCATTTGTTGCAGACGTTGAAGGTGTCTAGTGAATGCAGTGGAAAACTGTAGGAATAGAAAGGATGGTCTTATATTTAAGGCAGATGAATGCTGCCCTGGAGAAACGGATTCTATCCCTACCTCTGTCATAGATTTCCTAGGTGATGCTCGTCAAGTCACTTAAACCAAACTTTTCACAGATGGCAACTGTGATTCCTCATTTTCTAGGTGCCAACTTTAGATCCTGGGACTGAGCACTCACAGCTGCAACTGAAATCACTGGAAGATGTGCTTTGAACACATAAAGTGCAATAAAATATTAAGTACTTTGAAAAATCAAGCCACATGTGTCTCCTATTGGGCACCCGCAATTATTGGACATTTTTTACCTTACTGTCTGTGTGCCTCAATTCCCTAGCTGTAAAATGGGGATGATAATAATGCCCCCTCATCTCACAGGGATGTTGTGAAAATTAAGGACTATTTGTGAAGCATTCAGATACTATAGTGGTGAACACCACAGAAAAATCCATAAGGAAATTAATAAGAACATAAGAATGGCCATAACGGGTCAGACCAATGGTCCATCTAGCCCAGTAGCCTATCTTCTAACAGTAGCCAATGAACAGAACAGGGCAATTAACAAGTGATCTATCCCCTGTTGCCCAGTCCCAGGATCTGGCAGCCTAAGGCTTAGGGTCACCCAGAGCATGGGGCTGCATAATAATTCCGTCTTCAGAGGAGGCTTTGAATAACGTGCAGTAAATTAGGCATAGGGCCACAAACTGAACAACAGGGATAAAAACAAATATTGAATAGCTGTGCATTAAGTGAGTACTGTCCATCCTGTGCACTGATTAAGGCACATGTCCTGTGGAAAAATAGTTTGTGGTCACGTAATTACATACGGTATCATATAATACATATACATACAGGGACCAAAGTAAAGTTGCACTGGCAACCTTAATTTGGTAATTCCTCACTTTTGAGTGCTTCACTTTGCCACCTTAATGTTCTTTTAATGTAATGTAATATAAAAACATAATAGCATAAAATCCAGTGAAAGAACAAATGAATGTTAATGACACCAAAGCACTTTATTTCTCCAACAACCTTGACTTACATAAAGAACCAAAAATCAAATCTTACCCATCAATGATGTTTTCAGGGGGGTATTTTTCATCACTTGATGTGGCTAGAACAACTTCAGCCCCTGCAGAACTAAGGCACAGGTCTGTTGATTTCATCCTTTCTTGTTAGCCTGCATGAGATTAAAAAAAAAAACAAAAGAACATTCTTAGAATATCACTGAATGGAAGTGTCTGTCCTCTTGTTGCCTAGCAGCCAAATTCAGTCCCTAACAGGAATTCAGAGAAACCATGTTACACTCTTTATGAGCAACAGTCTAGTCTGTCTCTTTTAAGATCTCTATGATTCAACCACCGATATTTCTTGAGTTACAGTCAAAACAGTCCCCTTACACCATACTGCTGCCCACAAATAGTTCCAGTTCTAAAGTAAGAGTAGCTGCTTGCATTTCTAATTGTATTCTTTATTAAAAGACTGAAAATGCATTTTACATAGTCAAAAACTCCTACGTTCTAATTAAGAAATATAGTGACAAGGATTTAAGTAAAAATACTTTTTAAAATCATGAGTGTTTGCTGTAGTGCTGCCAAAGTAACCAAACTCCTAATAAATGATAATATATAATTATAGTACTTTGTGCTTTCTATAGAAATCCCAGAGAACTTTACAAAAAATAGTTAAGCCTTGCAATAAATATCTTTATAAGTTAAAGTATGCCTTTTCCCTTCTGGTATTCCCCCTATTTCCTCGGTATCTCTTCAGTTTTCCTATTTCTTTCCCGATTGTAGGTATTTTGGACCCTAATCCTGCAATGAGATCTATGTGGGTACAGGTCCTGGGTCTTTGTCATGAGAGTGAACAATGAATTATATGTGAGCTGGCAGGGTGATAAGACATCTAAAAAAAGTCAATGTCATTTTGAGCTGAATACACAGAGGCATTATGTCACAGAACAGAGAACTGATAGATTTTCTCCATATCGCATTGCTGAGACAACAGAAATAACGGATTCAGTTGTAGGGAGCTGAACACCAAAAAGTTATAAACAGTTTGCAAGGAATTCAGGGAATGGCAACAATAATTAGGAGACTGGAAGGCCTTATTCAAGAACATTTAATAGAACAATGACTAGGGTGGATAACCGCCTGCAAGTGTTGGGAAAAGGTAACAAACAAAGAGGGAGAAGAATCATTTAGGGATGTCAATGGAGGAGTCTAAGAATAGTGGGATGAAACTGAGCACATGATAATTTAGGCTGAATCACAAAAAAGGTTTCCTAAAGGGGTGAGGTCAACTCTGGAATAATTTCCCATGGGACGGGATGTCCATCACTTAATTTAAATTTACACTAGTCCAAGCTTTGGAAAATATGAGGGACAGGGCAATTATACTAACCTCCATCATCTCCTGGCATCCCTCAGCGCCTCCCCCTGTCCCCTCCAAATGCCAGAGCCACCTCCCAATACCCCACATCCCCTCAGCGCCTCCCCATGTCCCCATCAAATCTGAGAGACCCCTCCCAATACCTCACATCCCCTCAGCACCTCCTCATGTCCCCTCCAAATCCCAGAACCCCTCCCAATACCCCACATCCTCTCAGCGCCTCCCCATGTCCCCATCAAATCCGACAGACCCCTCCTAATGCCCCACATCCACTCAGTGCCTCCCCATGTCCCCTCCAAATCCAAGCCCCCTCCTAATGCCCCACATCCCCTCAGCGCCTCCCCATGTCCCCTCCAAATCCAAGCCCACTCCCAATACCCCATATCCCCTCAGCGCCTCCTCATGTCCCCTCCCAATCCCAGAACCCCTCCCAATGCCCCACATCCCCTCAGTGCCTCCCCATGTCCCCATCAAATCCCAGAGCCCCTCCCAATGCCCCACATCCCCTCAGCGCCTTCCCATGTCCCCATCAAATCCCAGAGCCCCTCCCAATACCCCACATCCCCTCAGCGCCTCCCCATGTCCCCATCAAATCCCAGAGCCCCTCCCAATGCCCCACATCCCCTCAGCGCCTCCCCATGTCCCCATCAAATCCCAGAGCCCCTCCCAATGCCCCACATCCCCTCAGCGCCTCCCCATGTCCCCATCAAATCCCAGAACCCCTCCCAATGCCCCACATCCCCTCAGCGCCTCCCCATGTCCCCTCCAAATCCCAGAGCCCCTCCCAATGCCCCACATCCCCTCAGCGCCTCCCCATGTCCCCTCCAAATCCCAGAGCCCCTCCCAATGCCCCACATCCCCTCAGCGCCTTCCCATGTCCCCATCAAATCCCAGAACCCCTCCCAATGCCCCACATCCCCTCAGCGCCTCCCCATGTCCCCTCCAAATCCCAGAGCCCCTCCCAATGCCCCACATCCCCTCAGCGCCTCCCCATGTCCCCTCCAAATCCCAGAGCCCCTCCCAATGCCCCACATCCCCTCAGCGCCTCCCCATGTCCCCATCAAATCCCAGAGCCCCTCCCAATGCCCCACATCCCCTCAGCGCCTCCCCATGTCCCCTCCAAATCCCAGAACCCCTCCCAATGCCCCACATCCCCTCAGCGCCTCCCCATGTCCCCATCAAATCCCAGAACCCCTCCCAATGCCCCACATCCCCTCAGCGCCTCCCCATGTCCCCTCCAAATCCCAGAGCCCCTCCCAATGCCCCACATCCCCTCAGCGCCTCCCCATGTCCCCTCCAAATCCAAGCCCCCTCCCAATGCCCCACATCCCCTCAGCGCCTCCCCATGTCCCCTCCAAATCCAAGCCCCCTCCCAATGCCCCACATCCCCTCAGCGCCTCCCCATGTCCCCTCCAAATCCAAGCCCCCTCCCAATGCCCCACATCCCCTCAGCGCCTCCCCATGTCCCCTCCAAATCCAAGCCCCCTCCCAATGCCCCGATGCATCCGATGAAGTGAGCTGTAGCTCACAAAAGCTTATGCTCAAATAAATTGGTTAGTCTCTCAGGTGCCACAAGTCCTCCTTTTCTTTTTTCCATATCCCCTCCAAATCCCAGAGTCTCCTCTTCATGCCCGGGGCCCCTCCCACACCCCCATACTCCGGGCTCTCTCCCCACAGCCCCTCCATTACCCTGTCACCCCAGCCCCTATCTCCCCTGGGTCCCCGCCCTGGCCCAGGGACTCGCCTCTTGTCTCGGGCGGAGACGCCGCGCGCTCCCGCCTGGGGCTCCCGCGGGCTCTCTGTGCCCGCGCGCGCGCTCCCCTCGCTCAGCTCCCCCGGCGCGTCCCCGCTCTCCCCTTTGTGGCCCCGGGGCGCTCCCGGGGCGGGACTGGCCTGTGTCGAGCCCCGGCCCTGCGAGCGGCCGCGCCGAGCGGGGGCAGGTAGGCCGGGGGTTCGGGCTGGGGGGCTCGGGGAAACTTTCCCAGCGCCCGCGAGAGCCCCGGGCTCGGAGCGACGGACCCCGCGGGGCGGGCCCAGGGAAGGGGGCGCTGCCCCGCCAGGAGCGAGCGGGCGGGCACGAACCTACCCCGGCAAGGGGAAGGGGCCAGCGGCCCGAACGCCCCCCCGCGCCCGATGTGGGCACCGGGCGGCTGAGGGGGCCCAGCCGGGCGCGGCCAGGGCTGCGCGGGCCGGGCTCTGCGCCCTGCGGCACGGCCCTGTGCAGAGGGGCAGCAGACGCCGGGCTGGGGAAAGGTTCCGCGCAGGAGCCCCCCCCTGGGGCCGGGCAGCGCCTGTTGCATCCCAGAAAACAGCCGCCGACCGCCCGCGGCCGCCAGGTGGCTGCGCCGAGCCCATCCCGGCGTCAGGCAGAGCCAGGCGCTGCTGCTACTCCGCGCCGCCGAAGGGGGCAGACGCCGACCCCTGGGCATGCCGCTGCCGGGCGATGGTGCCTGCAGACAAAGTGTCCCCCTTTGCAGGCCCAGCCGGTGTAATGGCAGTGCAGCTGAAAACCCCGCAGCCCGGCCTGCGGCGTTGAGCAAGGAGATGGTGCACGAGGCAAACTTCTGTGGCGCGCTCACACTTTGCCTCAGTCCTAATCAGTCATCCTTTTAAGGAGCAGGCCCCATGTGCAACGTACAGGACTATTTGTGTGCAATAGTTGTAATGTAATGAGCTGTAGCTCACAAAAGCTTATGCTCAAATAAATTTGTTAGTCTCGAAGGTGCCACAAGAACTCCTTTTCTTTTTGTGAATACAGACAGACACGGCTGCTACTCTTAAACATGTTAGTACTGTTGATCAAGGAGTACTTGTGTGTGGAAAAGACCTGTCATTCTGAAGCAAAAGTCCTGAGTTCTAGTCCCCATATTTGTTTTGCTGGCAGCTGAGGTGTATATGTATCATACGCAGCTTTCACTGTACGGTATGGGTACACTATAATGTGCTGCCTAGGGCACCAAAGGAAATTAACTTGGAATTGATATCTTTCCAAAATAGTATCATTTGTTTCAATTATTTATCCATCTCTCATTTTGTTTTTGCAGAAACTGTCAAGGGGAATGTCTTACTGCCTCAAGTCAGAAAGCCTTTTGGATACAGGCCCAATATATGTGCGTGAAAATGGGCACCTGTACATGGTAAATCAGGGTTCTGGAACTGTAAAAAATGCCACTCCAAAACCAAGGCCTTTTAGACTGTTTTCCAAAGGATTCTCTGTGGAGCTTTGTATGAACAGAGAAGATGACAGCGCAAGGAGAGAGAGAACAGATCATTTCATCTTTACTTATACTAAGGAGGGCAATCTCCGGTACTCAGCCAAGTCTCTCTTCGGTCTAGTGTTGGGTTACATTTCTGACAATGTTGATCATATTGATTCGTTGATTGGCTTTCCAGAGCAGATTGCTGAAAAGCTTTTTTCTGCTGCAGAAGCAAGGCAAAAGTTTACAGAACCAGTTACAGGACTTAGAGCACTACAAAAATTTACTGAGGCTTATGGAAGTCTGGTGCTTTGTTCATTATGTTTACAGAATAGGTAAGTGCATTCAGTTATGTAAATGTGAGTCTCCACCAGTGTTGTTGCTTAAGTGTTTCATTTTTTTACTTAAATATAAACATTTTCTTGATTTGGATTATTAAATTATATTTGTTCACTCCATAAAGTATTGTTGGTAAATAGCGCTTGATTTAATTCTTATGTGTAATGCAGAACCCATAATACTGCCAGTTAATCCTCCAAATCCACATGAACACATTCGGCAACCGGAATTGAAGGATAAAACCTGCAGCTTTATTTTTAACATGCTAACGTTTGGCATTTGTATGGTGCAGGATAGTTTTAGCCATGTCAGTCCCAAGGTATTAGAGAGACAAGATAGGTGAGGTAATATCTTTTATTGGACCTTCTGCTGGTGAGAGAAACAAGCTTGTCTAACTTAACGTACCTCACAGGGGTGTTATGTTAATAACTAAATTGTGTCTGAACTAATAAAAATCCTTCTCTGTAAGTATTTAAACATTTATTTGGACTTGTGTAGCCAGCAAAACTTTCCAGCACGCAGTCCCAGGGGGCTATTCCATGTCTTCTATTGCATTCCATTTTAAGAGTATCAGTACCCCCTAAGGCACGGGGGAGAAAAGGATAGCCTTGTAATTGTATCACAGGTTTTGAAGTCAGAAGACTAGTATTACAGTTTATTACTATTTGTATCTAGAGGTGTTGCATGCCCTCCATATTAAATACACCTTGACCAGGAAAGTTCTCCCTCTCCACTCTTCTCTGGACAAGTTCTAACTCAACAAGAAAAGTTTTTCCCTACAAGGCTTAAAATAGGATAATACCCCTCTAAAACCTTGTCCCTGGTGAAGTACCTTCCTATGTTATAACAATTTGTTGAGGGTTTTTTTGTACATTCACACAGTTTATGGTCTTTTCAGTCCTTTAAATATGAATCAGTATAAATCAAAGCATATAGGCTTGGATGCCAAAGGTGGCATGAGCAATATAGGAAAGGTTTAATAAAAAACATCAGGTGATCCAGGTGTCACTTCATCCTCAGAATGATCACATTTCTTGCCAGTCTACTCATGAACTACCCTTTTCATGAGTGAAAGATGACTTCTGTTGAAGGATCTTTGTGTCTTCTTTATTTCTCTAGTCAAGGCTTTTGTTTTTGGCCATGAAACATCAATTTTACCATTTGGCAAGCAGTGCTGCCAGAATTGGACTGATATAGCTTGAGATCTAGTTGTAATAGCTGTCTTTGCAATTTGAAGTCACTAGTTATGGAGCAAAGTATTTTTTGAGTCAGATCAGAGCCACAATGTTGGTCTAAGACACTGAGTAAGTACTTGAGCATGTGTTCCACATGGGCTGCAGCCTGGGTAGATAATGAAGAGAGCATGCTCACTTGGGGCATTTTTCCCATGGCAGCTGGCATTATGCCAATATGAGTAGGCACCTTCTAGGACTGTACCTTTATGCATCTAAACGTTGATAGCTTTCTGCTCTTTACAGATATCTGGTTATTTCTGAAAAACTTGAAGAAATTAAGTCTTTCAGGGAGCTGACCTGCTTGGATCTTTCCTGTTGTAAACTTGGAGATAACCATGAATTGCTAGAACATATCACCAAAGAAGCTCTGTCTAGGTACCAATTTATTTATATGTTTAACTGACCAGCATTTTCTTTTCCATCACCAAGAAATTCACAGAATCACAATCACACTGTCTCTTTAAAGGAAAGTTTTACAGGCAACAGACACTTTTATTGGGGTTTTTAGTTGTTTATAAATTCTCTTCTTCAGGTGAAAAAAGCAACCATCAGAACTAATAACACAAATTGTATGATACCAAGCATGTATTGAGTCTTTAGACATGATCTACAATTATGAAAGTTTGAAATAAAAGTACTCTACTATCTAATATAAAGACCAATTGTTTTGCATATTTTTCATTTTCTGTTTATATTATACACTCAATATATAGTATATTCATATATATTGCAAAACTTAGTTTTCAACTCTTGTAGACTTTCCCTATTAAATTTGCTTATTGATTTTTTGGGAGAAAAATTTACCAAAATAATCGTTTTAACTGAATCAGTATGTCAGCATGAGATATTCCTAATTTACGTATTTTGTCCAGTATGTGTTTGCTAAAATGTTTATATAACAGTCTTTTCAAGCTACCAGAGATCTAAAAGGTAGAAAATTGTCGAACTTTATTAGATAAGTTAATTATGTTTATGAATTAATAACTGTTGTTACTACATAAGACTTCCATGCGTTTGATTCAAGGTTGTTTTTAAAAGGATGCTGTGGAAGTGTATCTATAAATTTTTGGGGATTTCATTTATTCTTGTTTGCAATACTTCCTTGTATCTCCTACCAATTTTGTTCTTTCCTATATGTCAAGCAAGGATTTTCTTTCTCCAGTTTTGAATGGGTTTGAAATTGACAAGCCTAATTGTCCTTAACTTCTAGTTACAAAGAATCTTATTGCTGGTGTCAGCAAGCTGTTGTGTTCCAGTGTTTCCTGTGTCAGTGAAACTTTGGCAATAGTTTGTTAGGTAATTGCTTCAGCAGAGCCTTCAGAGGCAACAGGGAAAATACCAAAGAGGCCTCTTGTTTTATTGGTCCTTTTAATATCAGCAAACGAGTGGTAGATTGAGCAGGTGTTAGGGGAAGATTGTAGACTTTTCACATGAAATGCTAATAATTTTACTAAAAACTTTGAAATTATTCCTTTACAAACTAACTTTACATTCCTTATCCTAGTGTAACTCGGCTCCTCCTGAAGGATAATTGTTTGTCAGATGCAGGCCTTCGCAAAATGACAGCGCCAGTTCGAGTGATGAAAAGGGGACTTGAAAATCTGTCTGTATTAGATTTGTCTTGTAAGTGTGTCAAAGTGCCTCATAATTTAAATTTAGAAAAACATGATTACTTCTCATCTAGGGTTCCTCCTAGTGAATACTGAAAGCAGACAATTGTTCAAAATTAGCCCCTATATCAGGAGTCCAAACAAGGACTTCATCGACAACTTGCCAGAAGCCACATGTTGCACCGATAGCCTTATCCTGCTGCACTGAAGTCAGTGAAAGCAGAATCAGGCCCTTGATTGGCATAAATACAGCATTTAAATGAACATTTATGCATTCCAAAATGGAACTCAAACTCGTCAATATCCAAGCTGAGTGACTCAGTACTAAATTTGTAATCTAAGTTTTGTATTTTACTACTACTACATGACATGAACCTAACCTTTGTCTAGTCTTTCTGCTAGGATGGTCACTATTCGACAGGTAAACTTTTTACACGGAGAACAAGAGTAATGGCTTGGCTACACTTGCAAGTTACAGCGCAATAAAGGAGTCCCGGGCGCACTAGCTCACTACCTGTCCACACTGGCAAGGCACGTAGAACACTTTGACTCCGCGGCTACAGCGCTGCTGGTACTCCACCTCGGCGAGTGGAATAACATTTGTTGCGCCCTCGCTGGAGCGCCGCAGCACCAGTGTGAATGAGGTTTTGCTTCTCCTAAAGTCAAGTGGCCACTCTTGTCATTGTTTGGAATCGGCTGTAGAAATGCGGAAATGCGCTTTGAAAGCTCCATTTCTGACAACCGGCTGCTTATCTGCTCTGAAACAAAGCAAGCCATTAGTGTGGAATGCTGTGTGAGAGAGAGAGGCAGGGGGGGTCTGCTGCTGTCTGAACTTACAAGACAGCATGCTGACATGCTCTCAGACCCCCAAAAACCCACTCTCCCCCCACATACACACAACACACTCCCTGTCTAACTCCAGCCGCCCCCCCATTTGAAAAGCACATTGCAGCCACTTGCATGCTGGGATAGCTGCCCATAATGCACTGCTCCCAATGATGCTGCAAGTGCTGCAAATGTGGCCACGCCAGGGCGCTTGAAGCTGTCGGTGTGGACAGACTGCAGCGCTTTTCCTACTGTGCTCTCCGAAGGCTGGTTTAACTCAAAGCGCTCTACAACTGCAAGCATAGCCATGCACTAAGGTGACAGTCTTAGTCTCAAATACAACATCAAAAGAAAATTTTCAGGACTTGACATTAAAAAAGGGTACTGATTATAGGTGGGGCTCACAGCACCACCCTGTTATGAAGGTTGCCTGTCACTTCCTATCATGTGTTCTCAGTTGCTCATAACTTTACCATACTTTATCCATTTGGGGTGAAATATTCTATGCTCGGTGTCTGATTTAGGCTGATTTCTTCTGGACAATGATTCATTCAGCCATTTCCAAGAACAAGGCTAGGGAAAAATGTTGTTTTGCCCATGTTAAAAAAATTCTGGCTGCCTTTGCTTTGAAAAGCTCTATCACCTCCATGCTCTGGATAGAGACCTGAAATTTGGAAGATAGGGGCCTTTGGTGAGAGATGGGCCTTTTGCTGACCATGTGAAAATCTGCCCAAATTTGGCCAAGTTATAAGCCTTTGAAAAATTACAGTGTGCACATGCTCACTGAACACTTTTTTTAGATTTAGCAGTTAAATTCCCTACAATTGCTTCTGCACTGAGCATGCTTCAACCTGGAGCTGAGTAGAACCTTCCCTGCAATTACAGCTTTGTGCCATGCTGGGTCTAAGCACCTGAAGTGAGATCAGGGAGCCTGTCTTCCCTGTGGTCTCAATGCTGTCCCCCACTGGACCAGGCAGTATGAAGGAGGATGCTGTCTGATTCAATTTTTTTTCCATTTTGCTTTTTTCGGAAACCTAAAAAAATTGCACACAAAATGCTACTTTAAAAAACACTTCAGGTTGCAAAGTCAAGCACTCAGAAGTTAGCCTTAATTCTGATGTTTCCTGTCTGTGTAACCCTAATTTGGCCCCCTTGTGAGTATGCAGTATGATAGTCTTTAGTTACATGAGCACTTACTATTTTTTTTTCCTCACAGCACCCCTGCCTCATTCAGTGCATGGTCTGGACCTACTCTGGGGATGAGTCAGGGTTGTATTTTGAAAGATACTGATGTCTGTCAGATTCCTGCTTCATTTGCAAAAGTTGGAAGATGTGTAGTGAATGAGGCAGGAGACTACAGAAAGAGAAAGGGACAGTCTCTCAGTTAAGGTAGTTGAATACTGCGCTGGAGAACTGGATTCTGTCCCTGTGTGATAATGGGCAAGTCATTTAAAAGTCAGACTTTTCACAGGTGACTACTTCCTTGCATGTTCCTCATTCTCTGGGTGCCTGACCTGAGACCCTTGTGACTGGCTTACACAAGTGCTGAGCATTCACAGCTACAACGGAAGTCACTGGGAGCTTTGACTATGTAAATGCTATATAATGCTAAATAGTTTCAGAAATCAGGTCCTAGTTGTTTCAAATTAGCCACTCAAAAGGCATGGATACTTTTGACCTTAATTTCTGTGCCTCAGTACTTCATTTGTAAAATGGGGATAATAATTCCCCCTCTTCTCACAGGGATGTTGTGAACATTAACAAATGTGTGAAGCACTCATACTATTGTGATGAGTGCCATAGGAAAGCTCATGAGAAAAATAATTCTGTCTTCAGAATAGGTTTGAATATTATGCAGTAAATAAAGTATAGGGCCACACATTGAACAAGGAGAAAAGAAAATATTAGGAATAGTTGCTCATTAAGTGAGCAGCCTCCATTCCATGCGCTGAATGAAAAATATGCAACCATGTAATTAAACACTGGATCATAATGCATACACCCCAGGGGACTGGATTAAGGTTGCACAGGCAGCCTCAACACTGGCATTTCCTATCTTTTGGTGCTTGACTTTGAAGCCTTACATTAAAAGAACATTAGTTTTCATGTGCAATAAATGTGTATTTACATATGCACAAGTATGGCTTATTCATTTATAATGCTTAACCTAATTGAAGCGATCTATGAAAGCTTAATTTTGCTCTGAAGAGGAAAAAAAAATCAGTTTCAAATAACTTTCAAAACATGGAGCATGTTAATATAAATGTGCCAGAATAGCTTATAAAATATTTACCAGGGGAATAATTGCTTGCTTGCTAGTATAACATTTATATTGTCTTTTTTCCACGCCTACATCTTAATACTTTAAAAAAATCCGTTTTGCAGGACACACTTCTATAGTCATGCAACTTAATCTAATCTTTTTTGATTTTATAGGTAACCCTGAAATCACTGATATGGGAATTGGGTACCTTTTTTCTTTCAAGAAGCTGAATTATTTGGATATTTCTGAAACCGGTCTCAAGGTAAAACAGAGTTTCCACCCAAGTCTGTTACATATATATAGCATGATCAAATGCTTTTCTACACAATCTGCTTTATATTCTTTTTCCACTAGGATGTTAAGGCAGTCATTCAGAGGCTCCAGACCCAAATAAGCTTAGTTCATTCAAAAGTGCCTCTGAAAGAATTTGATCATAGTAACTGCAAAACAGAGGGATGGGCAGAGCAGGTATGTTCATTTTTTGTTTGTTTGTTTGTTGCTGTTTTAATTTCTACAAAACCGAAGTATTTGTCCTTTTCAGTCACAAGTCATTTCACCCAGTGAGGTTCTATATCTTTTTAGTACTTAATTCTGAGAAAACAGATGTTAAAGAGCTTAGAGAATGAACATGTTCTGCATTCTTACATGCCAGAGGAAGTATCCAGAGGTTGCATTGACTGTTTGCTGACAGCCAGGATCAAACCTACATTTGCAGAGAATAAAGCAGAGTGCAGGTATTCTCACTTTGTCAAATAATGTGCTCAGACTGGGAAGTCTCTGTGTGCACCCAGTGAGGTCACTTGAAGCAAAATGAAGCATTGCATGCTGGAGCTTCTGTATGGGCAGCTTTCAGCTGCATTATAGAACTCTGAGCCACATTTGGATGGTATGGCACACTTTGTTTACCCTTCTGTTAGGGAAATTGCAATTGCAGGGATTTCATTGTAACAGACTGGGGTATATCTATACTACAGAGACTGTATTGGCATAGCCACATCCCGATAACTATGCCAGCATAACCGCACAGCGTAGACACAGCCTTCAGCAACTGAAGGGATTTTGCGGTGGTATAGAAACATTACCTCCCTGAACAACGGTAGCTATGTTGATGGAAGTATTCATTCATGGACATAGCTGCGTCTACCCTGGGATTAGGCTGGCATAGCTACATCTGTTGGGGTGTAGTTTTTTCACACCCCTGACTGAGATAGCTATGTTGACCTGACTTCTAAGTGTAGACCGAGTCTAATACCATGTCTGTGGGAGGAAAGTTGCACTAGTTTAATTAAATTGATTTTAAATCAGTCTAGTTAAACTGGTGCAACTTGTGTGCGTGCCATACCATCCAAACGTGGCTCAGTGTTCTATAATGCAGCTTAAAGCTGCCCATACAGAAGCTCCAGCATGTAAGAGGAGAATCACAACCATAGATACTCCTACTGTAATGGAAGTGTTGTAAGGGGACATGTTAGCTGCGGGTGTTTTTTCTGTTTCTCCACGGTCCTTCATCTTGCTTCGTATATACATCAGAATTCCTGTTTGATAAGATAGTATTCGTAAGAATTAGAGGAAGGAATATTTTACTTAGGTTGCTAATACTAAAAGTTTTTACTGAAAACTAGTGTTGCTGTATAAGTCATCTCTGACGAGTAATAAGGCATAAAAAAAGCTAAAGAGTAAGGTGTAGAGTTGTTTCTGATGATGATTTCCTTTAAGAAAATCATTCAAAATAATTTAAATCATGTTTCAGACAGTGTTGCAGTGGGAGCAGTTAGCTATGAAAACCGTCAAGCCCAAGGAAAACTTGAAGTCCAGAACAGCAGCTCAACACTTCTGTACGTAACTGTGTGAGGTTCTGAATAACTTGTTCATTAAATTTGTACATTATTTTTACACTAAACTTATTTAAAAAAACAAAACCAAATAGTGGCATATTGAATGTACACCTGCAGCCACTTGTGAAACTGAGCGTTTTTCACTTATACAACATCTTTAAAGTTACAAAATATCTAAAAAGTGATGGACCTTGCTTTTAGTGAATATATATTTTTTTATGTGATGGAATATGACTTAGGTAAATCCAACTCACTGACAGCTTGAGCTCAAGTGCGTTGAAACCAATGGGAGTCTGTTGGCCTCAGTGGGTTTTGGGTTAGTTCTTGAGGCAGCTGGAATCTGGTGACTCAGGTCATTTTCAGCTTGGTCATCTGACTTTGTACAAAGTGATTAAGTTAAGCACAAAATCCTCCCTTTGTAATATGATTAGCACATTTCCCAACAAAAAATGAGTAATATAAAACAATCTTATGTGTTGTATTGATTAAATACAACCAAATATTGAAAAATTGATTTCATTTCTAAATATTAAGGATTTGTAGGTGTATTAAAACATGGCTTAACAAATGATGACTAGCTTTTGTGCCAAGCACATACTGAATTAGAGAGCAGGCTTAACTCTGTGTTTTGGGTTTTTTTGTAGATGGAAAGAGATGCAGGATAGAAGAACCAGTCAAGAGCACATTGGTGCAGACTAAAGCAAAAGCTTCTGAAAACTTGCAGTTCTACAAGGATAAAGTACAAAATTGCCATTTCCCTTTATTGAAAAAGGAGGCTGCAGCTAGCCACCAATTAAAGAAAAATAAAGAGAAAGGTTTAACTGAACAAGAGAGAGAACGAACTTCAAAGCAGACACACACGTGCCTGACCATGGAAGATTGGGACTTGTTGAATACCTATTGATTCAGAAAGATTTCCCTTTTTTCCTGGTGGTAAAGTTGTTAGAAGTATCAATATGAATTTGTGTATGGAGAAAGGAGACAGATATTTTTTAAACAGCAGTAGCATAGCAGCAAATTATAGCTACTTGTGTTGGGAGAGGGGAGTGCTAGACCCAAGAGGTGGAGAGATGATCATTCTAATGTATATTTTCTATACATAATAATTTTTTCAAATAAATTTTGTCATCCTTAACTAATGCCTGTGACATGCATAACACATTGAGGGAAATGGTTCCCCTTAAGTCTTGCTCCGTACAGCATCCCCAGTGGCAGAAACTCATTATCACTTAGCCTGACTGCCTCTCTTCTGCTCAGTAGCACTCTACATAACACCAGTTGTAGAACTTGAAACTTACTTGGGTTGAGAGATTCTAGTTAGTCAGGTCCTTTTGCTAGTGTGAAAGCATTGTGGGCGTCAGAGTTTGAAGTCATCAATATGGTAGCAAGTATGAGTCTGACTAATCTATGTCTGTAAAATGTCATTTGATTGTATAAATCCTTATCTAGGTAGCACATACACCTCACCCTGTGAGCTGTACCCAAAATGCTGTGGATAGAGCCTAACAAAGAAAGGAGAATAAATTTATGGGAGGGGTGAGATATAAAGTTAAGTAACAGCTAATTTCTGGCAGACAATTACTTTGGAATCAAAATTGTAACATGGAAATGGGGAAAATATTGCAGTTTGGTGAATTTCAAGATTAAACTCTACATTTTACTCTGAGTTACAGCGGTAGAGTTTATAGAGTTAAGGTTCTCTTTTTACAAACCAATCAGTGGCACTTTACACTTGTCATTTAAGAGACTTTTGTGGATTGAAACATGTTTAAGCATGCAATTATCACTATCTAGAAACGTTTATATAGAAAAGTATTGATGTAGCTATGGGAAGTGTTGAAAACATGTTGAATTGATCTACTGCATCTAAACAGTTCTAAATTATTCTACATAAATCCAGTGGAACCTCCTAACTCTAGTTACCTTGAGGTCTGTCTGTCCTACAAACACTAAAGCTAAGAATTTCAGTAGTGATTGTGGGTGCCTAACTTAACACCTTAAAGTTAGGCACCTAAAAGTTGAGGCACCCAGAATTACTAATGACTTCTGAAAATTGTGGCATGATTATTAACGCCAAAATTTTACTTCAGTTTGTTTCTTCTAGTAGCACTTAGATATCCCTCTGGTAATTCTTTCAAATAGCTGTTTTCAAGCCAGACACACTCAAGAAGTGCATCCTTGGAATTTGTAAGCAGAGTTTCTTTGTTTGGGGGGGGTCTTTATTTCAACCTGCTAAAAAGACAGAAATATACAGTATTCCCACATTCTCTGCTTGTTGTTCTACTGACATATTTGCACTCAAGTCACTACAAAGCAAAACAATTGTAAAAACAAAGTAGGTTTACATGCATGTGCCATCCAGGAGAGAGTCCCAGCACCATCTGGCTTTCTCAGGGTCTCTCTGCAGGGTATGGATCAGCGTTCCCATCACACTCCCCATCAGTACCCAGCCCAAGCCAGGGAAGCTAATGATCCAACCAGGGGACCAAATTCAGTGATGAATCCTGGTCACATGCCACCCTGAGGCATGTATGCTAAGAAGGTCTCTCCATCTTGTGCAGAGGTACTATTTATACTCCTATGCCTTTCTCCATCACATGTTGCCAGAAACTAGGGATACTAACAGTGGATGCCATGTTGGACAACATTTACCATCCTGCCTTGTTCTCAAAAAGACAATGGCTGGAACCACCCACCAAAAGCACCTGATTCTTCACCACCAAGCAGCCCATGAAATTGGCCTTGGGACCTAAAGCCAATGTGGGCTTTTTTATAAATGCCCTGAGACTACTTGCTCCCTTTTAAGGACTGTTCCCAACTGTTTACATAGGCAAAGCTGGAATAGGGTAGTACTGGACATGGAGGGTTTGTCCCCTTCTAAGCCTCCAAATTCTGTGCACCCCCCTGCATTTAGGTTAAAGATCTAACAGATGAAACTATGTGCATGATAAGATGGAAGACAGACTGAAAGTCTTATACTTAGATTTGTTATGGTAATATAGAGTAAAGTCTGACCAAAAAAACCCCCAGGGTTGTTTTTAAAAATAATGTTGGTTAAATTCTTTTTAAAAATCAAGGCTTCAAGGCACTTTTTATGTTCCCAGCCTCAATATTGATCACTAACTCTTCTCATCCTGTCACTTCTGCTCTTCTTTGGGACTAACAGACGTCATGGCTGTAACTCACCAGTAGTGGAAATCATAGTGTAGATGGGGTTCAAGCATTTCTACCACTATGTCATCTAATCCTACTATGGCTTTCAGGGGCTTTCAGGAGTTAGGTTTGTGGAGTTGGCTAGCGTAGACACAACTTGTAGTTTAAGGAGTGAAGCTTTAGTTTCCTACTCTCTTTGGTTTGACCCTGCAGGTAACATACTAATTCCCATTCTGACACACATGTCCTCACTGTCACATTTAGTCATCCTAAGGGACATTTGTACGTCTAGTTATTTAGGTTTCTTTATAGGCAGTGTTAAAAATATTTGAGGAAACAAGCATCCAGATGTAAGCATAGTGTAATGCCAGCTCCTGTGTTTGATCTATGGATATTGATATCTGACCATCAAGGAACCTCTGTATACCCCACTAATTCTGGTGCACTGCCAACTACTGATGAAACTGAGGAGAAGCGATGTAGTTATTGCTTAGGTGAACACCCCCTGAATATAAGAAGACAGTACTATGTGATGGAGTTCTAAGTTCTCTCACTGGGAAAAGTTACTCAGCCTTTTGGTCTTCTATCTTATCCCTCTATACAAAACTACATTCTGGTATATCCTTCATGAAAGCTAAATTCACTCTTAAAAATGACTGCACAGCACAGCATTAATATTACCTCAGCTTTTGTGGACTAAAGCAGTGTTTCACAACAACCCGTCTGTGGACAGGTGCGGGTCCCTGAGATCTCCCTGACAGTTTAGGAAGGCCGCAAGCTGGTTCTTGGTATCAAAAAGGTTGAGAAACACTGTTCTAAAACCACCCAAATAAACCCCCAAAGCCAATCCTGCTAATGCACAAATTCTTGGAAGAATTAAATGAGTGTGATGATATATTTAGGGTCATACATACATACATATTAAGGTCAGAAGGGACCATGATGATCATCTAGTCCGACCTCGTGCACAACGCAGGCCACAGAATCGCACCCACCCACTCCTGCGAAAAACCTCTCACCTATGTCTGAGCTATTGAAGTCCTCAGATCATGGTTTAAAGACTTCCAGGAGCAGAGAATCCTCCAGCAAGTGACCCACGCCCCATGCTACAGAGGAAGGCAAAAAACCTCCAGGGCCTCTTCCAATCTGCCCTGGAGGAAAATTCCTTCCCGATCCCAAATATGGTGATCAGATAAATCCTGAGCATATGGGCAAGATTCATTTCATATTCTAAACTGTTGTGGGCTAATTGTTTTGCACTGCTAAAAAACTGCTCCTCTTCACCAGTGAATGAATGAACTATATATATAATTCTGGTCAGTTTGAGGTTAGAGTATTCTCTGAGCTTGAAACATTCTATACTGATGTGCGTTATTCTTTGGTGATAGTTAGCTGCCTGCTGCATTGACTGAAATGATTTCTGGTACTATTATTGTCACACCTTCCCATATTCTCTAGATCAGTGGTTCTCAACCAGGGGTACATGTACCTCTGAGAGTACACAGAGGTCTGCTGGGGGTAGATCAACTCATCTAGATATTTGCCTAGTTTTACACCAGGCTACATAAAAAGCACTAGCGAAGTCAGTACAAACTAAAGTTTCGTACAAACTTGATTTTACTGCTTTGTATACTGTACACTGAAATGTAAGTAGAGTATTTATATTCCAATTGATTTTATAGTTATTGGTAAAAATGAGAAAGTAAGCAATTTTTCAGTAATAGCGTGCTATGACACTTTTGAATTTTTATGTCTGATTTTGTAAACAAAGAGTTTGAGTGAGGTGAAACTTGGGGGTACCCAAGACAAATCAGGCTCGCTACCGCTCTATATCCTCTTCTTTCTGAAACTCCAACTTCTTTTCTCCCTCTTCAGTCTACCTGAGCAATAATTTTAGCCACCTACCATGCCTTGTTTCCACATACAGATTGGAAGAGAAAAAAAAATCAAAATATTTCCTAAGGCATAATTTACTCCAGAACTGTTAGCAAAGCTAAATTCCATACTCTGCGTTGTCTTAGCACTCTGTGCAGAAAGTGTAGCCTAGTGAGAACTTGAATGATATATGCAAGGGTGCTATGCTGCTCTTGTATTGTTATATGAGGTTTTTCTCAGGGAGCTACGGATGTCAAAAGTCAGAATTCCACCCCTCCCCTCTTATCTGTGACATGCCCTCCAACTCTAGTCCATACACACTTTAGTTTCTGTTTTGTCATATCCTTCAAGATATACTTCTTCCATATTGCTCGCAAGAAACAAGTCTATAATGAAGAAATACTTAAAGAGCCATCTAGAAATATACATGCTTAAAAACTAGTTACATGGTTAGGGTTACTGCTGTAAGCCCTATCCTTTCCCAGCCTGCTCCCTGTCTATTGATTATGATGCCCGATTTTGGCATCATGTCTAAAATGAGGCAGTTGGTTCTTATTTGTTCTATAAAACACCTAGAACACTTTTAGGTGTTATACTACTTACTCAATATTTTTACAAGAACATAAAAATTACCCAGAAAGATCAAAACAAGTGGTCCATAAAGGTCAGGATCCTGTTTCTGACAATGGCCAGTATCAGACACTTAGAAAAAGGTACAAAAAACCCAGTGGTAGACAGTTACAGGGTAAGATTCTTCCTAACTCCCTTTAGTTAGTGACTGGTTTATGCCCTGCAACATCAGGGTTTATATCCCTTCCAAACACTGATTATTTTAATCCTTACTAAAGTAACTCTGGATGTTCTCATCCATAGAAGTGACAACCCATTTTTTGAAACAGGCTAAACTCTTGGCCTCTGCAGTATCTTGTGGCAATGAGTTCCACAGGCCAATAATGTATTGTGTGATTAACAAGCCATTTTTATCTTTAAAAAAAAAATAGGCTGCCTTTCTATTTCCTGGAATGCAGCACATTAGGTGCAGCTCACTTGTACCTATGACACCGGAGGGGAAAAAAAGCCATGAACCCTTAGGTGAAACATTTTTCATTATGGGCACTTCCAAGCTGTCACAAAGCATACCATAAGCATACATAAGCAAACAGCCTAGGACTTCAGAACCCAACTGGGACCTGATCCAACTTCCACTGAAGTCAACAAGATGCCATTGAGTTCAAGGGGAGTCGGACTGAGCTCATATGTAGGACAGAAGGACCAGCAGTGTTATCTCCACATCCTCCTTACTCCTCTTAAGAAGTGTGCAAATATTATTCCCCATAGATTGCCACAGAACACTCCCTTGTTTAATATGGGGAACACAAACTATGATTATAACAATTAAAACAAAACAGGCTTAATTTACCAACCCAATATCAGCTTTACTGAAGTGTTAAATTAGGGTGATTTTCAAGTCAAAACTACTGAGCATGACCTGTATTTCAAATCCTATTAATCTGCCATTAGTATTCAGACAGCTAGGAATCTCTAATTAATGTTTTGATCTTGGACTGGAATTCTTAAATTCTGAAGTGAAAATATTTACTTATGCAACTAACGCTTTCTAACCATGTCTCCTCTTAGCTGGGGCACTAAATACACTGCAGCATTTTATACAAATGGGGAAAGGAAGACATCCATTATAGCTTGGTTTTACGTCTCTGCAGGGATAGGTTACCACATACAACTTTAAAGGTTGCTACAGTAGCTGTTCCATTACATAGTCTTTTACTGTGTCATTCGAGATAAAAGTATGAGCCAGAAAACAGTAAAGCCATTTTACAAAGGATGTTTCAGATCTACTGCTGTAACCCAGCTACAAACAACAATCAACATTCTCCATTTACACAAGTCATGGGGACACCCATAGTTTTAGATTGCACAGGCCACAGAGAAAAGGAACAGACTGACATATGCATGGAGGTGGTGGTGGGACTAGGGAAAATACTGACTGATGCTTATTTCTGGCTTATTAACATAGATCTATTGTATTTACTATAAAGCTGCGCGTCTTTCAAGCCTAACATCCCAAATCAGGAATGCACTGGCTGAGATTTTCAAAGCAGTCTAAATGGATTGCATCTTTCTTTAATTCCAGTGGAAGACACCTGTGTAAGCTTCTTAGACTGCTCTGGAAGTCTCAGCCACTGAGCCGGCGACGGCGAGTTCACTGGTGTGCGAACAGTTAATGGGCTCGGTGTCACAGAGAAGCAGATGAGACACCTGATCTTTCTGTGGCCCACTTCTCCAAGGGCTGCCACTGAACCGGTTTTATTTTCTCACTTCAATACTTCCTGGTACAAGCCATACAGTAGCCGCCT
Organism: Lepidochelys olivacea; assembly: GCF_965140295.1. Classification (NCBI taxonomy): domain Eukaryota; kingdom Metazoa; phylum Chordata; order Testudines; family Cheloniidae; genus Lepidochelys; species Lepidochelys olivacea. The sequence continues at coordinate 96,090,069 of NC_140418.1, read as the reverse complement.
TACCCTGTGGTTGCCCTGAGAGTAGAAAGCTGCCACTCCATAACTATATCTTTGTAAGAGATTAAACATACTTTAAATCCTAGCACAAGGCTTACATTGGCAGTAACAGGTTATATGAAGAGAGAAAGTGGGGTTCATTCTTCCGTCATAGGGCACCCCCACCGCTTCCATCTTGCTCTGTGTTTTTCTTTTTACAGACTGCATAGACTCTGCTTGTAAACCCCACCTGTGGTTCATTTACATCCTCCCCCCACCTTATCTACAACAACATATAATCCTCACCCCCTGAGGCCTGGGACAGGAGAGGGAGGAGCTCTCTCTGGGCTCTGGTGCTCTCCCCCTCCCCCTCCTTGCCCACTTCCTTCCTGTATCGTGTTCTGCTCCCTAAGCTAATGTGTTAACTAATGTTTTAATTATCTCCAAGTCTGACCCATTCTAATCTGTCAATTAGGTGCAGTTTCATCCCCCACTTTTACTCTGGGGCAATTTAATTGGTGATCCAAGTGCAGGTACTGTCACTGTTGCCCCGCAATGTGTCCCACAGCTCCCGCGCTCACCTGACAAAGATTTTTCTTACCACACACTCTCCCTCCCTTACCAGAAGGGCTTCCTTGTGGGGTTCTTCCTCTGTATTCAGGATGATTATCCAGGGCCTCCTTATAGGGTCTGCCCTTCTCCACGGGCAGAACACACACTTAGAATTGTGGGGACAACCTCCACCCACTGTTCTGGCCTACAGGTCCTCACACCATTAGCCCTCCAGAGTGCCCCTTGTCCTACTCTCACCCCTTCTGTCTTGTGGTGGGCTCCCCCCCATGCCCCTGGTTCTCCTATCCCGCCAAACTTAACCTGAGCTTTTTCCCCTTGGTGTACCTGTCAGGTGGTTCGAAGGGCTACCCAACCCACATTAATGAGCTCAGGTTATCTTTACACACTGGGCCTATGTCCTTATTTTCCATTCCTGCCCCTTCAGTGTCTCAGGGCTCTCCCCTTATGTCTTGGCATGCATTCTCTTGTCTAGTAGTGTCTACACCTTGCACCTTGTTTTCCTTCCTGTCCCCCTCAGTCTCTAGGGTAACTCTCTTGTCTTGGCTTGTCTCTTCTTGTCAAGAGGCATTTCCCTACCTGTGGCCCCCCAATGCCAGCTTGTCTTCCCAAAAAGAAGGGCCTCCAGTTGGTGCCCAACACAATAGGGAGGTGTAACCTATCTACTACCCCTACTTGTTTCCAAGTGAGCATCCCATGGACCTCCGGGGTACCTCTGCCACAGGGCAGTGCTATTTATCCCTATGGACACACACTAATTTCAGACTACCTGGAACCATCCAGTGGGGTTTAACCAATGCCCGCTGGACCAGAAAGCAAGGTGGGGCTGTGTCTACCAGGCCCCTTTAACACTTCCTCCCCACCATCACAGAAATGGTCGACAGTTTATTTTCTTTCCCGTCTGAGAATCCCAGCCCAACCACCGACCTTGGCAAAACACCTTGCATTCCATGTATGGACAGCCTCTTTTCAAGTGTCCCCTGTGGCGGTTCAATGACAAGACAGCACAGAGCTTTTAGCAAGCAAGCGGCTGGTCTGCTAACGGGCTTCTGCCTGTCAGCTTTCCACCTTCCCCTTTATTCTTTCTCTCCCCCCACGCATTACATTCTCCAACAGATAAAAGAAATACACTGGCTTTGTTTAACATTCTTATTTACCAGTTTCTATCTACCACATTCCTTGCTCTCGGGCCTTGAACCCAGTCCTGGGAGGCTTCCCACGGTTCATGTCATCTGGGCGAGATTCCAAGGTTGATGCCCTTGAAAGGAGCTGTGTGTGCACAGGTCCAGCACAACACTCCGGGTGTGCCCTGAATGTTGCCAAGCGCATAAACCTTGTATGAATCCTACATCCCCTCCTTTTTTGTTTATTTGTGCTCGGCCATCTCATGGTAGCCACCAATTTGCTTTTGCAAGCCAATTAACTCCCGGACAGACAAGGTCATAACTCGTGGAGCCTGCCAGGGCGGGTCTCGACAAAGCCTTAACAAAAAGGAAATACATTGCACACAGCAACAGCAAAAAATAAGCTCAAGAAGGTAAAGTGTCATTGGCCAGGCCCCAATTAGCCATGCTAGAGTACTGGGAAGAGAGGTTCGCGTAAGCAGCGGGCATCATCTCATTTCCGATTTCCTCAGGGTGATGACATACTGGAATAAGGCACGTACCTAACAATTCTTCAGCTGTTACAAAATCAAACAAACAAAAGTGGGTAACATTTGCTATTGAAGCCAATCTTTCCCATAGGTTATATGTCATTCGGGCTCGTAACGGGGGAAGCGCTCCTGAGCCAACCCCTACAGGAAATAGCAGGCACAAAAGTCATACAATCAATACAGAATTAGCAGTAATTTGGGCAAGAATTGCCACAAAGTCTCAGAAGTCTCTGGCTGTTGGTTTGCTGCCAGTCTTCGTTGAGCCACGGCGACCAATGCTTTTACTGCTCCCCATGTCACGGGCTGGCTTGGGACGCTACGCCTCCTCCGTTTCCATCCTGCCGTTGTCGACCCGGGAGGCACCGCGTTCTCTTCCAAGGTCAGCTGAAACTCCGGTATGGGGTTTGACAGCCCCTGGTGCCACGCCATGCTGTTTCAGTGCCAGGAACCCACAACGGTCCTGTAGGGAGAGACACAGCAGCATATCCCCAACCCCAAGTAATTAGAGGCACTGGGCCCAACCACTGCGGATCGGGCAGCTGATGGTAATAGACACGCGGTCTTTCCAGTACCTCGGATTTGTGAAAATGCTGATCCGTGGGGGTCTGCTGATCTGCGTTCAGCGTTAAATTATTTAAAGTGAACAAAAGGACACGCAATTGTTGCTGAATGTCTCCTAAGGTTCGGAGACGCAGCTCCCCTTGTTTTAATTGTTTGTCGAGCAAGGTTTTTAGCATGCGATTTGCACGTTCAACAATGGCTTGGCCCATGGAATTATAAGGGATCCTGTGTGTGAGACGGACATCCCATTGGACACAAAAGGTGGAAAGGGCTGTGGAGCAGTAGGCTGGGGCATTATCTATTTTTATCTGGCTCGGGCGACCCATAACAGCAAAACAGGCTAGCAAATGGTGAACAACTTTGGGAGTGGCTTCCCCATGCTGTGGGGTTGCCCAGAGGAATCCTGAATAGGTATCAATGGAAACATGTAAAAACGAATAGGGGCAGAATTGTGGCACGGGGGTGACATCCATTTGCCACAGCTGATTCGCTGCGGTACCTCTGGGGTTAACGGCATAAAAAAAGGTAGGGGCAGCAGCGGCATGGTGGGGGCAAGAACAAACAATAGAATGTGCATGATCAGCAGGAATATGAAACTGTCGGGCCAAAACAGAGGCAGACTGATGAAAAAAGGAATGGCTTTCGATGGGGTCAGAAAAAAGGGAATTTACCTGACCACGTAACGCGCGATTGGTGTGCACATTGCCTTCAGTAAGTAAGCCCAGGCAGAGGGGTATGACTGCGAATATGAGCAACAAAATAAGGGAAATTACGAGTGGTGAGGAGATACTGTAAGGACAAAAACAGGCGGAGGAGGTCCGCATCAACCTGAGGGGTAATAAGGGCAAGGGGTAAATGATCAATTACCTGATAAACATAATGCGTGTCCACGATCAAATTAAAGGGACAATCAGCAAAAGGTTAAAAGGCCAAAATAACAGCAGCTAATTCCAAGGACTAGTAAAGCTCTCCAAGCGCTGTGCATGCAAATATTATTGTACAAGTGAATGAAGCGCTTTCAGCTTTTCTAGGGGGAGGGGCCACTGGTCAATCCATACAGGCTCTAAGGATTGCCATACTAATGGTAATGTGGATGGCAAGGTGGGTGAGGGAGGATTTCGGGCCATTATATATTAATATCGAGGGTGGTGTCCAGCTTTGTAAGTAAGTCACGGCCCCAAATATTGAGGTGGACAGGGAGTACAAAAAGGCGGATTGTAGCAAGGGCACGGCCTCCTGGTTTGGAGACCGTGACCCAAGACAAACTTTGGCGCCTGGGTTTGCTACCCCCGATCCCCTACAACTCTTTAGAAGGAACTGTTGGCCAACCGACCCGCCACTCCGAATCACGAATCACCGTAATGTCAGCTCCAGTGTCCACCAGCCCTGTAAAAGGAACATTATTTAAGAGAAGTGTTAACTGTGGTTTCGAGGGGCGGACCGACATTGTTAGAGCAACAAGTGGAGAGGACGTGTTGTGAGATGGCGACTGAGCCAGAGTCAATCCAAAGCCGCCTCCGCCCCGGGCTCGATCCTCTGCAGCTGGCACCTGATAGGGGACTAAAATCAATTGCGCAATTGACCGTCCACGCGGGAGCGACTGCGGAAGATGGGTCCACACCTGAACCTTAATAACGCCGTTGTAATCGGCGTCAATGACCCCTGGGATGACAAAAAAGCCCTGTTTCCCAGCATGTGAGCGAGGGAGAACAAGACCCACAAAGCCGGCAGGGAGAGGTCCCGTCACCTGTGTAGGTATGGCACAGACCTCCCCTGGCAGCCGAAAGTCAGTGTCCTCCTGCATGATCAAATCAAGCCCTGCACTTCCAGCAGGCGCTGCCCTCATAGAGTCTACGGATTCCAAGGCAGAGGAGCGATTGCCTGAGTAGGAAACACCCCCGTTTGGCCCTGGGTTCGGGGGGGACCCGTCGCGCGGTTTCCCGACCCGCTATGACACTGATTAGCCCAGTGATAACCTTTCCCACACTTGGGGCACTTCTTTGAGGGTCGGGCTGGTGCCTTAGATGAGCGGCACTCCCGCTGAAAATGACCCTCCTTACCACAGCGGTAACAGCGCTTCCCCTCCTTCCCAGTTTTTCTGAGGGCGGCAGCCAGAACTCCAGCCTTGTGGGCTTGTGTGCCAATGTTCTGGCACGCCCGCAGCATGTCTGAGAGCTCTAAAATACCAGAGGCTTGTGCTGCCTGGAGAGCACGGCGGCAATCCTCATTTGCATTTTCAACTGCCAATTTTAACAGGAGCTCGTGAGCTGCCTCAGTGTTATCCACCTGTCGGAGGATAGCCTCCTGCAATCTGTTGGTAAAATCCAAAAAGGACTCTAAGGCACCCTGACGGATACTGACAAAGCTTTTGGTAGGCTTGCCTGAATCCGGGACCTTCTTGAAAGCATGCTGGGCACAGGTGGAAATAATGGGGAAGACGGCCTGAGGGAGTTGAGACTGCATCTGAGCAGTAGCAAACAGCTCCCCTGCCAAATGCTCATAAATGACACCTTGCTCTCTATATACCTGGGCTTGACGGTCTGCCATCTGCCGATACTCACTAAGCCAAATAACATACTGACTGGGTGACAACATCATGCGCAGCAGCGTTTTCCAATCCTCAGGGATTAGGGAGTACCCAGTACCCATCCCTTCAATGAGACCACGCACAAAGGTGCTAGTCAGGCCAAATTCACGAATTGCTTTCTTTACCTCTCTAACCACCGAGTATGGCAGAGTGGTCCAGGTGCCCACGGGGTTGCCCTGGTCATCATTCTGCCAGGTCACCGGACAAACGGAGACCAGATCAGCCAGCTCCTCTGCTGTAAGATCTGATCGAGCTTTCGCTGCGTGAACCATTTGTTGCACCAGCGAAAGCTTCTGAGCAGATGCAGATGACTCTCCGGGGGGCCCCACGCGGGGAGGGTGATCACACACCGGCTCCGGTGGGGAAGGCCAGGGAGGCGGTGGTAATAGAGGCACTGGGGGCGAAGCAGGGGGAGGGATGGCTGCAGGAGCGGACGGGGGTGGCAGGATCGGCAGCTCCTCTGTTGGTGCTGAAGAGGGCCTTTCCGAGGCGACACGCTGTGTCGCATCGCCAGGAGGGGGGATGGCTGCAGGGGTGGACGGGGGCGGCGAGAGCACCAGCCTTGCGAGGGAGGGTCTGTCCGAGGCGACACGCTGTACCACGTCGCAGCAGAGGTGCCAGGCATGTAAAGCCTGCACGGGTGCCCGAGGCTCTTTGTGCAATGTCTGGCCCAATCGCTCCCAGTCCGCTAGCTTAAGGCTTCCAGCTTCAGGATACCACGGGCACTTGGCACGCACCTCCTGTAGCAGGAGAGTGAGTTCTCGAGCCGGGCAGTCATGCTGAGCCTTATGCAGCAAATACTGCAGCTCATTGCGGTGTTGCACTTGCAAAGCAGAGAGGGAGCTTCCCATACTTACCACAATGAAAAATACTCACCGGGATCCACAAAGTGGATGAGTGACGCGTCTGAAACCCTTGCCGGGCAAGGTGAGTGCTGAGGGCCCCACGTTTGGGCGCCAGTTGTGGCGGTTCAATGACAAGACAGCACAGAGCTTTTAGCAAGCAAGCGGCTGGTCTGCTAACGGGCTTCTGCCTGTCAGCTTTCCACCTTCCCCTTTATTCTTTCTCTCCCCCCGCGCATTACATTCTCCAACAGATAAAAGAAATACACTGGCTTTGTTTAACATTCTTATTTACCAGTTTCTATCTACCACATTCCTTGCTCTCGGGCCTTGAACCCAGTCCTGGGAGGCTTCCCACGGTTCATGTCATCTGGGCGAGATTCCAAGGTTGATGCCCTTGAAAGGAGCTGTGTGTGCACAGGTCCAGCACAACACTCCGGGTGTGCCCTGAATGTTGCCAAGTGCATAAACCTTGTATGAATCCTACAGTCCCCGCTGCCCACTCCCGGTAAAAGGTAAACGTACGAGTACTTGTCAGAGCTTCTCTGGGCTCTTCTCTCTTCTTCTCTATGCACTTCTAGGCAGGGGGTTCCCCACACTTCTTCCCTGGATCTGATCCCCTAAATGGTCGGCCTTCTTTCCTGGGGAAGCCTGCTTCCCCAAACTCCTCTGTCAGTTTAACTGCTTCATCTAAGGTTCCTAGCTGATGCTGTCTGACCCAGACCTGCATGCTCTCGGGGAGGCTCCAAAATCAGAGCATTCCTAATCTCCCCCACAGTTTGGGTGTCCAGTCTCAGACATCAGACAGCCCATCCATCTCACAGCTTAGAACTTCTGTCCATACTTTTCAGCAGACAGGCCCACCCAATCCAAGATGGCTTCCTTCACCATCTTGTAGTCTGAGGCTTGCTCATATCCACCCTTCCAAAGGTGCCAATTAATGCATTGGGGTCATCCATAGGGGTCATATCTTACAGAGGCCAGTCCCTGTACCCGTTTGCCGTTCCCTGCCATGGGACTCACTACCTTTGTCATCGCTGCTGCTGCACAGTCATTTGCTCTTGGATGAAGTCATACAGGCTTTTTTGCTGTTCTGCCTGCCAGGCGAGCAACACTTGCCTCTCCAGGTGGTGACACTACTGGAAGCTTTGCAAGGTCTTCTGCATTCTCTTTTGTTGTTCCGCCAGCCATTGCAGGTTCTCCTCCATTATCCAGGCTGCCAAACCTTCACATCAGGCCCTCCCCTGGAGGCTCTCTGTCTGTCCAGGATCTTACCTGTACAAATCCCCACATGTAAGAGCGTGTCCCCTCCGCTCCTGTCTCTCTCTACACACTCAGGCTGCTTGGAGACTCTCCGCTCATAGACACCACCCATGGTGTATTTACACTGTTCCCCCATCACCTTTACAGGTGCAATAATATATAATTCCTCAGGCTACCAAGGCTAGGAAAGGAAGGAGATCTCTCTCAGGCCTGGGCTCTCACAGCCTGCCTCTCTCTCTGGCTCCCCTTGCCACTCCCTTCCTGTCTTGTTCTACTCCCTCGGGTTAATTAGTGCTTTACCTCTCCCCAGCCCATTCTAATCTGTCAAACAGGCACAGCTATCCCCCCGCTTAGCCTGAGGTGATTTAATTGGTGATATAATGATCAGTGTGGGCACTGCTGTTGTTGCCCAACATTCTGACACACACCCCAAAGGCAAACTTGCTTCAATCCATGTTTCCATTTCTCCCTCTGTTCTGGCCCTTATTATTAGCTGAACAACGTACAAACAAAGGAAGATAAGGTCCCTACCATCATAAACTGACCATCCAACTCAGACACATAATACAGGCAAAACAAACAATACTCCACCTGAGGGACCAGTCTGGAAGCCTGACAGAAAGATAGCCTTTAGTAGGTTGTTGCTGAATGGCTTTGCAGGCAAAGTGGTTTTGTAAGGTGGGTTTCTCCTCTCTGCCTTTTCCTCTGTTTGAAATTGTAGCTGTTTCTGTGTTCTGCTTGGTACCTGTGGTCATTCATTTAGGCATCTGGTTTCTGCCACAGAGCACTGGGTTTTCTGCTTGGGGATTGTGAAGAGGTCCTGCTCCTAAGTGCTGAAGCACAGAAAGGACATGATGATGGACACTCGAAGTTCAGGGCTAGAAAGGCTCCCATGTAACACTTGCACACGTGCAGAGCTCAGACTGTTCTACCCAACTCTAATGTACACTTCTGTGCTCACCTCACTTTTTGGGGTGGCCCTTTGCCCACCATCGCATCTTGTCCACCTGACCCCCTATAAAGTCACTACTATTTCACCGTGGGATGAGCAACTGGGTCTTACACATACACCTGGAGGGACTGCTTTATGATCAGTCACAAAAGGAGATACTACAACACAACGTATACAGTACTGCTAACAAATGGTGTCTCCGTCCCTCACAACAACAAACTGATGGAAGAATACAGGTAACATTTTTATATCACTTATTTTAAAAGCCTTATATTAAAATTCCCCCTCATTTTCACATCAGAAATAGTTCTGCAGAAAAGAAATAGACCCAATTTAATTTCAGGGGATATTTACCACGATTTATTTTTTTAAACAGGTAGACAGCAATGCGACCTGGTTTCATATAGTTTAGAGCTATAAAAGACTCAGGAAATTTCTCCTCCTTTCATGCTAACAGATTAGTGATCAATTAGCAATGACTGCTGTTATCAAAACCAAAAAGAGTGTGAGGTCACTTATTGGTTTTATTATTATTTTAGTTGATACTTAATCTGTATTTGTCGTTTTTTTCCCTAAAAAGGAAAGAAAAACTGTAATTTCCTGTCTACTGTAATTTCCCTCCTCTCCCTGCAGACTTGCATATACAACTCAACAATCACAACCTCAACCCATAGGTAGCACTTTGTATCTTCAAAGTACTTTACAGGTGGTAACTAGTTTACCATCACCACACCCTGGGAGGTAGAGCAGTATTATTATCCCCATTTTACAGATGGGGAAACCAAGACATAGTAAGGTGAGCGACTTGCCCATGATCTCACAGCGAGTCAGCAACAGACACGATTAGAACTGTGCGATTCCTAGTTTCTAGTCCTCTGCTGAGTCTGTTATATAGTACTCCTCCTCCTTTCAGTGCTGTTGCATGGTAGTCAGGAAACCACTAGGCCATGCCATTTTCAAACAAAAGCTTCAACCCAGGGTATTAAAGCAGCAGCAGGAGAAGACTAGCAGGTGAGAATGCAGACCATGCCCTGAGGGGGCGTAGCTACCTCTTGGCTCTAGGTACTTCATCTATTGCAGGCATACTCATCGGACCAGTCTGAGCAGTGCTGGATTCTGTCTCGGCAGAGGGCCCTGGGAATGCAGGTGCAATACTCGTAAAACACTGGTGTGCAGCTCCACCACTGAGTCCCGCAAGGAGGGCAGCTAGCCACTAGGGTGAAAAGAAAACAGGGGCCATTGGCTCTTCTGCTTTTCTTATGTTAAAATTTATACTTTACGTTGGCAGATCTGAACTCTCACCTAATAGATATCGAAAATACACAAGAAAGAAAAGCTTTCACCCAGCACCAGAATATTTAACCGTAAGCAGCCACCTAATTTCTTAGAGGCAGTAGATACGGGTGGGTACACGAACCTGCCATGTAAAAGGGTCCCTTAGTCAGTACTATCTCCAGAAGTCAGGGACAGTTAGCTACCAGTGAGAGGAGCAGCCAGTTAACATTCATGACATACAAATGCCATTACTCAAATGTTACTATCTGTATATCTGAAACTAGCTTCCCTAGATGCAGCTGCTGATATGCATCAGTTCAGGTCTGCATGTTGTGGCTGAGATTTTCAAAACAGGCTAGGTGATTTAGATACACAATTCCATTAATTTCAGCGGAAGATGTGTCTGCCTTTCCTAGGCTGCTTTGAAAATCCTAACCTTTAGCTTCAATTTTCAAATAGGCATCTTTTTAGGTGTTAAATTCCAGCTGGCACTTAGTAAGCTGCTGTTCATAAGAATCAGCCATTAGTTTTGAATTTAGGCAGCTGATTACAGTCATTCTTTGAGAGAAAAATCAATCCAAAGTCAGTGTACACCAGAGAATGAATGGCTCAGGGGATTGGCAATGGGCTATGAAGCCTTTCACCTCTAGGTCGTAAGTCTGAATATGGCCCAAGTTGTTAGTGATCAAGAGTTATTAGCATCAGATGTCTGCTTGGCAGCGTATGTGACATTAAATTGGTGGTGACAATCCAGTGACCATTGAACAGATGTCTACATAACAAAACCACCATATCTGGCATGCTTGTTGACAGTCTCAGCAGACAGACCAAGGACTGAGAGGGTCATAGCACCTGAATGAAGGGCAAGGTTGAAGTAGCTTTGTGGGATGACTTGAAGAAGTCTGCACTGTTGTTACTCACATTCTATCTATCTCAGGGGTTCTCAAACTGGGGGTCGGGACCCTTCAGGGAGTTGTGAGGTTATTATATGAGGGATTGCGATCTGTCAGTCTCCACTCCAAACCCAGCTTTGCCTCCAGCATTTATAATGGTGTTATAAATTAAAAACACTTTTTTATATATTTAAGGGGGAAATCACACTCGGAGGCTTGCTGTGTGAAAGGGGTCACCAGTACAAAAGTTTGAGAACCACTGATCTATCTTGTGGGTAAAAGGAGGATGTCAGTCTCTGAGATTGTCAGTCCACCATCCTTTACAAACACCAAGCCCTTCAACTATTTTTTACATCAGTGAAAAAAAGTGGCTGACTTACAGGCCCCCTTTTCATCAGAACAGTCTCCACAGTCATTTGCGCCATTACACTTCTTATCAGCATAGATCCAGTATACAGGGTTGCTGCAGCGGAAGATCAAGTATCCTGGAAGGCTACTGGGCAAATCATCTACAAGATGAGACACCTGAAGATGGTGAAATGTTCTGACTTCACTCAACAACAGTTGGACATAAATATAATGGCTGAGAAACCAATTATTAACTATTAATATTATTTTACACTTCTATGTTCTCCTTCCATGCAAAGATCTCAAAGCATGTGAAAAATATTAAACTACATGACCCCCCTGGTAGATGGAGGGAAATGTGCTTATTCCCCATTTAAAAATAGGGAAACTGAGGTACTGAGCGTGTAAGTGACTTGCCCAAAGTCTCATGGGAAGTTTGCCTCAGAGCCAGGTGTACAGACCAGATCTCCTGGTTCCCTGTCCGCTGCTTTAACAAGACCATCTGTTCTGTCACTGACTTAGCCATAAATCAAAACCAGATCTTCCACATGCTAACACGATGCTCTGTCACTAGGGCCATTTAATCATATTATGAATAACTTCATCAAAGGAGGAGGGAGGCCTCATGATTAAGGCTCACAAGTGCAAATCAAGGGGCCTGGACGCTTCTGGTTCTGGTTCTCCACAGACTCCTGGTGCAGCCTTGAACAAACTGGTCATTCAGCAGCTGGGTTATGAAGAGTTCTGTTCAGTTATTCTGTGCTAAAGTATGGAGCTTTGAGTATGGGGGAACATGAGGAAACCAGGGGTTGTGAGGAGCATGCACAGGAGGACTGGAGAAACCACCACAGGGAGAAGATGTTGAAAAAAAAAAAAAAAGCTTACTACATAATTTCTCCTGCTCATCCTCTCCATTAACACACTCTCTGATTCTGTTGCAGATCCTACTGGCTGGAAGGCAAGTCACTCTGTCATCACATAAAAAGCCAGTCTGGTTACCTGAAGTCACACAGAAACGGTTCACTGAAAAGAAATCAGGACATAAATGAGCTTAGATACTGATTGATCTAACTAGGGTGATCAGATTTTACAGGGACAGTCCTGATACTTGGGGCTTTGTCTTATATAGGTGCCTAATACCTCCCACCCATCTTGATTTATCACAATTGCTCTCTGGTCACCAGATCTAACAGACATTTCCACATTCACCAAGAGCACAAGGCCCAGACCAAAAAGATATTTTTAACCAGAAGAAAAAAATTAAGAACTTCAGGAATTCAGTTGCCACCCTGGAACTGACCAGCGGTCTATTTATACATGGATCCTACCTGCTAACATGCTCTTCTACATGAGAGGCCTAAGTGTATTAAAATGTGATTACGCCACCCACACAAAGTACTAGAGATTTACAACAATCCTATTAAAGATCCAAGGACAAGTGTACATTCCGAGTAGTGCGCGTCACCAAGAGTTTGGAATGGAGCAAATTCATCTCTCTCCTTCTCTTCCTCTCCCGTCTCCAGGTTTCAAGTGGCGCCTTCTATGTCTAACTTATTGAAAAAATGGCAGCACTTTGGCTGGAGGTTCACTAACTTGTTTAGACAGAAAAAAATACCAGACTGACCTGGAGTGGGTGGTGGGAGTCCAAATGTGACGGCAAAACCAATGACAGCACCTACGATGCCGAGTGCAAGCAGCGCAATAATGGAGATACAGAGGCATCTTCGAGTACAACTTAAACATGCCCTGCATTCATGGCAGTGATCTGTGACAATAAAAGGGACCTAAATGTCAGAGGATTCACAAATGACGAGCAGGGGTTAAAGTGAGTTGAACATTGTAAACTGCAGTTTAAGCAAACAGACTGCAAAATTCTCACATTCATTCATTATTCAAAGTTATTCCCTAAGTTTTTGAGCAAAGAAGAACTGGAAATATTTGAAATTCAAAACATGTGCTGTGTTGGTTAGTTTCATGGATCACGTGATATCATTTTTGTTACATGACTGACTGTCTTATGGTACTGGGTAACAAAAGCGCACATACTGGCAAGTATAATTTAAAATTGAGAATTCTCATTGTTGTTGGTTACTATTTAGAATGTCCTTTCGGCAAACATCCGAGCTTAACATTTGGTTTCATAACTACTTATTATTATTTGTATAGTGGTGTTGCCTAGAAACCCTCGTCACGGACCAGGACCTCATTGTGGTACGCACTGCACAGACAAAAAACAAAAAGATGCTTCACGCGCCAAAGAGCTGACTTGTGCTAACTAGGCTTGTTCACTAGAATATTTCCAGCAAAACGAACACAACAGGAGTTGAACTCAGTCAGAGCAAATTTAGGTTTAAAAATTAATGTGAACATTCACCAAAGTTTTTTTTACACCTCAGCTCTGCTTCTAATATCTCAAAAATCTATGAGCATAATCAGTTGTTAAGGATTTAGTCTGTGTGTTCTCTCTCTGTCAACACACTCCTTAGTAATGCTGTCAGTGCCAGCAGACCAGCGACACAGTAAGTTGAAACAGAGGCGATAATGTGCAAGAACTGAATGAAAGGTTAAATTCAAAACTATACCGAACATATTCAAGTGGACTGTGAAATGAGAAGAACTTTGCTCCCCTACAGTATCTTTCCTCAAGGAAGCTCAAAGCCCTTTACAAAGGTGACGGGCGCTACTCTAATAAAACCTAAAGTAAAGCAAGCTATTGTCATTTTACAGGTGAGGGTAACTAAGGCACAGGAGAGTTAAATAACAGAGAAAGTCCGAGGTAGGGCTAGGAGTAGATCCCCAGGAGAAATGCTGGCCCATTAAATGAGTGGCAAAACTCTCATCAACATCAATGAATTCTTTGCATCAGTGTTCACCGCAGAGGGTGTGAGGGAAATCCCCACACCTGAGATGTACTTTTTAGATGACAAATCTGAGGAGCTGTCCCAGACTGAGGTGTCAATAGAGATGGATTTGGAACAAACTGCTAAATTAAAAAGTAATAAGCAGGGCTCTACCAAATTCTCTGCCATAAAAAATGCGTCACAGACTGTAAAATCTGATCTTTTGTGGGCTTTTACCCTTTGTTATACAGATTTCATGGGGAGATCAGCAGTTCTCAAATTGGGGGTCCTGACCCAAAAGGGAGTTGCAGGGGGGGGGTCGCAAGGTTATTTCAGGGGGGTCGCAGTATTGCCACCCTTACTTCTGCGCTGCCTTCAGAACTGAGCGGCTGCAAAGTGGCAGCTGTTAGCCAGGCACTCAGCTCTGAAAGCAGCGCCCCACCAGCAGCAGTGCAGAAGGAAGGGTGGCCAGACCACACCGTGCCATCCTGACTTGTGCACTGTTGCTGGCGGCAGCTCTGCTTTCAGAGCTGGGCTCCTGGCCAGCAGCTGCTGCTCTCCTGCTGCCCAGCTCTGTAGGCAGCACCACCCCCAGCAGCAGCGCACAAGTAAGGGTAGCAGTACAGCAACCCCCCTTAAAATAACCTTGTGACCCCCCCCACATTCCTTTTTGGGTCAGGACACCTACAATTACAACAGTGATATAAATAGCTGAATTCAAGAAATTTATGATGTTTAAAATCCTATGACCATGAAATTGACCGAAATGGACTGTGAATTTGGTAGCGCCGTAGTAATAAGTCACCAGGACTAGATGTATTGAATTCTGTAGGAACTCAAATATGAAATTGCAGAATCACTAACTGTGATATGTAACCCAATGCTTAAAATCAGCCTCTGTACCAGATAATGGAAGACAGCTAATGTAATGCTGATTTTTAAAAAAGGACTCCAGAAGCAATCCTGGCAATTACAGGTCGGTAAGCCTCACTTCAGTACCAGGCAAATTGGCTGAAACTGTAGCGAAGAATAGAATTATCAGACACATCGATGAATACAAAATGTTGGGGAAGAGTCAAAATGGCTTTTGTAAAGGGAAATCATGCCTCACCAATCAATGGAAAGAGGTAAATAGCAGAGTGCCCCAAGGATCTGTATAGGGACCAGTACTGCTCAAATTATTCATCAATGATCAATTATTCGTCAAAGGGGAAATAGTGAAGTGGCAAAGTTTGCAGGCAATACAAAATTACTCAAGATAGTTAAGTCCAAAGCTGGCTGCAAGGAGGTACAAAAGGATCTCGCTAAACTAGGTGCCTGGGCAACAAAATGGCAGATGAAGTTCAATGTTGATAAATGCAAAATAATGTACGTGGGAAACCATAATCCCAACCATACATAAAAAAGATGGGGTCTAAAGTAGTTGTTCCCACTCAAGAAAGAGATCTCGGAGTCATCATAGAAGTTCTCTGAAAACATCTGTTCAATGTGCAGCAGCCATCAAAAAATCTAACAGAATATTAGGAACCATTAAGGAAAGGGATAGATAATAAAATAGAAAAGTTTATAATGCCACTATCTAAATCCATGGTACCCCACATCACAAATACTGCGTGCAGTTCTGGTTGCCCCATCTCAACAAAAATATGTTAGAATTGGAAAAGATACAGAGAAGCAAAAAAAAATGATTAGGGGTATAGAACAACTTCCATATGAGGACAGATTAAAAACTAAAGGGGAATATGATAGAGGTCTATAAAGTCATAAATGGCGTGGAGAAAAAGTGTTATTTACCTCTTCACATAACATAAGAACAAGGGATCACCCAATGAAATTAATAGGCAGCTGGTTTAAACAAAACACAACACACAGTCAACCTGTGGAACTCATTGTCAGGGGAAGTTGTGAAGGCCAAAAGTATACTGGGTTCAAAAAAGAATTAGATACATTCATGGAAGATAGGTCCTTCAATGGTTATTAGTCAAGATAGTCAGGGATGCCACCCCATTCTCTGAGTGTCCCTAAACCTATGACTGACAGAAACCAGGACTGGATGACAGGGGATGGATCACTCAATAATCCCTCTTCAGTTCATTCCTTCTGAAGCATCTGGCACAGGTCATTGTAGGAAGACAGGATACTGGGTGAGATGGACCATTAGTCTGACCCAGTACAACTATTTTTATGTCCTAATGGAGCAGGATGTTCCCTTAGGATATCAAGACTCCTACTCTCACCACTAGCATGTTACATTCTGCTATAGGGACCGAGCCAATACTAATGAGAAATTGTTACAGAATAGACCCTCACAATGACTACTTAAAGACCAGAGAAAAGAATTAGAGAGTTGGGGTTGTAATAGACCATTTAAAAAAAAAAGAAAAAACAAAGCAAAACCTAGGAAATGAAATGCTAAAACTGCATTTTTACAACCTTAAGGTTGCACAGTTAAGTGCCCAAAAGTCAGGAAATGTGCAAGTTAAAGCTGACCACAAACCCTTAGCTCTGTTCCCTATACACCATATTATGTCTACAAATTCAGCATCACATTTCCATAGCATCACACGTTTCTAAAGTAATCGGGGGGAAAAAAACCCTTATTTCAGTATGTTGTTTGAGAAACAGTATGTAATCTCATAATTAAAGACTGTCATAAGACATCAGTCCAAAGGAGTAGAATGCATGTTCCACCTTATTTTTTTCTGACCGTGTTTATCGGCAAAATTGTAATGTTGCATTAACATAGTGTTTGCATTTAATTAGCAATTTGTCAAGTGCCAGCTGTGCTCAGTGGTGTACAAACAGGAATGAAAGCATGGTCTTTGCCCCACTGTTGTTGAGATTTTGGCCCCATTTGAAACACTCACAATTCACCTTTGTACAAAGAGTACACAGGGAACAGTTCATCTCCAAAGGCAAACATTTCAGAAAATCATGAGCATGTGAAAATAGAACGTGTGTTTATGACAGGAAAGTGTTTACAAACATTAAGTATAATGACAGCAACCAATGTTACCACTGTGAGAATTATAGCAATAAAGTGCCATTGCTTCCCGACTTTCAAATATTTCCCACTGAATTTTATTATTTTCACATTTTTATTTTTAAATGTACAACAACCAACAATGGCTGAAGCTGGCAATGCAGATGTCACCCAGATGAGTATAGGACATTGTTTTTTTGAAATACATGAAGAACTTGCAGGGCGTTTAGACATTCTTCATGAGTCTCTTCCTTCACAAAAAGATTCCGTTGCTACAAGATGTTGCATGCAGTACTATGTACCAAATAGCATGCCATTTCCAGACCAGAAAGAGGCAGTTTATACCCATCAGTCTTATATTCTAGACAGTTTTCCTATCATTAGTAAAAGAAAAGCCACTCAAGAGACTGTAAAACATTACATTCTTCTTATCCACATAATATAAAATACAAGTATCTATTGATTTCTACTTTCTTTACCAAGCCACTCAATTATACTTTGTTAATTACCTCTTTCTTCAGGGGAGAACTTTGTTGAATCAAATGAGATTCTACCAAAATTTCTCTATAAAAAACAGAAATAAAATACATAGCTTAAAGAAGCAATGTTTACAGGTAATTTCAAATACTGTTAGTTACATTTTTCTGGTGCTTCTGTGTCATTTTATACAGGAATACATTTTATACATCTCATTACCTTTACATAAAAAGAAAGATCATTTCATCTTAAAATGTGGAAGATATTTCATTAACAAAATGGTTGCTAGATTGTCTTTGCATCTCATTCACCCATTTGTAAAGCAAAAGCTAATAAAATTTCAGCATTTAAGATAAATGTTTTTCTTTTGGTGGAATTACTTTTATTTATAAACTATTAGATATTGTACAGCAACCAGCAGGAAAGAGGCCAGACAAACTGAATGCATATCAGCATTCTTTAAAAAGTCATTACATTTATCAAAGGAGATAAAATTACCTGAGGATGAGTTCTGCTCATATTTAGGTATAGCCACAATGTTTTACTTAGTAGTAGTTGTAAAAGCCTTGGAATTTTTTTCCAGGACAGGGTTCAGCCATACCATTTACAGGCAGATCGTCTTTCAGATGGCTCTGTTTTAATAGGAGTCTACACCATGAAGGGCACTGCTGCTGTGTTACTTGGTTACTAAGAGAAACAGAGGTAGACAGGAAAGAGTCATTCTAATCTATAGTCATACACATATGATACAGGGCCTGATGGATGGCAGGAGAGGCAGCATCAGCATTTTCTCTGGCTCTGGGCGGAAGTGAGAGGGAGTTGGGTGGTCATAGCCTGGTCCCTAGTGGACACATTAGCAAACACCACACCGCTCAGCACAACTAAAGCTGTACTTGGAGCTGGGCTGGCAGGGCGGGAGGAGCTTTGGCAGAGCTGCAGGAAAGGCTGTGGTCTGTCTGCATTAGCTGGCCCCAGCCAGAATGCTGAGTGTCACTGTGTTAACAAACAACCTTGAAGTTATTGTGTGCTGTAGACACTAGGTAACTGCCATAGAGCGTTGGTGTGGGATTTCTGGAAGTGTTTGTCACCGGCCTGACTTTGCTTCCACTGAAGTGCGTGTACAGCTCCCACTGCCTGCTGTGGGAGCAGAGGCCCAGAGGCACTTTGGAAAAGCCCGTCCTTCTGACCTTGCCCATCTGATTCCATTTTTCATCTTTCTGCCTTCATTGTCAGGGAAAGACGCTCCCTTTGGTTTGCGGGAAAGTTCTAGAAAGGAAATAGACAGCAGTGCCATGATATGCGGCCCCAAGCTGAAAGGGAGATTAAAGCAACCAAGGACAATTGTGTGTGTGGCAGGTAGGAAAGGGACAGATCCTTTCCCCAAAACAAAGACACCATTAAAGACCCTCCTCCCTCATGGAATCCCAGAGCCCAGTCGGCAGCCCTAGCCCAGATATCTACAGTGCAATTTTGTAGCCCTGTGAGCACATAAGATTTATTGCTTGGCCCAAACATACAGCAAACATTGAATGAGATAAGGTCATACTTCATTTGTGATGAGATTCTAGGTGATGCAGCAGTTTCCATATATTTAAGCACCTTGGGCTACCCTTTACCTACCAAGTTGAAATTTCCAGGCCCATAGCACATCTTAGGTCAGCCTCTGGCTCACACTGATGCTCCCCTAATAGTTCAAGATTGCCCTTGCAGTCTCAACAACATGATAGATACTGTCCAGGCATAAAGGGCTAGTTCCTGCCCCTGCAAGGTTTACGGCCTAAATGACTGTTCTAGGAGAACATACTCTGGCAGGGGGAAGCAGACTGGTGCCCTAGAAGTTTGTTAAAGATACACCATACAAACCATTTATGGAAATACTACATATAGCCAAAATATTGATCCAGCAGTTTAAGGAGTTTTGTAATATCCTCAATTGGGGTTGCTGTTCCTCTTTGGGAAGACTACTACGTTGAAAAAACAAAGCCACAAGCGGCTTGGCATGCTGTCTCCTTGCAGTTTTCGATATGCTAAACTTTCTAAGCTTAGACCTAAAATGGTGGTGTAAGTTAATGCACAAGGATTTTCAATTAGATGTTCTGGTACCCAGTAATGCTGAGTGTAATTGCCTATGACCACAACACATGCAGAATTTACAGCTGCTGTTGAGGAGAGTAAGACTATAAGGATGTGCCTCTATAAAAATAGGTCCTCCCACTTGGCTCTTGTCACATAAGCTTTTTAAAAAGGCGGAGTGTCAAAATAGGAATGAAAAGAATTTAGTAAAATCCCCAGGCAGCACATGCTCAGGGAGGCTAGTTATCCAACATCCTCTTCTTGGATCATTCTGAATAATTGGAATGATCCTACCCCGCATGATCACATTCAGGATCCAAAGCAGAGTTAACAAATACTCATAGCTCCATATTCTGCTGTTAAGTCTAAGAACCCAGCAAGAACATTTCATCTTTTATCAGTCACTAAGAAATCAGAGACCAGCATACTCTCTGCTGTACCCTACTAGATAACACTTGGGTTTACGCAGTGGGATTATATATAAATCACAGCTCAATTAGGAACTGCCTTTGGCCAAAATCAGAACCTTTGTACCTCAGCTTCTCTGTCTACTAAAGTAATATTTGCCAGCCTTGTAGGGTGATGCAAGCCCTAACTAGATGGATGCAGAGTAATAAAGTCAGTGGAATAGATAAGCATATAAGCTTATGACTTCCATTCACCTACGACTCTGATGGTAAAATAACTAAGCTATGGCCACTGTACCATGGGGAGCAGGAATTATCAGTCTTTTGTTACTTAAATCATGCAGTGCTTATTGAGCAACAGACATGCTAGGATTCCAGTTTCTAAGTTTAGATGTTTTTGAGTTCTCAAAACAAAAACAAGAGAGAAGAAGAGGTCACAAGTACACTAGTATGGGGAAGAGGAAGGTGAGGAAGTAGTTGACAATAGTAAACAATAGTTAACAATATCTTAAAGCAATTTGCTAAAGTTTTAATTTTTGGGCAGAGCCCAAGCCCAAACCCAAATCACTGCACACAAAATTAGTGTTTCAGAAAACAGAGCATCTGAAAATAAGGAAGTGGAATAGAGATTGTTCTGCCATCTTAAAAACTGGTAAATAGGACCTAGGTCTGCTCCAACAATGGTTACAAACTACTGTATTTTCAAACGCCAAGATGACTGAATTGCAGTCTGTATTTAGAGTAGGAACTTCTGGCATTAATTTTATTCTGATAACAGAAGATATACCTGGATAAAACCTGAAATTTATAATACTGTGAAAGTCTGGTTCTTTGGACTACAGAAATTATATTATAGAAATTAATACCTTGAGAAGTTCATTACAGGAACTCAACTTTTGCAGGTGTCACCCATAGAAGAGTGTTACTGAGTCCTGGACTTCAGCATCTATTCATTGTATAGTGACATTTCAGGTAAGTAGCAAGGCTCAAGACTTGAACTTTTATATCTATTGGTTGATTATTTTTTCTTCCTTTCATTTCTGGTTTTCAGAAGTTTAAGCAGGTATTACAGCTCAAAATAAAAACTAGAAGCTGTTGATTAACCCAAATATAATTAAAAATTTAAACATTTGAAAACATCCACCTTTAGAAAGATAAGTTAAGAAAAAACAGTTTTACACTCATGAGTTAAAAATTAAAGTCATTGACATAATGAAAGCTGTACTATACATAGTACTGAAACAGGCAACTGGACAGTTATACTTTCAGTGAGGCTATATAAACACGATTTCCAGCACTCTCACATCACAGGGAAAACAGATTCAATGCTACATAGATGCTATATTCAATGCTAGTTATAAGTCAAGATTTGGGATAATTAAAATGTCTTCAGAGACTGCACTGCAGACAAAGTTAGTGCAAAGAATACCAGCCATAGCCACAGCCTGGTATAAAGTCTGCATTTGTACCTAAAGATTTTAAACTGTCATTGCACAAGTTACATTTGATACTAGCACATCAGCATTCTGCATTAAACAAGGCTGTGTACTGATGTCTGAAGTACATAACTGCCTAGAAATGAGAGTCTTAGGACTGATTACTACTACACATATAGAAAAAGCTATTTTTCTGCATCAGATTATGGAAGTGTTTTTAAAGCACTGCACAACCAACCATCACATTTTGAGACCCTTGTATAACCTAGGTATTTAATAAAGACATCACGTTAAGAACAGCATTTCACTCCAATTTTCATGGTTGTAAGTCAGATCCTCTTTCAATGCCACATCAACCAAAAGTTACTATGTAATTGGGCTTAAATTCAATGTTTTATACAATAACACACTAGACCCCTTGAAGAATTAGATTCTGAACTTCTTACGCCTTCCTGACAAAAATGTTTGGTGCACACAGTTTTGAAGAGAACACCGATTTGTAGCAGCTCTATGTATGCTGAACACATATAGCAAGCACCACAGTGTATGTGGTATGCACTCTAAGTATGGACCCATAATACATGATCTATAACCACAATAATATAGTCCTCAAACTTTAGAAACTCACCCTTTTCTAAACCTCACTCTCAACCAAACTTAAAATTATTCTTCTGGTTTTAATTCATGTAATGAGCTATTCTCTGGAACATCTCAAGTATAATTTTTGCTAGAGTACAAAAACTATGCAAAACCAGTAGATTTCTATGGCCTACTTCTTACCTGAATGTAGACATAATCAGACAAAGTTCAAAAAGTTAAGGCTCTGAGATAGAATTTTGGCCAGTTTCTAAACATTTGCAAAGAGACTTTGTAAGGAAAACCATCACAGTCCCTTCTTGCTTATAGATGCCTAGCAGGCACCACTAGATCATAGCAGCTATAGTAAAGAACAAAACTGTGTTGGACAAACTAGCTATAACAATATTCTCTCATATGGTTACTGAATTGTATTAGTTATTTACTAATGTAGCAGAATGTGATCAGGTGGCATATATTGGGGGGATGCTGTAGATGAGTCTCATACTGAGTGCATCATGGTTAATTAAGAGTCATAGCGAAAGGCTACAGTCATTCTACTTTTCTAAATCCATTCTCAGTTTTCAGTAATCAATTTTTTTCTGACAATGGAACAACTGGACCCAATTAGTTAATCAATACAGCAAAGGGAGTCCCTTCAGAAAAAGTATGATCTAACCTAACAAGCTATTGAAGAGTTTAAGGCTAAAGTTTGTCAGATGAATAAATAAGCATGTCACTTGCGTGTGTGTAAAAGGATGTGTCAATGAGTCATTAAAAGCTTGCATTTCTGACAGTCTGAGCTCAACCTGCAGTACCTCAATAATGCTCTGCATATTGATAACTGTAGAAAAAATATATTTCTATTTTTGGGAAAAGGGTTTTTCCCAAACGGATAACACAATACAAACGGATGAACGGATAATACAAAATTTCTGCAAATAGTTCTATAATTAATGTTCTTAGTTCCTCACAACTGAAAATGCCTGACCTAAGCATCTTCTGCCCACTTAGAATTTATATTCTACTTTTACAGAGCTAATTCTGATCTTTCATCATAGAACAGTTAGAAATGACTGATTGAAAGTGCCATGGTAGAAGTGTAGAGAGCATGCTTACAGTTTGTGTTAAGCAAAAAGGACACATTACAAACTCCAGTGAAAGCAATTACATATATTTGAAAAAAAAACAAAACAAAAAACAAAACCCTGCAAATTAAACATGCCATTCTCTTCACTACTAGAAGAAAACAAGGATTCCATAACAGACTGATTTGTTGATTCTGTAACTTTATTTGCATTTAAACACTGACCGCTATGCCCCGCATCTGAAGAAACCATAAAAAACCACCAGGAGTTGATAGAACTGCTAGAATTAGTCTATTAAATTCTTTTAAACTATTTAAATTGCTGAATGAGCCAGATTAACTTTTGTGGGTAGAGGTCCTGCTTCTTCCTGTTCATCAGTCTTGCATCGAACAACAACAAGGGCCGAAGCTGGGTATCTGGTCAGTTTTTGTTCATTCGTGTATTCCAAGTCTCCATAGATGCTCAACTTCTGAAATAATTAAGCTTATTTTAAAAAGATCATATCATTACAGGTTCTGAATGCAAGACTCAAGACATGCTTAGCCATAAGAACACAGAAAGGCCATAAAAGGGTCAGGCCAACAGTCCTTCTAGCCCAGTAGCCTGTTTCCCGACAGTGGCCAATGCCAGGTGCTTCAGAGGGAATGAACAGAACGGATAATCAAGTGATCCATCCCGTTGCCCATTCCCAGCTTCTGGCATATAACTATGAGCATATATTTCTCAGGGAGGTTTTGAAGGTCCTCAAAGTAGCAATGCTTCAACTCTTACTATGAAATATTTTCCATGCTATCTAAAATTCACGTTCACAGTTGAGTCTGAGTCCCACGCTAGGACTGGTATGTTCCTGTCAGAATGAGTGTGGTACTTGCCAGTCTTGCATATTTTTAGAGGAAGGAAAGTGGGGAGATGTCAATTCAGCAAGTCCCTTCTCCCCTCCTCCAATCAGGTTCCTGCCACTCATGCCCATAGGTTCTGACCATTCTCAGCCTTTTCACGATCTTATTAAAACCCTTTTAATGGTTTAGTGAATGCTCCCGGTAATCATACTTCTGCTCCGGCAAAAAGGTATTAGAAACAAATTTCCAGTTGTCAAACATGGTTACCATGGGGAAGAGGAGCCAATGGGAGCTGCAGAGCCAGCGCTTGGGGTGAGGGCATCGCACGGAGCTCCCGAGGTCACCCCTGTGCATAGGAGGCAAACACGCCAGCCGCTTCCAGGAGCCATGCAGAGCCAGAGCAGGCAGGGAGCCTGCCTTAGCCCTGCTGACTGGATTTTTAGTGGCCGGGTCAGCACCAGGGTCTCTTTTTGACTGGATGTTTCAGTCAAAAAACAGACACCGGGCAACCCTACGGCCCACAGGTAGATCTAATTGAGTATCACTGCCCTAAGCACTGGGATATGGGAGGGTATTAGATCACATCTTAATCTCTTTTGCTGAAGTTGTTCCACTCTGTGTGTGAACACTGTAATTAAACAGTTATTGGAATAAGGACACAAACTTGGGTTTCCCACCTCCAAGGTGAGAGCCCTAATCATGACACTGCAGTCACTTCACTGTCTCTGTCACTTATACAAAGTGGAACAGCTTCAACAAAATGCTTGAATAGTCGTTGGGCTAAAGAGTGAGAATGACTATAGCCTCACGGTTATGGGCACTCACCTTGGAGATGGGGGACTCACATTTATGTCCTTGGTCCAATGACTAATTTACTTACACACAGTTGAACAACTTTGAGAGATCGAGACCTGCCCCAAATACCAATAGGGCACTCTTCTGCCAAGTGGGAGACCAAAGTTCAAATCCCTGCTCCAGAGCACGCAGAGAGGGGAACACAGGTCACCCACATCCCAGCTAAGTGCCCTATCTACTGGGCTAAAGACTATAAAGGGAGGCACCCCCACAACCTTCTCCCCCCATTTTGTGAATCTAGACCATACATTTATCTTTATTTTTAAAATGTCACAACACAAAGTGCTTCATTTTGAGGCAGATGAAACATTTTGTTAAACGCAGATCAAAATGCACCGACCTGATCTGCCAACATTTTTAGTTTGATTCTAGCATATTTTAATTTTGCAGAACTGCCAGTGAACCAAAACACCAGCTCTATACCTAAGACCTTAGAGCATTTCAGGCAGTAAGTAATACGAATAACTGCACGGTGCCGTAAGCTATAGAATAATTAGCTTTACCTCAGATGGAACATACTGCTGTACCGCTGTAGCAACAGTAGCACAACAAATCCAGAGTAGCACCAGTACGGAGAGAACAAGTGTAGTCGTTAAAATCCAGCCAGAGTTTCTGAAATGTAATGAACATCGTTAAAGTTGTTTAACAGGTTAAGAAAACAGGATATTCCTAAAGACATATGCTGGCCTTTACCAATCTGCGTTCCCAGGTCTAGATCATTCAGTTGAATGCTTCACTGGAGGAGCCTGGGAAACCAGCCTCCCACCCCACCTTAGCTACCAGTCTTCAGGTACAGGATAGGGAAGCAGAACTAATCAAGTCTGGCAGTTTTTTTACTAGATCCCAAGCTGACTCCTGCTTTAAGCTATTTAGCATACAAATCTCTCTATTAACTGCATTTTGTATGCATGACAGCTAAATCTCTAATCTCTCTTTCTGCCTTAAGAACCTCATTATGCCAGGGAAATAGCAGCCAAATGGTTAGCACAATTCTAAAGAACATAACGGCCATACTTGTCAGACCAATGGTCCATCTAGCCCAGTATCCTGTCTTCTGACAGTGGCCAGTGCCAGATGCTTCAGAGGGAATTAACAGAATATGACAACCGAGTGATCCACTCACTGTCATCCAGTCCCACCTTCTGGCAGTTGGAGGTTTAGTGATACCTGGAGCATGGGGTTGAGTTCCTGACCATCTTGGCTAATAGCACTGATGGACCCAACCCAGTTACACTTTTGGCCTTCACAACATCCCAGGGCACTGAGTTCCACAGGTTGACTGTGCAGTGTGTGAAGTATTATTTTCTTTTGTTTGTTTTAAACCAGCTGCCTAGTAATTTAATCTGGTGACCCTTAGTTCTTGTGTTATGTGAAGGGGTAAACAACAACATTTCCCTATTCACTATCTCCACAACATTCATGACTTTATAGACCACTATCACATCTCCCTTTAATCATCTCTTTTCTAAGCTGATCAGTCCCAGTCCTTTTAATCTCCCATCATATGAAAGCTGTTCCATACTCCTAATCATTTTGTTGACAGTTGATGTTGATAAATGCAAAGTAATGCACACTGGAAAACAATCCCAACTATACATATAAAATGATAGGGTCTAAATTAGCTGTTACCACTCAAGAAAGATCTTGGAGTCATTGTGGATAGTTCTCTGAAAACATCCACTCAATGTGCAGTGGCAGTCAAAAAAGCATACAGAATGTTGGGAATCATTAAGAAAGGGATAGATAATATGACAGAAAATATCATATTGCCTCTATATAAACCCATTGTACACCCACATCTTGAATACTGTGTGCAGATGTGGTTGCCCCATCTCAACAAAGATATATTGGACTTGGAAAAGGTTCAGAAAAAGGGCAACAAAAATTATTAGGGGTATGGAACTGCTGCCTTATGAGGAGAAATTAATAAGACTTTTCAGCCTGGAGAAGAGACGACTAAGGGGGGGATATGATAGAGGTCTATAAAATCATGACTGGTGTGGGAGAAAGTAAATAAGGAAGTGTTACCCACTCCTTCTCATAATACAAGAACTATGGGCCACTAAATGAAATTAATAGGCAGCAGGTTTAAAATAAACAAAAGGAAGTATTTTTTGACAACGCAAGGTCAACCTGTGGAACTCCTTGCCTGAGGATGTTGTGAAGGCCAAGACTATAACAGGATTAAAAAAAAAACTCGATAAATTAATGGAGGATAGTGTCCAGCAATGGTTATTAGCCAGGATGGGCAGGAATGGTGTTTGCCAGAAGCTGGGAATGGGTGACAGGGGATATATCACTTGATCATTACCTGTTCTGTTCATTCCCTCTGGGGCACTTGGCATTGGGCACTGTTGAAGGGGTAGATGGACATTTGGTCTGACCCAGTACGGCTGTTCTTATGTGCCTTTTCTGATTCTAAAATATTTTTCAATGTGAGGTGACTTGAACTGTATGAAGTATTCAATATGTAGGTGTACCATGGATTTTCTGATTTTTGTATCTATTCCCCTCCTAATTATTAACATTGTTAGCTTTTTTGACTGCTGCTGCACATTGAGAGGATGTTTTCAGTGTACTCATAATGATGCCAAGATCTTTCTTGCAACTAATTTAGACCCAATTATTTTGGATGTCTAGAAGTGTGTGAACGCATCTGGCTGCTCAGTAGCAAAGATTAAAGAAAAAGAGCAAAGTTATATTTATCCCATCAACCTAGAAATAAAGTAAAACTGCTTATTTATACAGCACCTTTCACACTAGACAATCCCAAAGTACTACACAAATCAATCACTTCACCTTGACAGGCAGCCGGATCTAGGAAATCAGTGAAATTAACAGTTTGCTGCAAAATATCAGTAGTGTGGGACAGGAAATGACAAATATCATGGTCAGCTTAAATTGAATGGAGAGATTAGGTTGGCCAAATAGCCAACAAGTATATTGTGGCTAATATCTATTTTCTTGAGAAGGGAGCAGTGAGCTCTTTAACACAAGTGCTCAGAACCTCCCTTTTAGCATCTCCTCCAAAACATCATCTTTCTTGAACACAGTTCTGTCATTTTGAGATTTTTCTGATGGAGGCAATGACATGTAAAATATATGGGGAAGGAATGTCATCCTACCCTTTAAGCTTTTATAAGACAGTAGAAGATACATACATAGAAAGACATTTGAAAAAGCTCTTGCTTTCCTCCTCTTCAAAAAATCCTCTGTGTGTCTGTGAACCTCCTGGCTGTAGGTCTGCTGAAATATCACAATGACAGCTCCATTATAAGGTCACATTAAAAAAAAACAACAACAAAAAAACACCCAAGATTTATGTTTAAAATCTCTAGTCTCATACAGTCCCTGTCTATATGAAGACATTGATAGTAGACAACTTCTTTAAAATGGTTCTAATTCCAGTGTGGCAAGGGCATAAATACCATGCTATATTTAAAATACATTTTAAAGGGAGTTTACTACTGTGGCCTTTGTTGCAATGTACACAGGGTGACAGTGAGAGTGACAGGCTGCCCATAATGACATGCACTTTTCCCTTTGTAGAAGATTTGACTTACTCTTGCACGTTATGAATATTTTCATTTGCACTCTAAAGAACCCAAACCAACTTACAGGATGTTTCGCTCAACAACGATTCTTTCAGATCTGTGGTGTCCTGTGGAATGTATTGAACTTCTGGCTTTGACTAAAACAATAATGAAAATTGTAAGGTCTTGTTTGTATTTCATAAAGCTTCAATTAACCATAAAATTATAGTCATCCCATAAGCATCATTTACATTTGCAAAAGAAATGAGAAAATTTTGTGACACTACCCATTTAAGTTAATTTTGCTTTCTACATTGCAAATCCAGTGACCACTACAAAGATAGACTGACTGCTGCCAAACATTAAGCATGCAGTTACTTTCTGAGACTGCTCTACTAACTGTTCTGTGATTGGAAGAAGCAGGAGATCAACAGTTAACACCCAGGACACACAAAGTCTTGTAAAAGTAAAAAAGCAAGCAAGCACCTGGAATATAACTATTTTGCCATCATCTGCTTGAAGGTAGAAGGTCCATGAGGAAGTTATGAAGCTCTGTGCTGAGTCCATCATGTCACTCCAGAATGATCTCACCAGTGTCAGAGGGAAAAGGAGATGAATCCTTGGCATCAGGGACATTAACTGTAAACACATCACTAACTGGTTTTCAATTTGTTCTGTACATATTCGAGCAATTTAACACTGTCCCCAATAAGGTTTTAGTCTTTAAATAGAGAATTTCTCTCCATCTTTCTACACACACACACACACTTATTAAATTTGAAAAAAAAAAAGAGAATGTGAGCAGCAGAAAACAAGTAGGTGGCATTTGACAAACATGCTACAGGCTTACTTGCTCTTGTCTCAGTGCAGCAAATGGCTGCTGATTCTGGCACCCAAGATGGCAAGCATACTGTTCATCGGACTGGGAATATGCTTCAGTACAGGCTGCAAAGAAGAAAAGTTGTGTAAATTGGAAAATAATTTCACATTTTAAGTCAGCAACTGAAAGCACGAGTGTAAGGTGTAGGTACAGTCTGATAAGGACTCAAGTGACAATTTTAAAAACTCCCAATCCCACCTGAGGAATAATATGAGAGCAATATACCAATGCTGGTACTGGGTTCTTTGGGCTGATGCAATCTAGATGATTGATCTAGAATAGGCATAAAGCTGGGTTGTCTAAAAGCTGAGTGCAGCAACAGCATTTGGTCACAGAAATGAGGAAAAGCAAAAAACAAACAAAATAAAGAGCAATTACTGGTATAGTAAATTCCAACAGAGTGACGTAAATTAACACGGCCTCAACCCAGTAGAATAGGCAAGGATTTTGTTCCAGAGATGGCATGGATTATCAGAACTTGGGCTGATAAAACCCTCCCACAGTACTGTGGCCTTCCCTCCCACATACTATGGAAGAGTTTAAGTTTTGCTCCAGGGGATGGAACTGGGATCCCAGAAGGAAGTAAACTAACAGAGAAATCCATCAAACTTCAGAGAGCCATAGCATAACAGGGAACAAGGGAGGGTTTGCCCATCAGTGTTGCATGAGTATAGTTAGACTTTCTATACCAATTTCAAGCTTTATCAAAAATGTAAAGTCAGTTCTGCTCTTATTTCCAAATATCTTTATCCAATATTTAAAATAAAGGACTAGCAGTACAGAAGCCAGAAGATTTGTATTCTATTTGTGGCTTAGCCACCCACCTGTATGACCTTGGGAAAAGTCTCTGCATCTGGGGAACTGAAGCACAGAAGTCAAGTGGGGATAATCCTCTCTCACTAGGGTATTGGGAGGCTTAGGCCAGAAGGCACAAAAAGAACAGACTTGACAAGTAAAAGTGCATACCAAACATTAGTACTATCTATTTCCTCACAGGAGAGGAAAATGAACAAGCATAGAACCAGAAATGGGCAGTCTATGGAAACAGGGTAGACAAAGATCTGGCAGGGAATGCACAGTAATCAACCAAATATCTGAGTGTGGAGGTCTCAGGAGCCTGAGCAACAGTCCTATGGTAAAACAGTCACAAAGTCAGACAATGGCAGCCACAGAAGCACCTAGAGACAGAACTGAACAGAATGATCAGGAAGTGCATTACAAAGCACAGGACAGCCACCAAGCAATGAACAAAATCAGTGTTCTAAGACCACTGCAAATGAACAGGCAGAAGGCAACAGTCCAGGGTGGAAATGTTGTATAGGAAAGGAGGCAACAATAAAGACTCAGCTCTACATTTGGACTTTTGATGCCTCACCCCTTTTTATGATCTCCCTTGATTGGGGTTTGGCAATTGAAAAGAAATGCCTGTATCACAGCTGTGCAAAGGATACTGCTTCTCTGCAGCTCTCGCCTATTCCCAGCTCATATAACACAGCTCTGTATTGTACTAACATGCCTTTCCCCAACTCTCTCTGCTGTTGGAACTTGCCACTGCCCCTTTTGCCTTCAGCACACGATTTTAAAATGTGCTTTTTTTTGTGTGCTCTTTTTAGTGCTGAGTTGGCACTTAGGGAGAGATGCTCCCTCCCCTGCCTTGCTTGCTTGGCACCACGCTTTTGATCTCAGTACTAGCTTGGTATATAATTTGTAACAAGTATTTTCACAGTTTTAACTATCAACATTCTTCTCTGATCTTCAGATAATTAATCCTTTTAAACATTAGTTATTCATGAATGTTTGATATTTAATGGCTTAATTCAACAAGATATACACCCAACTCCCAAGTTGTTTAACTATATGAAAGACAGAGAATGTAATTAAGATTTGTTTCTCTTTCCATAGTAAAGAGATTGTAAATTTGGGTTGAATGAGGCCATATTAGTGATGTAGTACACAGTTCATCAAGATTTGTGCTTTGTAAAGCAAACATTTCAGCTGAAGTAAATACAAACCCATACGTCCCAACAAATAGGGCTACGAAAATCATTGCAACTGATGTCATTTATTATGTTATGTCATTGCACAATGTTACATGGAGTAAAAGAGACACTATTAGTTTGAAAATTACATTGTCAGCTAACTATTTTACACCTAATATGGTTACATCACCTAAGTTTTTCCCTTGGCCAAAAGGACCCTTATGTTTTAAAGGCTCACAAAGCAGAAATCCCTTTTAAAAATTTGAGAAATTTTAATGAGTGCTCTATCAAACATTTTTTTAAGAGTAATATCAATTTTAAAAAAGTCAAATTGACAGTATCCCTTTATACTTTTCCACTCTTCCCTTCATTTGTCTCTTCATATTACATCTTGTGGAAAGAGCACAGAATTATCTTACCAGAGTCACATTCCAGTTTGGTCCGATTCAAGTCAATTCCATCATCCACAAACTGACAAATAGAAAACAGTCTGCAGCCTCGCTGACATGCATACAGTTCCTCTTCCTGGGAAGTTACAAGAAAAGCAGGGTTGCTAAAGAGATTACTAATACTCCACCCAAGAACCTAGGGTAGCAACAAGCAAACATTACTACTTTTCTGAGTACTATAAAAGCTACCTTGGAAATTATTCTAGCAAAAAACCCCAAACAAAAAGAAAACCTTAGAAGTCAGCCAAACACCAAGGTCTGTACAGTCTAGAACAAAAGCAAATTCCAGTTCTTTAAAATTATTGGGCAACTTTGATATGGACTTTCTTAGTCCAAGCAGAACACGGTTCTTTATTCAGCAAGGAGCCGGCCTTGAATAGACAGATCACTAAAGTCAGCAAGTTCAAAAATGCATTTCTGAAAAATGACAGCTTTAAAAATAAAGGTACTAGCTGCTAAAGAATCGAAGTAGAACCTATTAACCTAATCCATACAGAAAGTTGGCAGTCCTTACCTCTCAAAGATTTAATGGCAAATGCTACCAGTGAGGAGTCATAATGCAGGTGAATGGTATATTGTCAAAACACCAATTATTTGTTATGGGATATAATTAGAAGTAAAAAGAGTTGTCAAAATAAGTAACCAGAGTATATTTTGTGGCGCACTATTCCTGTGTCATGGCTACTTACTTGTCAAAATATCCAGTCAACATACTATTTAATGGTTTTGCTGAGGGAAAGAGAGAAGAGTATTCCTTTATGTAATTACAAAACAGATACAGCAAGTGTATAAAAAAAATGTATATCAATGTTCTTATTTGATTGTCACCCTCTTTCTCTCCTTTCATATGTTACAGTCTTAGACTGCAAGTTCTTCAGGGCAGGGACTATATCGAGCTCTCTGTATAATGCCCCTATCAAGATTATAGTATGGTAGCATTCAGAAGACAAAGTAAAAAACAACTTAATGCTTCTCCCAATAATTAATGAAGTGCTATAGTAGTTTGTTTCACAAGAAAATACTCACTTAGCTGTGAGAAACACACTCTTTTAATTACTAGAAGTACCATGTGGCAGAGAAATGGGATCTGTGAGGTAGACTTCATTTGAGGGCTTGTCTAGTCACAAAAGTTGTATAGCTAGAGCAGTACTGGTGTAGCTCAGACAATACAACCCTCCGAGTGTGGTCACAGTCATACAAGCATAGCTTATTTCCTCATGGAAAGGGGAATAAGCTACACTGGTATATGGCACCTTTGTATTAGTGTAACTACAGCCACGCTAAGTCACATGAGTGTAACTAGGAGTTGTAACATTATAACTATTTAGATAAAAAAACATGCCCCCAACTAGAGTAGTTATACCATACTGGTAGAAAAACTGTGTTTAGATGAGGCAAGTACCTACTTCCCTGGTATCTTAGAAATTTTGCTTGTTTTTTTTATAGCAAAGCAATAAAAATAGAGAGTTAGAAAAATATTCCACATTGTGAAACTATCTTGTTACTACAAGGTAATATCTTTTACTGGACAAATTTCTGTTGGTGGAAAGCACAAGCTTTCAAAAAGCATCTGACTTCTTTCCACAGACCTGAAGAACTTTGTGTAGTTTGAATGTTGGTATCTTCCTCCAACAGAAACTGTTCCAGTAAAAGATATTAGCTCACCTACCTTGTCTCTCTCATATGTTAGGACCAACATAACTAGTTGTTTGTAGTGTTGTTGTAAACCATTAGCATTGTTCTGCATTTGACACCATGTGAATCTGTTAACAGGAAAACTCAAGACAGGTCTTTTGGCTCTCTCCTCATCCTTATGGTTGTCACCTGCTTTACAGGTGAAGACAGGACTTTGAATCAATTATTAAAGGAACAAGGCAAACACACCACACCTTACCATATAACCTCTTGCAAAAAAACTGGTGTGTTTCTTTCAGACACAGATGTTCTATAGGTTTTTGCAGCATAAAATATCAAAACAACTGCCAAACTGGGTCAAGATTTTATTTTTTTTAAATAAAGCCTAACAACTTTGACTGTGTCTCTAACAGAAATATCCTGCTGCAGAAAATATGCCACAGATGTTGACATTCATATTGAATTGGCTTTGGCAGGTATGATGCACACACAGATTATCCTGATAAGTCTTAATAAAGTTTCTCTTTCATGAGTTAAACAAAACAATGAATGTATTTTTCCAAAATAAAAGTTTCCTGCCACCTCTATTTCTATTTGGTAGCTTAGTGGTAGATAGTGCTTAAAATCAACACAGGATGGATTGTTTAAGTCACAAAGGACTCAGTAGGAAGAAAATTGTGTGTGTCATTTTATTGGCCTCTTTATGATGTATACTATAATGATGAGCTCAAAGTGTTTAGTTTTTTTAAAAACTCTAAAAGCTACAAGAAACACCAGAGTCTCAACTTCCTTCAAAAACTTGCCAAAGTCCTCCAACAAAAACCACAGGAGTCTGAAATTTGATCTGCAGTAGGAAAAGATTTGGGGTTGGAATTAAGGAAGAAAGATGTTTAATTTTACAATGATTCAATTCCCAAACTTTGGCCTTTTTTGCAATTGGTATCATACTCAGACATCTCAACATGGGGCATAAAGTTCCATATTCTTGATACACATTTCATTCCATCCACACAAGTCTTTGTTGCTTCCACTCATTGTTGAGGTATACACATCACAGTTACTGACTCAAATCTATGATTATGTAGTTTTATTCTAAAAATATTAATTCCACACTTCAAACTTTCTGCTCTATTACCCTTCTCCCTCATTTGTTATTTGTGCACCCCACATTTTGAACTCAACTTGTTATACTTTATTCTCTATCTGCAGCAGTATATTATCAGTCAAAAATTCACACAAGACTGAAAAGAATAATGAATTTTCCAAATTCCAACAATAACTCAAAATTCTATAGAATCCTGAACTGATACTGAACCTCAATATGAAACAGAGCTAGGGGGAACAGTTTTCCAACACCTTCCTTTTATAAAGATAGATACCATGAAAGACATCTGCCTAAGTTAACTAGAACCCGGGAGTGGGGGGGTTTGGAGTGCTCATTTTTTACAACTCTTCAGACTTCATCCTCTATAATTCAAATGTTTTATCAGTGTCATGATTCAGGACTTTTTACTTGTCAACACACACAGATATTTTGTATGGTTTTAAAGCCAGAGCAGCCCAAATCAAGTTGGTATTGTTTCTTTGAGGGAAGGAGGAAGAAGAAAACAGGACACATGGAAACCCCACAACAACCTCTTCCCCCAAGAGATTATATTTTACAGAGAGATTACCGACTGCTACACAGAGCTCTTCCTCAGGTCTACTTCCTTCCCCAGACCTGAAGAAGAGGTCTGTGTAATTCAAAAGCTTTTACCTTCCACCAACAGAAGTTGAACCAATAAGAGATATTACCTCATCTAGTCCAGGGGTTCTCAAACTGGGGGTCAGGACCCCTCAGGGGGTCACAAGGTTATTACATGGGGGGTCATGAGCTGTCAGCCTCCACCCCAAACCCTGCTTTGCCTCCAGTATTTATAATGGTGTTAAATATATTAAAAGTGTTTTTAATGTATAAGGGGGGGGTCTCACTCAGAGGCTTGCTATGTGAAAGGGGTCACCAGTACAAAAGTTTGAGAACCACTGTTCTAGTCTATCTATATCCCGTGGGAAGGGGCCCGCGAAAGGAACCGGGCATATCTCGGGGTTGGTGTGTGTAGGGCGAATCTTCCTGGCCGACGGCCCCGTACCTAGAAGCACCTGCTACCAGATAAGGACTCACCAACAACCAATGGACCAGGGTGAACAAACCTCAGAAGCTATCGGGCGGGGGAAGCGGGTCTTCCTCATCCCGACAAATACCTGAGGAGTCTCTCTTATGTTCCGGCAACACTTGCCCAGCTTGTCATGCCAACTGAGCCTCACTGACTTGAGCCACATCAGGGACGGTCCCAGCTGGGGAGAAGCCGGGGGAGCCCGGCGGAAGGCCCTGCGCCTTGGGGCCAGGGTGGAGGGGGCGGCGTCTGGCTCCGTGCCGGGCGGGGGACGGCACTAGGAGGCCTGTACCTGGAGGAAGGTTTCGGGGGAGGCGCCAAGGGAGCCCCATAGCGCAGGAGCGGCTGGGGGAGGGGAGGCCCGTACCCGGACAGGCTCGTTCGGGAAGGGGGCAGCGGGTGGGGGTCCCGTACCTTGGGGTAGGTGTGCAGGGGGTACGTCAGCTGACAGGCCCGGTGGCACGACGCCGTGCTCCCCAGCGCCGAGTCAAAGGCCTCGGAGGAGCCCGCGGCCGCCCAGCTCCTCCTGCAGACCAGGAGCAGCAGAAAGAGACCCAGCCCCGACAGCCTCCCCCGCAGCGCCGCCATCTTGCCCCTCCCTCTCCCACTTCCGGCCCTGCGGTGAAGACGGGGCTCGAGCGATATCGCGAGAGTTCCCTCGCCGCGGGGCCTGACGGGAGACGCAGTTTCCCGGTCGGAGGTGAGCTGGGCAGGAGAGGGAGAACCGCCTTCGGCGGGAACTACGAGGCGAGTCGCTTCCGGGCCGGGCCGCGCCGCGCGAGTAGGTTCGGGGGAACCGTGTAACTGGCCTCCCGTGGCCTTTGGGGGTCGCTGCTGCCCAGCCCGGGCGCCCGAGCCCCGCCCCGCAGTCCCCGGCTCCCCAGCGCCGGGCAGCCGAACACCGCGCCCGTCGCCGCCCCTCCACGCCCTGCCGGACGCCCCGACTCCATCCCTCCCCGGGCCCCTCGACTCCCCCCACTCCCGCAGGCCGGGCCCCCCGACTCCCTCCCTCTCGCCCGCCGCGGGCCGGGCCCCCCGACTGCCTCCCTCCCCGGGCCCCTCGACTCCCCCCACTCCCGCAGGCCGGGCCCCCCGACTCCCTCCCTCTCGCCCGCCGCGGGCCGGGCCCCCCGACTGCCTGCCTGCCTCCCTCCCTCCCTCTCGCCCGCCGCGGGCCGGGCCCCCCGACTGCCTCCCTCCTCCTGCGCCCTCCCAGGGCCAGGCCCCCCAAGTCCATCCCTCCCCCTGGGGCATGAGCCGGGCACCCCATGCCCGTCCCCACGGTGCATGTTGTAACTCGTAGCCCCGCCCCTTTGCGTACCCGGCAGCGTCACCCCAAATCTCCAGCCAGCCCCAGGG
This sequence comes from Lepidochelys olivacea, assembly GCF_965140295.1. NCBI lineage: Eukaryota > Metazoa > Chordata > Testudines > Cheloniidae > Lepidochelys > Lepidochelys olivacea. The sequence goes on along the minus strand of NC_140418.1, from coordinate 96,053,586 downwards.
AGCCACGGTAGCAGCCCAAGCCCCCCCCCATTGCCCCCCAATTGTCTTTTGTGCCCAGCAGCTTCATTGAAGTTGGGGCTCAGTGTAACATTGCCATCAAAGCCCTCCCCCACCTTTCCCCCTATCTACCTGCAGCTCAGGCGCGGAGGTTAGTTTTGCTGGTATTCCTGTCAACAATCTGCCTTTAAGTTAAAGCAATATTACCAATACAGTTTCATAAAAGAAAACGGACAACTGTTTTCTCACTGAAACAGCTGCTGCACCTAACCAAAAACTTGGAGACCTTTAAGTGTCCATCATGGATAGATTTGTGATACGAAAACCCAAAGCCCAGGAAAGCCCTAGGAAAAGAGATCCAGGAGCAAAGGTTTACAAGCAAGCCACTATAGAATCTCTGAAGGTAAGAGTGGGGAGGGCAGAGGGAATGGATGGATAAGAGATCAGTATAGTATTTTCAGTATAGGCCTGATGTAGTTTACATAGCAACTTCTGTCCCAAAGGATCACAGAGCACTTGAGAGAGTACGTACAGCACCACTGAAATGCTGCTGCCTCTGAGATGGACAGCAGCCAAGAAGACAACAAACAGTCAGCACAACAGCCAGGAGAAAGAAAATGTACTCCAAAGACGCTGGAGCAATGGCCTATTACAAAAAAGGCCATGGAACATTTAATGTGTATCTAAAGCAGATAGGACGTTGGTTTTTAAGCTCATCTAATGCACGTACACCATAAACTGAGGCAACATCAGATTTGGGTCTTGAAAGGATAATGTGTTAGATTCACCCTGCTGAGATATGAAGTTACAGTTTTAGTGAGTCCAAGTCATTTATATCTGATGCTTAGATGTGGGGCCCCCAAGGAATAGGCCTCTGAATTTCCTTTCGGACCATTAATGCTAACATGGGATTACTTCCCCCCGCTTTCTCTAGGGCAGAGGTGGGCCCACGGGACCGTCCTGCCCCGCCCCTGAGCTCCTGGCCTGGGAGGCTCATCCCCGGCCCCTCCCCTGCTGTCCCCTCTTCCCCATAGTCATGCTGCTGCGCGGCTCAATGCTCTGGGCAGCGGGGCTGCAGAGCCCGGCCTGACCCAGTGCTCTGTGCTGCGCGGCTGCCTGTCCTGGTGCTCCAGGCAGCGCAGTATGGGGGCAGGAGGCGGGTTGGATAGAGGGCAGAGGAGTTTGGGGGATGGTCAGGGGTGTGGATGGGGTCGGGGCGGTCAAAGGGCCGGGAACAGGGGGGTTGAATGCAGGCAGGGGTCCCGGGGGGGGCAGTCAGGAAGGAGGGGAGGGGGTTGGATGGGGGGGCAGTTGGGGATAGGGAGTGGGGGGGTGGATGGGGCAGGGGTCCCGGGGGGGCAGTCAGGAAGGAGAGGGGGGGTTGAATGGGGTGGTGGAGGGCAATTAGGGGCAGTTAGGGGTGAGGGGTCCAGGGGCGGTCAGGGAGAAGGGGCGGTTGGATGGGGCAGGGGTCCTGGGTGGGCAGTCAGGAAGGGGGGGGTTGAATGGGGCAGCGGGGGTCTGGGGGCTGTCAGGGGACCGAGAGCAGGAGGGGTGGATGGGGCAGTGGTCCCCGGGGGGCCGTCAGGGAACAGGGGGGTTGGATGGGGCAGGAGTCTCAGGGGGCAAGAAGCAGGGGGGATGGGATAGGGGGTGGGGGCTGGGCCATGCTTGGCTGTTTGGGGATGCACAGCCTCCCCTAACCGGCCCTCCATACAATTTCAGAAACCTGATGCAGCCCTAAGGCCAAAAAATTTGTCTGCCCGTGCTCTAGGGTGAAATTTTCATCCCTAATCAGTATTTCAGAATCCAGTGTGCAACAGTCCCATTCAGTATCCTGTAAAATTGGGCACAGTTTAGTTTAGCCCTTTCACTTGAGCATTAGAAATTTTGTAATTAGAAGTGTAAGTGTGTGTACCTGCACTCTAGGATCCTAAAGGGCTGATGACCAGTAGCAATTATTCTATAGACTTCAGGCTTTATTTTATGAGATCTCCTAGGCTAAGACATGGTCAATAGTTCAATGAAAATCCTCTAAAGGAAGCCCAGGTTGCTGTAAGAAATGGTGTTGGTCATTTAGGTAACACTTCTCTCCCTACTGAGCCAGTGCTCCACCACACCACGAGGGGGCACTGGATTGCTGGAAATACTATTTGTCAAATAAATATGTGTGGTCATTGAAGATCTTATGGCAAATGTTAGCAAGGTGTGGTGTTACTCCTGTTGTTCTGGCCAAAATTCTAACTTGGGTATTTACAATCAGCTCATGTCCAAGTTTACCTGTGGCTTCAATTTTAGAAGTGATTTATTTCCTTACCTGAAAACAGTCATGTAAAGTTGACACAGAATGGCTGCTCCATTCCTCCCCACATATGGCTGCTGTTCAGTGGTGTGTGCTCTGTCAGTAAACAGTATAGTGGATAGGCTCTCTCCATCAGATTGAGAGGCATTCTATAAACAATGGTCAGATATTTGGTGACATGAGTACAAGATTCTGCATGATATAAGCTTTCTGAAGAAAAGATTTAGAATTTGTTTAGAAAGTTTTATGATTAATCACAAACAAAAAACCACCAAGACACAAACATAGGGTCAAATTTTCAGCCAGTCTCAGGTGGCCTGTAAATCTGTACATATAGATTTTGCAGCTCATACAGAGTAATTGCATAACTATCCATGTGCATAAGCATTTCTATGCTCATAATTCTGCAGCTGCTAAGAAAATGTAGCTGAAACTTGGACTCATAATTAGTTGCAGAATACATCTGTACAGTTGAGTATATGAGTCATTCGTAACCTATGGGATGTCATAATGCTCCAAGTAGCAACCCTAATACTAGAAGCATCATCCAGGAGTGCCATTCATCAGGCGCATGATTGTATTTATAAATGTTGTATTTAAAGAATGTAAAATGTGCATACACTATTCAAATAGGCAGCAAGAATGCATTTTGAGACACATTTAGAATGTATAGGTGGATCCAACACCACCCTCTCTGCATAGGATTAAAGCATTTGACAGAGATTCTCTGAGACATGTATTTTTCCTGAATCTCCACACTGAACTGGCTTTAAGATTTGCAGAACTTCATGCTTGATGGGGAGACGGAAAGGACACAGGCCAATTGGCCATTAATAATAATTTATTATTTGTATTACCATAGCACTTTTGATAGCACTCTTCCCCTTTTGATCTTGCTAGAAGTGGGAATGGGATGGTGAGTTTTCTCCCATTCAGGTCCTAAGTGCAGAAGTTTAAAAAAAAAAAAAGAGTAACTTGCATTTCAAGAGTGAGTGAAATGATTCCTGCATATCCATTAGTCAGTCTGTATCTGAGCATTTCTAACGTGCCCATCACTGTAGCATCTGGGCATGATATAGATAATTGAAAAGGGCAATCTGTGGGTAGAGGTGCATGCTTTTCACCCCTCTCTTCTTACACCGCTTTCTTGAGTGGCAGTTTTTTCATTGGTTTCAGAGTAGCAGCCGTGTTAGTCTGTATCCGTAAAAAAGAAAAGGAGGACTTATGGCACCTTAGAGACTAATCAATTTATTTGAGCATAAGCTTTTGTGAGCTACAGCTCACTTCATTGGATGCATACAGTGGAAAATATGGTGGGGAGATTTTATATACACAGAGAACATGAAACAATGGTACTCCTTTTCTTTTTACGGATACCATTGTTTCATGTTCTCTGTGTATATAAAATCTCCCCACTATATTTTCCACTTTCATGCATCCGATGAAGTGAGGTGTAGCTCATGCTCTAATAAATTTGTTAGTCTCTAAAGTGCCACAAGTACTCCTTTAGTTTTTTCATTATTTTCCCCCTGCAGGTTATTTTGCAGCCAAGAGATTATTATTATTAATTGTGATATCACTTGTGTCCCCAGTCTTGGATCAGGGCCTTATTGTGCTAGGTGCTTGCAAACAGAACAGAAAAATTTTGCCTTGTACCAAAGAGGTATAATCTAAATATAAGACAGAGGAGAATACAAACAGCATATCAGCTGCATAACCATTGCTGAACAATTGTAAAAAGTCTTGCACTACATCTTACACGTAACAAGACTCAGGCTTCTTGTAATCTTTTATTTGGGAGCGTCACTGCAAGATGTTTGGGGTGAAAGGCACTATGTAAATGCCAGATACGTTATTGACTGGCTTCTTTCAGTCCCTCTGTGGTGCTCCCTAGCTCCTTTTCTCTACCTGCTCTGAGATTTCCGAAGTCAAAAACAGAAGTGGGGCAGATTCAGGCCCTGCCTGGTACTAAGTTGCTACTAACAATATTATAATTAGCTGCTTCCCCCATCCACTCCCTCTCATCCCCTCTTTATTAAGCCATTTATACAGTGGGCTTCCCAAAGTCTGAACACTTACATAACTGTCTTTTTCTAGGAGACATTTGCAGCTAATTGCCCAGTGTTTGGCAGAATAAGATTAAGAATCTCACTTTGCCCTCTAGATATTCCTGTCCTGATTTACAACAGGGAGCTGCTCTCAAGCAATTACCCATCATTTTGGACCATCACATATTCTGTGCTCTGGTTCGTGTCATGATCAATAATTCATGTGTCGATAACAGCCCCATTAGCTGAGATGAAGACCAACATCTTTATTTGCAATAAGAATATTCCACTTTCCTAATGACTTTTCTCTTTCCCAGAGAGTGGTGGTTGTAGAAGACATAAAAAGATGGAAATCTGTCCTGGAGCTTCCTGGCCAGTCTAAAGATAATTTGATTGAAGCTTTGGAGGAATTAAAGAAGAAAATACCTTCTAAGGATGTGTTACTTTCAACAAAAATAGGTGCACTTTGTATCTAATTTAGAGTGTGAAAATGAGATCGATTTGTGTCCTTTGCTTGTTGGATTTTTCCATACACATGGGAATTGTTGACACTATTTTTCTGTAATGGTCCTAAGCACTTTACCTTATTGTTGAATAAAATCCTGGTGGTAGGTAGCTACGTGGTCTGCAAAATTCTTAGTACAGCGAGGAAAGAGTTCTCCTTGAATTATTCACAGTTATTTAGGGCATGGCTACACTTGCAGCTATAGAGCGCTTTGAGTTAAACCAGCCTTCCTAGAGCGCAATAGGGAAAGCGCTGCAGTCTGTCCACACTTGACAGCTACAAGTGCTCTGGCGTGGCCACATTAGCAGCTCTTGCAACGGTCACAGAGAGCAGTGCATTGTGGTAGTTATCCCAGCATGCAAGTGACTGCAATGTGCTTTTAAAATGGGGGGTTGGGGTGGAGTGTGACGGAGTGTGTGTGTGTGTATGTATGTGGGGGGAGAGTGGGTTTTTTGGGGGGCTGAAAGAATGTCAGCATGTCTTGTAAGTTCAGACAGCAGCAGACCGCTCCTCCCGCCTCTCTCTCTCACACACACAGCATTCCACAGTAATGGTTGCTTTGTCTCGGAGCAGATAAGCAGCCGGCTGTCAGAAAAGGAGCTTTCAAAGGGCATATCCGCATTCCTGCAGTGATTCCAAACAATGAGAAGAGTTTCAGAGTAGCAGCCGTGTTAGTCTGTATTCACAAAAAGAAAAGGAGTACTTGTGGCACCTTAGAGACGAACCAATTTATTTGAGCATAAGCTTTCGTGAGCTACAGCTGATTAAGTGAGCTGTAGCTCACGAAAGCTTATGCTCAAATAAATTGGTTCGTCTCAAAGGTGCCACAAGTACTCCTTTTCTTAATGAGAAGAGTGGCCACTTGACTTAAGGGGATTACGGGGCGCCTCATCAGAGCGCAGTAATGCAACACCTCGTTCACACTGACTCGGGGCGTTTCAGCCAAGGCGCAACAAGTGTTAATCTTCTCGCAGAGGTGGAGTACCAGGAGTGCTCTAGCCATGGAGTCAGAGCACTCTATGTACCTTGGCAGTGTGGACGGGTAGTGAGCTAGGGTGCCCGGAGCTGCTTTAAGTGTAGCCAAGCCCTTAGATGTTGGCTGCTTATAATCAAGGGCTGGGTCACTCCCTTCCATGGTAAAATATGTGGGAGAAGGACTGAGGGGAAGGAAATCTCCACAAAGTTCCTTCTTGATTGGTTTTGGGTGGTTGCTCCCCTGTGGAATGAGATGTGGAACCCATCTGCAAACCCAGAGAAGTTCCCAGGATCTGCTGGAGGCCCAAGCCATCAGCATAGAGGCCCTGCTCCTTAGTACAGCTACCTCGGTGCTCCTTTCTTCCCCAAGGGATCCCCAACATGGAGGGGGCTACATGCTTACAACACCGACACAACTTGATTAATTTTCACAGGACCGGGGGACAGGTTGTGATGTGAGACCACCAGTTCCCTGCTCTCTTTTTGTGCAGATCCTGATCTTGCAGAGATCAACCCAGATGTACTGGAGGGGGAGAGTAGCAGGGCCAGGGCTGACCCCCCTCCTTTCTGTGCAAAAGCAGTAGGATCTTCATGCAGAGGGTCCTCTCTGCCTTCCTGGTCTGAATTTTGTAATTTAATTTGTCATCTGTAGCACATTCAGCCTTTCTATATCAGGTCTGCAGCAGTGACAGACGAAGCACAGTTGTGCTGTATGAAACCCAAGGAGTAACAGTGACACCGTCTGGCCAATAGTGTTATCAGTTAGAAATGACCACCAAGCAGAAGAGGAGGAACTGTGCCTTCTGCTTTGTGTTACGTCAGGGGTTTTCAACCTGTGGAATTTTTTATTGGAACTGATTTTTTTTTTTTAAATTGGAATTTTTTAGGGATCCGCAAATGAAAAAAGGTTGAAAACCACTGTTAGGTAGTGTATCCCCTTTCAAAAGGCACATTTCCTTGTGGGTGCAGTAGCACGCTGTTTCAGAGTAGCAGCCGTGTTAGTCTGTATTCACAAAAACAAAAGGAGTACTTGTGGCACCTTAGAGACTAACCAATTTATTTGAGCATAAGCTGAAGTGATGAAGTGAGCTGTAGCTCACGAAAGCTTATGCTCAAATAAATTGGTTAGTCTCGAAGGTGCCACAAGTACTCCTTTTCTTGTAGAGCTCTGTGTATTTCCGTGGGCATGAGAAACGTCACTGATGGTGACTGGAAAACAGCAGGAAATCATTACTTCCTCACTCGCATGTAAAAACATTGCAAATATCACCTAACATCCACTTCCCCAAAGAATTTTTCAGCAAACATTTTTATTCTGTGTGAGCCAATCCTGAAGGCTTTACACTAGATTTACCATCTAAGTACTCATATAGCCCTGTATTGTCTGAGCACCTCACTACACACCTCTGATCTAGGAAAACGCTACTCCCATTTTACAGCCGGATAACCAAGCACGTAGGATGTTACTAAGGCAAAACCACCATTGAATCAGTGAATAAGGACTCTGCAAGTGTTGGCCCCAGTGTTTTCATATTTGCATTTGTGTTAAGTGCTTGGTTTTCTGCTGAAGCTGTCTAACGTACAATGCTTTGTGGCTGTTTTGTCACTAATGTGCACTGACAGGTCTGGATTACGCTTATCTACCCACCAAAGTTGAACGAACTCTCTTGCTGTTTCTATTTGACAGGTCACACGGTGAATAAGATGCGCAAACATTCAGACCATGACGTGGCCAATCTCGCAAAAGACGTTTACACTGAGTGGCGAACTTTCATCAAAGAGTATTCAAACAAACCATCGATAGAAGTCAGGAGTGATCCCAAAACAGAGACTCTCAGGAAGAATGCACGGAAGCTACTTTGCAATGCTCTGGAACTAGAGGTAATATTCTTAATACTCCTTTATTTTTATTAGCTTAAAGGAGAGTACATAGGTAGCTGCTGCATTGAGAGATCTGTTATTGGGGGTTTTTTCAAAAGGAGTTAGTTTTCCTTTGCCCAGATTACTCTGGCTATTGAAAACAAAGGTGAAAATGAGTCTGACCTTGCTCTCATTTACACACTCCGCAAACAGGACATCTGTGTGTCTGTTATGCTTAGATTGTATAGGGGAAAGAGGACGTTAATATGGAAAACTGTACATCCTACTATTTATTAGCTATAAAACCTACAAAAAAACCTCTTGGTTGTTCTGTGTTTCAGGGAAATTGTATTTCAGTAATTAAGTACTTGTAAATTAAAACTTATTGCAAAAATGTACAGAGAGGGGTCAATAATATATAAAGTGGTGGTAAATACTAGATCCTTGTGGTATCTTTAAGTGAATGAACAAGACGTGCTGTAAGGCTTAATGATTAGTTTGCCTGGTGTATTAAACTCCATCATAATTATCCTTTTAATTTGTTCATTAATTATCCTTTAAATAGCAAGTCAAGTGGTAGGCAATCAGGAGTTACAAGGCAAAGTTAAAGGTAATGTGTTCTTTAGCTTTATCTGGCCTTAAGAAAAACAAACACTCTGGCCAGTTAATGCATGAATGGTATGTTCTGAAGGGAGTTCTCACCTGTCCCCTTCAAATAGGGGTATGGTGGGTTAAAGGGGGGATATCTCTGTGGGGATGACTCAAGAGACTGATAAAAAAGAGAGGCTCCTTAATGCACTAGGTGGATTGTTCAAATCCAGCCCTTCAGATCTGTGTCAGTTTCTAGCACAGGGGCCAGGTGGTATGAACAGACAGGGTTTGCAGTGGCACAAGGTGCCTACAGTCTACCCTCTGCCAAGGCAATTCATGCCACTTCAAAAATAGGCAGTGCTGGGTAGAGACACCAGTGGCAGGGCAGGGCCGAGATTAAAACTGCCCTCTCCAAATAGGACTCAATGAAAGGATGGCAAGGAAAACATTGCCTGCTCCCCCATAGGCATGAATCTCCTCAGAATGCAGCTATCATCGGAGAGGTGTGGTTTGCTTCAGCATGGGTCAGTTGGCTGTATAGACAGTCACGGGGAAAGGAGGGAGTCCAAGAATTGGGAGTACAAGAACAATGGAGAGGGGAATCTGCAGGTGGGGACAGAGTACAAGGACTAAGTGGGTCAGCAGGGGATGTACAAAGACATGGGCAACTGGGAGATGGGTAGCAGAGGGGGGATAAAATGGGGCAAGGACTTGGGGGGTGAATAATACTCTAATAACACTCCAATGTTTTGGAGTCTCCCAACTGCAAAAGTGTGGGAGATTCCCCATCCCCATCACTAAAGGCAAAAGTGAAATTAAAAGTGTGGTGGGCAGTGGAGGTTTCATTTCTTCCTTTATTGTTTATTTCTTACATTTCTAAGCTGTGCCAAATTACAGATCTTGGCACATAACTTCATAATTAACATTTAGCAAATCCCTTTCTGCATTCTTAATTACACCTCCTTCCACACACACAGCCTGCATTTCCCTTTATAGCACCAGGCAAAGCTCCCAAGTATTTGGAGTGTCTTAAAATTGCTTTTAGGATCGAGCTGAAAATAGTATTCAAGGTGCCTTATATCAGAAAGATCAAATGTGAGATTTATGGAGACAATGCACTGTAGTTTGTAATTGCAGTTGAACTTGATACCCAAAGCTGGTTGCAGATTAGTGTCCTGTTGTGAGGGCAAAGCATTGCCTCCTAGCTGGAGATGTGAATGAGTTCCCTGCGACTGACCAAGTTGCTTGTTCCTTAATTGCTTGGGTGGAATTAAACTGCTCTTCCTGTTTCACATGTGATGGGAAGTAGATTTCCTTGAATTTGAGCTGATTAATGAAGAAACTCTGAAAACCACCGAACTCCAATTTCAATCAGTTGGTCTCCTTATTAAACATAAGGATCTAATTTTACACTTTGCTGTTTTCAGATTGATCACCCACTGGCTGAAAATATTGAGCGAGAAGCTTTTCATCTCTCTTCCCGTCTCATTAATGCACCATATCGCAGGACAGTACGAGCCCTAGTCTTCACATTAAAGCACAAACCTGAAACCCGAGCACAAGTGAAAACTGGTGCGCTCCCAGTCAGTGCGCTTTTACAAAACCATAAGAAGTGACTCAGAGTGCCTGATGGTGGACATGGGATTCACGTGCCTATGCCACATAGTGGGATTGAGAATTCCTTGTGTTTTAAGAGAGCAGGAGCACTGGTAATGTTAATCACTCTGCCATTGTAAGGACAAGATATCTCAGGATGGTGTCTGGGGCAAATTCAGTGGAGATGTAAGCGGTGGTGTAAATTAATCATCTGTGAGTCAGTGGACATTTGAGGGAGCAGAATGGGTGGGGTTGTAGCAGGAAAAGTACATAGGCCTCCCCTACTGTGCCTTATGCTTTCTTGTTGATTACCTTTCCTGCGACAAACCCACTCTTCTGGTCCCACAGAATGTAAGTTACATCAGCTGTTCAGCATGTACCTTGTATCAGCTTGCACTGGCAGAACCACACATCACTTGCACCCCCATTTGTCACATCTGAGGGCAAGTCTACACGACAGTGTTACATCAGGGTGGCTGCACTGGTGCAGCTTTGCTACTGTAGCACATCTGGGAGAGCGCTCTCCCATCCCATAATTACTCCACCTTCGCAAGAGGCAGAAGCTATGTTGGCGAGAGAGCATCTTCCATCGACACAGCGCCGGTGTGAGCAGCGCTTAAGTCGCGGTAACTTGCGTCACTCGGGATGTGCGTGTGTGTCTTTTTCACGCCCCTGAGCGACATGAATTACATCAACTTAAGCAGTAGCGTGGACCAGCCCTCAGTGTGACTCCCTGTCTCTTCCAGGAGCCATGAGCATAGTGGAACTATCAGAAAGGAGCAGTGATGTTCAGGGCCAGTCAGAAGGGGTGGGAGTTTACAATCAGAAGTGAAGGTGATGACTGACAGCTCTAGTTAACTCAAGTTCAAAGTCATGTTCCCTGCAGTAATACCCAGGTATTCCCAGAGCTAACTGCTTAGCAAAGTGAGGGGGCTTTTCTTCACTGTATTCCAGAGTTGGGGACTCAGACCATAGTCTGTGTTGGCTGGCCAGCTTTATCCCACTGCATCCCAAAACCTCAATGTCTCCCTAGGCCTTCAGGTAAACGAGGCCGCACCTGTATTTGCTATGACACTTCTTTGCTGGATATTCAATGAGCATCTCACCTTAAACATCAACTCCTACTTCCTGATTTATTTAAGCATGGTGCTTGTTTTTTGTTTGTACCAATGTGAGGAAAGCATGTAATGAAATCTCTAAGTATAATTCAGTAGGAGAGTAAATCAACCTTTCATAAAGGCTCTTACCCCCCACAATAGACTAAATATTAATACTTTAGAGCAATTATGTGAACAACTTTTTAAGCAATAAACAGATTTTTAACCAGCACGTGTTTCCAGGTATTAATTAGTGGAAGCGTTGTCTTTTCTCCAATTGCCTTAGTGCCATGAGTCATGCTGTTCTTGATACGCATGCTGTTCCTGAGGCTGTGGCAGACACAGTCTCTCTCTGCTGTGCTATGTGTTCTGACTGCGTGCAGGCTGGTCACAGAACGTAATCAATGAGATGAAACTAAAAGACTAGAGATGGCCAAGTACTGGGAAGAGTGAAACTTCTGTATTGGTGGCCCCGGAAGTGTGATGGGGCAAGGAGTCCAACATGTCATCGTAATGTCAAGTTGCTTCAGGAAGTACCTCTCCTAATCACTGCTGGTCAGGACTTGTATTGGTGTCTGTCTCACAAAGTGCCACTGAGTCAAGAGCGACTGTAAGTTAGGTGTTCACAACAGTCCACATTCAGATCCTCTCCTCCAAGAAAATGAGAGAGAAATGATTATCCACCCAGTTGTATCTGCCAGCTCCTTTTGTCTCCATGGATATTAAAAGCTGAAGCAGCACTCCACTCCAAACTTCATGGGGTCACTGCCTTTGCCCAGCACTGCATTCTCCAGACACCTTAAACTACTCAATTCTTTTTATTCATTTCAAAGCAATGACTCCCTAATTTAGAATAGTGTAATACAGACATTCATTTAAAATTAGAGATGGGTGGGCTGGAAACATGACTGAGTCAGATGTTGGAAGATGGCTATTTGCAATGCAATGAGTAACAGTGTGTTCTAGAGCATTAGGGGTGGATGTATGACTGATCATTAGGGGAGTAATAGCTCAGTGAAGACCTAACGCTTGGTCTGCTTGTTGCTACCCAGAGTGCCTAAACCACAATCCACTTCTCACAGGTAACTGGACCCAATTGACACAAGTTAAACACTCAAAACCATGCTGACACAGTAGCATGTCAACAGTATGCTGGACTGGCATGAAGGCGGTTCAGGATCAACAGGCTCTGCATTAGTCCTTAGGTTTTATTCCAGAAAGGCCATGGCTTGGTTTCCAGCTCCATTTTTGATTCAGGTCAATTTTACTCACTCTTTCTGTTAGATGTATGCATTCAACTTGAAATCACAAACATTAGGAACTTCCAACCATGGAGAGAGCTTTTTCCCACACAACTCTGTTGATATTCTAGCTGGGCTCCAGTCCTTGGCCCAACCTGGCCAAGTTGTGTTGAACTGTGTGGCGATTTTGGAAGGTGAGCAAAGATCGAATAGAAAGTGCAGGGAGGCCCCAAACTCTTCTTTGCTGAGGCAGTGAAAGTGCGACTCGAGGCAGAACTGTCTCTGGGGTGCCCAAGCTGTGTTTTTTTTTTCTTGAACGATTATTTTAGGCAATATGAAGTGCAGTTCTACCCAGAGAACTGCCTGAGTACAAATGGCCCTGGCTCAGCCAGGAGACTTGCTCCCTGTGTACACTCAGAATCAGCTCCACTTCTGTTTTTACTTAAAGTTCCCCACTTAAGGGAAAGTGAGCTGGTTTCTTGGTGTAAACCAGTGGCTCTCACTCTTTCCCCACTACTGTACCCCTTTTAAGAATCTGACTTGTCTTGGGTACCCCCAAGTTTCACCTCATTTAAAAATGTACAAAATCAGACATAAAACTACAAAAGTGTCACAGCATGCTATTACTGAAAAATTGCTGACTTTCTCCTTTTTACCATATCATTATAAAATAAAACAATTGGAATATAAATATTGTACTTAGAGTTCAGTGTATAGTATATAGAGCAGTATAAACAAATTTTAGTTTGTACAGACTTCGCTAGTGCTTTTTATGTAGCCTGTTGTAAAACTAGGCAAATATCTAGGTGAGTTGAGGTATCACCTGGAAGATCTCTGAGCACCCCCAAAGGTAGGTGTACTCCTGGTTGAGGACCATTGTTGTAAACAATCATTCCAATTAAATTCCAATCAGTTACAACTAGGCAACCCAAAGGTGACAGAGCTAACTATGGCTTACAGCACCTTTATGCATCATGGTGATAGGTGGGAGAGGGGAAAATACCTTAGCTAGAGTGACTTTCCATGGCTGCAGTTAGAAAAAGCTTATTTTTATCTGTAAATTGAGCACATTTGACAATATACATGGAGCCCCATTAATGGCCTTTGGATAACGTTGCTTTTCAGAGTAAAACCAGATTTTAAGTTCAAGTGCAACATATGCATCAAACATACAGCTGGTGGGTCAGACTCAACCCACCTGGTGTGTTCATTTGGCCTCCATAACGCATTCAGACTGGGCAGAATCGCAGCTTTTATTTAAACTGAAAATAAAAAAATTCCTCATGCTTATGAAGGAAACCTTTCCAATGCAAACCAAGGGTAAAGTGATGTCACAATGCCTGCCTGATTCTGCAATCAGCCTGAAAGAACGTTTTTTGGACACATGAACTTCTCTGCCCCCTATTAATCTCATTGGAGTGTTGTCTAAAATGATGACAGTCTCATGTCAACATTAACAATTGTGTTACTGATAACATTGGTGATGGGAAAAAATTCCAGGTGGGGGAGAGGTTGGAACTGGGAGTAGAAGGAGGGAAGGAAATGCAGAGAGAAGAATAGAGAGAGACAGAAAGGAGGTTGGGGAAGGAAGAGAAATAAAAGGGCAGAAATAGCAGTGGGCCCACCCAGGAGTATGCTTTCCCACTGAGTGATAGTGAATGTGGCAATGGAATACTTAAAAAATAACTATCTAAAAATTTAGTTACTTTATAGAGACCCAATTCCCTCTTTGAGCTCCACGCAAACCTCTTACTGACATCAGTAGGTGTTCTGCTGTGGATGGAGGTGGGTATGGAGTTCCAGATTTATGCTTCCGTTTATGGGCTATGACTAAATGTGGAATTCAACCCACTCCACACAATCAATTTGACACCCACGAAGGGAAAACCATGCATAATCATCCCTTTTCCTGCCAAGTAAAATTACCTGACGAATAACGCTCCCTGTTAGGAGACCCTCAGCAAGTGGCATCTGTGACACAGGGGGTTAATGCACTAGACTTACAGTGCAATTCCTGTAAATTGCTGGTCATTTTCTACTTCTGGTTTTGTTTTGTAGCAGTTGTGTGAAAGTGGGCCAGCCAGAGTGCCAGCTAGGCACTTCCTAAAGCCAGGGACTCTCCGCAAGTCTTTGTTCTAATGAGGGGAAGTCCTGTTAGATTAAAAGAACCAAGAGAACTTCACAGGTGGCGCTCTTCATGAGAATGGTTCTGGGCAAGCTGGTTTCCTTTGAACCAATTTTGTTCCCTTTTTAAAGAGGAAATTTGAAAAAAATCGAGTACTAAAAATAGTCTGGAGAAGATGTTTGTTTCCTCCTGCACCCCTGCAATTAAACCCAGCCCACCAATAGTGTGAGCCAACACTGACCTGCAGGGTGAATATAGACTCATTGCAACAAGTGAAAGGAGACTGGAGACCTTCTCCTGAGGTAAGTAAGAGATTCTTTCCTGTTATTGCTTATCATTTTGATGCTTCTTGAACTGAATGGCAGAGAGAAGAGCTGAGTTCATCCTCTTCTGGTTACAGCTAAAGCAGCCTTGCCAGGGCTGATTTTTATCCCTAGCTAAATAATTTGTCTTTGGAATGACTAGGGGTCACCAAATGGGAGGTATTTACAAGTGATTTCCCCAAGGCAGTGATGCCCAACGAGAGCTTTAATCTTCTGCCAATTACTCACGTCAGACAGGAAGTACAGAGTTAAGACATTCCACATTAGTTGCAATGGGGCAGTAGACAGGTGCTGTAATTTCTTTTTTAAAAGACTTCAAATATTATTCTCCATCAAGAGCCTGGTCCTGCAAGCTCTCCATGCACAGAATGCTCACTGTCTGCACTGGGAATCCTGTGGCTGAACAATTTGCAGGCTCAGAACCACACTAGATGGTGATAAAACATTATTAACCAGCTGTGCGCTGCATATTTCCTTAAAGCCCTATGCATTTGGATGATGCTTAAGGACATACTTGTGACTATCCATTTAGGACATAGGGCAGGGATATTAGAGAGACAAGGAGGGTGAGGTAATTTCTTTTATTGGCCCAGGTTCTGTTGGTGAGAGACAAGCTTTTGGGCTTACTTTGAGCTCCTCTTCAGGTCATTGAAGAACACCAATGCATAGGGAAGGGAGGACACCCAGCCCACCTGATGTATTTGTGGCCCTCCTCAGAGCCTGCAGAATCTAATTTTTTCATTTCATTCCTGGTTGGGAAGAACTGAGGATAACTGATGCAGTTGTTGGGGAGGGATAGCTCAGTGGTTTGAGCATTGGCCTGCTAAACCCAAGGTTGTGAGTTCAATCCTTGAGGGGGCCAGTTAGGGATCTGGGGCAACAATTGGGGATTGGTCCTGCTTTGAGCAGGGGGTTGGACTAGATGACCTCCTGAGGTCCCTTCTCTGTGAATGTCTGCTTCAGGCAGCCTAAACAGTAGCTCTCAGAAGTGTTGACTCCCCTGTTCAACATTAGTCTTATTGGTTTGTTGACTCTGAAGCTGGATTGAGGGGAGTAGGGGTCCTCCATTTATAACCCAGCCCATGGAGCATCATTAAGCCTGGAATTTGGCCCACTGTACAGAATGAGTGCAATGTCCTGGACTCCCATCCACCCCACTAGTATTATTCACCATTTCAGTTATACTATCATTGATTATTTATGAGCCCCACTCCTGTGGGCGCCCATGGTACAAGCAAGATCACCCATGGCAAATGAAGCACAGAAAGGCTCCAGTATTAAAAAGGCCTGTTTAAATATATATTAAAAGCAGTTCTCGCACAGGTGCAGATACACTGGTTCATCTTCAAGGCCTTTTACAGACATTAACCCACACAACATCCCCATGAGGTGCGTAAGCAGGTATTAGCTTCATTTTATGGGGGAAGGGGGGAAACTGAGGCAGAAAAGTGATGTGACTTGCCCAAGGACATTGAGGGAGTGCCAGGATTATACTGCAGGAGTTCCTGTCTTTAAATCCTATGCTGTCAGACCACTAGGCAGTGCCTATGAGCTCTGTCAGTTAGACCAGATTATGGGATAATCCTTGCCAATTAGAAATTATTATATACAAACCAATAATCTCCATACATAGAGTACGCCTTGAATGGATAAACATCTAGTGCTATGAAGCTGTAAACATTAAAATGGCCAAGCAGTTTTCCCACAGGTCAATATTTATCTTAAGATGAATTTTCACTAGCCCAAATTCTAAACCCTTGCACTGCTTGGAACTGAGCAGGGAGGAGGCAGTGAGGGAGAAGCCCTGGGAGAGGGAAGGCCAATGTCACATGATTCCAGGGTCCCTGCCACATAAATAATGTGCTGCAACAGACCTGAGGCTTTGTCCAAAGCATGGGCTGAGCAGCACAGATGTCAGGATAAAAATCCCCTTTCCAGACTGCTCTGGGAAAGCCTGCTACAACCTGCTGGTTTTCTGGACAAGGCTGTTGCTAGCACAGCTTCAGCTCGAACACTGAGAGCACCTATGGGACAAGTCCAGCCAATCTGCTCTCATTTCCAATGATGGAATGATCCCAAGGCAGCAGCAGCTGGGTCACTGTACACATTAACCTGTGGAACTCATTGCTCACAGAGAACATAGCTAGCAATTAAAGAGAGGAAAACCCTGCACAGTATTTTATGTGCCTAACCATCCACCAAGGAACGGAGAGCTCTCTCCCCTGTGAACTCAATCCCCCCCTTTACTGTGACGTGGCTGAACCTTAGCACTGTTAGGAGGCCTCAGTTTTCTGCTCAATAAACATAACTCATGCTCCATTATCCTGTGTGCAGTCAGGGAGCGCCTTTCAGATGGGCATCTCAATGCCTTGGAAGGCAATAATCAATGGTGCTCCCCACCACCCCAGTACCAGTACAACCATTTTTGAAGAGGGGTGACCAGAGCAATTATGGGGCTCCCCAAGGGCATATCACAAGTCATTCTTAGAGCTGGGAGCAGACCCTAGCAGTCCTAACTCCCAGGCCTCTGCTCTGACCAACAGGCCACAGTGTAAAGGGCCAGTTGCTCAAACAAAGAGAATGCCTCTCATAACCATAAGAGAGAGTCATCACCAACCACACTGGTTCTCCACCTAAGCCCCCGACAGGCATCAGGGGGACGACTGACCCATCCAATGTGTCAGCTACCTGTGAGTGAGCCACCAAACCCTAGCCGGTCCTTGAGTTTTTCTTTTCATGGATCATGTACCAAATCACAGAGGGGAGCAAGAAGCGCTTGCTTCTTCCAGTGCATGGTATCATCAGGAAAGCTGAAGCCCTGGATGTTTAAAATAAGCTAGAGACGGATCTCTCAATATATCGTTGCATTTTTAATTGTCCATATGCTCAATCCATTATGTTTCTCCAGATGGCAGGGATGCTTAACTACTACTTCCTCATCTGGGCTGTAATAATGAGGATCTCTGGCAGGCACCTGGCACCGAAAGGTAAAATACAAGGTCTACGCACTGTAAACTAAGAAGCAAAAGAGGGGTGAATTCACAGCTTCTAGCCGTTGCTTGCAATTGAGATCAGTTTAATCATAGGGATGTGATCATTCTATTATTATTTGTATTGCAGCCACACCTCAGGATCCCAATGATAGACCCAGCCCCACAGTGCTAGGTGCTGCACAAACGCAGCCCTGCCCTGCCCCCGAAGAGCTTACAACATTGTGTCCGACGCTAAATCCCAGTGCGGGTAATATTCAGTGAAGTCTTGCTAGTGACAGAGGGCTTGATCCCAGCACAGGGCAGATATGGGGTGTTGTGTCTATAATCAGAAGGTGGAAAGCGATGAGCAGGCCAGACAGTGTGAGGAGACTGATCCTGGATGACATAAGCGCTGTGCAGCTGCCATGCTATCCGGCCTAACAGCAGGAGCAAAGCCAGAGTGGGAAACATGCAGGTCAGCAGCTCATTAGCATGATGGGTCATGCTTGGACCCAGGTCTCTGACCACAGCCTGCCCTGCGTGTGCATATAAGTAAAGGAGCAAGCACGCCAAGGGCTTGGAACTTGCTGCCCTGCAGTATTCTTAGTACTCAGCCTGACTTGCCTGGACACGTAGCTTCCATTTGCGCTGGAGTGCATCAACTCGCTGCATGATGGGCAAGGACTTGCAGGGTCAAAGCTACAAGAAAGGGTTCTGGGCAGTGGGAAGGCCAGGCAGACGGGGCTGGGCACTGGCAGCTGTTTCTGTTCCCTGAGGTGCACAGGGGGTCAGAGCTCCACAAATAGCAATCTGTGTATCAAGACCCTGCGGCCTTAATCCAGGTGTTCACAGTCACTGGGGGAAGATAAACATAGCATGCATGTGCAGAGAGCCACACTGCTAAATAACATACCTTTGTGGCTTCCATTGGCTTCCTCCCGCCCCAGATAGCAAATGCTACTTTTCCATTATATGGACCCAGGGCCTGCACAAAAATAAACACGTCAAATACATAAAATGTTCGTTTTAAGTATAGCAGAAAAACAACCGGAGTGATACTTTTTTTGCACTCTTATCCATCAAGATAGGTAAACAGATGTTTGCTTCTAGAGTTAGAACAAAACAAACCCCATGTGGAAACTGTGCCTGCCAAGGTCCAGCCTGGAGCAAATTTTACAGCTAAATTATAAGCCCCTGAAAATAGTGTCTTAGAGTTATCACTCCACGAGACACCTAACTAGAGGCTGGAGGGGAAGACAGCCTGGCTGTGATGAAGGCTAGGCAGAGACGATCTCCGGTTTAGGCTGTGTAAAAAGGCAACGTTCCCCCTGTGGGTATAGATGTATATTCGGGGGATATGCAAGATGAAGTGCAGTAAGATTATTGTGGCTTTTTTGAATGTTAACTCCTCCCTACGTAGAGCATTCTGAAGATTACCAGTAAGATGCTCCCTAGTTCCGGTGGCATAATGAAAATGGCCATTGATCTGTTTGATGATATATCACTCCATTCTCCCCTTGCACTCTCTAGGAGCTTCTTCCTCCTTACACCTGCGGTGCTTAGTGCTTTATCCAAAGTGCATGTCATGCCACTGGACTCCACAGGATGGTGCTGCATCCAATACAACATTCCACCTCAGATATAAGAGGAGGTAAGTAAAACTGGGTGAAAACTTTGTCCCAGCTATGAAACATGAGCCTTGAATTATTGCATGTTTATGGGGACTCCACGGCATCCAGCAAAGGGGAAGTAACTCTCTT
Organism: Lepidochelys olivacea; assembly: GCF_965140295.1. Taxonomy (NCBI): domain Eukaryota; kingdom Metazoa; phylum Chordata; order Testudines; family Cheloniidae; genus Lepidochelys; species Lepidochelys olivacea. The sequence continues at coordinate 96,034,194 of NC_140418.1, read as the reverse complement.
TTTTTGACATTATATAATTCCCTGCACAGAGTTCCCCCTCTTTCCCTTTATTCTAATGTATTGTGAGTGGTGTGGGCTGCAGTATTTATTTTAGTAGCTGCACTGTACTGTCCCCTCAGATGGCAGGTGGGAATCAAAATAATTGTCTAAGTACCTTTCCACCCACAGAGATAAATTCTCCAGCATTGGCCTTCTTGGTGTTACTGCGGGTGTCTGGATTACTCCTTTAGAATGCTGTGGTTAGAAAGAAGTCGCACCAGCTCTTGTTAAGTGTGTATCTAAATCACACACACTAATGCGATGGCCTTTGAGCTAGCTACTCTTTCAGCCTCTCCAGCAGCACAACGTGCGGCATACCTCAGCAAAAGGCGCTGGGGCGTTTGCAGCTGAACACACCAAGTGCACCTTTCCAAGCATCCGAATGGACGTCCCAGTGGTTGACAAAGCACATGCAGGTTCCATCAGCAGTGCGATGGGTTGAAAAATTAACTACCTAGAGATTTCCACATGCCTAAAGAGCGAACCCAGAAAAATCGCAGCTTTAAAAAGAAGCTGCCTTTGGGAACATGCCCAAAGTGCAGGGGACAGTGGGGTGGGAGGGCATCGTGTGTCTTCTTGCATAGAGATCTCTGGGTGGGACGGTCTCCTCACTCTTTGTTCACTTGGTTTAGGGGAGTAACAGAAACCGAAGAATGCAAAGACTATGTCACCAGTGGCCCCAACTCCTGCTATTTCAGCCGCACCAACCTGTGCCTGTACTGGACCTATGAAATCTGGGTGGAAGCTGGGAACCAGGTGTCAGAGAAGCTGATTGTTAACACTGAAGACATTGGTGTGTGGGGTGTGCGTGGCAGGGCGTGTTTGGGTGGTTGCTTCTTTGTTTAATCGTTTTTATGGTGGAGAGGAAATTAGAGCAAATATTCACATTTGTGTCCTGACCCTGAGCCCACTGGAGTTGACGGAGAGACTCTTAATGACATTAATAGGCTTGGATCAAGCTCTTAGAGCACAGGTAGGCAACCTATGGCACGCATGCCAAAGGTGGCACGTTAGCTGATTTTCAGTGGCACTCACACTGCCCGGGTCCTGGTCGCCGGTCCGGGGGGCTCTACATTTTAATTTAATTTTAAATGAAGCTTCTTAAACATTTTTAAAACCTTATTTACTCTACATACAACCATAGTTTAGTTATATATTAAAGACTTATAGAAAGAGACCTTCTAAAAACGTTAATGTATTACTGGCATGCTAACCTTAAATTAGAGTGAATAAATGAAGACTTGGCACACCACTTCTGAAAGGTTGCCGACCCCGGCCTGAGAGGAAGGTGTCATGCTCCAGTGGTCTTAGAATCATAGAATGTCAGGGTTGGAAGGGACCTCAGGAGTCACCTAGTCCAATCCCTTGCTCAAAGCAAAACCAATCCCCAATTTTTGCCCCAGGTCCCTTTTAAATGGCCCCCTCAGGGATTGAACTCACAACCCTGGGTTTAGCAGGCCAATGCTCAAACCACTGAGGTGTTCCTCCCCCCTTAGTTGAGGACTGGGAGCCAGAAAAAATTGTGATATTGCTTCCCTCTGTGCCCATATGCAAACCAAACGTCCTGGGTCTGTTCCCCCATCTATCAAGTAGGAATAATACAACTTCACCTTGGTGTCGCAAGGGATAGTTATGACTGAAGTTTTCAAACGCCCTTTGTAGAGAAGTGCTGTTATTTAGGCCAGGGGCTGGCTATTCCTGACCAGGTAGGCCTTGTCTTCACTTGGACAAAAGGTGTTTTTACCATGCGTTAGCTAAGCCATCATAATTAACATGAGTTAAAATCTTGGGGCGTACAAGCCAGTTTTCAGTTTTCACGTCTTAGCAGGTCAAACCTCAGCATGCTAACGTGTGAAAACTACCAACTGCCTTGTCCGTGGTGGGGTTTTAATACATGCTAACTAACACATGGTAAAACACCACTTTTTTTTCCTGGTGTGGACCCACGCCCAGTGTGAACACAACCCCCCCACAGGCGCACTCTCTGCTTTTAACATTCACAATGTGAACAAAAACCCAGGGAAGGTCAGATCCCAGTGTTGCTGCTCCTCTAATTATAAACAAAGGAGCTTCAGCCAACAGTGTAGCTCCAATAGTCTCTGGTGCTGAACAGGAGAGGGGGCATCGAGCCACGGGGCAAAGCCTCTGGGCCTCCCTTGTCTCATGTGATTCCATCCAGGGGCAGGTGCTGTGCAGACCCCTTCCTTACAGGGCTTTTTACACTTCGAGGCATCCCACTCGCTTTATCTTGGCCTTCACCCAGTATCTGCTCTCTCCCCATCCCTCTAGACAGCATGCTGCATTTAACACAGCCTCCCAATTCCTGCCCGGCTGCAGCTATGCTTTACTTTCTTATTTTCCCTTCCCCACAATGGTTCCCACAGCACAATTACTTTTTGGAGGGGAGGGGTTGGGACAAATGAGGATTACTGGCCCAGGAGTGCAATATCTCTAACTCTGTCCGGGTGCCATAAAACCTGCCCTGTTCCATTTCGATGCAGCATGGTTCTTGCAGCGTGAATGTGCTGTTTGCCACTGGCTCAGCTCTGCGCCCCTGCCTGTGAGCCGCTTCCCCTGAAATCGATGGGGAGCTACTCACATGCAGCAGCAGCTCCAGAGTCAGAGAACCAGGCCCCTCCTCCTTGTGTTTAAGGCAGAACACAGAGATAGCAGGAAGTAAACTGATCAAGGAGTGTCCTGTGGAAGGGCCAGGATGAGTCAGATTTCAATTGGATGAGACTCTAGAAAGCCAGCATGTCATACCTGTGAGCTTAGAGCCTCTGAACATTCAGAGCAGGGCGATGTCTGATAGAGGTCCCTTCTGAACAGTGTCAGGGGACTGGGATCTAACGCAGCATGCCCCAACCACCTTGTAGATGGCTCTAAGCCAGGTCACTAGCCATGTCTTTTAAGGACTGAAACATGATTCTAATACGGATTGTTCTCATCTACACAGGCAAGACCCAGCAGTAATGAAATACAGCTGGGGCTCTGCTGTGTGCTAATCCAGTCCCCTGACACTGAGAAATGTGCTGCAGTGACAGGCCCATGACTAGAGCTCTTTCTTCCCATATTTTTTGTTTGGACAGCATGTTAACTCCCAAGCAGGGGGTGGGTGGCAGCTCCTGAATGTAATGGGCCTCCTTCAAGGGCAGTGGTGGTTAAAATGCTCCGACATTGGCTCCAGTTTCCCTCTCTCCCATCTCTTTGCTGCTAGCTTCTCCTCACTATAAACTGCCTTTTTTCCCCCTTTTTGTTCAGCGTACAGCAGCATGAACTACCCATCCCCCCAGCTGCAGAGTGAAACAGCTCAGCCTTTTCCTCCGCTGGTGGCTGTTGCTTGATTCAAGGCCAGGTTTGGGGGGGCCGGGAAGAGAGAGAGAGAGCATGATAGGAGTAGAGTTTTTTTCTCTCTCACACAGAGCAAATGTGCGATAGGAGTCTCTCTCACACACACAGTCTGTGAGAGTCGTCACACACACAAAGTGAGTGTGCAATAGGAGTCAAATCTCTCTGTCTCTCTCTCTCTCACACACACACACACACACACACACACAAACATACACAGAGCAAGTGTGCGATAGGAGCGGAGTCTTTCTTTTTGCCACAAGCCGGGACTGGTCAACAGGATGGATTCCTCAAAAATTGCCCTGTTATGTTCCTTCCCACTGAAGCATCTGGCACCAGCCACTGCCTGGACTAGCTGGACCATTGTTAGTCCAGTTCTTATATGGATGTATGGCCATTCTTACATTTCCATCCAGGGACTGCCCTGGTTACTTCTGCACTGAGAACGGTCTGTCTTCCCCAAGGGAGGGGTTCTTTCTTCGGACACACAAATCTCTCCACTCTGATCCCTCAGCAAACAGCCTCTTCCCTTCCACGCTCCGGGAGGCAGCTCCAGAAACCAGCAACTGTAGCACACACTACAGACTGAGGAGCAGGAAAATCACCTCCAGATTGAGAAGCACATACAGTAGATTACTCTGTCATAATACTTCTCTGCCCTATTGTACCTAGAAGAATGACATTAAAGACTTTCTTCCCAGTGAGACTTACTCTTAGTAACATGGAGGGCTCTTGTCTATCAGCCAATGAGATTTCTCAGGATTTCCCCCACCCCACTTCCTCGAAGACTTTGGCGTGATTGAGAAAAGCGGCCTGATTCAGGAAAGCAGCACTTAAACATGGGCATTCCTGAATCGAGGGCTTTGCTTGGGGGAAGTGAAGTTATAGGCCCTTGTGCAGTTATGTAACTAAGAGCACTGGGGCCAGATTCTGGGAAGAGCTTGCTGAAGTCAATGTGGTTTGTGGTGCTCATCACCACCACTTGGGTTTTTTCGGTGGTTGGGCTTGGGAGGAGGGGAGTTCCTTTGGATCCCCATAAAACCTCAGGGCCAGTCTTGCGCTGGCAGGACTCCTACATTGAGCAGTGATGCTGGCAGATATTTTAGGAACATCTGTTTCACAAGTGCTGCCCACTAAGACAGGATAGCACAGGGCAATTTTACTGCTAGTGGCCATGGGCTCCTGGTGAGAAGCTATTATATTGGTTACTGTCAGCCAAAAGAAACTTTGGTTTGCTTTTAAATAGCAAGACTCACAATGCTGGCTTTAGCCAAAATTCAAATGGGAGCTGCACTCCCTGTCCAGACTGCTGAGATGGCAGTTTCCTCATCCATTGTAGATTAATTACTCTTTGCTATGGGGAAGATACTAATAAATTTGTTTTAGTGATTTTCTCCTCTTGGGACAGGGGGCGGGGAGAGGGGGAATCTTCAAAAACAACTAAGTGACTTAGGTGCCAAGGCCTAGATCCTCAAAGGTATTTTGGCACCTAACGCTCATTGATTTCAGTCGTGCCTAAATACCTTGGAGGATCTGGGGCCTAGTCCCATTTTCAAAATGATGTAGGCACCTAAGTCTCATTGAAAACCTATGGGCCTTAGGCTCCGGAGTGTATAAGTCACTTGAAAATGGGACCTAGCCATCTCAATGACTCAGGAGCTTTCAAAAATTTTACCCTAGAGCATGAACAAACCACCGATCACACACATACACATGGGCATGTAGCCAACCCTCCGCCCATGTCCCCACAATGTGAGTTTAGCCCCTCCTTTCACCTTCTTCTTCCTCTTTTTTTTTTTTTTTTTTAATAGCTAAAACTGAACCACCAGAGGGCCTGAAGGCCACTGGATTTGGTACCCACTTATCTGTAGAATGGGGGTACCCACCTGGTGTGGCAGCCTCCTATTTCCCACTGGTGTTTGAGCTTCAGTACCAAGAACAGGGGAGTGGCGAATGGGAGGTGAGTTACTTTTGCTTTCCTGGCCTTCCATGAGCTGCGTCTGTAGTATAACAGGTGTGGGGGCTTTCCTTACCAAAGCCCTGGGGAACCATGTCTGGTTTGCAAGGAACCTTGTGCCACAGAAGTCTGCACACTGCCTGGGAAACGTGAACGTGGGATAGGAACTTTCAGAAGATGGGGTGTTCAACAGCAGCAGAGCAACTGTGTCACAAGTAAAACACAACAGTAAGCAATTGTGTCATCCCTGGTGTAGCTTCATGGACTTCACTGGGCTTACATCAGAGATGGCTCTGACCCTGTGGTCAGTGTCCTAGGGTATTGACTTGTGAGCTCAGCATTTGACCATATGTAACACCGACAGACCCTGGTCGTTGGTGGGTGGGATCGAATCTGGGACCTCTGGAGCTAAATGCATGAGCCTTTACTGCATGAGCTAAAAGCCACGTGGCTCTTAGCTACGGCTCTAGAAGACAGGCTTCAGAGTAACAGCCGCGTTAGTCTGTCTTCGCAAAAAGAAAAGGAGTACTTGTGGCACCTTAGAGACTAACCAATTTACTTATTCATCTCTAAGTGGTCTCCGTGCCACTAGAGGGAACAGAACACCACAACCAGGTGGTGTCTGGGTTACACATACACTCTGGAAGAGCACTGAAAGTGACTGAAAAGAAATGCCCCTTTTAAGAAACAGTATAGCCATTGGCCAGGAGTGTGGACTAACAAGCCGAACCCTCTCTTATGTCTATGATTCTCTCAGAAGAAACGACTACCCCAACTCAGGATCCAAACTTCATGGCCAGATTCTGTCCCGTTCCCACCCCTTTCTTCCCCTCTCCTACCCCTTTCGGCCCCCCTGGCAGCATCAAGGGCCAGTAAGCTGCCCTTTCTGGGCAGCTAAAGATTCTTCCAGCATAGGGGAGTCCTTGGCTGGCACAGAGCCAGCATACCCAGCTCTAGGCCGTGTCTTCCTAGCCCCCCACCCTGCCCAATGTGTGGAGGTGTCCCCGAGCATGCTTCCGGTATGGCTGGAGCATGCTGTGTTCTAGCACCCTCCACTGGCATAACAGCCCCTCTCGAGTTGTGACAAGCCCGTGTAGTTTTGAGCAGCCCCGCTATAAACTGCGTGAGTCTTGGAGCCTGTAAGCCGGTGGAGCTCCACTGACTTACGCAGCGTTGGGCAGATTCATACATGCTGGCCTGGGTGTTGTCCTAACTGGTCTTCGACAGTTTTGCCTGCAAATGCATTAGCTGTGGACACAACCAATGTGACAGCCGCACTATAATAAAAACGGTTTCGAGAACAGTTCTGAGACCCCACAGAGTAAGTGTAGATTTCCAAGTGCTTGCTCTATAAACTATATCGATATTTTACTTGCAGTATGTCATTTAGCCACTAGATGTCTCTGTGTGCTATACATTTCTAGGTAGGTTGAGGTCCCTGGTAAACAAAGGAGACAAAGCTGAAACTCAGGCTGCATGGAAGTCTGTTTCCTTCTGTCTATAGATCGCAGTTGTTTTCTTTAATGAGTGCCTCCTCTTTAAGACAGACTGTGATTCCATATACCATGGAATATTCTAAACAATGGTTTTTGAGAATAAATAAAAATTTGTTTAAAAAGGAAACATATTTATTTAAACAGGTGAGTCCTTCCAGTGTGTGGTTTATTGGTCCAGGGTCCCAAGACCTCCTGCATTCTTCTCCTGGTGCTGACACTGATTTATTTTATGGCCTTGAGACAGTCACTTTGCTGTGCCTCAGTTTCCTTGTTGCGTGCATAACTTAATGTATGTAAAAATGCTTTAAAGATGCTGAGTGTTAAGTATTGTCATCTTTCTTCCTCTCAGTTATTTCTCCTAATTGAAGAATAAAGGGGGCAAGGAATTATTGTTGTTCTTGGGAAGTGAAATGAAAGTAATTTAAACAGCTTTTTCTCTTTCTCCATGTTAGCAAGAGCCTGATGTGGGTGAGCAGACCAGCTACTATGTTTATGATGTGAAGCCAGACACCGTGTACATCCTGGCGGTCCGCTGCAAGAACTCGGATGGGAAAGGCTTTTGGAGTGACTGGAGCACCCCAGTTACAGTCAATTCTGGCCAAGCCACAGCAAAACCAGTGCAATCTCAAGCACAGTGAAATAGAAGATTCACCACACAAGGCAATGGTTCATCTAGCCCAGCATGCTGCCTCTGGAAGTGACCTACACCGAGAGCTTTGTTAACAGCATCGCAATAGACAGGGCGATATCGGGTCCCAAGAGCAGATTTTTTTTTGTGATTCATTTTGTGAAAACTACTGCTTCTTATTAAGTAAAAGAAACCATAAAACCTAAGGTGCAGTCTGTATTATTGTTAGCTAGTAGGAAGGTGCTAACGCTCTGACTGTGCTTGGTCTGTAAATGCTGAGCTCTTTGTGCGAGCTCGAGTTCCCAGCCCCAGTCCTAGCTGGGACTGCTTTACAAGCCAGAAGGCCTTACTGACAACCATAGAGTTGCAACTGGAGCTGGGAAAGGTATTCTTCACTTCCTGCAGCAACTCCCAGATTCCCTGTGATAAAATGATCAGGGTCCAGGGACGAAACAGTTAAGGCTGGTACGTGAGGCAGCAGCATTAAGTTTGAAAGTTAAAAACAACCCAAATTACACTGAAGGTTGTGTGGTTGTGCTTTCAGAGCCATTGTTTCAGGCTGCCTTCAGGCTTAGGGATAATTCTCAGCAGATACACATGGCTCACAGTTGGAAGATTATTATTATTATTACTTCTTCTTCTCCAACCATGAAAGCTAGAAACTTACCACTTTTAAAAAAGAAAGCTGAGATTCTGCAGAATCTAAATATACCGTGTAGGCCATATGAATATACCAAGTGGGCTCAGTGTTTGACACCTCTGCTTAAGAAAGAGCTAGGGTATCGTTTGTTTTTGTGACCGGGTTAGCTTGGAAACCTGGAATGTATAAAGCATTCCTGGAGGAAGAGAGAATGTGTGTCTCATAGCTCTCAACTCTTCAAGACTTGACTGTGTGACACTGGCCTTTAAAATGTGAGGCAAACCCATCAAATAGTAGGTGTAAGAACATAAAACCCTAGTAAATTGCTACATTTATATCGCACCTACAAACTAGAGATACATCCAATGCCATGCAGAGTCAGCCTCCTTTGGAGCAGAGTGTGGTAGATGATGTGCAAACAGCGATGGACAGTTTATTTTGGCTAAGCTAAACCTTTACGGTCATGAAAAAGTGCCATGAGATCTATGCAGAGAATCTGTGGCTTCAGTTTTCAGCGTTATCCAGAAGCCCCAAACACAGTACATAAGAACAGTCATATTGGGTCATACCAAAGGTCCAGGTAGCCCAGTATCCTGTCTCCTGACAGTGGCCAGTCCCAGATGCCCCCAAGGGAATGAACAGATAATCAAGTGATTCATCCCCCGACAGCAAGTGACATGGTACTCAATTAATATCACTTAAAAGGAGGAAGGCCTAAGCTGACCACACTCAGCTTTCTACATAGATACTGATACAGCATAGACACTTTGTCTTATGAGAGGCAGGGAAGTATTATGAACTGAGTTATGGAGAGATTAAAGTCACATATTTTTAGCTGACCCAGGAATGGAACCAAGGTTTTCAGAGTCAGGGCCCAGTGCCTTAACCACAACATCATCCTTCCTGGGTTTCTAAGGAAAAGCTATATACTCCAACCCCACTATTCAACCCACCCTTCAGTTCATTAATGCATAAAGGTTTCAGCCACCCCTGTTTCATGATTTTCTATTTCTGATGTCAATACATTGCCATAGCAAGTCATGAGCGAACTGTGCTGCATGGTGTAAGGTGCAGAGAGTGGATTAATACACAAAACCAATTCTCTGGGCCTGACAAAGTGCACGTTTGGCCGCACAGAAGAGAACAATTGGCCCAAGTGACAAGTTTCACTTCAGTGATGAAGAAGTCAGCAAGTGACTGCTTTACCTACCAAGTAGTTCCAGATTGCTAATTGTTTGCACACCCTCAGATTGTCAACACACCATGCATTCCAGTTACCCCTCTTAGCTCCACTGCTCAGCCCAGAAAACCAAAAAAGTCACCATTATGGTGTCTCTAGAATACCTGAAAAAATGAAACGCATTTGCTGTTATTAATGAAAAATAAGAGCGTCACATCTCAAACAATGAATTGAAAGTTGTTGGCCAGCTACGATTAGTTCAAAAATCCTTTATATCAGCAACATATTGGAGACGTTACAGTTAGTGAACAGCATAAATCTGGAGATTTATTTTTCAAAAACCAGCCCTCCCAGCCTTAAGTAATATCCTTTAATTCGCCATTTTATATTACAGTGGAAATAAGGATACAAAGGCCTTCTGTACCATAATTAACTCATCTCTGAAATATTCAGATCCTCTTAGCGCTGTAACCTCTTTCAGAAAGTGAATTTTTCAGAAAGTTATAAGGTAGGTGAAAACAGGGTCATCACTGAAACAGGTTTGTAACCTTAACTGTAACATTGACTACTGTGTAACTATGACAACATCATAGTGTGGTCACGTGCCAGGGAAAGACAACTCTTGGGGAGAACAAGAAATACCAAGAAGAGCTGCAGCATAAAATTTTAAAAAGAAGACTTTCTGTATGGGTTGAAGTTAGGGCTAGGTTTTGGATAGTTTAGTTTAGCCTGAGGTATTCAAGTGTTCACAACCCACAAATGCGACCAAACTTTTGGAAATATTCAGCTCCCATTTAGGCACGCAGGCCACGGGTGGGTCATTAATGTGCTAGGATCATTTGAAAATTTAGCCCATACTGTATGACTAATTAATTATTTTAATGAGGTGCAGCATTTCCCATTGTTATCTCCACCACTAGTGTTTTTGAAACCATGAAGATATGTACATGCAGTTCTGAGTTAATATTTGTATCGGACCAACTTCCGCTGGTGGAAGAGACAAGCTTTGGAGCTTCACAGAGATCTACAGAGAGTAACCAGAGCATAACAGCTAAATACAAGGTGAAACACACTGCTAAGCATAAGGGGTTAAACATGTTATAAGAAATCACTTAAAATGAAGAGGGTAGTTAAAACCTCTGCAGTCATAGGACAAAAGAGGGTTAGCAGAACTGCAAACAACACATATTATACAGTCAGAAATAGCGGTACCTGCAGTCTGTACACAGAAGCAGATCCAGTTACATCTTTTCTGTTTGGTGTTCCTGGAAGAGCTCCAAGATGGCCACTGGTGAGTCATATGAGCCTCCAGGTTCTGAATTCTCTTGTTAAAGATACAGCGTAATCATTCATGGACCAACGTCATCCCTTGAGTAACTCTATTGACATCAACAGTTACCTCAGGGATGACTTAGGCTACGTATACACTACAGCTAACATCCGTATAGGTTATGTTGTTCAGGGATGTGAATGAGTCACCCCCCGAGCGACGTAAGTTATACCAACCTAAGTGCCGGTGTGGATAGCTTCTCTCCCTGGCATAGCTATCGCCACTCGTGGGGGCTGGAGTAATTAAGTCGACGCACTAGCAGCGCTGATGCAGCTGCACCGCTGTAAGCTCGTTAGTATAGCCATAGCCTATGTCTCCACTGGCTCAGGTTACTGTGGACAGTAACACAAGGAAACTGCAGAGTTGTAAAACTAAACTGGCTCTTTAGTAAGAGAATTCTTTTCAGAGATGCGGCAATTGCTGCTAGCATTCGAGCCATGTGCACACAGACTGACTTCCTGGGGCCTCTTCCAAACTCCTCCCTCCAGGTTCCATGCAGGGTGCGGCAGTCACCACTTTTGTCCTCCCCCTCACACCTCAGTGAAAGCACTAATCCATGACTCCAGGCCACATTGTTCAGAATTAGCCACTGACTCTGGGGACCTTCATTTTCAGGTGTCCTACATGAGAGAGTATGAGCCTCAAGTGAACAGCACCAACAGCTCCAGCAGAAGCCAGGCCCAGAGAGTGCAAATGGGGCAGAAAAATTCTGAGCCACCTTGTCCACCATGCTCCTCCTGTCATCATATACCTGCAGGATATTTTTATGGCTGTATAAGCAACATCCTTACACTCACATAGTTAGAATGCATTCCCTTGCTTGGAACAATAGCACAATGTGTATTACCCTCCCAGGTCTTTCCCCATTGTCCTTGAGTAGGTTTGTATGCAGACACGTGACAGATAGACCGCACCTGAGCTAATGGAAAAGCCTTTATCTTCTATGTAGAGTAATGAGCTCGTTTGCGCTAAGCAAAATGAGATGATAGGAAGTGGCATTCAGATCAGAAGAAGAAAACCATCAATAAATAAATAATAACAGTAACAACAATAATACCATGTGTGTCCATAATGCCTTTCACTGGATAATCTTAAAGTGCTTGGCAAACATTAATGAATTGAACCTCTCAGAATCCCTGTGAGGTAAACAAGTATCATTATCCCCATTTTACAGATGGGGAAACTGAGATGCAGAGAAGTGAAGTGACCTGCTCAAGTTTACAGACAAAGTCCTCCTATGCCTTAACCACTAGACCACGCTTCCTCTCTGAAAGCAAGTTTGATGAGACTCAGGCACATTTGTCTTAGTAACCGCGCAGTATCAAATGCCACATTCCAAGAATGTCAGCCACAGTCTGGCATATCAGACGACAGAGACAGAGAATTAATGTTATGGCATGGTGGGGTAGTTGCCACCACACTAACTGTGCACTTCCCTCCCCCCCCCTTTTTTTTTTTACATCCTTATGGTAAAGTGGTATGTGAAAGACAAAAACAATACAGTGTTAAAAAATAAGAAACACATTTGAACTAGAAAAGATTTAAAAACACTTAAATGTTTTAATTTTATTTTTTCAGGTTTTGGGTGCAATTTTCCCAGGTTGTCAGCAATTACACCAAGGAAACTGCTTGTACAGTAGTCTAGTCAATTTCTCACATGAGTGTCTATGGAGCTTCAAGGCGACAATATTAAGCACAATTTCAGAGAAATTAAGTGCAGCTCAGTGCTGATTTTAGTGTGCTGAGTTTGCTACGGTTCTCTGAGCTTAGGAATACTCTTGAGTACTTAATGCAGCTCTGTAAACTATATAGACATTTATTAGTCCCTTTTGGCATCCCTGAATTTCAGGTTGAGTGTAAGCTGGTAATCTTTGCTACCAGTATTTTCAGGTTAATAAGGGTCTAAGGAGATTTTTTACATGATCAGCTAGGAAGACATCAACAGAGCTCTCTGTGGAATCTTCATTATTATAGTAAACTGGCTAGTTTATATGCGTACCACTGCCCTCTACTGGATGGACTCAGAACTGCTCTACTATGTGTCATAGGCCCCATGCTGATAGCAAATAAAGAAGATTCTCCTTTAGCTCCTGTAAGTTGGATCTGTGCTTTGAGAATAATGATCAAAATTTTTATACTTGCTTCTTGTCAGAAGTTCTGAGTAGCCATGGTGTATAGCACAGTGACAACTGGAAGTTCTAGGTGACCACATCACGATTAATAAATTTAGCAGCTTATATCACTATATTTTCAAAGCACTGTATGAACATGCCAATGCTAATGAAGCGTCACATCACCATTGTAAGGGTAGTATGCAAGTAAACCACTATCTTCAATTTACAGATGTAGCGGCTAAGCGACTTGTCCAAGGCCAGGGACAGAGGCAGGATTTGAATGGAGGGGTCCTGAAATCCCAGTTTTGAATGCTGGAGACATGGGGGCTGGATTGCTCAGAGATTGGTAATGAACATAAAGTTATAAAATCATAGAAATGTAGAGCTGGAAGATCCTCAAGAGGTCATCTAGCTAGTCCATCCCTCAGCTCTGAGGCAGGACCAAGTACACCTAGACCTCTCTCATAGGTGTTTGTCCAACCTGTTCTTAAAAACCTCCATAGCCTCCCTCGAAAGCCAGTTCCAAAGTTTAACTATCCTTATAGTTAGATTTTTTCCCCCCAATATCTAACCTAAATCTTTTTTACTGTAGATTAAGCCCATTACTGCTTGTCCTACCTTCAGTGGACATGGAGAACAACCAATCACCAACTTCCTTATATCAGCCCTTAACAGGACTCATCAAGTCCATAGTCACGGAAAGTTGTCAGGAGTCTGTTTCAGGAGTCTGCCTTTGTGAAATGGCTTAGTGCTCTCAATCCCGTTAGCTTGTGAAGTGCTTTTAGTATGAAAGATGCTGTCTCTGGCTTCAACCATTGAAGTCTTTCCATTGACTTCAATAAGCATTGGGTCAGGCTCTAAAAATGTACTATTCTGAATCCACACCCTCTAAAGACAAATGTGTAAATGCACAATAATAAACAAAGGACCAAAAAAACCCTACGATCCATTTCCCCAAAGTAAAGGAGATTTTATAATATCTCAGTATTTCTAGTAGTTTTTTTCCTTTTCAGAACAGATGGTAGCAATTTTCCATCACTGCTGACCTGGGCCAGAGCATGTCTAGCAGTTCAGAGCTGAATGGATCCATCCATGGTTATCAGTGGTTCCCACGCTGTGGCCTGACTCCCAAGACCTAGTGCTGATGGTCCACTGAGAACTGGCTGGGCATGTGGTGCTGGCTCTCCTTTTTGTTTCCATTTGCTTCAGATTGCAAAGAAGAGCCGGATCATCTGGAACAAGGTGGAGGAGCCAACCTAGTGGGGGCAAGTGGATGAGGAAACAGGATTTGCCCTGAAAGGCTACAGCCAGCAGTGAGACTGCAGCTGCCGGGCAGAAACAGGAAAGGAATGTCCAGTGGAGGGGAGGAGAAGGCAATGAGGCATCCAAGGACAGGGAATATGCCTAGGGGAAGAAAAGAATGGGAGAAGGTGGGAGGAAGAGGCAGTTAAGCATGTGAAACCTGGCAACAGCCAGGCAGCAGAGAAGCACAAATAGAGGGAGAGGGGGACGGAACTGATGAGAAGGAGGATGAAATGCAGAACCAAAGTGAGCAGTGGGATTAACATTTTTTAAAGGGATAAAACACTTATTGCATTAAAGAACATTAAAAGTACATGAATACGAACTTTCCCACAGAAGCAATTTCTGGGAGGAGGAGTGGCCCACTCAACAGTGAATGACAGAGGAAGTGTCCATGAGATGATCTGTCTATTAAGGTCTGATCCAGCCTCTGATAAAGTTTAGGTTTCAGAGTAACAGCCGTGTTAGTCTGTATTCGCAAAAAGAAAAGGAGGACTTGTGGCACCTTAGAGACTAACCAATTTATTTGAGCATAAGCTTTCGTGAGCTACAGCTCACTTCATCGGATGCATACTTTCCACAGTATGCATCCGATGAAGTGAGCTGTAGCTCACAAAAGCTTATGCTCAAATAAATTGGTTAGTCTCTAAGGTGCCACAAGTATTCCTTTTCTTTTTGATAAAGTTTAAGAACTCGGGTTCTCTGTCTTACTACCAGTCCCCTCAGTTGAGCAATCCTGTCTCTCGGGAGAGGAAAGGGATGGAGGGGAGTAAAACTCATTATCAGTGAATCTCTGCCAAAGGTGTTTCAGCATTTAATAACAGTCCATTTGGTATAGGTCATGCCATCTTGGCATGGCTATTTAATTTTCTGAGCTCTAATTTGATACCTACATTTAAAAGTAAGCTAAAGGGATGGGAGGGAAAAATCAGTCCCCTGCCTGTTAGCTGAAATATCCTTGCCCTGCAGTTTCACTAGGCTCTTCCTAAGGTGGCTAAAAGCAATAATTGTCTACATGGGATTCAAACACTGAAAAACCACACTTTGGAGCTCCACTGAAATTGGAGCTCTCAGTAAGTGAGGGCTTTTCTGTTCCATTAAGACAAATGAAGCTGAGCTGGGACGGAATGCAACTCTGCTGCCCTTTAGCAGAAGATCCATTTGAGCCACTTTTACATGAGAAACGGCCTCAATTTCAAAGAATTAACTGAAAACAGATCTAAACTGAAACTAGATCTTCTTGCCCTTTGTCACACTTTGCAATCCCTCTCTTCCTGTTTTATCCTTTATGATTTCAATCCAACTATTTCATTTAACTCCGTACAGCATTTCGGATGCTGTTTGCCATGAAAGGAACTGTGAGCATCTTGGACATTTCCTGGCCCTCATTGGTGGTTAGCTTTCGTTTCTTTCAGAGGTTTTGATTCATTTCTCAAGACCTTTTCAGAGGCCTCACTACATCTTCACTCTGCGGGCTCAAGGCTGGAAATGTTTCCTGAGGAAATAATTGTGCCACTTTGGATCACGATTTTGTATTGACATTAACTTGCAAAAAGGTACTAGCTCCTCTATCTTGTTATTCTTCATGCTACTCTCCATCGCTTTTCATTGGCACCCTCTAGAGTTCACAAATAGGTATTGCATTTTTCCACACCTGCGCTATTGCCTTGGCAACAGCTACAACAGACATGAAGGTCCCTTTATGCCTCTCTGGCACCATAAAGGTGCATAAAATCAGGCATAAGCATTCCTCTGAGAATATTCATCCCACAGAAGGCCTCTCCAGAGGGAGTAGAACTGGTGTAAGGGTGTTGCAGACTGGTACAGGGGCAGATTGGGAACATGCTAAAGGTGTGGCCAGAACACACTAATGCTGTGATTCTCTGCTTCCCAGGGGTCATATTCCTTGGGAAGCACCATGTACTTTATAGCAGACTTGAGGATATTCTAACTTACACTGAGGGTGGCATGGACCTGCACAGCCCTGAATATGGGGTATGCAAAGACAGCTTAAAGCTATTTCCCCTCACTGCTCCCTCAGTATCTGCACCAAGCCAGGAATGGGATAACTGAGGGTCAGACCCAATCGATTCACCAAGGCAAGATCCTGAGAATGCAGTGGAACTAGTTTACTTTTGATTAGCTACTACTGCAGCAGATATTTCCAGCTCTCCAAAGAACCCCCATCATGGCCATTGTCAGGACAGTCTGAAAGCAGGGGCTGTGATTTTTGAGAATCGTCATTTTTGGAGGTTGTTGCTAAAGACATATGAGCTCAAAGCCTGAACTAAGTGGAAGGGTTCTCCATGTTCTACCCGACCGGGAGGAAGGACTTGCAGCTAGACTGGGCGCGGAGCAGGGCATTGGGGATCACCCATGCAAGGGTATCTGTAGAACTCCTAGAATGCCACTGAGAGGCTAACCCAGTTTCGTTCTGCTGTACTAGGTCTGTGAATAAACTGAGGGTTTGCAGTCTCCAGGGATTTCAATCCAGCACCTTTCACCAGTCCTAAATCCACTCCCAAGAATAAGCCGTTTACAAATATTGCAGAAAAACGGCCCAGCTTTATCGTAATTATTTGAGTTACGCAAACACTAACTGCAGTACAGAGTCCTGTTGAGATTGGAAAGGTCAGCTGGATACAGGAGCACTGGCCTCCACCAGTCAGATACGGTTTGCAAAGCTACAATACAGCCATTGTCCAGGCCTCGTTGTCAACCATCGCTCTTTGTTAAAGCCATCAGCACATGATTTATAACAAGAAAAGGAGGACTTGTGGCACCTTAAAGACTCACAAATTTATTTGAGCCTGCAAATTTATTTGATGCATTCAGTGGAAAATGCATCCGATGAAGTGAGCTGTAGCTCACGAAAGCTTATGCTCAAATACCTTTGTTAGTCTCTAAGGTGCCACAAGACCTCCCTTTCTTTTTGCGAATACAGACTAACACGGCTGCTACTCTGAAACCTATGATTTATAACGTTACTTTTAGACGAGCTATTTACCCTGATCCAAGTGAGGCCTCGCTATATATGCAGTAATGCAAGCTGTGGCCCTGGCCAAGCCCTGAAATCAATGCCTGAGCCTGTGCTGTCTGTCAGCAGCTAGGGAGCAGCGGGGCATAGTGATGCCAAGGCCATGTCTCCTGTCACCCAGCCATGATTCTGCCACCAGCCATAAGGAGGGGGTGGCATAGAAGCCCTTGCACCAGCTGTACTTCCCTGAGAGATACCCTTACAACGGGGTGATCCTTCTGTGGCCACCTACCTTGGCTTCAGGGCC
Organism: Lepidochelys olivacea; assembly: GCF_965140295.1. Lineage (NCBI taxonomy): Eukaryota > Metazoa > Chordata > Testudines > Cheloniidae > Lepidochelys > Lepidochelys olivacea. The sequence goes on along the minus strand of NC_140418.1, from coordinate 96,016,876 downwards.
ACTGGGGTTGACTGTCTGGTTCAGAATTGCCACAGAGCAGCCAAGAAGTTGGATCACTGACTCCATCCAACCCTTTATTCCATCAGACATTTGCTCTCCAAGAAGATGGCTTAGATGACGCAAACATCAGGCCTGATGTCCGCAGGTTTTCTAGAATTACAGGTTCATACCCTGGCAGAGTCACATCCACTCCTGATGTTACTAGGCACGTGTGGATCATTTGGCAGTGCATTTCAAGACGACATGGATATTAAAGACACAATGGCACTTATTTTTGTGGGTCTAGGGGGGTCTGACTTGATGCCATTGACCCAAATCACTGGTGTGCTGTGAGCCAGGTGGCTGTCACCCGCTACCCCAGCTGGCTGCATTTCAGTGAAGCAATTCCCATCTGACGCCATCAAGCAGTGTAGTTTTAGTAGACTGTGCTCCGGAAGAGTAGCCAGGAACTTCTGAATGCTAGTGTTGACTCTGCCACGGGCTTGCTGGGGGGTCCAAATTTTCAAACATGGCCACCCTTTTTTGTGGCTTCACAAGTTTTGGATGCCCAACCTGTGATACGGATGGTGGGATCTGGTTTTCAGAGGTTCTGAGCAGCTCCCATTGATCTTGGCTGGAGTTGTGGGATCTCAGCACTTCCAAATATCAGCTCTTTCAGATGTGTCCAGCTGGGCACTCAAACACACAGCTCCCCACATAATCAGTGGCTGCTTTTGAAAATGGCCTTAACCTTACTCAGTGACTCAGTTTCCCTATTTCTAAAATGTGGAGAACACTGGTTTACCTATCTGAGAAGGGTGCCGGGTGGTAAATGCCTGTAATATGCTAACACATGCTGTACTATCATGTGTATAGTTATATGGCTCTCAGGGTGCCTTCATGAGAGAAGCTATATAAATGTACCATTAGGCTACTAATTAAGGGTGGTGAGGTGAATTACTGTCAATTAGTCTGAAGACATCACAATGGTATAAAGCTTTTTACAGGTTAAGAAATCAAGGTCCATAGTTATTAGAGAAGAGGAAGTTTAACAGAGGACCTGAGTGAGGTGTGCAAAATTCTGAAGGACAGTGAGAAAATGGATGCCAAAACCTATTGGAGAAAATTAGAGATTCCAGTACATCAGGGTATGAATTGAGGCCAAGAAAGGACCAAGCACAGAGTGAATACAAGAGACATTTCTTTACACAGAGGGTAATGAACGAGTGGAATGGATCACTAACACCAGCCAGAGCAGACACAGCTGTGAACATATACAAGAACAAGTCAGACAAGCACTTACAAGAAGAAAACATGACAGGGTGCAAACATTTGACAGAGAGGAGATAAGCTGCATGGCTGCCTTTGCCCTGAAATGTTCCTGTGCTTTCAAATTACATTAATCAGACGGGCTATGGATCACCTGGGTAATCGCTCTGAAGGGACATAACCTCAGCGGGTGAAAATCGGCACAGCTCCCTCAAAGTCCGTGGAGCTATGCTGATCTACACCAGCAGAGAATCTGGTTCATAAGGGAGGGTCCTGTTCATATAAGTATTGGAATTATACCAGACTCCACCTGGGCTGAGCCCCATAGAAGTCTAGCACCTTTCAAGGTAGAAGGCCGTGCTACATGGAAGAACTCTCATTATTCAGAGGATTCCTCGTACTTCTCATGAGGAGAGTAAGACTACAGTAGATCAGAGTAGCCCTCCCTGGTTTGGCTGGTAAATAAAAACACTGATCTGGGTAATGGCCTCCTTCCACTGATCTATATCTCCTCAGAAGATGGGTAAAAAAGAAGAGAACCAGGAGTTCTCTGGTTAAAGTGCTGACTACATCGCTGATGCTCAGAGAATGAAGATAAACACTATGGGACAGATTGCTTATGGGAGGGAACATCCATCCATGGCTGGATCTCTGTCTGCACTGAAGAGCACCAGTCCAGGGCTGCTTCATGCAGAAGAGGTTCCACTGATGTTCGGGGCTGGGACCTGGAGAACGACTAGACCAGGCCAGCTGGAGGCGACTAGCGCTGCTCCATGGCACAGTGTCCCATGGATATCCAAGCAGATAATGACCCACCCGTAATTCCCTTTGGATCCTCTCTGCAACAGCTGCTGAACAGCCATGAGGGACCCAGCCAAGGGAGACCAATAGGGCCAGGAACTACCCCTGCAGACACTGTCTGTCCACACACATCTAGGGGGTCCTTTGGGATGCAAGGCCTTGGACCCTGTCTCTTAAGGGGATGCTTTGCAGGAAATGCCCTGCGTGACCCTGGCAGTGATTTCCTGCCCCACTCCTGTGGCCATTTCTGTAGCAGGAGAATCTGGCTCAGTGTGAACATAGTGAAGTTTCACTTTCCATTTTGGACTCTGGCACTGCAGAGCTCTTGGACTATTTCATTGGGGGTAGAAAGGGAAGGAATCGACTGTAATTACTGTGGCTGCCCGGTACACTGAACCCCTAGAGTGCTGGTAGCATGCCTGGCGTACCCCAATTGGGATGGTAACAGGCCTTGTAGACACTAGCCCAGGGGTTCCCAGTATGCACTCAGAAACATGGCTAAGGAAAAGGGTATTTGACTAGGGCTGGCAGAAAAGGGAAAGGTGGCTGATACCGGAGGTACAGAGGCTTAAAGAGCCAGAGCTCAACATGAGTAATAGCAGTTCTTGTTTGGGGACCTCCTGGGCAGTCAGCGGAGAGTCAGGGCTTTTCAGGCCTGGGGTGCCCTCTCCAATCCAGGCTCTGTTCCAGCCAATGGGCAGGTGCAGAGTTCCAAGCAAGGCTCACTTAGCATCTCTCCCTTGGGGCCCCTCTGCACTGTCTCCCTGCTCCGTTGCTGCTGCCTCCCCGCTAAGTCCCACATAGACCTACACCCAACTGTATTATCCAGCAGCCACAGCCTGTTTCATGTGTGGCTCTGTCCACAATTCCTGGGACTTCTCTCCAGCCCCCTGTTGCCATGCAGCTCTGTGACACAGAAGCCCATTAGTGCCAACGAGTAAAGGGTTCACTGTTCTGTACTAGCAACTCCTCTCTCAGACCCGACAAACTCACTATCCCAACCCCAAAGCTCACTTCCCTGGCATTTATCTGTGAAGGGTAGCATGTGGGGTCTCTGCTGAAAGCTTGTAACTTTTCAATACTTGTACCCATACACACATCTCGCAATGATTAATATTTAAGGAATAATGCAACTTTATTGAAAATTATACTTTATGGTCCTGAAGGGAAAGTGGGTCACCAGGGAATCAGATGTCTCAGTGTTGGCCCATTCAAGCAGGAGGGAGTTGTCACCTCTCCCTAGCTAGCTGATTATGTCATGTATTGCTCAATTGTCCACTCATGCACCAACCCAGAAAAGTCAATGGAAAACCATCAAAGATAATTATCACAGGGTGGAGAAAGACACTCTCTGGATGGATTCACTGAGAAAGTATGTTGATGAGTTGGGGTGCACTGGGTCCTGGCTCCTTGGGGCCAGAAAACAATGCAAGAGACTAAACTTTGGGGTCATCATCTACTTTAATAGCTAGGAAAGGTAACTATTAATAAGTGCAGGCCTAGTTCACATTTTATGATTTTGTTTTTTATGTAAAGCATTTTTTCCCATCATTCACATTTGTTTCTAGTGAATCTCTATTCTTTCTTAAATACCTTTCCTTTTCTTTTACTGTAATTCAACCCAGTGCTATGTCTGAGACAGAAGCAATGATCTAAAGTAAAACTGGGGTTCACAGCTCCCTTGGGAAGAGAGGGCCTGGGATGTCTATGTGTATCTAGAGATCAGGAGCCGGATACCACAGGGTGGGGACTTGGAAGGGAGTTGCAGGCTGGGGTACATCTATTGTCAACCTGCAGAGCAAAGGCAGGGCTGGTGTAGCGCAGGAGAGAGTGCTTGAATGGCTGGCAGGCTGGTGATGTGAGGGAGTTGGCACAGGCAAGACTCCCTCGCACTGGAGGCAGGTGGTAACAAGGTGACTCAGCCCTGGTTGCTGCGAGAAGCATCCCAGACTCCCACTCGCAAATAGAGCCCAGCCACTTTCTGACTGAGAGCTTCTCTCCTTAGCTGGCCAGGGAAAAGGGCAGAGCAGTGGGGAAGAGGCTGAAAGGCTTTGCAGATCCAGCAGGTGATCTTTCTCCTCTACAAGTGTGCAGAACTCCACTGAAGTCAGTGGGAGTCCTAAACATGAGGACCTGTATCAAATCAAGTAGGTTCATTTTTCAAGAGCAAAACTAAAAGCTACACAGAGTATCTTTTCCTGTCGCATAGCACAGGTCCACTGGCTGCAGTCAGAGGTCCAAGGGTGTCAGTCCTGGCTCAGGGACAGTTTATGCCCCAGAAGATTCAGCCACAGAAACCTATTTGCAGACTAGGGATTTGATTCTGCCCTCTGCTGAGTTCCTCGTGCTAGGTACTCAGCAGCCTCCACTCTCACCAAGCTCCATAGGAACTATGGATGCTCAGCACCTCGCAGGATCAGGCTGCTAAGAAGTTTAATTATATCTTTAAGTTGCCTCAATTGTCAAATCTTGAAACTAGTCTCAAGCTGACAGTTACATACGTAGCAATTAACTTGCATAAAAGATTTGCAGACAGTGGGGGGTTTTGGCCCTGTTTCCCGAGCATGTACAAACACACATACACAAATACACACACACACACGCACACTAACAAAACGTTTCCTTAATGGAGCTTAACATGGTTGGCAAATACTCCACCCATAAATCTTGCATTTAGCAACGCGTTGCTCCAACAAACACTGAATCAGTCAAGACCCTGATAACAAAAGGCTCCTTGTTACAAGTGGCATGTGCAGATTCATTTCTTTTTTACCTCCCCAAATGCCCTTTATCTGTGGGACTGTAAATATCAATATATCAGCCCCGCACTCTTTGTGCAGTGTCTCAGCTCCTTGTAATGGAGTCTCTTGGCTTGTTTCTCTCCCCTCCTTTTTTTTTTTTTTTTTTTTTGCTTTAGAAACTATTTATAAAGAAACTATTGACCTTGGATCCTCAAAGGTTGTGAGACATTGCCCTTCTACTCACCACCTGCATTTAGCAAAGGCGATCTGGGAGATGACACTTTTACCAAAAGAAATAAAGCAGGGTCCCCTGGCTGTAATACACTGATGAAGCCAGAGGTGCATGGTGTCACAAACATAGCAAGTAATAATAAACCTTTGTATTTCTCTATAGAGATTGCAACCCAAGGATCTCAAAGCACTTTACAAGCACTCATGAACTGCGCCTCACAGCATGCCTCTGACTATAGGATTTATATGGCCACCATCACTGTAGTAACTGAGTAGCTCAAAGTCTTTAATATAGTCATCCTCACAACACTCCAGTGAGGTAGGGCAGAGCTAGTATCCCCATTGTACAAATGAGGCATAGAAAGACTCAGGGTGAAATTTTCAGAAGTGCCTAAATGATTTAAGAGCCAGATTTTTAAAGATATTTCAGGTGTTGCTCTGCTCAGCATTGCACGGCTTAAGCCATTGAGATGACTAAGTCCCATTTTCAAAAGTGACAGGCTCCTAAAGCCCAGATCCTCAAAGGTATTTCGGTGTCTAACTCCCATTGACTTTCAAGAAGATTTAAGTCACACACACACACAAACATGTAAACATGATGCCTGAGCTTTTACAGTGATTATTTTGTCTGCAATTTAAGGGATTTGAATAGTAAGACTTGTATCTCTTAGTTAGGGGGCTGAGACTAACCCAGTTTCAATTCTCTGCTCTGCCACTGACTTCTTGGGTGACCATGGGCAAGTCACTTGGGTAGGTTTTGTGGCTAGCAGCTCTGATGGAGGACCCCCAGGGGGCCTTGGGAAGTCTGTCTACCTAAGAAGTTACATTGTGCCATTCACGGCAGTCATTTAAATCATAGGACTGGGATTTTCAAATGAGCCTAAGGCACTTAGGCCCCCATTTCCCATAGAATTTCAGAGGGATTTGGGTGCCCTACTCCCTTAGCTTCTCTGAGAAGCCCAGCTGTCTGCTCTCTCTCTCTCTCTTTGATTTTCCCCATCTGTGATACTTAGCCAGCCACAGAGGGGCTGGGAGGCTGAATTCCCTTGTGGTTGTAAAGTACTCAGAGACCCACACACAGATGAGCTATAGAAGGGCAAAGTATAGTTTATTTTTATTGTTATGACTTATTACTGTTATATAAATGGCTGAGATCTACGTATGATGAATGACAAGCAGTCATGGGATAAGAGGGAAGGTCCTCTCATGGATCAGTAACAGGTTAAAAGACAGGAAACAAAGGGTGGGAATAAATGGCCAGTTTTCAGAATGGAGAGAGGTAGATAATGGTGTCCCCCTGGAATCTGCATCCTATTCAACATATTCATAAATGATCTGGAAAAACAGTGAGGTGGCAAAGTTTGCAGATAATACAAAATTACTCAAGATAGTTAAATCCAAAGACTGCAAAGAGTTACAAAGGGATCTTACTGAACTGGGCATCTGGGCATCTAGATGGCAGATAAAATTGACTGTTGATAAATGCAAAGTAATGCACAGTGGAAAACATAATTCCAACTAGACATATAAAATGATGGGGTCTAAATTAGCTGTTACCACTCGAGAAAGAGGTTGTGGAGTCATTGTGGATAGTTCTCTGAAAACATCCACTCAGTGTGCAGCGGCAATCAAAAAAAGCAAACCATGTTAGGAACCATTAGGAAGGGATAGATAATAGACAGAAAATATCATAATGCCATGATATAAATCCATGGTACACCCACATCTTGAATACTGCGTGCTGTTCTGGTTGCCCAATCTCAAAAAATATATATTAGAATTGGAAAAGTACAGAGAAGGGTAACACAAATGATTAGGGGTATGGAACAGCTTCCGGATGAGGAGAGATTAAAAAAAACAACCTGGGACTTTTCAGCTTGGAAAAGAGACGACTACGAGGGGATATGATAGTGGTCTATGAAATGATGAATGGTGTGGAAAAAGTGAATAATAAAGTGTTATTTACCCTTCACATAACACAAGAACCAGGGGTTACCCTAATGAAATGAATAGGCACCAGGTTTAAAGCAAATAAAAGGAATGCACAGTCAACCTGTGGAACTCTTTGCCAGGGGATGTTGTGAAGGTCAAAACATAACAGGGTTCAAGAAAGAACTAGATAAGTTCCTGGAGGATAGGTCCATCAGTGGTATTAGCCAAGATGCTCAGGGATGCAACCCCATGCTCTGGGTGTCCCTAGCCTCTGATTGCCAGAAGCTGGGAGTGGACAACAGGATGGATGACTCGATGATTGCCTGTTCTGTTCATTCCCTCTGAGGCACTTGGCATTGGCCACTGTTGGAAGACAGGATACTGGGCTAGTTGGACCATTGGTCTGACCCAGTATCACCGTTCTTCTGACATAGCATAATTGTCCAGTGCAGGCTCATGAGCAGAAAATGACAGAATATGCTGCAGGTGACTGGGAATTCCAACTTCCTACTCAGTGCCACTGTCTCTTGCTCTGGTCAGTTGAAGAATGTAGGTTAAATCAACGCAGAAAAGAATTAGCATGGAATTAGGCCCATTCATTACTGCGGGAACAGTAGTTGGCATTTCTAAGTACTGTAATGTAAACATTGTGATTAGCCAGCACCGGTCTTGTACACATAGGCTAAGATGCTGAGGCCATATATTACCTTTTAGTTGTCTGAATGTGTTTTACCAGAGTAGAATTGTATGGAATCATTCAACTGGCTACCTTCGGTGGGGTTACCGAGGGTCATCGGGATGGGGCTAAATTCATCCTTGGGGTAGTGCCAGTGGTTTCGGTAGAGTTGTACCCATTTGTCCTGAGGATGAATTTGGCCCTACATTTTACAAAAACAGCCTTTCATCACAAAGGATTCCCAAACGCTTTGTAGGCAAACTCACAAAGTCGTCATTCATGGACCACTAAAAGGCAGCCACTTGGAGGAAGAACATGGCTGCTATCTAACACCACACATGAGCATCACATGTTAACAGGCCACTTCACTTTGAATGGTCTCTTACAATGTGTGTTAACTACTTATGCTAAACAATCCGTTCCACCTGGTATTTTGCTGTGATGCTGCGAGAACCATTCCCAGACCTGAAGAGCAGCTCTGCGTGACTTGAAAATGCGTCTCTCTCAACAACAGAAGTTGGTCCAATAAAAGATATTACCTCACCCATCTTCTCTGAGCAGTATCACATAACACTGTAGGATAGAAAGTGACAGATCATCTAATCTGATCAGGGGACTTCAATGTCTCATCTAAAAGATGCCTACTTCCAGGAGAAGTATGTCCTAACCCCAGCCCAGGCTACTGGTGTAGTACCAATGTAGAAGGAAGAATGCCACCTATTGATTCACCAACATCACTTCCTACAGTCTCCTTGGATTTCCTTTGAAGATCTGACTTCCAAGAACTGACCAGTCTTAATACTGCTTAGTTTCTCAGATCCCAACCCTAGCTAGTATAGCTGCAAGTTGATGCCTTATGTAAGAAATAAGAAATCTACCAGTAAAGCATTTGATTTCATACACGTGTGACTGTCTTGAGGACTACCAGAGATTACTGCTCCTGCCTTTCCTGCCACTTGTCTGTCGCCGCAGGACTTTGTGTGGGTGTGAACCCTTTGGCAGAGGCCTGTGCATGAAATCTTTTAACGTGGGTAAACCGGTGCGCAGTCAGTAACCACATGAAACTTGACAGGAGGAAAACCCTGACCCAGTGGCAAGGAGCCGCAAGACAACCAGGAGCCTCCCTCCTCCTGCAGCCCTCATCTGCCTTCACAGCCTCAGAGTACTAGAAGTTCCTCTATATGCACCTGATCCACCATCGGGGTCTTTTGAAGTTTGGACCATGATGAGTCAGGAGCCTCGCCTCAGACCTGCTCACCAAGGGGGACCCTACCAGGAGTATAAAGGCTCCGGATGATATAGCTCTGAGGATCTTTAGCCCATGCAAGCCTCTCCACCATGACAAAGTTGCGGTCCATCAGAGAGCAACACCAGGAACTGTTCATGGCATTCATTGACCTAACCAAGGCCTTTGACTCTATCAATTGTGATGCCCTATGGAAGGTGCTGTGTAGGTTTAGCTGTCCACAGAAATTAATTTCCATCATCAGACTGCTCCATGATAGGATGACTGCCACCATTCTGTGCAACGGCTCAGAGACCAAACCATTCATCATTTGCATTGGTGTCAAGCAGGGCTGTGTCATTGCTCCAACATTCTTCTCCATTTACCTTGCCATGATCCTGATTCTCATTCGCGACCGCCTTCCTGACGGAATCGGGATTCAGTATCACATGTATGGCCAAGTCCTCAATCTTCGACATCTCCAAACAAAATCTAAGATCACAAGAATTGGCAGTATGCAGATCACTGTGTCATTCTTGCATACCCAGAGGCCGACTGCAAAGTACCCTAAACCTTTTTGCAGATGCCTATCACAGCCTAGGTCTCTCTCAACATCGGGAAAACCAAGGTAGCCTACCAGCCCTCACCTGCGCAAACTACTCTTTGTACTCCACAAATCACCATCAGTGGAGAACCCCTGGAAAATGTGGACCATTTTCCATACCTTGGCAGCCACCTCTTCCAAACAGCCAGCATTTGACACAGAAATTGAATACAGGATCCACAGTGCCAGCACATCTTTTGGAAGACTATTCAAATGAGTCTTCAATTATAGGGATCTGCAAACAGGTACCAAGATCCTGGTTTACAAGGCAGTTGTCATCCCCACCCTTCTCTATGGGTGTGAGACCTGGGTAATCTACAGATGACATCTGAAGAAGCTGGAGTGGTTCCAGCAGCACTGCCTGAGGAGGAGTCCCAGGATCAGCTGGGAAAACTGATGCACTAACATCAACGTTCTCTCTGCAGCCAACATCAGCAGTATAGAAGCGCAGGTCATGAAACACCAACTCCGCTGGGCTGGCCACTGTGTACGTATGCCTGACCCTTGCCTCCCAAAGCAAGTACTGATCTCTCAGTTAAGTCAGGGAAGAAGGGCTTGTGGAAGGTAGCAGAAGTGTTTCAAAGACATACTGAAAGTACACCTCAGAAAGGGAGGCATCAACCCAACAAACTGGGAGGACTTGGCACGGGACAGAACACAGTGGGGCCACACCATACACCACACTGGCACCTCAGCTTGCTTGGTGGAGAACAGATGTGATCACAAGACAGAGAAGCAACAAAGGAAGAAAGAAAGGGCACAACACTCCAGCCAACAACGTCGCCTCCGAGATTATACCTGTAATCTGCAGAGCAAGAATTGGGCTCCTCAGCTACTTAAAAACTCACCAGTGAACCCCGTTGGCAAATATCATCCTCGCATCAAGGGATAGCTGAAGAAAACTGTCTGAGAGTATGTCTACATTACAGCTGTGCTGCTGCTGTAGACTGAAGGGGTTTTTCCATCAAGGTAGGTAGTCCACATCTCTGAGAGGCCATAGCTAGGTTGATAGAATCATAGAATCATGGAACTGGATCTGGAAGGGACCTAGAGGTCCCTGAACTCAAGGCAGGACTAAGTATTATCTAGACCATCCCTGACAGGTGTTTGTCTAACCTGCTCTTAAAAATCTCCAATGATGGAGATTCCACAGCCTCCCTAGGCAATTTATTCCAGTGCTTAACTACCCTGACAGTTAGGAATTTTTTCCTAACGTCCAACCTAAACCTCCTTTGCTGCAATTTAAGCCCATTGCTTCTTGGCCTACCCTCAGAGGTTAAGAAGAACAATTCTTCTCCCTCTTCCTTGTAACAGCCTTTTATGTGCTTGAAAACTATTATCATGTCCCACTCACAGTCTTCTTTTCTCCAGATTCAACAAACCCGATTTTTTCAATCTTCCCTCACAGGTCATGTTCTCTAGACCTTTCATCATTTTTGTTGCTCTTCTCTGGACTCTCTCCAATTTGTCCACGTCTTTCCCGAAATGTGGCGCCCAGAACTGAACGCAATACTCCAGTTGAGGCCTAATCAGTGCGGAGGAGAGCGGAAGAATTACTTCTCGTGTCTTGCTTACAACACTCCTTCTAATACATCCCAGAAGGATGTTTGCTTTTTTTGCAACAGCATTACACTGTTGACTCATATTTAGCTTGTGATCCACTATGACTTCCAGATCTCTTTCTGCAGTACTCCTTCCTAGGCAGTCATTTCCCATTTTGTATGTGTGCAACTGATTGGTCCTTTCTAAATGAAGTACTTTGCATTTTTTCTTATTGAATTTCATCCTATTTACTTCAGACCATTTCTCCAGTCTGTCCAGATCATTTTGAATTTTAATCATATTCTCCAAAGCACTTGCAACCCCTCCCAGCTTGGTATCGTCCGCAAACTTTATAAGTGTACTCTGTAGGCCATTTTCTAAATCGTTGATGAAGATATTGAACAGAACTGGACCCAGAACTGGTCCCTGCGGGAACCCACTCTTTATGCCCTTCCAGCATGACTGTGAACCACTGATAACTGGTGGGAGACTCCTTCTGTCAACCTAGTTGCCTCAACACCAGGGATTACGTCGACCTACCTCCGGCACTCAGGGCCCAAATTTTTTCACAGTCGTGAGCGACATAACTAAGTCAATCTAATTTGTAAGTGTAGACCAGGCCTGAGTCACAATCCTGTTGACAGGTTTCAGAGTAGCAGCCGTGTTAGTCTGTATTCGCAAAAAGAAAAGGAGTACTTGTGGCACCTTAGAGACTAACCAATTTATTTGAGCATAAGCTTTCGTGAGCTACAGTTTATGCTTATGCTTATGCTTAAAGCTTATGCTCAAATAAATTGGTTAGTCTCTAAGGTGCCACGAGTACTCCTTTTCTTTTTGCGAATCCTGTTGACAGCTGTTAATAATACTGCAGGTAAAACCAGCAACAGGAGGATTTAGCCACATGATGTGATGCTATTATAGAAATATTATCCAGTTAGCATCCTCATCAGAATGGACCCATGTTCAAGGATAATGCTGCTAAAAAGGACTCCCGGATTACCCACTCACATGCTGTCTACCCTTAGGCTGAGTTGCTCATCCTTTGAATGACCCTGTTTGGACACACAGTATTTTAAGGTCTCGCTGCACTGCAGTACAATTTGTTTTGTTTACACACTCCAGCTTTTCAAACTAAACGGCTTCCCTTATCTATGGCACTGAGATGCTAGAGGGAACTTGACATGGCTCTGTAACGGGATCTGGGCAGCAAGAGAAAATCTCGCAACAGCAAGCACAAGGATCAGCAGCGGTTGGGGACACTGGTGTGAGGGAACCACTTGCATCACTCTGCAATGGCTCCTGCTCTAGCAGACCCAGGAACTATCCTGGTGGGGGCTGGAGGTAGCTGTGGCTGGGTCATACAAGGTGCTAACAGTCAAAGGGAAGCTGCTTTCGAGATGAGGGGGGGAAAAAGGAAAATATGGGAGGAGAGATCACAGGGGGGCTTGGAGGGCTTGCAGCATGAGCGTCAGGAGAAAAGGCCTTTTCTGTAACAGTACCTCGCTCTAGTTTTTAGAGCTATTGGACTACAAACTGGTCACCAGCATAGTGCTGAAGACTGCACAGCCTGGGGCTTGCTGAGGAAAAGTCCACATTTGGGGGAAAGAAGAAAATCTCTCTCTCTCTCTCGTTTGTCAAGTGGATGAAGCTGCTCAAAGGGTTGGAATGTGAGAATAAGTCCTGGGAGACATGGAAAGAAGGGAGAGCAGCTGAGTTGGTCACAGAGGTATGATAAATGCAATGTATCCTATGGCTGTTACAATGGGGGGGGGGGGCGTGCGCACACGCAGTGTAGACCTGAAGAAGAGCTCTGTGTGGCTCGAAAGTTTCTCTCTCACCCCAACAGAAGTTAGTCCAGTAAAAGATATTACCTCCCCCACCTTGGCTATGTGCGTGTGTGTATAGACCGATAGGGACGGGCTTTATATCTACCCAGTGTATTGTATTTTAAAATTCAGCCAAAATTTATTTATAGTGATATTTCTAGCCAGAGGCAAAAAATATTACAGCCCTTACGGTAGCCCCACCACTGGAAGCAGCTGTAGGAAGAGTCATGAAACCCAAGATTCAGATTCCTAAACCCAATTGACAGATTGAAAGAAAAAAAGTACAGCTGAGAAGAGGAGCTGTTTCCCTAGTGCACCGATTTCTCCAGAGAGCAGAAAGCAGATAGAGGTTCAACCCAACCTCTGTTTCAGGACATGGAAGCTGAGCTTCCATTTTAGCAGCTGCATTGAAACTCTAAGCCCAGGATCTAGGCTGAAAGGACACTGGCTGTGCATGTGTGTCTGTGACGGGGAGAGAAGGCAGGCAAGGAGGAATTGGGCCAAAGGCAGCATCCTATAGCAGCACGAGTCCAACCACAGCAATCACCATGAGGATACCGGCAAGAATACAGATGCTAATGAAGACAATGTCACTGGTGTCCTGGCTCTTGCTCTCATCGGCCTCCACTGCTTCTGCATCCTGCCCGTGGGACTCCACCAGGTTCTCCGCGAACTGGTTCAGCCGGTAGGGGTCAGAGCTCGAGATAAGGTTTACTGAGGCTTCTTTCCTCTTAGGCTCGCACTGCACTTCATACTCATGAATGTCCTCCTGGTTCCCAGCTGAGAAGTCGATATACAGGATACTGACAATCACAGACGTGTGGTTTCTTTTCTAGAAGACAAAGGTTTTAAAGGACAAGGGTTTGTTTTTACTTGTCAGCCTTTCAAATTAATAAAAACTAAGCCTCCAGAGTAAAAGTTTCAGGGCATGGCTGGAGTTAGGCTCCCCCCAGGGAAAGGAGAGTTACAGGGTATTCATGGCATTTCATTGCCAGCAGCCTGAAAACTTGCACTGAGAACGCGCATTAAGAATAAGACAGTGTATGAGGGTAGGCCATGGGGCAGAAACCAGGTTGATCAAATTCCCTAGAAATAGGGAGCCTTATTTCACAGGGACGTTAATGAGAGTTGCAAGTGCTCAGCCACTCAACCATGTCAGGCCAACGCTCACCATAAAGGTCTGGGAGTTGGGACTTGTAGATTCTGTTCCTGGCTCTGGCACTGACTTGCTGTGTGGGCCTAGGGAAGTGACTTGGGCCAAGTTTTTCCAAAAATGGCCACTGATTTTTGTGTTCCTCAGTTTTTTGTCCAGCACCTATTTCCTGAGAATCCCAGACTCCAGCTGAATTCAAGGGGAGCGACAGGACCTCAGCATCTCTGAATAAGACCCAAGGAGCCTCATGTTGGATATCCAAAGTAATTCACCCAGAATCAGTGACCATCTCTAAAGAGGTGGGCCTTTCTGTGCCTCAGTTTCCCCTTTTATGAACTGGGGCTAGTTTACCAGGGGCCAGAGTGTGAGAGACCAGAGCTGTGTCCAGTGCACAGAGTGCTTTGGATGCAGCAATGGTGGGGCTTGCTCATGCCAGGCAGGGGGAAATTTAATCAGAGCTGCCAAAAGCATGTGCATAGTTTTATCTGAGTAACTAAAAGCTGGGTACACAGTGCCCTCTGCTTCAGGCCTGTGTTCACGTGGGGAGCAGCTTACAGTGACCCAACAGAACATAGCCTAATTCAACTGTACAAAATTCTGACCTCGAGCAAGTCACTTCGTCTCTCTGTGCTTCGTTATCCCCATTATACAGATGGGGCTAATAATCCCTTTCTCGCAGACCCTTTCGGTACGTCTACACTGTGATAAAAGACCCACAACAAGCCCAGGCTCAGGCTGTGGGGCTATAAAATTGCAGTGTAGATGTTCAAGCTCAGGCTGGTGCTGGGGCTCTGAAACCCTGCAAGTTGCTCCAGCCCAAGTCCAAATTCTTCACTGCTATTTTTAGCCCCATAACCCGGCCCTTTGAGCCTGAATTAGCTGATCCTGGCTCTGAAACTTGGTGCTGTGGGATTTTTTTCCCCTCTGCAGTGTAGACATACCGTTAATCTTGTATATTTGGATTGTAAGCTCTTCAGGAGACGGACTGTCTCTTACTATGCATGCATGCATGTGCATCATTGGATGCAGATTTTTTATCATCTTACTGTATTTGTTTTAGGTAAATAGGATTCACTCCTTATTGTACTAATCACTTACCTGGGACTCAGTACCACAGGTGTCGAACCTGGTGTGTATTTTAAAGTTCAGGCCAACCACTTGGGCAGGACAGGCTGGGGTCCCTAAATAAATCTTATTTCTCTCCAGCTGGGCAAGAGACTGCACAGGAATCTGGATCTGGAAATCTGTTCGCGTGCAGCTGACGTTCACGGGAACAACTGTTGTGGGGGAAGAAAGAAGCTTGTCTAAAATTCACAAGACTGCGCCAAGTGGGGATTTTACAGTACAAGGCAGTTCCCATAGCTGAGACTAGCACTGTAGCTATTGTCATCATGTCATACAAAGAAGACTACTAGTGGCATCCACAAGCAAGTGACCAATGTTGACAATGCTTGCAGTTTTATTGTGAGTCTTCTGATATATAATGTTTTTCTTAAAGCCCCAGCTGCTGGAGTCAGGTGATTATGTGAGAATTTCAGCTTTCATTTGAAAAAAAAAACCGCAGTAAAGTTTCTAGTCCTTACGGTAGTGGAGAAGAGCTTGAAAGTGCATGATCTGAGTGTAACCTAAAGGCTCAGAAAGGAGAAGACAAAGAAAAAGAACCCTACGTTTATCATTTTTAAAAGTCTAATGAATTTTAAACCCAATCTCAGATTTTCTGGGGGCCTGACTCATGATTTGTGAACACTTGGGGTTAGCAAGATTCTGCATCAGCATCCATTGGGAACACCACAGGATGTGTATTGGATCCCTTTGCTTCGGGATGTGATTCAGAGCACTTCTGACAATCTAAAAAGACTTGACCATCCTGGGATCTAGTTATCCAAGATCCTGCTGAAGCCGCACGTTTCAGACCAGTTTGTAACCCATTATTGGCATGCTTGGCTTTACCAATTGTGTCCGCACACCACATGGTTAATACTTTGGGTCTGGTTCTGCCAGCCCCCGCCCTGGGGGAGCAGTGTGGTGGGAAGGATGCCAATCAAACTGGTCAGCTAAAGGCTGCATCCCACAAAGAGGTCTGAGAGCATGTGCACAGCATTCTGCCTTCCTGTGGTCCCCATGGGGCAATGCGGCTCAGTGCCACCCCAATGCAGGGCCATGGTAGTGTCTAATGTGCCCTTTAAAGATGTGTAACTCCTGCCCCAGGCCTAGAGCAGTGTAGGATTGTCTTCTTGTCACCAGCTGAGCACTCTGTTTTCTGCACTGGTGAGGGAACCCTCTCCTCAGGCATGTCTATGTAACAGTTTGACTGGTCTGCCTTCCTCCCCGCTCTCTGTGAAATACTCTGGTCCCAGTGTGGATCCACCTCAGGCCTGGTCTACACCTAAAACATAGGGCCACCGCGCTACATCATGCAAAATTTCATGCCCCGTGCGACATAGTTAGATCAACCTAAACCCTGGCTGTAGACACAGGTAGGTCGCCAGAAGAATTATTCCATCGACATAGCTACCACCTCTTGGAGAGATGGATCAACTGCATTGATGGAAAACCCCCTTCCATCAGCGTAGGAAGCGTCTACACTGCCGTGGCACAGCTGCCGGGCCGTAACTGCTGTAGCGTAGACAGTCTGTGCATGTGGTACGTGGAGCTAGTTCTCAAAACATGGGAGTCTCACGGTTTCTGTTATCGACCCTGCTGGTCTATCTTGCGGCTGTGGGAAACGTTACACCCAGCACCAGCAAGGCAGCAGCTTCTCAGGACTGGAATCCCTCAGTGAGTCAGGCACGGGTATGAAGCACCACGTGGCTGAACAGCATGAAGCACAGGACTGGGAGCTCGGATCTTCCGCATCCTAATATTGGAACGGCCTTGAGTACATCGGTGTCCCCGGGCTCTACTCCTCCGTGTCCCCCGCTCTAGGAAATGGGGTAACAATACCTACCTGGCAGGTGTGTTGAGAAGACAAATCAAGGTGACGCTGAACTCTGATGATGTAAAATGCTAGGTTCGTGCTGGTTCTTCACGGCCATGCACCTTGGGCAGTCATTGACCCCACTTTACTTTGCACTAGTGTAACTGTCTACCTGAGGAGCAGGGCAATGGAGAATCAGGCCCTGCATCTACAGTTCTACAGAAAGTGTTGCATCTGTGTCTGCCTATATAGCAGCTGGCCTTTCTGCATGGAGAAAAAAGCACAGACACCAAGGGGAAAGGGAAATAAGAACAAAAAAGCCCATTATATTTAAAGGTACCTCCCACCGAGCCCAAACACTAACAATATGAATTATTGAATTATTCTAATGAACTCTGTTAGAATCAGACTCTTATGAAACTAATAAGATGCAACAAAATCAATAGGGAAAAAATTGTGTCACTTTACTACACTTAGTACATTATAGAACCATTAGAAGATTTACCAAATAAATAGAGTGCATTAAATCAAGGGGAGGAGAAAATGGATCCTCGCTCTTGGGTTGAAGGCTTCCTTTAAAATGACCATAAATCACATGGACAGCCCAACTAACATCCTTTCATGGGTCCACCTAGACAGAAAAATATTTACGCTAATTACAAGAGCCTGATACAGCCCTCTCTCTGTATGTCATTTTATATACTTTGCCCATTACTGCACTGAGCACACCATGAATCATAGAATCATAGAATATCAGGGTTGGAAGGGACCTCAGGAGGTCATCTAGTCCAACCCCCTGCTCAAAGCAGGACCAATCCCCAACTAAATCATCCCAGCCAGGGCTTTGTCAAGCCTGACCTTAAAAACTTCTAAGGAAGGAGATTCCACCACCTCCCTAGGTAACGCATTCCAGTGTTTCACCACCCTCCTAATGAAAAATTTTTCCTAATATCCAACCTAAACCTCCCCCACTGCAACTTGAGACCATTACTCCTTGTTCTGTCATCTGCTACCACTGAGAACAGTCTAGATCCATCCTCTTTGGAACCCCCTTTCAGGTAGCTGAAAGCAGCTATCAAATCCCCCCTCATTTTTCTCTTCCACAGACTAAACAATCCCAGTTCCCTCAGCCTCTCCTCATAAGTCATGTGTTCCAGTCCCCTAATCATTTTTGTTGCCCTCCGCTGGACGTTTTCCAATTTTTCCACATCCTTCTTGTAGTGTGGGGGCCAAAACTGGACACAGTACTCCAGATGAGGCCTCACCAATGTCAAATAAAGAGGAACGATCACGTCCCTCGATCTCCTGGCAATGCCCCTACTTATACATCCCAAAATGCCATTGGCTTTCTTGGCAACACTGTTGACTCATATCCAGCTTCTCGTCCACTGTAACCCCTAGGTCCTTTTCTGCAGAACTGCTGCCTAGCATTCGGTCCCTAGTCTGTAGCGGTGCATGGGGTTCTTCTGTCCTAAGTGCAGGACTCTGCACTTGTCCTTGTTGAACCTCATCAGATTTCTTTTGGCCCAATCCTCTAATTTGTCTAGGTCCCTCTGTAGCCTATCCCTACCCTCCAGCGTATCTACCTCTCCTCCCAGTTTAGTGTCAGGACTTCCACTGGGGCCTTTTCTTTACATTCTCCTACTGTTCCACTGCCACTGAGGGAGTGCCATTCGTGGCATTTCTAGTGTACTTGCCACCATGGGATCTAACCCTGCTAGTGCAGACCAGACGAATGAGAGCAGTTTCAAGCCTCTACGGTGTTTGTTATGCATTGTCCATTAGTGCCAAGAGATCCCAAATCAGACTGGGCCCCAGCTCTACTAACTGCTGTACATACACACGGTAAGAGGCAGCTCCTGCCCCTTGTAATACAAATAAGCAAGGGACGCCAGATCGCACAGGGCACCCACAACAGAGGGAGGAATTGAACCCTCTTCGCCAACAGCCCCATCTAGTACCTTACCCACCAGGCCACCCTTCCTCTCTGGAACCAGAGCAGAACACTCTACCATTTGAATCTCTACTCCAAAGAAAGAGTCACTGCAAGGGAAACTTCACACAAGAGGCTCATTCTGTGCAGTACGAAGCAATCCCAGGTTCCATCATGAAAATGGTCATGCTCCTATGCAGTGGCTGTTTAAGGTAGGTTTGTACCACACAGACTGTTAACTGCAAGCGGATGTGTGTACACAGATCACTGGCAGGAGTAGGAAAGTAACATGCAGAGATAATTTGCTGAGGAAAATAGTGGTTTTACATTCTACTTTTTCCTTTCAAAATTTAACATTCATCATATGGATTTATGCAACGGGGTCTAGCAGGATTCAGGAGACTTGGCTCCCTGCTCTGCCACTGACTTGCTGTATCACCTTGGGGGAGGCACTTGACCTCTGCACCGGTTTCCTCCATCTTCTCCTCCACCTTTGTCTGTCTTGTCTACTTAGTTCCCGCCCTGAAAAGCTTACACTCTGTCGCTCACTATGTGTATATACAGTGCCTAGCACAATGCAGCCCTGCTCTCCATGACAGCTTCTCGATGCTACTGGAAATCAAAGAATAAACCACAGTGATTATGAGGCGGGAAGCAGAATCATGGCATGGCCACGCTACACAATTAAGGCATCCTCCTTGATGTCGGCAGACAGCCTTCCCAATAATGACGTCGCTTGTACACGGCTACACTTTGCTTCTCCTGTTGGCGATGTGCTTCCTCACCAGGAGCGCTTGTCTCGATTGTACGGTCAGTGTGGGGCACTGCGGGATGGCTTCTGACAGCCAGTCTCAATCGATGCAAACGACACAGTGTGTACACGGGCACTGCACCAACCTAACTACATCGACGTTGACTCGATGCCTCTCATGGAGGTGGAGTTAAGTGAGGGCTTGACTACACTAGAAATGCTACAGTGCTGCAGCCGTGCCACTGTAAACTGTCTGGTGAAGATGTTCTAAGATGACGGGAGAGAGTTCTCCCGTCGGCATAATAAAACCACCTCCGCGAGAAGCAGCAGCTACGTCGGTGGGAGAAGCTCTCCTGCCAACATAGCACTGTCCACACTGGCGCTGAGGTCGGTGTCACTTATGTCACTCAGGGGGGATGGCTTATTCACATCTAGGGTTGCCAACCCTCCAGGATTGGTCTGGAATCTCCAGGAATTAAAGAGTAATCTTTAATTAAAGATTATGTCATGTGATGAAATCTCCAGGAATACATCTTACCAAAATTGGCAACCCTACTTGAGCGATGTAAGTTGTACAAACGTAAGTGGTAATGTGTACAAGCCTTCAGTGTAACGGGCAGTTACGTCGGCAGGAGTGAAATTTTAGTGTAGTTGCTTCTATAGTTAGATCGACATAAGCGCCTTGCGTCAGCCTAACTCTGTAGCGTAGGCTAGGCCTCAGATTCAGAACAGACATTAGGAACCAGATCGACATAGGCAGTTAGGCTCCTACCGTCCACTGAAATCACTGGACGTTAAGAGCCTAAACGTTAATGTGGATCTGGGCCCAGAAGGCTAAATGCAGCAGCTCACTCATCATGTGAATTATGACAAAATCAGAGTGACCCAGGATGGATCTGAAGGCAGAAAGACCTCAGCAATATCTCGGCTCTGTGAGGCTACGTCTACACTAGCACTTTTGTCGGTGCAACTTGTTGGTCAGGGTATGAAAAAAAACAACAGCCCAACCGACAAAAGTTTCACCAACAAAAACGCCGGTGTGGAAAGCGCTGTGCTGGCGGGAGGCACTCTCTCGCTGACATAGCTACTGCGGCTTGTTGGGGGTGCTTTGATTATACCGGCAGGAGAGCTGTCTCCCACTGGCCTAGAGCAGCTAGACAGGAGAATTTACAGCGGCGCAGCTGCAGCGGTACAGCTGTGCCGCTGTAAGGTTCGTAGTGTAGACACAGCTAAATAAGGGCCATGTCATGCCCTTAACAGGCGTGCATGATTGACACCAATGGGAATTATACACATGGGCACAGACCATACTATGTCCTGGAGTACCATCTGCACTTTGAATGGCCTAGGTTTGCTGGTCAGAATGAAAACTTTAGTGTGACTTAAAAGGGAACCTTTGACTGTAGTATTTAGTGCACTTTCTCAAGCTCGTGTGAGAGGCAGCTCAACCTAGTGCTCTGAGCACAGAGCTGAGAGTCAGCAGCCCCTGTGTGAACTCCACAGTGACACTGGTCCTTCCAGCAGACTTGGGCAAGTCGCTTAGCTTCTCCCCCTCAATTTCCCCATTTACAAAATAGAGAATGCTTATGAACCTCCCTCACAGCAGCATGGTGAGGGTTAACATACTCATTTTTAAAACGTACTTATTAAACAGACTTGGTGTGATCTATTTGAAATCATAAACCTATATGTTTATGGGCTGCTAAAAGGATCTGTTGCTGACCATATGTACTGCCGCTTCTTAGTTAGAGGCATTGGGCCTAACTTGGCCTCTTCATATAATTATCACTAGCGTCTAATGGAAAATATGTCCGAATTAAAAATCCATTGGTAAGTTACAGACTCCTTATGCCAGGAGCAGACACTAGTCAAAAATTAATATAGAACACTTTGCACTTCTCTAGTACATCCAATGATTTCAAACCACTTCACAAATACTAATGAATTAAGCATCATAACACCCCTGTAGGGAAGGGAGACATTATCACTGGTTTACAGATAGGGAAACTGAGGCACTGGGTGGTTAAGTGAGTTACCTCAGCTCACACAGGAAGTTGGTGGCAGAGCAAAGACTAGAGCTACCTCCTTCCAATTCCTCAGTCCTATGCTTTCATCAGCAGACCTTCCTCCCTCCCCTTTGCTCCACTGAGTTTTCTGAAAATGCCAATGGCATGAAGCAGATTAATCCCTTGCCAAACATAAAATTAGGCAAAACGGAAGACTTTCTGGAGTCACTGTGGCTGAAACCAACTAGCTACTGTCTTTTATACTGCAGAACCCAGAAGAATCCTGCACCCAGAGCACACCACCAGTATAATTTGGGGTGATTGTGTCTCTGTGCATAAGACATTCCGATGTTTCGCCAGGGTTTCAGAATCTCATACATCAAGTTTGAACTTTGATGGCTGAGTTATAAAACGTTAAGTACATGAGGTTTGTAATCACCACACTGATTCCACCTTAAACTACAGCAATGCTACCGAGCTCAGCTATAATCCCCCTTCTCATTCTATTACCCAACCCAAGAGGTTACCCTGCACTGTGACTGTAAGGGGAGGAAAAAAGAAAGCACAGTAGAGGCTATGCTAGTCCCATCCGCAAACACTCACAAGCAGCTCCTTAGCTAAAAGCCTTCTGAATACTCAGAGAGGATCATCTTGAGCAGAAATAGGTCATGAATCATCCCTGACACACAGGTCAGCTCCAACACAATTATCTTGAAATACAATGAATGCCATCAATTCACCCCCTTTTGAGGAGGCACAAAGGTTGACAACTATATGAGGAGCATTACACAGCAAGAAAGCATCTGGGCAGCTCCTCCTGCCAACTATCTCCATATCCTGGAACCTCCAGGCTGACAGAGTGTGGCTTGGGTCGTTTCCAAAGACACAGCCCTTGCTGGTACCTCACAAACCCCAGGATACTTATGTGGCTTTACAGATAGAACGCCCAGGAAGCTCTCACTGAAAACAGAGTCCACAGGACACTTTTATTTCCAAGGGAATATTCCTTGTGAGAGTGAGTCTCTTGCTGAGCCTCTTGCCAGTCTGCTATGGACCCCCTCCCCACAAAAGTGGGCTCACTGCTTGTGCTAATTTCAGCCATTGAAGGTAAGGAGTAAGGGCCTCTGCCAATTCCAGCCAAACCTCCATCCTGTCTTGAGGGCAGGAGATTAGTCCCCAGATGTGGGAGACATGGGGGATATAAATAATAATCAAAGAACAGGAGAGAGAGTTTAAATAGGTCCCCACTAGGACACTTCAGGTTCACAGATTTTAAGGCCATATGATCATCTCATCTGCTCTCTCACATGACAGAGGCCAGAAAACTTCTCTTGCTGGCAGGTTGAGGCATGAGCTTTCCAGGACAGGCAAGAACATATTCTGTGGGACATCGGGATTGCCAGTCTGGATCAGACTCATGGCTCATCTAGTCCAGTAACCTGTTTGCAACAGCATCCAGCACCAGATGCTTCTGAGGCAGGTGCATAAGAAACCCCATAGAAGGTAGATGTGGGATAATCGGCCCCTCAGGGGAGTCTCAGAGTCTAAGACCAGAAGGAGCAACCAGATCATCTAGTCTGATCTCCTATATATCACTGGCCAGCAACACTCACACACTAAACCCAACAACCAAAATGAGACCCACGTATTACAGCCCACAGGAGACTAGACTAGTATGTGCCACAGGCAGAGAATAGGAGGGGACCAAAGTGCACCAGTGCCCAAGGCCCCTGCAGTGGCAGGGAAATGATTGAGTGAAAGATACCCAAATAATCCTGGCAAGTGATCCACACACTGCAGGGAAGGCAAAATATGTGGAGTGTGGCCATCAGCTACAGCCTGAGCACGTGAGCAAGAACCAGCCAGCCCAGCACCTGAGAATGAGAATGCTCGGAGCCACCTCAGAGCCCTGGTCTGACGCATCCCACTCAACGTCCCTTTTCCCACTGTGGCCAACCCTGATGCTTCAGAGGAAGGCGATATAAACACAAAAACAAACCACCATCATCACCACACAACCTCCCAGAATACATGGAGGAGGGGGCGTGCACAAAATCCCTTCCTGCCCCCTCCTGGTGGCCAGCTGAAACTCTGAAGCATGAGCTTTCAGGAACATAGACGTAGACCAGAAGTGAGCCCCAGGGCCGCCCCCGCCCCACACACACATCCCAAGCAACCCCATCATACAATTGCACTCTTAAATTTGTCCAGCTCTTTATTAAAACTAATTGTTTGCCCCCACAACTCCTATTGGGAAGCTGCTCCAGAACCTCACCCCTCGGATGGTGAGAAACCTTCGTCTAGTTTCCAGCCTGAGTTTGTTCATGGCCAGTTTATACCCATTGGTCTTGTGCAAACATTGTCCTTTTAACTTAAATAGCTTTTCACCCTCCCTGGTATTTGCCTGCCAAATGTATTCAGACTCAGAGAGCAATCATATTCCCTCTCAGCCTTCTTGTTGCTAGACTAAACAAGCCATGCTCTTCCAGTCTTCTCTCATAAGATAGGCCCTCCCTTCTCCTGATCATCCTAGTAGCAAATCTCTGCACCTGTTCCAGTTTGAATCCATTCCTCTAGAACCGGGTGACCAGAATTGTGCACAATGTTCCAAATTTAGGTCTTACCAGTGGCTTGTACAGGGGCATTAAACATTTTTCTCTTTTCTGGAAGTGCCTAGCCTCATACAGCCTAGGATCGTGTTTGCCTTTTCTCTCCTCTCCTCTCTCCTCCTAACTTGAGGATCTTGCTCCTTTTCATAGGTGACTGGAGCCAAGTTTGGCCATGTTATAAGGCTTGCCTGTTAAATCAGGCTTTTAAGTTCTTGCCAATCAGTGGAAGGGTGGTTGTTATGAATGAAGGGCAGGAGTTTACTGGAGGATGCCCAGATGCCATTGTGTTAAGTATTCGAACAATAGCTTATGTAAGTTTGTAGCTATCTTAGCAAGACAAGGTTTGGGAACACAGGTACTCAGTTCCCCAGTCATGGTTTGGCCAGTCTCCTATGCACGACCCTATCAGCCAAACTCCTGCCTGGTGTCACTCCACAGGCTGAGTCACCAGGCATAAACATGGCCTAGTGTTTTATTTGTTCAGTGTCTCAGAACCCTTCCATCCCAGATCTAGGTGGCTGGGTTAGTATATAACCCAGGGGCTACTTCTTTTTAAAAGTGTCTTTGCAGATCTGATTGCATGTGTGAAATGCTGATACAAAAATATGTCATGCACTTTTTTATGACTAGGCATTTGAACAACGGAGTGTCCAACTGATATGTAGGGTGACTGGACAGCAAATGTGAAAAATCGGGACGGGGGTGGCGGGTAATAGGAGCCTATATAAGAAAAAGACCCAAAAATCGGGACTGTCCCTATAAAATTGGGACATCTGGTCACCCTACTGATATGTGCAATTACGGTGGTTGCAGAGGTACAGCTGGGTAATCGCACATGCAAAGAGCCAGTTATAACTCCCCACTGGCTAGCCTTTTGCACACTTGCCCAATTTGCATGTGCAATTATAGTAACAGCATGCATGCAAAAGTTTGGTGCACAAATTTGCTCAAATTTTTGTGCATGTACTTTTGGAACAATTTTTACTGACTGTCCCCATATTTATAATTCTCTGAAGCCTTGCCCTACAACTATCAGCAGGGAGCGAGGGAGAACCGGATCAATGCACTGAGTCATGCCTTACCTCCAATATATGCTACCGAGAACCCCCTGTTGGCCGTGTTCCTGTCTGTGTGGAGGACCAACAGCAGTTTGTTTCGAGTGGATGTTATGGGAGACAGCATCTCTCTCCCACACCACTTCCCCAGGAGGAAAGCTTTCTCAGTGCCTCCATCAAACACTGCCAGATGGTCGTAATCACAGCCATCTGTTAGACTGTTCCGCCCCTCCAGAGCCAAGTCCAGGAAGAAGACTTTGATTCGGTATCCTGGGGGAAGCTGGATGGTCCAATGACATTTGATATTGTTGGGGTAAAAGTTGGGATACTGAGGACTGGAGAAATTTCCTTTGATGGCTGTGTATACTTCCTGGCATTCGCCTGGTTAGAAAAAGAAAAGGCATTACCAACCAAACCAAAACCTCTGGTGGAGGGAGCAGCTGCTGGGGGGTTCCCTTGATTTTATTGCTAAAATATATCTCAACAATTATCTTTTCCACATAAAGGTTTCACAGCTACATACTGTATAATCTGCCCCAAACGTTCAAAGAGTTAGGGGGGTCATTAGCTGCACAATTGTGGCCAGACTCCACACAACGCAAAGGAGTTCAAGAATAGTGAAAACAACGCGCACCCATGCAGGGCTTTTCAACTGAGGACATTAGTGTGCTTTGGCGAAGAAGGGAAAAGGGAAAAGGGAAGTCTACAGACAGGGAAACAGAAGTTAAAAGCTTAACATGTCACATGACCAGGCCATAGACAGGGGTCATGGTTACAGCTCAGAGCAGGAGTCAGGGTCAGGCCTGGGTTAACTGGAGTGAGGCAAGGCTGGGACTAGGCAGACACAAGGACTGTCATAGCCATGGGCAAACGCTTTGCGCAGCCACTGCACGGCTGCTGCAGCTGGCCTTCAGAGCCAGTCTGCTGACTCTTCCCACCAATCATGCTGTGTGGCCTATTTGTCAGCCTGCTACAGGCCAGCTGTGCTCGTTAGGTTGCCTGGAGATTGGCTCTGCTGTTGCAGGCCCCGATTCCTGACAGTGCTACCTTGCCGAGGTCACTGGGAGCTTTGCCATTGACTTCAAGGAAGCAGACTATGGCCCTAACTGAGGGTGGGTGGTCTTGACCCCGACCTAGGACACAGGAATTGTAGGTTCACTTCCCAGCTCTGGTACAGGCTTCCTGCGTGACTCTGGGTAAGTCCCCTGATCTCTTTGTGTCTCAGTTCCCCATGTGTAAAATGAGGCTGATACCATTTCTCTACAAAGGTGCCCCATAAACATTTTGGGGAGGCTTCAATGCTATAGTAATTGGGGCCGCAGAAGGACCTAGATAGGAATGACTTGCTCAAGATCACCCGGCGAGCTGGGACAGAGGTGGGGATAAAACTCTTTCCTCCTGAGTCCTAGTTCAGTCACCTGCCCAGTGAACGATTCTGTCTCTCTAGAGTTAAAGTCAGAACGCTCTTAAATGTACTTTTTATTTAAATGAATACGACCCAGACGCTTGAAGGGCCTCTTCCACCCTCTGGGAGCCCCTCAGATACTAAGGCTTAAAATTCACAAGCATGACATCAAACCATTTCACTTGCCAGTCTGCACCCAAAAGATCTTGCCATTGGTGGAGGAACAGTAAATCTATACCTCCTTTGTGAGAGCAACACCCTGGGACAGTGGTTGAGAAGGAGAGGGCCCAGAGGGCTTCCATATATCCGGTAACTTACGCTGGACAAGCAGTTGCCTCCGTACCTGAGAAAAAATAAGCCTTGAAGCCTCTACCTCCTATGTTGAAGTCTGACTTGAACACCAACAGGAGCTCATGCGTGGAAGAGACGATATCAGGGGGTTTCATATTCCCACAGTAGTGGCTGAGATGCATGTTCCCCATAGTGGGCCCATCATAGACGGCCACATAATCAAAATTGCATCCTTCGTTGTTTTCTATCTGAAAGTCAGCAAAAACCAGCTTGATGACGGAGTTGGGCACTGCCCGGATGATCCAGCGGCATTCAGCATTATTAGGGTAATTCTCGGGGTAATCGGGGCTTGTTATCACGCCGGAAAGGCCCGTGAGCACTCCCCCACAAACATCTGGAAACAAACACAGACAGGTTACACACGTGAAGCAGAGGGAAGTCCCATAGCCCACAAAGGGGATGGAGAACATCCACACACATGTCCCAACCCCAGAAAGAGGAACAAAGGAGGCAAAGAAACAGCTTTGGGGTGTAGAAGGCTGTATGTTGTCTCCAACTCCATAAGGAAAAGAAGTTTCACACCAAATGAGCAGAGCAACCCAAGTTTCATTCCATTTGGAGACTGATGATGGACTAATGTACTGGGCCTGGGAGATTCCTCCTTCAGGGGGCATTGTAGGGAAAGTGTTTTTTACTCTCCTGTCCTGTTTTTTACTAGTCAAAATGGTACATCACATGATGCTCATTCAGCACTACGGTCCCATTGCAGGGCTGAATCCTTCTCTGTTATACCTGTGCATCCCTGCTGTTCATTGCCCAGGTCTAACAACACAGTTAAGCAAATAAGCCTGGAACCCCAGGATTTTGCAGACTCACTTTTCAGACCTGAGCTACACTTTAAGCCTGACACTATGCGAGACCTGTAATTTGTGGGGGCGGGGGGGGGGGGGAGGAGAGATTTTTAGCAGAGTTTATTCAAACACCCTCAAACAGACCAGATTCGCATCAGAACTGAGCCGGGTGTTCATCACATCCCTAATTATTTCACTCTGTATAATCCTTTAACTCTACTTTGTGGGACACTGTTTGTTTCAAAGGTGCTTGTGTAACAGTCTCTTTGTCCACTGCTATGCAGCAAACCTAGAAGTTTTTCACCCAGGCATTTCATGCATTAACCTTTTGAGGAAACACCACATAAAAACTGTTCCAACCTTTCCGGTAAGTTGCAGAAAAGCCTTGACTGGCCACGTGCTTATCCGAGTGAAAGATGATGGACATGACATGCCAGGAAGAAGTAAACGGTGGAGGGGAGCTCTTGCCACAGAACTTTCCCAGGAGATTCCCCTCATCCTCAGAGAAGCCGTTGTAGATTTTGAGGTAGTCGTAGTCACAGCTGTTGTGATATTCCAGGTCAAAGTGGTCAAAGGTCAACAGGGCCGAGGATCCTTCTGTGACCACTATGAGCCAAGTGCACTCAGTGTCATAGGGGTAGAGTCCAGGGAAATTAGGGCTGGAGAAGTTGCCATATGGTGCGGAGAGGACTCCGCCACATTTGACACCTAGAGTAAACAAAACTTTGCTTAAAAAAAACAAACAAACCACAGAATATTTATCTGCTTGGTAAATCTCCGAAGCTGATGATTTGCAAACCAGTTACAATAATTGCTCTTTGGAGCTGCTTGCTCTTAAAAGTGTCTGCACTTCAGTGGTGCACAAAGTGATTTTCTGTATATTTGCAAAGTACTTCGGGCAAAAGAGGGCAGGAGCCCAGAAGTGGGATTTTAAGATGGAACTCAACGTGGTGGTGATGCTGTTGTGCCAAAGTCATTTACAGAAACAATAATTAATAGTGATTTATTAATCTATTTTCATTCAGGGATAGTTTGCTCACTCACTTCCCAATCCTTTGCCCCTCTAATCTAAAGATACTGGCCCCTCTCAGGTCATTGAGTTGTTTATATTATATCTATAGATCAGGGATCGGCAAACTTTGGCACGCAGCCCATCACGGAAATCCACTGGTGGGCCAGGACAGTTTGTTTACCTGCAGCTTCCGCAGGTTCGGCCAATCACAGCTTCCACTGGCTGAGGTTCGCCATTCCAGGCCAATGGGGGCTGCGGGATGTGGCGTGGGCCGAGGGATGTGCTGCCCGCCCTTCTCGCAGCTCCCATTGGCCTGGAATGACCAGTGGGAGCTGTGATCGGCCGAACCTGCGGACGCTGCAGGTAAACAAACCATCCTAGCCCGCCAGTGCATTTCCCTGATGGGCTGCGTGCCAAAGGTGCTGATCCCTGCAATAGATGAATACACATAGCTACACAGGAGAGCTTTCCCATTCTAATTCATGCTGCCTGTTTGAAATCTTCCTCCAGGAAACGAGTTCCATGTGGTCCTTTCTGACCTTTTTCTTCCTGGAAAAAAAGCACAGTGAATCTGAAACCAGTGGAGACACTGGCCTCAGTTATACCCTGCTTGGAAAGCTGCCTTCGCACTCCAGAATTCACTGACTGTCTGGGAGATGACAACAATACTAACTGAATCTAAAAGGCAGATCTGACACCTCCAGCACCCCATTCAGAAGGATGTTGTGCTGGGTGGCCATTCCCTCCGTCTCCTCTATGCAGACCTCTCAGGCGGACCAGAGATGCTACTGTGTATGAAGCAAGTATCTTCTTGGAACATTAGGAGTCATAAAACATCAAGAACCACAGTAGCGTATCCTGCCACCCCCAATACACAACAGCAACCACACAATGTTCCTGGCTACCATTGAGCATATGGAGAGCTAGCTGGGGCCTGTATTTTCCCCACAAGGGGACTGGACCATCCATTTACTTCCAAACGTTGTCTTTTAATCAGTGGAAGAATATTTTATTGAGGAAAAGTCCACAGAGGAGCTTGTTTGGAAAAGGCACCTGTGAGAAAATATACCCCTGAATTCACCCCGTGCACACTATTGTAACAATCTTTGTACAAAGTATGCCTCATGAGGTGTCATTTGAAAATTCAGAATTTGCTGGGCATTATTGTCCTGGTAAAACATGTGTAGCAACATTGTGTGTAAAGTTATAGGATTCTACTAAACATGTTTCAGGTCTGGGGATGGCCAAACCAGTCCCTCAGAGACAAAGGGCAAGCTCACACCTCAGCCAGGCGTAAATGAGGGCAATAGGCCAGTACCTGATAAATGGCCATTCTTTAGTAGGAAAGGAGGTATGGGCGAAAAATCTATATCTTAACAAAAAACAAAAAAACCCCAAACAAACAGTAATAAGTTCTCATCCAAACAGACTTTTTGTCTCCTGAATCTCAGTTGGAAAAGCTTTCCAAGGGAGAGACTGACACTATACAAAGGGGGACAAACACACCGAGGAACCTCGTCCCCTTCTCCTCCTCCTTCTCCTCCTCCCTCTCTCTCTCTCTCTCTGTCCACCAATTCACTGCACCAGAAGAAACAAAGGAAGCAGCCATTACACAGAAAGTTGTCCTGGCCTAAGAAGTTCAGCCAGTAAGACTGTTGAGAACGTGTGGTGAGAAAAACTGTGCTTTGAATTTATCATAGTTCATTAAGTTAGGCATTAGTTGTGTTTGCTCTTTATGTTTCTTGTAACCATTCTTGTAACCATTTCTGACTTTTATGCCTCATTACTTGTATTCACTTAAATCTAGTTAGCACACTTGTTCTATCTAAGTGCGTGTGTTTGAATTGAAGTGTTTGGGCAAATCCATCTGGCATTACAGGATTTCTGCATATCATTTATCTTACTAAAATGCAGGACTTTATATGAGTTTGTATAGTCCGGGAGAGGGCTGGGCAGTACAGTACATACATTTCTGGGGGGAAATCTGGAAGTGGGAATGTGCTGGGGTCACCCTGCAATTTAATTCAGGCTGGCGGGCTGCAATGCACAAGACATAGCAGGGAGGGATTTATATGCTAAAGTGAGCAGTCCGAAAGTGGAGGCAACAACAGAAAAACGGTGTAAAGGGCACCCCAGGTTAGCAGGCAGGGGTGACCCAGTTACTCACTAGTCTAGATTGTATCCTGAGTATGTCACAGCATACAAACACCTGGCCCCTGAAAGCATGAACTGTAAAACAAAATCACTGTCAAAGTAGGTGAGTACTCAGAACTGTCAGTCTTGTCAGCATTCTATTAACTTTCATCTTTCCAGTGCTAATATGTTGGGGGGGAGGGGGAAATATTTAAAGCTGGTATATGAAAATCTAAGCTCAGAGAAACAGGAGTGAAAGGCTTGATTCATTTACCAGTGAGTTATGGATTTACCGATTGATTTTCAAATGAAAACTTTATACCACGTCTTCTTCTTCTTCAACACACAGCTGAACAGTTGGCCATAGTGATCGTTCACCATTTGGTCCATTCCTGTGCGGCCACAAGGGCTTGATGGCCCAAAAGTCCAACATCATAACAGACTTGACGAATCCGTTTAATAGGGGGTCTGCTTCTGGGCCACCCTTGGTTGGTGGAATTTTATCCCGGATGTTACAAGCCACCCGGGGAACGGCGTTCACTGGAACCTCTTGTGGCATTCTTGCGACATGTCCAAAAAGCGTAAGGCGTTGTCTGTGAACAATGACCCCAGTAGTCTGTAGACTGGCATGACCATAAACATCTGCATTACAGATTAAGTCATTCCACTTTATGCCCAATATACGACATCGGCATTTTGTGTAGAAAACCTCCAGCTTTGCCCAGTCTAAGCAGTGTAGTGTCCATTGTTTGCTCTTTTATACTGCAATGTAGTTACTATAAAATAAAGGGAGTGTGAAGTAGCTGGCAAACACCTACAACTCACCAGAATCAGAGAGTGGATGAATGTGCAGTTGTGCTAAGCATATACCACCAGGGCCAGCCCTAGACAAAATGCCCCCTTAATTTGTTAAACTTTTGAATACCTTATTTTTTATTGCATTTGTAGCCCATTTCATGACTTTGATGCATGATTTACATGCATGATTTATCTCTGTCATATAAGATGATAAATTTGCATGCTAGGATCTGTAAATCTGTATTTATTCATGCCATATATAAGCAAATAAAAAAAACTGTTTCCTTTAAGCTTACAGAAACTTTTTTAATTTTAAGAATAACTGAAATGTATTAACATTAAGAAATTGAACTTTGCACGAACATTGGGTGGACTAGTATTAAATAGCGTTACAGTAGGTGACAGCCTTAGACTGTTAACCGTTGTCCTTTAGTTCAAAAGGTTGCTTTTCTTGCCTTTGTCCTCGTGAACTGAAGCACAGCGTCAGAGAGATTCAAAGACTGGCCAATGGCATTTTCAAGCGACAAAATAGCAAGTGATGTCAGTCTCTCATCGGTCATCGTCCATTGAAGATACATTTTAATGAGCCTGAGCTTTGAAAAGCTGCACTCACGACTCACGACTGTGACCAGCAGCATGAGCAGAGTCCTCAAAGCTATCTACACATTAGGAAAAGTGTCCTTCAGCTCTGCATCATAAATGAATTGGAGAACTTGGAGTGGAGAGTGCTTCCCGTGTTGCAAAATGTGACAGATGTTGTCTAATTTGACATAGAGGTCTTTATCATTGACGTCCGAACATTCCCCAAGTATCAGCGTCCTGTGAAGGTCAGTACAATTGTTCAAGAGTGTTCTTCTGTCTGCCAACAGCTTACTAAGGTTAGGGCTTTTCGTGGTGCTTCATTTGTCCAAACCTTTCTTCAATGGATACTCGAGGAGTGTGAACAAGAGAGCAAAAATACTCCCTCTTGAATTTTTCTTCCGAGCTTCCCATCATCTCATCTCTGCCCTCATAACCAAACTGTCTCTTATTCTGATGAATACGAGTTTGCTTGAAGACAGGCTCAACTCCTAAGTTTTCCGCCATTTCTCTGGCAGCAGTGATGGCATCTTCAAATCCATTGTCTCTGTAGGCCACAACGAAATCAAGGCAGTTTCTCATCAAAACAGTAGCAGTCATGATGTCCATCGACTGAGTTTGTAATGCCTTGCTTACAACATTTACTTGGAACAGGATATGGTGCCAAATCACAACTGAGACCAGAGATTTGAAGTCAGTGATCTGGTATGCCAGGCTTTGTGCCTTGTGTCAGATAATGGTCTTGGCTTTACTTAGACTCATAGACTCATAGATATGAAGGTCAGAAGGGACCATTATGATCATCTAGTCTGACCTCCTGCATAATGCAGGCCACTGAATCTCACCCACCCACTCCTGCAATAAACCTCTCACCTATGTCTGAGCTATTGAAGTCCTCAAACCATGGTTTAAAGACTTCAAGGTGCAGAGAATCCTTCAGCAAGTGACCTGTGCCCCATGCTGCAGAGGAAGGCAAAAAACCCCCAGGGCCTCTTCCAATCTGCCCTGGAGGAAAATTCCTTCCTGACCCCAAATATGGCAATCAGCTGAATCCTGAGCCTGTGGGCAAGATTCACCAGCCAGACACCCATCCCATCTAAATTCCATCACAGGCCATTGGGCCTATTTACCATGAATAGTTAAAGATCAATTAATTGCCAAAATCATGTTATCTCATCATACCATCTGTATGACATCTGTAGTATGCAGACTGCACCAGTTCCATCAGGCCGTCGTAAACCTTAGTCACTCGGTACCTCACTGACCTTATGCTGTCAATGTGGCTCTCCCTAAGAGTGTCACTTAGTGGCTTCACTGTCAGATTTGTAACATTGTCCATGAGGATCTTCCCCCTGATAGTTCATGCTGAAAACAGGATGCATATTTTTTGCAGTACTCTGAAGAGAGATACTGAATCTAAAGAAGATGACGCTGCATCTCACACAACCAGGTTGAATGAATGGCAGCCAGAAGGCCCGAAGAAAGCTCTTGGATTCAGCTCACGGATCCTTGCCTAAACACCACTGTTTCTTCCTTCATGTTCACACCATTGTCATAGCCTTGGCCGCCGCAGTTCTGAAGGTTAATTTTATTCTCATTCCAAATGTTCATAAACAGTTCTGTTTGGCCTTTTCCAGGAGAGTCATCCACAGGACGGAAACAGATAAAGTGTCCCTTTACTTGGATACAGCCATCCTCATCATCAACAAATCTTACTGTAAATGACATCTTTTCACTGTGATTAATGTTGGGAGTGGAGTCCATTATTACGGCGTCGTACTTTGCTTTGCTGAGCTGCAACAATATGTTATCAAGCACCTTCCTTGCCAAAAGGTAAATCAATTCATTTTGAATTGTTTTGCTGCAGTAATGGTCCATAGCTTCTTTACAAACTACTTGACGTAGGTGCTCACGCATGAAATCATTGTATTTCCCAAGGAGCTCAACAAAACTGAGGAAATTACTGTTATGTTCAGTGAACAACTTGTCCAATGAGCCCCAGAAAGCCAAATTATTCTTTGCAAGAAGAGGGTAATTGAGATCAGACACTTGAGCATGTTCCTACAATGCTTGGTTTCTACATTAACAATGCTCTGCTTTTCTGCATCTATGCATTTATTCAGCTTGAGCCTCGACTCATCCTCCATCCATCTGGAGTAGGCCATAAAATGGCTGCGTGACTTTTCATGTTGCTTGAGAGCATCAGTTAAGCTATGCCGGTAATTGTACACAGAAAGCGCACGCAACAATTTGGCATTCTTGTAAAATATTTTGCAACAAAAACAGAACACTTTGTCACCTGATTTTGAGTAAACTAGCCAAAGCTGATTCAGTTTCTCACCATTCTTGAGCATTCTTTCACAGTGTGACTCTGAGAAGTGTCACTTCTGCTTATTTACTGGAAATGTCATATCCTCGATTTTGCTCAGCTCGTTCAAAACTGTATGATCAATATCAGCAGAGTTTAGGATCGCTGGTCATAAAGCAGGATCTGATGTATCGATTTGTGGTGTGCAATTTTTCTCACTGCTGTTTCTGTCATCATGTGAGGCTGATTCTTCTATATAGTTTCTCTCTTTTCATGTAAAACAGATTTTTCTTTGTCATCACTCTCCTTTTCATGTGAGCCACATTCTTCTTTATCATCACCCTTCTTTACATCGCCAGGAAAACTGGACGATTCTCCACCACTTTCCTCACATTTCCATTTCTTATCTTCAGGAAAATCTGCTAATTCCTTAGCAATAGGGCTTCCATCACTTACACTTCACTCCTCAATTTCTTCTGCACTGAGACGATTGCTACTGCCTAAAGCCTGGCCTTTGTTGTTCGGTTTCAGATATTTTCCCATCAAATTTGTCCCTTGCTGCAAACTAGATTGCAATTGCGCATTTTGCTTTCTATACTGAGCTCCTGAAGGCTTCTTCAGGGACATCTTTTATTTTCTTCAGGAGAAAACAGATAGTGTTAGGGAGAGCAAAAGTCTATGTTCCGCAGTCTTAGAAAGTCATCAAACATTACGTGTTAAGCATGGCAAAAGAAGTAACAGTATTTCTTTTAAATTGTTGCATGGAAAGGGATTTGGTAGTTATTTCTGGCATCTCATTAAATATGTCCTTTATTAGTCGCTACTTACATGCTTCAAGTCTTAAAACACAAGTGTACTTTCACAATTACACAATAAAACAAGGTTCACAATAGCGCAACTGTGCTCTCACTTCATTCTTATATCTCACTGACTGATTGGCAATGCCCCACCCCTTATACACCCATGAGGGCATGGCTGACAACATTCTAGGAGGTTCAAGGAAAATGTAGTTCTCAGAAAGTCTGGAAGGTTCCATGAGATTCTACAAAGGTCCAGAACATTCTAGAAGGTTAGTGAAAAATGAATCCACATAAGGAATACCTGAAACATTTTACTTCAAACCTTTTATTTTCCCTTTTATTGCTAACAACAAAAACAGCACCCCAAGCCCAACGCCCCCCCACAAGCCCTGCACCCCAGGCAGTCGCCTGGGTCGCTTTCCCCTAAATCCGGCTCTGTATACCACATTTGGGAGCAAAGAAAGACCTTTTGTCCCTTCTGAGGTACATGTGTAGATTCCCAAACAAGTCAATATGCTCTCAGTCTGGGCAAAGTCTATTGCAAATCAGTCACATTGCTTTTCATTATGCTTGGCAGTGCTGTGACCTGCTAAGCATGGAGGATCTCGGCATAAATGTGCATTGTGATGAGAAGTCAAAGACAAACGGTTAATGTACATTTGTGTGTTTGGGCACCTGCGCATGGGCAGGATGGTCAGATAGCAAATTGACATGGTAATTACCAGGGATAGGCGATAAAGTAATGAGGGGAAGGTATTAAACTAATAATGTTATTGAAATAAATAGCTAAGCGGGGAGCCTGCAGGGGGGGTAAAGGTTACTTCAGAGACAATTACTGATGAATTAATAGCTCAGTGCTTCAAGGTACTTAAGTGAGCGCAGTAAGTGACACTGGCTCATGAGCAGCCAGCACCATGTGAGGCCTTTGGATTAAGAGGGAGGTTCATTGAATTCAAGTGGACTTATTTCGTGTTGCAGAACAGATGACAGTGTGGTCTAGTGGCCTGGGAGTCAGGAGATCGGAGCTGTAGCCCTGGCCCTGCCACTGACCTGCTGTGTGACCTTAGAGGTGTCATCTCACCTCTCTGTGCCTTGATATCACCTCTGATTAGACTGAAAGATCTTTGGGGCAGGGAGTGTCTCTGACATACATACATGTGTACATACAGCATCAAGCACAATGGAGCCCCAAACTCAGCTGGGACGTCTCAGTGTTATTTTATAATATAATATTATATAATATAATAATTCTAATTAAGACATAAATGGGAAAAGGGGGACAACCCACTGGCCCAGCCCCACCAGATTTAGCAATTCCAAGCCCTGCGAGGTTGAACGACATATCCCAGCTGGCTGGAGTTGCCGTAATTTTGACTGACAGCTTAAGTACGTGTTCCTGGAGGAGTTAAAACACACAGGGAAGCTGCCATGTGCCTGGGGGCTCGATACAGAGCTGGTTGGAGCGACATTCTGGATGTGGTGCTGCACCCACGTGAGCACTTCTACTATTTTTGCCCCATCCCGCTCTGAGGCCACCACGAAGACGATGTGTGCATTGTAATTCTGTGTGCAGCGTGCACAGAGCAGCAATGCAGCATTCCCGAACCTGTGTCCACTCATTTCTCTTCCAGCAAGGAAATACCCCAGCCTTAGGCTAGATCCTACAAAGTGAGCACCCTCAGCTCCCACTAGCTTCCAAGGCACTGAAGGGATCAGCATCTTGCAAGAGTAGCTCCCAGAGTCCACATCTATCCTGACTAACTCAGACACCAGGACAGCCCCAAACTCCTGCCCATCCTCTGAACTGAAATCAAACCCTGGGAGGATCAAGAGGGTATAGTTTAACTTTTGGGTTGCTCATGTTTTGTGCACCTTTGACTTCCTAGCTCCACTGTGAGATGCTGTTGCCACAGGACCTCCACTGATTATCGGTGAAAACATGACAGATTTCATAGCCTGATCTGAGAGATGCATGTTCTTAGTCCAGGATCAAGTCCACATTGCCTTCATTTTACAGACAAGCCAGACCTAAAACTCTGCACTAAAAACAGCTCTTTGCTGAAGTTCTGATCTGGGTCCAAATTGTGTGACTTGCCTCTGTGTCTTTCTAATGAACATCTGAATTCCTCCAAGGGAGGGAGTGTAAGTCTCTCTAGTTAATTTAGTGACAAAACCAAGCTGTCAATATCTGACTCTACAAAATCCTTAATGTGGCAGTGAAATTTTAGCCGGTATTTCCTCTGCTGGACTTTCCCTACTTCTGAACCAGTTTAAAAGAAGAGTAGTTTGTTGCGATGGTGGGTTTTTAAAAAAATAAATACTTAGAGAAGCAAACAAATATTTCAGAAGAGTAACTGGAGACTGATGTAGAGACTTCCACAGTGCCACCCTTCAGTCTTTCACACACTACAAGAATGAAACACAAATTCAACCAAGCAGCATTCTTAAGCATTTGATCCTGTGTCAGTGTCTGGTGAGCAAAAAGTGACCTTCCGCAGGCCAGACACATCACTACATAGAATCATCGAATATCAGGGTTGGAAGGGACCTCAGGAGGTCACCTAGACCAACCACCTGCTCAGAGCAGGGCCAACATCCACTAAATCATCCCAGCCAAGACTTTGTCAAACCGGGCCTTAAAATCCGCTAAGGATAGAGATTCCACCACCTCCCTAGGTAACCCATTCCAGTGCTTCACCACCCTCCTACAAAGAAGGTCCAAGTGCTGATGAGTAAGTTAATGGCACAGGTTTTAGTGATGCGACTGTAATATTTCATATCTATAGTTAAAAAGCAAATCCAGAACTTCCACACTGCTTTAGACCCAGGCCTTCAGCTGGTGTACGTAGTCCATTAAGTTCAATAGAGACACCAGCTGAAGAACTGGCCCATGCAGTCTACTGTGTAAATAGTTGGGACAATGCAGCGGAAACAGGGCAAGGGTGCCACCAGCAAGGGATAAGGGTTAATCAGCTTAACATAAGCAACAACAAAAAACCCAGAGCAACTGCAAATGCCCCCCAGCCTGGCACTCAACTCAGTCCGATGACCCTGGGGGCAGCGGGAGCCCTGCCATTCACTGCCTGTCTTCCAAGCAGTCATTTGATAGCCTATCCCCTGAGCACATGTGCAAGAGGAGGAAGTTTGGCTAAGATTAACCACTTGCTTACTGGAGAATAGGGAGCAGCCCTGCCCCAGGCCACATCTGCACACACTGTACTGTCTATACATTAAAAATCTAAATAAAACAGAGCCATTTACAAATGAGTAAATACGGTAATAATAATAACGCATAACAATGCATAAGGGCTTGGCCTGCAACTGCTTCCCCACATGTCTAGTTCTGTTGCAGTCAATGAGACTGTGTGTGTGTAAGGATGGCTCATGTGAATAAGGGCGGGCAGGATCAGGTACTAAAACAACATCAGATATTGATAAACCAGATAGACTATCAAAAAGCCCATGAAACGGGCATCGTTCATTCATGCATACACACAACAGGGGACCTAGGAGCGTGCCTGCTGCCAGAGTCCTGTAAGAGCTACTCCAGCTGGACATCAAAATGATGGAGCCCCTGGAAGTTAACCCTTGGTGCTTTGATGTAGAGCACAACCAAACAGAGTCTTACCTTTCTTAGCATGCATCCTGTTTGCCACACACAAGAAAGTCATTGCCACAAGACACCCGAAGTGAATACGCCGCATCCTCAGACACAGCTGTGCTACGAGGCAAACAAATCTACTGTCGTGAAACAGCAAGGATCTGCTCAAAGCCGCCTAGCTGAAAAAAAATAAAAAATAAAAAGTAGGAGGCCGGTAGTATTAATAGAGGAATTAATAATTCATTGCATGTTTGAATTAGTAACCTGATCTATTCCTTGATCCCTTCACTTGGTTTTAATGATCTGGATCAAATGTCCCTAGGATTTACACTATACCAGATACCTTGTCAATACGCTATATTTAGAAGAGATATTAATGTTTCGGCTATGGTATATAACTGCAGTAAGTCTGTGCTGACAACGTGCCCTTCTGGGGCTATGAAAATAATTTAGTTCACAATGCAAGACAGTGAACCAAAATGGGAATTTCAGCCTTAACACAGAAAAGTACCTTAGGAATTAACTTGATTTATACCGCGGCACAGGCACTCGCTGCACAAAGCCAACTGTTGATAAAAGCAAGAGAAACAGAGAACATATTTGAGTCCATATTTTTAAACAAAAAACACATTTCACTGCTGTTCCCAGCAATGTCATGCGATGCGCATATCAAAGACCCAGGGATCTTCAGATGCAAAGGTGCTTGCTCAGTTATCTGCCCAAAAGCTTGCACTGGTTAGTTAGTAGTAACTGCAATTCAAAATGGCCAGTGAAATAAGCAGAAGGATTTTGTGCTGCACAGCAGGGCCTGGAAGGGGGAGCATGTTTAACCATCATTTAGCTGGTGAAAAACAGATGAGAAAGGGCAGCCCGTTTTCTGGGCTAAGTCTTGTATCTTGGCTTGAGTGGCAAAAAGCAGCAGCCTGAAAACCTGGCAGGATTCTGGCAAAGCTTGATGGTTCGTTACTACCTGTGAATGTGGTTGGACATAGCCTGATGTTGAAAAAGGAAACTTGTATATATTCAAGGGGCAACAAAGCAGGTTTGCTTAGCTGAGAATGTCCTGAAAGATTTGCCTCCAAAAGATTATACAAAAGTTATTTTAAATTGACTTCCTTCCCCCTAGTGTCCCAACTCGACTTCCCATTTTAATATATTGCTTTTTTAAAAAGAGGAACTAACAAGATGCATCTGCTATGATCAGACCCTGTGTCCTCTTTGTTTTATACCTTACCCTTTCTTTATGGTCATCTCTTGCTGTGTTTTCTCTCTTAGATTGTAAGCTCCTAGGGGCAGGAACATGCCCCTGTTTATTGTCTGAAAAACACCATGTTCATCTCTGGTTATTATTAATAATTATTTGTATTACAGTAGCATGCAAAGGCCCCAGCTGAGAGTAGATCCCCATTTTGCTAGCCCCTGTACATACATATTGAAAGATTCAGCCCCTGCCCTACAATCTGAATAGACTAGACAGGCAACAGGTGGAAGAAAGGAAATATTATCTACATTTCACAAATGGAGAACAGAGGCACAGAGAGATGAAGTGACTTACCCTAGGTCACACAAGAATTCTGTAGCAGAGCAGTTCTGGACTCAGCTCTTCTGAGCCCCTTTTTCTTTATGTGGCACAGTCTAAACAATAAATAGTTATGTGTGAGAGGACCGGGATTGGTTCACCGGCATGTCTGACTTGGCTTTCATCTCCCGCTGTGCACAGATAGGTTGCTACCACTCCAGGTTTGTTGTTGTAACTCCTCTGTTGATTTTTTTTCTAGCCCAACCTCCATGAATGCTGAGAACTATTTCACAGCATTCACTTACAAGAATGCATTAGCATTTCAACTGAGGGAAGCAGGGGTTATTTGGTGCTGTTTTAAGTACACACTAATGCCCGAGTTAGCCCTGGACTCCCTAAGCAGGGGAGTCTGCCCTCGTTAAATGTGGTGAGATGAAGCATTGCTTCTAGCGTGGTATGATCAGGCAAAACACCACGTCCTCAGCAGATGATGGCGTCATGTCCTTATCATGTATCCGTGCTGAGCTGGTGAAAGGTGCTGAGCTGGCAGTCTTGGAAACCAGGGTCCTCTCTTCACTGATGAGGTACAGCTGCAGCAGCCACGGTGAAGATTCCTCCATGTCGTCAGCCAATATGCTTTAACCCTGATGGGGCGGGATCACTTCTGGGGATGAGAATAATTAAGCCTCAGGCCCATTCTGCCTTGGGAAGGATAAAGAGGAAGATATTAAGTACGAGGATGGTTTTTCTGATGTGGTCACTCAGCCCCTAAGAACAGGACTGGGACCCATCAAGTCATTTCACACAGGCATTCCAGCAGTTGTCAAATAATGCCAGTCTGGGATAGAATTCAATCCAAGATTTTAAAGGCTGTATTCCATCACCAACTCGCATCCCCTGCATTTATTCAGACAATAGCCCAGCCATGTTCTTTGTTAATTTAATTTTATCTCTAGTCTCATGATACCTGGTACTTTCCTGAAATCATCAGCTCCTGGAGTAAAATGCTTACATGCGAACCCCAGCTTTTAATTTTAAAAAAAAACCCAGTACGTTTCTAGCTTTCATGGCTGCAGAGAAAAGCTTGAAAAATGTGACCTGACTGTAAAGTTAAGGTTCAGACAGCAGAAGCTCAAGAAGAAGAACCCAACAATAATTTTTCTCTCATGCTTTTTGAGCCAATCTCCTGATTTTTGAAGGCCTGGGGTTGGTCATATTGAAGTCATCATGCTCATTGCCTCAACAATGTTGTGTATTGACAGGATTATTCCTGCAAGTAACATATTTTG
Source organism: Lepidochelys olivacea (assembly GCF_965140295.1). Lineage (NCBI taxonomy): Eukaryota > Metazoa > Chordata > Testudines > Cheloniidae > Lepidochelys > Lepidochelys olivacea. The sequence goes on along the minus strand of NC_140418.1, from coordinate 95,975,040 downwards.
GGTTGGTCATTCGACCAGGAATGGTGACTATGATGGAGGTATTCAATGGTTACCAATCAGGGTAGATGGGCAAAATGCTAGATCTCCCATCGGACATTGATGCAAAGCCTTCTAATGTTAAATCCAAAGAGGTTCACAAATGTTTTATGCCAGATCCAGGTCACATGGGCTCACAGGCCCTGAAGTTTGAAATCTTTGTGGGTGCACACAGGGAAGGGTTAGGGTCAATGCCTTTGTGCTCTGCCTGCCTGAATCTACTTATAACGCATCAGCTTCTGTGCACACTAAGTGTGAGCTCATCGGGGGACTAGAAGTGGGGCTAGTGGCACTGCTGGAGAATACCATTTGGCCTTTCCAGGCTCAAAGGTGGGAGAGAGCAAGTGGGCACCGTGGTGGGGTGTTTACCCCACACTGGCATACAAGAGGTTACTAAAACCCTAGGGAGGCTGCACGGGAAACAGCCAATAGGAGAGAGACAGCGAGGAGTAGTCAATCAGGGCTCAGGAGTCTCACAGAAAAGGAGCTGCAGGCAGAGCAGAGGTTGGTTGCTGCTGGGAGCACAAGGGGTGAGAACTGTGTCCCTAGAAGGCTGAAAGAAAGCTAGCAGCATGGACAGGTCAGTTGCTGGCAGGGACCAGGGGAACAAGGGAGAGCTCCTGGCTGACTCCAGGGACTGAGCAGCTGAGGGCCCTGAGGTAAGGGGGAAGGAGGAGCTGGGGCCATGGGGAAATGGTCTAGGGAATCGTAACAGCAGTGAGAGGAGTGAGAGGAGCAGCAGGAGGCTGCTCTACACAGGGACCCTGGGCTGGGACCTGTAGTAGTAGGCAGGCCCGGGTCCCTCCAACTCACCACTGGGGAAGTGGCAGGATTTGGACTGCAATACTAACCGCCAGAAGCGGGAAACATGGATGGTGACACGGCCGGGGGTTGAGCTACGAAGAGGACACTGCAGTTCCTGGGGCCATGGGAAGGGCTGCCTGCAGACAGAGCAACAGAGTGCAAACCATGGATGGGAGGGCATTGGCGTAGAGCTAATCCCCAGGAGAAGGCACCAGACTCGTGGTGAGTGATGCGCCCCCTGACAGGCACAGTCTAAACGCATTGGCCAAGCACAGCCACAAAGTGTGCTCGTGGACAGCCAGCTAGCACCAAAAACTTCCCAGTCAGAGGTTCACAGACATGAACAGAACTAGTCTGGGCTGCTGCTGGTTCAGTCACCGCCGTCCTCACTCAACATCAGTGGGAATCTCTAGAGTAAACTAGCAATGACACTGCTGGCATCTGTACACTGATTTTCCTCCTACACTAGGATTACCATCCCCAGTGCCCTGGGGACATCCCGAGACACTATGGAACCATTGGTCAGGAGGCACCTTGGAAGCACAGGGACACCACAAAGATGGTCCTGGCTTCCAATAAAGCTCAGGAGAGCTGTGCATTTTCAGTGCTGAACCCCTCTCCTGGTAGACTGGCGGGTGGGGCAACCCACTGCTTCCAAAGAAGAATTGGTCCAAAACAACATTTGTCCAAAGATACTGAGGGTACGTCAACACTGCCATAAAAAACCTCTGGGTACCGAGTCTCAGAGTCAACTGACCTGGGCTCAGGGTGCTATAAAGTAGCAGTGTAAACATTCAGGCTTGGGCTGCAGCCTACATTCTGAGACCCCAGGAGGGTCTCAGACCCCAGGGTCCACCCCGAGCCCGAATATCTATGCTGCAATGTTATAGCCCCGCAACTCAAGCCCTGCAAGCCTGAGTTAGCTGACCTTGGCCAGTTGTGCTCTTTTATTACAGTACAGACATACCCTGAATTTCCTGTCTCCTCTTATTATTGTATTGTATTACAATAGGTCCCAGAGGCCCCACCAAATATCAGGGCCCCATTGTGCTCGGCACCATACATACGCATAGCAAGAAACTGCCCCTGCCCCAAAGAGCTTACAATAGACAAGTCACAGAGTTGCATGGGAAACTGAGGCACAGAGAGGTGAAGTGACTTGCCCAAGATCACACAGCAGGTCAGTGGCAAAGCTGGGAATAGAAACCACATTGCTTGCCTCCTCTCATTCCTTATCCTCTTGACCATACTATTTCCCATGGAAATAACCCCTACAGGAAACAATTTAGTCCTAGGACATTGCCATATTGTTATAATTTTATGACCTCAATGTAGGCAACATTCCTGAACTGCTTTACTTAATATCGCCCCCTCAGATTACTATGGATGTTAGTTTCACCAGCCACATGCTCCGAAGCCATGAAGAGTTTATGCTTACAAACGGAGAGCCATGCCAAAGAACCACCAATTTTGTCAATAAAGGGCCGGATTTCTAATGGTTAATAGAGTAACATCTCACCAGCTGACTGAGGGAGAACAAAGCAAATACTATATAAATAATGCTTCTTTCTTCTGCTCTCTCTCCAGAAAAAGAAATGCAAATCTTGTTTGCCTTAATGTTTATGGAGGGTGGAGGCCTGGATAGAGTCAACACAGTAGCCAGAATAAGTAGCAGGAGGAATGTCAGCCATCCATTTTGTACACACTGGAGGGCAGGCAGTCATGTTAAGTAGAAGTGGCTTCATTTTATTTTAACTTAATCTTGTCAGTGTTTAACGTGGCTGTCACAAGGAGAGCAAAGCACCTTGAACAGAGGCTACACCAAGGCCATCTGCAGGTAGGACAAAAACAATTCTTCTTCCTATCTGTCAGTGAGTAGAGTGTCACCGTCCCTGGAGCCCATGAAATACAATGGGTGGTGGCTGTAGTGTGGCCCTACTGTGTAGACATTAAGCCTGTTACCTTCTGAGTGCACATTTTTACATATTTACCTTTCTTAATACAAAATGCATTCCAGATTTGCAAAGGGAAAATCTTTTTGGTACACTGAGGGCCCGACTCTGCTCACTCAGATTTACACCTGTGTAACTCAGCCGATCTGATGGGAGTTACTCCGAATTTACAGTCCTGAAAGTGAACCCAGAACTGGATCCTGTCTCTCCTGGCCAATACTATTGGCATTCTCAACATGAGAAAATACATGTGAGCAGCTCTAAGACAGGCAGTGAAAGAATAATGCCATTTAGGAATGATCCAGGCAAGATAGCAAGCACATCGTTTACCAAAGGCAACCCTGAACACAGTAATGTTTTTGTGACTGCCTTGTAATCTAAGGAAGAAGCAGATCATTTAGTCTATGCCACTCAGATGAACTCTGTTTTGAAATCTGATTGGGTGAGACAGCGCAGCCCTAGTCTTTAAAAAGTGCATGATCTTGGCTCCAAGATTTCCAAAGCCAGAGATTAGTGATTTTGGATGACTCAGTTTTTTGGGTCTGAACTTGAGACACATTAAGGGACCTCATTTACAGGGGAGGGTGTTCAGCGCCTTCTGAAAACCAGGCCCCTTCAGGCTGGGCACCCAAAACCACGAACCACTTTTGAAAACAGGGCTCCAAGTCAGATGGGGACAGTGCACCTGACTTTTAAAACTTGATAGACTGGTAATCACTCCTAATTAGTGTGGTTGTTTCTCAAAGACAGTTGGTAGCCTAGAACTAAAGATAGCAAAGCCACCCAATGAAGAAAGTACTGAAGATGAATGGTGACTCATAGGCAAGAAATTGATTATTACAGAAAACGTTTAAAACCTTGGTGAATTACAATGTTCTTGCTCGACAGCTCATGCTCCTTTTTGTGCAGACTCTTGTAAAGCGGATGTAATCAGCTGAGGATAATCAAGACTTTGTGTTGCTTCTGAAAGATTTGCTTCTCGTGCCGTGCCACATTAGCCAGGGAAACGCAGAAGACAGCAAGCGTGTCATCTGTCTCCCTCCTTCTAAGGGTGAAATTCTCTGGTGCGGCAACAAAACAACACTCAGATGAATGCCAGGAAACCAAAAGACCCAAAGGCCTCAAAAGAAAGAGTGACAGGTGCTAAAAAAGTCACTTTCAATGCAGCAGGAAGAGAAGAAAGGGCCGCCTCTAAATCTAAGCCAGTAAGACATGGTGCATTTATTAATTAAGCAATAGGGATCAATACCCAAGACATTTCTTGTGGATTAATGTCCAGCTGGGAGGAGCTGACAGCCTGAGGGACATGAACACCAATCTGTCATTAATCCCCAGGAAATGCTCTCTGCCAAGGTCATTAAGTGCCTGGATTTATTTTATGGGTGATAATGACAATAATCATACTTCCTCCCTTAACCCCACCCCAGGAGAAGTGCTTATAGAGCTATGCAACAGCAGCAAATCAAATACAGTATAGGGTACACATGAATACAGACTGCCCTCTTCAAATACAAATGCTCAACATGTGTGTGTGTGTGTGTGTCCTATTTAATATCAGCGAGGAAAAGGCATTCAGTTACTGTGGTGCTGGGGCCCATGTAAGAACCTAGATTAGCAAGGTGATGTATCCTTGCCCAGAGATGCAGGGCATTCACTGCCCCCATTAACACTCACTGTGGGTGGCTGGGATGTGCAGTGGGATGTGTGGGGTTGGCTGGGGTTTGCCTGTTTGGTTAAAGGGTTCAATTGGTATTTTTGTTATCTTCACTTTGGGGCAGGCCAAGGGTTTGAGCTGCTGGGGCAGGATGGGTGGCTAGCGGCTCAGTGAGTGTGTCACAAAATTCCATTTGGGGAAGAGTCCAAGACGGACGCCATGGACCAGACGCTCCTGCAGCTGGTGTCATGACACTGGCATGTCTCTTCACTCAGACATCCACACACACTTACTTCTTGGTCCGTATATTCCCCTTAAGTCCCCAGATGCTCCTGCTGCTGGCGGTTACTCACCTTCCAAGCTTCAGATGGGCATAGAAACCACAAGAGCTTCAGAAGCCACAACTTCTAACCCAGCCACTGTCAGCCTGAGGGGACTTCTAGCCGCCCAGAGACTCACTAAGGAATTTAAGGTACTGTGATTATTGCTGTAGAGATGCTCCTAATCAGAGCCTCTTAAGAGCAAGGCTCCAGTGACCCTTCTGCTGTGTCCTATAGCTGTAACCATCCCCCTCAAGCAGACACCAGGAGGCTTCAGAACATGAGCAAAAGAGGCTAAAAAGAGGCTGCTAAAAGCATCTTTTCCAAGGTCCTATTAATGGGCACAAACTGTAAAACGGAGCCTGGGGCCCTGTTGCCCAATGCAACCTCCACAATTCCCAGCCCTCTGCAGGCCCACAGCCTTTGCTCCCCCACCCCACACACACCCACACCCACACCCACACCCACACCCACACACACACCCACACACACACACACACACACGCAGGTGATCATCCCCCACAGGCAGTGGGACAAAGCCCAGTGGTTTTGATTAGCCCCACCCCTGTCAGGCTGGCCCCGACTGCAGAGGTTCGAAGCTGTGCTGTAGAGCTCCTTAACCTCGCTAGCATGGTTAACAGAGACATCCGCATGCGCCCCTTTCCTGGGGACCATGCTCAGTCCTGGAGTGAATCCCTGAAGGAGAGCCAGTCAGACTCTCTTTATCATCCCACCTACCCTTTGAAACTGGCCTCCGCTAACATGATTAGCCCTGGGATTAAATCCATTTGACTCATGGCACGAATCGATGATGATGTGTTTAACTCCCCTACCTGTTTAAGGCAGCTGCTAGCAGTGGGCTGGCCATCGACTCTGTCGTCCAGACACAGCCACTGTTTTCGGGCTCAGGTAAAACGTATAATGCCTAATACTGGGGCTCAGGCATTTTCTGTTGGAGACAGTTCCAGGATGTACAGTATAGCTAGAGATGCCGGCTAATAGTCTGACAGTGGATAGCTCCCATCTAAGCCACAGAGTGTATTAAAGGACTGCCTAGTTAAACAAACAAAGCCCGAAGGAGCCCTTAGAAAAGTGCTACAGTAGGAGTGGAGATGTTAACCACAGCGTCTGGGACAAATTCCAACTCAGACAATGACATTCTAGCTAAATTCCCCTCGCCCAGGGCAGGGAGTAAGGGGAGCTGGGGTCTGTTCCCAGCTCAGCTACTGTGACCGTCTGTGCAACGTTGTCAAATGACAGCATCTCAGCTATAAAACAGGGATACTGACACCGGTACCTGCCTCATGGGGATGGAGTGAGGCTAAGCTCAGTAACAGTCATAAGGTGCTTTGAGATCCCCTTATAGCAAACAAAATAAGGCTGTATTTGGATGCTTGTAAGTCAAATGCAGGCTATGTGAATACAGATAGTTCAATATGGCTGTGAATATAGTGTTGTTCTTCAGTTCCAGCCCTAAAATGTTGTGTATTGTTGCTGCCTTCAATTCCAGAGGTGGCTGTGTTGCAGTGGTAGGTGAAGTGATCCCTTATCTGCCTCACAGGGACATTGCAAAGCTTAATTAGTTCACCTTTGTAAAGTGCTTTGAGATCCTTTGATGAAAGATGCTGAAGAATGGTGAAGGCTACCGCAGTGTCTGCAGGCCCCATTGTACTGAGCCGTGCACACGCCCACAGTCAGCCACTCCCTGTCCTGACGAGCTGACCAGTGTGTGGGTATGAAAGGCGGCCTGGAGCGTTGTTGTCTTGCTCATGTATCTTAGCACCTGGTAAAGCATGATTTGACTTGTAGAACCGAGCCACTATGAAAAACAAGTCAAGACTCCAGATCTCTCGTCACAAGCCCATCACCATCATCAATGAGAAGGTACGTGTTCTGTCCGCCTAGCACAAGGTCTCTCCGATGACATGCTCAGGGCAGTTTTCTCTTGGACATTCCTGGGGCTGAGGAGAATGGTGACATCCCCTCAATTAGCAATGAAGACTGAATACTCTATGCCAATAACAGTGGGACACACCACAGAGGAGTTGCCCTGTCTAGGAACTGTTCCAAGAGCTTTGAAGATCTGGACTGGGCTGGGCTCAGGCCTCTTTCAGTGACTAGGATACGTGCATGTTTCAGGTACCAGTGGTCTATATATGATAGATCCAAAGAGTTCAGCACCCAATGTGCACTGATTCTGGTGCCTAAATGGAACCTGAGCTTATTTGAAAATTTTGCCCTTTGGGCCTGATCCAAACCCCACTGACATCAATGGGGTTTGTATCAAACCTATAGGAATGCGTCTTTTCTAGCTGAAGAGGTGTGGTCCCAATTTGAGTAGGCTAACACCAGCTAAAATCCTAGTGAAGACCAGGGAGTTGGTAGTGTTTCACATATTAGTGGGTTGAGTTAAAGACTATGCAAGATCCTAGATCTAGCACTAGGATTTTACCTCATGTTAGTTACCGTGTGTTAGCTAACTTGAGTTAAGAACACACCTTGTTTCTGAGTGAAGACAAGGCCTTCATGTCTGATTTTCAGTGGTGCTGAGCCCATAACTCCTGCTTTGGGTCAGGCCTTTGCTGTTCAGAATAGCCGCCATTGCTACGCTCATGGATAAAACTACAAGGGTTGTGATTAGTCCTCGCATTGCTTGGAACAGACTGATCATCTGGGCTTAGAAAGAACATGCTTCCTCCAGGCTCGCTTATTGTACAGGTGGCCAGAGCATTCCTAGTTTCCCCTGCTTTCCTCCAAAGTATGCATCCATCACTGGCCACTGTCAGCAACAGGATGCCTGCCTGGATGGCTCACTGATCCTGTCTGGGATGGCAGTGCCTAGGATGCTCTTATTTGTGTGGTTTATCTTCCCCATTCCATCCAGCTGCACGCCGTGTCCCCAGTTTGTGCTATTTGTTGTACCCACTGGATACAACATTACTCAGGAAGCCAGGAGAGGGGGTAGAGAGCTCTCTACCAGGGAGGCTAGCAGTGATGTGCTCCTAAGAGACAGCATATATCAGCCTCATGACACGTTCACCCTCGTGTGACCTGGGGCCTGCAATTCAGCTGCTGTGCCTGAACTGAGGGATTGCTATTTGTCAGCTAAGCAGTCCTGGGCGAGGGGGGGAACGGGATGAGGAATAATGGTGACCAGCCAGGTCAGTCCTGTCAAAGAGGAGTCTTGCCATTAACAGCAAAGACCTCTGCATCAGGCCCACAATTGATTAGTTTGTACTGAAACCATTTTGCTTCACTAGAAACAGAGTTACGCCATATCTGGGTCTCACACAGTTTCTACCATGTAAGAATCTATAAACCACAAGTTGAAAAAGACTTGGATTAATTTAAATGGAAGGGATGTTATCAAACAGTGGGACTTCAGAGCTGATCAAGGGTTTACCACAGTACCAAGTAGGGAGAGGAATTACTTAGGCAGGAACACGAAGTAATGAGATGAAATTAAGAAAGAGAGTATCTAGGCTGCGTATTGGAAAAACCTTCCTGGCAGGGAGCTGCATTAGGGGGTGGACTTGTCTCCTTGGGGAAGTACTGAAAGCCTCATTGCTAGGTCATGGGTCTAGCACTGGAAATGTCCTGTAGGGACCAATCCTGCATTGGCCAGGAGATGAGCTGATCTCTCTGATCCCAGCATTCTGACATGAAATGAGCCATCTGCATCTCCAGAGATGACTCTGCCCACACACAGCACTAAGAATCCATTTAATAATTGATGCAACAATCAATATCGAAGCATTTTTTCAATGAAACTCTTCCTATGGGATATTTCTCTGTTCTGCTCCTAGAGTCTGTTGAAAAGTGGGAAAACCCATCTTCCTTTAGTAAATAAAGAGCCCAGGCAGCATCCTGCTAACTGAGCATTAGTGTCCCACACAGGCTGGGGCTGGAGTACAAGAACAGCCTGTCTTTGCAGCATGGCTTTCAAGCTCAGCACACTTAGCAAGGGCCCCTACCTCCTCCAAACGGGGCTGCCTGAGCAAGGGAAGGTGTAAATCCGAGGTTAGGCAGAGGGAATCTTAACCTAACCCACCAAGACAAAACACTAAGTGGAGTGGGGGAGAGTGTCTGTGGATAGTGGAGAATAAAGATCATTAGGGTCTGCCCAGACGTGAACTCTATTTAGAGCAGTGGTCCCCAAACTGGGGGGCATACTTCCCCTCCCCCCCAGGGGGGCACAGAGGAATGTTCAGAGGGGCAAGCCCCCAAGGGGAGGGGGGAGCACCCCACTGCCCCGCCCCTGGCCACAGCTCTGCCCTCATTCCCTCTTTGCCCCCCAGGCCAGTTCCGCCTCTAGCCCCAGCTCCCCACTCCCCCATCCCCAGTTCTGCCCCAGCTCCGCCCAAGCTCCTCTGCTGAGCCAATTATGCAGTAGTTGGGGGGGGGGGACAGATTCCACTACTGTAAGGGGAGGGTGCGACAGGAAAAGTTTGGGCACCGTTGCCTTAGAGATTGCTGCGCTGAGAGCTGCTGTTTAAGGCTCGTCACATTTCCAGGGCCACCTCCCACACTAAGGGGAAATTCCACTGAAGAAATTCCCTCCTCCAGGGAATGCAGATGGCTGTGCTGGTGGAGCTGCATACAAAAATGCCACCCTCTCTCCCTGCAGTCTGCCTTTGCAGGCTTGCAACCCAATAATATTCACAGCCTAGTCTGTGTGTCTCTCACTTCCCTCCCTTCTAGCCAGGAACAAAGAGAGAAGGCTTAGCAGCAGAAGGGCCAGACCAGCTGGGCAGGGTTCTGCCCCATCGTGTTCCATATGTGCTGAAATACCTAGGCATGTTGGGGGGGAATTTAAAGTAACAGTTCCAGTTTTAACTCTCCCATTCTTTGCTAACTTGAAGTTATACCCTTGCATTTTCAAAGAGTCACACTGGGTACATCGATACTGCAGCTGGGAGCATGCTTCCCTGCTCAGACATGGACTTGGACACACACACACACACCGATGCAATTTGCTCAAGCTAGCGTACTAAACGTAACAGTGTAGTTGGGGGTATCACAGGCAGTGGCTCAGGCTAAGTGCATGTGCGCATAGCTGGGGTTCTGGGTGGATTTGTCCTCAGGTAGCTAGCCCAAGTCTCCCCCGTGCTACCCCAGCTACACTGCTATTTTTTGCGTGCTAGCTTGAGCAGAGCTAGTGCACCTGCCTAGCCTACCCAAGTAGGGGAGCACGCTCCCAGCTGCAGTGTAGACGCACCCACAGGCGTTTAGCAAAACCTCTAGATTTTCAAAGCTCAATGCATGTGAACAAGTCTTTGAAAATTTGGCTTATAATGGTCTAAGATGATGCCTTCCCCTGTGTTCCTAACCAGGGCCAAAGTACAGCCAGGTACTGAAGAATCTATCTCAGGCTTTATGACACCCAACATATGTTGGGGCAGGACTTGGGAGTCAGCATGGGATAGAAGTCCTACTAGAGAGGACAGGTTCACAGAACTTCCCCATCTACCACAATAGTATAGTGGCTGCCCCCAAGGCGGTTAAAATATGGTTTGATATTCCAGTGCAGACCTAAGCAGGTTTTAACCATGTGTCCGAATTGGGCAAAAGCCCTGGATATATCTTAGCATTTACTGATGCTGGGGAACCAGAACCACATTTTGTGTTGTGGGGACAACTGTATTGTGAGCCAGCACTCTGACCCAGTTCCATTAATGTGTGTGTGTGGGTTAATTCTTGACTCCCAGTAATTGGAGTCAACCCTCACTGACTTGCCTGGACGTTGCCTGGTTAAACCTCGTAGCTCTTTGAAAATGTAGAGATTCACATTGTTGGAACAGAATTTATTGTGGTTCAATTGTAACACACAACAGTGTGTGTGTTTGTACAGGGTCTAAAACCATGGGGCCCCAATCCTGCCTAAGGGTGCTGGGCGTGACCGTAATACAAATAAATTAATTAAATCATATTATAGCATTAGGTCTTTGTTACAGAGTCCAGTCTCGTCGGCAATACCGAAAGAGAAATCCTCTTGTGGCAGAGTGGAAGGGCTGCTAAGGGAATATTTACCGACCAAACGCACCAACGTTACTCTTATGAGCCTGCAAAATGTGCCAGTCTCACTATTGCTTTAAGTGAAGAAAGAAAACACTTGGTCAAGCAAGTCACTCCTCCTCGGTATAAGTTAGTTGTCAACGTCACCATTGGAAACAAAAGCAAAGATGAGACTGTGGATATAGTGGTGGCTAGCCAGTGTCTGTGGGACCCTCATTCAGATAACTTCACATCCTCCCAGTATGTGAATGAGACACTTTATTGTGTTGTTTTGGTTCATGCTGTTTATTTCGAGTAACAATCCAAATACATCTCCTTCGCATAGGAAGAGCTTAGGTATGTTATTAGCTACAAGTAAAGAGAGACACTCAGACACGGGTGTTTGATGACAAACTTGGAACTATGCCATAGCTACAGCATACACAGTGGGAAGAAACTCTAAAACAGAATAAAAATGCTAATTGACAGATGAATTTAAAGATGTGGAGAGAGACTATGTGCGCCATACATCACATGTACACTTATGTGTACAAGATGCCTTATCATATCCTATAACAATACCTGGCTCTTACATAGTGCTTTTCACCGGTCTGCCTCAAAGTGCTTTACAAAGCTAAGTATCCTCGTATCACTGGATGTATTTTTACCTAGCAGCTTCTATGCACTGCCCCTTTCTCCCCCCACAATGCTAGAGCATTCCAGAACAGCCCTGTGGAAAACCCAAACATTACTCCAGATATGAGGCAGTGTTCCTGGGAAGTTCACAAAGTCAGTTCTGGCAGCCCTCTGCCTATGGAAAAGTCAGGCATTCACCATGAAATAGCTTTTCTACCTTGAAAGTAGCTTCCATTTCATAAACAACAGAGATTATCAAATGCTTGGGAGCAAGAAAAGCAAATAATCATCATCCCTGAGAAACTGAGGTTTAACAGCAGCTAGAACATCATGCACACACTTTCTCAAATAGATTTTTAGGATACATTTTTATTCTCCATGTGAAGTGTTGTACACAAATGATAAAGGATTTTACATTTTTTGGGTATACAGTGCAAACCCATACCAGTGCATCAATACATCATGAGGCAAGGCTCCATAAATGCACAGTGACCAGAAGTACTAGAGTATGTCTAACTGCATTGTAAACCTGGGTCTCCGGGACCCAGGCTCGTGGACTCAGTGTTTCCAAGCCCGTGTTTGAGCATCCACACTGCTTTGTAAACCTGGGTTTACAATTGCTGGATCCAGGTCTCATAGCTGTGTTAACGCATCCATACTATTACACTACACAGACCTTCGGTTTGACCTATGTTCACACTGCAAAATGAGAGGGCTTGGACTTGAGTCACAACAGGAGTCAGGCTCTGACCCACCGCCCTAGGAAGGTCCTAGGACCTGTGTCCTGATTGCTTGCTGACTTGAATCTGACTGATTTGGAATGGGCTCAGGTTCAAACCTGCATCAAAGCCTGGTCTTTTGTGCAGTGTAGACATACACTTAATGTCCCTTATGGCAATAACCTCTGGATTAAGAGTTCCCAATAGTGCACAGTGACATGATAGACCCAAATGGCTTTCAGGGTGTTAGTGCCATGACAATGATGCACAGATCGGAGCAGAGTTACTTACCTTCTACTTTTTAATTACAAAATGAAAGTGATGACACAAAAAAATGAGGTAAAAGTAATGTTAAATGTCTCTTTCATGAAACTCTGAGTTACTGCTTCCACTATCATTCTTCTCTTTCCTGGCTGTGCCAAGTTATTGTAGCAAGTATGGTTTGTCAGCTAGCCTGTAGGGATTTCTAAAATAATATATTAAGAATTATATTAAAGACACTGTATAAAATATTTTATACAAAAACATATGAAAATATATGCACGAGAAACCCAAACTGGTCAAAGGACAAGTTCAAATTGATGTTTGCATAGGAAACAGCAAACAGGTGCATGCTTGGTCTGCACTTCTTTTCAGAGGAAGCAGGTCTGGAACACACTGCTAAAATACAAAATAGGAATCCTCTTTGAGTCCTATGGCTTTCAAACATCTAGTCATATCTTCATTAAATGCTACTGAGCCACAAATCAGCACAAATGGCTTTCTTCTACAGGAATTTATCATTTTCTTAATCAAGTTCTCAGTTATACGGCCAGTGTGTGTGTTTTCTTGATAGCTCCAAGGAAGTTTTTCCAGGGAAGATTCCTGGAAAAGCAAAAAGTTTACACTGTATCAAGTTATTTTAGAAAAAAAGGATGATTAATACTTTAAAGAGTTAATGCTTAGACCAAACATCCGACCTCCCTTGACAGTGTTTCATCTGAAAGTTTACCCTTCAGGAATGCATCAAGGTGGTTTCTTCCAGGTCAATAATTGATGTAAATGAACCACTGCCACAGCTGTGCTTTTCCAGGACAATGCAAATCACAAAGCCCAGGATGAATCAAGTGTGAGCTGGGAACAAAGCATTCTCTGTCAAGGGGATCTGGCTGTGGAACAATCTTTCAGAGGAGATCAGGCAAATCCAGAATCTGACCATTTTTAGGAAATGTTGCAAAACATTCCTCTTTGAGTCAGCCTTCCCATCAGAAGTGACACTCACAATATGAAAACCTCCCTCTATTCCCAACCCCCTAGCCCCCCTCTGCAAAAATAAAACCCTACCCCAAGCAGAGTTTTGACCCTGAAAAGGGAGAAATGCCAGATATTCCATGAAGTCCACTAGGGCCTTTGCTATTGTTATTGATTTTATGTGAAAGGTGCTCACATACTACCATGATGGGCAACCATATAAAACTGATTGATAAGTAGACAGATAGAATTATGAAAAGGAAGCTGAACAACTTGGTGTTTAGAACAAACCTCTTATGAGAGGAAATCACAATGAGACAAGATAAGAGAAAAAAAAGTATGGACTGCCATGTATTGATTAGTGTCAAACAGGCACCACTGTCCTGTACAGGATGGAATTTCAAGACCTCCTCAACGTTTGTGACCATCTTATTCTTTGGTGGCTGCCCTGCAAAAAGGTTTTTAGGAGCAGAAGGTCATAAGTTCTACTCCCCATTGCCCAAACTGGCTAAATGTGGGACCCAAAGTTCCACAATGAGGGACACAAAAAATTATACATGCAGGAAACTTAAAATGCTGTGTGATTCACACTGTTAGCATAAACAACTTTCTACAATCTGAATGCAATGAATCTTTATTTCTGATGTTAATAATTTTCAACAATAAAAGTGAGGGAACACCAGATTTGTGTGGAATGTACATAAATTTGAGACTAAATGAGCTGCGCCCCTAAAAATGAAGGCTACTTTAGAGGTAGGCTCTTGTCCATGAATTTGGTATAGTTAGCAACTTTAAGTATGTGGCCCCAACATTTTTACACATAAACGTGACATTGGCTTCATCAGAGGACTCCAGCGTGAGATGAGTTGATGAATAGCTGGGTGGATACATGCTGTAAGGTGAGACACCAAGCTAGCAGTGAACATTTGTGATGACTGAAACTAGCTAATGAATGTGAGCAGCGAATGAAAGGAGCTAACAAATCAATGCATGGGTGCTGAAAAAAGAAGATCCTGTGGGTGCAGTTTGTTTATTGTGAGTTTCACAGGGAGCTGAGAGTTTTATAAATACAATTTTTCAGATGCAGCAATGATCAATTTGGAGGGGGAAAATATTCCATGGTGGACACAGGGCAATGGGAGCTTCCTAACAGAACCTTTGTGAAGACAGGTCAACTAATGAGTGATACAGTTGAAAGTCTGCTAGTTAGTATGAACAGGATTTAAGAACATGTTATCGGACAGATGCTACTGGATCAACACATGGCCTTGTCCACTGGTAAGCAATCAACTTAGATAACACTGAGGCAAAAGCAGAGAAGGCAGAGAGTTGTTCACCACAGAGAACCCAGGGATGAGTGTATATATATCAGAATGTTACCTGGCTAAGGACGTAACATGTTCTGACGTTCCAGTATCGAGACTGATCTTGGAGAAGAGGTTTCAAGTAAATATTTTCAAAAGTCTGGAAGCAACCAACCAGGGTTATAAAGGTTTCATCATCTTCATTTTCTGTTATGTACTGGAGGATGGGGAGCATTGGTGCTATGCCAGTACCAGAGGCAAGCATAAGAAGTTCTCCATACTAGAAATTAAGTGGAGGATTTTGATTGGATTATAGTAATTGGAAATGGAAAAACCTATTAGATTACTCCATTCCTCTGAAAGGGTGCGATAGCAGGCCTATAATATCAGATATGTTCTCTCATGGGGGACTGTGTCAGGTACATTTACGCACAAAATTTAGTTTTTTCAAAGGCAAGATTTTACAAAACCCAAGCTCAACAGAAACATTTTCAGGATTTAAAAAAAAAATCAAATGAAAACGATTTTTTCTTGGATATGAACATACCCCTGAGTTTTAACCTTGATTTCAGCTAAAACATGTTGAGCCTCAGTTCAGCTGCACCCCTTGCCAATACCCCTTATCAGCAGTGGTTTATATTTCCATTGTAGACATGCCCTGAGATAAAGATGAAAGCACTCAGATCACATGTTGTAGATTGTGGTTTGGACCGCTGCAGGAAGGAACTCTTTCCTTCTCTGTACAACTGTTTGGTGCATTATGGAAGTTCTCTACCTTCCTCAGCAGCAGTGGACATTCCAAACAAATAATAGTAATACTTACCACTTTTTATCCACAGAGCTCAAAGCACATACAAAAGATGGGTGAGCATTATAATCCCCAATTTATAGATTAGGAAGTTCAGGCATGAGGAGGGCTTGATTTTCAGAAGAGCTGAAGGACCTCAGCTACTTGCCCGAGTTCGCACAGCATGTCACGAGAACCCTGGTCTCCGGATTCCCAGTCTGGTGGCCTGCCCCCTTTAGCCATGGCTAGGAACTGGATATCGGACTGGATGAACTACCAGGTCAGATCTGATAATGGCAAATCCTACGAATCCATACAAAATCAGATGAAGTGCTCACAGCCAAATGAATCACTCTCATTCAAGAGCTGGATTGAGGACATCTGAGCTGTATCCCAACAGAAAAGTTAGTGGCCTGTGGAAATCAAAGCCCAAAGCTCCATTAGACTGAGAATAGATTTGCAAACTAAAGGGCCCACTCCAACTCCTATTGACTTCAGTGGAAATTGGATCCGATCTTTTATGAACAAATCTATCCTAAGTGCTATGAAACTTTCAGCTTCCTTTTATACAGGCCACTGATTTATACAGTATACTAATTCTTTGGAACTGCTATCAGTGGGAGCCAGGGGTGCTTAGCACCGCTCAAACCAGGTCCTATAGATGCCTAGGGTACCAGTAAGGCTGGTTCCCCGTGGTACAGTTTGCAAAACCTATTCTAATTTATGAATTGGTAAATTAGCTGAGCAGGCTAGAAGCAGGGTACAGAGATAGTGTTTTGGGACTATTTTGCGATATATTTTGACTGTCCAGTTTATTGTGAATGACCTATTTAAATTGCTGAGCTATATCCACTTTTAAAGTAAGATAAGTTTTGTTGTATTTTGGTAACAAATAGCTCTGAATGCAAAAATAAAAGGGAATTTTATTTTCAGGTGTTAGCAGAACTCATAAAATATTTTCCATCTATTATCATTATTCATAAATAATACAAATAATAACAAACAGTTTGAGCTTCTATGGTGACTTTCACCCAAGGGTCAGAATGTGTTTTATGAGCTGTATTTACAGGGATGATTCACCCTCTGTTAGGATGCAGTCACCTCTGGCAATCCAGCATAAACTTGATCCACGAGTTCTGAAGGAGAAGTGAAGAATAACTTTCCCAACTGAAACAGCAGGGGGGATTTCAGGAGGCAGAATCTAATTGCTCTACCTGGAATTTGGCCAGATCCCTGGGGTTTTCACACTCCTACGTTGCAAGTGCCATGGGATCTCTAACAACCAGAGCCACAATTCTACATCTCATCAAAAAGGTGGGGATTAAGTAACAGTCCCTATGTTTGTGGGAAATCTCTCCAAAATTTGATATAGTCATTTTTGCTGGGGGTTTGGCATCCATACATGGGATCACTATTTGCAGCATCATGGACATAAAACTGCACACCTCACTGAAGTCTGCATAATCTGATGATACGTCATGGGCCGCATAAATATATCAAATGCTTGAGATCTGGCCCTGGGACCAGGAGTTTGACACCTCTGCTCTGGTCAAACTTGGTCTTGAAACATCAATGTAGTTCAAAGTGATGCAAAACAAATTTGCACTAATTTTTGGTGATAACTCTGACCAGGTTTCTTCGTTTCAACACTAATAAAAAGGATGGTCAGCAACCCTTGCTAGTGTTTTATAATCTCCCTCCTCCTTACATATTTTGCATTCTAACAAGATTCATTTACTCCAATCAACTTCAAATGCTGTAGCACTGTACAGTAAATGTGTAAATCCTTCAAATAATCAAAATAGTAATCTAATTGACAATCTCCCTTTGGTACATTACACAAAGTGAGCTGCCATGTGCTGAGCCATTCTGTATTTTTTATATAACTAACCTGATTAGGGCTATATGGGAAGCCTCCAAATGGCCCTCGCCAAAAGACTGTGTCTCCTTCAATCCAGGATTTTACATATTGTGACATTAGCCCAGCCTCATAGCACTATTTAAAAAAATCACACAAAAGGAAAGAATAATTATACTTTGCTGGAAAGTTTCCCAGCTTAAAGTTAATTACAAAATTATCTCTGTTTAAACAAAAGGGGGGGAAACATTTCAGGGGTTTAAAAAATGACTGTTCTATTTGCAAAATAATATAAACTTGTAACAGTAGCAAAGTCATTTAACTGAAATGATACTGGATTAAATCCAGCTTGAATATAATGTAAACACAATACACACTTATGAAGCCTACGCTTTCTGAAGCTACGAAAGCCTATCAGAACTCTCATTTACAAAGCACACAAAGAAGAACTCCTCACAGTCAAAAGCACAGCAAGCTTTCCTGTGTTCTCCAGAGCTCAGAACACAGCCACGTAACATGGTTATTAAATGACTGGGAGCTGGAAGTGCATTCTGGGTATTGATATTCAAATGAACACCACATATTGTATACTTTGTTTCAGATCTCCCAGATGCTACAATGGCACAGCAAGTAACTACTGAACCAGAGTCAGGTTTCCCATCTGAAATGTTAAAATGGGTATTTTTAGTACAGATCATCTGAATGTGAAAGGATGCTCTGAGATTTTACAAAAATATTGACATGGACCTCACTAAAAAAGGCATTCACAAAAACTGCTCTTTTTCCTAACGGGTACAAAACCACTGTGAAAACACTGTTATTTTGTTACTGACAGGAGTCAGAGCTTGCCTGCAATAGAGGAGGACACAAAGGGAAACGCTAAAACCATGGGATCATCCAGTTAGTCCTGTTACTATCCCTAGTGGCATCCATGCTGTAAGATACTATCAGAGACATTTTACATTCAATGGGGCTTGCATCTTGGGTAGTCATTTAACACCTATGCACAGTGGGTGGAAAATGTTATCAGATTAGAACGGTTTGTATGGTAAGCATCTTACACTCACCTGCCACAAGCATAAATGGCAACACAAGGTATAAGGCAGTAGCAAATTAGCATTTACTTCCTGTTCCCTACAGCACTGGGGGAAAAGCATTTGGAACTGAAACACTCTCCACACCCAAATATCCCCTCTCAATCTAAATGAGAAATGTCTGAACTGGTTTATAATTAATTTTTGTAAACAAAAAGAAAAAATATCTCCTGGGGTGAAAACTTCTACACTCAGTTTTACACCAAAAGAAACTGTAACATTATAAAACTACTTACAGAAGGGTGTAAAAGTATGGCTTGGCACTTAAGGACTAGAGGCCTAGGGCTAGCCAACTCTGATTACTGAAGGAACTGCTCCAGCCCACCTGTGCTGTGGGCCCTGAGAAAGACAGCTGATTCCCCTATAAGGGGCAGCAGGAAGCTGTGGTAGAGAGTGAGGAAAGGTTCTTGCAGGGAACATGAGAACTCAGAGCCAGGAGGATGAACTCCAGCCAAGTAAAGCACGGGAGTGATTGTTAAATTAGGACCCAGCTCTGGAAAAGAGGAATGGGGACTTTCTACTGAAGGGGAGAGAGATATTGAATGGGGGTTGGGGCCTGGAGGGCAATGTGTTTCTGAGGACTGAATAAATTGGATCCCAGAAGGGGACTGTTTTAAGTACTGTGGACTGTGCAGTTCTTAAGGGGCCCCGAAGAAGGGGAAACAGAGTAACCCTAGGCCACAAGGGGAGTGCTCAGAAGGTGGCTGACCCTGTTACAGAGGGTTATGCATGGTAAATAGCAACTCCCTCACTCTAAACTGTAATATCATAAACGTGATAGTGTAACAATAAGAAACAGAGGGGTTTGAACTGTACTTGGATTGCACAGTAATAATAATATAGTACTTCCCAAAATTGCCTGAATAGTGTGAAATATACTACAACCTACACAGCAAGTTATAAAAATGGGTACTTTCTGAGGAGGTGTTGCAGGTCTTTTATTACTGCCAGAGAATCACTATAGTTCCCTTTGGGATGAAAGGTTTTATATAAAGGAAAGGTATTATTACAATCATTACTATTATTATTGAAACGCAAAACCTGTGTAATAAGCACGTATACATGAAATTTCACAGTCAACCTATAAATGTATCCTATTAATGCACCTCAAATGTAGCACTTTTCCCCGATTGCCACAATAGTGAAATAACCCACCCATAAATGTCTTTTATCAAAGCTACACACATTTCTAAAGGACTACGTTCTATCATACAAATGAATAATAAATCCTCAAAAGTATAAACTCCTGGGAGACAGGCAGAGGTTGTACTCTAATCTGCCTGGAAGCTGTAGCTCTCAGAATTTTACACGTGGAGTAAAATTCATCCTCCCCCCCCAGAAATTAGCAGAGATATGTAAATTTGACGAGAAAGATGGAACTGATTTTGATTTCCTTCACAAAATAATTATTTTCGCTGACTCTGGTCCTACAGTCTTATTCAGGCAAAACTTCCACCTAAGTCGAGGGGTGAAATCCCAGCCCTGTTTAAGTCAATTGGAACTTTGCCATTAGCTTCAATAGAGCCAGGATTTCACTCCAAACAGGTCTCAGTATCAGTTTCTAAATGTGAAGACCACAAAACAGATGCTTTATGGTTCTACACATTTTGCAGGAAAATTTCAGTTTCCCTGAAAAGTGTCCTTAAAGCAAACAACCCCTCAAGAAGCCTAATTGCTGAAGGTTCATCTTGTGATAAAGGCATTGACCAGGGATGTAGGAGAGCTGGGTTCATTTCCTGCTGTATCACAAACTTTCAAAATCCTCCATTGGCATTGACGCTGCACTCACATGACAGACTTTAGGGGTGAAACAGGACCAGAGGGGCATCATTCCCCCAGGGATTGAATGGACAGGATTTAGAACTAAGCCCTGATCCTATTCCCACCATAGTCAATTGCAAAACTCTGGCCTTGATTTTGTAAGGATCACTTAATAGGGAATATGTTGTAAATCATTTATTTACAAAAAGAAAAGGAGTACTTGTGGCACCTTAGAGACTAACCAATTTATTAGAGCATAAGCTTTCGTGAGCTACAGCTCACTTCCTCAGATGCATATCGTGGATTTATTTACAAGACACCTTTTCTCTTTCAGTTTTGTGTACGTGAAATGACCACTCTTATCAGCAAAGCACAATTGCCAACAGAGTCCCAAATTGTTTACAATCTTATCTAATATAGACTACTTACTTTTATTAAAACTTCAAAGTATCCTTCAGCGTTTACAGGGCTAACTGGAGTATAAGCTCTCTGAACCTCCAAACCATTCACCATCCCTCTGAGAAGAAAAAAAGATGGTACAGGAAACCATTACTGGAATCACTGATTTATATTCTTTGGAGCAATGAGCAAAGGCTATTGTCTGAAACAAACAGCAGTCTTTCCTCCCCATGGGTCATCCTTTGCTGAGACAGATGTTCCCTCAATTAGCTACACATCCAGGGACTGAAATAACCTCAGATTTCTCTGCAGACCCTTTATGACACTCCCTAGTATTCCTCCAATTCTCTAGGCAATGGCACCACCTATGTCGCACATGCAGCTTCCCCAGACAAATCCGGCAAAGGAGAGTAACAGACATTTTGTGTGGAGCAGATGAATGTGCAGTATCGTGAGGAATGCTATATTGGTAAATTTGGATTGTATGCTGTTTGGGCTAGGGGCTGTTTTTCACTGTTTGTACAGCATCCAGTAAATATATAATAACTGATACATATCAATGGTGCCTACAGTCTGACCTTCTTCTGTATCTGACAGTGGTCACCATGAGAAACTAGTACAGATGACAGCTCCTCCCATGTGGCCCCTTTTTGGCAAATACTATGCCAGGGGAGCAAATGTTTTTCCTGACCTCAGCTGGCAATCAGCCACAAAGCACACAGACTTTGGATACAATATTGCACTGTGCTTAGCCACCCCAAGTTACAGGGCCTAACACTGAACTCCTGATTTAGTAGTTTGTCTTCATGCTGCTACATGGATATAAATCATCTGCTGAAACGACTACTTTTTCTCTTTTTCCTTCTGTTAATTGCTCTCCTTAGCCACCCTTAGTTCTCTTTCCCCACCACCAACACAAAGCTAATGTTGGGTAAAAATGAAGCTATGGAGTGGCTTTCACCATAAAATTAACAAACTTAAACTCATGAGTTCTTTCAACTGTATCATTACAGAAGCACAGAAATGCTGATTTACTTGGTATGAAATCTTTGTATATTGACAAACTGCATGTTAAGTCATGTAACGTAGCCTGTTTAATTAGAGACAGGGACAGTACCTTAACACAATATGTTGTCCTAAACTCAATCCCAGGCTGCTATTTCCTGGCAGCTGAAATGTATACTGGCAGGTGTCCTCTGTTAGCTGTTCCACAGAGCTTATCTTGAATGCAGTAAATGTATCTGGATTTAATTCTGAATTACTACTCTGCAAGAACAACAATAAGCATTACTGGGGTGGACAGCATCCTTTATTGCACTTTTATTTTTAAAAAACCTTGTGTGTGAATTTAGAGCTGGTGAAACTTAGGACCCCAGAAAAATGTGCCTTGAAAACTCGAGGGAAAAGCACAGATTTAAGGGTCTCTCTGCTGGTTTGTTTTTTGCAGTGTTGTTTTCAAAATCTAAGATGTCATTTTAAAAAAAAGTTAGATTTCCGATCCTACGACCAGGAAGAAAACCTTCTAAACATGACTCAGTGCAATGCTGTCTTTCTGACTGTGCAGAGAGAGTTCAGTAGAAACGGCTCTAAGAGAGCTTAAAATCCTAATGGGGACTTAGCGCTGAACTCCAGTGATGACCATTTTAAAAACCAACACCGTTAATTATTTCACTGCTGATTATGTTAGTAGAAACCTCCAGCTTTACCAGCATGGTTGGATATATCTGAAAGGGCATTTGACAGGAATAAAACTATGTTTTGAAGAGTCAAATAATTGAATGCTATGTCAAATATTAATTTTTTATCCTCAATATATGAACTTGAAAATGAAGTAAAATAAAAGTTGTCCAAGGTGAACAGTGAATGCTATCATGGTAGAAGAGATGCCAACACTCTGCCTTTTTCCCTAAAAACTTATTGCCTCATGCTGTGGAATCATCACCTATTCTATTCTACACAGGGCACATCACTGTAATATCTGAACACTTTCACTAGTGCATTAAAAATGTGCGTAACACCTGTCATGCATTGTTTGTTCTCTCATCCTCTCCCCAAAGGAAGACGTATGTGCAGGAAGGTGTCTTGGTTTGGTAGGATTTTAGAGGACTTTACATGTTGCTATGTATTTATGTTAGCGACAGCAAGATCAAAGAAATGCGCCTTGCGCTTGGAGTGGAAGATGGTGAAGTTTATGATGGCCCTTAATTTTCTGGGTGAGTTCATTCCACAGTCTCAGACTGGCCCCAAAGAAAGTTCTCCTGCACAAACAAGCTTTATCCTTATTGTATCACCTTCATGTGATGTGAGCTTGCTGCAGTGGTACCAGAAACTGTACTTTAATGAGGTACATAATGAAATCCAGAGAGTTTCGGAACTTTCATTACAGCAGATATTGTGGGGGAAGTCTACATTCTTCTAGTAAAAGACCATTATAGATCACCCCACCCTCAGCTATCAAACAGCTATCAAACGCTTACAAACACAAATGTGATAAAAGTACTGACTGACTGGATGCTATGAAAAAGGCCTTTAAAGTCCCTACCTCCTCCTTCTGTTTGCTCAGGAGGCTTCTGTCTTTCTTTGCTTTGGCTTCTTCCCACTGGGCTAGCTCCTTCTGATACACATCATAGACACACGGTTTGCAGCCACTGCCACAGCACTGAGATGGCAAGGGTTCAGTAGGCATAAGAGAGAGCCAGTCATCCTCACTTTCACTCATTACCTACAAAACACAACCCAAGCATCATTCACAGGGCTACTTGTTTTAAGGAAGAGGCACACATGAATCTGGTGCTAGCTATCTGCTGCTTTAGAGACATCCATCTCAATATGTTGAAGATTTAATTCAGAAGGCATCCAAACTTTATCTAGCTGAAGACACATCAGCTAACTTGATACAAGCAACGCTCCATCTTCATTTAGTGGCTGCAATCCTCTACTTTAACACAGAATTGTTATACTGCATATGACCAATGCCCTACAAAGTCTAGTATCCTGTCAGTGACTGTGGCCAATACCAGACGATACAGAGGAAGGTGTAAGAAACCCCTTATCAGTTTGGTGACCGGTTTATGCCCAGCAGAATAATTGTCTGTATTGTGTACACATTAGACAGAAAAAAGAATTTAACTGTGGATGTTCTCAGTATTCATATAAATTGCTATATTTTTTAAATCCTAGACTCAGCTTCAGTAACCAAAGAGGAGCATTGTGACCTAAAATTTATTATCTCTGTGGGCCTACATTAAAGATAAATACAGGGTGTGCTCTGGTCCCATCTTTATCTTGCATCTTTCTCTAAATCCCCTCCTTTATTTTCTTTATTAAAGTGCTGTATTCAACATGAAAAGTAACATTCTAAAATGTGGCCTGCAGCTGCCCCAGCTTTTAATAGAGAGGTCCAACCTCTGGGAGGCTGGAAGATAAGCGATGCTGGAGAAATATAGGTGGTGGTTAGAGAGAGGAACTTGACAGGGAGCAATGGTTAGTGAAATCAGTCGAGTGAAGGGCCATTTTGGTGAGCAAGAGAGTTGCTACAGGGTTAGAGATCGAATAAGTAGGTGAGGGCAAGGACTGGTAGAATTATCTTTAACTCCCCATCCAAATATCCTTATATTAGACAGTCCTAGATCATGTCCTATCAACAGAAGTCCCAAAACTGACCTCTGTGGAACATCATAACTTTTTAATGTACTGCTAAACTTGGTATTATTCTCAGTGCTTTGGCATATACTGTTAAAGAGTGTTTGATAAGAGCTAGATATTATTAAAGGCTCTATCATTCAAACATGAGGAAAATTATAAAACCACAAGTGGCAGCATTGAAGAATACTTAACACCTATAACCATTTTCATGGTGCTTTATGAGCATTAAAACTTATCTTCACACTTGTGACAAACATATTATTATTCTCATTTTACTGATGGAGAAATGGAACACTAAGGCCAGTATTTTGAAAAGCGGCCACTGATTTTAGCAGTCTAGCTGGAGGGAGCAACACGCTGAGCATCCATCACCCCTAGCAAAGTCAATAGGAGTCATGGGTGCTCAGCATGAGCAGGTACTATGCCCCTATCTTTCTGATGGAAAAGAGCCTAAGACATTAGGGAAGGCAGGTCTCTGCTTTGGTGAGTTTCCAATCTGGACTGAGAGTAGGCAAAAGGGGCCTGTACAACACAGGAGCAGTGTTTGGGGAGGGCGTTCAATATGCCCCTCAGCTCTGTGATTCAGGTATGGCTGTAGTATGATAAATCCATCTTCTCCCTGCAGTCCAGCCCAGCCATGCAACTCCATCATGCTACCAGGCAAAGGCGAGACTGGGAGCCTGCTGCTCTCTGTAGCTATGGGAGGTGGCAGCTAATCATCCCAGTTGGTGGGACCCAGAGTCAGGGCAGATTGCAGGGCAGCTCTCTTGAAGCCCCAGCTCCCGGAGTCACAGGATTATGGGAGAAACTCTGCATTCATGGATGGACAGTTCCAGCCTGTGCCATGGCAGAGACAGGCTTGAAAATGGGCCCCTCAGCTAGGGTTGACAGGTGTCCAGTTTTTGACCAGAACACACGCGGCTTCGGTCAGCACTGCTGACCGAGCCGTTAAAAGTCTGGTGAGCAGCACAGTGTGGCTAATGTAGTCTCCCTGCCTGACCTGGCTTCGTACAGCTCCCGGAAGTGGCCGGCATGTCTGGCTCCTAGGCACAGGGGCGGCCACTGGCCCCTGCCCCGAGAGCTGGCTCCGCAGTTCCCACTGGCTGAGAGCTGCGGCCCACAGGAGCTGTGGGGGCAGTGCCTGCAGGAGCAGGCAGTGCGCAAAGCCCCCTAGCCCCTCTGTCCAGGAGCTGGACATGCCGGCCACTTCTGGGAGCCACCCGAGGTAAGAGCTGCATGGCCATGGCCCACACCCCAAACCGCTCCCACACCCCAACCCCAGGTCAGAACCCCTTCCTGCATCCAAACTCCCTAATAAGGTCCACAACCCCCACTCCCTACCCCAGGCTTGAGCCCCATCCCACACCCACACTCAAACACCCTCCCAGAGCCCGCACCCTGCACCCCAACTCCCAGCCCTGAGTTGCCTCCTGAACCCCAAACTCCTCATTCCCAGCCCAACCCCAGAGCCCACCCCCTCAGCTAGAGCCTGCACCCCCACCTTCTGCCCCCTCCTATACCAGCCCACACCCCCTGCCCCACTCATAGCCCCCTCCCACACTCTGAACCCCTCGGCCCCAGCCCAGAGCCCCCTCCTGCACCCCAAACCCCCCATCCCTGGCCCCAGCCGGAGCCCTCACGCCCCCACCTCACCCCAACCCCCAGCCCAGAGCCCCCTGCACCCCAAATCCCCAGCCCCACCCCAGAGCCTGCATCCCCAGCCGAAGCCCCCTGCCCGGTGAAGGGGAGCGCGGGTGGGCGAGCGACGGGGGACGGGGCGAGCGACGGGGGACGGGGCGAGCGGGGCAGGGGTGTGCGGGTTCGTGGGATTAGAAAGTTGTCAACCCTGCTGACTCCGCAGCTGGCGGGGCAGGGCCCGGCCCCGCTCCGGTCAGGACTCTCTATAGCCCAGGTGGGGTGGGCACCCCAGGGCGCGGGGCGCCTCTGCCCAGCCCCCCACGCACCAGGTCCCCCCAGAGGCTGCGGCAGCGGCCGCTGGCGCCCACGGGCCGTGGCTGGCGGAGGACGCTGGGGGCCCCCGGAGGCCAGGGGCCCGGCTGGGCCGGACGCGGGGGTAGCTCGGGGACCGACCGGGATCCCGCCCGCCGCTCAGGCCCGGCTCCTCACCCTGCCCCTGAGCCATCCTCCGGCTCGCGACCTACCAACGGCCGCGTGCCCTAGGCCACGCCCCCGCCATTCGACGCCCCCCAGAGCCCGACTGGCGCCGCGCCCCCTTTCGCCGGGAGGGCGGGAACAGACAGGGCTCACGCAGGCGTCATTGGCCGGCGGAGCCGCCAGTCGCCGGGATAGCGAGCGAGCGCGCTGCGTACCCGGTGTGCCCCGCGCTAGGGAAAATGGCGGCCCCCAGTCGGTGACTCTTCCGGGTGGCTGGGCCGAGGAGGGCCAGGGCCGGAGTCCCTGACGGGAGCCGAGCATGGCGGGGTTGTGGTGGCCTGTGAGGCCGGCGGCCGGGGCGCTGCGGGCGTGGGGCCCGCGTGGGCCGCACCGCGGCAAGACTGTGCAGGCCCCGGACAGGCCGCTGCCCCGCACGCCTTGGACCACCCGCGGGCCGCCCCCGGGGGCCCCGCTGCCCCGCAGCTGGCAGGACAAGCGGCCGGTGCAGGAGCAGATCCCCGGGCTGGAGCAGGTCACCTACGCGGGCAAGCAGCACTTCGTGCCCTGGCTGGCCCGGCCCCGCCACCCGCGCTGGGAGCGGGGCTGGCACGACCCCCGGCACTCCCCGGGGCCGCGCTACGAGGCGATGCCCCTCTACAAGGAGCGCGTCTGCTACGTGTGCCACCAGCGAACCAAGATGCTGGAAGGTAGCGGGCGCGGGGGAGAGGTGGAGGGTGGGTGGGTGAGCCAGGCCTCCGGGGGCTGGGAGCGGGCAGCAGCGCCCAGCCCTGCCTGGGCAGGCAGCAGGGTGGGGGTGAGGTGAAACACCAGCCTCGGGAGAGCCAGGGTCAGTTCCCTGAGCTGGCACTGCTGTCCTGGGTCACTTTGGGCAAGTTACTGCAGCTCTGTGCCTCACTGCCGCTGCCGTAGCTGGGGATAACAGCCGCTGCCGTAGCTGGGGATAACAGCCGCTGCCCTGCCCGCCCCCATCGCGCTATTGTAAATACATGAGGTTGTGAGGTGCTCAGATGCTACAAGTGATGGGGTCATATACATACCTTAGATTGGGAGGAGGGGTGTAGAGGAGCCTGCCTGAGAGAGCAGGAGTAGCAGTCAAGGGACAATTACAATAATATGCAACAACTAGCTGCCAGACCTAGCCTATAATTAGGACCCTACCAAATTCAGGACAATGAAAAACACATCACACACTGTGAAATCTGGGGTTCTGTGTGCTTTTACCCTATACGAATTTCAGAGAGAAGACCATCATTACTCAAATAGGAGGTTCTGACCCAAAAGGGAGTTGCAGGGAGATCACAAGTGTGGGGGTTTTTTTGGGGGGGGAATCACTGTATTGCCACCCTTACTTCTGTGCTGAGCGGCTGGAGAGTGGTGGCTGTTGGCCAGGTGCTCAGCTCTGAAGGCAGCACCACACCAGCAGCAGCTCCCAGGTAAGGGTGGGAATACCATACTATGCCATCCTTATTGCTGCTGGCAGCCGGTCTGCCTTTAGAGCTGGGCTCTCAGCAAACAACTTCTGCTCTTCAAGCTCTGAAGGCAGCACTGTCACCAGCAGTGCAGAAGTAAGGGTAGCAGTACCACAACACTTCCTCCAGTAACTTTGCAACCCACCTCCCCTCCATAACTCCTTTTTGGGTTACTACCCCTACAGTTGTAACATTGAAATTTCAGATTTAAATAGCTGAAATCATGACATTTATAATTTAAAAACTCCTATGACCATGAAGTTGACCAAAATGGACCGTGAATTTGGTAGGGCCCTACCTATAACTCAGGTGGAGGCTGCTTGTTGACCTAAAACAGCTCATATCAAGAAGGCATTTTGCATTGGCTGGAGTGGCTGTAACCTGACTTGTGGTGGGGTGTGGGCTCTGCTGCGTTCTTCCCCCCCGCCGCTCACTTGTATACAAGAATAGTGGTGCGCATAGTAGTCTAGCACCGACTTTCTCAGGAGTGTGGACCAACAAAAATACTGGATTAGTCTGTAAGGGCTGCAGGTTAGGAACTATGTCCCCTTAAGGTACAGGGCTGTGTACAGTGGGGCTCTGACTTTTGTTGGGGCCCCAGCTACTATGATAATTTAAACAGAAAGCTAAAACTTTGGCAAGGGGTACAGGCTCTCTTTCTCTTTGGTATACCAGCACTTAATTTCAGATGAACTATGCATGCAGCAGAATGCAAGATCCCATTTATGTTTAACATTAAGTATAATATGCAAAGAAATGTTTTTACCCCATTCTCTGCTGTGCTATACGTAGTCCCTCATATCTTGTTTCCTTGTAATTCATAAGCCAATATATACTAGAATTAAAAAATGAGTAGGGAAAAACACTTATAAACTAACCTCTTTCAATAAATATTGCATGGTGTAACTTATGGTGCTAATGAGGCATGCATACTTTTTTCGATGTTGTACATAAATGAAAGTGGTCAGACTACATAAAATTAATGTTCCTGATAACTTGGTCATGCTGAGAAGTATTCTATATTAGTGGTAGCATAAGTGCTTAAGATTCAATAAGTAAAAGACCATTTTTATATTAACCCATTTATGGCATAGGTAACACTGCTGAATATCTTCAATAAATATATTTTGATTTGACTCCAAGGAGTAAGGCAAGCACTCTGGCTAACAAAGACCAAGCTAATGGAAGGCTTACCTCCAAAAGTACTTAGTATTATTGATGAACCAGCCAACCAACTAGAGAATCAGGATGAGCGAGTACAAAATGCAGTTTCTCATGCACGTGTCTGGAATACCACTGAACTTATTCCCAAGAGAGAGAGTTATTGGTAAGTCCTCAAAAGTTAAAGAAATCTTTACTTATACTGCAGCCTTTTCAGGGCAGCTCTGCTTCAAACAGCCCGTTAAAAGTATCAGGTTTTTTTAAAACTATATTACCAGCAGAACATTATATTTACTGTTTAATGTTACTGAGGTGAATTTAGTTTGTATCTGGTTGCCAGCACTCACTTGTTTACAATTGTACTTGTGAGTATATTCAAAACTTGTTTTCATCTTATGTCAAAGTGTGTAACAGTCTGTGGGTTTGTACAAACTTAGTTCTATTTTGGATCACATCCTAGCTAATACAGATGTCAATTGTTTTAATAATTGAAAGTAAACATTATCATTGCCAACTTGGAACATGATTGGTATGTCAGATGGATTGAAGTATTAAACAAATCTGCATTAACCATTTGGAAACGTTACATATTTCATAACTTTCAAAGTCATTTTTGTATCCTATCCTACTAATCCTTGTCTCATTCTAAAGCCCTGTACTCTTGGAAGACTTGTTACATTTGTGTAGGACAATGGCTAGCAAGTATCCTTCCCTCGCTAAAAGAATGTTGGCTAGAGACTACAAAGTGGCGGCTACATGGGAGAGAGGTTAGTAACTTCTTTCTTTTTTTTTTTTTTTTTTGTAGAAAACACTTCTCTCTTTCTCTTTACTTGTAATCCTGATAGAATCCTAAAGAACTGATCATTTGTTTACTACAGTATGTGCATGAAATCTGTACAATCTTTCAAGCCACACTTACATGGGATCAGTAGCTAGTGAACTAAATAAATAGAAGTGTTATTTTTGTATTCTGTGTAAAATGTTGTCTCCAGTTGGGCTGCTACTTAACAATCGTGGGCGGGAGGAGGAGGGAAAAGAGAGGTGCCTTGCAAAATAAATCAGTATTTTTGCAGTAATACTATTGTGACACTTCATGGTTGACTCTGCAGGGGTCAGCCTATGGCTTCATTTTTCCATAGAGTATTAAACATTAGCAAATGAAACCTAGGGCATCTTTTCCTTAGAATACATATTACAGTAAAACTATAGCAATAGAAGAATAAATCTAATAGTGTGGTAGATTTATTCTAAATTAAGTATGAATGTTTAGTGAGTCTTTGTTTAATGTGTGCATGCAATATAATCTCTTTTTACAGAATCATCTATTCTTCAGGTTCGTGGCATGAATGGAATACTTTTGAATGCCATTAATCCATTATTGCCAATAGCCTCCAAGGATGAGATTCTGGCTACTGAAAACCACATTCTAGAGACCTTCCATCCCATCTCTCCTACAATTGATCTTCAGGAAGTTAATGTATATGAAGAACGAAATTATACAGGTAAAAGTTACGTAGCACTTAAACATTAGCTTGAATATTTATGTACTAGTGGACAGCACTAAAATCTTTAACTTCCCTTAAATGTTTCATGTGCTGAGGTTAGATGGTGTACAGTTGAGAATGGATTAGCCAATTGGCTAGTGCTGCTATAGGGTATCTTACATGTTCTTCACAGCAGTAAGTCTAACCTGTGTTAATACAAATTTAATAATTACTGAAGAGAGTAAAAGACTAACTTTGTATTAAACTGTTTTTTTGTATCTCATGGTTACCTATAACCCAGGTTTTAGAGAGGGTTATCCCTACCCTCATCCTCACACTCTGTACTTTGTGGAATCAGCCAACGTTCGTCCAGTCCGATTTAGACCAGAACAACTCCGGGCTAAAATGCTCATGTTTGCTTTTGGCAATGCACTGGCAAAGGCCAAGATTCTGTATGGGGTACGTATTAAAATGACTGTCATACCTTACTACTTCTATAGTAGAAGTCATTGTTCATGGAGGCTGTTGTAATGGTATTATCTAAAGGTGCAGTACAACCGGGGTGGTTGGAGATGAATAAATTGCAAGCCAGCAGCAAAGAGAGTTTTGCTTTCAAGTGTACAAAATTGGAGCTCACAGACTTGAAGGTAGATTGTTGAAATACTTACTTACTACCTGCACTTTATCTTAACTGTGGAGAGAGGAGGTATCTGTTGCTGAGTTTTAATTCAGACAAATATAGCACAGAGTTTGTGGTTCAAGCTTTCCTATGCCATCCCATCCTTGTGCCACAATCCTGACCTAGAAGAATGAACACTAGGTGGGAGTGGGTAGTTCAGTCCTTAGCATTGTAGCTGAAAGTTCCAAGAAGGATGCCAACCACAGTGGACTTTTTGTGATGTGGACACCTCTCCCTTTGAAACGGGAGTGAGAATCAGAGGCCACTCGATGGCAATGACTTAGTCACTGTTGACCTGGATTGAATTTGAACTGATGACCTAGAGGTGAGAGCCTGTGAATTCTATTAAGTCTGACATTGCAATATTTTGAAATCTGCATTGATATCTAGTGATTTTGTAGGCCAGGGATTTATAGGTAACCTTTATAGACATGTTTTGATTAAGATGTTTGCCAATTCAGAGTAACACCTTATTATACCAATAGCAATTATTTTAATGTGTTAATGAAGGTTAAGAGTAGACTGGCAATGGGTAGAAATCAGTGAAGCAACTGTCTTGTGTGTAACTGAAATGAAAAACTAGAACAGCCATGTAGTTCAGTTTACATCTATATTCCATTGCCATTTGAATGATATTTAATTAAAATTAGGGCTGTCAAGCGATTAAAAAAATTAATCGTGATTGAATGCATGATTAAAAAAATTCATTGCAATTAATCACACTATTAAACAATAGAATACCATTTATTTAAATATTTTTAGGTGTTTTCTACATTTTCAAATATTGATTTCAGTTACAACAGAATACAAAGTGTACAGTGCTCACTTTATATTTCTGATTGCTTTTTAAAGTGCAAATATTTGTAAATGAAATACTATATTTCAATTCACCTAATACAAGTACGATAGTGCAATCTCTCTTTACCGTGAAAGTTGAACTTACAAATGTAGAATTATGTACAAAAAAAACTGCATTCAAAAATATTAAAACTTTAGAGCCTACAAGTCCACACTGTCCTGATTTCTTGTTCAGCCAATTGCTCAGACAAACAAGTTTGTTTACATTTGCAGGAGATAATGCTTCCTGCTTCTTGTTCACAATGTCACCTGAAAGTGAGAACAGGTGTTCTCATGGCACTGTTGTAGCCAGCGTTTCAAGATCTTTAGATGCCAGATCCGCTAAAGATTCATATGTCCCATATGGCTTTAACCACCATTCCAGAGGACATGCGTCCATGCTGATGATGTGTTCTGCTTGATAACAATCCAAAGCAGTGCGGATCGACGCATGTTCATTTTCATCATCTGAGTCAGATGCCACCAGCAGAGGGCTGATTTTCTTTTTTGGTGGTTCGGGGTCTGTAGTTTCCGCATCAGAGTGTTGCTCTTTTAAGACTTCTGAAAGCATGCTCCACACCTCATCCCTCTCAGATTTTGGAAGGCACTTCAGATTCTTAAACCATGGGTCGAGTGCTGTAGCTAGCTTTAGAAATCTCACATTGGTACCTTCTTTACGTTTTGTCAAATCTGCAGCAAAAGCGTTCTTAAAATGAACATGTGCTGAGTCATCATCCAAGACTGCTATGACACGAAACCTATGGCAGAATGCAGGTAAAATAGAGCTGGAGACAAACAATTCTCCCTCAAGGAGTTGAGTCACAAATTTAACCCATTATTTGTTTAACAAGCATCATCAGCATGGAAGCATGTCGTCTAGAATGGTGGCCGAAGTATGAAAGGGCATACGAATGTTTAGCATATCTGGCACGTAAATACTTTGCAATGCTGGCTACAAAGGTCCCATAAATAAGAAGTGGGGGCAGCATTATCTCCTGTAAATGTAAGCAAACTTGTTTGTTTTAGTGATTGTCTGAATGAGAAGTAGGACTGAATGGATTTGTATGCTCTAAAGTTTTGCATTGTTTTTGAGTGCAGTTATGTAACAAATCTACCTTTAAATTGCACTTTCATGATAGAGATTGCACTGCAGTACTTGTATGAAGTGAATTGAAAAATACTATTTTTACAGTGCAAATACTTGTAATCAAAAATATAAAGTGAGCAGTGTACACTTTGTATTCTGTGTTGTAATGGGAATCAATATATTTGAAAATGTAGAAAAGCATCCAAAATATTTAATAAATTTCAATTGGTATTCTATTGTTTAACAATGAAACTGCAATTAATCGCAATTAATCTTTTTGTTAATTGTGTGAATTAACAGCCCTAATTTAAATGCAAAATCTATATTCAAAACCTGTTTGAATAGAGTAACTTTCTGGGCAAGATAACACATTTGTTAAAGTCCTGGCTTTAAACCAAATGATTGCTGATTCTGCATCTTCTCATCCAGTGTCTGTTGTAACTCTTCCTCCACCTCCACCCAGGATGATCCCAAAGTTTTAGAACACCCGGTAGTAGTACAAAGCATTGGTACAGAGGGTCGTATTTTCCAGTTCATGGTGTTCCAGTTAAATACAACAGACTTGGCTTCTAGCGCTGGTGTTAAAAACCTTGTTTGGATTGATTCTGATCAGTATATGTATGACTACATCCGGTATCTTCCAGGAATCAGGAAGAGAGTTGTCAAGGTAAGTTAACAAGCTTGAGAGAACTAGTTTACTCACCAGAATTATATAGTGGAAATCCTGCCCCTTTACATATATTTTGAGCCTTGGGCGCTTGTACAGATGGTATTGATATAGATAGGACAATAGGCTGTTTAGTTCTGATAAAACTTTGGTACACTGAATTAATAGAGAATAACTATCAGTCTGTTTGTTTTGTTTGTTTATATATATCCATCTATGTATTCAGCTGCATTGCAATTTATATTAAACTTGCTAAAATGGAGACCTCTTACATAGATGTACAATTTCATTGTGCTTATTGAAAAGTTATTCTCCAGTGAAGTAACTAAGGAAATGTATGTTTGCATGCAACAGTCAGCTTCAATATAAAGTAAATGGAGAGAATATTACTATCAGCTCCCCTTAGACTAGGAAGACTCTTCAATCTCATTAGGTAAATTCCCCACCCATCAGTGTAATGCCAATGGAAATACACTCAAACCCACTTGCCTGTCAAAGAAGGCTTGTTTCAGATAGACTGCCATATTTCAAGTTGTTTTCGAGTAAAATAAAAGACTATTACTTGGCTAAGTATCAGTTCACTACAAACTGAATATCCAAGTCTCTTCTCCACAGTTTCCTCCTGGAATATATGGCTATCGACCTGACACATTCAAGAAGTTTCTGGCACTGTATTTGCATGGAGCTGTGCAAGATTCTACTCATACCAAAATCCTTTAAGTTAATTTCTGCTATTTTTTCATCAGAAGATCATACAGCTAAGCAAATGTGATAGTATACTGCTCTTAAATGAAGTAATCTAAGGGTTTAAAACCTAACAATTTTTGAAAATAAAGACTTTTTTTTAAAGTAAGTATGTGCTGTTGAATATAAACTTCCATTGCAGTGGCTTAACTGTACCATTATACACACATGCATTAAGTTAATGAACCCAGCCATAGTTAGTACTTTCCCAACTTTCCACCATCACCAAGAGGGAATATACAAACTGCCATTTATTTCTGTTTGTAGGAGCAAATTCTGGATGTAGCAGCTGGGAGAGCAGAAATCCACACAGAGCAGAACCTGAGCACAGAATGTGTTGAGTGGGTACCTGACTCCAAAGCAAACAGCACAATAGTTCCAAGTTGCATTATGTAGAAAACCCACCTTACAAAGCTTTATGCATAAAGTCTTGGGGGACAGTGGGCCTTCACAATCACCACACTTCGGTTTTACTTCTAGTATGTTTTTGGATAACTTGGTGCCCAGCTCCTTATTAGTGATTTACTTTAGATTATCGTATTACCATCAAAATGGCATTTCTCTGGAGGCAGAGAACTGAAATTCTTCAGGGCACAATTACTGGTAGAGTCCTGTTAGCCTGCAAAGTTGTCAAAACAGTTTGTTTCCATAGTTACTAGTTAGGGGTGGGGAAAGGATGGAGCCCCTAGCTCTGAGCTCGGGTGGGTAGCCAGAGTCTCTCTCTGCTAGAGCTGCAATGACCACACTGCTTTTTAGCATGCTAGCTCAAGTCTGTCTGCCGGGGCTCGGAAGCTCACTCCCAGGTGTAGTGTAAACATACCCTGTGGTGCTACAATAGTAAGTGGCCTCAGAACCACAATTCAAAAAAGGTATTAATTAAGTGGAGAGGGGTCAGAAGAACCACAAAAATGACTTATTAACAAGATCAGAAAACATGCCTTAAATGATAGACTCAAGGAACTCAATCTGTTCAGCTTAACAAAGAAGGTTAAGTGTGACTTGAGTACAATCTAGAAGTGCCTATACAGGGAACAAATATTTAATAGTATGCTCTTCAATGTGCAGAGAAAGGTATAACAAGCCAGTGGCTGGAAGTTGAAGCTAGACCAATTCAGACTAGAAATATAGTGTAAATTTAACAATGAGGGTAATTAACTATTGGAACAATTTATCAAGGGTTGGGGTGAATTCTTCCTCACTGAGAATTTTTAAATCAAGATTGGATGTTTTTCTAACAGATTTGCTGTAGGAATTTTTTGGTGGAAGTTCTATGGCCTGTGTTATACAGGAGGTCAGACTGGATAATCATAATGATCCTGTCAGGGCTTGAAATCTATGAATTCTTACTCACACACCCTTATGAATTTAGACTCTCTACCTTCAGATCAGTGTCTGTAATTGAAAGCAAGGAGGCTGGATTGGCTGTAGCTCACATGTAAGCATTTTCTCACTCCACACTCCCATGTAGGAAATAACATGATGGTTTGCAGTGTTAAGGCTCAGTGCTAAAGGAATTCTTGAGCATACTAGTGTCTCAAATCTGATACTAGTCTCTGCTTTCTTATCTTGGCTGATGCTCTGGGTAAAAACCACCTGGGTGGTCCTATAATAGAAAACAAAGAGCCTTAGCCCCTACTCAAATTGTTTAGGAAGTCAGAGTTTCACTAGCCAAATTCTGGGTTATACCCAGCAGTTTTACCCAATAAATCTTGAAGTCAACTTCTGTAAAATCAAGTTGAAAAATTCAATATGCAAGGGCAAATGCTGGGGGGGGAAATCAATTGATGTACTACATCTATCTAGATTATATTAATTCTGCTTGCCCAAGAGATGAATAGCTCATCTATTCAAATTGTGTTGGAGTCTATTCTTTGCATATAATTATATAGGAATAAATCTGGACTAATAGCTATACAAAAACTGCATTGCCTGTCAGGTGCCAATATATTGCTGCTCCAGCTTGGTTTGGCATTTGCTGTGTCACATGGCTCTCAGAACAATTACAAGCAGTTGGCCTAGAATAGGCTAGCCAATGGCCCTGCTCCCTTAGGTTCCTTTCCAGAATAAAGATGACACACTGCAGAAGCAACATAACCCAAGTACCTCCATGAAATTGGCTCCCTCCATTCCTGCTCTAGGTGCTAACTTATCCTAGAGAAAGTATCCTGAGGATGGTCAACATTTACAATCCTATTTGCACTCCCAGGACAGCCAGGTTTAATACTGATGCGGCAGGTACAGAAGTTTATCAGCTGTCAAACGTGGCAGTATCTCCACCAGAGCTGGGAGAGTAGCTAGGAATGATGAACTCCTGCACCAGAAGTGGGCAGTAAACCCCCCCGGGTGGGGGGGGGAAGGGCTGTACCACCATCTTCCAACATGTGCACAGGACCCTGGCTGTGCACCTAGATAGCGACCGTGTGGAAGTAACCTCCCTGCAGAGCTCAGCAATGGGAAGTTTACTGAGGCAAGCCTTAGAGCAGCACCACTCCTGGCTCTTGCAGCTGGTACTTTAGACCAGTGCTACTCAAAGTGGTGGTCCGTGGACTGGTGCCGGTCTGCGGGCCATCGGCTGCCTGTCTGCAACTCAAACTCTAAACCCCAGTCTGACAGCAGCTGGCAGGGCCCAGGATTCCAAATGCTCCAAGAACTATTGCGGGTTCATTCATGCACATGTGGGAAGTAGGCAGGGCAGCGTTACACTACAGCCCCGCATGGAGCCTGGATTCCCACCGAAAATGGGAGGTTTAATGTTCATGTGAGTAGGAGGGGGCTCACAGATGGGAGAAAAAACAGAAAAATGCTTGTTTGGTTTGCTTCGGAGGTGTCAGTTTCCCCTACTGGCTCCCTCACAGCAGCGTTGGCACTAGCTGGAAGCACCCAGGCCTTAGTGCAGTAAACTGCTGGTTGCCAAAAGGTGGTGGCCCTGCCTCTTAAGAGTCCATTCCACCTGAGGCAAAGCACCACACATGCTTGTTCAGGTACAGCAGCTTTCAATATACTCTACTGGCCATTTAGACAGGCTGGTGTTGAGCTTGAGTCCCCTCTGAACACTTTCACTGACAGGCAAAATAGAAGGCAGGATTATTTACAGAAACCTTTAGGGCTCTCAGTACAGGAACAGCTCCACTTCACAGGATCGCTGCCTCCAGGAATGACTGGGGGTAGGGAAGAGAGATGGAGCAGTTCAAATGAAATTCAGACACCCCGCAGAAGAGACTTGAGTAGGCTGAAGCACTACCTTCTTATGGAAGAGGGTGAATAGAACTTGGAGATCGCTGGCTGGGGTGAGAGTGAAGAGAAGGGCAATTTAGAAAGGCAGTAAGAAAGAACAGTGCCCCAGAGGTTCAATAGGGGGGACACAGGCAGAAGCTTAAGGCTGCAAGAAGCCCCAGGGGGCCATTTTACAGAAGTGTGCCATTGACTAGAGCAGACACTGGTTTGTAGGACTGTGTCACGCACAGCTCATTCTTACATTTGCAGGCCAGGGAAGCAGTGATAGGCCCTTGCTAGCATGAGCTTTGTTCTGGCTAACATGCTTTGAAATCTAGCCCAGAGGGTGCCTAAAGCGAGTCTCTGGGATTGTCACTTAGCTAAATATAGGCAGTAATGGGGTGTCAGACATTGCAGAGAGAATGTAAAGGCCCCATGGAGGAACACACTTAAGCAGGAGCCACCAGTAAAAGCTGGACAGGCTCTACAGCAGAGGTGGGCAAACTACAGCCCATGGGACCCTCGTGCCTGGCCCTTGAGCTCCCAGCTGGGGAGGCCAGCCCCCAGCCCTCCCCTGCTATCCCCCCTCCCCCACAGCCTCAGCTCGCTATGCTGCCAGCACTCTGAGCTGCACGGTGGTATGGCTGCCGGTACTGGTGCTCTGAGCAGCCTGGTAAGGGGGTGGAGATGGGGTTGGATAAGGAGCAGGGGGTCCTAGGAGGCAGTCAGGAGGCAATTGGATAGGTGTGGGAGTCCCAGGGGGCCTGTGGATAAGCATCAGGGCAGTCAGGGGACGGGGGGGTTGGATGGGGGGGTGGGGTCCTGGGTGTTGCAGTAAGGGGACAAGGAGCAGGGGTATTGGAGGGGCCCAGGGGGGCAGTCAGGGGCGGGGGCCAGGCTGTTTGGCACAGACTTCCCCACCCGGCCCTCCATAGAGTTTTAGAACCCCAATGTGGCCCTTAGGCCAAAAAGTTTGCCCACCCCTGCTCTATGTACGCTGGAGACCAGGCTAGGTTTTGTGAGCATCTCATATGAATGTAGGAAAAGGCGTATACTCAGTAACCACGAGTAATCAGTATTCTCAACATGCCTCGACTACCCCCTTGTTTCCCTCTCTTATGAGCAGAGAAATACCTCCTCCTCCGATTTCTACAGTACTGTGACAATTCTAAGCCTGGCCCCTGCAGGGACCAGCCAGAGTGTTTTGTGACAGGCTTTTCAAGCTGCTCCCACTCATTGATCTCCTGTCTGTACTATTTCAACAGGTATTCAGGGCTTAGATAAAACATTTCTCATGCTGAATCCTTCATGCTGTTCAAGGGGAGAGTTGTTTCTTAAACAGTATGTTTCCTTGAAGCGGGCCTGGTATAAAATCAAACTACAGCTTGGGCAAATAGTGCTACCCTGTCAACTCAGTACTCAACTGGAACCCCGGCTGGTACATACCCTCCTTGTGCATTTAACTAATGAAAACAAATGTGGGAGAGAATTATCCCTAGGCTAGGCCCCGGAGACTATTTTTTTTTGTGCATCTTGGCAATTTCTTATTCCTGTATTAACAAATTAGTACGTAACCCAACAAGAACCAACAGGAAAGTTTCTTCTGTACCTTCCTATACAAAAGCAACAGAAGCATAGATAAGGGCTATTATTCTTGTCTGATTTTCTAAGCTAAGGAGGGTTATGCCTGATAGAGCACGTAGTTGGAAGGGCATGACCCACCAGAAAAATCTACCATTGAACTGAGTGTATCTGCTGGCTGTGCAATACACAGTTGGAAAGAACATTACCCTGCACTAACATGCAGGAGATGCATGGGCTCTTGACAGTGGTGAAAGCATGGAGTTACTAGGCTTGCTCTTCAGGCATGGCCACCATGCCAAAGTGTGAAGGAATCATAGAATATCAGGGTTAGAAGGGACCTCAGGAGGTCATCTAGTCCAACCCCCTGCTCAAAGCAGGACCAATCCCCAATTTTTGCCCCA
This sequence comes from Lepidochelys olivacea, assembly GCF_965140295.1. Lineage (NCBI taxonomy): Eukaryota > Metazoa > Chordata > Testudines > Cheloniidae > Lepidochelys > Lepidochelys olivacea. Next base: position 95,935,385 of record NC_140418.1, on the reverse strand, counting down.
AATCCCTAAATGGCCCCCTCAAGGATTGAACTCACAACTTTGGGTTTAGCAGGCCCAATGCTCAAACCACTGAGCTATCCCTCCCCCCAATTATCCTGACTTCAGCAGGTTGGACCTGCAGCACAATGTTTTCTTCCATAACTCACTCAGCCATGGATCTGAAAGTCAACCTCAGTTCTTTTCTGCTAATGCATCAGCACCTAATCTTGTGTTATTTTTAAGCTGAATTCTTAGCACCAAGGACAGAATTAAAACTGTAATCAGAATTTAAGTTTGCTGAGGACACATGGGCAGGAATAAAATCCAGTCCTCCTCCTATAGCTGTATGAGCTGTGCAGTAGGAGGATAAAAAGAAGTCAATGATAAAATAAGATTTTTAATTTAAATTATATTTTTAATGAAATACATTTTTCCTTTTAAAAATAAAAATATTTAAAATGAAATCTGAAATGATAATCGATTTTAAGGTCCAAAATGTACTATAATTTATTAAAATACTTCCAATTACGTAAAAGTAATTTTCAAGCAGTATATATTTGCTGCCAGAGTTTTAAAGAAGGTCAGACCATTGAACTGGTGGAAGGCACTGGCTACACACCTGGAAGCAGAATTAGTTGATGTGCTAAACAAGCTGTTGACAACTGTAGCCACCTCTGCAGGTACAGAGAGAATATATCCTTCATTTCAGTTTATTCAACTAATTCATTTCAATGACTAGTTCATTCAAAGTTAGAAAACTGATTGGGAATGGAAAAAGGAAAGCTTGTTTTCCTCTTCCAATCTCCAAATAAAAACTAGGTGAGAATGTTTTAAAATCCTGCAGGACATGATTTGTGGCCACCAATCAGTTCAATCTACCAAGTACTATTAATTCTTCCTTGGTCTAATCAGTTTTAAATGAAAAACATGTTTTGATAAAATTTACTCCTTATTGTGTGCAGCATTTTTGATAGTTTTATTTAACTAAAAAACCAATTTTAAAATGTTTTTGTGCATTTTTAATTTAATTCCAATTTCCATCCAGAGCTCAACTACAAATCACAGGTAAAAAGAATAGAGCAAATAGAAAATGGTAAGTGATGCATTTCTTAACATACATTTATTCAGATTCTTAGTTTTTACATATTTTGTTATTTTATATATTTGCTTAAATAACTGTGTGTAGACATTGTGCAGCCTCCTGGTTAGTAAAAGGAAGAACCAAAATTTTAGTTTTGTTAGCTATAGTTTAGTTGTTTTTGGTTAATGGTTACCAACCAATAAGAATCAACCTCTCTTCAGGAAAACAAAAGAACAAATGCAAAACAGAATTAAAATCTACTATTTAAATCATGCCCAATTGCCCTGACCGCTAGAGCTGGACACAAGAGTTCAGTAGCATTCTCACAGCCACAGAGACTGGGAGCCATTGCAGAGTATTATTGTCAAAAGTATAAGGAGCTGGGGAAAGTTGGTCAGGCACACAGCATCCTCACTGTTTCCCTCTGGTAGTGGTTTCTTCCCCACCCCCAGAGTTTCAGGTTTTAGAGAAGCAACCTAGGCCAGCAGCTTGAGAGCTAGGAACTCCCAAAAAATGCTACCATCCACGCTGCCTCAGTTTCCCCGTCTCTACATCATGGATAATACTTCCCTGGGGCTTGTTGTTAGATCTTGAGGGGCTGAACATTTATACAGGGATCCCAGTCTGCTTCCTGTCCACCCTGTGACAATGCTGCTCACTGGAGCGCCTGGTCACCAGGGAGTTGATCTTCCAGCACTCTCCTCTCATGGATTTCTAAAATCATTCAGGGCTATTTTCCCCAAGGAGGGGTGGGAAACCTATCCTCAGCCACTTTGTCCCCTGCCACTCCTCTCCATTCAGCAGATGTCTCGTGGCTCAGTCTTACTATAGCAGAAGCACAGCATGGAAGGGGCCAGTGGTCCTCATCTGGTAGCTGTATTGGAGAGGTGGCTGCCTAACAGAAATGAAGGTCATATGGGGAAGGGAACAAACAAGAGGTTCCTTTTTAATGTAAACAAGATTGAGTTTTGGAATGTTACATTTCTGACAGTCTTGAGTGAGCATGCCCACCTTGTAATACAGTAAAGCCCTTGCCAGTGAAGCTGGTTTCTGAGAGTGGCTCTATGCTACTCCACAGGCAGGGTCATATTGGACTAGATGGATCAATGGTCTAATCCTATCCCATCTCTGTCACTGGCCAGCAGAAGCTGCATCAAAGAAAGGTGCAAGAGAAACCCTGTTGGAACAAGTCTTTCTACCAGGGAACACATTCCAGGCAGAAGAGTTCACTCAGCTACTCCCCTTCTAATACGGGTGTATTGGCAGATGCTGCTCTGACGTCCTGAGTAGTGCAGGTTCCATTCGTTCTATAAAGTACGTTCAGAGCAAACATTTGCCATACAATCCCAGCACCACCATCGGAGGAGTTAAGCGGGGAGCTGGGGCCCTGCCTGGAACAGTGGGATTTGGAAATATTAAACAAGTAGGACATTACACTGCCCAAGCATATCTTAATGCCAGCGTGGACAGCAGGAGTGCAAATTCCAGCAGCATTACCCCAGTGTCAGGACACTGGGGGCACCCGACGACTAGGATAAGTCTAAACTAGTGTGATTGCCAGCTTGAGGAGACATACCCTCTCTAGCTCTGATTGAGCTAATGCACTAAAAATAGAACGCAGCTGCACAGGTGCAAGCTGTGGGACCACAAGTACGCACTTCGGGCTGCTGCTCCTCCTGCCAGAGCAACACTGCTATTTTTAGCAGGCTAGCTCAATGAAAGCAAGTGCAGGTGTGTCTCCTCAAGCTGGAGTTCCTGCCTTCCTTCTCAGGTGGAGACGTACCCTTAAGCTACACTGTGCTGTATTCATTTCCCACAACTGCGGTGCAGAGATCACGATGGGAGAAAGGATGCCCAGGTGCCTGCTTTACACCTTTCACAGAGAAAAGCGTTTGAGCCCAAAAGACAGGTCTAATGGAATGAGAGTGCCTGGATACAACAGTGAAGAGGGCCACGTAGGGACCTAGCCTATTTATGCTGAGCAGTGACTGCCTCCTCAATGCATTCTTAAATCTGATAAACCACTGAAGCCTTAAAGGCACAGGAGCCCTGTTAGGTCCCACCTTAAAGATTGATCACCCATCACCATGGACATGGCACAAAGATACCATATATATCTGCATATAAGCCACCACCCCAATTTAGATGTTACATTTGAAAACAATTCCCTGCTTATAAGGGAATTAGACTTATGCAGAAGTATATATGGCCGCAGGGAGGTGCCAAGGAAGAATGGACACAATTTTAAGGGGTGCTGAAGAATCGTGACAGCCAAGTGCTAGAGGCCTTTTCAGGTAGATACACAGAGCTCCCTTCATACCTGATCCAGTTCTGCAGTGTCAGAGCAAAGGGAGTGAGAAAAGAGATTTCTAGGGGGAATATAATAGGGAATAGGCTGATGGAAAGCCAGGTGGCATAATATACCCTGCAGTGCCCTGACTCTCCTGTCTAAACAGGACCACCTGGAAGATGCTTAAACCCCTTCCTCCCTGGGGATTCAGGAATGAGGTGTGGAAAGCAACAGCAGCAGCTGGAGAGGAAAGTAGGAACAGCAGAGCCAGGCAAGAGGCCCCTGGACAGCAGCCGGCTGGCTTGCAATTCTGGCAGCTGTACTCGCTGGCACAGGGAAGAGTTTGCATGCTGGCTATTCTGTGGGAGGGGGCCACAAGCCAAGGAGCTACAGAACCAACTGTCTATATGAGCTGTTCCCAAGGGGCCATTGAAAACAGTGCACCAGGATTAAAGGATTATCTGAGAGGAATCTGACACCTTCCTTGGGGTTTCACAAAGAGCAGGGGTGATTTCATTTGGCCCTGGGGGAGGCCCTCACACAGACTAAGGGAAGGCTGAGCCTGAACTTTGGCTTGTCAACTGCTTTAAAAACAAAAATAAAAACAAACAAACCAGCATTTCTCTAAGATGGGAGCCCATTTTGCTCCTTCAAGCTCTTACACCCTCAATGGCTTCTCAGGCCCTTAGCAGCCCAGCAAAAGAGATGTGAACGAGGGACGAGACATCTAAAAGCATGTGGGTTTCCTCTTTGAAGCAGGGCCCCGTAGGGGTCATCAACTCTGCCATGAACAGCATAGGCCAGATGAAGAAATGGAGGAAGGTTCAGCTGGGGGAGGGCAACATTTGAGTGCTCCCGGCCTAAAGGATTTTACAGCCAGAATCTGACCATTCTTGGGAATAAGTATCAGGGGGTAGCCATGTTAGTCTGTATCCCCGAAAACAACAAGGAGTCCGGTGGCACCTTAAAGACTAAGATTTATTTGGGCATAAGCTTTCATGGGTAAAAAACCCACTTCTTTTTTACCCACGAAAGATTATGCCCAAATAAATCTGTTAGTCTTTAAGATGCCACCGGACTCCTTGTCATTCTTGGGAAGGCTCTTTCTCCTCAGTGAGGAGTGAACAGAACAGCTTTGAACTTAGTAACTTGTCCATAGCCACACAGTAATAAACTGAGACAGCCCTGACATCCACTGCAGCCACTCTGGGAAGAGTCAGACCAATGCTCTTTACGGTCTCTCTGAGCACAGTCATTGCCACGGTTATACAGGAGGAGGGAAGGGATGGCCTGGTTGAAAGGCAAGTACCGGAAAATCAGAACACTCATGAGCCTTCTCACTCTTATCTCACTGGGTCTTGGGGGCTGGGCTGGTTTTCAGTCATCCCTGACAATATTGTCAGTCCACTTTGGAAGCTCGGAGAACTTCAGCCATAGGAACAGCATCCCTTAAAGAACAGAAAAGCAGTCTAAAGGGCTTAAGGAACAGCGGGTTTCTGGTGTGAATGAGTTCACCCCTTATACCATACATAATGGTGAAATGGAAAGGGGAGAGCTCTTCCTATTGTTAACTCCCCATCCCCTTCCAGCTCTGAAGTGGTGCTTCATGTCTCTTACCTTCCAGGTTCTTTTGGTGAAGGACTTGCAGACTGAGCAGCACACGAGAGCATGCATCGCAAGTGCCTGCTATTCACTGGCATAGCAGCAGTGCGTGTGGGGCAGAACTTAAACCCAGCCATTTTAAGCTAATGTACAGAGGGTCTGTACTAGGGAGAGATCCCTTGTCAGGGATGGCAATGAAGTGAGCGGTAGCTCACGAAAGCTTATGCTCAAATTGGTTAGTCTCTAAGGTGCCACAAGTACTCCTTTTCTTTTTGCATGCTAAAATTAGGTATCTTAAGCTAATTAGCAAAGAAAGCCCAACACCACGAAACTTAAGAACAATCATCCTTTCCCAACAGGAGAGAACTGCTCGCTAGGAGTAGAGAATGTGGACACTATAGAGTTCAATCTCAAAGCTCTGTGTGGTAGTAAGGAACTGAGGGGATTGCAACAGCCCTGCCCTTTAGGCCATAGACTATGGGTTGTGAGGGGGCACTCGGAGCACAGGCGGGGCCCCAATGGGCTTTAGTATTGAAAAGAATCTGAACTCATTTGGACGTGCACTGAGAATGGAATCTTTGCATGTCCACACAGACAACTTTGCTTTTTCCTCTAATTGCTGGAAGGGTTTTTGATTCTCAGCTGTTGGGCCAAGTAGAGAGATGGAGAACATGAGAGCATCAGAAGATTCCAAATTAATCCCCACTCTCTCCCGCACCCCACAGGGCATCAAGTTTAGCAAACAGCTTTCAGAGGTCACCTTATACCCAAGTCAAAGGATAAACTAGGTCCAGGATAGCAACAGCTTCTGCTCTCTGTACGTGCAGATGGGTTGCTGGGTAGCAGGAAATACATGTTATCTACTCAGTAAGCAACCCAGCAACTCCTCCCTACTGTATATGCCTGCATAGGAGCCCATGCGGCACGGATACAGGTCAGTGATGTTAAAATACACTTTTAAAAATCAAATTTACAATGCTAAGCTTATTTGTGAGTATGTTTGGCACTTCTGTGCTGTTTTCATCCCAGCCCAAGAGACAGCTATTGGTTTTCCAACTCCTGTCTTTGAATGATAGGGCTTGACTACATGGGGAGGTATTCTGGAATAAGCTCCATGAGTGGACATGCTCATTCAGGAATTAGGGTAGAAATGCCTTATTCAGAATCAGAAAGTGGATTGAGCTAATTTGGAATATGGCAATCTTATTCTGGAAAAGGAATGTCCACACATGGATTTAATTGGGAATAGTTAATCTGCTTTAAGTTCACACCATCCCTTATTCCGGGTTAATTTTCACATGAAGACAAGCCCTAAGAGTCAGATGGAGAAGGATTTCATTTCTCATCAGTAACTGATAAAAACTATTTAAAGTTATATTGCATTGAAAGTGCTTGGAAAAAGCAGTAACTTTGCCATGCTTGACCTCTGCATACCCCCCATCAGGTATCATCTGTTCTAACATGAAAATACCACAATCCTTCCTTACATTTTAAATAATTGGCATGATCACACCTTGCTCTTACAAACTCCTTGCACCAGAGGATTTCAAAGCCATTTACAAAGGGGATATATCACCCCCATTTTGCAGATGGGGGAACTGCAGTACCAAGAAGTAACTTGCCCAAAGTCAGACTGAACAATGGTCAGAGTTGGGAATAGAACTGAAGTTTCCTTACCCCCATTTCCTCCTGCTGTGTTATCAGCTATTACTGATATTCACACAGGATAACCTGGGTTGCTCAAGGTAAGGAATATGCATATTTTCTACAGAGTGATGAGCACATAAGGAGGAAAACACGGTTATCTATATTTTCGTAACTGTTCCGTTGTTCATGTCCATTCCATTCTAGGTGTGTGCGTGCCCACGTGTGCGGTTGTTGGAAATTTTTGTCTTAGAGGTATCCATGGGGTTGGCAGTGGTGCCCCCTTGAGTGCTGCGCTCATGCGTTGATACATCAGGCACCGCCGGCCCTATGCCCTCTAAGTTCCTTGTTGCTGGCAACTCCGACAGAGGGGCAGGAGAACGGGTAATGGAATGGACATGAGCAACACATCTCCAAGAACAGTTATGAAAGGTAGGTAACCATTTCTTCTTCGAGTGCTTGCTCATGTCAGTTCCATTCTAGGTGACGCAAGCAGTATCAACTGAGGTGGGCTCGGAGTTCACGGTCTCGCAGCGTGCAGCACTGCTCTGCCAAAGCCAGTCTTGTCCCGGGCCTGCTGGCTAAGCGCATTATGGGAGGTAAACATGTGGAACAGACGACAAGGTAGCAGCTCTACAGAGCTCTTGGATCGGCACCCGAGCCAGGAAGGCCGCTGATGATGCTTGCGCTCTAGTTGAGTGTTCCTTGACTATTGCAGATGGAAGCACTTTCGCCGGCTCATAGCAGCATCGGATGCAAGCTGTGGTCCAGGACCAAATCCTTTGAGGAGACACCAGGTGACCTTTCATCCTGTCTGCCACTGCAACGAACAGCTACATTGACTTGCAAAATAGTTTTGTCCTGTCAATATAAAGGCCAGCACCCTCCTGATATCCAGGGTGTGCAACCTGCGTTCCTCTTTGGATTTATGGGGCTTTGGGAAGAAGACTGGTAAGTATATGTCCTGGCTGGTATGAAACTGTGAAACAACCTTGGGCAGGAATGCCAGGTGAGGCTGCAACTGGACCTTATCTTTATAGAATACCACACAGGCTGGTTCTGAAGAGCCCTGATCTCAGACACCCTTAGGGTAGAAGTTATCGCAACCAGGAATGAAACCTTCCAGGAGAGAAGCAGGAAGCCAGAGGTTCGAAGGGAGGCCCCATGAGCCTTGACAGCACAAGATTCAAATCCCAGGGAGGGACAGGGACGTGAGGGTAGAGATGCTCCAGACCTTTCAAGAACCAGGCTGTCATGTTGTGAGTGAAGACTGACCTGCCTTGGAACAGAGGGTGGAAAGCTGAAATAGTGGCTAGGTGGACCCTGAACCATGTCAGGGACAAGCCCTGAAGTTTGAGGTGCAGAAGATAATCTTGGATATGTTGTTGTGAAGCCCAGCACGTGAACCTTTTCCACTTGGCCAGGTAAGTCGCTCCGGTGGAGGGCTTTCTGCTACCCAGCAAGACCTGCTGAACATGGGCCAAGCATTCCCACTCTTCCGCATTCAGCCATGCAGTAGCCATGCCAACAAGTAACACCTCCAGGTTCGGATGCAGAATACTGCTGTAGTCCTGAGACAGCAGGTCCGGCCAGAGAGGTAGTCACGGCAGGGCGGCTACCAGGATAACATTTGCCCTGTCCGGTTTGATCTTCACAAGGACTCTGTGGATCAATGGCACTGGTGGGAAGGCATACATCAGGGCCCCTGACCACGGGAGCAGGAAAGCATCTGACAGGGAACCCGTCCATCCCCTGGAGTGAACAGAACACGTCCACCTGGGGAGTTCCCAACTTTTGGAAGATCATATTGACTGTCTCCGGCTGGAGTGACCACTCATGGCGAGACAAGAAGGTCCTGCTGAGATAATCTGCTAGCACATTCCTGGTCCTGGGCAAACTTTGAGGCTTAGGGCCTTGTAAGTAGTTGTTTATAGTAGTTAGCGTTAAGTAGTTAAGTGTAGTTAGACAGAATCCCAGAGTGCCCCAGGCAGAGCATGTCCTAGTCTACCAGGTGTAAGCCCTGCGGCTACCAGATGAATGGCATGACGCACACAGAAGTCCCAAAGGCAGAGAACTTGGCAAAGGGCCAACAACCTGGCTCCGCCCTGCCTGCCTGATGTAATACATCATGGCAGTATTGTCAGTGAGGACCTGTATCACCTTGCCCTTTAGGTGGGGCAAGAAAGCCTGGCAGGCCACGTGAACTGCTTTTAGCTCCCTGACATCGATATGAAGGGCCAGATCGTCCCACAGCCACTGGCCTTGAGCACTGAGCTCGCCCAGGTGGGCTCCCCAGCCCAAAGCATCTGAGACCAGGGTCAGCGATAGGCCCAGGGTCATGAAGGGATCTCCCTCCAACATCGACCCAGGATTCAACCACCACTCCAGGGAAGACAGGATGTGATCCGACACCCTGACTACCTGGTCTAGGTAGTGTCTGTTGGGGATGTAAACAGACGCCAGCCACGCCTGCAGAGGTCGTAGATGGAGCCGGGCATGACTCACCACATATGTACAGGCGGCCATGTGGCCCAGGAACATCAGGCAGATGTGAGTTGTGGTGAGTGGGTGGTTCTTCACATGGGAAATCAGGTCTGACCTGGCCTGAAAATGAGCCACTGAAATGAAGGCTCTGGCTCGCGTGGAGTTGAGAACCCTCTGATGAACTCTATTTGTTGGACTGGTGAATCTTGCCCATATGCTCAGGGTTTAGCTGATCACCATATCTGGGGTCGGGAAGGAATTTTCCTTCAGGGCAGATTGGAAGAGGCCCTGGAGGTTTTTCGCCTACCTCTGTAGCATGGGGCACGGGTCACTTGCTGGAGGATTCTCTGCTCCTTGAAGTCTTTAAATCACGATTTGAGGACTTCTATAGCTCAGACATAGGTGAGAGGTTTTTCGCAGGAGTGGGTGGGTGAAATTCTGTGGCCTGTGTTGTGCAGGAGGTCAGACTAGATGATCATAATGGTCCCTTCTGACCTTCGTATCTATGAATCTATGACTGGCCTTAATATGGATTTTTGCTCTTTTATCAACAGGTCCAGGTTGCGGCAGGTGCAATGCAACAGATCGAGGCTCCTCTGCACTTGTTCCTGAGACCTGCCCTTGATGAGCTGGTCATCAAGATACGGGAAGACCTGGACTCCTCAACGTCTCAGGTAAGTGGACACTGGTGCCATACATTTTGTGAAGACCTTTGGGGCCAATGAGAGGCCAAAGGACAGCACCGTGAATTGGAAATGGTATCCTCCCATATGAAATGGAGGAAATGTCTGACCTTGGAACATGGAAACGGGCATCCTTCAAGTCGAGGGTGGCATACCAGTCTCCTGGATCCAGGGAGACCATGTGAAATTCCAACTTCCTGAGAGACTTGTTTTGAGGCGTTGCAGGTCCAGAATGGGTCTTAAGCCCCCTTTTGCTTTCAGGATTAGAATCCTGTCATGTCCCAAGGGACCTCCTCTTCTGCCCCAGGTGGGAGGGATGAATGAAGGAGTTTGCCAGAGCATCTTGACAATTTTAAGGACTCCGTCATGCACTGGTAGTGTGACATGGGCCAGGGTAGAGGCGTTAAACAAGGTGTCCGCCTGCTCAGCCATCTCCTCCACCTCCAGGCCCAAGTTCTCGGCCACCCATTGAAGCAGGGCCTGGTGTTCTTTAAACTCGTCCGGCGGGCTGGCCCTTGAGGGTCCCACAACTGCTTCGTTTGGGGATGAGGATGACTACTGTACCACCGGGGGAGGCCCCGGGGCATCTTCCACCATGGGGGGGGGGGGGAAGGGCGGGAGAGGCTTGGAGGTGGGTGCAGTCTTCTCTGCCTTGATCTCCGAGCAGGTCTCATGCACCAAGCCTGGTGCCGCCAGCTGTTGCTCTGAGGCAGCGGCCGCCGATGAGCACTGTGAAGGGGGCATTGCCGTGGCTGGCATTTCCCATGCGCCCCAATAAGGCCACTGCGCTGGCCGTGCTGCCAATGTGGTTCCAATGTAGATGCAGCCTTGGGTGCCCATTTGTGCTGGTGCGGTCTAGGCGAGGGGCTGAACTGCCCTTCTGTGCTGGAGGAATCCCCTTCTGGTGACCATGGTGGGGCTGCTGATGCCCGAGTCTGCCTGCTGACCATCTCCTGGAGCCAGGGGATCGGTGCCGGTATCGAGCAGACTGGTACCAGCGCCGGGGGGACCGGAGATGTGACTGAAAACGCTCCCACAGGACACGCGAGCAGGATCTGCGCCGAGAGGACAACCAGCCAGAGTGCGAACGGTGGTCGTAGTACAGAGACAGGCATCTTCCTCCAGGACACGTGCATCGAGATGGCGGGGACCGCCATTGTGGTGCCCGTGACCGAGGGCAAGCTGTAGAGGATTTGGGCTGTGACTCCGGCGATCTGCAGCACGGAAGTGGAGAGGGCTGCTTTGTCTCAGGGGATCAGCGGCGCTCCACTGCCCTCTGAGGGGTCTTAGAGGCTGGCTTGCCCCTGTGGGGAGCCTTCGCTGATTCCTGTGGCACGTGCTGCATCAGCGGCATGGGCGGAAGCTTCTGCTATCTGCACCAGGGGAGCTTGGGAAGGCATCGGTGCAGTCAGTGGTTTAGGTCCCATACTGCTCCTGGGAGTCGGTAGAGGACCTTCTAAGGGGCTAAGGGCCCTGACCTGGGAGGCACGAATGCACAGCTCAAGAGTGGCTGGGCGGCCCGAAGTGGGTTCCTTGCCTAGTGACCCGTGGCCCTTCTTGCCCAGGGAGCCGTGCTTTCTCACTTCTTTTTGGGCACTGGCGATGGGGGCGCAGTGAGGCACCCAGTGAGTCCTGGTAGGGTGGCTCGGAAGCCAGACGAAGGGCGGACTCCATGAGGAGTGCCCATAAAACGAATGTCCTGCTCTGAGTCCGGGCCGAAGGTTTTTACAAATATGGCATTTATCCCTCATGTGTGGTTCCCCCAAGCACTTGAGGCAGCTGCTGTGGGGGGTCACTTACCGGCATAGGCCTGTTACTGTCCACACAGGGCTTAAAGCTGAGAGACTGGGGCATGCCCTGCCTGGGGCGAAGTCCCCACTGGGACTCTAACATCTAACTACACTTAACACTAACTACTACAAACAACTACTTACAAGGCCCTAAGGCTTAAAGTGATAAATACAAAAAACTGCCACCCCTTGCTATGCAAGGAAAGGTGCTCCAACTAACCACCCTGGGCGGTACGAAGGAACTGAGAGGGCATAGGGCTGGCAGCATCCAATATACCGGCACATGAACGCGGCACTCAAGGGGGCACCACTGCCCACCCTATGGATACCACTAAGGCAAAAATCTCAGATGACCACGCACATGGGCATGTGCACACCTAAGATGGAATCGACATGAGCAAGCACTCAAAGAGTAACTTTACACTGAACAAGAAGTCTGGCATTTGCAGTCTCAATTAAGACAAATCTGCAGCATTGGGCGAGATGGGAAACAAATCTAAATGCACAAGTCAAAGGTTTGTTAGAAACACAAATACTTTCTGGTTTTCACAAGGGTAACTTACCCTGCCAGTCGACCCTTATGCTAATGGACTTAGTAGACAGGGAGATTTTTCTTGGTGTTTTCTAAACCACACAGGTGTCACACAGCTCATCTTGCACTGAGTGGTCTGTGGGTCATCAGCAATGAAACCCTTCTTGGGGATGCAAAGACATTTTGAGAAGCAAATCATGGGGTGCAGTGAGCAGAGATGGGTCTAAAACTGATTAAACCATCTTCTGCAAAAACACCCCCCCCCTTACCCACCCAGCTAGAACATTCAGAGTGTTGCAACTGGTTCCTGGTTCAGGGCTTGTTTTGCACAGCCACAGTATACCATTCTTACATGATACAAGATACAAAATATGTTCCCCCTGAAGAAAAGCTCTCCAGAGAGCAGCATTAAAGCTGCATCACTCTGTTTAAGAGAGACATTTCCAGACCATTTATTAGAAAGGCTAGTTCAAACCATATTAAAGCTTTCCACAAGCAAAAGGAAAAAAAGCAGGAAAATTCAAGTCAAAACTTACCTTCTCTATGCCAATCAGTTATGAAAAATGGAGAGGACAAGTGTCAAACAACAGTTCACAACAAATGATTAGCAGTTATCCAGCATACAATCCCTCAGTTATCTAAAGATTGAGAAATCAAAACATTTCAGACAAGTTCTGAAGTGCAGAACCTCGGTAAAGTTTTTTCTCTTCACAAAAAAGACGAATCCTAGACCTGGTAATAGTTGTTCCACCGTAAGGTCAGAAGGTCATGCAGAAAAACATTTATGCACCTTGTCACTGTTCAGGGTAATTGCACCTGTATTTTGGGCTCTAGGCTCCCAGCTCCTCAGCCATCACCCCTCTTCCGTAGAGGCCCACATCTCTCCTCTGCCTGACCAGGGTTTTTCCAGGCTTAGAATCATAGAATATCAGGGTTGGAAGGGACCCCAGAAGGTCATCTAGTCCAACCCCCTGCTCGAAGCAGGACCAATTCCCAGTTAAATCATCCCAGCCAGGGCTTTGTCAAGCCTGACCTTAAAAACCTCTAAGGAAGGAGATTCTACCACCTCCCTAGGTAACGCATTCCAGTGTTTCACCACCCTCATAGTGAAAAAGTTTTTCCTAATATCCAATCTAAACCTCCCCCACTGCAACTTGAGACCATTACTCCTCGTTCTGCCATCTGCTACCATTGAGAACAGTCTAGAGCCATCCTCTTTAGAACCCCCTTTCAGGTAGTTGAAAGCAGCTATCAAATCCCCCCTCATTCTTCTCTTCTGCAGGCTAAACAATCCCAGCTCCCTCAGCCTCTCCTCATAAGTCATGTGTTCTAGACCCCTAATCATTTTTGTTGCCCTTCGCTGGACTCTCTCCAATTTATCCACATCCTTCTTGTAGCGTGGAGCCCAAAACTGGACACAGTACTCCAGATGAGGCCTCACCAATGTCGAATAGAGGGGAACGATCACGTCTCTCGATCTGCTCGCTATGCCCCTACTTATATATCCCAAAATGCCATCTTCTTGGCAACAAGGGCACACTGCTGACTCATATCCAGCTTCTCATCCACTGTCACCCCTAGGTCCTTTTCCGCAGAACTGCTGCCGAGCCATTCAGTCCCTAGTCTGTAGCGGTGCATTGGATTCTTCCATCCTAAGTGCAGGACCCTGCACTTATCCTTATTGAACCTCATCAGATTTCTTTTGGCCCAATCCTCCAATTTGTCTAGGTCTTTCTGTATCCTGTCCCTCCCCTCCAGCGTATCTACCACTCCTCCCAGTTTAGTATCATCCGCAAATTTGCTGAGAGTGCAATCTACACCATCCTCCAGATCATTTATGAAGATATTGAACAAAACCGGCCCCAGGACCGACCCCTGGGGCACTCCACTTGACACCGGCTGCCAACTAGACATGGAGCCATTGATCACTACCCGTTGAGCCCGACAATCTAGCCAGCTTTCTACCCACCTTATAGTGCATTCATCCAGCCCATACTTCCTTAACTTGCTGACAAGAATACTGTGGGAGACCGTGTCAAAAGCTTTGCTAAAGTCAAGAAACAATACATCCACTGCTTTCCCTTCATCCACAGAACCAGTAATTTCATCATAGAAGGCGATTAGACTACTCAGGCATGACCTTCCCTTGGTGAATCCATGCTGGCTGTTCCTGATCACTTTCCTCTCATGCAAGTGCTTCAGGATTGATTCTTCAAAGCTTCAAAGTTCCCTGCTTATACCGATATCCCCAGCAAGCCAGACTGCCTAAACAGGCCAGCATCTGCACTTTGCTCTCTCCCCGAACGCTATGAACAGCTGGCATTGTCAGCAGTCACAAGTTACCAAACAGCTCTTTCTATGCAAGCACATTTATTCTTAAGGTAAAAGGCATTTCAGAGGAAAAAAACATTAAAAACAAACCCCTGCATGCATGCTAATAAGCTTACCAGAGATCACCCCAACTCCAAAAAGAGCTCTGACAGGAGCCAGTCCTTCAAACCCCACACTGGGGGTTTTCTGTAGTTACAGTTCACAACAGCCTTAGCTCAGAACGAGAACAGTCACATTAAAATCGGAGAGAAGAGCTGTCACGGAGTGTTTTCTTCAGAATAGCTACATTAAAGATTACCTTGTATTGCAATATCACCTGGGAATTACGGAACCCATTGTGCTCGGTGCTGCAGATTGGGTCTTTTCATATTGTGTGTGTGGGGGGGTGAGGGTATAAAAAAGTAACCTTCCCCTTGGAGTTACACCAGTACCTTCACATGATGTATGTGAGAACAGCACATGCTGACTGGATGTTTACGATTCGTTAAAAACAAAGCTGTAAACTTAACACTCCAATATCCTTTCTTCACCTTCAATCAGGATTTTGTGCATCTCCTGCAACAGATGCTGGCCACAAATAAAATCCAGCTCCTTTCCCTACATTCTCCACTTTGTTTTGAGCGTTTGCAGAGCCGGTGCTAGCCCATAGGGGGTCCTAAGTAGGAATATTTTAGGCTTCCCAATTCTAAAACAGACAAGCTCTTATAAAAAGAGAATGGGGGCCCCCTTGAGCTGCTTGGGGCCCTCAGCAACTGCTTAGTCTGCTGATGCCTATCACCAGCACACACAGTTTGATGTCACCTGGGAGCTACATTGTAATTGACCTTGTCTATATTTGTGTATAAAGCACTCCCTGCTCTACAAATGGCAAACAATCAACAATTGCATGAAGATGAGACCCCTGAAAGGGAAAAGGAGGAATTTTCAACTTTTTTTTTTTTTTAAATGAAGATGGATACCTGGCATACACTTAACACAATTTTCCTAGGGTGAAATTCTCTCTCAGCCCACAAGCCAGCATGAAGCCAGAGTCTGGGCTGTCTAGCCTACAATCAGAGATGGCAGCAGCCCAGTTAGGCACGCTCGCATTAGAGCTTTAATCTAGCTCAAATGGCTAAAAATCACAGTGAAGCTGTTGCAGCGTGGGCCTCAGGGCTGGCTGTGCAAGCCCGCCCGTAACAACTGGGTACATACTTGCATCGCTAGCCAGCGCTGGGGTCCTGTGCCACCACATCTTCATGGCTAGTTTTAGCCAGGCTGGCTAGACTAAAGCTAGCGTGGGTATGTCTGAGCTGCAATCACACCTCTGATTGCCATGTAGACAGACTAAATGGACTCGGCTCATCTTGCTCCCACCTGCATAGCAGGCAGTGGTGCTCCAGCACGACTCCTCGTGCAGATCTAATGGGTGCCCCACACGTCCATCTGCACTGGCTGCTAATGGGCTCTACTTCCCCAGCAAATATAGGGGGGGCAGGAGGACCTTTTCACCCCACAGAGTCACAGGGCTTTCTGCGGTGTGGAGAGCCTCCCCCATGCAGGGAATCTCACTTTCCCAATGAGGCTCCTAAAGGTGCTTTTAAAATACTGACATCCACTTTTAACAGAAGGGTCCCCAGGCCCCATCAGTTCTCTCCCAATGAGCACGCTCATAGGATGGGGAATTGTAACATTCTTCCAATGGATAAGACACATGCTGTCCATCAACATTTCAGTTTTAAGACGAAGAAACGCTGACTTCGACCCCCCTCCACCAGACATTACTGTTAAAGCTTCCAATCCCAGCGTGGCTGGAGACAAGCTTCCAGAGATATTCCCACAGATCGGAGTCCTTAGCAGGCATAGCCCAAAGGAAACTATCCATACCATGGCATTCACTCATCCCACTGCCCCTGCCCCGGGGGCCCAGGTTCTACACAGCACCTCCTGAGAGGCCTAGCTCAGAAGGTGCAGCTTGACTTTATATCACCTTGGTGCAGCCCAGATTCTGGGCCACTCCGTGGGCTGAAATGGCCACTGGCATAAGGGGTTTTTCTAATTTATAGCCGCTTCTCCAAGGCGGCGGTGTAGCCCAGAACCCATTGCTACGGGCACACCTCTACACTAGGGCCCAATGGGGCGGGAAAAAGAGCACAGAGCTGCTTTCCTCAGTCTTCTGTTGCTCTGGGCTGAAGGAATTCTCCACCGGCCCCTGAGCGGCATCTCTGCAACTGACAAAGCAGTGGATAAAAGCTGGGGCTAGGATCTGCCACCCCTTCTAAACCCTACCGCTCTGTCTGGAACCGAATGTCTCAATAGAAGTTCCTTGTGGGGGAGG
Organism: Lepidochelys olivacea; assembly: GCF_965140295.1. Classification (NCBI taxonomy): domain Eukaryota; kingdom Metazoa; phylum Chordata; order Testudines; family Cheloniidae; genus Lepidochelys; species Lepidochelys olivacea. The sequence continues at coordinate 95,918,652 of NC_140418.1, read as the reverse complement.
GGTTAAAACGGCCCATCCTCAGTAGATACACTCTCCCGCCCCCGCAAAACTGTACAGAAAGTGTTTGAGTCATTAGAAGTGCCCAGCTTTCTCATGGCAAATCCCAGTAACAAACAGCCGAGACCTGAACTCAAATGTTTATGTTTATATTTATTACAGCATGGAGGGGGGAAAAAACCGTTTCATTCAAAAACCATCCCATACCAATGAAGACAATAATTTAGCTATCCATTTTAAAATACATTAAAACCGGTCTGTCATTTCTCACTTCAAAAAACAAAAAACAAAACAAAAAAAGATGATCCATTCTGGAGACCACGGATGTATCAGCAATACAACAAATCTTCATTTGATTTTTTTTTTTATTTTTAAATATTAACCTGACTGTAACTATGAGACTGACACCCTTTCCCCCCCAGCCCCCCCCTCACCCCCCCACGACCTTCTACAGGTAAAGCACAATTAAAATGCCTAGGAAAAAGAAGGCAAACATTTAAAAAAATTCATATGACACACTAAAAAAAGTTTGTCATCTCATGTCTTGCAGTCAGAATAATAAAAACCAGCCAATGTTCCCAAAAAACATCTCAATGAAGGGGTGCAGAAAAAAAGACATCCCTTTAATAAAACATTATCAACAAATATCGTACACAAACTACAATGTATAATAATTACTTTTTTTCCCTCTCTTATTTTAGAACCAGACTACAAGGTAAGAAAAAACACTGAAACAAGATACAATGTTCTCAATAATCGGCACAAAGGGAAATCCAGGGAGATAATATTTTACATAATGTGATATACATGGATCAGAAGTGGAGATTTATAAAACAAAGACCAACTACAGGGTAGTGTAATGTACATAGATCCCAGACTCTGGCGAGTGTCACTTTAACATGGTTGGTTGGTTACTTTTCTGTAGTCACCTCTACCAAGAGAAGAAAGGTAATTTTTTCATTTTTGTTTTTATTTTTTTTTTTTGTTACAGAGTGAGCCTACAGAATAGCAAGTATACATTTGAACAATTACTTTAAAATATCTCCATCCAGTTCCAAAACACATACAGCGAAACCCTGATAAGATCACATCTTTTTTTAAAAAAATACAAAACCAAAAATCAACAAAGATGTTAGCTTGAGATCACAGTTACAAAATCCCAGGTCAGATTAACCCTTTCTTTCTCTCTCTTTTTGGTGGTAGTGGTGGGGGGGAAATATAGCTCAAGGATTCTCGCAGGGGGAAGTATTGAACTCTCCTTGTATTCCAAGAGGGGGAAAAAAAGACTAATACAGTGCATGCCACGGTCACAGATAGTAAGATCACAATTAATTCTTGAGGATGTGATCCTATGAGGGGCCAACTGCATTAACAACTTTCTATGAGGTGGAGGAGTCTCTTCTGGAGGAGGCGGCGTTGTGCTGCAAACAAGAAAAACAAAAACAAGAACACGCCTTCCGAACAAAAACCGCCAATTGTAAACTGTCCAGTTTATTTTCAAAAAAATAGGACTACAACAGAGACAACATGAGATTTCATATCTAGACTAGCTTCCTGGTGTAGCACAGCACAAACATACAACAGGTTTAAAAGAACAAAGCAAAGAGGTTGGAGTTGGGTACTGGAGGCTTCCATTTGTTTCCCAAAAAAAAAAAAAAGTGTCATGTACATATATAAATCCTTCCGCACAAGAAGGATCTTGTCACGTCTTGAAATATTTTAAGTTTTGTCCTTCATGTTTTATGGAATAAAAAGTTCAGCCTTTTTATTGCATGAAACTAAAACTGGGGTTTGGCCCCCTCGCGTCTCTCTGCCAATACACCTAGCTTCTTCTTGCATAATTTCTTTTAGATCCTCCAAATGGCAGCTGACTCTCTTTATCCTGGAGAAGAGGAAGGGGGAGGGAAATCACACACTCATCGTCATGCTGGGGGAATACTGAAAGAGAGACAAGCACAGAATGAGTACTGGGCAAACAGGACTGAAATACTAAACGCGGCCAAGGCCAGGGAAGAGGGGATATGAAAGTAAGACTCGGGCTTATGAAAACTATAAAGCAACATAATTGGATGTAATAAATCAGAAAGATAGAATATGCTAGAGACTCTTAATTTATCAGCACATAATCCGCTGCATAATGGTCTTTCCAGGGAGAAAATAAGCAAAACAGTATGGGGTAGGAGGCAATTTAAATGCATGCATGTATATAATGCTAAATACAGTGAGAAAAAAAGAGGGGGAGCCTCTTGCATCTGTAGAGCTTGAAATCCATCGTGAAAATACTCTGCAGATCTCAAAGATGCGTGCACATTTGTTGGCAGCTGAAAGCGAGCATGGTTAGCGGTGTCTGCTCAGGGGCAGCTCGGAAACAGCAGGGGGTGTTGCAAGCCTGAGCAAAACTGCTCTCAAGCATCAATAGGGGGTCCCAAGATTAGACCTGCAGCTTCCCTGCTGTTCCAAACTGCAGCACAGCTGTATACGGAGCTTTTCACAGAGCGAAAATGTTTGTCTCTAGCTCACCACGATAGCTCACTTTCACCAGAGTCAATTTCACGCACACGATGGCTAGAAAGGGGGCCAGCAAGGTTTATTTACACCTTTATTAAAAAACCCTACCAATTGGGCACAGAGCCGGGTTACACAAGCACGTGACCCTACTGCTGTCATGTTTTTTCTCCCCCCTCAGCCTCATCTGTTACATGCGGTTGCCATCTTGTCTAGCCTACATGCTTTTTGGTTCAATACCTTGTTCAGAAATAGATCTCAAAATGCAGCGCAAATGGCAGGGAAGATTTTTTATCGCTACTTTTTGTTTTTCGCTTGGATGGGGGTCTCCAAAGCACAGAGGTTAAGCAACATTCCCTGGGTCAAACAGAAAGGCAGTGGCAGAATCAGGTTTAGGAACCAGGGCTTCTCCGCTCCCAGCCCTGTGCCGAGTCCTCTGGACCACAGCTAGATCTGTATTAAATGACAACATGCTTTCTCTACGATCATCAAAGAAAGCACGATCACCTCTGCCCCTCCAGACCTCAGGCCCCACCAGGAAGCAGAGACAGAGCCTTATAAATTTTGTGATCCCAAAAGAGAGGGGGCTTAGAGACTGGGTGTCTGAGCAACTCACATTGTCATTTTGGAAGGAATGGAGGAAGTTACCTCCCAGTTCACCATCATCTCTCGGAGTGCCCGGGGGGTTGCTAATGCCACTTATGTTGTTTGGAGAATTCTAAGGAGACAAAAGAAGGAGAAGGGGAGTATGCCTCAAATACGTCACTGAGCACAGACTGGCAAAATCCCTCGCTAACGACTGTGAGCAGCCGGTGGGAAAACAGGAGAGAACGGCTGTGTTTTATACAACCTTCTGTTCGCGCCGAAGCAAATGTCTCATGGGAAAGGGCTACAGGATGGGAGAAAGCCTCTGGTGTCCCTCTATTGCTCCCCCTACATTGGGGACTCTCCAACCACACACACAATTTTCTCACTGCTGATGCTTTATGAGGGAAGGACGGACTACAGTTGAAAGGAAAATGATTCACCTTTACGGTCACCAGAGTGCACACTTACTTTTGGAAGTCCATCTATGTCGCCTGACCCTATCGAGAGAGGGGAAGAAAGAGAACTTTTATTTGCAGGTTAGTGACATTCCTTGCTCAGAATTAATGCAGTTCTCCTTGGCTAGCCCATTCAGTGCTCGAGCAGGTGCTGGGCAGGTGCCTAGAATGCCATCCAGAAACAGGAGGCGGTTGCTACATGCAGCTACTCCAGGGCATTGCTAGCAGCAAGCAATACAGGTCACAGCTGTGTTAATCCCACACCTCTTAACATTTGCCTCTGGTAAAAGGGAACGGTGGGGGGCCTCAGCTGCCTTTCCTTTGTATGCTGGCCTCCAGGGAGTGGAGGACCGCTCACCTGACTGCAAAGCGCCGGGCACTCTTACTGAATGGCACTAGAAAAATGGCAGGTTAGCTGCAGGGGCCTTGGCTCTCCCTGTGGCACTCGGACACTGATCAAGCTATAGCATAGCTCCTAGAGCAGGACAACATAGGAGACAGACTCTAGGTTAATGGTGGCCTTTCTACTGCTTTCAATTAAACACCAACACTGGTTTTGCGTTTAAGCTCCTTTTCTGACTGAATCTATCAATGCTGCTCCAGTGAGACTGCGATAGTGCTCCATGCTACAACAGAAGAGTATCCAGCCACGTGGGCGGACAGGCAGCTGGCAGGTAGGTCAAGGCAAAAGGCGGCTGTGTGGGGTATGGGCCGGAGGAAATAGGGTGATTCTCAGACCTCTGAGAGCTCACAGTGCTCACGTGCCTCCAAAAATCACTGACTAGTACACCAGGAGCAAGGCAGGAAAAGCCACCGGACAATAGTATCTACCTCACAGAGCTCTAATCAGCATTAAACAGCTTGTTAAGGGTCAGCTCTAGTGCGCTTCCCGCTCAGCCAACCTTGAGCTTACCTAACGATCCATTCATGTGGTGTGGTTCCATACCGCCCATGCCTCCCATTGGGCCATCAGAACCGGGCCCCATTGGGAACTGAGAAAGGAAACAGCAGAAAATGTAACCCCAAAATAAGAGACCCGTACTCCTATCAGCATCAAGCACACCAGCCCTCCCACTGGCAAAGATGGCCTCAAAACAGAGCAGAACGTTCTATGATCCAAATTTTGCCCAGACACGGAAAGGTGACCTGGCTCCCGTTGGGTTGGGAAGCAATATCCCTTGAAAACTTATCCGCCTCAGGAAAGTTACAGTCTTGGTCACTAAGGCTACGTCTACACTACAGAGCCCACATTGGCACAGCTATGCCTACACAGCCTCCAGTGTAGACAGAGTATGTGGAGAGAAGGAGTTTTTCCGACAGGGTAGGAATACCATGTCCACAAATGAAGCACTCTTCTGTCAGCACCATTGCATCTACCTGGGGTTTTTGCTGGCATGGCTACATCTCTAGGGGGTGCAGGCGGTAATACTTTGGTCCAGTTCTGGCTGTTGGATTTAGTGTGCGGATGGTGGTGTGGCCTGCGACATACAGGAGGTCTCAGACACTTTGGTGGTCCCCTCTGGCCTTCGACTCAATTACCCCCGACTCTATAGCTACACAGAATAGCAGGGCTCTGGTTTCACCCTCTGTGACCTCCACCATGAACAGTGTTTAGAGAGAAACTAATATCCCTCCTTTGGGACCATACACCCGCAGCGGACAGGGCCCCCCACCGTTCTGGAAATAACTCACTGTGGCAGGCTGATAGGACCTGAATCACAGGGCTATCAAGTCAGCCAAGACACCCAACGAGGCGAGCGGGTAATATGACGGGTGTCAGGCGCGATAGGGAGGGCTTCCTTTCTCCCACCTGGTTTAATGCTCTAAGGTGCTATGGTGAGCGGGGGTTCAAACCCCTCTTCCAGAAACACAGTCACAAACACACAGCAGTGAAACCCATGCTCAGACACATGCGTGTGACCCTTTCGCCCCTCCTGCCCCGCCATCAGACGGTCTGCCCCAATAAGAACAGCAGGGAGGGCGGGGACATGCACACATGTGGGGGGTGACCCCCAGCTGCCTTGTCAGCAGCACTCAGTGCTCTCTCAGCGGACAGAGGCACACACGCAGCAGCACAATGGTTCTGCAGCTACTTTCCCCCCCGTGGGCACAGGCAGCCCAAACAGTTACACTTCCTTGAAGCCAGGAAGTGATGTCTAAAGGGCACACATTCTCCCCACCAGCATATCCCCAAGTGAACCAGTCACTATAACCCAACGTGGGGGTCAGCATGCTGTGCCCTACGAAGATTGGCTCCCCCCATTTCACTCCACTGTGCTTGTGACATCCTTCTCTGGCCATGAGGGGTTGTTCCAAGATCACTGCATGGCAAAACCACCTCTCGCCTGAAGAGTGCGCAACCTGATCTACCATTGCAAATCCAGGCCAAAGATCTCCTGCCAGCACATTTCAATGGCTGGCTGAGGGAGCCGGCCATATTTCCTTACACCACCGTTCATCTTCCTTCCCCCAGTGCTGCTCATTCCCAGCGATCAGTGAGGCTTCAACATGATCACCTTAGCTAGATCTACCCCTCAAACCCCTGTGCTGTGAATGTCATCCATCTGGCTGCAGGGGGAACGGATGAGCCTCCCTTTGGGGCCTACCCATGCAGCTCCTCAAGTCAGACAATGGGGTTTGCTCTTGAGCAGTCTGAAGCCTGGGCGTCAAGTGCCTCACATCTGCCAGGCTCCTGACCCATGAGCACAGGGGTGCGAATTGAACCTGGCTCTGCCATTTTCCTGGTGAATAAAGCCATCAAAGCTAGCTAGCAGCCTGCACTCTCCATACCAAGCCGAAGAGCACTCCAGGATTCAGGCCAACTGGCAGCCTCTGCTCAGGCAAGGCCTAGAGACCCAGAGTATGGCCTGCTATCGGGCCGGATGGAGGAGCACTCTCCTCACTGCTGTACAGCTCCTCCAAGCCAATGCCGTCAGCTCCTCCCTTACCGAGCACCGAACCAAAACAGACTTCAGGTGGAACCGTCATGCTCTGACACACCCACCTTCTGGCACCACCATTTCTTTTTCTAAGTGGATGGGTGCAATGTCTTCCCACCCCCACACCATTCCTCCTCAGCACACAGACAGGAGTGATGGATCCTCACAGCTGATCCAGCCAATGCAGCCACTTATGGGTGCCACACTCCCATGCTCCACACTGAACAGGGGCAGGCAGATTCAATAACGCGTCACCTCCTTGCAGCAGGGCCCACCCTCGTTGGGAGACTGGAAAGCACCGAGCACAGAGTGGGCACTACTGTAAAGAAGTGTGGGAAGGTTTTTGTTTATCCTCATCACCTCCCTCATTTTGTTTCCCTGTCCCTAGATCTGCAAAGATCACATTACTGGAAATGGCCAAGGGAGTTCCCACTCGAGTCACTTTACCTTCATAAGCTGAAGACAAAACAGAGTCAAAACCAGCAAATATCTGTACAAACAGACATGCAGCCAACATGGGCACAAAAACACCCCCAAACCCGTCAATAATGGGTTTGACATCTTACTGTTTTATGTGCCAAGCTGCAGCACAGAATGAAGCTTCAGGGCCCAGTTATAAAGCCCCTTAAGGTACATCTACGCAGCCAACACCCACAGCTGGCCCAGGTCAGCTGACTCAGGCTCACAGGGCTGTAAAATTGCTGTGTAGATGTTCAGGACCCTGCAAAGAGCCCAAACACAACCGTTTTTAGCCCTGCAGCCCAAGCGCCATGAGCCCGAGTCAGCTAACCCAGGCCTAGCCACGGCTGTGCCACAGGTCTTTTATTCCAGGACAGACATACCCTTAAAGTCAAGAAAAGTCAATCTGGTCTGATCTTTTTCACCTGCAACACCCATCAACATCACAATGAACATGGCCCTCTTCTCTGCACTTCCCCTTATCCAGTTCATTGATTTGGGCTGTGATTGTCAGAGGAGCCCAAATCCCACTGAAATTCAGTTCATCCCTTGAAAATCCCTACCTTTGGGTCTAGTCAGTTTTGCTGTTCTCCCCTGAAGAGTCAGCTTTCCCTTTGGCGCGAGCTTTTGTTATTATATACTCACCCTCCCGGGGGGAGAGAGAGAAAAAAAATCTCTCAAATGATCACAAAAATCCACCCACGCTGACAGAGGGATCTCAGAAACAGGCAGTGCTTGGAACCAATTTTTGAAAACGAGTAGTTTATAAGACGACTGTATCCCTTTAAATGCGACTGCTAACTGGATGCATTACTGACATGATCTTGGCCAGAGCAGCACGAACAGCCCCATTTTAATAAGCATAAAAAATTAACAAAGTTGATGAAGAGTTAATCACTTTCTGATGGTTTGTTTTATTTCTATTTTGTAACCAATGGCTGAAATCAATTAAACTGCTCTACCCTCAACTGATGAAGTTAATTATGATTTGTTATGGTATCTGATATGTAAATTATTAGAAAGCAGACTTACATTCGATCGACTGCCTCCAGGCGGTACTGGATTAATCATTGTGTAGATGTTGTCACTTGAATTGGTTGAATCTGTAGAACAGTGAAGCCCAGTAAGTCAGAGTGATTAATTCATTTCTTAATTAAAACAAACTCATGCCACTTGAACTCATTCTTTTGTATTTTATCACCTAAAATTCCCTGTAAGTACCACCATTTTCTGGCTAATTTGTATTTAATGAAGATTCACAAAGTTTTTAATCACAGAAATTCAACTGTGAAAATAATTCAACTACTGAGAATCACAGGGCTTGCTCGTCAGAAGCAGCGTAGAAAGATAATTTGCTTCTATGTATCACTTAACACCTCAGAATTATCCAAACATTATCCAAGATTATTACAATACCGGTATTAAAAACAAATTCCCGAACCAGTATGGAAAAGGAACCTGGGTCTTTATAGTGCACATGGTAACAGACAAACCATTTTAATCACGTCACAATACATAAATGCACGAATTACAAGTGTGCTGCAGCAACAGAATACTGGGGCAGTGACTAGCAGCACCCATTGACATATGGATTGTTTTATTATGACCTAGTCTGAAATGTAGGTCAGAGTTCTCATAAAAATGCAGAAGCAGAAAGACAGTCGTAATATTACATTTTAGCTCCACCCCTGCAGCTGTGAAATACCACAGTTACAGAGCAAGGCTACTTCCCTGGAGCCCACCCACCCGCCATCCCCTCCGATTGATCACTACAACAATTACAAAATCAGCCTTGCAAAACTGCCAGAGAAATTTACCAGTCCTGATGCAGAATCTACATGCCCACCTTTATGTGGGGAAGGAGGAAAAAAATCAATGTGGGAAATTTTAGTGACCCATCCAAAAAACAAGAAATTTGGGGGCGAGGGAATTAGCCTCCCTGTGACAAGCAGAATTTTGCAAAGCTGTTTTCAAAAGCCCCTGCAAGTCCACATTATAAATCTGACCACCACAATGGCAGCCTCCACAGCCTGACTTGGTCTTTTTGAGGGAGAAAGCGTCACAGTTAATGTGTGTGGGGGAAGAAGGGGCACAGGAAACATTTGTAGTAAATAGAGATTGGATTTTTTTTCTGTAGCCAATAAACAAAGCCAAGGTTAAAAACAGTATTTTATTAAAGAGCAAGCGGTAGCTGGGATGTCAGCCCCTAAACAGTACAAAATGACTCCCTCGCTTTTTGTTTGCTAACCAGCCTGAAAGGAAAGAAATAAATAGAGTCAATTTTTTATAAGGACGTTTTGTCAAAGAACAAGCAGCATTTTGCACATTTCTAGTGAGGCATGTAAACAAGGCTGGTTCACTTTAGTAACACGGAGATTAAACGTGAAGTGACTGCTGCTTCTCAGGGAGACAAATCCGGACACTGAGAAGAGCTCCCTCCTCTTCCCTACTTCATATGTGCTCACACGTGCTCTCAGAGTCCCCCCCCACCGTGAATTTTCATCCTCTTGACACTCAATCCTGGGCGGAGAAGTGAATACAAAGCCCCATCCTAACAACTACCAAAAGCTTCTTTCAATACGATTGCACGTGATCAGAAATCCAATGGAATGGCAGCTGAGCGTGAGCTGAGGAGTTAGGAGGCTATCACTGAAAACAATCAGCAAATTTGGGTTTTTTAGTGCTGAATTCGTTGGCTGTTGAATTTTACCTGCAGGACTAGGCATGATCGGTGTTCCTGGAGGACCTCCACCACCAGGGGGCCCCTGTAGACAAGATTAAACACACGTCAAAAACCACTGTGATAACATATACTGCAATAGGTCAGCATGATCCTGCTGCTGTCAGCAACAATGTCTCACCTTGGTATTCAGCCAAGCATTAATCTCCTGCTAAAACCTTTGATGCACTCTCCTAGCCAAAGTACAATGCTTTGTTTAAGCCTCGAGCAAAATCAGAATTAAAAAAAAAAAAAAAAGCATCTGAGAGGTGTATATGGGAGAGAGTGGAAATCATTTGCAGTGTCCACGAGACCCCTTCTAAAACATTTTTTAGATTTACAGGAAAGGGAGGCTGTTCTGGGTACTCAGAAAACATGCAGATTTCTAGAAACAAACATTCTTACATTTTAGAATTTCTGCCTCTACCCAGACTTCTGTACCAACTCAGGATAGAGGGACATGGCTACGCTATATACGTTTAACTCACACCGAGAATCTATTTATAAGTCCGAATAAGTTATATCTACATACACATGTGTGTGTACAAAGAGTCAATGACCTGTAACGTATATACGTGAAATCTGACCACAAATCTGGCTAGAAATAAGAACTCAGCCCAGGAACTTACCACGTATGTACCAGGCGATGAAGAAGAATATGGAATCTATAAACAGATCATAGGAGAGAGTCACCTATCTGAAATGCAGCATTTCATCAGTAATATCCCGATTTACACATTTAACTCGGGTGCGCACATTCTGCTTTGTCAAACTGAAGCGGAAATTCGGTTGAATTACAGTAGTGGCCTCTGATGGGTTATAAATGCCCACCATGCACTGAATATGCTGGCACACAATATTTCACTTACCCCGTCCCTAAAACCCTACTATTGGCAGGATATAAAAAGGCAAGAAAAATTAATGGTTCAAGAGCAAGGTTGTGGGTGTTCTGCACTACATCAGACACATCTGTGGTCACCGAATGACCAGGCTGCTGCTGGAAGACCCTGTCTCCTTCCTTCCCCCTACTTTTTTTTTTTTTTTTTTTTTTGTGTGTGTGTGCCCACAGTGCTGCACAGTATCACACCTTTTCCCTGAATCACAAAGAAAATGGACAGAAAACTGGCTAAGGAACAGATTAGAACAAAGAAACACAACTGTAACTTTTAGACACACCAAGGCAGTAACCAAATTAACGGAACACTGTGCAACATAAAAATCTTCTCTACTTAGCTGGGTGCTCGCTGGGAAGCACTCGACGGTATGGAGGATGGTGAATGTTTGCCTGGGGGTTTGTCCACATTAAATGGGTATAACACTACTCTCCTGTCCTGATACTCAGGCATGTCCACGTAATACCTGTACACTGGCTGGCTCGAAAGACGAGGCTTTAGTCAGAAGTAACAAAAGACGCGAGAAGGAAGTCATATTTGAAGAGATGCTCATGTACAAACTTTTGCTCTAGTCTAATACTGATAAAAAGACAGACACTTACTGAATTAGCACTGCTAGGATTAGGCCATGGTCTACCAGCTCCCGGGCCCCTAGAGTTTAAATGAAAAAGAAAAGCTTTTTATACATGGCACGTCAAGATACAGCTCAACAGCAATGTAGAACTGGGATTCCAAAGTAATTTCAAATCAAGGGTCAAAGCTGCTGTCAGACACCAGAGTTAAAGCATCATGGGTTTTGCCTTACATGTTAATTCCAGGCATGCCGGGGCCTAAAGAGTTGGGTGGAGGTCTCATTCCGCCGCCATAGTTCTGCAATGATAACCAAGGATCAGTCTACCATAACGAGAAGGGAAACCGGAGAAGAAAAGAGAAGGGAAAAAAACAAACAAACAAAAACAAGAGGGTTAGTTTGTGAAAATGAACTTTAATAAAAAATTAGATGATGATGAACATACAAGCAATTAAAAACTTTAAAATAAAACAGGACTATGGTATCTTTCCATTGACTCTCCGCAAGACATCACAGGCTGTTAAAGGTTTATACAGAAGCCAGACAGATTTTGCATTATGGCTTCCCTATTGCAGACTGGAGCACAGCACTGGGTTATCCTAAGCCTGGACCTGCCCTCTGGGAGTGGCCCACTTCAGAGGAAAGAGAATGCCCCGGCCAACCGTGCAATACAATTATTATGGAGTGAGGGAAATTCCCTCCCAGCTCCAGCAGGCATATCAGTTTCTGGCCTGTGGTTTTTCTTTTTTCCCCCCTTTCTTTTGTTTGGGGGTGGATGGACAGAGAAAAAAAAGTATCTGCTTGAAAGATCATTGCTACAGTGTAATGAGCAAGCAATGGGATGCATAGAAGAGATGCCAACAGCATGAACGTTTGCAGTAGCCTTCTAAATACGGAAAAGCAACCTGTCCTCCTAGGGTTGCATCTCAAGCTTAAAAAAAAGAAAAAAAGATTGGTCTTAAAGTCACTACAGAACAGTGTGCATTTCAGACACGCACGCACACACAGATTCACAGCCCGCAGAGTTGCAAGGGAAGGGACGGGACTTCGATTTTCCTACAGAACTGTTCAGATTGACCAAGTCACTGACTCGCACCTCTTCATGGTCAAATCTGATAGTGCGTCAGCAAGTAAAACCCAAACGCATGCACAGGGGGTGGGATGGAAGGTGACATGCAACACAGAAATGCTGTAAACAACTCAGGCACCTGCTCTCCTTTCTTATGTCACCCCCTGGCTTTGCCTATCACAGGAGTCTCCGATCAGTGTACCTGATCTTATAAGAACATATCTATTGTAATGCCAAGCCAGAGAATGCTGTGGCTCCAGGAGCAGGAATCCTCATGCTGAATTTCTCTGCCTCTCTCCAAGTCAGTTGCCCATCACCAACGGATCTGGGCATGCCTTTCGCAGTGTGCATCAGCCTTGCTAAATTCTTCTTGTCCATTCATTCAAGGTAAAATAGCATTTGTTTCTTCTGTGCCTGGACCAGTTTATTTCCTCAGCAGTTTTGCAAGGCTGGTTTATCTAGGAAACCACCACTCCCACACACGGAGCTAAGCACCCATCCCAGCAAACCACGACTGTAAAAGGGATAAAGAGGAGGAGGATGTTGACAGCCAGCGACTGGGAAAAACGGTGCAGTCACTAGATGAAGTGCCTGATCAAAAGGGTTCTCCCTCAGACTTGCTCTGCGCTCCCTGTGTTTGCGAGCATGGCAGTGCAAGTCGCTCACACCACCCGTTTCAGAAAACGCGGGGTGGGTTCCATTCAAGGAGAGGAACAAAACCTGTGTGGCTCCCGGGTTTCACAGACACACACTCCCATTTTCCCCCTGCAAACTTCTACTCACTCAACGGGTTTCCCCCATCTCTTTGAGAGAGCCTAGAGAACTGCCCCCATCCCCCACTTTAACTTGACTGTGCGTATTCCTGAGGCTCTGTATCCGGACAGCTGTCCCTCTGGGACTGGAATGGGACAACTTCTATTTATCCCCAAAGAGCTCTTGAGATACACTTACGCTGCACATGGCTAGTTCCCCTAGCATGGGTATAACAGCAATGGAGACCACGAGGTGCTGCTTAGGCAAACAGAGTAAGACACACTCCTGAACCCTCTGGGTACGTAATCTACTCCCCAAGCCAGGTGTCCCACTGCTGAAGTCTTTCCCCAAAGCAGGGAAAGACCCCAAGGCTCTGGCAGCTTCCTGCTGCCTCCCCGTGCCAGAGCCTTTCCCCGACATGTGTCGCTACGCATCACCGTGTGGACACAGCCTGCCTTTTGCAGTGGCGTGTAGCTCCATGTATCCTACATGCCCTCCCAAGAGGCATGCAGTGTAGACTGAGTCAGCGGCTAAGAGGCTCTCTTCTCGCCACGAATGAGGGGATAAATAGGATCTCCAGCAAATTCCGTGTTCGTTCCTAGGACTGGAGATTTACCTAATGCTTGGCAGTGTAGTACTCCACTAATATTTTTGATTTACACCAGTGAATTTGGGGTTGGCTTATTTGGGAAATTTGGTTTCTCATAAGACAGAGCATTTTGGGGTTTGGTTTTTTTTGGTTCCCCTGCCATCATACCTTTATTTGTAACTCAAAGCACAACAGCTAGGTCAACAGAATGGTGTTGCAGGAGTACAAATATTTCATTATGGTCCCAATTCAGCAAAGCACTTAAGCATCTCCTTAACTTTAAGCATGTACTGAAGTCCCATTGAACTCTTTGGATTTAAGCCCACGTTGACATGCTTTGCTGAATTAGGGCCCATTATCTTATCTACATGCATACTTTTAGGAGGATGAAAAGGGTTACCCGAAGAAGTCACTAGCAAATCTTAATTGATCAAATCTCAGTTTCTATGCTGAACTGCTACATAAAACCCCATGTTAAAACTTAGTACTTCTAATTGGTGCTGAAAGAAACAGCCAAACAGGCCAAAGAGTTTTAAAGGTGTTAGAGAAAGGGGAAAAGGTGCCTTTGTGCTGAGAAGCTGGGTGTCAAGCTTCAGCAAAATGTGAATTAAAAAGGGAAAGTTATAAACCCTTAGAAGCCCGTATTTAATAGAAGCACTGACGCATCTAACCTCAGCAGCACCAACAAATGCCTTTTTACTGTTCACAGAATTAACGCTACAATCATTAAAAAAAGAGATCGGAAGTCAAGAGTTTAAAACATGATGCTAGATTGTAAAAGATGACTGGTTTTCAGTTAATATCAGGTGGCTGGTACATGCCTGCAGGTTACCGTTGGTTGGATAAAAATGTATTCCATACAAATGCTTATTAAGTAATATTTTAGAAGGTCTTGAAAAAACACTTCGGGAAGGTAGTGGGTGTGCAGCATGTACACTGATTTATTACACACAACAAAAAGGGTGACTTGTTCAATATTTTTGATTATTTCATGCACGCACTAAAGCTTCTGGGCATCTGCTTCTTGAGCATTTTGGGAAGACTCAAAAACATGCCAACCGGCTGATGAGACTGCACGTCCATTTTCACAGGCTTGCACTTGTTTAAAGGAACATTAAACAAGGCGCTCTCTCTAACGTACATGCTCTAATAGTCCCGGCATAAGAAAGCAAGCCCTAACACTCAAAACTTTCAATACCACCTGGGACTGGGGAAAACCTATACGGTGCTTGATTAAAATACAACAGCTTTCAAGTTCCATGGCAATCACCTTGGTTCGTCCAAACTGCTGAGAGCACCCAGAACTTTCATGGCACTTTTTGCTTGGCTGATGCAAGTGCAACAGATGCAGACTTTTGTAATCATACATGTGGGACTATTAAGAGCTTTGTTGTACCAGTTCCTGACAGTGTCAGACCATTAAAATGTATAACCAAGCTATTGGAATCTAAGCTTGCCTGCAAAGAATGCTTGGGATTTTTTCTGAGGTGTGGGGAATCTAGCCGAGTTTCACACCCATGCCCAAGGAGAGGGATGTACATTTTTATTCAATCAACTTTTCTCCCTTCTTGTCAGTATTCAATAGTTTCTCATAAGTTAAATAATTTCTTAACTCTCTTCACACAAGACCCCTTTAGCTCAACAGCCTCCTGGGAAACCTGTGCAACGCACATTCATTTATTCCAGGGTTACACAGCTCTGAAGACAACACAGGAAACAAGAAGTCAGGGAGGATAAACCTACGTCCGAGATATGGTAGTACGTTGTTTAAAGTCTATCACAACAAACAAACAGGAGTGAGTCAACATAGTAGCATACAAATTCACTTGTTAAAAGGAATCAACACAAAGACAGAATAGATTAACCCAGATCTACTTCATTTAAAATTTACTCATAATTGGACTGGTTCCCCCACTCCCTGATATGTATGCAACCAAAGAGGGATTTGGCATCATTCAGAAATCGGAAGATTTTCTCGGATGTTGAGCTACTACTCATGCTAGTGAAAATTCAGAGAATGATATTCCGCTAACACTAAAAAAAACAAACTGAGGATTCTTCAGTAACGCCGATGTTTAGCTCCTACCATAAAGGAAACTAACAAGTTTGTTGAATCTCCTGGGAAAGGACAAGAGCTTCTGAAATATACTTGGAAAAAAGTTACAGGGGAAAAAAAGGAGTCAGAATTTTTCTGTAGCTCATGAGAAGATCACTCAGCATATCCCACTTTGGGGGAAAATCCCTAAACCTCATCAGCAAATTTTTCCCTCATCGAAAATCCCCAATCTGAAGTTTAAAGGTAAAATTGGGAGAGGGGAAAGAGGCAAGCGTTAGATTTATCCAGGAAAGAAAGAATGGCTTAAATGCCAGAGAAGTGAAATAGTCTATTGAATAGGATAGGGAAAAACAGAATACAGAAGAGGGAAGCTTTATGTTCCCGTTATAAATGGCTTACTTTTTTATGTGGGCACTCCCTTTCTGAAGTGTTATCAAGGCAAGTTGGATAATGCATTCACCATCACTACGTGGTCACAGCTAAACAGCACTGCCTCCAACTAATGAGCAAGAGGGGCTTCTGCAATATCCCTAATGAGGATGCTGAGCTCTGAAGATACAACTGTTGGAACGCGGGCTTTCCAGCTGCAATGCGCGAATGTAAAACGCATTCGTGCTAATGGAGAGTATGTGAGAAGAACTCCCAGCTCTTTAAACCCCTAGAGATTGTTTGGATGATGTTTTGCTTATAAACTTTATGAAGTCGTAAGATGTTATTTGGCACTGGACAGGAGTTTAAGTTTACCTGTGGACCAGGACCCATGGGGCCCATCCCTCGTGGAGGATTCATCCTTTGCATTGGTCCTCCCATGTTAGGGTGCCCTGTTGGGAGTAGAATCAATGAAGTCATTATAGCAGAGTAACAGTGTTTGGCCCAAAGCCAACAGAGAGACACCTTCAGGCATCCTTGAGCATGTTTACCTTGTTGTCGTGTAGGGTCCATTGAATTGGGCAGCAGTGGCTGTGTACCAGGAACAGCCCCTGGAGGCTAGAAAAATTGGGGGTGGGGGGGAAGAAAAGGGGGTAGGGGGTGGGGGAGAAAAATAAACTCTCAGATATGTAACCAAAATATGTAGTTTAAATTCAAGGCTTTAAACACAAAGAATTCAGGTGACGTGGTCTATTTTCTGGGAAACAAGGGACTTATCATAACTTCCTCTGCTTACCCACAGCTCCTACCTGTATATATCTGTGGAGCCATCTCCCATGACGTGTTTCTCTAAATCCCTGTAATTTGCCCAACTTCGCTTTCATAACCCTCCTACTTTTGTTTCACAGCCTTTAAAAAAAACCACCCCCAGTTCTCTTGTAATACTTCACACTACTGTACTAAAGGTCCAATTCCAAGCTTCTAGTTGTAAGTAAATAGAAGGAGGGGACCCACATGGCTGTCAGGATGAGAGAATGTCTGATCAAAGCACTTCAGTGAAATGATACTGATGCCAATGTAATTTCAAGGTATACACTTGGCAAATATGCTATGTAAATATATTAAAGTTATTTATTTGCCAGTGAAGAGACATTTCATCTGCAAAGATGATTTTAAAAATTACTGAATAGCTTATGAAGATGGCCTTAGGACTACTAAAAATGTATATTTACTCATTTCCTAGTATCCCGAACACTGTATTTCTTTTTTCAAAGTCATACTCCACTTGGACAACAAATCTAAAGTTCAAAAGAGGACTTCCATGTACAGCTCAGTGCAAATACAGAGGGAAAAAAAACACAGATACCATACACCTTGGGGAAGCAAACTGTAAACAATTTTGAAACACTGTTGCTTTTCTTTTATTTGAATACCAACATGAAATAGATAATGCTGTAAAAATTTAGAGACTCTCCAATAAGGAAGGATGTCAGTTTACGCAGGCCAGGCAACACATCAATGCCATGAGTAGGTAACTCAGGTAACAGAGGGAAGGTTTTCATTCCAAATCTTTATAGATTTACAGCTTGGGAGACAGAAGTAGGAAAATAATAAACACACTTTTCATATATGGTTCACATTGCTATTAACGTGTTTCTCACCTAATCGTTACTGCCTCATTTCTTGTTTATTTGGCCCTGCTGTAATGTTTTTGCACCTCTGGATCTAGCCAGTAACCTAGCTAAGTTGTGAGAGTATTTCTCAATGCAGCAGGTTTGGGTTTTTTGTTTTTTTTTGGTTTTTTATTTTCAAGTCAAATTAGTTTTATCCTCCTCATTAACTTAAATTATCAAGTGTATAAAAACAAAAAGCACAGAACACCGAGATTCTGAAGTTGCAACATTACAAATATATCCCTCACAATGCCCGTTCACAAACATTTCCGGTACATCATTGCAACTTGAGATCGAAAGGAACCACGACTCCACCTTGACGCTATTAGACAAAAATCAAAATAGTGTTCTACAACATGTAATTTGTACAAGACTAATATCCAGAGCACTTACAGATAATCCAGCATTTTCCTTGTGCTGTCCATATTTCAGCAGCAAGAGCTTGGGACGTCTTGCAAGCCTGATTTAAAGGGACATTGTAAAACTGCCCTTTACAAAAAGAGTTGTCTTTCTGCATTTCACCAGGCCTGGACAGCACAGACTGACTTGTCTGTTTAACTTCTGCTCCTAATCAGTTTCACTTTCCTGTTTTCTTACACTAGGCAGAAGCTAGAACCTCTACCTAAGGAAAATCTGAACGCACCTGTGCACTCTTATGCATGCACATGTGAGAAAATTGTCGCGTAGCCATTCTCAACTGGTGGGACATCAATAGTCCTAGCAGGGTGTCAAGCAGCTGATCTCATCCTCTGGTCTTCCATCTTTAGGTAAAAGAGATGTGCTTAGCCACTTGACTTCAGTCCTCTTCCCTGAACCCACCGTGCCAGGCACCAGAGAGCATGAGATTAAGGTCCTAACTAGGGGGAGGTCCTCCATTGTAAAGCACTCCGAAAAAAAGTTACATGGAGCTGCCTAATCAGTGTCATTTTCCATGTGCAGGTTTCTCATTGCAGGGCTGAGAGATTTCACCAGCACTAATGAGGATGAGAATTCAGAGAAGGTGAAGGAGTTGTGTAAAGCCGGGTGGACCTTCCTTCCTCAAATCCTCCCCATTCGCTCCCTATAACCCCAAAAGAAACATACACTGTCCAGGACAGGCTTTTTTGTTTTTATTTTTAAAGATTCCTCACAGCACAGGGAAAAGCTGGAGTTAAGAGTTTATACTGGTTTCAGTGCATTATAAGAAGTTTCATCTTATTTAGTACTTGGTAAGATAATCAGTGTTTATCTCTACCAACACAACACTTTGGGAACCAAATCGGTCTCTTGTAACTGACAAGCTTGTTGGCTGTAAGACGGATTTCTCTTTCACAAGTTTTTCTTACAATCAGACAGCTAAACAGAGATACAGGGAAAAAATGGATGCCTAAATGTTTCAAACAGAAAGAATGCATATGCACCATTTGTGAGTGAGTTCTGGTGACCGAAAGTAACAAGAGCCACTTACTACTGGGGGAAAAAAGTCATAGCAAAGTATTAAAAATTAAATGGCGTTTTCTAAATCATATTTATAAAACAGTGTTTTAACAGACAGCGTAATGCACTAACAAGAGTAACAAGGTTTATTTTAAAAGTTTACTGTTTACTTTGTTAACAGTAAAGTGACATCTTATTGGAATAGAAACTAAGTAGGTAACTATTTTTCTGATGTACTTTGTGCTACACCTTTTGCTAAAAAGAAACTGAAGGAAAGTAATTGGTTAAATTCTTAGCATATGCTTCAACAGGATAAATTACAACAAAATGCCACAATCTTAAAACTCCTGCACATAAACAGGCTATGTTCATAATTATATGAACAAAACCCCATTTTCTTTTAAGCTGCCATAACGAAGAGGATAAGCACAACTAAAATTTAACCCTGCAGCTGATCGAAGTGTTCTGGTGGATCATTTCTCTAACAGCAGGATTATATGCATCACTTTAATTTTTAAAGATTCCAGGGAAAATTTACATTTTAAGCTAGCTTTGTTGTAAACCATCATCAGTCGCATAGCATAATTTTGTTTATATCAGCTGAAATCATGGGAGACAGTCAGGGAAAACCAAGAAGTTGTGCGATTATAAAGGAGAACTCAGAACTGCATATTACATGGAAGCTCTTTTGATAGAGAAGAAGCTGTTGGCAGTGGACACAACACAATTCCTATGCCAGGTCCTGATATTTACATTTATGTGACGGAGTTTCTACCAGCAAATGGTTTCTTGAGATTCAATGCATTACAAACCCTCATGAAAAGCGGAGAAAATGTTGTGATGGAATTTGTTAATCAGTGAGTTAATGTTATTTGAATTGTGATACCACAAAGTTGTCTAAGAATATAAGAAACCTTCAGCTCCGTGAAAGTCTGGTTTTCCCCCCACTGCCAAAAAAGTTTCAGTTTAAAATCCCCCATTTAACTCAGGTAACAGAGGAAGGAAATACAATACCTGGTTTCCCATTCTGATGGGGGGCCGGGGACCTCCTGCATATCGCGGTGACATAAAAGGCTGTAATTACATGAAATTAGTTCAATGACAGGATGCACTCACAGCATGGAGATAAAGAGAATTACTACATTCCATACAGACTCTGGTTACAATCTACACATTTTTCTGGAGAAATCTCTTTTTTAAAAACGAGTTGGTAAAAACAGATCTTCACACTCCATTTTTGTATTTTTCACAGATTTATTTTTGTTGGAGAGATGGTTTAACATACTTGGACAGTACTATATAAGGCTGCTAAAATTAGTGCATGGGAGACCCTGACTATTAGACACTTTCCAAGTGAAAAAGAAAATTGGTAAATGAAGCAAAAAAAACCCAATGCCAAGAACCAAAAGCCAAGCACTTAAACCATATATTCATATCAGTGCTATGAATGCAATTTAAAAAAAACAACACAAATTAACAAAATTCTCACACTATCACAGCTATGTATATTTGAAACTTACAAATGGACTTTCTAATCCATTGTCAACTGAACATACAAAATCAAAAGGAAACAAACATTTCATATTGGCGCTGGCATGATGTTGGAAGAATAAATTTGAGGATCAGATCCCCAGCTGGCGTAAATCAGCGAAGCTCCATGAGGGTCAAAGGAGCTATGCTGATTCACATCAGCTGACAATCAGACCCAACAAGCTTAAAGAGCAAAATAGAACACAAGCCCCGTTATTAGTGGCCTACATATTTCTAGTGTCTTTACCTGACTGTGGGGTCCCATCATGCTGTTAGGATTGTGAGGTGGAGGCTGTGCGTGTGGCGAGGGCTGAGAACCAGGTGGTCCCTGTGAGGTCAGACAGTAGAAGGAGGTTATAGATTAGCACATGAAAGCGCAGAAAGAGCTAAAAAGGATTTACTGGTGGATCTGTTTGTAGGGAGGCCAGTCTCGTTTTAGCTGAGTTTCTATTCATTTGTAATGAAAGAACAACGAATAATGATATATGCAAAAAAAATTAATTAAAAAATAGAACATCTGTCAAAGCACACCAGCAACCTTACAGTAATGGTTTAGAATTCAACCAGTCTGCAATGACAAATACATTTGGATATGCTTTAAAAAAGTGTGTGTATGGAGAGAAAAAAGTCTTCTCCACTACCCTCCCACACCTTCCTGAAGGTAAGGAACACCTTAAAGGGCTTCCTTTTGATTTGTGGGTCAAATGGTTAATACAAGGTATTAAAAATAGTGTTGAGGCAAAGATCTTGCTTAGAAGCACATCCCATGTTTGTGCCAGATATTTAAGTTGAAGCCTAGTTTAGCTCCAATAAATGGATGGCACAACTCCAACCCATTTCTACATGCAGGGCTGTGTTGTTACCCTTAAAGATGCAATATCCTTCCTCAAGACGAATTACCTAAATGATGCAAGTAAAGTTTCTTTTGAGTAAAGCGATACTAAACATGTCTGGGGGAAAAAAGAAAGATTAGTTCATGTAGCTTTTAACACCACAAGACAGCAGTTTCTGACATTTTGGGGTTGAACACCAATCCCCCCCTCCCCCCCTTTAAAGCATGAAAAGAAAGTTTGTTTGGAAAATGTGAGCTCTGAGCAAGAATACACTGATGCATGTTAATGCAAAAAAAAAAAAAAATTTTTTTTTCAAGTCCAAGAACTTGTAATTGGTATAGAAAGCAAATAAGCCTTGTAAGTATGTTATGTGAAGCAGCCACACACTTCAGGAAAAGCACAGCAGCAGATGTTCTATACCTGCCACATTACTAATTTCAACAAGTGTTCGCCTTCTAGCTGCTGCCAGCAATGGCATGGTTTGTTACCATGAGCAATTTTCTTAATTAACAGACATTAATTAGCCATTTAGCAATTTTGCAAGCATTTGTTTAGCAGCTTTCCTAAACATGAATACCACTGTGATAATGGTACTGATTAGAGGGGTCCCCTAATTAACAGTACAGGGAAGGAAAATTGAAATCACATAAATTAAAAAGGGAGGGGAAGTTAATGAAGGCAGGACATTTGCACCTGCAAATCTTTTGTACTACAGAAACTTGAGTGCAACCTAAATAAAGTAAGAGGAATTTTTTTAAAGTGTTACACAGAAAGACACAGCCACAAAGATTAAAACAGAACAGCCCTCTGTCAATCTTCCATGTTTAGTTTATATGCTCATATAAATGAATCTGTTGCATTAACAGGACATACATAACTAGTACTACCTTGTAATTTATAACTAGTACAGTAAGGCAAGAATAGTTCTCTTACCTCTTCTAGATTCATTGTTCTTGGCAGAAGTATTAACTCAGAGTTGCAACACCCCACCATGCCCCACCACCACTTCAAAAAAAACCCTCTGAATATTTCCCCCTGCTGGCATGTTTGCAGAACTGATGTCACCCCCTCCCCAAAGAAATCCTTCCAAAGTAGAGGAGACAAAGCTAGAAACATCGCAATCTGAACCCCAATCATTTTGTTTATTTCACTGAGGCCCTTTTAAACATTCCCTTCCTGAACTGAAAGAGGAGAAAATCCCATAATAAACCAACTATCTACTGAATACCTACTAGACAAGCACAGGGAATGGAGTCTGTCCAGAGTAATGGATCTCACTAGGAGAAATCAGTCACATGCAAAAAAATATAAATAAATCTCATTTTGCCTTTCTTCTGTGATGGATCCACTATGCTAGACAGAAGTCAGACCTCCAGGGAAGCTGCCAGTGTGATCACCACCCACCAACCATGTGAAGAAAGTAAATTTGGCCCCGGATCCTGCAATTGACAACATGCAGATGGACTGTTGAGCCTGTGAAGAACTCCACTGGAGTCTAAGAAGTCCACTCAACATGCTGCAAATTGCAGGACTGGAGCTTAGTGAGTAAGTAAAACAACAGTCACTACAAATAAAAGAAAAAGGTGATTGTGGGTCAAATGAAAGACACCACAGAGAAACCCTTGCTAGTTAAAACTGCCTCAAGATTAAAGAGATCCTTTATGATGTACATTCAGGTAGCTTTGAGCTCAAAAATGGCCATTTCCCACAAGAAGTATTCTCTCTCTCTATTTATAGATTACACACCACTCCCTCTTCATCCTGAAAAACATATGCAGAACAGAGAGACGGGCCTGTTGTCCAAATACTGTATCCAAAGAGAAAACACCAACTCAATTTCGTAACGCTCTGGGAAAGAAGGAATTGACCACAAGTTGGGAAGAAACCTATAAGACTGCTAAGAGGGCTGATGTTTCTCCATCCAATACCTTGCATCTTTGGCAGAATGAACCCCAATCTCTACAGCATTTCCTGGTGTGCTGATTCATCTACCTGGGGAATGGGATCGTTTGTTCGCTGTGGCGAAGCGAGAGAATGTAGCCGCTTTCATGAGACTGCCCAACGCCATGAGCAAGGCATTACACCTTCCTCCACAGATGAGAATGGTTCAGATAGAAATTATTAACCAGACCGCTTCCTGAGAATGAAAGTGCATTTCTAAGTGGCATAAAGGCTCATGACGGATAGTTCCTTTTCCCGTTGACTGCTTTAGGAGGAGCTCAGTGTTCTAAGCCAAGCACAGTCTAGGGCTGTCATGCAAACCTGCCCAGCCAGAGAGAGTTGTAACTACAGGTCTACAAAAATGCAATAAAAAAGGAACCCAGCTCGCTTAACCCTCTGACCAAGCTGCAAGACAGGTGAAAGGATCTGGTGAGTCAGGAAACAGACACCAAGGATGGCTGTTTGAAAGGAGCATTAGTAAGGGCCAGTAGCACCACTTAACGAGATTTCGGCTCCCCGGGTGACCTAATCAGGAGGCAACCGGCAGCTACAGCTACACACAGTGAGAGATATCAGGATGCAACCAATGACTTCAACAGGGGAGGGAGCGTGGCACAGTGATGAGACAAGTCTCAGTGAGCACCTTCTCGGACCTTGTGCAAAAGGCCTTCTTTAGGGGGATCCTAAGGTAACTCCTGGAGAAAAGGAGAGGCATTGTCTGTTGGGGCTTCGCTGATGCCAGAATCTGTATGGGACTCAGTAAGTCCAAGGCAGCAGCAGGAGCTGAGATCAGGAAGCATCAAGGAACCACGATATAACCAGGGCTTGCTCTATCCAGAAGAGCACACGGTTTGATGCTGGAATCTCTGCCCTGTACTGGAACATGCCTGCAGGCTCTGCAGCTGGATTCAGACTCTGCAGGGGGAGCAGACAGGCAGTGTTTTGCTGTAGTCCCCAAGGGAGTTCCAACCCATCTGTCAGCAAAAGGGGGGAGGAAGGGGAGAGAGAGAGGCTGGCTTGCAGGAAAGGCCATTACTGAAGGGGATACAGACCAGCACCCAGTGTGAAGACTGCCTTGCTGTCCAGCACACCAGGAGGCAGTGCAGACCTGGTGGTGTGCCAATGGGGCGGTAAGTGCTTGGGGAATCCTTCGGTGCTCACAAGCACTGCACTCCAAATTAAGAGCCCTGCGCCAAACATGCCAGGAAAGGCTGGGGGTGGAGGGGTCACTAGTCTTCCTTAAAGTCCTTCCATGAAGGTTCTCTTCATTCCAAGAAGCCAAGCTGGGTTGCAGGAATTGACATGGGAAAAAACAAACCAACAGGAACCTTGTTTCAGGGGTTGGGGGGGGGGGGGCGGAATTACCTGAGAGCAGAGGGCTTATCCCAAGAGCCACATAGCTTCAGAAACAGCACTACTAAACCACCCTCTCCCACCAGCTGACACACCCTGGAGAATTACCAAACTGAGCAGATACAATTCCTTTGCATTGGTGCTTAACCTAGCTATGGCAAGTGTCTAGGTCAACCTAATGGTCTCACACACGAGTTACATGGGTTGGCTGCATATCTAGGGGCTTTCGCCTCTGGGGTATGGCAGGTTGTCGCATAAGGAAAAGGCGATATAAACCTGGCATGACCTGGAGGGGAACCTTAGTAAGCCCTGGTCTACACTAGGACTTTAGGTCGAATTTAGCAGCGTTAAATCCATGTAAACCTGCACCCATCCACATGATGAAGCCCTTTATTTCGACTTAAAGGGCTCTTAAAATCTATTTCCTTACTCCACTCCTGACAAGTGGATTAGTGATTAAATCGGCCTTGCCGGGTCGAATTTGGGGTACTGTGGACACACTTCGATGGTATTGGCCTCCGGGAGCTATCCCAGAGTGCTCCATTGAGACCGCTCTGGACAGCACTCTCAACTCAGATGCACTGGCCAGGTAGACAGGAAAAGAACCGTGAACTTTTGAATCTCATTTCCTGTTTGGCCAGCATGGCAAGCTGCAGGTGACCATGCAGAGCTCGTCAGCAGAGGTGACCATGATGGAGTCCCAGAATCGCAAAAGAGCTCCAGCATGGACTGAATGGGAGGTACGGGATCTGATCGCTGTATGGGGAGAGGAATCCGTGCTATCAGAACTCCGTTCCAGTTTTCGAAATGCTAAAACCTTTGTGAAAATCTCCCAGGGCATGAAGGACAGAGGCCATAACAGGGACCCGAAGCAGTGCCGCGTGAAACTTAAGGAGCTGAGGCAAGCCTACCAGAAAACCAGAGGGGCGAACGGCCGCTCGGGGTCAGAGCCCCAAACATGCCGCTTCTATGATGAGCTGCATGCCATTTTAGGGGGTTCAGCCACCACTACCCCAGCCGTGTTGTTTGACTCCTTCAATGGAGATGGAGGCAACACGGAAGCAGGTTTTGGGGACGAAGATGAGGAGGTTGTAGATAGCTCACAGCAAGCAAGCGGAGAAACCGGTTTTCCCGACAGCCAGGAACTGTTTCTCACCCTGGACCTGGAGCCAGTACCCCCCGAACCCACGTAAGGCTGCCTCCTGGACCCGGCAGGCGAAGAAGGGACCTCCGGTGAGTGTACCTTTTAAAATACTATATATGGTTTAAAAGCAAGCATGTGAAAGGATTCCTTTGCCCTGGCATTCGCGGCTCTCCTGGATGTACTCCCAAAGCCTTTGCAAAAGGTTTCTGGGGAGGGCAGCCTTATTGCGTCCTTCATGGTAGGACACTTTACCACTCCAGGCCAGTAACACGTACTCGGGAATCATTGTACAACAAAGCATTGAAGTGTATGTTTGCTGGCATTCAAACAACATCCGTTCTTTATCTTTCTGTGTTATCCTCAGGAGAGTGAGATCTCATTCATGGTCACCTGGTTGAAATAGGGTGCTTTTCTTCAGAGGACACTCAGAGGAGCCTGTTCCTGCTGAGCTGTTTGCCTGTGGCTAAACAGAAATGTTCCCCGCTGTTAGCCACGGGGAGGGAGGAGGGTTGAGGGAGTAGCCACGCGGTGGGGGGAGGCAAAATGCGACCTTATAACGAAAGCACATGTGCTATGTATGTAATGTTAACAGCAAGGTTTACCCTGAAAGAGTGTAGCCACTGTTTCATAAAATGTGTCTTTTTAAATACCGCTGTCCCTTTTTTTTTCTCCACCAGCTGCGTGTGTTTCAATGATCACAGGATCTTCTCCTTCCCAGAGGCTAGTGAAGATTAGAAAGAAAAAAACGCACTCGTGATGAAATGTTCTCTGAGCTCATGCGGTCCTCCCACACTGACAGAGCACAAACGAACGCGTGGAGGCAAATAATGTCAGAGTGCAGAAAAGCACAAAATGACCGGGAGGAGAGGTGGCGGGCTGAAGACAGGGCTGAAGCTCAAATGTGGCGGCAGCATGATGAGAGGAGGCAGGATTCAATGCTGAGGCTGCTGGAGGATCAAACCAGTATGCTCTAGTGTATGGTTGAGTTGCAGCAAAGGCAGCTGGAGCACAGACTGCCACTACAGTCCCTGTGTAACCAACCGCCCTCCTCCCCAAGTTCCATAGCCTCCACACCCAGACGCCCAAGAACGCGGTGGGGGGGCCACCGGCCAACCAGCCACTCCGCCACAGAGGACTGCCCAAAAAAAGAAGGCTGTCATTCAATAAATTTTAAAGTTGTAAACTTTTAAAGTGCTGTGTGGCATTTTCCTTCCCTCCTCCACCACCCCTCCTGGGCTACCTTAGTAGTCGTCCCCCTATTTGTGTGATGAATGAATAAAGAATGCATGAATGTAAAGCAACAATGACTTTATTGCCTCTGCAAGCGGTGATCGAAGGGAGGAGGGGAGGGTGGTTAGCTTACAGGGAAGTAGAGTGAACCAAGGGGCGGGGGGTTTCATCAAGGAGAAACCAAGAGAACTTTCACATCGTAGCCTGGCCAGTCATGAAACTGGTTTTCAAAGCTTCTCTGATGCGTACCACACCCTCCTGTGCTCTTCTAATCGCCCTGGTGTCTGGCTGCGCGTAACCAGCAGCCAGGCAATTTGCCTCAACCTCCCACCCCGCCATAAACATCTCCCCCTTACTCTCAGATATTGTGGAGCACACAGCAAGCAGTAATAACAGTGGGAATACTGGTTTCGCTGAGGTCTAAGCTAGTCAGTAAACTGCGCCAGCGTGCCTTTAAACGTCCAAATGCACATTCTACCACCATTCTGCACTTGCTCAGCCTGTAGTTGAACAGCTCCTGACTGCTGTCCAGGCTGCCTGTGTACGGCTTCATGAGCCATGGCATTAAGGGGTAGGCTGGGTCCCCAAGGATACATATGGGCATTTCAATGTCCCCAACAGTTATTTTCTGGTCTGGGAATAAAGTCCCTTCCTGCAGCTTTTGAAGCAGACCAGAGTTCCTGAAGATGGGAGCGTCATGTACCTTTCCCAGCCATCCCACGTTGATGTTGGTGAAACGTCCCTTGTGATCCACCAGAGCTTGCAGCACTATTGAAAAGTACCCCTTGCAGTTTATGTACTCGCCGGCTTGGTGCTCCGGTGCCAAGATAGGGATATGGGTTCCGTCTATGGCCCCACCACAGTTAGGGAATCCCGTTGCAGTAAAGCCATCTACTATGACCTGCACATTTCCCAGGGTCACTACCCTTGATATCAGCAGATCTTTGATTGCGTGGGCTACTTGCATCACAGCAGCCCCCACAGTAGATTTGCCCACTCCAAATTGATGCCCAACTGACCGGTAGCTGTACGGCGTTGCAAGCTTCCACAGGGCTATCGCCACTCGCTTCTCAACTGTGAGGGCTGCTCTCATCTCGGTATTCATGCGCTTCAGGGCAGGGGAAAGCAAGTCACAAAGTTCCATGAAAGTGCCCTTACGCATGCGAAAGTTTCGCAGCCACTGGGAATCGTCCCAGACCTGTAACACTATGCGGTCCCACCAGTCTGTGCTTGTTTCCCGAGCCCAGAATCGGCATTCCACAGCATGAACCAGTCCCATTAGCACCATGATGCATGCACTGGCAGGGCCCATGCTTTCAGAGAAATCTGTGTCCATGTCCTGATCACTCACGTGACCGCGCTGACGTCGCCTCCTCGCCCGGTATCGCTCTGCCAGGTTCTGGTGCCGCATATACTGCTGGATAATGCGTGTGGTGTTTAATGTGCTCCTAATTGCCAAAGTGAGCTGAGCGGCCTCCATGCTTGCCTTGGTATGGCGTCCGCACAGAAAAAAGGCACGGAACGATTGTCTGCCGTTGCTCTGACAGAGGGAGGGGCGACTGATGACACGGCTTACAGGGTTGGCTTCAGGGAGCTAAAATCAACAAAGGGGGTGTCTTTACATCAAGGAGTATTTCAGGCAGGACTTCACGGAGGGTTCCTATAAGAAATGGAGCACCTAAGTTATTGTTCTTATTGGAAGAAGGAGATTAGTCTGGCCTCTGATTGATACATGGCTAGATTTACTTCGCTGCACCTTCTCTGTGAGTGACTGCAGTGTGACGTAGAGGAATGAGTCCCCTAGACGGGGGGGTGGGGGGGGCAGCAAATGAGTACAAAACAAATCTGGTCTATTTCTTGTTTTGATACACTCCATCTATCTTTTCCATCTTTGGCTGGCAGCAGACGGTGCAGAAGGACTGCATGCTATCCACATCTCATGGCTGCTCAGCAGAAGACGGTGCAGTAGGACTCCTAGCCATCCTCATCTCTTGCCTGCCCGGCAGAAGATGATGCAATAGGACTGCTAGCAATCCATATCGCCTGCCTGCTCACCATAAGATGGTTCAATAGGACTGACTGCAGGACTAAAGAGAGTGACTTGATCAAGTCACTCCAAATTTAGTCCCTGCGCCCACGTCTGCCCAGGCGCTCCTGGCCGACGTGGCCAGGAGCACCTCAGACATGACGATGATGGTTACCAGTCCTATTGCACCGTCTGCTGCCACAAGGCAATGGGTTGCTGCTACTGTGTAGCAATGCCGTACCGCGACTGCCAGCACCCAGGAGACATACGGTGACAGTGAGCTGAGCGGGCTCCATGCTTGCCATGGTATGGCATCTGCACAGGTAACTCAGGAAAAAAGGCGTGAAACGATGGTCTGCCCTTGCTTTCACGGAGGGAGGGAGGGAGCGGGGGCCTGACGATATGTACCCAGAACCACCCGCGACAATGTTTTAGCCCCATCAGGCATTGGGATCTCAACCCAGAATTCCAATGGGCAGTGGAGACTGCGGGAACTGTGGGATAGCTACCCACAATGCAACGCTCCGGAAGTCGACGCTTGCCTCGATACTGTGGAAGCACTCCGCCGAGTTAATGCACTTAGAGCATTTTCTGTGGGGACACACACACTCATAGAATATCAGGGTTGGAAGGGACCTCAGGAGGCCATCTAGTCCAACCCCCTGCTCAAAGCAGGACCAATCCCCAATTAAATCATCCCAGCCAGGGCTTTGTCAAGCCTGACCTTAAAAACTTCTAAGGAAGGAGATTCCACAACCTCTCTAGGTAACACATTCCAGTGTTTCACCACCCTCCTAGTGAAAAAGTTTTTCCTAATATACAATCTAAACCTCCTCCACTGCAACTTGAGACCATTACTCCTTGTCCTGTCCTCTTCTACCACTGAGAATAGTCTAGAACCATCCTCTCTGGAACCACTTCTCAGGTAGTTGAAAGCAGCTATCAAATCCCCCCTCATTCTTCTCTTCTGCAGACTAAACATTTCCAGTTCCCTCAGCCTCTCCTCATAAGTCATGTGTTCCAGACCCCTAATCATTTTTGTTGCCCTTCGCTGGACTCTCTCCAATTTATCCACATCCTTCTTGTAGCGTGGGGCCCAAAACTGGACACAGTACTCCAGATGAGGCCTCACCAATGTCAAATAGAGGGGGACGATCACGTCCCGCGATCTGCTGGCTATGCCCCTACTTATACATCCTAAAATGCCATTGGCCTTCTTGGCACACTACTGACTCATATCCAGCTTCTCGTCCACTGTCATCCCTAGGTCCTTTTCCGCAGTACTGCTGCCGAGTCATTCGGTCCCTAGTCTGTAGCTGTGCATTGGGTTCTTCCGTCCTAAGTGCAGGACCCTGCACTTATCCTTATTGAACCTCATCAGGTTTCTTTTGGCCCAATCCTCCAATTTGTCTAGGTCCCTCTGTATCCTATCCCTGCCCTCCAGCGTATATATATACCGATTTCTAAAAAACCGACTTCTATAAATTCGACCTAATTTCATAGTATAGACATACCCTAAGAATGGTTTCAGAGTACACCAGGTATACTGCTGCTTTGATGGGAATGGAGTAAGAAGACTATGACGACATATGACAGTTTCCCTACCACCAGGAGGTACTGCTTCTTCTAGGGTGACCAGACAGCAAGTGTGAAAAATCAGGACAGGGAGTCGGGGGGGGGGGGGGCGGGGGTCATAGGAGCCTATATAAGAAAAAGACCCAAAAACTGGGACTGTCCCTATAAAATCGGGACATCTGGTCACCCTAGCTTCTTCTATCTACATCCGGGGAGAGACCAATGAAAGTCATTAACCGTTACAGTTAAGCTGCTTTTTAAAATAAGGCTAAAAGATGGATTTCTCATTTTGCCACACATCTCAGTAACACCTTCTGCCTTTATCTTAAATGGACTTCAGTTTCAGAGCGGAATGGTCTACTGTTAATTGCACAAGGCATCAGAGGGATAAAAAAAGTAGTAAAGATCATTATCATTCCTAAAAGCATCGTTAGGGAACTGCTACAGGAAATCCAGTGGCTTCCCCAAAATGCGAGTACCTCTTTTTGGAAAAATCAAGGTAGCCAGCGACTTTTAATTAACTTTCAAGAAACTTCTAGCCAGTGAACACACATGCCCAAATGGTCAGTTACATTCCTCCAAAAATGTAAAGATCTCAGAGAAGAATTGAGAATAGTCAATGTCCTGCCTGAACACTGATTTCAATAGAATCAGTGACACCTCGTCTGTGGCTAAAGCTGTTATCGGCAAGAACATTTCAGCCTGGGTTCAACGACAGCGTGGAGAAGGACTGGAAGTGGCATAGGAGAACAGCACTGCTGAAGCTGTGCAGAGAACAGTAATGCACAGCAAGAGTTTCAAAACACACCCATCATTAAATTGCCCTGACAAATAAAGCTGCACTTTCGTCACAGCAGAGTTAAGCACCCACAATGCAGCCGTGACTCAGCTTCTGCCGAAGAGGAGTTTTCCATATACCAGCGTGCAAGTAGGTGTGGTTAACATACATTTAGGGCATTGTTGTAAAGCAGACTGAAATTTTGGAGCTATGATTAAAGCTTTAAGACCAGGAAATCTATTTCACAGAATAAGTGTTTCAGAGTAAAAGATCAGCAATTTGACAGAGAATGAATACCCCACCCCACCTTCAAATTGGAAGTACATCTTGGGATTTTTTGTGACTGAAATGCATCAACTGTGGACTCGGTGCTTTTCCCCTTAAGATGCTGTCTACCTTCTTCTAACAAGCCTTGTCATATGGTTTAGAAGGAGTTAGATGAGGGCACAGACTGCTTACAGTTGTGTTTGAGAACAGTTTCAGGTACCGTTTAAGCCACTTGGAAAAGGAGTTCGACACTCAGATATTTGAAAACATCCATGCCTCAATCTGGAATTGGCCATCGCTATTGCTTGGGGCTTTCATCTTTTGACCCTTCCGTTCCTAATGGAACAGCTGCGTGAAGGTATACTCCGCTCACGCTCAACTAGCCCGGGCTTTTCCCCTGCTGAAGTGTTACATGAGAACAATCACCTGGGACAAAGCAGCAGAGGTTAAAAGCGACACTTGCATGCATGAAGCAAGCGCGCAGTCTGACATGTGTGTCACCTCCCACCCAAATTACATGGAAAAGCATTAGAGTGGTTCTGCCCTACCTGCCGGTGTTAATTAAAAGGGGAGAGATCAATCTCTGCTCTTAAGTAAGACTGATCAGCAAGTAGATCATTGCAATTCACAACAGCACATTTCTGAATTCCTCTAAAGAAAAGCTGGTCTTGGACTGGGATCTGTCTGCACGCTTCCAAGCAGACAGTCCTTTTTTCTGGTACAGCTTGCTTAATCTCCAAAAAGTTCACAAATTTGCCAAAATACAGCTCAGCATAAAGAGCAGCAGCGGTTAATTGAGTCCTTTCCAAGAAGTTCCAAATCTTTGCCCCCTCTTCCCCATCCGCTCCACAATAGACAGACAGACAGTAATGGCCCTGTGCAAGCTGCAAGCACGCGAGAAATTGTAACATACTCCCGGGAAACTCAAGACTTTGTGAAACATTTTGTTGGCAAGCAGCACATGGCAGTAAATCAAATCCTCATGGCCACATTATTGTTCAATAGTAATGCTCATGACAGCTACTTCTGGATAATATAACTGCAGATGTACAGTTTATGCAAACATCTCGGCAAACACTGCATGCTCTTTCAACTTGTTATGCAGCATGGGAGGAGCTGGATGTTTTCAAACGGCAACAACAACAAGCATCTGAAAATGTTAGCTACTTCCTGTCTGCTACCCTGAGGCCACTAAATCCATTGTGCTCAAATTAAACTGCAGCCTTCCATTCTATTTTCTTCTGCTCTCCTACATCCCAATCTCTTCCAGCTTTTACAGCACCGCTTAAGATTCATTTCGTACCTCTTATTCAAAAAAAAAAAAAGACCAGAACGTCTGGATGTTCTCTCTAAATATTTGCAGATGTTCTACAACCAAGGAGAATTGCATTTCAACCAAGAGTGCCTGTTGGGTCTTTATTTTCCTAGTTTAAAAAAAAAAGACAATTGTTCTTTTGGCTATAAATCTATCAGTGAACTCATCTGACTGATCACAACGGTTCAGCAATATGGAATGCTTTAATGAGACGATGAACTGGCTCCAATCAGGGGAGCCAACGCTTCTATTGGGATGTTCAACATACATTACTTAAACTTGTCTAATAGGATGGGGCCAGACCCCCACACAAAAAATCCTGATTTTTTTAAAAATGCTTGTTCAGGTACAAGACTAATTATCAGGGATTTCACTCCGTATTAAGAGGGAAAAACAAGTGCTTCTGAGCAAGTGAGAGCTGAACTTTGTGATTATTTCAATATCTCTTTTAGACGGTTTAGCCCACTATTTCCCAAACTTGTGACAGCTGTGCCCCTTTTCAGAAAAATTGAACTCATTTCCCCTCCCAGCAGCCCTACTCTGGCTAGTTCTTTGGGTCATCCCCACTTTGAGATGGGCTGGGGTAGATGTTCTGAACATAATTCCTATTCTTTCTTACATACGTTGATGTGCAGTGAACAGTTAATTATGCTGACATTTGACACATTGGCATCTGACTTAGCACCCAATGGAACGAATGGGGCGGTCTGCAACTCAGACATCATTTCAAGTTCTTGGCCGAGATCTGCTTGAGTCTACATTGCTTATGCTCAATTCGCTTTTTGAAAGTTTTCTTCACAATCATAACAGCTAGAAACTTTTTTAAATGAAAGAGGAGACTTCAGGAAACAACCTGCCCAGTCTCCCCCCACACTTTGGGAAACAATGGTTTAACTCATTGCTTGACACAAGTTGCTTTATCTTCTCTCAGGTACTTCTGAAAGACTTATCAGAGTGGTCTGGGAAGACAATTACAGATACCTGTAGGTGTTCTAGTCCATTTCTGTCAGCACGGCTCATTACCGTGGCCTTAACTAGACAGACTATGAGAAATATATTTCTCATAAATTGGTTAGTCTCTAAGGTGCCACAAGTACTCCATTTCTCAGAGACAAATCTATACCAATAGATAATAGAAGTGTTTTGTTGTTGCTGATGAGATTATTTCCACTCTATCTTTCATAAGCTCAACTTCTCAACCTTCTTGTAAAATATTAAACATGGAAAATTGCACAAGCGATCACAGTTGCATATGTGTGTCAATTTATGTTTCAAGAGTAATTTAGCACAAATGGATCATGTTTTATGAGATGCACACTTTCAGATAATGGGTTTTTTTTTATTTTTAAAAACATTTTTAAGTACCTCTAGGGGTGGGGAGAATAATGAAGAATAGTATAACAAGGTAAAGTATCAACACAACAAGTTATCTACAATTTATACTTCGCTAAAGGAAGGCATCCCACATTTTAAATGATATTTCTCTAGATACACATTCCAACATAAAAGAGGGTACCCAAAATGTGATTTGCCATCATTAGAGAGGTGTGAAATTGTATATTTTATTGGGTAGAAAAAGAGAATCTAGCCCCCCTTTTAAAAGATAGAATTCTAAGATGCCAACTGGGAAAATTAAATCACTAAAATTCTTTATTAGAGAAACTCTGGAATCCTTCAAAATAAGTGCAGGAATGTATCAAAGAACCTTCAACCATTCTATCAGAAAACACTGCAGAGATTAAAGAGGCATTTTCCATAGCAGCAGATACCATCATTCCCCCCTACTTTAGAACTCCACAGTTAATCACGACAACATTAGCAGTAGGTAAGATGCATATTAAAGGCATTAGGCCTGACTTGCTATCCAAAGGATTAATGCTCTACTTTAACTCAAGCCATATATGCAATAGTCAGGAATGCAACCGCATTTTACAGCCCAAACGACAGGAAACTGAAAAAAAACCAAAAAACCAAAAAAACCCTGTCCTGCAGCAGCAGCAGCATGATTCATCATGTACTCAGGTTCAGGATACAGGGCTCTGGCAGCAGCTGAGCAAAATTCAGTGTTTAGCAAGCCATACCTCAGTTACTAGGAGACTCAAATGGCTGCCTGACCTATGGACATCTGAAATGACGACTCTTACCTGCAAGTTTGGATTTAGTGTCCCACACATTGCTGAACAGCTTGGTTACTCTCCCTGCTCAGGGTAAGTGACAGTCAAGCAGGACCAATCCTGCTTTTGAACACTGTCAAACACCCATCCTTCCCCATAGCTGTGATATTCCAGAATCATAAATTAAGAGAAGGAAGAGACCAGCTATAGGTCACGGAGTCCATCCTCCTGACAGTTCACGATTATTCTCCATAGTTCCTTACATTTACTGTGGGCTTTGTGCAGTGAATTTAAATGTTTCAAATAATGAGCGCATCCCTCACTGCCCGTGGGGGAGACTGCCACAGGGCTAGAGGCTGCATTCCCAACTGCAAAGCTGACCATGCTCAGAAATGTTTACACTGCTGTAGTTTTACCGCTAGTTTGGCTGGGGTGTCACTTTTGTAATGCCGTTTTGGAAAAAATATTTTAATAATATTAATACTAATAGTCCATAAGTGCCTGACTTTCAATGGGACAAAGGCTCTTAAGTCACTTTTGAAAACGTGTAGATGGACTGGGTAGATAGATGTGAGTTCAGATGTTAAGAGGAATTATTTAAGATGGTGCTAGGGGTAGATATTTCTCCCTTACTTTATGGGGCTGTATTCCTGACTATTACATGTGTATGGTTTGAGTGTGACAGAGCGTTAATTCTCTGGATAGCAAGCGAGGCCTGATGACTAACATTCTCTCACCTACTGCGAAGTCACTTATGAAAAACAGAACTTTAGTTCCTAAATCACTATGGTACTTTTGAAAGCTTATCCTGAGAGCCAGTTTACATTTCTCTCTACATTTCATCCCACCACTCCTAGTATAAACTTTACGTAGACTCCTTCCTGGCATCAAATGCTTCAAGCATCTCCTTCGCTCAACAATACTTATTTGTTCTTTTAACCAATTGTTCTGTCCCACAAATCAAACTCCAGCAGCGATAAGTTACAGACCACATGAGCTTTGAAAAGAAAAAAGTTATAAAAGACAAGACTTTCAATAACTCCTCATCTCCCTCTCCATATCCTCACTCCCCAAAAGAGTCACCCAGCTATGAAGTGACTTGGGAGGGAGGTGGCCCTCAGAACTGGCAAAGCAAATCAGAAATTAAGTTTACTGACAGGTAAGAATCCTCATTGTCTGAGATTGTCTTTACAACAATGCTCTTTAAAAATACACCCAATACACAAGGATTTAGTGACAAAATAAGAAACAGGTACTTACTGTCTGAAGAGCTCTACAACTTATGGCTGCACCTAGGGGAGAAGAGTCTAAACCTGCAACCCTTTGTGAATGCCAGAAGGGACCACTCTGCAAACCTCTTCTTTGCCAAGGCTCCGGCTACAATTCATGTCTCATGAGCTCTACTTTCCTGGGTGCAGGGAATTCTTTCTAGAACAGTCTTCTCCTATACACTTCCTGGTCCTTTAGCTTACGAGTTTGAATTTCAAAGGCTTACATTCCCTCCCACACTACCAAGATTATCAAAAGATTTCCATCTCTCTTGTCTTCATGAGAACATTTTAGTGCCCTTTTAGAATATCCAGCAGCCCCCACCACCACCTGCAGTCCAAGTGTGACTAGGTTAGGACAATAGTTTGAGGGAGGAGTCTTGCATCCCAATTCCAACGAAAGGAGCATGTGACTCTTTGGCATAAATAATGAAAGGAAAGCCCACCCTTTCCCTGTAAGAACCCAAATACAGCTCTCTGCATGCCCAGGCTGCCAGCTTGGGAACTCTCCAAGGCAGACAACACTGTTTAGAAAGACAGATGGCAGAAGGTGCTTAAAGGACAATGAAGTTGCAATGCAAAGAAACAAAGGACAAAACAGGACAATAATTCTTTAAGCTGGTTCAAATTAATACTACCATCAGGAGGAGAGATCCTGCCAGAAAAGCCTCTTTTTCCCCATCTGATGGCTTTGCGAGGTCAGGAGCTTTCATTTTAAGAGGTATCAAAGCCAACCAACATGTGACTCCTCCTGGAAACTAATCAAAATGCCAGAGGAGGCCAACAAAGCCCACTTCCTCTGCAAGGAACCACCAAGGAGAGAATCTATTGGAAATCCCATCATATGCAGGGGAAGGCACAGGAAAACACAGTAACCAGTTCCAAGTATGAGAATGAGTCCCTTGTGGAACAGATCTGGCAAGTTCTCACCAATCCAAATACTAGGGCAATGTTGATACACCCATTGTGAATGCTTCCGCATGCACACACCACTCCCTGGGAAAAACTTTCTGCCTGCTCAAATAACCTCCTGCTAGATTACTTGTGCCGACCGTGAGGTAATGACTTCCTGCCCAGTTCGGTGGAAAGCAACTCATCTCTCTCCACAACAACTAGACCCTCGTTCCCCTGGGTTTGTCTGTTGGCACCTGTATTGTGGGCTTGAGTTTGCCATGACAACCTACTGTTGCAGAAGATTGTCTTGGAGCTCTCCAGACCACTCTTGTTGCTAATACCTTTATATGCTAAGCTTTTGGCCATCTCTCACAAACTGTCTGAGGCACTGGATGTGCTGGAGAGCTGGAAAAATGGGCTTTAGTTGTCAAAAGAAGCCAAGCCATAATTGAGCTCTACGCATAACGCCACAGCTTTCTACTCCCTAGAAAAGCAAAGAGGACTGCTGAAGGTAAAGTTATTCAAGTGCCCTGAGCTTCTAGGAAGAGAGCTCTTTGTTTTAGGAGGAGGAGGAGAAGCCTGGAACGGAGGCTTGAAATTGGGGCAATGCATCAAGAGAAAACAAAGAGCACCGTAAGGATCAGCCCTTGTCTCACAGGAAAGGGGGCAGCATTTGTTGCAAACTCTAAATTGCAGGTTTCTTATATGACTGAAAACCCTGTTCCACTAACTGGGCTGAACATCATTCCCAGATGTAATGGTCAGCCAGACAAAGCCAGCCTCTGCTGTGAGCAGCTGGAAGACTAAGACCACTACTAATCTTTAGTCCCATGCTCTCTTGGGAAGAGGTCATCCTCAATTGGGAGGGAAGATGTAGAAGCTGCTGGTGGAAAATGCAAATCCACTATGGGGAGCAATGTCCAGTAAGCATGTTGAACCCTGGCTAGACAGTATCATACCGCTTAATAGAGAGTTTTGAATCGAGATATCCCCATGGGGAACCATTAGAGATTTGATCTGTGTGGGCCCTCCTGGGGGCTAGGTATGAGAAGCCCATTGGAGAGTATTTTCCACAGGCAGAAAAAATAGGATAAGCCCTCACCCCTTGTATTTTCTTGCTGCTTCCTAGGAGTCTCATGACATTCACTTTGCCTGGGAGCAGGCGACAGGATGTTTTGCCCTTCTCATGCTGTCTAGCAAAGACAGATTCATAGAGGTGGTGGGTTAAGGAGAGGAAAGTTCTGTGGCTGTTGCCAACACTTTGTTATTCTGAGGGGTCCACAGAGTAGTGAGAGGGTAAGAAATCGGTGTCAGAAATTGCTTACATTCCAGTAGAGAAGCCCATGTAACAAGGCTAACTTGTGAAAAATGGTGGTTCCTGACATGGTAGCAGAGTAAGGAAAATCCCTTCCGTTTCCCCTTAAATTCATATTATATGTGAACGGCCCTGCCAGCAATGAAGCCATCCTCTTAAAGCCATCCTCTCCTGATGGCCTGAGGCTCCCACTAACCCCACCAGGGTGGACTGATGGTGGCTTCATTCTCTGGCCCAGTGGTAGAGCTGGGGTTGGCTGGCTACACATGTTCTTAATAAGTGCAAATAGGTCTGCTCTGTGCTACTGCTGTCCTTTCTCCAAGGCACGAGACTACCTGGGGGAGGAAAGTTGGAACTGTGGCAAGAGAGATGCAACGTTCTGGCCCTCAAGCTCTGCATCAGGACTCTTCACGTAGCCTGTGAGGCGCATTGGTGGGGCAGCAGCAGCCCAGCGATTCTGATCCAGGGAGCCTAGAACTGCAGAGTCAGGCTTACACCCTCTTTTGGTCTATCCTTATTAACTAGCTAAGCAGCAATCTGGTGTCTACACTACTAGGAGGTTTTGGGTTTTTTTAAACCAATCAGTTCCCACCCCATATTTTTAGAGAGAAAACAGACTGCCACTGGTTTATGAGCAAGCTAAGGCATATGCTGAGCTTTACTACACTATCGGGAATGATGCGTTTATGCCGGAAACCCAAGAAGAAAATAAATGAAATGACAAGGATCTCCAGTTTTTCCATCACAAGAGAAATAAGTAACACAGAAGCACTCACACAATTCAATAAGAGCTACTTGGAAGTGTAATAATCAAGGCTTTAGAAATATTAATGAGAGACATCTGATGTGATACCAGAAAAGGCCTGGGAGCCTGAAAGCTTCACCTAGGGGGATCATGAGTTACATACAGTACCTC
Source organism: Lepidochelys olivacea (assembly GCF_965140295.1). Classification (NCBI taxonomy): domain Eukaryota; kingdom Metazoa; phylum Chordata; order Testudines; family Cheloniidae; genus Lepidochelys; species Lepidochelys olivacea. The sequence goes on along the minus strand of NC_140418.1, from coordinate 95,879,102 downwards.
AGTTTCTCCTCCAGTAGTCTCATTGCTGTTTTACCAACAGGCTTACAAGATAGTAAACAAATACATTTATACTGGGTAACGAACGCTAAGGAGGCGAATGAAAAACGAACTCAGAAATCCCACCATCTTTCACAACTCCCAAGATCTCTAAGCATTAGGGGGCAGTATAGGAACACGGACTAGCTCGTGCTTTGTTACGGTGCACCTCTCACACTAACTGCTGATGCATAGCTAATACAGCAACCGACACTGATTTATGTTCAACTTTCCATTTCATCAGAGTGTGTTACAGAGCTACATACAGAGTTCAAACTTTGGAGAAAATATATAACCAGAGCGCGTCTCATGATTATTATATATGCATACATGTGTACACACACACACACACACACACACACACACACACGCACGGCATTTACTCATCACTAACCATGCCTTAAACTTTTGCTGGGAGCTCTTGAACGGTAACCCTTTTGTCCACTACTAGGAACAGGAGAGGTCTATTCTACTGCTGTTGACATTAGGCATAAATTTAGCTTTCTAACTAGAATGGGAAGAGCTTCCCTGATCTTTTTGACGGTGAGTGAAGGGAAAAAATGTTTTTGTACGAAAGGTCACTCTGAGGAGGAGAAGGGAATTTTAGCAGGTAACCATCCATGTGACCACAGTACAGTCACATGATCAACATATCAGAGTTTCCTGCCACTAGTTCATTAACATTCTGAACCCATATATGTGTACACAGCACTTGTTAAATACAGCGTTTCATTTCTGGCAAGGTGCCTGGCAGCAACGGGGATCTAATGACAATGCTTTACCATCAAAGTGGGTCCAAGCTTTGCACAACTGAAGGCTGCATTTACCATTTGCCACAAGATGAAAGGTTGCAGCTAATTTTTATAAAATGGAATAGACTATGCATTCTCCACCACAAACTCGAACACAAAATTGTGGCCTGCAGCTGTGGCATTGCATGCTGGGACCAGTAGTCTCCCAGGGCCACCATCATCTTGGATATAGCTAGATTTCAGAACTCTGCCACCCACGCATTTAGCCCACAGGCTATAGCGTAAATAGCTTCACAAAGAGTTTTTACAAACCTCATCAGCCCTAGAGAACCTCGTACCCAGCATTACGATGTGAGAGCCTGTTGAGCGCATAGCTGTGCACGCTATATTCAGATCTACTCCATCCCAATGACCCTATGGCTTCAACCACCACCTCTATTCCAATACACCCAAAACCTGCCCCCTTATCTCCAGTCTCTCCTACTCTTCAGGCTTTTGGCTCTGGATAGGTCCATGATCACCTCTAAACTAATCACCCCCCAAACTGACCACCTTATTTTCCCCTGTAATCTTCACTGACAACTCTACAGGCCTTAGAGACAGACTGGGCTGATCTTATTGTCCCCCATGACCCTTCTCTCCTTTGCTCTCCTTTTCCCATTCTTGGCCTTGCACCTCCTACCATGCTTCCCTTGACGGCTGGAACTAGTTCTTTGGCTTCATATGCCAGGCCTCTTCCTCCTCTAACCCTGCTAAAAACTAGCTTTGAAAGGCAATCCCTCCTCCTTTGGTATCCTCAGTAACCCCCAGACCTTCCCTTCCTGAATTATCCTGTATCTGGTGTTAAGCTCACTGGGGGAAGGGGTCATATCTGATTCTGAGGTGCCGATTAATGCTACCCTGTAACAGAATTTTTGTTCTGAAGTTACTGGAATCCATACTAACCACTAACAGACAAAATCCAATGTAGTGGGTCAAGTCTGGAAAACAATTAGGGCACAGTTAGAGCACCCCCTATATTACACCAAGTCAATGGTCTTCAGTGATCGGACTCCACATTATGCCTTTACTACATTCCGGTCCCATTCCTTGCCTCCATCTGCTAGTGGACTAGTCAGTCTGTTGCCCAGGCTGACACATTAGGGTCAGGGAGGGAAATCCTAGCTGCTTCAATCCTTTGCATTTCCTGTGTCCCTTCAGACATTGCCCTCTCCAACTCAGTGTTCTGTTCTCCTACGAAGATAAGAAACTAACTAAAAAGCAGCTAACAGCTCAACACAGAAACCCACTAGCAAGATGCCGGAGCAGGCAGAGCTTGCAGTCTCCAGCTTATCCAAAAGTGGAAACGATCTGAACACCGAAAAAAAAAAAAATTACGGTGGTTTTGGTACAAAGTTCAGACACCGCTAAAACGTGGCCTCCTTTCCAGGGGTGAGGGAGACGGCAGTTGGGGCTAGCATTTAGGGAAGGAAATGTGTGTGGTAGAATTTGGGGTGGGAGGCAGCTTTTAGGGAAGCACTGCTTATGACAAGTGAATCATGTGGAGGGAGCCCTGTAGCCCACCAATGGACACCACGGCTACTAGAGCTGTGGGCCATTATAAACCAGAGGAAGGAAAAAAGAAGCTTAAATTCCCTCTGTCACTCCTACCCCACACCCACTTTGGTTAAATAAAATGTGTCACTTCTGGATCTGCTCCAACTTTTTTGAAATTTGAAACCCCACAGAGGTGTGAGGTTGCAGGCTGGGGCGGGATGGGTATGGACCAACTTCTCACTCAGCAGAATGAAAATTAAAACCCTGGAAACACATTTGTTATGTACACGGAACAGAACGCAAGTTGCTGGCAGCAGCTATAATCTGCAAGGCATCGCCTCTTTTCTCTTTGTCTCCTCCGATATCAGAGGCGCTTTGGTAAACCCTGCAACAGGCCAAATCAATATTCAGATGTTCTTATTTTGACATGAGCATGTTCAGGAAATGGGGAATTGTTTAACAAAAAGATCCCATCTCTCCACGCATGCACATCAACCACAATACTGCCACAACAAATCATGATCAGTTTATCAAGTAAAGCTGTCTATTGCCCAAGAACTTCTCCTGTATGCAAATCATGAACCCAGATAACAATAGCAACTGGTCAGAACAAATATTGCCCACCGACAGCCAGCTCATCTGTTACATGAACAAGCACTTATTCCTTAAGAAATAAGATCATAACGCACCAAGATTTCACATTGTGGCAATCAGCACATATACATGGCATACAAAAAGGTTCCAGAGAAATTAAAAACATCTTACAAGTAATAAATCTTAAAGCTTCCATTCCAAATGCTCTTTAAAGTCCTTCCCATTAGGATCACGCATAGATTATATTGCCAAGTCTTGAATCAGGGCATAAGTAAAATGAACCATGGAAATGGAGAGGACACTTACAGCAAATTCTTACAAGGTGTCTCCTTGACATGCAATGATTTTTGACCCATATTGAATCTGCTTCTGCCTGTGGCTACAATTTAAGCTAGTGTTTGTTAAATGCGTTCAGTGATTGCAGTTGGAAAAAATCAAGTGGTTAACCAGAGGGAAAAGGTTCCAAGAACCAAAATCCAGCATGTTTTGAATTATGCACAAGCCCGTTGTGACCGAAGAATAAATAAATTCTCCCCCCCCTCCCCAAAAAAAGCCATTTTGGAAAAATATCAATTGTAAAAAAAGAATCAGAGAGACTAATTTGCTGTGCTTACAAAAAGCAACGTGGAACAGCAGCAGAACGTTACAATTGATTGGCTACTTCTGGCATTTTTAATTAAAAAAAATTAATCAAGAGACTATTTTCTGGGATCCTCTTGGAAACTGCAATGCTGACATTAAGAAGCCAAGGAGACACATGGACCAACACCACCAAAAAGAATCAGGAAGTTCAAAACCTACCTGAAAGAAACCTGGAGGGATGGGACCGCCTGGCATTCCATCATTAGGAGGAATGTTTCCTAGTACTGGACTTGGGGCTGCAGCTGCGCTCTGCAGGAAACAGAAAGATGGACAAATTGATTTCATGTCAGATTTAAAAGGCAACCTCTGCTGTCATACCCCACTATACCAATTAACCCACAACTAATCACTGATAGCATCAAAGGGGTATGAAATCAACCTGCACCCTCTATGCCCATTTTCAGAACACTATGCTAAAGCATTCAACCAAAATGGAAGCCGATGATGGTCTTTAGGTTTAATATCTTGGGACCAAATGTTGCTCAGGTCACCTCTATCTATGCCTGGGTGCAACTGAGGGCAGGGATTGACCCTAAAGTGACTTTTTAAACAACTTTTCCACACCATCCATTTAATTATGGTAAGTACGTATTTTAGAAATACAACAGCGGCATTCATTGGAAAAGAAATCAGCAAAGATGCCCTCAGGTAAGGCATCATTAACCTGAGTTAAAAAAACAACAAAAAAAAACCCTTTCAAGATGGTTTGGAACAAAAGCACCTATGTCTCTTTCCCTATTGATTTTCTCTTCACAGATCACCAGTGAGGACTCTGAACCCACTGGTCAGGGCTTCCAGTTGACTTAACACCCTGTCCCCTACCCCTTCCCATTTATTTACTTCCTTGTTCCTGCACCACTATTCTCTCTCTGGTCAGCATGCTTCTGGGAATGGAGTTTACATTATCCATTAACAAACAAGAGGAAGAGCTCACGTTGCACCCTGTTCATGGCCCTACAAAAACTGAGGCTTTTTGGTTTTTTAAAGTAACCAAGATATTTAGTATCGTTAATCCATTGGAGAATCTGATTTTGGATTCTAATGTGTCGAATTTGGAACTATTTAAAAAATAAACTTAACAAGTCCTTGCTTTATTTTTCCAGATTTGCCACACTGTTTTGCTCTGTCCTCGAAGAAGATGCATCCCCCACCTTGCACCTTTTTATTATTTATTTTCCAGTAAGTGTCTTGTAATAACTGCAAATGCTTCAGCTCTACATACAGCCCCTTCCCTCCAGGTCCCTCACAAAGCTTTTGCATTTCCTTACATTTTAGTTGCTTGGACTGCATACCTAAACTGCAAGTGGCTCTGCTGAAAGCCTTTGTTTTGGTAGACAAATGATTTGGTTTTGTTCACCCTTGTGTACAGCAGAGAGTGCAGGTTACTTGGATAACACTTGTTCCCATTTAGCAACCGTATTCATATTTCCTCCCTCTATATTATATACATTGTGGGGCAAAGGGGAGTTCTCTGGCGTGCATATCAAACCCGTAGCGGGCCGTGAAACAGAGAACACCTTCTGGGTTTTGCTGAGTGAACTGGCCATTTTTATAACGACAGTAGGTAAAGATAAACAGCTGCAAGACTAAACTGAGTATTCACTTTCAGTTTAATGAACCAATCACTCCGCTTTGGCCTTTCACCTGTGGAAACAAACGGAAGGATCTTAGTTTAAATTTGGCAGATTCTGCTTGTGTCAAAAGAATAGCTGTACACACTGAACTGGCCTGCTACTTAATGTAAGTGGCAGTTTCTGCTTGAAAAAAGGAGCAGCATTATGTAAGGCTGCTGCTACTCAGAAGGAAAAGAAAGATTTCTTCCCTCAACACCACAGCTGACAGAAATGTCCCTTCTAGGACAGCAATAATCATTCTGCTGTTTGCTCACTTATCTGTAGACGAGCACGCAGATACTTCCAGTGCCGTTTAAAGATCAGAGTAATTTGAAAACCAACGTGACCGAGTTTAATGCAATCAGTGATGACTTTCCTTTGAATTTTTATGATAAACTTGTGTACCTGATGTTACGTAACAGAACTATTGCTCTTTTCCTCCGGTCATTTAAATTGCATTCACAAAGGAAAGCCCACAAGATATCAAAACACAGCAAGATCCTCTTTCTTCTTGGTTTAAGTCCCACACCTACAAATCTCCCCTTCCCACCAAAACTTCTTTAGAGAGAGGAACACTGGAGAGTCCATTTTAAAAAGGTAAATGGCATCTCTTCAAGTGTTTATTGTAATTTATGCGATGGCAATTTCAACAAAACAAGAAACTCGGAAGACAGTCGAATGGGCAAGGTAAGCCTTATGACAAGTCAGGAACCAGCTGAAAAACACCACAATATTTCACCCAATTTCAGCCAACAAAAGCCCTCAGATTCAGAGTCCAGGCAGCGAGTTTGGGTTCAGAAAGCCCCATATGACAGTTAGCACATCACCCAACTGAATTCACCTCTCCTCCCTCCATAGCCTCTCTAGTCTATCCTTCACTCTAAGCGCGTCATTGGTTGTATGTATTTAAACAGGGAGGGGAGGGAAGCCAGTTTAATAGCACTTTTAAATTATTAAGCCAGTTTCAGTTTTGGGTAGAAAATTTGCCTCGAGGCTAACAACCTGTATGCCTGGGTTTCAGTTCAGTGTAATTTGAAACTGTCAAGCTATTTACACCTTGCTGTGAGAAAAGGCTGTGTTATCAATGCAAAGTACAAAACCCAACACAACAATACTAAGCAGAAAGACTGAGAAAAAACCTACTGAGCATAAATAAAGCCCCTCATATGCATGGGATCATTATTCTGCAAGTGGCACCTTAGAGACTAACCAATTTATCTGAGCATAAGCTTTCGTGAGCTACAGCTCACTTCATCGGATGCATACTGTGGAAAGTGTAGAAGATCTTTTTATACACACAAAGCATGAAAAAATACCTCCCCCCTCCGATGAAGTGAGCTGTAACTCACGAAAGCTTATGCTCAAATGAATTGGTTAGTCTCTAAGGTGCCACAAATACTCCTTTTCTTTTTGCTAATACAGACTAACACGGCTGTTGCAGAATAACAGGTTTCAGAGTAAGTGTTTTTTGAAGGAAAAAATAACAGCCTGGTTGTGGGGAATGCCCCTTTTAGCCAGGGCACAGGATGGTTTCTGCGCAAATTAGTTCAGAATGAACTTTCGCGCTCCTGACTTTTGGTTTAGGTTTCTCTGCCTTTGCAGGCAGCCAGCTCCTGCTCCACCAGCCGCATGTAATGAGCTGTGAAGTCACAGCTATTACTTACTCCAGAATGGTTCTGGGCGCTGGCTAGTCAGGGGGGAAGCAAGGGGAAAGTGCTGCTTTAGATTGTATGGGTTTGTAGTTCGCCCCACTACCTGCATTATATTTTATAGCCAAATCAGTATAAAGCATTTTTATTAAACATTACAAACAATAAGGATCTGAAATAGACGGGCTGCTTCTAAAATCTTTTAGCCAGAACATGGCAACAATCTCTCCCCACAAAGCCATCCACAGCAAACATCATAAGCCACCGCTTTCACCTTTGCAAAGCTTATTTGGACCAAAGGCAATTTACAGGGTGGATTAAAAAAAAGTCAAATTTAATTTTTAAAATTTAAATCAGATTTTATTTAAATTAATTAAAAAAAACAAAAACAAGCCTACTTACAATTACATTTCCAAATGAACTAAGGCCCTAAACTTCTTATCTAGTAAAGTCATTTAAATTAAATACAACAAATAATTTTAAGCAGTCCATGTTTGTTGCCAAGTTTTAAAGGAAGGCAAACCCCTGAACCGATGGAAGTCACTGGCTAAGCACCTAGAACCAGAGTTTATAGAAGTATTAAACCAGCTTTTGGACAGCCTTAGCCTCTTCTGCAGGTGCAGAGAGAACATTCTCTTCAATTCAGTTTATTGAACTAGCTCAGTTCATTCAAAGTTAAGAAACCAATTGGGAGCTGAAAAGGCAGGAGAGCTTGTTTACCTCATCCAATCTAAATAAAAACTAGGTGTAAGAGGATGAGCTCTACTAGTTCTAAAAATCTTGAAGAACATGATGACCAGAGACAATCAGTTCAATCAGTTAGCTACAGATAACATTTTCAGTGTTTCATAAATCAATTAGCTTTAAATGCAAAACGTTCCATTTTTTTTTAAAAAGTATCCAGCACTTAGGTAGTTTTATTTAAAGTAAAAAGTTTACATGTGCATTTTAATTGAATTTAAAATTACCATTCAGGTAGAACTTGACAAAAAAATCACAAGTAAAAAATTAATCTGGTAAATAAAGAATGTATTTGCCATTTTCTGGCATAGTAAAAAATGTAAAGATTAAGAAGCTGAACAAATGTAACTTACATAGTTTAACTGCTTAAATAAGTGTGTACACACAAACTCTTCCTGCTTAGCAAAAAGTAGTAACAAAAACAGTGCAAAGGCTATATTTAGTTGCAAATCAACACGTTTTAATAGTTACAAACTAATGAGAACCAGTCCTTTAGGAAAAGAACTAAAAAAGTACAAATGTAAAACATGATTAAAATAGGTGATTTACTTGCTGATTTATATCATGATTGAAGTCAGTGATTTAAATTGTTTGATGTAAATTAATCCATTTTGTAAATTTACAGAACTAGATTATGAACCCTAAAATTCCAGGTTTAATAGCAACTGTCAACTCTCAGGAGGTGCTACCTAGACCAATCTCTGTAGTACTGGTTACAACATCTGAACATCCTTTTTGGTGGATCATACATTTAAGGAGCCAGCAGTGATTCTGTCAAATACGCACGTCCCATTCCTGTACACAATGAAGCAGGCCTCATTTCACCCCACCTCCACCAATTCTGATGGTCATAACTGGCTCTCACAAAAGCACAGGCAGGTGGAAAGCTTATTTTTATTTAAATTATTTCAGTGAATAGTATAGGGTGTCCCTAGATGAGGGAAGTTTATATCGGAGGCAGTGTGTGGTCTAACAGATCTCTGGAATGGGAGTCAAGAAGCCTGCTGAGTAATCTGCGAAAAGTCACTTCACCTCTCTATGCCTTTGTTTTCCATCCCATTCATATTGTCCATCTTGTCTATGTAGGCAGTGAACTCACTGAGGCAGGGACTCTCACGTATGCATACAGTCCCTAAACACAATAGGGTTCTGATCTCTATTAGGACCTCGAGGAACTACCAAAATAAAAACCATATATAACACACAAAAGAACAAACCCCTCATTTATGACTTCATTCCCCTGCCCTCAAGGCAGAACTGACTAGATGGGCTATTCAGGTCCCTTCCAGTCCTACACTTCTATAAGACGACAATGCTGCCCCCGTGCAACACAGGGTGTGCACTGGTGTAGCGCATCTACCGCTGCCCAAGTGAAAAAAAACAAACCCCCAAAACTCAGCCTAACACTTTTTGTCTCTACTATGTTGACTAAGTTTCTCACTTACCCATCTCCTCCCTTCACCACTCCTCTTCCCCCACCCATTTGTAGAAGTTAAGACAGCCTGCAGGTGTGTCATATCCCTTGCAAATGGCTCTAAGGCAATCAAGAGCCAGGCAACCCATCACTGCTGTCCCCAAAACCAAGCCTCTGTTGAATTCAGCACTATTCAAAGCCACTGGTGTGCTTCAACCAGGCTGCCTTCTTACACATGGCCCCATCCATGCAAGCCTGTGTTTAAACATGACCTGACACTGGAGAGGGGGAAAGTACCAGGCCTGGACCTTGGAATACTGTGGATGACATCACAAGTACAAGGAAGCAAAAGCTGAATGATGGAGAAGTGATGTTTATCCAGGCTGTTTAAAGCCTAGATTTGTTACACCACTTATCTAAGTAAAGCACTCGGGAGAAAACATTCTTTCCCTTGGGGATTCAACACCCCTTCAGCCCAAATTAAGGGCTGAGAATGCAACTGTGCATCAGAAGCAGAATCCTCCAGATAAAACAAGGAAGAACCAGATCTGACATTCCTGGTATTTGTACAGTTAAAAATAACTAGCAGGAAAAACAAACCCACCCATTTCAGGCTGTCTTTATACAATACAGAGCAGCAAAAAGGGGCACAAGCCCAATTTCTCTCCCCTTTGCAGGTCAGACTTTAGAAGTGACATGAAATCTTAATTCAAGCCCACTGAACACACTGCAGGTTCTCTGCAAGGCAGATGAATGCTTTTAATGAGAAAATATACAAGACCCAGCGCCAAACTGCAGCAAATCCACTTAACATTTCCTTTATAAAGCCCTCTATCATACAAAATGCTTCTCTCCGAAGAAGGCAGCACTGCAATAAAGCTGCCAGGCAGTATTTTATGGTTTCAAGAGATTTCCAGCACACCATAATCCCTTGGTGGGAAACCTCCCAAAGCTAAACAGATCCCAAAGCATTTTAGAATAATACAGTTCACATATCTGGGCACTTCAGGGCCCATCTATACCAGATACGAACTATGTGCCATAGAAAGCAGAGGTGTTGCGATCTGACTGGTTACTGCCAACGGGCAAAGAACACATGGGTTTAACACCATGTAGGGGGACCTAGGTCAACCTGAGCTAAAATACTCATTTATCAAGGCTACCGTACCCTGGCAATAAAGTCATCATGGCTGCCCTAAGCAATGGCAAAGAACTATGCACCACAAAATACGTTCTGCTAGCGTAAACAGAACCCTCCCCCACCATCTAATTTAGTTATTACATTTTCCTGGTTGAAACAGAATGTTGTGTTGCATTCTCTAGGCAAGAGCTAAGGAGCAGAGCAACAGGGCACAACACAAATGTTTTCAAGCCTGTGCCAATTTTCCATGAAATCCCAGAATTGTTTTTCCATGATCCATACCCCCACACTCCGTTTACATGTACGGTTCCATGCACATGTGGCACTTGGCAGAATTTAATAATTAAACACCCACAAGTGCCCGAGCACATTGCAGGATTGGAGCCAGATTGGCCAGTACTTGATGAATGATTTCAAAGACTGCAAAGTGAAATTTTATTTTTTAATTCTCCTCCCCAACTCCTCTGTTCTCCAGTAACACTAAGTTAAACATGAAGGTCCCTCTATACAACAGCCTACCTATGACCTAAGAGAAACAGTATATCCCCAAATGCATGGCACTTGGACCAGCTCTGCAAGAACACATGACATGAATGAATTGGCAGTGGCCCCAGTAAAGAGTCACTACAATGCCATCAGATGCCACACTAACATGCTCTACATTAAATGAGTGTCTTTTAAAGTGGTGAGTGGGTAAAAGCATCCACCTCTGAATTCACTACCAGCCCCTTGCGTTGCCTGGTATCAACCAAGAGTGTCTAAACCAGGTTAGCCTCCTCTCCTGCTACACTTCAACCCCACAACTACCTGAAGGGTGCACATACCAAGTAAAGAGGAAGGATGGTTTTGTGGTTAAGGCACTAGATGGGTGATCCGAGTTTGGCTCCCAGCTTTATCATATGCTTCCTGTGATATTGCGCAAGTCATTTAATCTCTCTGTGCCCAAGTCCCCCACTAGAAAAATAGGGCTACTACTACTTCTCCCCCACCCATTGTCATGTCTATTTGGATTATAAACTCTCCAGGGCAGGGACTCTTTCTTACTATGGGCTTGTACGATCTTGACTGGGACACTTAGGTACTCCAGGAATACAAATCATAGTTCAGAAGGGAGAACTGATAAGAACTGTGGGGTGATAAGAAACTAGGAACAATCTGGAACAACTGAAAATTTAGGCAGAAGATCCAGAAAAGGTATTCTGCCCAAGAGGTCTAGCAGAGCGCTTTTCAAAGGGGAAAGGTACCCCTTGATGGAGACACTTAACATTAGACCGGGCAAGGCACTAGAGATTATAGAATCAGAGAAGTATAGGACTGGATGGGACCTGGAGTGGTCGAGTCCAGTTACCTGCACTCAAGGCAGGACTACATAATAACTGGACCATTCCTGACAGGTGTTTATCTAAACCTGTTCTTAGAATCCTCCAGTGATGGAGATTCCACAACCTCCCTAGGCAATTTATTCCAGTGCTTAACTACACAGACAATCAGGAAGTTTTTCCTATTGTCCAACCTAAACCTCCCTTGCTGCAATTTAAGTCTATTACTTCTTGTCCTATCCTCAAAGGTTAACAAAAATCATTTTTCACCGTCCTCCTTGTAACAACCTTTTATGTCCTATCCCCCCCCCCCCCCCGGGGTCTTCTCTTCTCCAGACTAAAACCAACCCAATTTTTTTCCAATCTTGCTTCACAGGTCATATTTTCTAGACCTTTAATCATTTCTGTTGCTCTCCTCTAGATTTTCTCCAAGGGGAAAATCCTGCAATGGCTGGAGGCACTAGAGTGACCAGATAGCAGATATGAAAAATCAGGACAGGAAGTGGGGGGTAATAGGTGCCTATATAAGAAATAGCCCCCAAATATCAGGACTCACCCTATAAAATCAGGGCATCTGGTCACCCTAGGAGGCCCTGACGAGATGACACCCCCCCCTTTTTTTTTTCCCCCAGTTGATCCATTTTCTGGCTAAAGAGGGATTCTTCACATGCGAGGGACCCACGTTACCACTGAGCCAGTTTGTCATACTAAGCACACTATAGTATTGGCTTGATTTTCCGAAGTGCTGAGAGGCCACAATTCCTACTGACTTCAATGGAAGCTGCAGGTGTGGAGTACTTTCAATACACCAGACTGCATGGAGAAAGTGTTTAGGAGCCCGGGAAAGAGTTTTCATTTTGAGGACGCCAAGAGCTACGGTATCTCTCGTGTTGCTTCAATTTGGGTGCGACATCAAGGAACAAAGTTCAACATTATTTCTGTCGTGCCAAGAGTGCCTGAGAGCTCCTCCTAAGCAGACAACACACACAAGTCCGGGGGGGAGTGTGAGGGAAGAGATTGTAAAGCAAGAGGATGGAGCAGTGGTGCAACGGGTAGGGTTTCCTCAATGTAGGGAGCAGGACTGGAAGACTCGGATGAGAATGGGAGCGGTTACCTCTATAGCTTGGGCACAGCAAAGAGGGGGTAGCAAAGAAACGAAGCCAGGGCGGAGCTGACTTGTGCAAGGTGGCAGTATTCAAATTTGTTGCTGAAAGGGATTCGGCTATTTTAAGGCTGGAAGGGACGATTATAGTGCGATCTGCATAATGTAGAACCTCATCCAATCGCTGCTGGTTTAAGCCCATAAACTGCCGTTTGAGCTATAACATCTCTTTTGGAATGACATCCAACCCTGAATGCAAGAGCTCAAGTAATGGAGTATCTACCACTTCTCTAGGTAAGGGGAAGATACTGAAGGGATTCAAGAACCAGGCAAGGCAGGGCTATTTGCGCTTGCATTTTGGATGGGTTGAAGGGAGGGGGATGTCTAAGCAAGACCCACAGGCCTAGGTAAGAAGAGGATAACAGTACTCAATGTTTGATGATTCTGACTCCTCACATTTGATATTTTGGACAATTAGTAAAACAGACCCCTGTAAAGTCTCCCTTACTGCATGAGGGCATATCTGTTGTAACCGGATGTGAGACGGGTCTTCCTACTGTGGATATTTGCAAGGCACAGATTGTGATGGGGGTAAGCAGGTAAACAGTGTTATTTATACAGCACAAGATTAGGAAGTCTTGTGTGCAGCCATGTTCATTATCAGATTATACACACATGCTGTTTTTATTTGTCTAGTTATGTTAAAGGCTCTTTGCCAACCTCAATAAACACGCAGTATTAGGCAAATCACATCTTGTTACCTGCCTATTGACAGTCACTTCTGAGTGGTAAAACCTTGTTGGCCATGAGATATTCACATCCACGGCGGCAGCTGTAACTTTAGAAGCAAACATACTTGCACACTCAGAGCACTTACACCCAAGGATCTCCAAACTCTTTGCAGATGCAGCTTGACAGCCTACAAACAGGGACTACAGCCCAGCGATAAACTCGCTAGCCCAAGCACACACGGTATCTGAGTCAGGAGTAGGCGAAAGAGGTCTCATTTCCCCCCTCCCCCCCACCCAAAAAATCCCCTGTTCTAAACCGATCAAGAAGGGGCTATCACTGGGTGGGAGGGAGAAGTGGGTTGTGGCCAGCTTCTCTTCCTATCTTGCTAAATGAAATGTGTGGGAGGGAATATCCCAGCTGGATTCCAGGCATGGAAAGGGTGGAGTACACCATTAGCTCCTGTCTGTTCATCTTCCCTAACTTTCTGGTGGTGACAGAGTCCAGGCCAGACTGACAGTGCTTCAAGCAATTCCAAGCCATGGTACTTTTATAAAATTCATGAACTCAAGTTCCTCAAATCATTCAGCAATTCCTGGGATGGTTCACATCTTTCCATGCCCCTGGTATTGTTGCTGGCATTCAACTTTAGTAGGGAGTAGGTAATTTACCTCCTTCCAGGGGCCTGAGCTGTGACTGACCTCGTGCACTTGGAGCATTGCATGATTTGAGACAGGGTAAGTTTATTCTTGGCGGGACACACAACTCAACTCATGGAACAGTTCTGAATAGATCTGTATTTTTTAAAAACAGAAGCAGCCAGTAGGATAGCAAAAATCTGGATCTCTGAGTTTTGCTTTCCAAACCTAGACATTCAGTTAACACACCAAGTTGGTACTCCAGCAGATGCCGTCTAAGCCTTTAAATCGCACACTAATTGCACTAATTGAGCTAACAGTCTCTGTTTCGTCTCCCTACCCTGAGTCAACCAGCGTCTTCTGGTACTGCTGTAGAGATCCAAGCTGTTGGCTTTAGTGTTATTTTGTCAGCCATTAAACGATTCATCAGAGTCATTAATTGATTTATTACTGCTGCCTGCGAGTATAGCTTTGCAAATAAAGAATGATGTAGGTCAGAACGCAATAGAAATTGGACAAAACACCACAGCTAGGAGCTGGATACTTGAATTATCTGTAGGAGAGCACTCATGCAGGCTCCCTGACACCAGGGTACACAAAAAGACTGTGTTGCTTGGCGGTGTTGCCAGAAGCCCTGCTAACTGGAACAGCCTATCAGCAGGGGGAAGCTGTGGTACTAAACACCAGCCTTCCAGTGCACGAGGAAGCCATTCAGGCTCTCACCACTGCCAAAAGCTAATAATCATGCACTCCTGTAATGCAATCCCCTGTACCTGGCAGCAGAACTAGAAACACAACAGAAAGGATGTGACAATAACTGAAGTGTTGGAGGTACAGGATACCCAAATTGGGCTTCAGCCAGACTGAAATTATTCAATGAAACGGCAGCCTTAAAACCCTCACTCTTCGAGATGTACATTTCTCTAGCACTTCCACAGTCCACTAATTTGTTGTGGAGACTGAGCAGCAGCAGATTATTTCAGCATGCTCCTTGTAAATCAACTGCCTCTATCCCCTTTCAATAGCGAACAGGACCCTCATCCCCACCCATTATGCTCTGTGGAGCAGAATTTTCCCTGGCGGAGATGCACAAAGTAGACCTGCATCTACAATCAGACACTTGTAAATCTGAAGTCCAGAGTGCATTAGCAGCCAAAGGAATCCATGTACGAGGTTTGGGCATCACCTCGTACACATGCCAGAAGCAGTCCATGTGTGTATGGGTGTGTCTACAGCGTGTAACTGGCAGCCTGTGTAGATCTTGTCCAGTAACACAGGAAGCATAGAAGGGAAAGATTTTCCTGTAGTGGAGCATAATCATACTCAATGTATTAAATTCATACGCAATGCAAAAAACTCTGAAGACCAAGGGCATAATGGTTTTAAGTCAAAATGTATATAGCACTTAAGGAGAGATTAAAAACAAGGCTGTTTTCCTAAACTAATCTTTAATATGAAATCCACATTACCCAACCATGTTAACTGCATTCAAGGGGGAAATTTTATATTGTATATATACACACACCCATACATGTAACTATTCACCTAAGCCTTCTGCAGCATGTGTCACAATCATAAGAGACATATCCTCACATGGCTCAGTGTGTTTTGGTGAAGGATCTGGAGCATGTCATTCCAGCAGAAGGTAGTGATGTAATCTCCACAGGAATAGTTATTCTGCTCCTGTATCTCACACCTCACTAGTGGTGCAATTTACACATCCGCAGACAGGACCCAGGGCCCACGACGTGAAAGACAAACAGCAATTCACTTTCCAAGTCCAGATTAACAATGAAAACAATTTGCCTCTGTTTAGGCGGAAGCCCTGTGTGCTGGACAGTGTCCAGTGAAGAGGGCTGTCACACAAGGACTAACCTCTAAATGAGACAGAGCCTTTCTGCATGCTGCATTCTAGCTGCAGCTGCTCAACGCTCAGTGTGGTACTTTAACCGCATATGGGGAAACCAGAGCTCAAATGCCACAATTCACTACTTCATGCTCCTGTGTAATGGAGGACCGAGGAGTTGTTTCGTACCAGCGATGTTGTGGGGGGTAGGCGACTTTGGAAGACGAAAGGGCATTTTGCTGGGCACACCCTGTTTGACATCACTTCACCACCCTTCTAGTTAGAGGCCTGGACAGGACGCGAGCTTTTCAGCACCACTGGATTACTGTTGAGTCAGAATTTAAGGCAAGAAGCGAGCACCAGATCTAGCCTGACCCCCTGCATATCACAGCCCACCAGCACCACCCACCTCCCACACATTAAACCCCCAAACCAAAACATTATAGCTCACAGGAGACTAGACTACAGAAGCCTGCTCTCCTTTATCAGCCACCTTACCAGCACTATCAGCTCCTACAGACCTGGAGCAGACCAGGACCGGAAATCAAAAGCCCTATGCTGAACTGATCCTCTTTCTAAAATTCCACAACCACACAGCCTACCCAGAAGGTATCAAAAAACCTGTAGCATGCAAGGCACACTCAGTTACAACATCTAATGAGCCCTATTTAAAATGTGGGGTAGAGTTTAAAGGGTGGTTATATACTATAAAAAGCGACTTTGTAAAAGTGGCAGCATCCCAGGGCTCCAGGTTTATTGCCTAGCTATGACTCCTTCACAGGTGTGCCCACTTTACAAGGAAAAAGGTATTTTCTCCTAACTACCAGCTTTGTAGACTCAACCCAAGATCGATGAGTCAGTCTGCCTTCTCAAGCATCACCACCGGGATAAAAGTTTCCGCAGGCTGAGTTCTGCCCTTGGTTACACACACAGAACCCCTCCGCTGCCTTCAATAAGCTTGCTCAGGAGTAGCTGATTGGAACGGTTGATACACAACAAGAGAAGCACTAGAGTCCTGCTCACTTTCTTAGCCGCAGAGGCTCTGCAGGGCTATTAGGAGTAAAAAGCAGGAAAACCCTATTCCCGCCACTGAAGCCAGCAGATACGCACGTATGCACAAGTGGCAGATCTGTGGAGCAGCGCAGTGGCATTTTTCCAGACTCACTTTTCAGAGCACAGGCACACTAAGGAAAATACACTCTCCTGCCTGTCTATAAACATCTTGTATGATTAGATTGTAAGTCTCTCGGGGCAGGGCCCATCTTTTAGTTCTGTTTGTACATAACTAGGGCCCTTCCGTGCTACAGTAATACAAATAATAAAAGTTAGTGGAGGCACTCAGTTGATTAACAATTACACAAACAACAATATGTTCACTTCCATCAGACCCAACATCCAAAGGGAAATACTAGTCTTAAGCGAGGGAGCCAAGTAACTCAAGCAGATCCTGGAGTCTGAACACAACTCCGAGGCACGGGACACAGTGCCTTTAGGGCTCAGACTGAAGTGAAAAGGGGAATAATAGCAAAGTATCCTTTTAGAGCAGTAAAATAAGCTGGTTCCATTGTCAAATTGCTCTCCATTGAAACCCTGCAGCATCTGATAGGTAAGGAAGAGGCAAGAGGAAGATCGGTTGTGTGGTTAAGGCATTTGACTGGCACTCAAGAAATCTAGATTCTATTCTTGCCTCTGCCAGAGGCTTCCTGGCTGACATTCTGCAGGCTGTTTCATCCCTGTGCCTCTGCTCCCATCTGTAAAATGGGGCTAATACTTCCCTATCTCTCAGGAAAAAAGTTGTAAGGATAAACCCCATTCAAGCGTTCGAGGTGCCTGAATACCATGGTGATAGGTAATGAAGGAAAGCCCCATTAAAAAAAAAATAATAATAAAAGCTCAAACTGCCGCAACATTTCTGGGTTTTGTTAAGAGTCAGTAATTGGTCAAGCTGGCAAGAAATAAAGGTTATGAATATTCACCTCCCGACTCTCCATTGAGTGATCTGAGCTTCTGAAAGTTGATCAGTTATGACATTCCCAATGCGTACTTCAAATGTGTAAGTCATTGTTCACTGGATTCTTAGCATTCATTATTTCTTTCTACCCAACGACGGTCTATATCAGTGGTTCTCAACCTTTCCAGATGACTGTACCCCTTTCAGGAGTCTGATCTGTCTTGAGTATCCCCAGTTTCACCTCACTTAAAAACTGCTTGCTTACAGCACAGTACTACTGAAAAATTGCTGACTTTCTCATTTTTACCATGTAATTGCAAAATAAATCTATTGGAATACAAGTATTGTACTTACATTTCACTGCAATACTGAGCCTGTTTTTCACTTGTGAGCCTTGTCTGAAGCCCAGACCCTGCCGTCCGGGGCTGGAGCCCAAAGTCCTGCACATAACTTAGCTTTGTGGGAGGCCACAGGCAACTGCCCTGTTTGCCACCGCCCAATGCCAGCACTGCATATGCAACCCCCTAAACCTGTCCCATGACTACCCTCAGGGCTTCAAGCCCCAGACTGAGAAGCATTGATCTAGATAAGCTGAGTACCCCCTAGAAGACCTCTACATACCCCTAGGGGTACACGTACCCCTGGTTGACAACCACTGGTCTATATGATCGTTTTGCCTGGTGTAGGTCACTAATTGATGAAATACTAAAAAAAGGTCTCCATACAAGACCTATTTCCCAAGAGTTCCCCCTTTCTAATTTACATGGCACTATATTTCTCTTCTAAAGAACTGACTTCCTGCCATCTGCTCTCAAACCAGGTCCTGCTGCAAGCAGAGCAGTGAGGATCCTGATGGAGCATGCAACCTAGCCACTTTGGCTCAACAATAAAGGACATTTAATACTTCACCCTATCTTTCTACACGATCCTGTTCCTGATGCCCTATGGGTATTTCTGCAGCAAGTTGGACCGAAGTTCTGTGACAAGAATCTTTGGTTCACGTTCAGTCTAAATGATGCATCCAGTTCAGTTACTTCAGAAACGGACTGTTTCTACTGAATGAAAAATGAATAATTCTCACGGTCAGCATTTATTTCATTATTAAACTCAAGTTGACTCTTCCTCTACATGTTCAGTGTGCTGAAGAGTATGGGATTGAAAATATGCAAGACAAGAATCCTTCCCACACCTGGGCAGTAAACAAATCCCATTGCTTCTATAGTCACACATCAAATCCACCCCTTCCCTTCTATCCCAAGGGCTAATTCACATGTCCACAGCCTACTTACCACCTCTAATCTGGTCCAGGAGATGTTTTCTTTGCAATCCTCCTGCCCATCCAAAGCCCTCACCTGCCTGACATTTTCACTGTCACTCCCCTTTGAATCCCTTATGGGCACCCCATGGTGCTATGCACCAGCTCTTAACCCTGGCTTTTGAGGGCCCACATCCCTCAGTGCTGACCTGTATTTCCACCCCCCATTGATGCCAAAGTCAAGGCCTTTCTTTTCTTCTCCCAAGTCCTACATTCGTATCTTCTGCAGTGCCCACCTAGGTATGGAACACCTTCCTTAAGCCACTTTGCTAAGCCACGCTCTGGTCCCCCCTCTTCCAAATCCCTTCTACAAACCCACTTCTGCCATACCCTCAAGAGCTCAAAAGAAGAACTAAACTTAAGGGAACTATCAACACGTGCACATGCCTCAGTGACGTCTCACTGTCACCCTTCTCCTTCCTCCCCACCCCACCCCCCACAACCTGCAAGAATCTCATTAGCTGTGTCACATATGGCTTTCATACTCTTTGTGGCAGAAACTGGGTCTTCATTTGCTCCTACAAAGCACCTCACTCGCTTGGGTAAGAGGGACAGTTCAGTGGTTTGAGCACTGGCCTGCTAAACCCAGGGTTGTGAGTTCAATCCTTGAGGGGGCCGTTTAGGGATCTGGGGCAAAAATTGGGGATTAGTCCTGCTTTGAGAAGGGGGTTGTACTAAACCTCCCGAGGTCCCATCCAACCCTGATATTCTATGATTCAGCAAGCTGAAAAATAATTCCAGGGTACACAGGGCACTGTTTTTCCACTGAAAATATATTTTTCTTAACCTCCAATGCTAGTGAAAGCCAGCAGTGAAGACCAAAGCCCACAGTCTAGCCACAGATTAGTCACATCTCAGGCAGCAGTACAATCTTCTCCTCTCCCCCCCCACCCCATGCCTGATCTATTCTGAAAGGACTATCCTCCAGGGACTAAAGGAGTTCTGTCTCTATGCTAATTTAACCCTTGACCTTCCAGCTGAGGTTGCTAGCTAGTACTGGAGGGTGTAATAATATTAATGAGATAGACACAAGTTTGTTAGAAATTGGACTAAAATAAACAACGTCATTAGGTGGTGGCTACTTAGAGTACATGAGCATTAGAGGCAAAAGGATCTGAGGCTCAGTAAACCCTTCAAGCCAGCCAGCCCTGCTTATGACTGGCTTTCTTTCCCTGTAACAGGGTGTCAAACAAGTACAAACAGTTCTATCAGACATAGCACTTCAGACTCTAGCAGATGGGTTGGGAGGGAGACAAGACTGCTGCCAGGAAGCAAAGAGAAGACAAAAAAATTGATGGCTGAGCATTTGCGCATTAGGCTCAAGATATTCTCTTCCCCGGCCTGCCTTTCAGCTTGGCCCCAGCGTGAGAGTGCCCTATTTAACAAGGCAGCCCTCAGACAATGCTGTTGCAAGTAAACACAGCACTTCCATTCTCTCCCCCTTGTCAGGATAATCACACTGCCATCATATCATTTCTTTCCCATGTCACAAGTGGCACGAAGCAAAGCTGCTTAACGGGTCACACAGTTGAAAATTGAAGTTAACCTCAAGACACTTGGGTATATATTTCCCACTTGATTCACAGGCATAATTCCTGGCTTTGGGTCTCACTTCCCGAGCCAGTAGGGAGGGCAGGATATGGGGGGCTTTGTCTCGATCAATGCAACACCTGCTTGATGACTGAGAGGGATTTTTAAGGTCCAAAGGAAGATCAGCCAAGCCCTCAGCATCAGACAATATTCATACGGCCAGCATGTTGGAGAGGAGGGTGGGGGAATAAAGCCTTAGTGAATGTATAGTTTTGACTAAACATACAAGATCTCTCTCACACACACACCCCTACCTCCAACTCCTCCGGGTCCTGATTTTCACAGCTGGGCTATTCCAGGCAATACATCTTAAAAGTAGGGCATGGGAAGAGGAGGAAAGAGCAAATCACCCACATAAAGTGGCCTCAGAGGCTCTGTGCAGGGCCAGGGCCAGGGCCGACAGACATGTGCATTCCACTATCATAACACAGGTTCTGCACACTGGGACCCCTTCACAGAGCAGGGCCCTGAGCCACATCAAATCCGTGAAGAAAAGAGAATTGTTAACCTGAGGTGAAAACTTGAGTTTCTCCCCTCTCACTGCATTTCTTCCTCATAGAACTGGAAAGGGCACTTACAGGCCACAGCCACATCCCTTCCCCTCCAGCCTTCTAGTTCCACAGACCACGAAGGGAGTTTAGTTAAAGTAATGCATTTCATTAGGGAGTGTGGTGCATGGTGCTTAGGAGATGCGCTCCTGGACTCCATTTTCAACTGCTGCTGGTTTCCTGTGTGACTGTGGCCGGGTTATTTACCCTCTGACTCAGTCTGCCCATCTGGAAAATAGGAGCAGTATTATTTACCTAACGGGGCTGCTTGATTCATGTTTGTGGAGTACTTTGCACCGTACAGCCCTCTCATCTGAGGTTCTCTGGGTGTTGCCTGCTGCCTACACCACAATCACCGCAAATCAGAACAGCAGGAGGCAACTGGACACGGTGGTTGTGGGCCTAAACAGTAAGGGTAAATCTACACTGTGATAAAAACCCCTGGCACCAAATCTCAGAGGCCAGGTCAGCTGGCTCAGGCTAGGGGGCTAAAAATTGCAGGGTAGACATCCAGGCTCAGAGTGGAACCCTCTCCGCTAGCAAATTTTATAACCTTGCAGCCAGAGGCCTACGAGCCTGAATCAGCTGACCCAAGCCAGCTATGGTTCTTATCACAGCTGGCCGTACCCCTGGAGTCTCAGAAAGGTGCTTCTGGATGTATTGAAATAAATTTACATTAGCAGTGACTAAATATTAGGTGAGTCAGCAGTTACTTCACAAAACAACTCTGTATGGTGCTTTGTTTAAAATCTGCCCTGGAGGTACGCAACATGAATTCACATCCCCAGTACAGACTTCCAGAGATGGCTGGGACAGATGGGTGATCTGGTATCTATCTACTTCGCCGCCCTCAACATAGGCTTCGAGAGCATAAAGGAAAGAATTAACTTACCGGTCAGGACTTCAGCAGACGGCATAAACAGGTAAGACAATTTAATTGGACTCCAGTTAAGCCTTTTCATCTCATTAAAGCTGCCTTCATCTTATATAGTGAGGTTTTAAATTTAATAATAGAACTCTACCACACCTCACAGTAACCTGATTAACAGAGTATGGCACTATGTTGACCATTTCATACAGATCTAAACATCAGATGATTTCCTGCATTAGTCTCTTTGGGCTAGCAGTGTCTGCATTACATCAAATGATCCTCCCCGCCCCCTTTTTAGAGTTTACACCACACGACAGAGTAACACTGTTGTTTTGTAGACGCCATAATTTGTTACACTAAAAAACTGCAACATGCTAATAACGCTGAAGATTTTATGCAAACAGCGACAGCGTGCGGGGAAGGAGGAATTTAAGCAATGGTTCCAGCAGTTAAAGTTCAACTACTAAGTCCATCAGCTTACAGCTTTAACATATTAAAATACTATATACAAAGTGTTTTCTCCACCATATTTCCCACCACCATTTTGTCTGCTGTTTCCAAAACTCCCCGAGGGGGATGAGAGGGAAAAAAAGAAAAAGCCATGAATGTAGTACCAAGTATTTGGGAATAGTTTCCATATTAACAGTAACAGCACTTTACTCTCTCTCTTACCGTGCTAATAGCCTGTAACTGTAATAATTCAAATAGACTGCCTCACTATTCCAGAGATTTAAAAGCTAGTGGCAGAATAAGGTATGAGCAATGGTCATACAATTTACATTTAACTCTCTCTTTCCATCTCTCCCCAATTAAGATGCAATGCATGGAACTAGCAACTTCACTACATGAGAAGCTGCTCACTATATATGTAGGAGTCACAGTGCCTTACTGTCCTACACAATTCAATTTAAACCTTGGAACAGTCTGAAGATGAATTTCCTCTACATTCTTAAAAGCTTCAGTATCGCATCAATTCAAATAGATTCCAGACTGAAGGCAAAACTTAAGCGCTCTTAAGCCCTGAAAAGAATGAGGGAGATGGTGCAGAGAGGGGTTGATGGCAATTTTCCATCGAAGGTCAGATGTACATTGCTCGTTCTAGCCAAACCCACAAACATTTAAAACAGGTGTGTCACAAATGCATATTCAGTGATGGTGAATACACACACACCAAAAAAAGAGGAGATTGTGGTAATTTGCAGAGGTTCCCAAAAGAGAACTAACAAAAGAGGCTAACATTTTCTCTGCTGTCAGTAAAGGAACTAGAGGTTTTGGAATAGGACATTAATTGCGTTTTACTTTAAGATCATGTAATAGACAGGCTATAGTGAAGATTTGGGTTAACAGTGGGAGGAAGAAAAAAAAAGACTCAAAGGATTGCTGTGGCGTAACTATGCATTAACTCTATGAATGGTATCCGAGAGCCAGGCTTCTGACCTATACTACGACCTCAAGGTTAAGGGGGGGGGGGGGGAGGGTAAAAGGGTATTTACTGCAAAGGAGACTTTTTGATGGATGACTAGTTTACTCTACTTATGCTTCTAATATTTTAGCAGATTTTTATGATTACTTATAATGCACCATCTCAGATAGCTGCATACCAAGGAAATCCTTAAAGTAGCAGTTTATTTTTCAACCAGGAACAAGCGTGTATTTTTCTATCCTCCCCCACAAACAAAACCAAACCCCACATTTTCACATACAAAGCCAATGCTTTAAAAAAGGCAACACTGGTTCAATGGTGTTCCAGGCTAATACAGAGCTTTTTCCCTTGTAATGGATAATCTGAGACGGCAGCTACAACAGAGTAGCTTCAGACTCAAAACAATAGGATTTTAATCTTTTAAGGCGGTGGCCCCCTTATCCCTGGGAAGGAAACCCCTTCAGCCATTTACAAATTTGTAAATAAGGATCTTGGTAGCATCTCATGGACATCTGCTCAACAATCCTGACAGTGTTACTGCTAACATTTACAAACATCCTTACGCAAACACACATCACTCTCTGCTGATCTTGCTTTATCTAAATATATCCTAAGGAAATAAGTTGGCAGTGCTGCAAAATTTCACAGCAACCAAATTTAAAAAAAAGAAGAAAGAAAATCAAAATGAAAGCTGTAAGACAAAAGACTAAGAAAACAAAGGAAGATGAGCAAGATTCTTCGTGGGCTCACACATACACAGAGGTTAAATAAGGCCAAATATTATTTACTGGCAATTAATGGGTTGTTTTTTTTTTTTAAAGCGATGCTTGCTCAGTAACTGTCCAATAAGCTTGTTTACACAGATATAATTGACAAGCTACTCAAAAGGATACAGCGCTAAACTGAAGCAAGCGACAGCTGTGCGCACGCATCCTCAATCATTCCGTTAGCTGGTCAACTGGAAAATTCAACTACAGGGGGTTAAGCTACTCTGGTCCCCTTGCAATTCTGGATTTATCTAATTAATTAATTTATTTTTAAGATGCCGTAAAAGAGGTGATAGAAGGGTGTTTTCAACCTCATTCTCAATAAGTTTCATGGCAACTTCTTGTTTTTAGATCTACGGACTTTGGTTTTTGCCTCAGCTCTGGGAGTGCAGAGCACACATGCTTTCCCAGTGGCAGTTTCATGGCTCATACAAGAAGCCAAGCACAATCCAGTACGTACAAAAGTGGGTGAAGTTCCAAGCTTTCCTGTCTTACGGACTAGCTGGCAGGGAAAATCCTTCTGAAACCTGCAGTACCCTGTTTGGCTACACTGCCAGCGATGAGGGCAGGTAGTTTTAGCTATGGAAACTGTAGATTAGACAGGCACTATAAAAATAGACAAACAAGGGTCTCTCTTCCCATACGTTTGTTCAGCCCATGGCACATTCTGGGCAACACTATAACATAGTATAATAAAAACGATACTAATGCAATGTTGTTACATGTTTGAGAACATGTCTGGAAACGTAAAGTTGAGGTGTCAAGAATAATATAAATGGCTCATATTGCCTGAGGTATGTAACACGCTTGCCACAAAAAGGGGAAATTTTCACAAGTGCTGAAAGGATTTAACAGCACTAGTCCCACTGACTTTCAATGGGATTTTCTTCCCAACTCCATTCTTCACATTTTAAAAAAATTCTCCCAGAGTAACTAGCTAAGGCACTAGATAGTTACACAATTCCCTTACCCAGCGGCCCACTTCCAGAATGATGCATGTAATTACACAACTTAGGGAGGTGTTTTATTGTGCATGCATAGCCATATTTTACTCCTATGATTTTGTAACTTGTTTTTAACTCAGCTCTCAGTAATCATCCCTCACTGTGGATTGGCTTCAAAAATGTGAAGAGTTAGGGACTGCATATTAAATGGATTTACCCTGCTGGAAGTCAAGAGTAACTCCACAGCACTTACACTGGTGTGTACTCAGAATCAGGCTCTGTAATTAATTTTGTAAAATGGCAAATATATATTTAAAGCTAAAAAAAGTCTCTCGATATACACACATACCGCTAACCAGAAGCTGAAAAGATTTTCAGAAGTTCCCCAAAAGTTGACCTTTGGTGACTCCTTAGCCCAAAAAAGAAGAAAGTTTTCAGAAATGTACTGAGTAAATTCATGGCGTTCTGACAGATATTTTGCAACCTGAACTACAGCCTTCCCAATGTGAACACGCTGTGCTCTCGTTTCTTTCACTGGCAGCTTGGAAAGCGCTGACAATCGAAGGGTTACAAGGATTTATTTTAATGCCAAACCTCCAGCGCAAAATCAACTTCCAACCTAAACATTTAAAAAAAGTTTATGAACTTCCAATGCTGCCAAACAAGCTCAAATGGGTTTCACTGAAGCACGCAATTAGCAAGCTTAAAAAAATTATGTAAATACACAGATATTAATTACTATAAATTCTCCTCTAATAATTCCAGCAACAGAAACACCAGGCTCTTTTCCAGCAATCAATACTATCAATTTAAGGACCCACCTGCCAAAAAGTTATATAAAATAATTATATGAAACTCATTAGATAATGCAATTGCTTAAGGCAATTAATCTACCATTCATCTATTACCAAGTGTTCTTCAGTTTTATTGACCTCATTGCAGCATGACAATCAACACCACTATACTTTTCTCTTTGACACCCTAACCCACAGCAAATAGTTTCCACATTACTACAACAAAGAGGCATAATTCCTTTTTTTTATGGCTATACTGGCCACCTAAGCTCCCTCTGGGCTTGCTTCTTTCCTACCTACACAAGATTTAGAGAAAGCTTACAGTTCAATTTCGGAGTTCTGAAACAAAAGAAAAGTGACACAACAAAGCTGCTAGGAGAGGCAATTTTGCCAGAGTTTCTGCAAAGTTGTGAGCATTAAAGCAGATGGGTGTTTACTCCTTGCATCGCTTCTCACTTCATGTGCTGTTACCACCATGTTGTAATTACGAAGGGTCACTCAGCCACATGCTCATCAGCATACTTCCCTTCTGGACACACACATGTACTTGCATTTCATCTTCTTTTATGTTCACAATAAAAGCCTCATTAGAATGAGGCTAAGCAATGGAGCTCTCCAAATTGAGTTCTTATTTAGCTACCTTTGAAAAAGCTGAACTAGAAGAGAAATACCTCCCTCTAAAAGAAACTAATTGATAAGCTTGCTCCTCCGTCCCCAGTGCTATCTCCTTGGCAGAGCCTAAATTGACCCCAAACGGACAATGGGTTGACTTGGCCCTGCTTCTACCCATAAGGAAAGCAGAAAGCTCTCCCTTTTCGTAGGCAGTCTTTAACATCCACATCCCCAGTGGAGAGAGCAAGTGAGGGACTCCACCTGAACACACCCCACATGCTTCTGCCTCAATGCCACTGTCTGGCCACAGGCAGTGCTGAAGTGCACTTGGAGAACTTTACCTCCTCCAGAAACTGGAAGTGATCACCTTGACCACACACACAGGGGAGGGGTGAATTAGCTTTCCAGAAGAACAGATAGCAAAAGATTAGCCCTTGTAAGGGTAAGCAGTGATGCCCAATGCATGAGGCAGCTTTGCAAGAGCGTTGTGGCTCTTCAGACTGCTATGGCTAAGGTCGTAAGCAGCGTTCTCCACTGCATAGTGAAAAAAATACAGTAACTCTGCTGGTCAACTGACAGCTGTTACCCAGTGCGACTCACCAAAGGAACGCACAACGAGCACCAAAATGCATTCTGGTTTTATTGCCACCCTACACTAGTGTTTATTTATAAGCCAGTCCCGGGTTTTACCTGTTCCCTGAAAATCCGTCCTCTCATCTTCACGCTCAATGAGTTATCAGAGGTGACTGGGACAGGAAGGACGGTCCGAGCCTAACGCTCTAGACTGGTATGCAGGAGATCAGGGTTCAATTGCCAGCTGTACCCTAGGCAACTTGCTTACTCTATGTCCCAGAACCCATCTGTAAAACGGGGAGAATACCACCCCCCAATATCATAATGAAGTTATCCTCACAACAGCCTTTCAGAGTAGCAGCCGTGTTAGTCTGTATTCGCAAAAAGAAAAGGAGGACTTGTGGCACCTTAGAGACTAACCAATTTATTTGAGCATAAGCTTTCGTGAGCTACAGCTCACTTCAACGGAGCCATAATGAATGGGATATGCTCAGATGCTGGCATGATAGGGGCCAGATATGTAGGAGGGCAGATTCCTGGACACCTATCCGGAAAGGGCATATGAAGGGTGACAACTCATAAAAGGATCAGAAGGTTCAAACTGTAAGAAGAGGCAGTGAAGTTCAGACACCCAGTGCATCTGGTGAAGAAGTTAAGCACTTTCCAGTATCTGAGGTGTCGTGGGGGTGGGGGAACAGGTGAGGGGAGGGACAGCAATTGTGGAAACAGAACAAGTAGCAGCAGCTTCAAAACAGAGAAAAAATTAAGATACTTAGGAAAAAAAGCTTGCCTGAGTGCAATTAAGGGATTAACTATCTAGTGAAGCAGCAAAGGCAACATCACATCACTAGGGTTGGTATGGGTCAGCTCTTCCCTTAGCCTGCACATCATCCTTTCTTGTATGGGCGCAAAGGTACTGAAAAGAAAGGCAGAGCGTGATATTGTGTTTAACACCACGCCTACTTGCTAGAGCAGGGAGAAATGGCACTTCACGCAGTGCCTATAACAGAGCAGAAGTAAGGAAGAGGGTTACACATTACATATACATGTGTGTCTAGACAAAATTAACTACATGCAAACATACACAAGCCAATTGGCTGCATCTCTGGGTAAGGGGCTAAAGTGGAATGTGGTATCACCCAGCTCCTCTGTCACTGGGTAATCAATTTAAGAGGTTTAGTGATTTTTAGGACAAGTTAAGTCTGAAAAAATATTTTCCCCTTCAACCATGCAGACAGAGCCATTGTTTTCCAAACAGCTTTGAAAATTAAAACTTTGGAGCAGATTACTATGAAAACCACTGAGAGAGATATGTTCAGATCATAAGCTCTTCAGGGCAGTGACCATGTCTTGCTTGCTAAAAACCATTCAGTTATGACACTGTGTAAACACTAATAATTAAGTGAACAGGTATAATACGTCTTTAACCCTAAATCCCTTGTCAAAAGCCTGTTGGCTTCAAGAGATGGGACTGCTGTTTCTTAGTGCAAATGATTTTCACTGTTGCTTTCTCTGCCTTTTTATTTGGCCAGCTCAAATGGTAATGACATTTGGAAGGGGAGGAGGAGGAGGGCTAGATTTAAACTGAACCTAAGTGAAAAGAAAAATCCATGATAAAGCATGCACTGAACTATATTTACACTACTGAGTTATTCTTTTAAGAAGTCTCTACTTATTCAAAACGTTTACAGACATTGTGCTGCTCTGAATAAAGGTTTTGCCACTCATGTCGAGCTACACAGAATGCTGCATGATACTTTGAAAATCTGCAAAACCAAGATGTTGCTATTACTCCACAGCAAAAAGGGACACACAATGGGAAGTACTCTGTGCAGCCCCGTTTAAACAGATGGATCTTATCAATAAAATTACAGCTGTCCTATTTGTAAGGGTATCTTAAACAAGCATCAACTGATCATACAAAGTTAACTAAGCCATTAACTTTGCATTTAAAAGAGCTGACAAGAGATAAAGGGTTCTGAAATTCAAGAAACCCAAATAAAAGCAATTAGCTTCACATGCTTCCCCCCCTCCCCCGCAATAAACCTAGGCAAGGGTTAGCAGGAAACAATTTTGTCTGCACTGAAACAATCCCCCCTCTCCTAGTTCTGAAAGTCAGATGCAAGGTTTTCTTTCCCCTCCCGAAGGCATTAGGTCTAGAAGCATACACACGTTGATATAATCTTTTCTGACTTGGTATTTAGCAATTTATCAGCTCTGGCTTCACTATAAGGTGTGAATGCTACAAAGAGAACAGTCAGTCAGGTATAAGAGGGGGCAACTGAAGGGAACTGCAGGATTGAGTCAGTTCTGAAAAAAAGGAATGATGGGGGAAACTGAGGCCAGATTCTGGGATCACAAATCAAGGCACTGATTATTCTGTAGAAAATGTTCCTACTTTGTATATTATCTTTTAAGAGGAGGGAAAAAATTAATGCAAATACTATGGACAGTCTCCCATTCTTGTTGTGCACTTCCAAGCATCTGAATGCCAAAATATCGCTTTTGCTTAAGCCTATTTTACTGCTAGCAGCTGTCTGTTATTATTCTACAACACCAATGGCGAGTCTGAGAGAGTTCTTCCAGAGCAGGTGAACGCCATCTGCCCGTCCCTGACAAGATGCCCATTTCACTTAGACAAAAAGCTGACAGCTATGTGGCCACCATCTTCGTGCAATAATATGAAAGCCTTTTGAAATGTTGCTGTAACCCTCCACAGATATTCAAATAGGCATTGTGTACCTACAGAAGCAACAACACTTCTCCTCTAGCATCTCCAGGTTTTAAGCCCCTCACAGGCAGGCTGGAGAGGAGCATGCTTTCAGAAAGGCCTGTAATTGACTTGCCTACTGATCTGTGAAGAGTAAGTTTTCCACAAAAGCCTTTTTTAAAAAAATCCCCCCCCCCCCCACGTGTAACAAAGTGGCAGGTTAAGAAAAAAATTACCATTTGTAGCAACTGGCTTTATAATTTATTCTACAGAACGCTAGTGATAAGTATTAAATACGCCAATAGAGCAGGAAGGAAATGGCTTAAATTGAGGCGAACAGGGTTGAGATGGTGACTGCCTTAACTATCCATCATCCCCAGGTATTTACTATCCATGTCCCTTCTCAGACAGCTTTTGAAGATTATCACTACTGAAAATGCTATCACATGCCCTCTCTCACCCCGACAGCTGGGGTACTTGGGCTACCAAGTTGGGAAGAAGATACCAGTCAATTAGAATTGATCCAAGCCACAAGGGCACCCCTGGACAAGGATGTAAAGGCTTGGGTGGTGGCAGACTACAGGAAGCCAAGAGGAACACTGAAGCTACAGAATCATTTACTGATGGACAGGTCTCTAGTATTGAGACTATCCCCGTCTGTAAACCCACACAGGGCCAAGACAGACTGCCTTGAAAAGTTCAGCCTCCCCCCATCACCACATGGGATCCCAAGATTCAAGCAAAGGCTGAAAATGCAGAGCCCTGAGCCAGAGAAGAGCGAACACCCAATGCTGCTCAACACTGCCTCCCTTTTGCTCTCAAATCTCAGCCCTGGTCTACACGACCAACCTATGTCGGTGTAATTATGTCGCTCAGAGGCATGGAAACCCCACAACCCTCAGTGACATAGTTACACCGCCCTAACCCCCAGTGTAGACAGCGCTGTGTTAACGGGAGGGCTTCTCCCATATCTAGGCCTTCTTAGCTGGAGGCATGGGGACCTGTAAGGTGAAGCACAATGGGATGGGAGCACTGGGGAGATTAAGGAGGTATTCTCAGGGTTCTTCGTGGAGGAATAAAACAGAAGTTGGCAATGGGAGGAGAGTACCAGAATCCTATTCTCGTTGTAGTGTCAGACGTAGGTTGATATGGTCCAGCCCAGTGGCAGCCCCCAACGTAGCCAGGCGTGACACTCTTAGTTCCCGGAGGAAGTCCCAGCAGTAGGGAGCTACCAGTGGATTCTCACTCCTGGCTGTTCAAAATGGGAGACTGCATCCACAATGCTCTCTTTGCAGATTTGGGGCACATCAGATCCACGTGAGAGGATCCTTAGGCCCCACAACGTTCCACTGAGGTCAAATGGGCTCCACTTGGGCCTAACTGTCCATCCACTTAGATCCCGTTGCCGGAGCAATGAGGCTTTGTTCATAAGTGCCCAGTGCAATGGCCAGAGCTTGTCACTAAGGGAGAAGGAGAGGAAGAGATTGCTAAAAGCCTGCTGGGACCACTCCAGTCACACAGGATGAGAGGAGAGCCATAGACCTTACAGTGCAGAATCCTCGCAAGGAGTTTGTCAGGTCACCACTGCAGAAGGAGGGGGATAAGCCAGTCTGGCTGCGTCATATGGGGAAGAACCGGCTGTAACTTAAGGCAGTAGAACTAGGGGCCACCAAACGTTTTGCAGCTGAATGGCTGTCACAGACCAACATTTCCAGTCTGCCCAGGTCACAGCACAATCCCTCAAGTCAGCGCTGAGCCGGCAGTGAGGTTAAATCATGGGGTGTATCAGATGGCAGCTTGTGGGGTTAGGGAACACTTGGCTAGAAAGAGTAAGCCACAAAAGAAACACGGCTGAGGCGTGTTACAGTGAATCAAAGCCCAAAAGGGCCTGCTTTATCCTGACAAAGGGGAGGTTTTCCTTTGGCAGTCCTGTGCATTATAATCCAACCACAAGGTTTACGAGAGGACTCCCTCGGTGAGTCCTCAGAGTTTTTCACCCTGAAGGCATTTCAAAGGCCCTGCAGGGCTTGGAAATGGTACATGGACTTTGTGGTTGTATTCTTTGAGAGTGGACCAACTGCTGTCTAGCTTTGCGAAGCTCTCTGGACTGCACGCAACAATCACACAGGGGCGTTACCATGAAATTCTTTGTCAAGTATTTTTGGGCAGGCTTTTTTATATGAAAAAGGTGAGCTTGAAAAGCTTCCCGAAAAATCCTCCTAAGACCAAGTATCTTTAAATGCTACAAGTGAAATAGAATTTACTAGCTACACAGCCACACATGGGACTGTAAATGTTACATGTGGTGCGGGGACATTGGTGCCACCCTGAAAGTTTTTAAGGTTCTTATCACACAGGTTGCCTTTTAAATCTCTATTCCCTGCAAGATGGAGAAACCGAAAACAAGATGATGAATGCCACGGGCCCCTCACTGTAAGATTTGTTCCAGGACACTTGTGCCTGCCACGTCACTGGACCTTGTCTTCTTACTAGTCTGCAAACGACCATGTGCACTTGATGTAATGCAAACATAACTCATTCACTGGACAATGCACAAATATATATCCTATTCCCATGTCCTTAGAGTATTCCTTTCCAAAGGACACCCCACACACGACCAGTCTTGACTAATCCCTTTGTGCCATATGGCGCTTGAACCATTCAGATCCCAGATATGCCTCCAGAATATTTAGTGCTGAATGGGGCAGCACCTTGTAAGTGCAGCTGCAGCAGCTGGTACAAAATTCCAGAATGCCTCTGAGATCTGATGGCTCCAGGGAAAGGTGGTGAGGGATTAGACCCACCCAGAAACTCTGCTCCCCTCCCTTCCTTCTCTTAGGAACTCTGAGTCATGTCAAGGTCAGCTCTAATGCAAAGATGCTTGAGAGGCTGATGGGGAAAGAGACTCAGGCCTCTGCTGCAAACCATACAACATTGCCAGGTTCTCACAATTGCTGGACCACCGCTAAATGTTCAAACATTTCTGAACCGTTCAACCTCCGTTCATCCACAAGACTTTGCCTCTTCTCTCCCATTCCCCTCTGAAATGCATGATAAGGAGCAGCCATGTGATTTACAAGAATAGAGAGCTGGACCACTGCTCTTGTATCAAAGGAATTTATGCAGCCACAGAAGAGCAGGGAGGAGCACAGGTTAGATGGGGGACTGCCCCATGTTTTTTCATCTTTTTCTGTAGGCTCAAGTTTCTTATCTGGGCAAGGTAACCGACTCAGGAGGCCAAGAGCTACGTTTCCCCCTTCTCCCAGCTTTTTATCAGATTTGCAATCAGGCCTGAACACAAATTAGGCTCACTTTAGAGGGTAGGGTGTATCTGGTCTCCAATACAATGCAGCAGTAATGGCTTGAATAGTGCACACCTACTGCCAATTTCCCTCACATTGTTTATTTTTGCAACTGCACATGTTAACCAGCACTGCAGCATCTGGACACCTTAAATTATTACTACCTCCAAAACACATTGAAAAAGCGACCACCACCCATGTAAGGTGACTAATGACTACTAACAAACTCTACTCAGGCGTATAGCTACAGCTCATCTCCCTGCTGCGACAAACACACTGAAACAGATGGACCATGCACTATGTCCCGAGTAGCACCATTTGGTTTAGCTTTTAAGTCCTCTAAATATCCGCAAGAAAATTACTAACATGGAGATTCTCTTGGTTTGCAGCAGGAGCAGCTCCGGTTCACCTCTGGAAATTAGCTCCTTTCCATCAGTAGGTCTCAATGTGCTTTACAAAGGAGACCTTATCCCCATTTTATAATGACGCAGAGGGGGAGCGACTTGCCAGCGCTGACCCAGCACAGCCAGGAACAGAACTTAGGTCTCAAGTACCAGCCCAATGTTCTATCCACTGGGCCACACTGCCTCTGATAACCACACCCAGTCACATCTAGTTGTTGCAAAGGGATCCAGGAGACCTGCCACCTGTTAGTGTTGTGCTGAAGCGAGTTTAACAACGTATTACAGGATGCAACAAACAGGGAAGACTGAACAGGCAAAATTTCAGTCCGCACACTGATGAGGGCTTTTTAAAATAAGCATGGGGACCTGTTTCCATGGAGTGATTAGTTTACTGCAGTTATCTGTGGGGTGCTGCTCCAAAAGCCAGTCTCCCAGAATCAGTACTTACTGGAGACATTTTAAAGTTAATAGACTAGCTTGAGTGATGGGAAGTAAATTTGAGGTAAGCTACCATGTAATTCAGCATTATTTGCTATCACTGGTGGCTTTCTCCACACTCTGAAAAAGCCAGAGACTCATCAAGCTATAGAGGCCAGTCAGATTTCAAATGACCAGTAGGAAGATCCTTTGGCTCGGAAGAGGATAGGTCAGAGCAGTCTGATTTCCAGAGTGATTTAACTCTTAGGTGTGTTCCAGAGCAGGATACAGAGTGCACATGGGGGGGGGGGGGGGGGCGCCCCGCGGGTACTAATTATGGCAACTGTACAGTGAAAAGGAAAGGAAAAGCCGATACAGCCTCATCTGTGCATCAACACAATGCAAGACTTCCAAGGACAAATCATTACATCTTTCTGCTACTGTTAGCCAAGGACGTCTTGTTTTCCCTTCAACAGGCATCTTACAGTCTTCCAAGATTTCAGCTACATCAGCCAAGTTCCCACTCCCAACAAACTCTGGACCACTAGCCAGAATGTTAAGTTGGTCTCCAGTTTGGGAGGTTTAGTTGAAATGCACTTGATACTGTGAAGTTCCTGGATGCTACATGGGGATTTACCTGCATGACACCCTCCCGTTAACATCTCTGGGTTTAATACAATTAAATCCTCCTACAGTGCCCAGAAAGTTTCACCTTTCAGCATCTGCTACCCTCACCTCCCATACTTGCTTCCAGATTTTTATTCCACCAGGGGTTAAAAAGACAAGAAGCCTTGCCATTGCTTACTGCCTTAATCAAGCATGAGGAAGCACCTCTGTGTTGGACCCAAAATTTTACTTACTGTAGCCTACCATGGATTTTGCTTGTTTCTAGGTACCCTCAATACCCACAACTCCAATTGCCTATGCAATACAAACTTCCAAGTTTCAGGTAGGGGAACCCCTTATCTAATAAAGCTCTGCAATGCTGCACATTTCTTTTGTGGCAAGATTTTGTAACCTAAAAGCAAAAGATCCCGATCCTGCTGAGACTTATGCACTTGGTTATTGGACCCTAAATCAAAACAATACTTTTTTTG
Source organism: Lepidochelys olivacea (assembly GCF_965140295.1). NCBI lineage: Eukaryota > Metazoa > Chordata > Testudines > Cheloniidae > Lepidochelys > Lepidochelys olivacea. The sequence goes on along the minus strand of NC_140418.1, from coordinate 95,844,032 downwards.
TTTAAGCTTACTAGTGTTTGAGTAATGAATTTGAAAAAAATGCCTCCCACCCCATCAGATTTTTAGCTTGCAAAGGAACAGTCGGTTTGGTAATGCAAGCACTACACTGTTCCTAACGTTTGCAAAATTCACTTCTTTTAAAGATGCTTCCTCTTCGAAAGAAAAAAAGTTAATACAAGCTGGACACATTTGTGAATCAGTTAAAAACAAACTCAGCTTAGGGAAGCAGGCTCACAAGTAACCCTAACACACCAGGATTCAAAACCCTGACTTCTTCACCCAATAATAAATTGGAGTACGATGCAGGGAAACAAGTCTTAGGGCTAGTCTACACTGGCAACACTAAAGAGCTGCCGCGGTAGCGCTTTAACGTGGCTTGTGTAGTCACGGCAGATCACTGGGAGAGAGCTCTCCCGGCGCTCTTAAAACACAAAAGAAAAAAACACCTCCACGAGGGGAGTAGCTACCAGCGCTGGGAGCGCTGTCTATACTGGCGTTTTGCTGCGCTCAAGGGGGGTGTTTTTTCTCTCTCTCTCACACACACACACACACACACACACACCCCCGAGCGAGAAAGTTGCAGCGCTGTAAATTGCCAGTGCAGACAAGGCCTCAGTATCAGGAGATTTTAGTTTATCACTGTCAAGGGGCAATATAAACAACAGAGGGTGGGGACTCATTTTAAAAAGGAGTTAATATCACAGGATCTTGTTTAGAGACCACCACCCCCCCCCCAACAATATTAAAGAAACACTGGTTTTGGAGTGGATGGGAAAAGAATCCAAAGGATTAAACAGAAAAACACTGAGACGAGGAAGGGAATTAAATGTGTGTGATTAAGTTGTCAGATCTGTTCAACTCAAACAACAAGCATGGTCAAATATCCCAGCACTGGTTGAATTTGACTTGCACCCAGGAACTAACAGGCATTCGATAAAGAGGGGGAATTCTTGGGACTACAAACTGCCCATAGAAACGTCTTGCTAGGTTTGTTTATTTTGCTTTACCGGGTTCTTGAACTATCAGAGGCTGCTGGTTGCTCTGTGCATTCAGAGCTGGAGCCTGGACCGCTGAGACTGTTCACATGAGGGAGACAATTACATCGGCTCAGGAGAATCGGTGCAGTTCAGCAGGCACCATTTTCATCTAGATTCCCAGCAGGGCTGCGTTTCTGCTGAATTTTCAAACCAACTGGAAAAACGGAAATGTTCAAATTCCCCCCTACATACACAGTCTTAACCCTCATGTGCATATGTCTGAATTGAGCAGCCTAGGACCCAGTGTAATTGTCACCTTCTATTTTTCTTCTGGAAACTCATTTTTGTTGGCCAGATGTAAGCACCTCCCAGTGTTACATGCTTTTCTGGAACCCAGAGTTGTCTTATGCCATCAGAGTGACACCTATAGACTTACTCCTAACAGAGCCCACAAGCCCCTTGGCTTCCAGTACCATCTTTTGGAATTCTCTCAGTTATCGCCTAGTAGCTAAACGTTTGATCAGACTCAAGGGCAGACTGCAGCAAGGTGGCATGTTCAAGAAGACACAGTTAGACACATGAGAGAAGACAGGCCACACAGCTTATTCAACGCTGGCACTCCCCCAACCTGAAGTTTCACCTAGGAACCTCTGAGCTTCTGCTTGAAGGCATCTTAAATATATCAAATACAGACAAAGCCAAGCAACAGTTATGGAGGCTCATGTCAGAGGCTAGGGAGTCCATCAAAGTGGATGCTGTTATGGAGACTGATTATAGAGGGTTCCTCATCAAATTGCTACATTAATGACACCATAAAACTGTGCCCACTAGCAAGAGGAAGGATGACCAGGAGAACAGACTGATGCAGAAGAGCGGACAAATCTTTGCAGTTCAGAGATGGCTTTGCCCCATGGCAGCAGTGGGCCAAAACTGCTCACATGAAGGGCATGTTTTCCTCTGCAGCACACCTCATGTACTCCTGCTATGTGACATATTGCTGTTCTCAATAACATGGTCCTAATGTAGGCAACTCCAGGGAAGTCAAATGGCCCAATGCTTTATTGAGTGGTGGAACACTGGTAAACCTGAGATGGTTCTAACTATGTGGTGATAGCTTCTAGGGGTACTCCTCTTGACTTAAGCTGTCCCAGAGCTTCTCAGAACAGTACAGGCTGCAATTTGGCATGCCTTGGCCAGCTATAGGATAAGACCTTTTACCTCATTACAGACATATTGGCCTGCATTCAAATAGCCACAGATGTGCACGACATGAAGTGGGTATTTTTAAAAAAAAAAACATCTGCCTCACCCAGCCATCACTTCCTCCCCCACTCTACAAACCCAGAATCTACAGCGCGGGTGGGGAGATGGACCACACTTGTCCACTGTGCTACAGGAAACGATGAGACCTACCAGCTTGCAATGAACAGTGACTGTGGGGGTATGAACTTGCATATCTATAGATTTTTCAAGCTGTGCATTCACATTTTATGATTTGGAAACAGAACTGGATCGAGGAAAAAGTTGGCAGAATGCTGTGGGAGCTAAAATCTGGAGAGTTTGCACACTGCTAGCTCCTTGTACTAGATGTTTTCCAGTAAAGCACTGGAGTAAGTCAATCTGGCCTCTGCTGGATTATATCAAATTCTTGTTTTGGTATGATGGACGGCCAAAGTTCAAGAGAGGTCCAGTGCTCGAACAGCAGAGTTGTGACACATCCGTATGGAGGCTCTCTCAGCTTCTTGACACCTGGCTTTTGAGTTTATGACTAGCATCATTTACATGCACTAAAATTACATTTTAAAAATCTTTTCAACTTTGTTACGTACAACAATTTGCATCATTCAATGGGTGAAATTGGGGGCTTCGTAATGAGATATAGAGACTTTCAACTGAGATCACACGTTCAAATCAGGTTAGACTGGAAGTGACTAAAGTCTGTACAATACCCTTCATTAACACAAACTTCTGGTTGGGGGTGGGGGTGATGGGGAAAAGAGGGATGGGAAGCAGGCAGCACACACAACCTCTGTCCTGTACGTACCCCAGGAAAACAACTACTGCATTTGTAAGCCAGACTCCGATGAATAAATAAATAAAAAACACACTCTCAATGATTTCCTCAGACATGAAGGAATCAAGGCAGTACGTGAACAACAATGAATAGACTCGATATTTTAGTGCAAACCTATGAGAGATGACTTAGCTACAAGCCGGGCAATTCCCATCATGGGAAAGCTTTTTCCACATAGCCAAAGGAAGTGACATCAGAAGCCAGGGGCTTTTATTAGCACAGCACCCTGCTAAGCTTTACAAAGCGGCAATGTGGATTCTAAAAGGATCTCTTATTGCACGGAAGGGCCCTTCAAATCTTCCCCCAGGCTGCAGCTTTTGTGGTGCCTTTACCACAACAGCCTTGACTGGATTCGTTAACTATCATCTTTAAGCTGGGCCTCCCTCGAATGGAATTACGGCTGATTTTACCGCGAGGCAATAACAGCAAAATCACCCCCCTCCATTGGGCCATAAAGGAACTTGCGAAAACAACATAATGCAGCTGGGATGCAGTCACAATGATTAGCTTTAAAAAGCTTGTTTGAGAATATTTTGATATATCTGCCCAAAGGTGCCTTTCCACTTCCAACACACATGGGTTAATGGTGAGGAAAAAGGAACAGGAAAGAGTTAAAAACCCACATATGCCATGGAAAAAATGAGCTGACGTGACCACAAGGAGCAACAGGGCCAAGAGTGAGGCCCCCCCATTCATCAGGCACGGTCCAGGGCTTCCGTGAGGGTCGTGCAACCAAGAACAGGGCCATCCAGTCTGAGCGTTGATCTACGCTGCAGTCAGAAGTGGGACTGCAGTTCAGGCAGGCAGCCCCGTGGTGAGCTTTCATCGAGCTAGATTGCTGAAGACATGGCAACACCAACTCAGCATGGGCTACACAAACATGCCCCATCCCCCGGGTACATACTCTTGTTTTTAGTCTGCACTGCATCTCTTCACTGTTACTTTGCTACCGCACGCCTACCTACACTGCTAATCACACCTCCAGCTGCAGTGTAGACAGCCTATAGTTGAAGGAGAGGAGGGAATGGAGACCTACCTTACCCAGCCTATCCACAGATGTAATCCAATTTCTTACCGGGAACTCTACTATATGGAAAGTGGGAGATTTAGATCAATATCTTCAAGACTAACTAGTGATTCTGCTTGTCCAACCTGAGACACCTTCAAGGATTTATTTTTATTTCTTCCCTCCCTCCCCCCCCCCTTTTTTTTTTTTAAGAGTGGATGGTTGTTCAACACTTTTTGAATCAAGCTGCTTTGAGGTGTCTCTGATTGGACCCTGAGAAACTGGGGCACCCAAATCACTAACTCCTATGTGCAAATCTCAGCCTTAGTGTGTAAAGATGCCAGAATTAAGGAATGAACCGTGTCATTCTTGTACATGAAGCGTTTTGCACGGCATGCTCAACATTCCAACTTCTTAAAGAGACATAATAAACAAGTAAATGTTGCGAGTAGCACCTATGATTACTGTAACACAAAGATCAGAAACCAGACTTTGTTTTTCAGTTTTACCCTGTGAATTTGAGAGGTCAGGTCAGGTTACAGCTTCACCCATTCACTTTGTGTAAGTCTCATACACTGCAATAAGGGAGAGAAAACGACTGAGGGAAAAGAAAAAAAAGAACATGGCAACAAACCCACAAAAATTAACACAAGGCATCAGAGGCAAGGAAAACTGTGGAAACAACTTAACTCTTTGTCAACCTGAAAAGTAGCCAACTCTGGTGTCCCTTAATTTACTGTGGGATGCACTTAGATCACAGGCACTTTTAAAATGGAAGCCTGAAGTTTTGACTGAGATTTTCAAAAATGGGTGCTTAAAGTTAAGGTCATAAATAAATCCGGCTCAGTTCCCAATAACCTCAGACAGTCTCTTTCCCCACCCCCACTTATTGCTACATGAAAGCTCCACACAAACAAACAGAAGCAGAGGGTAGGTACTCTGTTTTTCAATCAGGTCAAGCTTATTTGGAAGCCTAAACAGCTTCGGGAGCATAAACTTTAACCCTGTTTTTAAAATTCTTGACATGACTCAATGCTTACTCTTGTGGTTAATGAAAAGGCAGGGAATGGTTTGAGTAACTGTTTAAATCCAGACAGGAAGCTCAGTTTTACGTTAGCAAGGCTTTACGGGAACAGAGAGATTAATTCAAATTAAGGTAGTCAAACACACCCAGAAATCCTTGGGTACGTTCCCCCTTTAGGAGTAAATTGACATTTAATACTTTCTTCCCAGACACCCCTCCTCCTTTGTCTCATCTCAATTGTTGGAGAGATCAGGCAAGTTCTCAGGTTCCAGACTTTAAATCTGGAAAGGGAATACAAATACAGGTTTGATCTGATCAAGCAAACTCTTCTCTGGTCAGCCTAGCTGATCAGCAACACTTCTGCATTTTTGTTTATTAGGGACATTTAGACAGAGCAAGGATATCAAATTAGCCTATTTTAGAGCAGGCCTCATGCTGATGGGCTTAGTGTATAGATTTAAAACAGAAAATCAACTACAATTCAGGCTTCTGGTTTATAATACAAACAACTGTTTAAAAGCGGAGAACTTCTGAAACTCAGTTCACGATTTACTAGTAAAGTATTTCTTTATGGCGACATGGCGCAATTTCAAACTTCTGTCCACATAGCCAGACTAGTTTACTTTGCTTTTATGTTAGGAAATGCACAAGAGATTTAATATATTAAAAAACACACACAGATGGATGGATAAAGCAAAAAAAAAAAAAGTTTTTGAGCAAAAGCTTATCTGAGAAATGCCTGAATTTTAGAAACTCGTGAATCTGGAAAAGGAGAAATTTGCCAAGTGCCAGAGCACACAATAAATATACAATAGGAAAAGACTGCATTTGTAGACATGGTAAGTGGTAGCCATATATTAAAAGTAAGTGCACTAGATGGACATAACCAGACAGATTTCATAGTAAAGAAAGTGCCACAGGGCAGCCATGCAGCATAGACCACGTAAATAGTTGTAAAAAGAAAAGGAGTACTTGTGGCACCTTAGAGACTAACAAATTTATCTGAGCATAAGCTTTCGTGAGCTACAGCTTGCTACATGGCAATGGGCACAGAAGACCAGGATTTATTTACTCGTTAAGTAGACAGGAAGAAAAGAGGGTAAGCACAACTCTACAACAAGAGTGTATGGTCTAAATCGAATGGGTTCCAACTGAGATCAGTGAACACTGTTATTCTCACCTTGATGAGTGGATGCTGTCTCTGTACATATTCCCATCAGCATTAACAGGCACTGCAGAGCTGAGGTCCTCAAAACAGAACATCCCACTTCATGTACTGAGGGCAGGGAGGTGAGAATGAAGATGTTGAGGTGTAGGGGGAACAAGCAGGACAGTGGGTTAAAACCCCCTGGAAGCAGTTGGTCTGTTGGCCCTAATGGTCTTTTCCTACTCCTAATATTGGAGGTATAATTACTAGCTTCCGTATTCTGTCAGCCTCTTGCTTTCTTCAGCGTACCTGGAGCCCAGCATGGATAAAAAATTTGTATCCGCATCCGATCCGCGAACATGCTCCATGGATATAAAGCAGATATCTGCAGATTTGCAAGGCTGTAAGCATATCCTTGTGTGGGTATGCCATGTGTCAAACTAGAGAGACAAGGTGCGTGAGGTAATATCTTTTATTGGACCAACATCTGTTGGTGAGAGAAGCTTTCAAACTCACACAGGGGTCTTTTAACTCACCCACCTTGTCTCGAATATCCTGGGACCAACATGACTACAACAACACTGCGTAGAGGGATAAACTAGCAGATACAATAAATGAGTCTTTTCTCCTCCAGGAAGTGCCACTTTTAATTGGTCATTATGTGATCTTCAAAACATAAAGCTTAAAATAATTTGTCAAGATGAGCGCTTCAGCACTGATTTGTGATACGCTCAATATAGAGTTTTTCTAGAAACATCCGTGCACAAGAGCAGCAGCCATTTGCATTCATATTTGAAAATGCTTACTGAGGAATTCTGAGACTGGGGAAAGTGAAACATCTTCCCAAGAGTCTTTTCTTGAGCTGGACTCAATAGCCGTACGTTATAAACTGGGTAAAGCACAAGTTAAAAGTGAAGAGCAATATTCATAACAAGGCAGCATCTGATTGGTTTTATAGGTGGTTAAGCAGCCTTGAGATTTGTACCTTGAAATGCAGTAATGAATGTACGATACACTCAAGATACTTTGTAGAACTGAACTCTCTGGAGTAAGCAGCCATTAAGAGTGAACATCAGATTAGTAGGCTAGAATGCAGAAATTTGGTTTGGGTGAAAATGAACACGTTCTTCATGGAATTAAAGAAAATGTTTTGAAATAGATATCCATTAACCCCTTTCCCTGCGTATGGAGTTCACAGATGCTCCACTGTTTGGAGCATAAGAATGGCGTTCGGGTTTAGAACTGGAAATCAGGACTCATTCTATGTTAGTCTCTAAGGTGCCACAAGTACTCCTTTTCTTTTTGCGAATACAGACTAACACGGCTGTTACTCTGAAACCATTCTATGCCTGCTTATCATTTTTACTACAAACCCATAAGCAAGTCAATCCGCGACTAACTTTACCCATACATAAATTTGGGTATATTTACCTCCCTTCCAGAGTGCTTATAAAATACTTTAAGATCTTCAGGTGAAAGGCACATGCCACAAAGCATGATCTGCTCCAATCAGATCAGTCTAAACCAATTAAATACAAGAATTTGCTTGATGCATGTAGGATGCATCAAAATAGTAGATCTCCTGGGACACAAAGTATCACATAAAACAGGATTTGCCAGTGTGGCTGGATATAACAGTTATGCCCTTGCATTCCTCTGACTTCAACTAGTAGCCTGTTAGCACAGTAACTGGGACAACCAGCTACACCGCAGTAGTGAACAGCTTAAGAACGCTTTTAGACAAGATAAGACAGGACAGCATATTAAGTGCATCCAGTTCAGTATATGCACCAAGGAAAGCTTTACATTTATGTGTACCTAAATGCAGTAAGGGGCCCACAACTGAGCTCTTTTCTCAATGCTACTAGAACAGAGGGTAAAGATTTAGGTTTTACATTGAATATACTGTTCTCTCTCCAAGTCAGATTTGACACCATTTTAGAGTTATGGCCTATCAGAAAAGTCCAGATGTTGAAACAGATTCTAAATATCTTAGTTCTTTGTGTCAAAACTTCTCTTTAGAAAAAGAACAAAATGGTTCTCCCATGTTTCCAAAAAACCCTGGCAAAGCACACTGTATGTGACTTACAGAGAATAAGTTGTAGAAGCCTCGACCTTGACTGCCCATCATATTCAGTGGTGAATTCTACTGTAAACGCTCGGAGATTTGATAGCAAACTAAACATTCCATAACTTTGCATACAATGGGGAAGGTGGGTTGAGGTCCACAGCTGTTGGTCTCCTAAGATTTATAGACTGAAATGACTTTAGCTCTCTTCCAGTCCTTTGGGAAAACTCCAGTTTTAGGGACAGATTAATGATATGAAATTGATGTAGTAGCAATATATCCTGCTTCGTAGTTTGAAAAGTTCTGCATTGAGCAGATGAAGTCCAGTGGATTTGCGGTGATTTAGTACCTGCAAAGTAATGTCTCCAATATGTCAGTAAATCTGCTAAATGAGGTGGTTTTGTAAGGGCGATTTTTAAGATGGATTGTCTGACATGGTGCCAAATTTTATCACTAGTTTAGTCCAATATGGAGTACCCAGACACACTGAGAAAGTTTTCTGGTTCTGAAACTTATCTGTATAGAAACTCAGCATGCGAGACAGATCCTTTAACAGAAAGGAGCTTTAAGCTTGATTTGTCTGCTCAGAAGAGAAGCAACCAGGTCTCTTCCCCAATACCTGTTTCAACGTGGGAGAAGGGAGTCACAGATACTATTTGGCTTCACTCATGCTGATGATTCAGACCGGTGTCGCCAGTGCCACGAAGGAAGCAATGATTTTACTGACGGGGTATGGAAAAGATGCCACAGCAATGCTGAGGGGCAAAAAATGGGAAGGAACTCCATTCCTGCACGTTTGTCTCAAATTTAGACCCCTGGCTGAGATTTTTATTCGAGACCCAAACCAATCTGATTCAACAGAACTCCTCTGGCAATCTAAAAAGCCAAGGAATGGGTGGTTAAGATGCTTACATTTCCAGAGCCCCTAGATCTGGCTGAGTACAGCAGCATTTAAGGAGAACGTTGGGATCACTGGAGGTTAACACCTTCAATATTTCTTTACTATCAAAAATAAGTGCATTTATGCATGCGCATGTATTTTATTGACAGCAGCTGAACAGATCATAGACAAAAGCTGGCTCCAATATTCCTTTAATGCCCAATCTAGGTGCAACATAGAAAGGATACAAGTCAGATGTATGACCTGAACATTTTAAGTAGCAGCAGACGTCTCAGTGTTGCAGATGTAGATGCAATACATCAGTTAACAATCACTTACACCAAGATCTAGCCCTCTAGATTTTGTAGCAAAGCTAACGTAAAGATCCATATCATATACATTATGATACTGCTCTTTCCCGTTACTCATGCTGATGATTCAATTAATTTAAAACAGCAATGAAATTCCTCCATTAACAACCGTTTTGCTCTCCAATCCCCTACCAGGGAGTTCAGAAGACATTGGCAGCCTGTGCAAATGTGGGTGGACAAGGAGGTAAGCAGGAAGATAGGGAGAATTTGGGGAAATAACTAAGAAAAAGGAAACAGTAGAAAGAATTTGGGGGGGAAAGGAAAGAAAACAGATGGGAGGAACTACAGAACATGAGGGCAGTGAAGTTGAGTTGGAGGGACAAAAGGAAACTGCGGGCAAATACTGAAAATGACAGATCATGATCCATTATAGCAAAGTAGTGAAGCCAGGAGGGAAACGGGGTATAAGAAGCAAAAGATGTCAAGTAGGTTGGCAGAACCGTGGATAGATTATTCAAAATCCACTGTTTGTGGAATAATCTATTAAACAGGTACTTCCTGTGGTTCTCTACCATCTCTGTTGGATGATCAAATACTAGTTGGTAAACACATCAAAGATAGATAGATTTGAAGGCCAGGAGGGACCAACAATCATTTAGTCTGACACACTTGCATAACATAGTGTAAGGACTGTAGGACTTCCCTGAATTAATTTAATTTCTGCTCCGACACAACCAGTGAAATCCATTGAGTAAACAAATGAAAAATTATTTTGTTATTTGACTAGCTAATAACACTTAATGTATCAAATAGAAAGGCAATTCACAATCTACAATTAAATAAAACACAACAAACAGTACCCAGCTCTTTGATTCCTTTTAAATCACAGAGGGCATGGTGGGCAGGCATTTATCAGCCAGGTTGGCAGGCTTAATCTCAGGTTAGCAAGTGTTGGGCAAATTTTTCAAGGGCACCTTTACATTTTGGTCTTAGCTGCTTTTGGGACAACTAAGAGAGAGAAAGTTTCAAATTGAATCCAGTGAGCAAGCATGATCTAAAAATGTTATCCTCTATTATCAGCTGATAAGTCACCCAGCTCTGAGAATGAAACTGGAAGAGGAAAAAAACTATTTTTTAAAACTATTCAAGAGACTCACTGACCATCTGTCCCCTCTCTTTAGGTACTTTTCCTGCACTCGCTTGTATTATCAGATGGCAGCAGGAGCACATCTTGTGGATCCGGGAGGAGGAGGAGGAGTCTTCCCCAAGGGAGCATTAAGCTAGACAATTCAGACCAGGGTGTCAGACTCCTGTCACTTCCATAATTCATCCAGCTCATTTGCACTGCGGTCACCCTGTTGTGCTACAGTGAGACAGACTGCAAGCCCTTCGAGGCAGGGACCAAGTAGAAGACAGAAAAAAAAACAAAACAAAAAAAACAACTAGAAGGCTACAGACACAGGAGTCAAAACGGCAGCAAGGGGGTTATGGTCACCTGCAATCTTTACAATTAACTTGACTGAGCTGGCTTTGCAATTTACAGACCTTCAATCCGCTATTCTTCCCAGCTGCATCCTTCCCTTCAGTGCAGCTCCCACAACATGTTGTGCTGAAAATTCACTGGTTGGGGTAGGAAATGTAATCGTGGATGTGTCACTGGGACCGGGGGTTACCGGTAACCATGGAAAGGAGCACAAACCCACTAGAGACAAGTTATTCTTTTCGGGGGCTGGGGTGAGAACAGGAGAGGTTGCCATTCAGATATCTGCATTAATGGCCTTTGTAAAAAATGCTTGTTACGGATGGCTGAGAACATGAACAAACGTTTAAGCTAAGTTTAGCATCAAGTGGGGCTCATCTTTTAATTTCCTCAAGGCAGACGTGTTCGCCATCTAGAGTGGCATGAAAGCAACATGGCCACCTTACGGGTTTTCCTTTCTCTGCTGGTTGGCAAGTGTCAGAATAGTTGGCTTAACCAGAGCCCTCCCATCTGCTTTTGTTTTCAAATGTGCTCTTCAGTCCTGGGCTACACTCAGTCCCTAAAGTCAATGGGCATCTGTTCTCCTCCACCCCTTGCAGTCTGCCCCAAACTGCCATTCTGACAGCTATCAATCAAGCAGTAATATGCTGACCACAAGACCCAGTGGGACACAATTTTCAAGTCAAATGTAGCAGTTAGCATAAATAAAGCATTGCCCTGTTTTTAGGATTCTGCAGCTGCTGCTAGGGACTCTTCATGCAACAAAGAGGGAGGGAAGCGGGGGGAAGCAAAGGAAAATGGCAATTCTACTTTTCTGAGTCATAACAATTATGACGTTGTGATAAGGAACGCTTTTCTATGAATTTGTAAGCACCAGTAAACCTGTTTTGCAATTGTCCCCAGGGAAAGAGGCGAGAGATTGAATGGGATTGACACAGCTATTTTCATCCTGACAAACCCAGCTACAACTTAACCATCCTTAGCCTCACCCACCCTATTCCTGACACTACTTGGCTTCTAAGCTTCCTTTTGCCCCTAGAATAAAGGGCTTGCTCTTTAAATACATTTAAATGGAAGATGCTTTTGTATGAATATGGTTCTGAAAGCCAGCATTTATTTTTGAACACTGAGTAAGAGAATACGTGTCATGACGCTCTCAATACGCATTTGTCAGAGTTTTCCAAAATACTTTGCAGAAAAGTGGGGAAACAAAAAAGAAAGCACAAATATTAAGAGAGCCCACTTCTCTACAACCACCACATTCTATACAAAGTGGGTCAATAAATTCCATGTGAAGCTAACCCCAAGCACACAGTATGCCCTGGAACAACTGGCTCTATGGGTTAGCATCTGTACTAGTTCATTCTTACTAACGGTTCAGTGCTATATGCTCCTGACTATGCTCCATGTTGTCTCCCACCTCCTTCTATGAAGACCATGTAGTGATCAAAAGGACTAAATTTCCTGTTTTTCCAAAAATTTCAGGTTAATTAAGCCCAGAACAAAGATCAAAAATGTTCTCACAGACCTTCTGCCATAATTATCTAATTTCTGACTTCAAAACCAGCATTTCAGCAGTTCCAACAATGCACATGTCAGTGATAGAGTAACCCTAAATTTCTAGGAGTTTTGTTGCAAATACACTGCCAAATCCTTTTCAGAAGTCACGTCTGAGGCGCTCTTTAGTCTGGTTAGAAGTTTCAATTGATCCATGCACCTGTGGAATGAAGTTTAGCGGGCCACAAACAGCTGAATTAAAGCTCTTGCTCCACTGACTTGGATCTCTCTGCACAAGGAGGACCCCGCCTTTAAATTTAGTGGAATACAATGCCAAATATATATTAGTACACCCTCAGGGATGTTCTGCCTTATCATTTCTAAAGCAAACGAACACTGCACACAGCAAGCAACTGGATTATTGATACACAGCTCTTCACTTACATTATACACATTGCAGCTATTCCACTTGCTGACTTGAAAAAAATTCAGCACCAATACCTGAAACATGATGTGTATCTGGCATATTTTGGTTACTTTCCTTATGTCCACTATCAGCAGTCATTGCAACACCAGGAAGATTTAGACTAACAGCACAGAAAGATGGGTGACTGGGCAGCCAACAACATTTTATAATGCTCCAAGACTGGCTTTAAATTCTCTTTTTAAAACTAGACCACAGACTATCACAATAAAAAAAGAACTACAAATTTCTCTCAGTGACATTCTAAGTATGCTCCAAAAAACCAAGATGCATTTTTTTTAAGCTTGTTAGATTAGGAATAAACCTGTTTATATTTTTCCTTCCGTGAAAACAGCACCGTTGCCAGAATTAATGCATGCAAATGAATTTGTTTTCTATAAAATCAAATGAATTATGAATAATGTGAAGGAAAGCTACCATGAAAAGGGTGTTTAGTGTCTTGAGATGTTCTGCTATACACTACATTTTCTATTCCATCAATTTCTATGGCACCTCACATACAAGTCTGTCTCTCCTTCACTCAACTCCACATCTTTTCCAGGGCTTCAATTTTGACTGGTTACTGATTTTTGCCTGTGTCAAAGTGACTTGTCTGAACAGAGTGAGTTGCAGCTTTTTCGTTTTGAAACCCTGGATTTCATTATCCACCAACACTTTGCTGGAGCCACTAGACCACATTGCAATTCAGACATTTTATATGACCAGATATTGCCTGCCCTCAGCAGCAGACCATGCAGGTAGTAAATATACACTAGATCACAGTGCAGTGACCCAGTGATCCCAGGGGATCTTCTACAGAATGTCAATATCAGTAACACCCCTTGCTGACATTCTTCCAACTGTAATGCAGTTCGCACATTGCAAAAGGGGAAAAACAAAAGAGCAAGAGGCTGGCTCTTTCGCTGCTTTACAAAATTCACAAGACTTTCCAATGAACCCAAAGGAATCCACCGCACAGGGATCAAAAGTTAACCTGTGTGGTCAGCTGTCCTTGACAGACGACAAGGCAGACAAATGTAAAATGAACTACTGGAGGTCTCACCAAGCCCCGCCTCTCCCCCTTCTGAGAAAGAGATTACAACTAATACCTGTGTGTCTGGGAGGTGCACAATGCAGGTGCATTTGTCAGTTCAGCTTATAAATGCCATTTTTTTGGGTAACAAAGTTTTATCAAGCAAACAGCAAGAAGGAAAGTCTCCATGCACACCAAGGAGAAAGCAGAGGCTGCAGGAGGAAAGAACTCAGCCCTTATGTACCCTATACAGTTCACAGCAAACCTACCTTTAGGCAACCCTAAGGGCATCCATGTTCTCCAACAACAGGTGTCCTGCACCTCCATTGCTAGGCCAAACAGCAACACTTCTCCCTCTGCCAATCCCAGTTACTAATCTGCAACCACTCCCTTCCTCAAGATCTCCCAACACCACCTCCCAGCTGTCTATTCCCCCCCACAACACACACACACTACAGCCTCTCAAAGTCATCTCTCCACCTTCCCCTCTGATCCCATCCTTTCTCACCACCTCCCTCACCTTCCATATCAACCCCATTCATTGCCCTCAGACTCCTTCCCCTCTCCATATAAACACCCCCCCCACCTGCTTCCCCAGCTACCCCTCCACCTGGCCTTCGTCATCACTTCATCTCTAACCTTCAACCCTTCGACTGATTTCTCCTCCCGCAACTCTGTCTTAGAATTCAGACTGGAAGACCCCTGACATTCTCTGATTCTGCTCCCAATAGGGTCTCGAATGACCTCCTGCTGGCCAAATCTCAAGTTGTCTACTCAGTCCAAACATCTCTGCTGCTGACATCCTCTCCTTGACATCCTGGACATATGTTCTCCTCCTACCCCTCTGACTGCATGTTCAGTGGATCTTATTTTCCTACTCCCCCACTTCTAGTCTGTGGGCATGTCCTCAGCCCTTTGCACTTCTCACTTTACACCATGTGTCTGGTTTCAGCTAACAGGATTCAGTGATCATTTGCATGCTGATGACTCACAAATCTCTCTCCACCCCTAAAGCCTTGCCTTCCATCCAACTCTACATCTCAGCTTGTCTCTCACATCTCCTCTTGAATGTCTGATCACCAGCTCAAACTGAACATAGCCAAACCCAAAACTTTCCAAGTCATCTCCTCTCCTACCACTGTACACCCCTCCCCCCGAATCTTCTCCCTCACTCACACCTGCAATCTGGGGATTATTTATTTTCAACTCCTTCCTCAGTCTTATTGTCTGGAGCAAGGCAATTTCCCAATCCTGCTGCTCCTTCCTCCACGTTCCATCCTTTTCTCTTCATTCTCGTATTTCCCTTTCAGGCTCTAATCACAACCCAGTTTTATTATTGCAACATCCTCCCTCCGTCCCCTCCAAGCGTTCAGCGTACACATTGCCCCCATACAAAAGGTTACCCACTGAACACCTCCTCTTCCTTGCCCAGTTTGATCCTGTAACTTCCCCTGTGAATCCTTCCATTGGCTTTGCCACCAGCATCATCCCAAATATAAGCCTCGTCACCACCACCAAAGCTTTTCATGACTTGGCTCATCCCCTCTCGCAAAACTGACATTGCTTGGCATCCCTCCAATCTTCCCATGCTTCCAACCTGGTGTGCCAGGTTGTCAGATTCTCAACTCTGGGCCTCTTCCACACAGCCCCCGAGTATGAGACACGCCCCTGAGCTTCTCCACAAGACCTCTAACCTGTCCACATTAAAGTCCCTCTTGAAGACTTATTTCTCCTGTGCTGTATGTAGTAAATCAAGTCTGTCTTGTCAGTTGGACTGCGAGCTCCTCTGAGCCAGGCATGAACTTCTTCACTTTTTGGGAAGTGCCCAAAGCACAAATCAGCCACCAGCATAAATAATTGGGGATCCATAGATATTTCTGAGAAGCCACAGCACCAAAAGATCCACACGCTCCGGATTTTGAGCGGCTGGTGTGTAGCACTACTACAAGCCAGGTCTCCTGAGTTCCAGTCCTGTGCATCACCCACCACAAATTCCTTCCATTTATCCGTGCAAGATTCGTGAGGATTGTTATAACGCTGAACAAAAGAAAAGGCTCGGGGTGGGTGGGCTGAGGCGTACACACGCGTGTACTCACTGTCTCACCCTCCTGCCCACACTGACCCCCGCTTCAGTTCCACCAGCCTGGAACTGCTGGGGCTGAGCTGGCAACCCACAAAAAGCCATGGTTTAAAGCAGTCAATGGGGAACATATAATAAGGTTGTTCTGAAAGTAACGAGGCAAACAACCCTCAGAAAAAAAGTCTGTGAAGCCACACTAGTCAGCCGGACGATACTGCAGTTGTTTCCATTTTGGTCCTTATCAGATGGTCACACTAACCTATTCTGAGATTAGGGGCTTGATCCTGCCCAGTGCAAAATGACAAAATGATGGGGAGCATGAATTGGAGTGTGAGGTTAACCAGAGCATAGCTGAATGGGTGCCAAATGACCCCTGCCTAGCATCAGAAGCAAGGCATGAGGGAAGGGCTAAGGGGGGGGGGGGGGGGGAACGGACACGACCAGACAGACTCCAGCCAGCAGGAGCAGCTGCAGAAGCAGTCAAAGCTGGATCTTTGCACATTCAGAGATCTTTCTACAGCTTCAACTGGTCATTCTCTGCCTGTACTGATCGGCTGCTTGCTGTAAGCCTCTGTCTTTCCTCCCCTCAGTATTTCACACCTGCCCCTCCTTCCCTTTTCTCCCCACCTGGTCCCATGCTTCCCTTCAATTCACCCCCCTTCACTTTTCTTCCCAGTCAGCTGATTCCCCCCTGAACCAAAGCCACCCCTAAAACACAGGGGCAGTAATGTCTCATTTGCTGCCATCCTGGTGAACGCCCTTGCTTGTGTGTCCTACCCCTTCCCCCACCCTGCGGCTGTCTTGTCTGTTTAGACTACAAGCTGCTCAAGGCAAGGATTGTCTGCTACTGTTTGTAAAGGGCCTACTGCAGCGAGGGCCCCTTCTTGATTGGTCTTCAGGCACTACCAAAACAAACAAAGTTAACAAGAGTGTAGTTAAGTTCATTAGCATCAGGATTTTAAACCCATACAAGCCCAGTCTTTGCCCACATGTTGCCCCTTTTTAATCTAATGCTTCGGTTAGTTTTGAATTGTGGTAGCACCTAGAGGCCCCAACAATCACCACCCCCCCCATGCGCTAGGTGCTGTATACACATTGGGGGAGAAAGTTCCTACCTCCAAGAGGTACAAGTCTGAACAGATAGGGGCAAGAGGGGAAACAGAAGCATGAAGGAGGAAAGTAATCTGCCCACGGTCACAGGGCAGGTCACTGGCAGAGGCTGGTATAGAACCCAGGTCTGACTCCTAGCCCAGTGTCCCAGCCACTAGTCCACACTGCTGCACGAGCAATGTAACAGACCAGGCACACTAGGAGAGCAACAATGACTTCTAAGTCAGGGCAGAGGACAATCGCAAGCACCCTCACATCCACAGAGCACTTCTGCTCTCAAGTGGGCTGGAGCACAGCCGTCCAGGTGTCTCCCTGCTCTGCACTGGCAAGGACCCGGGGGATGCAGGCTGAGGTGTGGTCAATTAGAAGGTTCAAGCTGTTTAATACTCAAATAAAGCCAGCTTTTAAAAATCACATGAGAACAGAGAGGCAGTCAATATACTCTGAACTTCCCCACTTTACTCTTAAATTGGTTCTGTGATAGGAACAAGTCTCTTGTTAGCTAACTCATAAGTAAAAAAAAATTACGCTTCCAAAATAAAACCATATGGCGTAAACCGCACAAAGTCTCCCCTGCCTGCCACATATCACTGCAACCAGTTCTGTATCTCAAGTGTAAACATAATCTGGTTTATCATATTCCCATAATATTTTAGGGAAAAGGGATTTGGAAGAGCTACATTTTCCTGGAACCAAGAGACGTGCTAAAATAATGCCAAGACGTCCGGCTAGTCCACCATTAGGAACACTTTGGGAGGCTGGAATGAAAGACATGGCAGGAGCTTAAATTAAATTTCATAATTAAAATTATTACAAGATGGCAAAGACTAATTTTAGATCACACAGAACAGTTTTATTTTAAAGAAGTTAAGACTTTTTGGGGAGGGAGCTGTAGGGGGGAATGTATCTCCTGCGTCCAATAGCGTCTTCCGCCATTATCTGGCTAGAATAATTCACCTGAGATTCTTAGCAAAAACTACTCCCATGCTGCCCTCTACATCCCCTTGGCCACAACTCTTAAGGACTGCTTAATTTCTACTTCTTCAACTGAAGTAAGAAAGCAGCATCCTGAGGGCCCTGCAAGTCTCCTTGAATGGGAGCAATGTTGTATATCCTAGAGCACTCAAAGGATTAATTCAATTTAAAAGGAAAGTTCCTTCTGGTTAAGCATTTTTCAAGTGTGACACCAAGACAGACAAGCATCGCACCAAGACTTTAGATACATATTCTCATTAGCGTCGGAATACTGGACACCGGGCTGTGGGATTCAGCCCGCACTCCATTTGAGAGCGAGAACAGTTTAGTCCAGGAGTGGCCAACCTGTGGCTCTTCAGACGTTAATATTGTACAGGCACCGACTCCGGGGCTGGAGCTCAGGTGCCGATTTTCCAAAGTGCTGGGGGGTGCTCACTGCTCAACCCCTGGCTCTGCCGCAGGCCCTGCCCCCACTCCACCCCTTCCCGCCCCCTCCCCTGAGCCTGCCGTGCCCTCACTGCTCCCCCTCTTCCCTACAGAGCCTCCTGCACATCACGAAACAGCTGATCAGGAGGGGGAGGCACTGATCAGCAAGGCTGCCGGTGGGTGGGAGGCACTGATGGGGGGCTGCTGACGTATGACTGTGGCTCATTGGCAATGTACATTGGTAAATTCTGGCTCCTTCTCAGGCTCAGGTTGGCCACCCCTGGTCTAGTCTATAGCTCAAGCCACAAGTGTTCCTCCACCAGAGGATAACTGATTACTAGCTTGGTCTCTAGGCTTAATAAGAGACCCACAAAGATCTCGAATTTGGTCTTCTGGAGGAAGTTAATGCAGAAAAGGTGCAAGGGTTATATACACTTTACCGTAAACGAGACCTACTTACCCTACCTCCACAATCCTATTTAACCGCCCCTACGCAACAAGAGAATTTATTTTCAACCTTGACTGTCATGGAGAGCAAGAAAACAAACTTGGCGTTTGGGGTATACTGTAACATTAAATGCAAGCAAACGTGAGTGTAACACTGCAAGGCTGCATGTGCAAGCACTACAAGCCAGGCAACTCCAACCCCTCACTCTGACCCCTGGCGTGCACTCGTTACAACAGAAGCACAAGCTCCAGCTCCGTGCACGTGGGCTAGGCAAGTACCAACTTAAAGATGGGCAGACAGGCAGACTGAGGCGACTTGCTCATGGTTACACAGCAAGTTTCAGACCAAGGCTAAAACCCACGTCTATTGCATTAGGCGTACGCTCTCCTGACCACTAGACCATAGGGCCTCTCTCTAGGCAGGACAACTTCTCCAGGCACTATCCTCATAAGCATCCATATGACAGAATCCAGAGACTCCAACGAAGATCAAGGGCCACTGAGCTGGGCACTGTACAAACACAGTAAGAGACAACCTGCCCTGAAGAGTTTACAGCCTAAACAGACAAGAAAAGGAGTAGGAGGGGAAGCAGAGGCACAGAAGTGAAGCAACTTCCCCAAGGTCACACAGCAAGTCAGTAGCAGAGCAGACCCCACCCAAATCCCAGTTCAATGCCCTAGCCACTGACCCACCTTCCATCTCCAGTTAACATGAACACCGGACCCTTAGTGGTTTTATTTAATTTATTAATATGGTGCTCCCAGAGGGCTTTACAAAGCCCCCATTTACAGGCAGCCTGACAGAAGAGTGGACAGAAATCAGGCAGGCCAGTTGCAGAGCAGAGCACAGAACACAGGATCTCCTACCACCCTGCCCTGTGTTCAACACCCTAATTCCTGGGGCATTCTGATGGGGAGCACAGTTACTGCAAGAGGATCCCTGTTGCTGGCCCATGGTTTTCCATGAAATATTTGGCCCACTGTTGGGCTAGTTCAGAGCAATTCAAGGGACCGAACAATCTACTGTGAAGCAGAGCTAGCTCTGTGCACACGCCCGGTAGGTCATTCCTTAGATAAGCATTTAAGGCTGCAAAAAACCTCCAGTGTACGTGCTTGGGATACAACTTTCAAATGCTTGTAACTGTAGAATCAAAACCAATTCCCTCGTAAGGCCAAACACTGCTTCCCAGCAAGGATGCCTTCCACGCCAAACTTCAGATGCCAGGCACTACCTCAGCAGCCGTGTTAAAGTCACCATCATTGTATAGTTTTTAAACAAGGGGGGAGGATGCTTTGTTTTTAATTTAATCCCAATGGCTGAACTATTTTTTTGCTCAAATTTTCACCTTTGGCAACAGACTAAACCTGGCGATCAGGTCACAAAGCTACTATCTGAAAACAGGGGCTTACTGAAGTACAAACTGCTTCGCAACTTTCTCTACCAGGCATCCATTATACTAGGAGATTACACTCCAGGTACACCTACAAAGTGTCTGGGGTCTTTAAGCATTATATAGTCAGGAGACAAAAAACAGACTGTCAATTTAGATGCCAACATATTTCAGATGGGACAGAGGGCTTACAAAATAAGGTAGGCTATACACTGATTTCTTCTGCTAAGGCTATTGTAATTTGGCTCCCAGTGTATTAGACCTTATTAGGATGAGTGACTGGATGGCTCAGGGGATTGGTAATGGGATATAGAGAGACTTTCACCTCTATGTCACCCTCTGGTTGAAATCCAGCCCAGCTCAGTAATGACTGAGTCTTTACAGTCTGAAAGCTGTTCAGGCTTCACCCCTTCCTTAGAAGGCATGAAGCTAAATCACAAATTGGTACCCTTGTCAACAGCCTGAGCAGAGGTCCAGGACAGACCAGGCATGGAGACAACCACCTTCTCACCTCTTCAGGCAAAAACTCCACTGCCTACTCCAAACCTGTTAGGAGCACTGTCCTATTACTTGGATTGAGGTAGCACCCCAGATGTTCTTCCTTTACATTTGAAAAGCATCTAGACGCTCCCTGACTCAAAGAAGGGAAAAGCATGACCAAATTTGCACTGCTTCTGCCCATGCTGAACCTGTTCCGTGAACAAAGCTCTTTAGAGCTCTTAGCCCAGAACCCTTCACAAGCAGCACAGGTCTAAAGAGGAAAAAAGACTCCAGAGTTACTAACACACAATACTGGGTCCCAAGGAATAATGGAACACCCACCACCAACGTGCTACACGATTTGAAGGCCTCAGTTATCCTGCACAGCAAATCACTGCGGAAGGGTGTGGACAGTACCAGGGGATTCCTGATTGAAGCTCCTGGAAACCTGTTGGAATTTGGCCAGCTTGGAACACTTTAAAGCCTGTGCAGGAAATCCACTCTTCTTCCAAGCAATTTCACTCCAAGTATTTCATCCTGTTGTGTCCCCTCACCCCCAATAAAACTGTAACACACTCAAGATGTGCACGCGTGCACCCACACCTTGTCACTTATCCTCACAGATATATATGCCATCATGTGCCAGCAATGCCCCTCTGCCATGTACATTGGCAAACTGGACAGTCTCTACGTAAAAGAATAAATGGACACAAATCAGACGTCAAGAATTAGAACATTCAAAAACCAGCTTGAGAACACTTCAATCTCTCTGGTCACTCGATTACAGACCTAAAAGTGGCAATTCTTCAACAAAAAAACTTCAAAAAACAGACTCCAACGAGAGACTGCTGAATTGGAATTAATTTGCAAACTGGATACAATTAACTTAGGCTTGAATAAAGACTGGGAGTGGATAGGTCATTACGCAAAGTAAAACTATTTCCCCATGTTTATTTCCTCCCCCTCCCGCTGTTGCTCAGACTTCTTGTCAACTGCTGGAAATGGCCCACCTTGATTATCACTACAAAAGGTTCCCCCCTCTTGCTGGTAATAATTCACCTTACCTGATCACTCTCGTTACAGTGTGTATGGTAACACCCATTGTTTCATGTTCTCTGTGTATATAAATCTCCCCACTGTATTTTCCACTGAATGCATCCAATGAAGTGAGCTGTAGCTCACGAAAGCTTATGCTCAAATAAATTTGTTAATCTCTAAGGTACCACAAGTCCTCCTTTTCTTTTTGCACCCTTGGAAAGGAACCTGGTTCTGCCCTGCTCAGACTGAGTGAACCTCAGCCAGAATCCGCCAGTTCCCTGGCCTGGAACACAGCAGAAGTATCAGATTTCACAATCCCAAGGATGTTGCTACAGGGAGGTTGTGACTGCCGCAGG
The DNA here is from genome assembly GCF_965140295.1 of Lepidochelys olivacea. Taxonomy (NCBI): domain Eukaryota; kingdom Metazoa; phylum Chordata; order Testudines; family Cheloniidae; genus Lepidochelys; species Lepidochelys olivacea. Next base: position 95,821,769 of record NC_140418.1, on the reverse strand, counting down.
CTGAATCTTCTTTAAGCGGGCAGTGAACCACTGCCTCCTAGTATGACGACGTTCCAAGGTGATTGAAAACAATTAGTCTGGTCTTAAACCTCTCTATGCCTTAGCAGAAAGATATCAATCTATGGCACCTCATATGTAAATAGGGGTGGTAGCATCCTTGCAAGATGGAAATCTGAGTATTTCATATCATCCCTCGATTCCACCTATACTTTACATATCACACATTTTGCATTCTGAAGTGTCGCTGTGAGATCTGAAATAGAGACTGCTACTCATCCCACATATGGATGAACTTTAGTCACAGATAAAGTGCCCTTAGATGAAAGGTGCTACATGTAAGTGTGATATCAGCGTAGGGCTCTACTGAAAGCAGCTGAGAACCCTCCATAATCCTAAGGATTTCATAAACAAGACGTGCTAATAATGCGTACAAACCCTTTCATTTACACTAGTTTTGATTACAAGGATGTATGAAGCATACTGCAGAAATTGCCTGACAAGAGTTTATTTGGATCTTACTAATCTTGGTAGAACATTTATAGTACTTGCACAATTTTTGCTAGCTTTTAGGCATGTGCTGACTGAAATAAAATCATTTCAGTAAAATATGCTTTGGGGTGCCCAGAAACGTACTCAAGTGTCAAACTGCAATATCTACAGTCAAACAAGATGCTTCAGTGCACTTTATACCTAACCTAAGCCTTGCCCACACTTGGAACCAGCCCCATCTCCCGCAGCCAATGGCCAGCAACTGATGCACCAGCACAAAACCCAACGGCAGAAAGGGCCAAAAGCAGTTTCGCTAACCACTGCTTCCAGCAAAAGGCAAGTTTGCAACCGTTCAAATCTCAGCTTTCCTTGTCTACAATCTGGATTTGCACAACTGCACCTAACACTGGTGCCTCACTTCCGATTGCTGGAAATTCCCAGTGGAGGCAAAGCTGGCATGGATGGCAGGGAGAAGACAGTCAAGCTATTACCTTGCGTCCAGAAGGAATGTCCCCACCCCACATTATACAAGAATAAAAGCCCTGATCCCACAAACATTTACACCCTTGAGTAATCCCACTGAGCTTAATGGGACTACTCACCTTGAAGTGATTTATGGGTGTAAGTGAATCCAACAGCATCACCAAAGCTGGCGACGTGTGGCTAGGTGACAGTATGTCAACACCCAGCCTCTCCGCAGAAGACTTGGATATTGGTTACAAAACCTTCCCAAGGACTGTTTGCCTTGTTGGTTTCCTGAGCACCAAACTGAACTCCCAAACACTTCACAGCAAGTGACAGTTTTTCCCCCTTGTTTTGGAGGGGGAAAAACAAAACAAAAACAACTCAGAATCTAGAGTCACAAATCCTCACTCTCCTGGCAGCTTCATGGAGAACACAATCACAAATGAAAGTTTATAAAGTAGCTACTCTGGGCAATAGCCGGACAGGCTGTAATCAATTAGAATACGTTTCTGGAGATGAGCTTGGCCCACAGCAGTTACCAATAAAGAGCAAAACGCACATTGCAAAGTCACTGCTCAAGCTTGCCAGCTGAGATTTGTAGCAACATGAGCACTCCTCTCAGTAAAAGTCAATTGTTCTATCCCAACTACAGGGTGTACGTCTACATTAAACCACTTCATTTACGAGTGACCATGAAACCGATCAGTGTCATTCTGCAACCCCATTAGCACACTGCTGGGTGATAAACCCACTGCATCGTCACCTGATGCTCTCTCTCTCTAAACTATTGTCTATTGTTTGTCTTTTGATTGTAAGCTCCTTAGGAGAGTTGGTCCCTTCACTAATGTGTGGTTCCGAGCACACTGCCCGCACTCGGAGGCAATCTTCTGTATCCAGGAGTTTAAATGAAGTGGACTACTCAGTTAATTTATAGCTGTAATCGCTAAAAATTCACACCGGTTAAAGGGGAAATCTAAACAAGTTGTTAGACCCCCCCCAAAAAAAGCCTGGTTAAAAATAGCTACATTTCAGCAGAGCCCATTTAGCACCCAAGCACCCATATGTTTTTTTACGAGAATACTGCATCTTCTAAATAAACCAAATAGTTAAAGCCTGGAGGTGAACAGTTAAGGGACTCAACCCACCATTTCTGTACCCCAGCTTAATATAAAGCAAGTCAGAACCAGGCTTTTCTTCATACTGAGCCAAACTCTCCCCTGAAGTAAAGAAATAAAACCATCAGTCCTTAACTTAGACATCTTAAGCATATTAATTGCCCTTCAATTTCCCATCCCTCCTTGCTTCATGGTCCCGTGGCTTGGCTCGGCAGGCCCTTACTTTTCCTTTCAGCGCCCTCTATGAGCATTTCACAGGCTCCCTTTTCTATTACTGCTTTTATGAGCCCATGGGTAACCCTTTCTCTGCCTATGTTGGTGTTCAGAATCACAAGTGTTTTTTTTTAATTAGGTAACTGGTGCTGGACCTTTCCCCCTCTCCAAAGAACAAAGACAAGATGAAAGGGCATTTCTCAGCAAGGTGGGGGGTTGGTGGTGGGGGGGGGGGAAATCTACCATGAATTTGGCATTTCCAGGTCAAGCCGGATTGGAAACATGAGCCAAAGAATAAATTGGGAAAAAATTCAAACGAATTCAAATTTTGGTTTGAAAAAAAAAAAAAAGAGGAACAAGAAGATCAGAAGAGGTGTACTACAATTAGGGTGTTGTGAAAATTTCCTCAAACTTCCTAGAAAAATCCTGGCCTGGAATGAGATGTGGCATGCCAAGTTTCAAGACGACTGGGGAGGTGATTAAGAACAGTTTGTGGCAGTGGGTTTGAACAAGATTAGGTTTAAGGATGATAGAACAGCTACCATCCTCCCTCTTCAAAATGTACTGGCAAGAAAGGTCTTCCAGACACTTTTCCATCTTTGTGTTTATGACTGAATGTGTCCAGTGCAAGATCCCATTTTTCCTACATGGGTAAGGAGGAGAAATTTGTTTCCTCCCCATGTACACCTTCAACAGGAAATCACTAAGCAGCACGAGGCTTGGCAATACTCACTGTCCACATTCTGCAGAATTTCTGGATACTTCCTCAATAGGACACTCGACCAAGTACCTATTCCATTAAAGAATTATTTCTTTTTGTTTGTAAAGCAATCACCACGGTTTCTAAGAGGAAGAAGGGAAAAAAACAACAAGCAGCTTGGAATAACCTTTCCAGTGCTGATCGAACATGTGGCACTAAAATCAGTAGCTACCTAGAGAACTAGGTATTGCTCTGGTTTAATACCACCTTCTTCGCCCTCTGGAGACAGAAGCTGTTTGTGAAAACAAGATCGCTGATCTCAACTTGAGTCCCAAGCAAACATTTGTTTGGAATTATTCCCCCACCCCTCCCTGAACAGCATTATAAATAGCCAAAGACAACATGTGCCAGTGAATGGGACCTGTAGCCTGATCTATAGGTTATGTATGGGCTGACACGCAAACCCCCACAATAACACAACACCCCAGCCATCCAATGGTATTCCGCTTTCCTAAACAGAAACTGCCATTTGGTACGCCTGCAGTGCCGCTGGGAGGTGTAATTCACATATGCTAGCTCTGCTTGTGCATGCTAGACATAGCAGGGTGGGTGCGGCACTAGGGATATAAGTAAAGTCTTAGAAAACTTAATGAGTTGAACGATTAAAATTATATCACTTAACCAGTTACCTGGGGTCGCTCCCGCCAGCGCAACGAGGCTGGCCCCGAGGCCCCTCCAGCCAGCGCACAGGGGGTTAATAGTTAAGGCCGGTTAACAGTAAGCCAAATGCTTATCGGTTAACCAGTTAACCTTTTACACCCCCATGTGGCACACCTACTTACCTAGGATCTCAGGCAGGATCTTCAATAGAGGTTATCAGTTAAATTCCTCCTGAAAATTCTCTGTAAAAATGGTGCGGGTGGAGAGGGGTGGGGTGGTTAATAGCTCATCACCCAGCAGGAGAAATACAACTGTTCTAAACAGAGATGAAATACACTCCCAAATGATCCACAAGTACACTACTGACGGCAGCATTTCTTCACCCTCTCCATGGCCTGCTCTTGGAACTGCAGGAACTCTGAAAAATCCCCACGAAAAGGGATAAAATCCCTAAAAATCAAGATCAGTCTCAGACTTCCGTGGAGACAAGATGCTCAAGTAAAGGATTTTGCCTTCTGATCCTTTAGTCTCTGCTTCCTTCGTGGCAACTTCCATCTCCACGCAATCCTACAGCTAAAGCATAGTATAGCTGGTATGCCAAGAACCACGCCCTGAGTGAGGACCATTTACTTTTAATCCAGAAGGCTGTAAACCGGGACTAGGATCCCATGAGGGTCAGGGTGGGTCACTACTTGGATTAGAAACTGTGCGCTGCAGAAAGTACTCAGCGGGTCACCACTCCCCCAGAGCCAGTTCCGAGCCAACGAGGCAGTCCCGTCCATGCAGCGGTGTGTGACTCCTGTCTGGGAGCATGCAAGGTGCTTGCACACAGTGTGACCAGGGACAGCTGCCGGTGAGCCTGGTGCCTGCCCCAGCAGGCAGGACTGGGAGCAGCAGAGCCAGGCCAGAGGAGCTGTCTGCGCTGGGTGCAGACTCCTGCAAGCCGTGGCCCGACATGCTACTGCTTTTGCCGCTGCAGTTCCTGGCCCAGTCGCTGGCCCTGGCCAGTCTCGCTCATTGTTGCTAGAGTCCTGCAGCTCTGCAGATATAAATTCTGTATCCGCGCAGGGCTCTACCAACCTCCCTTTCGCATCACTCATATTCACCCATCAGCATATACATGCACAGGGGGAGTCACGGTGCCTTTGCTACAATGCTTCTGACCAGCTTTTAGGCTACCTTAACTGGTGAACTCAGCCAACAAGCTGATCATGTGCCTTTAACCCTTGGGAACTTTTCTCCCCTTTCCTCTCTTCTGCCTATAACATGCACATATACAACAAGGCAAGAGACCAACCACTGGTGAGCGGGGTCAATAGACAGCATGTGGAATGGGGACACGGGGACTCATTCTGAGAGAAGAACAATTTTAGTGCAGAAACTTAGGCAGGAGAGGCACTCACAAGCTGTAGTAATGAAGCAGCCCTGTACTGACCGAGCCTGCACAGAAGAACATCTGAACCTCTGGCTATCCATTAAGTTAAGACAGGATTTGCTGTACTTTAGTAACTGCAGAACAGGCACCACCTGGCATTTGTATCGACTCCACCGTCTCTTCAACAGGCAAGGGTCCAAAAACTCCTCTTGATGTGCAAGATAAACGGTCATAGGCAGAGAAGAGAGATCGCTCGCTGGCTTACAGTCACCAAACAGTCCCGCACAAGGGGAGGGTGGGGGGGAGGGAAGCGTGGCAATGGAGAGAGCTGAGATACCATCCCATGACTCTTACTACAGACATCCTGTCCATCCCCAAACACAGACGCTTCTGGCTGGGGTTTACCAAGAGATGGGACAAACTTTCACAACAGCTCTCACTAGCAAAGAGGCCCTTTTCCCCCCTCCCCACATGCCAAGCACTGAGCGTGTGCAAGATACTTAGCAGAAAGATTTACTGTGGCTGGAGCCAAAGCTTAAGAGATTTATAACATTCAGCCTTCAGATCACTTTCTAGAAAGACTCTCCACTGTATTTTGGCTAGGGGGTCTTTGCAGCAAGTAATTTTTCTAATTGATTCATTAGCTCTGCAGTCAATTAACATGTTCAGGAAAATCATGAGGGTACTAAAAGGCCTGTTCCTATTTGACTCTGTACACTATGTAATCGAGGGCTTCACATCACACCAATGCCATCTGAGACCAGAGTTCGCTGCAGCTAATGAGCATCTCATCTAAAACGCTGAAGTTTTCAGGATGCACTCTTTGGTCACAGTGCATTTTTCCTTCACTTGCCTTGAGGTGGGAACCGCAAGCTGTTTGATAAGTGCACTGCGAGGAGTTGCCTCGTTCCACCGGAGCTTCTGTAGATCCTCAGCCAACATATTATTTGCAACCTCCTACAGCAAGGATCAATCAATAGCCTCAGGGCTCAAACATCAGCTAGTAAGAGAACGAAGCGGACCACCAGCCAGAGGCTGGACACACAGGCTACAAACCCAGCAGCTGACAGGGTAGATTGTGGGGTCGTTGCCAGCCACATACAGGGGTCAATTGCCTGGAAAGGAGCACAGCCTTAGACCGCCAGGGCTGGGATTCCTATCAAGGTGTGCCCCTGTTGGGTGGCGGTGGGGATGGGGGCATTTTCATATCAACCCCAACCAGCAGATGTCTGAAATGTGAAGCTCTCATTCACAGCTGCTGGTATTTGGAAAGGAAAATAAAGCTCCTTCTCTCCCACTGGATCTGCAGGCCATTGGGACTCCACGACTCTGCTTTGCGCTCAGCTTTCAGGCTGCTGCCGGAGAAGGGAGTCTCCTGTAACCTAACCCTCTCTCTCTCTGCCTCCCCACCCGCCACCTCTTCCCTTGGGTTCCCTCTCCACAGGGCCTGCCCCCTTCCCTACTACTCAGTGCTTCTCCCACAGGAGCAAGTGAAATCAGCAAGGCTCTTGTCATTTTCTCTGCTGCCTTCCAAATCCTGAGTTTATTTATTTAGGTTTATTAATAGCATCTATCCATGCTCTAGGCACCTATAAAAATATTAACACAAAGGATAAATATCCCTAATATGCAATTTTACCACCTGAAGACACTTCACAGTAGCCTATCACTAATGCAGCTCCTAACTGCCTTTTGCAATTAAAGATCTACCATAGCTCTCAATATACCCTGCCCTTAATCATGTTCAATACCACCCAGGCCCTTTTGCACCACACCCTCAAGATGCTTGGTCAGACAAAAGGAGAGAGTTCCAGAGACAGGGAGTCCGGCCTTCCTGTATCACCACCTTTCACACCATACATTGATAGCTCAAGCCACAGCAATGACTGCAAGTGCACGGGTATCATGTAGGCAGACCGGTGGTCTCTTGCAGCCCAGGGCTCAAACCAGAAAGAGCTTTATAGGTCAACACCAACATCCTAAATTAAACCCCGAAATGAACTCTGAACCCGTGCAGATTTTGGAGAACGGACGAAATGAATGCTCTAAATATGAAGTATTACTTAAATGGACAGTCACATTCTGGGCCAAACTAAGTTTAAGAAATCTTAAGGGGCAGCTCTATGCAGAGTGTATTGCCAGAACCCGGTTTCAAGGTGACAAGGACGGACACCCCATGGTGACCCTTATGCTGGTCCAGCTAAATGTACAGATGACAAAAGCAGCCTTGGCCACACTTCTGCCCCCTGAGTTTGCTCCCGGATGCTATGTGAAATGAGGACTTGAGTAGTTCACAGTCATTGCACTACCTCCAATAGGGCAAATATGATGTTTGTTCCCACAACCGTCTTCTGAGCCAATTATCCTCACCCAAGCCCCAGGTCTACCTAGAGCTGGAGTAAGTTGTTAGTCAAGTCTGACAAGATGGACCAAAGCGGAGTGTAATCACGGTGCTGAAGGCATCACAGACGACCACGCTTCCAAAAGTGCCTATGTTCATTTCCAAAAGTGACTTAGGTCTTCCAGTCTGACCTCCTGTATATCACAAGCCACCCAGCACAATACTGGAATTAGACCAAAGTCGGACAGCCCACAAGAAATTCAACTATTATGTGCCACAGACAGCCAACAGGAAGGACCAAAGTTCACCAATGCCTGAGCCCCTGCAATGGCAGGGGAAGAGTAAGTGCGCTATACCCAAATAACCCTGGCAAGTGACCCACACGCACTGGTGAGACCCCTGAAACGCATGAACTCCCCCTATATATTATAGGCCAGCATTCCCATTTGCATTGAACAGCGGTGTAAAGAAAAGTTTACATGCTACTCTGGGCAGTCAGAGTACCCCAAATCGCTAATTCTCCTTTGAGACTCATGTTCTACAAAAGTGCTGATAAGTCATTCACTGACCAGTCTGACACTCTACAACCTTGTATTGTCTTTACTGGGTTCATTTACCCCCCAGCCTTTAGATCCACATTTGCCCCCTACTCCCTCTGCTTTTGTTCAAACCCCAGCTTCCTATTTAAAAGGAGTTTGATGGCTTTTGTCCCTTCTGGCGTTGCATTATATCAGCAAATCAGAAAGGAGTTAGGTTCGCCAAGGTTCCAAAAGGGCCTAGGGAAATACCTTAGCACCACAGAAAATGAAATCCATTCTGCTTAGCTAATAAGACCAATCCTTTAAGCAAAAAGGAAATCCTATCTATAATACACAAGTTTAAAGAGTATTTATTGGGCTTGAGATTTGCTGTGTGATTATGGCACCAAGGGAGTTTGTGGATCACCTACAAAAGGCAGGTGAAAGAGAAACAAGTTGAGCATCAGTGCCTCTAAAAACAGGTTGCCTTACTAATTTATTTGTAATATCACAAAACTACTTGTAAATTGCACATTGTCTCCAACAATAATTGCCCCAACAAAACCAGGCCACACTGTCATTGTGATATTAACAAGGAACCTCTAGCTGGGACAAAGAAATTCAAAGTTTAAAAAAAATTATTTGCAAGAGGGACGGTGCGCCAAGCCTAGAAGGAGCAGTCTGCATTGTTCTGGGTAATCCAAACAGTTTTTGTTTTGTTTTGGAATGCCAGTAATTCTAGTGGCAGGAACAGCAGCTTTACGCTCAGAAATGAACCAGCTGGAGAGCTGCAGCCTCATGAAATAATGAAATGCCAAACCAACCCCTGCATCTTCCACAGTCTCTCAGGTCACCTACCAGATTAGAAGGCCTGTTGCTACGGCAACCATATCTTGCAAGTGCTAGCTGAACTTCCCCATAATTTTTAACCCTTTAACTAGAACAAGAGGGTAATGCCAATAATGCAACATACACAAATTTGGGGTTACTGTCTGTTAACACACCAGAAATTTCTGTTTGATATACTTGGTTTTAGCTATTTTCCTAGTAACGAACATTACTGAACAATATAAAAAAAGATCTAGCAAACTTCATATGCATCTGGCAAGGCGATGAAAAAAACAACCCCAGGTTATGCATATGAAACATGAACATGCAAGGCAAAAATGGAACTTTTACTACCCCTCGTGGTCAGAATTAGTGGACTTGTATTACAGAATATGGGTAAACCCTTCTGTGGTAAACAGAAGGTAGACTGAAGCCATACTAAGGGCGACAGATGGCCAATGGCGTACTAGCACCTTCCAGTTGGCTAAAAGGAACCCACTGCCAAATGACAAAAGGTTCTCCCCCTCCCCACACAAATAGCTTCATGTCAAAGAAGTCCACCAGCGATGCCGCAGACCCGCCTGCACCCAAATGGCTACACAGCAAGTTCTCTCACTCACAAGCATGGAAGAATTTTGTATCGGCATGCCCAAGGCTTTACAGAAGTACAGTCAGAGAACATAAAGTAGAATGCTGGCACTGCCAAATGTTTTGTCAACTTTGTATGTAATTTGAGAGACGGGGGGACTCTCTAGGAATTCATCCTAGCTACGGGAAGAACAAATTATCAGCACGTTTTAGTTGTTCACAGGCCTTGAACAAGATCTTTAAAACAGGATTTTCTAAAGAGGAGTAAAGTTCAAACACTAGACTATCCCAGGCTATTTCACAGTTCACTGGGAGCAGCTGAATGAGGGATCCCTCCGCTTTGCATAAAGTTTATTTTCTGCCTCCCTCCTTCGTGCGGGTAATAAATCCGCCAGCTTGATCGGGATCACATCTGCCCCTACAGCTCCCACACATCATGACAGGGTGAAACTGACTAGAATCTTATCAGTTACACTCAGCTGCTGATTCCACCAGCCAAGCAAGCATCTAGTGTACAGCAGAATCAGAATGGGGGTGATCCTCAGGTAGGGAAAAAGAGGGAGGAGAAAAAGGCAAAAAGCTTGAGTACGGCACTAAAGGGGGATACAACTCAGTCCTCTGCATGTCACAAAGGGGGATACAATTCAGTCCTTTGCTCCCTAACAAACAGGAGCTAAAAGTTTCAAGAGGAAGGAGGACAGAGCCCGACGTCCCTAGTGACCCCCCCTTCTGACCAGCTAACTAACAGCATGTTGGAAAGACACTCAACTGCTCTCTGCTGGAAAGGTCTCTGCCAGGCACAGCTAAGAGAAGGGGGCAAAGAGCACATGTTGGGGAGAAAACAAGGGTTCTCTTCCTTGGAGAAGTTGAGAGCCCGGAACAAAAGGGACTGAAATAGAAAGAGGGGGAGGGGAAGATGCACAGAAGGGAGAAGAAAATGGAGAATGGCAGAACTCAAGGGTGAAGCAGACGAGAAGTGCAGGAAAGGGGAGGGGGCAGAGAGAAGGGGGAAGAAAGCACCTGCTGAGTTTTAATAGGACAGAGGTGTAGCCAAATGCACTCAGAACCCCTTGGAATCCTTCCCCCACTTGAGAATGTGCTGTAGGGAGAGAGGCGGCCCTTCCCTCCCGCCTCTAAGCTAGTCCCAACAAGCTCCTGGGAAAGTGAGGCGAATTTCAGGTTTTGCCTTTGGTCAGCATTAAGCACTGCTGAGGGGAATTACATTGTTTTTATTAAGTTAAATAAAAGGAGACCAGAGATGCTGGGATAGAGATAGAATGGCAACGGGGCTGGGGCTGGGCCCTGCAGCCACTGTTTCTAGAGTTTATCGCTGGGCTGCACACTGAACCTGAATCTGGTAATCTGCCAGCTCTTATTATGTAAGGGATACAGATATGGAATGTTTGAGAAACTACCCAACGGATTCTAAAAGGGACAGGCACCCCGCAATATGATCAGCTACAGTAAAAGCTTTAGCAGGGCTGCCTCACACTCCAAGGTAACACCCCGTGTACCCCCCAAAAATTAAAACGATGCCCTTGTTAGACTGCCATCGCCCCCCCCCCCACCTCAAGTACTAATTTGACACTGGCGGCGAGGAGCATTTGGTCTGCAGTCAAAGCAATTTAATACTCTGTCATTCCGAGAGTCAAAATCTCTTTAGAGAAGAAAAAGCCTCAACTGGCAACAGAAACATTAACCATGTACTTGCCAGGTTCAAAAATATCCAGTGCCTGCCACGGTGCAGGGCCCAAGCAGGGCCTAAACAGCCGATTTCAGACATTTGTTAGAACCTCAAGAGGTTGCCCAGCCAAAGTGTGAACATGAGATGGTAACTGCACAATTCTTTACATTTGCCATTGTTAGAGATGTTCCAGTGTTGCAGGGTCCTTCTTTTCCCCCCCGCCACCACACCCCCGTTTTCCCCAGGCTGCTCTCGGGTCGAGACAAGCTGAATGCCTCGAAGTTCATTCTAATTCATTTCACATTAATGAGTTCAAATGAGTAGCACCTAGTGGTTGTCAAGCATGCAAAAGTGCCATACATGTGGTAGTGAGAGAAGACTGTCCTGCAGTCCTTCTTTCAGGCAAAGTCCCCACTGAAGTCCATGAGATTTCTGCCCTGACCCGAAATGGTTTTGTTTTTTGTGGGGTTTTGGGGGGGGGGGGGCAGGGAGGGGGCATGCATGCATGTTCACATCACAGCAAGCCTTGGAGGATGAATTCCATGGTGACCTGTAGAGGAAAGTACCAAAAGTCTGGTGCTGATATATACCCAATGCCATCAAAGTCAGGGCAGGAGCCAGGCAGCACATGGACATTATTAAGGGATGGGGCTGGAAACTGTTGCAGCTTATCTTAGGAGAGAAGCAGCCATCTTCAGAAACAGCAAAACTGGGCTAACGGTTCATTGCAGCACTTCCTCTTCTTCTGCTGCAAGGGTCTCCATCACACTGCATTATGGGTAAGGACCCAACCACCACCACCATTCACGGCAGATCACTTAACTTCTTCGCTGGGTCAGTTCAATCCCCCATCTCCACTGGCCTTTCACTGAACTAGTTTTAAGCGTTTAAATAGTTTGCCTGGCAAATGCAGAACGGGCCAAACCATTTTAAATCACTCCCAGACACCGTGCTGTAGCTTTAGGCCCCAATACAGGTGTAGTCAATTGGGGGACCACGGGCCAACCCCGGACAGCCAGGCTCTTTTGAACAGACCCCAAAAATCTATTTATCTTTCCCCTCCCCATTATTAGTTTCTCTGGAGTCTCGACTATACCTTTACCCAGAAATCTGGACTTTGAGAAAAATCTAATTGACTAGCCCTGCCCTCAATGCTCACACCAGGCAGGTATGCCTGGCTCAAAAGCCCAAACCAGTTGGAACCATGATCAACGAATGCTGTCACCCAAGACTAGTGCACACATCTTGTGTTTCACCTGTACCAGCCGTGGAGTGGAAAGGACCTGGGTTGGAGGATCACTCTGCAGCAGGTGCAGTGGGCAACGAGCTTTGGCCACTCTGCCACATGCAGCGATCCACCTGACCCGAGAGCACATATACAGCAACAGCAGCCCAAGTAGGTTTGTCTTGTAAGATAGTGCAGGCTATCAAGGCTTGCCATCTCTCTGAACTACCATGCCTCAGCCAGCCTGTTCCTCCCTTGATATCAGTGTGTACCCCGCGCACACCCCCCCATTACACATACAGTGTTTAGAGGTATGCTGTTCCCAAAAACACTCTTTGCTACAGAAATGCTCCTCTTTTTAAACCCAGCTCATTTACCACATTATATGACTCTACTAGAAATCTCTCCCAAACAGCTTAAGAAAACAGATTTAAAACACAAACCAGAAGCCTTGCTCAATCCCCCCCCACAAAGCCATATAGCTTCTTTATGCTTTCTCAGCAAGACAAGCCTGGTCAGGGGAGACCAGCAGTCCTGGCTTGGGAGCTACAAATGCGCATAGCTAGTAACAATTCCATAAGTTATAATGAAACAGTTTAGCTGCTCCCTCTCAATACACTCGTCCCTGCTCCTTGCCAACTGGCTTAAACAATAACTTAATTAGCTATGTATATCAACTCTCAACATCTGTAACCAGCAAAATTTACAACCCGAAATAAAGAGGAGTAACCTTCTCTACATTGAAAGACATTTAGGTTCTTGTATTACAGCTATGTGGACAGGCAAAATTCATTATCTGTAATAGCTGCCCTTATAACCAGATTAAACACAAAGGCATCAATTTCAAATTCCTTGACCGGAGGATGGGCTCCCTCCCTTCCATTGCAGTAGCCTTTCCTCCTAGACGAATTGGCAGCATTCAGACAAAACCCACCATTTCAAATTCAAAAGCTGGAGTTCATGTATATACAGATCTCCATTCCCTGCTCCACCCTCCAGCACTGAAAAACTCAACACCAGTTCCCTGGCTGCTGTTCATGGATCCCTGGCTGGTCACTTGATGGCAGGAGTGCTACTTATATGGCCCCCATTAATGTATCTAACCTCACAAATTTCTCTGAGGTAGGGAAATTACCACCATCCCTATTTTACAAATGGGGAGGGATGAGGGATAGAGAGACTTAGCAATCTTTCCCCAAGGTCACAGGAAGTTGGGTGGAATGGGGGAGCTGGGCTAGCACCCTAACCACCAGTCCATCCTTCCTCTCCCAAAGAAAGTGACCTGCGTGATCACCTGGTGCTATGATCACATCTATTTCACTATGACAACTAAAAATATGTCCATACTTTCCTAAAGTTACTTTTCCATCTGTGCATGTTATACAAACAAGGACAGGAAGAGAGGTAGCATGTGTGGTCATGAGCAGGAGGGAGGTAACCTACAAGACACCATGAAGATATGGTGCAAACAACTGAAGCCATCTGATGCAAACACTGGAGAGAAGGAAGGGTCCTGAGGATCAAATTATTGTTTTTGCAATAAAAGAACCTGGTCCATGAGCTATGTACTTGGTTCCTTCTATCTTCCAAAAATGGAAAACGTGGGATGGAAGGATGGGGATGGTTTCATGTTCACTTATTTCAAATGCATGTTCCCGAAACAGAGATTGCAATACAAACCTGCCTCTCCCTGGTTTTCTATAAATTCTGTCCAATGGTCTGCCCATACACAGGAGTTTCAAAGGGGTCTCAGAACTGAAACGGAGAGGTGCCTCTTACAAAAAGATCCAAAGAAGTTGCAGATTCTGCAGGCTGAGTGCACTGCCTGCACCTTGGGCTCCTTCCATCTCTCCGTCCCACACACAAGCTCCCTGCCCCTTGATTTCAGGGACATGCTGCAACCCTCCGCCCATGCCAGACTGTATGCCCCCACCCCCGCATTCCCTGCTCTCCAACATGCTAGGGTCCTCCATCTTCCCCCAATGCCATGGGCTCTCCCTTGCCAGGGTGCTTCACTATTCCACTATGCCAGGACCATGCGTGTGACCCATGACCCTCTCTCTCCCTTCTTCCATTTACTGAAGTCCTCCATCTGTCCCCCATGTGTCAATTCTGAGGTCCCCTAATTCTCAGGGCTCTGTATGTGGCCCTATTCCACACACCCCACTATTCTCTTTTATCCCCCCTTTCAGCAGGTCACTAAATTCAATAGGATTCTGACCACCAACACACAGAACATTCCCTGAGATGATGAACTGATCGGATGTGACATTTCACCATCCCTGTGTTACATCCAAACAGCACCGTGCCTTCGAATCGGCAGAGTTACGCTCAACAGCGCAATGTTACCCCAATGATGTTTAAAAATCTTATATTGAAGGTGAGAAAGGACAAAAATACTTGTTTTCTAAGCTGCTAATTAACATACCGTGGCCCTTTTTTGCGGGGGGGGTGGGGGGGGGAGAATAGTTCTGTTCCTGATTGTGTGTGCTTCATGGGAATGATGAATGAGCCCTTGTGTAACGAAGATTCAAACAATACTATTTCACCTCCCCAATCATTTCCTACAAGGCATGTTCACTACAAATCAGCAAGCCAAGCAGTGATAGCCTGTTATTTTCATCAGATTACGCTAAGTGAATACTGCACTCAGAGCCTGCTTCCACCCAGAATAAACCATGTGCTTGAGTGAACTAACTTGCTCAACAGTCCCCTAATTGCTTCCCTCCCCCACCCCAAACCGATCAATATATTTGTAACAAAAGGACGGAGACACACGAGTACAACTAGTTGCTGAGAGGGGGACCAAAAGGGAGAAGTATGCCATCCAATTCCATCATTTCCAGCAACAAGACAACGGACCGCAGGAGCTACAAACACCCTAGAACATACTAAAACTGGACAATGCGGAGAGCAAACCGAGATGAAGCAACATTAAAAGTTAAAATTAATTAGCTGGCACACTGACAGAGAATCCATTGTACTGCACAATGAAGCAATCGAAAGTGCAAAGGCTTTATATAAGTAATGCTGAAAACTCCTTAATGACTGCAGGTAAAGATAGACGCACTGTTAAGACATGCCATGACACCAACCAGGCTCCAAGAGAAGCACGAGTAACGCTTCTTTTAACACAGCCTCGTAAAGCTCATCTGTGTTGGGTCCCATAGGCTTTAAAGAAAAAAGCCTGGATGGGAAAATATGAATAGTGTTCACCCCAGCCCAGCGTTCCAGGACTCACCCTGAGAGCAGCACCTTTGTGAAAAAGGGCTTTGAAACTTGGTTGAAGGTTTCCTCCTGGCCTCCAGACACCCCAGTATTGCATTACTCACTATATTTCTGATCAAGTCACTACAGTATCACTGATTTGTCAAGGTGGGCAACAATACAGGTCTGGGATAAGACCTCACACACAAAATCCATAGGAACAAAGTTAGTTTCAGGCGGCAGCCCACATCCTTTTATTAAATGGTGCCACTTCAGTCCCCAATACCCACTCTCTCTGCCACGAAACAAAAACCATGCATCTTCGGTACTCCTATGGCCCCTTTTACCACAGCAATGAGCACCTCACTATGATGTATTTATCCTCACCATCCCTGTGATGCAAGCAAGTACAATCATCCCCATATAGTGAGAGTAAAATGAGGCACAGGGCCTTTAAGTGGCTTGCCCATGGTCACAGACGTAACTGAATCTGGGTCTCCCAGACTAGCACCCTAACCTCTGTTCCATCCATCCTCGCCTAAAGGTTATTTTCCTACATGTATGACTTGGCAAGAATCTCAGGCCTCAGAATTACTCTAAGGCTGTAGAGGAAGCGATTTACACAGCCAAGATGATGAAGTCAAGACAGCAATGAGATGCAGACAGTCACCATTGACGTACCAGTCATAAGGCAATTACGAACTTGTCCCCAGCTTCTACAGTGAAATGAGCTCTGGTTGTCAAAGAGGGTTGGAGGAGGAGTAGCCAAGCCACTAAAAGAGTGGGAAACAACTTTTTCACTACAAACTGCCCCCAACTGCAGAAATTTCCACTTTCTCTAATCAGGACTTCGATGTACACGGTAGGCACCTTTGAAAGACCTGAGAGAAGGTAGACAGTCATGTCAAAAAAGAAAATCTTTTGAGCAGTGATCTGTATCAATGGAGCAGGAAGCCCAGAGGTGGCATCTTTTCAAGTGTTAAGGATGATCACCAGCAGTATAAGAATGGCCATACTGGGTCACACCAAAGATCCATCTACCCCAGTATCCTGTCTTCTGACAGTGGCCAATGCCAGGTGCCCCAGAGGGAATGAACAGAACAGGTAATCAAGTGATCCATCCCCTGTCACTCATTCCCAGCTTCTAGCAAACAGGTTAGGGACACCATCCCTGCCCATCCTGGCTAATAGCCATTGATGGACTGATCCTGCATGAATTTATTTAGTTCTTTTTTGAATCCTGTTATAGTCTTGGCCTTCACAACATCCTCTGGCAAGGAGTTCCACAGGCTGACTGTGCATTGTGTGAAGAAATACTTCCCTTTGTTTGTGTTAAACCTGCTGCCTATTAAGTTCACTTGGTGACCCCCTAGTTCTTGTGTTATGAGGAGGAGTAAATGACACTTCCTTACTTTCTCCACACCAGTCAGAATTTTATAGACCTCTATCATATCCTCCCCCCCATTAGTCATCTCTTTTCCAAGCTGAAAAGTCCCAGTCTTATTAACCTTTCCTCATATGGAAGCCATTCCATACTCCTAATATTTTTTTGTTGCCCTTTTCTGAACCTTTTCCAATGTATCTTTTTTGAGAAGGGGCGACCACATCTGCATGCAGTATTCAAGTTGTGGGCGTACTATGGATTTATATAGAGGCAATATGATATTTTCTGCCTTATTATCTATCCCTTTCTTAATGATGCCCAACTTCGTTCGCTTTTTTGACTGCCACTGCACACTGAATGGATGTTTTCAGAGAACTATCCACAATGACTCCAAGATCTCTTTCTCGAGTGGTAACAGCTAAATTAGACCCCATCATTTTATGTTTGTCTAAAAGCAATGAAGTAGCTGAGTTAAATATTGCACAGGGTTTCTTGCACCTTCTTGCAGCATCTGGTACTGGCCATCGGACTAGATGGGACCTTGATTCTGATCCGATCTGGCAGTTCCTACTTTCACAAAGCAATAGCCAAGGCCACTTCCTACCTTATGCAGCAACAGATAGCCCTCTTGCTCTCCGAAAATGGTTGTGACATCCCTAATGCTATGTTGCCTCACACAGAGAAACATCTAAGAAAGAGCCGTTCCACGCTGAATGGGTAACATGGGAACTGCTGAGTGGAACAGCTCATCTAGTAACCCAGTATTGAGATGTAGCCAGATGTGTCAGAGGAGAAATGGAGAATCCTGCAATGTACACTTGAAAGAGCAGCAAGACCTTGAAGTGGGCCCAGAACCTAGATGGAAGCTACAGTCCCAACTCAGAGCCCCCGCAGGAAGCAAGGGAAAACACCACAGCACGCTGCACATCAGGGAGGGAGGCTGGGAAAAAAGGAGAAACTCCTTCTGTTCTACCAACTGCAACTGGCTGGCACTTGAGAGACATTGGCTGGCTCCTGAAACAGCCACATCTGGTCACTCAGCTGGAGAGAAGGTCGCCAGGGAGCAGGTGCAAATGGCAGAGAAACTTACAGAACAAAGCCACACTTCAGGACTGCTTTATCATGTGTGTTAAAACTCATGCTGAGGTTACTCCGCCAATTCAAAGTGGCAACTCTGTCACAGTTCAGGCTCTCAGATAAAAGAGAATGGCTTCACCTTGCGATCCTGCAGGCAGATGGGCATAGGCTCCAGGAGACAGAATCCTTCTATGTGATTTACACACAGACCCCATCTGCGCCTCTCTTGGTTGGAGGAGGAGGGGGGGGGGGGGGAGAGAAGGAAAGGAGAAGGGAAGAGCCTACAATGAAACGCCTTACTTTTCAGACATGAATCCATGCAAGTGGGGACACAGGAATCTGGTCACTTCCACACAGCCTCCCCAGACCCAGTCTTCCCCCTCCCCTCCATGATGAGACCAGAAGACATGAGCACTGGGAAAAGAGTTACATCAGTAATGCTCAGGGCAGCCATCATCTCCATTGCAGCTGCCAGGAATGAAGGCCATGCTGCTGCTTTGCCGAGTCCCATGACTGGGCACTGGGTCTCCCTGGCATGCAGTGACGGAACAGTGGGGTAAATCACCAGTCACATACACCAGGCAGCTCGCACTGTCACTCGAACACTGGCTGCTCCACCTAGTCACCCCAACTGCCCCCACTAGCAGCTGCAGCTCCATCATAGGCAGGGGCTTCCCACAGAAGGTGGTGGGGGCCCTACGCGTTACATAGTCCATCAGCACCATCGTTTTTCTACTGAGGGCCAAGAGGAAAAGTCTGAGGAATCAAACACTAAGGCCTCTGAGCTGATACCTTCTGCTGCCAACTAGAAGAACCCACAGCTATCTAGGTGCATGTGAGAAGTTGTGTTTGATGGGGGTGGAGGTGTGTAAAAGGCAGGACACTGCTCACCACCATTTTGTTAGCCCAAAGGAGAAAGACTAGTCCAACTCAGCAAGAAGCTTGTCTGTTGGCTCTAAGTGGCCGACCACTTCTCAGCCTCGCCTCCCCGTTAGCCATTCCTTTGGCCTGAATGCCCTACCGATGCCAACCTGCTTCCTGTCACGTGAGGCGGTGGATTACCCACAGCAACAGAAAAATCCCTTCCGGCACAGCGAGGCTGCTGCAATGCCAGTGTAGATGTGGCCTTGGTCAGCCCAGAGCAAGGGGTTTTCAAACATGCAGCTGTACTCAGCCTTCAGAAGAAAAAAAGAGGCTTTGCTTGGTGCATAGCTGGGCTCCAGCCACCATTTCCACTTACAGTGTGCCCCATCTCACTTTGGGAGAGGTGGCCCCTAAACTGCAAATAAAAACCTGCTGACCCCAAATAGACAGGCTACAGCATTTTCTGCAAGGAAGCCCCCCTTGCTGCTGCTAATTTTGTTCACTGGAAAAAGGTCCTTCTTTCCCCTTATCCCTTTAACCTAATTGCTCTGTCCAAGCAACTAACTGGCTAAACTGAGCTACATTCCTTACAGTAAATAAGACACACTTTCATGCACTCACCTGGCAAAGCAGACAGGAGGGTTCATTTGACTAGCTGCCATTCTGAGCTAGCACTATCTATTGCATCCAGTACTTTCATTGTGTAACACCCTTAGCACCTTGCAAAACAAGAAATTAAGCTCGTTTTGCAGAATGGGAAGTAGAGGCAACAGGATGAAGTGGTTTGCCAAAGCCCATGCACAGAGTCAGTGCCACAGTCTGAGTTAGAACCCAGAAGCCCCTGACCCAATCCATCTTGCCCCGCTGCCTGGAAATCCTCCATTCCACATTACTCACCCCCTGGGCCAAACAGCAGAACCATAAGTGTTCCTCACTGCCCTGTCCATAGCACATTTCTAGAGTGTGCCAGAGCTAAGCTACGGACTGTAGCCAAACAGAACTTAAATTTCAAGTTTATTTGCGGTAGCTTTGCCTTTCAAATGTAATAATTTGGATTAGCAACCAGGACTTGCAAAAACATCTTTCAGATAAGAAAGCCAACCCTGAAAGCTACACACTGTTTTAAGAGCAAGTTAAACACCCCCCTCTTCCTCTGGGGTAGGATGTGCCGGTGGACATGTCCCCTTGCAAGGCAGGTTTCACTTACAAGTGTTCAGGTAAGACAGCACTAGCTAGAACACATCCTCTGCTTTGAAAGCTTATTTGTATTTAGAAAAATCATCAGAGGTACAAGCTCAGCCTTGTGAAGCTCCATAAAGTAAACTCTGAAGCAAAAACGGCTCGGGGGAAAAAATTGTTACAGGCAGTAAAAGATGGGAAGCAAAAGCAGATTTTCACTACAAAAAGCTCCTGCATCCTGGGGGGATAAACGTTCAAGATCAAATATTTAAGGGTTTACACACACACTTTTTTTTTAAAAAAAAACGTTAGCATAAGGCACAGCCAGAGGTCTTCCTTTGGACTTTATCTTGACACGACAGGCTGCAGAGTCACTGCCTTTATAAGAGACATCAGGAGCGGCTAAAAACCTCATCCCTTGGCAACCAGGCTGTCTCCCTTGTGGACCTCCTCCTGCCCTCTGAGTGAAAACAAACCCAGATGACAGCTCTAGTAGCAGCACCAGGCAGAAGCGTATGTCAGCAGGATGGCACGAATGAACTGCGTGGGTTGAAGCAACACTGCACACAGCCAGCACCCAACAGCAGAAGTGGCAGAGCCCGTTAAAAAAAAAAAAATCTGCATTTTCTGTAGATTTCTTTGTGCTCCCACCGCCTCCCTTCCCTTCCCCCACCTTAATCCCCAGGGCAACAAT
This sequence comes from Lepidochelys olivacea, assembly GCF_965140295.1. Classification (NCBI taxonomy): domain Eukaryota; kingdom Metazoa; phylum Chordata; order Testudines; family Cheloniidae; genus Lepidochelys; species Lepidochelys olivacea. Next base: position 95,801,163 of record NC_140418.1, on the reverse strand, counting down.
CAGTTATGCAAATAAGCCCTGCCCCCATTCCTTCCACACGCCAGTCTAACTGCTCCGCATCTGCGCCACGTCCTTTGCGCACAAGCCACAGTGTTTCTATTGTTCGGCCCATGCAAACTCTATGCCACAAATGTTCCCTTTCGAATCGCGATCATCTCCATCTCTCGCTTTCCATCAGAGCACCTCTGCAGATTTAACCTAGTCTTTATTTTAAACAGGATTTATAAGGAAAAAAATCATCAATGTTCTAACGAGGTACATGCCCCCCATCAAGCCATGCACAAATTTAACCCATTATAAGCACCACACAGAAACTAGGAGGAAAGCTTCATTAAAAAAAAATCCTTGACCTTAGCAAAGAAATAAAATACCACAGTTTGCTCATTAGGATTTCATGATGGACGTTCCACTCCTAATGGAAGTCCAGTGCCCAGCACCATACTTCTGACTTGGCAGAACCAATAGATTTCATATTGGGAAAGCGACCAGAAACAACATTTATTTACAACGCCTCCACATGGATGAGAGACACACCCCAGCTATCAGATGGTTGCTAAACCAGGTTTTTTAACCATGCCCTTCAGACTCCAATGGAGAAAGTTGGCAAACTGATCTTAAAATAAAAGGGGTTCAAAATATAGACAATGGATCTTAAACTTTTAATATTTTTGTAGTTCATAAAAAAGGATGCGGATTTAATGTTCTGGTTTCAAAATTAAGTCAAACATCCAGGTTAGGGTTCGGTTTTGTTATTTTAAACCTGAGCTTGTTGGAAATAAAAATATTAAAAGTTTCTAAGGAAAAAGAATAATCAACATTGGGCACCCAAAAGTCACACACACACACCCCCACCCCGAGAGAGACTTGTGCTTTTAAAACCACACTAGCACTATTCAAACTGAAATGCAAAGGCAAGTATCAGCCTGGTGAAGGTAAACTCTGAACAGCCGCCTGACAAGCTATTGCTCACTTGAGTATTTCTCCTTAGACAAACAGCGTACAGATGTAGATTCCCTAACCTGTGTCCAGTCTGAAACATCAATATGCCAAAGAGAAATCTACAGATATAAAAACTGAAGACTTATGGTGTCAATAACCTCAATTTGTACTACAGCTTCCATCACCGCTTCTACCAGCCAAAGCAGTGCCTGCTCTGTAAAGAGAAACGAATCTCAAGCAGATAAAGCCGAGACAGAAATCAACTTTTAAAAACCATCTGTCTTTTCATGGCAATTTCCATGAATTAAGAGGAGTGACGAAGGCAGGCAGTCCTGTGGGTCAGAAGAGCGTTGGATGGCTCCATGCAAAGCATTATTCTCCCTGTCAAGCCCAGCACCATTTCACTAGCCTCTCTGTCCCCCACCACTTTGCTCTGCACACGGGGAGTCCCATTATTCCAACACAAGCAGTGTCCACCAACACACGTTTAACCTTTACATCTTCGGCAGAAGACTGGATTTTCCCCTCTTCCTTTAACACAAAGCACACAGGCCCAACAACAAAAGAAACTCACCACTGCAGTACCATAGCGCTCCTGCAGATGGACCTGTGTCACCCTCTACTTCCACAGCGTTACCCAACCAGCTTCAGTGCCCTCAGCATGTCTGCTGCCCAGAAGCCGCTAAGTGAAACTTTCCGTGCCTAAGCCCACACCTAACACTTAGATCGACCTAGCCACATTGGCTCAGGGCTGTGAAAAACGTTGCACTGTGTGTGACGTAGAGAAGTTGCCCTGAGCTCCAGTGTAGACACAAATGGCAGCATTCCGCCTGCGGCCTGGCAATCTAGCTACAGCCTCTCCGAGAGGTGGATTAGCTACATTGATGGAAAACCCCATTCTGTCGACAAAGGCAGCGTCAACACTACTGCGCTGTAGCTGTGCTGTTGTAATGTAGACATTCTCAGTCTCTAAATTTCACTTTTGTTTTCACTGGGTGGGAGGGGGCACACCACACAAGGGGCTGAGAGCCCCGCTGCGACGCTGGGCATCTCTGAGGAGTGCAAAAGCACTGTAGGCAGCGAAGCGAAGGCTTAGGTTAATAAACTCCTCAGGTCCACTGCATGCACACAACACAGGGCTGGAGCAGCTTGGGAGAGGAAGGCTGCAGGGCAGGCGAAATGGGGATAAAGAGGACAGGAAGGAAATGATGCTCTAGTCATATAAAAACGGGGAAGGAAGTCTTAGGTTTTCCAACAGACTAATCCACATGAGTTTGAAGGAGAAAAGCACAAGGTTTTCAGTACGCACCCATCCTCACCTTGCAGTCCCCCGCCCCAATCTCCCACCCCACTCCCTTTGCCAAAGCCAACAATGCCCTGTCACTGAGAACAGGCCCCACTCTCACCAGCTCCTTGGCAGGTAGATTCACTGTTGATGCAAGTGGCAAAGATCAGACGTTCAAAGCCGCGGACCTTTGTTTATTTTGAGAAGAGAAATGTTCCTGTCAAGAAAGGGCCGGGCCAGAAGGGGATGCTTTCTACACCGGGGAGAGGGGAAGTCCGCCAAAGCCACATTCTGCTAGAATCTTGAAAAGTGCTTTAATGATGCAACTCCACATGGTGAGGAGAGAGCACGGGATTCATTCCCAACACCCCTGTTCTGCTCCGTGCTCGCGCCCCAGACCATGCACCGTTGTGATCTCAAAAGGCACAAACTCCTGCTCATCCTCAAGCACGGTGTGTAATTTAACTTTCTGGTCAGAAAATAAAAGACGTGCTAATTCAGTAAAGCCAAGGAAACCTCTAAACTACACAGTGTGCTGAACTGGTAAGGCAGCGGCTACTCCTTGCTCCTCCCATCCTGCTGTATCAGGGCTTAAGCTTGCTACAAACCTCACTCTCAGCAAGTCACCAGGGTAAAACATCACCCCTCCCCCACAGTTAGCAGTAAACCAACAGCATTTTCAGTTTAAAGAAACAGCAGCACTCCCATCTCTGGCTCCATTTGGGGTTTTGTTTTGTTTTTTAAAAAAGGCTTTCAGTATTCTTCCCTTAACTCCCCTTCCACCCTCAATTCTGAATCTCGCAGCCTTTCACCACGAGGTGATCACAGATGATCACAGAGCGGGGAAAGTGCTCGCTAAGTTAACAATCTTCACAATTGTTCTGCGACCTGAATCAGTTATCGGGCACAATTATTGCTTCAACAACCCTGTTACAAGCCCTGCAGACCCACTCATTTCTGCTCATATAAATTGTGGCAGATTACAACATATAGGTCTGTTTACTCAGAACCTGGTGAGCAGGTTTCAATGCCAACTCCTGACAAAAGAAGCCAGCAAGTGACAAATGTGATCTGAATTTTACCTAGTTATGGCTGTGCTGTGACAGATTAGCTGACTCATGGGAAGGGGTTTGCATAGGTTGTCTGAAAAGCTGCATCCACTCACTCCCCGGATGGACAAAAGCTATTTGGTAGGCATGGATAGAAGAGGGAAAGCTGGAACACCTAGCAGAAGGTTCAGAAGCAATCTGGTTTCTTTCTACATGTCCTATAAAGGTTATGAAATGCACAATTTACATACCGTTGTCCTCTGGGTTTGGTGGATTATTTTAAAAATGGCAAATCAGAAGGGGTACTTTCCACTTTCCCCAAAGGTATGAAGAGATTGTACAAACTGACAAGTATTTTCAACTAAAATGACACCCTACCATTGTTATAATGTATTACTTCTTGTTGGAGCACCTGAAGGGTCCCCTCCAACTGAGGAGCCAGATCGCACTGTGCTGGGTGCTGTAAACACTCAGAGAGTCTATGCCCCAAACAGCTTACAAACTACATGGAGAAGTCAGAGTAAAATCAAAGACACAAAGGGGAAGGTCACACAACAGGTCAACAGCGGCACAACTGGGAACACAGCCTATGTCTGCCAAGTATCAAGTCGGTGCTCTGCTCACTAGACCACACCGCCCCGTAATAAAAGAACAGGTCGCAGAGCGTTTACAATCTGCATAGGCAAGCATTTCTCCCCTTGCATTCACTCGCCAGCGGTTTGGAACTGAAAAGGAAAAAAGGTCAGCAACGAGCTCTCTTGACAAAGTACTCTTTTTTCCCCCCCGGAAGGGGGAGTTCAAGTCACTTTTGATTCTACCGTAATTGGTAAACAAAATCACAAGCACCAGCAACGTGTCAAAAGTTTATGCTTTTAAAGGACAAGCTCCACTCTGAGGCTCCTACTAAATAGCAGGAATGCTTATCACAAAATGAACTGTATCTGTGGTTCTTGGGAGATGAAACCTCAGAAAGCCATCCAACTGAATAGTGCATCCAAAGCCATTTGTCAGGCGTTAACACTCAGACACCCAACATTTGATGTTTAGTTGCGCAAGAATGTATAGAACCAAGGCAGTTCTATGTCCATTCTCTCGCAGCTGGACTACAGTCAATCGGATAAACCAGTTTCAGCATTAGGTTTCTCTCCTCTCCCATTCTTTAATCCTCTACCTTTACATGACTCCTTAAAGAAAGGAAATTACCCAACAGTGGTACGGACACCGCCTCTAAAACCCTGTGCACAAGCAAGGATTCTGCACAATCAGTTGCCATTTAATTTATTCAGCATCTGGGCAAAGGTTACTTTTTATTCGGTTTTACAGGCTGTTGCAGCTGCAGCACACAAACGCATATGCGGTATTCTAAAAACCCCGAGTATTCGGTTCGCTTCCTAGGACTGGCCTGCAGCTGTTTTCAATGGAGCAAGAGGTGGTTTGAAAAGGGAAAATATGTAACAAAAGGTAGGAGAAAATCCAAGTTTCCAAGGTAAGGAAGGAAATGATCAGGAGAACAGGAAAGCCTCGCTCATACCGATACAAGTTGTACTGACCTAACAAATCTTCAATTGCCAATCAGAGAAGCAGACACACGTTTTCTCCTGAGGGCTGTTTTGCTTTGGTCTCATTTCTGTGGTTGGGTTTAGTATGTGGGTGCTGGTGGCCTGGGACATACAGGAGGTCAGACCAGCTGATCTGGTAGTCTCTTCCGGCCTTTCAACTCTAGAATGAAATTCTGCTGCCTCTGAACAAGAACCTTGCCCCACAAACACACCCTTTGCTGCACCCCTTGTAGTACCTGGCTGGCCCATACTGTTGGTTCAGAGAGCTCTCTGAGCGCCCCAATAAAAGAGGTCATCGTCACCCTGGCTTCATACGTGAACTGCATATGCACCTTCTGCTTCATTTTCTTTGTTCCTCTGAAAGGACCACAAAGGAAATGAACGAAGGCTTACAAGCTTTGGATTTATCCAGAGCTACAAATCTGTCAGCGTCTGGGCCCTAAAGAACACCCACCTCCGAACTTCCACTGAGACGGGGGTCAATCACAGACAAAACACCCAGAGCCCATGGAGGGATTTCTACAGCAAGCCTCTCAGAACAGCTCAGCCTGGGTGCTTGACATTACACATGGCTGTGTTTTCCTGAAGCAAACAATGGAATCCTGCATCACAAACAAAAAGTAGCCTTTTATACTGCCTGGGGAAGTGATTCCCACTCCCTAACCACCTACTACTCCTTGACTGGCTTCACTTTCCAAATGCCACCAAGGCCCCTCCAATGGTGACTAAAGCTAACAGTATGGGGGGCAGAAAGGGGGTTGTTGAAAAAATGACTCACTTCTGTATTACTGAAATCTCAGCACTAAACATCGATTGGCTAAAGGGTGATCAAAATGGCCATTAAGCAGGGGAAAGCAGGGAGGAGAAAGAATGATACAAAGTAACCCTCCTCCTGCTACCCCCAAAAAGCTAACACACAACACACGTGATCTCAGCAAGCAAGAACATTGTGTGTGTGTGTGTGTGTGTGTGTGTGTGTGTGTGTGTGTGTGTTGGGGGGCGGGGGGAGAGAGAGAAGAGAGAAAACACAGACATACAGACCTTTGAGCTTCTTAAGCCTTAGGTTGGGAAGTGTGATTTGCAACACCCACAAATTTTCCTCCTCCCCAACCCCCAAACAACCACCACATCCAACAAATCTATGATTGGATCATTTTATTTGCTACAAGAGCATTGTTAGATTTGGATCTATCAGCGGCCTCAGTTCGTGGTGTGCTCAACTTCAGAGCTGGGGGGTGGCACATGAATTCCATCTGCACGTGTTTCCTGGCTATAATACAAAGTGATTTACTTTGCTACTGATGGTCTTCGAAAGACCATTTTTTAAAACATTTTGTTTAATGTAACTTTTTTCCACCCAACTCTTTCTCGGGTTTAAATCCACAAGGGATTTAATCTGAAAAGTTTGCATCTTCCCACTATTTGTTGACATAAAATAAATGTGGCGGTCTTACTTTACAGAGGCAGTCAGAATCAGAGGGGGGGAAAAACGTCTGTTTCTATTTGAAACTGTCAAAATTAGCATTCAGTAATTAAAAATCACACCCTTTCTCTTAATAACCTAACCAGCATGATACAATCAGGTTGTGCCAACTCTTTAATCTAATTGACTAATTACAGATTTTAATTTAGTCAGTTACTGAACAACTGTTGACAATTTGTTTTCATTAGGGACAGAACAGGATAAATATTTAGGAACCCCAATCACAAAGAATATAGCCTAAGTTCTGCGCCATGACTTCAGAGTGCCCTAAACTTGTTTTTCCATCAATATCAACTAAACGAAGGTGCAACTATCCAACACTTCAATAATCCTTGCTATATGCACGTTATCATTCCAAGGCAAAAAGAGATGGTTTTGTCTGCAAGAACCGTCAATGCTATTAAAACAGCGCAACTTTAAACTGAGAGCTTAAATGAAGGGGTGTATTTTAATGATACAGTTTTGCTTTTACATATCTTAAATAAACTTGTCTGGACAGCTGATATTTATCAGCTTTGGCTCATTAAAAGGTGAACTTCTATGGGGAGGGCGGGGAGAGAGAGACCTAAAAAGTTACGTAAGCGTCTGCTTTGGAGACTATTGTTGAAACTCTTAAAGGCACATGGATTTATTCTTCTTGAAAAGACCACCATCCTTTCCCCTCAAATGCCTCCATCCAAAAAGAGATGGGTAGACATGTGCAGAAGATTGTAAAATCAGCATGTTGCTAGGTTGGGAGAAAATTCTACGTTCCTTTTAGGGGTTTTACAGATAATCCTGCAAAAGTGCCAAATGTTAAGAAAATTCCTCTGTTCCGTTACCTATTGGGAAACTCTGGCCCTACTGAATGGATATGAACATGCCTTGGAGACAGAACAGGCATATTTCTTACCAGGGAAGCAGTCTGTTTAGTTTGTGCCCGTGCAAGCATCTCCTTACCAAAGCCACAAGGGAGTGAAGTTTGCTGGCAATCCCCTCTGTCCATGTCCTCTTTTCAATGGAAACGTGACAAAATCGGATTCTTCAAAATTAATGCATGGAACAGGTTCTGCTCTTTTGCAGCAGCAGAACTGGAGTTCCAGCATCACTGCTACTGTAAAAGATGCTGTGACCAGAGAGTGCAGTACAGATGTAACTGACTTCCTAGTTGGTCACTGATCGGCTACAAGAGGCTCCTAAATGACGGCATTAGACTCCTGTCAACCCCAGCCTTTGGGGACAAATTTTTAAATGGTAGAGTATGCAACAAAGTGGCTAGCATGTGTGCGCACCGATGTCCTCTAACAGACGGAATCTGATTGGCCTCATAGGCGCCATATTGCTCATCACTTTAACGGACGCGAAAGGAGAGGTGCTTAAGACCAGCTCTCTGAAGTCCTGAGAAGACACGGTTGCACAGCGTAGCAACCACTATGAAGTCTTACGATATGGGTCTACTACACATAAGCCAAGAACAACAGCTCTTCATTGGTGCTGAAGAGGTACCAAGAACCATGCACGTGAATGGTCTAGAATAGACACTGAATACCCAGAACAACTGCAACACGATTTATCAACTGAGTCCATGGCTAGCCTACCTAATACACATCCAAACACTTTACATCTCTTAGGGCAGTGGTTCTCAATCAGGGGTATGGGTGCCCCTGGGGTACGCAAAGGTCTTCCTGGGGTATATCAACTCATCTAGATATTTGCCTAGTTTTACAACAGGCTACATAAAAAGTAGTCAGTACAAACTAAAATTTCATACAGATGAAGACTTGTTTTATACTACTCTATATGTTGAGCTGGAAGTATAATATTTATATCCCAATAGTTCTATTTTATAATTATATGGTAAAAAAGAGAAAGTCAGCAATTTTTCAATAATAGAGCGCTGAGTCACTTTTATATTTTTATGTCTGATTTTGTAGGCAAGTAGTTTTTAAATGAGGTGAAACTTGGGGTACGCAAGACAAATCAGACTCCTGAATGGAGTACAGTAGCCTGGAAAGGTTGAGAACCACTCTCTTAAGGGGTCACAACATCCTGCCTTCCACACTAAGATGCACAGATTTGAAATGGTAAACAATCCTGTACCAAGAACAGAGGACATTAACAAAACAGATCTTAACAGCTACAATGTACAATGTTAGAGCTACAGTTTAGACCAATGGATAGGGGGAAAAAAAGGAAAAAAAAAATCTTTAAAACATCAAGATCATCCCCTACAGACACTAGTTTAAAGGGCACCAAACAAAGGCATTGTGCAATCACATTTAAACTAGCACAGACTGCCAGGTTAGTGGAAGTTGTGGAAACAAGGCCACAAAAAAGCTGAGGTTTTTTTTGTTGGTAGTGAAGGAGTAATAGGAGTGGAGAATACCTCTACAGATACCTTAGGGCACATCACCTCTCTGAGAAGGCAACACCTTCCACAGTACAGCACTTGCAGAGAACAGTCTTGGCCTGAGGAGTTGGCAGCTTAGTTTTGAGAGTTCAAAAACCACTGTCTGGATCCTATACTTGGTGTGTGGCCATTGAGGGAGCAGGACTGAAATACATATTATCTTATTCTGCCCAGATGAGGCTCTATTGAAGGAGCCTCAGCTTGTCCCCTATTGATTAAATTTGTGTGTTAACACCAATAATTTAAGCCTTTTAGAAAAAAATATTAACACCACACCTGCTGTCTCTGCATCGTGTAAGGCAGTGGTTCTCAAACTGTGGGTCAGGTATGAAAGACACCCCTCCCCATATCCCCAGTCTCTACTTGAGCCTAACCGATCAGAGAAAAGACTTCCAGAGAGCAGTGACTGGGGTTCGGAGACACACCTAGACCCCTCCTGACAAGGGTGACAAGATTAAGATGTCTCCATTAGCATACAAAATGAAGAACAGAGTCAACTCCCCTAGCCCCATCTGCATGAAAGATGGGACAGGGAGACATCTCCATTTGCATACAGAATGGAGAATGGAGAACAGAGAACCGCACTGAACTCTGGGACCAGAAAAGCAGGGATGCACTGCATCATGGGGGATCTCTGCTCCAGATGTTAATAAACCTATGCCTGCACACACACAGCTCAGCAGTTACCAGGCCAATTCTAGTAATGAATCCTTGAATGATTTCCAAAATACTGAAGCAGCCTAGTTGCATTGTGAGCTCCCTGGAAGAAAACACCACCCATAGCGAAGAGTGATCAGCTACTATTGTCTAGCCTAAAGAAAACCCTTGAGTCATCAGTTTACCTATAAACAAATCTAGCGTTCTCCCTTGAACCATTTTATTTTCTCGACAAAAATCCCTACTCACCCTCCAGTCAGTGTTCTGATGCATGGACCCAAACTCTGCATCTGTTCCACTGGGCTCCATCTAACTGATTGTGCTGGGGGCTCTGCCTGACTCCAGCACTCAGGACCCTGAGCTACCACCATCACCTGGGAACCCTGAACAGTTCAAGCTCCATAGAGTGGATGAGCTCTCTCTCTCTCTCTCTCTATTTTCTTTTCTATCTCAGGTATTAATGTAACTTATGTTGGTTTAGGCTCTCCTTGGGGAGTTATCACTACTATTCAATAAAGAAGGGGGTGTCACACCTTAAGAGTGCTGATTGACCTCGTCTGTTCAGACCTGCTCTGTTAGTGCGTGTGTGTGCTCATCTGGTTCTAGGGCTGGAGGAACCCAACCCTGGGGAACCTAGGTCCTGCAGGGTAGCTCCACTGGGAGGGGACTTGCAGAAGGAAGGAGTAGAGCTCCATATGAACACACAAATGACATAAGTAGTACAGTAAGTCCTCATTTAAAGTCATCCCGGTTAATGTTGTTACATTGCTGATCAGTTCGGGAACATGCTCATTTAAAGTTGTGCAATGTTTCCTTATAACATCCTTCGGCAGCCGCCTGCTTTGTCCACTGCTTGCAGGAGGAGCAGCCCGTTGCAGCTGGCTGGCGGGGGCTTGAACCCAAGTGGACCAGTAGCCCCATTATCAGCTCCCTGCTCCCCTAAGTTCCCTGTACAGCAGCCGCCCAGCAGGCTAGCAATGGCAGTTCAGCTGTCCCTCCCCCACTGCCATGTGCTGCTCCTGCCCTCTGCCTTGGAACAGCTCTCCAGAGCCTCCTGCTTGCTTGGTGGGGGGGGGAGACGGAGGTAATGTCAGGGTTTCCCCCTGCTCCTGCACCCCGCTTACCCCATCTCCATAGAGCAGAAGGGACAACACAGGGTTCAGGACCAAGCGAGCTTCCTGGCAGGAGCTGTGGTCTCAGCTTGCTGATTAATTTAACAAGGTAGGGTACTTAAGAGTGGTGTCAGCATGCTTAAAGGGGAAACGCGCACCTCTCTCACACGCACAGGGTGCGTCTGTCTGCCATGCTGTCTCCCCTCCCTCCATTCATTCTGCCTTGAGAATGGCAACAAGGAGTGGGCTTAGCCAATTGTGGGCTTAGCCAATTACTAGTTAATCATTTCGCAGTAAGGCATTCCCTGGGAAATATCCCACCCTCTGACTCCACCACCTCAACCAAGCTTCACAATCATCATCACTGTGTACAGTATTTACTTGTTTGTTTAAAACTTATACTGTGTGTGCGTGCATATATATCACACACACTATACAGTCTTTTGTCTGGCAAAAAAAAATTCCCTGGAACCTAATCCCTCCATTTACATTCATTCTTATGGGGAAATTGGATTCGCTTAAAGTTGCATTTTTCAGAAACATAACCACAACATTAGGTGAGGAGTTACTGTACATTAATAGAATTACAGAACCCCAACCCTCAAACACCCCGAAGAGTAACCCTAATAAATGAGCATACCCAAAAGTAACGGGCACATCTGGTAACAGGGGTTGCCAGGACTAGCTTAGACATGCTAGGGCCCAAGCCCAAGGGCTTCAGCCCTGGGCATCAGGGCTTAGGTTATAGGCCCCCTGCCTGGGGCTGAAGCCCTTGGGCTTTGGTTTTGGGCCCTCACCTGGGACTGCGGGGCATGGGCTTTGCCCCCTCTCCACCCCCAAAGGCAGTGGGGCTTGGGCAGGCTCAGGCTTGGGACCCCCTCTTGGGGTCCTGTAGTAATTTTTGTTGTCAGAAGGGGTCCCAGTGCAATGAAGTTTGAGAACCCCTGGCATAAGGGATTTCCAAAAGGTACCATTTAACACAACAGGTGATTTTTAGACGTTCAAAAGAAAGAAAAAAACCATGGACTATTAGACATGTGAAGCAAATGAGATATTTTTGCAGAACCGGCCATACCATCTTTTCCAGGACTAATCACAGCTTTCCTTACACTGCCCATTAATCCTTTAGAAATGCATCTTTAAACAAGACAGGAGAAGTTGGACAGGAAGAGTTGGGTTGATTCACATTTTTAAAAATCATTTAAACCATTAAAAAAAAAACCCAGTGCTTTATTTTACATACAGACACAATCTAATGATCTAGTATTCTTACCCCAGCAGCCGCCATAAGGGGGACAGACACCTTTTGAAACCTATATATGAATGCAAAGGTGGGGTGGGAGGGGTGGAATTGGTTTTTGTGTTTTTTTCAAATCTCGTGACCAAAGAGCGATTTTTCTCGATACTTCTCGCCCTCTCAAGTTCAGCTTGAAGGAGGTTGTGCAGACAGAATAATGCCACAAAAAGTATGTAGCGACAGTCAACTAGATTTAAGTTCATTTTCTGTAGCTTGAGGCCAAAATCGACTAAAGTGGTTCTGGTGATCAAGTTTTCTGCAATTCCCCATTCTATGTATTAGCTATTTGACGGAAATTCACTGCGGTATTTAAACTGGCAGTCATCACAGCTAACTCAAATTGTATTGGCTTTCACAATGTTGAAATGCTGAACTGCAACCATCAATCGGCCAATTCTGAGATAACGTGGTGGTTGAAATTCTCTGTCATGCTGTACAATCCCTTTGTAGCTCACCGGCTCAGAAGATGCACAATGAAACCTGCAACAAGAGTGTCTGGCAACACAGCGCACACTGTAATATGAGTGTGCTTACAGAGGGGCTTTGCCTAGAAGCAAGATAAAGGCAGCCGTGCCAACAACAGTAACCTCCAGAGAGAATATAACATTTTCTATTGGAAATGCACACAAAAATACTGAAACTGGAGACAGATTTTGGATATTTCTCCCTCACACTCCCTTTTGATGTTTTCACAACCCCAAAATGAAGCAGAGAATAAAATGTATCCAATTCGACCAGATTCCCACTGCACGCAAGATCCAAAAAATAAAGTACATTAATTGATAAGGATTGCATACAAAGTTCAGACAAGGTCAAATTAGAAGAGTCCACTGGAAATCAACGTATGCGGCTTAAAATGAACATAATTTTTAATGCTTTTTACTATTGGATCAACTGTTTCTGTAGATGTTGTGGAATAGGCTGGCTATAGCAAAGCTACAGACAAGAATAATTTATTGAGGAGTGTTGGCTTTTCACACACACTGGAAAGCTACAGTGTTTGGCTTGGTCTGGATAGAATAATGACCCCTAACACAATCCCGCTCTTATACATTACGCTCCCACTACCAGGTATTATGGCACAGCATCTCATCCAAAGCACAGCATCTTTCAAACTAAGCTAAGAGCTCAAACTCTGTGGAAACGGCATTTCCTAACCAGGTGAGGACCTGGGTTAATCAAGACGTCATGAAAAGTCGTGAGAGACTGAAGCGAAAGAGTGATTTTTATTTAAATATTAAAATGTGATGGGGGAAATTGGTAATTTCTCCTGCTGCTACTATTAGTTTTCATAAGGTTATATTGGGAAGTGAAATGGAAATTACACAGCATGCAAATACCACACTTAACGCTCTGCTAATGAAGCATGCTGCTGCTCTTACTCCGAGCGTGTGTTCCCTAAGCCAGCTGATCTTGAGAGATGTGCCTCTTCATGTGGCCAAATGACCACACCTCCAAGGTAAACAATGGGAAAGCAGCATGGAAGGGAAACTTTCCAAGTTTGAAGTGTATTTCAAACTGGTGTATGATTTCTGTGCTAGGCACCAGGCATGAGCGGTTCTAAGACCAAAACATCTAGAGCTGATTATTTTACAGTGCTCCATTTACACAAAGGTGAAAGTTGAGAGTAGTCCACAAGTGTATATCGGAGCAACTGCAAAGTCTATTGGTAAATAAATGTCGTTTTATGCATTGCAGACATGTGCAACCTCCAAAAACCAAGTTCTGTAATTGGTGATGATTAAACAATGTTCTACAAATCTGTGACATGCTGTATAATGGGTTATTTTTACCACATCCAACACACACTATTAGTTATCTGGCCACTCTGTTCATGATTTGCAAACCGCACAGGAACAGTACTGCCAGCCCCTTCACACTCAATGAGCAAGGGATAAGGAATCAAACCCTGGTTCGAACCACTGAGCAGCCCCATAACTTTAGGTCATGCAAGATTTGCAGGCAGTTCTTCACACATTTTCAACACTCCTTTCAGCTTCAGCAACAGATGTTCTGCTTTGGAACAGTAATTTAAGAGGAAGTTCAGAAGGTGACAAGAGCCTCCATTTAGACTTCGGCGCTCCTTAGTAACCCTGAGGGGATAAATTTTCCCCCGACTCCACCTCCCCAAACAAGAATATCCTCTGCCTCCTCATCCTTCCACATATTACATAAACAAAGACTGGGACGAACACCACCCTACAACAGAACTCCCAATGGAAAAGACCAGTGCGTCAACAAGAGACAGCTTTGGTGTTGCCATTAAAGGAGAATCTAGCATCACTGCCCCATGAACGTGCTATGTCTCTCTGCATTTTCAGAGCACTCACACAAGAGCCATGGGCCATGTACCTGTCTCTCAGAGAAACGGGTTCCTATTCACATAAAAAGGTTATCGTTTGCTCTCTTTCTTTGGTCAATATTTAAGTTTTATACAGGTAGTTTCCTCACCCTGTAAAGTACACTACATTCTCCTGCTGTGAAAACATTGATTCTTGAGGAAAAAACCCTTAAGCATCTGCAGTAAGCAACAACGTGAAGCAGAAACGTAATCAACCACTTTAAGGCCAATGAGAGGATGATGAGAATAAACTGTAAGTAAGAGAAGGGAGAGGAATGGGGAGAAAGCAAATCTTCTTATGAGTCTTCATAATAAAACTAAAAAGGTAAAGTATTAGGGCTGTTATGAAACTGTATTACACTGAGAATCAAAAAACAATCAGGATTGTGTCTATTTGCTGTAAGCTTAAAGCAACATGTATTAAAGAAGTCTGTGACTCTAATGCACTCATGCCTATTGTTAGAATTATTACCAAGCTAAAAAAGATTAATTTCTCTAAATACACTAAATCCTCAGACACTATTGTAAGGCTGCTGCTAGCATTGCTATATCTTGGCTGTGAATACCATCAAGCACACCTTTGTTGTGCATGTAAGACCCACCCCAAAAAAAATCTGGCTTGCTGTGCCAATCATGGAGTCTTAACACAGTCAGGAAACTGAAAATTACAGAAGAGATGCTTCAAGAATAACTGTCCACTAGGACACAGCTGCAATCTCCAGCAGAGTTTTCAGGAACTTGAGTTATCAAAGTTAGCCTTAATATGAAAGGTCTGCTGGCAAGTAGTCAGTCACTTTGTATCTCATGCTCTTGATTATGAAGTCTAAGCTTTTAATTCAATCTATCTAAAAAACAATACATGAAGGACCTTGCCACATCATTTGAAATATTCTGAAATCTGCAGTGCATACGGAATGGCACATGTGATACAAGAGTATTCACCAATGGTCAGCAAGTCACAAAACAAAATTCCAAGGAAGAGAGGAAAAATCACAGTAGAACACACAGACCCAAGGAAATCAGAGCAATTTCTGCCGGTTTCCCCTTGTATTTCTCTAGGGGACAGCTCAGCAATTCCCGATTGGCTTATATCAAGGGGGAATTCTACTTCTGTATCCTGAACCACTATTGAGACATTTATTTTTTAACCGGTTCTGAAAACATGTGCTAGCTTGATGGAAACACCACCTTTAACACATTCACAGCAAATATTTTCAAACAGCACTTCACTATTTATATCCCATGAGCTTTCATGCTTTGCCACCCCAGCAACAAATGCCTCACCAGGCAACGGATGGAGCAGTTGGAGGTCTTTAGTGTGGTCTGGAACTCATCCACTGCGTCATATTTACAGGACAAAACCTTACATATGTTCTAAAGGAGACTGGCAGATGCACAGGCAGGTTCACGGCAGTAACAACAGGAAAGGAAAAGGTTCTGTACCATTTTCTCCTGAAGATACTATGAGAGCTGGACAGGAAGAAGAGGGCTGCTGTTGCTGATAGTAAAATGAAGCTCACTGACATTTTCCTGTAGCAACCTAGCCCAAGCTTGCATCAATTCCTCAGTTCACATTCCACGGTCACTATCCTAACAACTTATGTTCAAGTTCATGTGAATGCTAGAGTCTTAATTGAGCAGTCTCGTCTGCCCAGGAGCATTTCCCCTCTCCACAGCTCCACCCTTTATTACCCTGGATTCCGCCCTGGAAGAGGTCATGGTAGAAGTGACACTGATGACAGAGGAAGATTCCCACTAGTCAAGTCTGATTTAAGTGCCAAATTGTTTCATAAAACACTCAGAGCACCAGCAAGATTATCTGGCTACTGCAGTTTTAAAGGTGTACCTCGGAGGCCATGCTGATATGACCTGATCCAAAAAGAACAAAGTCTGCTCTTATCAAGCATCTTAAAATCCTTCCACTCTGAAATCACCACTGCCAACAAGCCAGGGTCTTTAGAACAATTCCATCCCAGAGACTGACAATTTGCAAAGTTTGCCTAGGAGTACACATAACAGTCAGCCTAACATGTCCACCAACAGTTTCAGAAGGCTGCAAAGCCTCAAGCAACAGCAGCCCTGTGACTTCTAGTCATGGAGTTGCTCAGGAAGCATTTTGCCCTGTATTACCGAAAAAAAAAAAAAAGCCAGCTGCCGATACCCTTATTATGCACATCTGTTATTTACCTGGGATCCCCTGGACATAAATCTGAAGAACAAACAGTCACTGCTTCACATCCAATCCCAGAATATAGCCTGTCCAACCTGTTCACTCCCAACCAATACCTAAATCATTTTCAAATAATTTCTCTCTTCCAGACACTCCACAGCCCTTAAAAACCGGACCTTCAACAAAAACGGGTTAAATAAAAAGACTGCAATGCAGTCTTAATGAAATGAAGTACCTTTATATTGATATTTTTGAGACAGGATTATTGGACGTCCAGCGCAAGCTTCCTAGTAGCCCTAAGTGCACTTTGTCTGCAATGAGTGGAGAGTCCGTGCCCCCCCCCCGCCACTAAAGAAACTGCACTTTGAAGATTTCCCCCTTTTCAGATCCATAGATTACATACCAGCCTTTTTGTTGCACAGAAAAAGGTAAAGGAGATGTCCTCAACATAAGAAATCTCAGTAGTGCTCCCCCAAAGCACAGCTACAGTAATGCTTTGGTGTCCATTGTTATACAAAACTACTTAATTCCACCAATAGTCGGAATACCTTTAAGCACTCAAGATAAACATCTGAACTAATTTACATAATTGCAACATTATGGAATACTGTTCAACCAAGTCAGAACACTCGTGATTTAAAAAAAAAAAAAGTACGGCCAGTTGGCTAAGTTTGCTTTTGGTGTGTTGAAGAGGATCAAGCTATCTGACCCCCTAATTACAACAAGGATTAAAAATTGGTTACTCACGTAATCATGAAAGGCTTTTGCTTCACTTGAATGTTCACAAGTATCTCGCCTTTCAGGAGCTGCACAGTAAAGGTCCCAAAATACACTGCATGGCAGAAAAAGCAAAACAGGATCCAGTTACTAATTATTACCTATATACTAAACAGCAAATATACAGGGCCATAGTACAAACTGTGCCAACAGTTCAGTAAAGGTAAACAGCTTTCCACCTCAATTGGCCTGTAGTCGAGAACATTTAAAGTCCATCAGAATCATGCATCCCATTTCATTCCATTCAAACCTTCTAGCAACAACTCCAAATAAAAGCATTTCAAACTGGGTCACCTTAAACATTTTAAGAGACAAAATTAGTCCTGGTAACAGTTACAGTGAGCTGGCAATCTGCTGAAATGAAGAAAGGTAATTCATGGACTTCTAAAACCTCAACTTAAGAGGTTATCAACATTGTCATCTCAGGATGCCTCTTCTCTCCTACCCCCAAAAGGTGTTCCAGTAACCAGCTGTTTCAGCTTGTTCAAACCTCCTTTCTACACTTAAAATTTTGAGCAACCCTTTACAAGAATCCAGTCTGGAGCTTCAAGTTCCAGTGTTCATCTACTGAACCTCGAAATAACGTTTCTCACATGTAGGAAGTATTCCCACAATGAGTACAACCCAAACACAGAAATTTCACTTTGGCATGGGAAGCCATACATAAAATTCTCTTTGATCGCTTTGGTGTTGACTGCGCACAGGATTTCTAGTTAAGAACATCTCAAAGCGCCCCTAGACTACTCTCCCTCAGATACAGAGAGCCCCACTCAGCATAGCATGTAGGTACTGACTCATTACTTCTTGTTGACCTGCACTGATTGCAGGGCAGCATCTTGCCACTTGAGAGCCTGAAGTTGACTGGATGGCAATCCAGTGACAGTATTAGCATATATATGGCAGCAGGCAGAGAGAATCCCGTTTTGCAGGATCCAAAAGCCTTCATTCTATACCATGTTCCCCGAACCCTTCTTCTTTAACCATGTTACCCAACATGCAGGCAGGGGCAGAAGTTAGACTGCCTATGTATGCAACATAACCCAATTCCCTCCACAGGTCCAGTAATACCACAGATCTGATCTTCCGAGACGAGTCTACTCTATATGCTTTGTATGTCATAAGCATCCTGCACTAAGTTGGCAAATGCAATTAGGAACTGGTTTTCTCAGTTTATACAACATTCTCCATGACTGGCTGCAGGGGAACTCACAGCGGCTCCAGTCTCAGCCACTCCCAAACGCAAAGTGTCTGCTCTGGAAAACTGGGAGGCGTGTATGCCTGGTTTTCCTGAATTTTGGCAATATGACCAAAATCTCTCTCAGTCTAGCCAGTATGTTTGTTTGGTTTTTTATTTAAAACAAAAACAAAAACAAAAACAACACACCTGCCGCATGCTCACAACGCTACTGCAAACTTTAAATGAAAAGGCATTTGAAATCCATTGACAGTAATTCATAGACGCAATTAGTCTTCCCTTGCTTCTCAGGGCAGAACAGTAGATTCTCCAGAAACTTAGGAGCCCTGCAAGTTTGCCACAACAAAACACCTTTGCCAAAGATAAGCCACAAAAACAGACCTCTTATTGGGTCTGTCTAACTGATGTCCACCAGTCGGCACTGAATGGAAAATGGCATCTCCTCCCCTCACCCAAAAAGAGCCCCCAAAAGATCAAGTCATCCTGAATCACCATCTCAAAGAAAGCAAGAGATCCTTTCTGCCCTTGCTTTAGAATGATGCAGAGGGACAGGCAAGCATTTATTTTGATACCCTGACTATCCAGTGAGAAGAAGAAAGAAACCAACAGGAAGTTCTCCCCTTCTTCCTTATAACAAAGGACAAGTTTCTACTCATGCCAAAGGAAAAAAAAAATTTTATCCCTTAATAAAAGGCCACAGTTCACCACCATACCCTGTTACTACACAGCATTTATTTATCAAATGAGACACGGATCAAGCCAAAACTTTTACCTAGGCTATTTTTTTTCTTCTTACAGACGGGTTAAGATCAAACATTTTTCTTTTATTTTTTTCAGGGGGAACTAGGAATGCACACTTACCACCACCATGAATGTAGAAACCCAGGAGGCTCTCCTAGTGTGATATTTTTTTCCCATCGGATCTACAAACAAGAAAGCGTGCAAATCGGTTAGATGAGGCGGAGCGAGAGGAGAGAGGACGCTCCTCCAAATAGCCAGGAGGCTCTGAGGCCAACTAGCAATAAATGGCAAAAGGTGATAAAAATTCAAAATGGAGGCCACAGTGGCTGCTTCTGAAAACAAAGGCTATCAGGGGAGGGGGGGGGGTCAAAAATAAATAGAGACACTTACCTCTGATAAAAAGGTCTGTGCTGATTTCTGCGCTCCTACATGCAGCAAATATTCATAGACGTATAAAGCTAACCTGTAAAAGTACAGAAAGAGAGAGACACCATTACACTGGGAAATACTTCATGAAACCGTCCCACTCCGACAAAACAGTGCCTCCTCTCCTGGGAGATGCATGCCAAATCCTATGGCAGGAAAGGCCCCACCACCACCCCCAGAGTGGGAGCGATGGAAACTGCCCCTTCCTCTACCCCCCTCCCGCCCCAAAAGTTGACCCTACTTTCGTGCAGGAAACAAAATTACTTCTCAAGGCACATGCACAATCCAGCATGCAGCCAGCATCCCCAGTCACTGAGCCAGCCGCGGGCAAGCCAGAGCCCCAGCAACTCCACACACACACACAAAAGGGGGGGAAAGGTTGGTTCAACCCTGGAAGTGCATGAGGAAAGCTGAGGGTATAAGGATACAGGGAGGGGGCGGGAGGACAGAATGCTTCGTCTCCAGTCCCTTTGCCCCAACCTCCTCTGCCTGCCCCAGCTTACAAACTCCAGCAGCCAGCACTAAGCCAGGGGGCCAGACGGGGCACAGAGGTGGGAGCAAGTGATCGTGCCCAAACAAAGCCCCTCGCCCCTTACACTTGCATGGACGGACAGACAGGGTCAGACAAAAGGACGCGGTGGAAGCAGCACGTCCCCGTCGTCTCGTCCCGTCCGTCCCCGTCCCCCCGCCCCGGACAGAGCAGCAGCCAAGTCTGAAAAATGCCCTAAGGGAGACCCCGTGAGAGCGGAGCCTCCAGCCCAATCCGAACCTCCAGCTCCCCGAACCCCGCTCCAACATCGGGGCTCGCCCAGCGCCGCAAGCCCCGCTTACTTTTCTCGAGCCTGCCCGTCCGAGGGCACCGCCGAGCCTTTGCCTTTGGCGAACATGGTCCGCAGTAAGGAGGAGGCGAAGCCGCCACTGGCTCTGCCGCCGCTGCCTGGGTCTCTTCGGTGCCGCTTGGTCTCCCAGCCCCGATCCCCTCGCTCTGGCTCGCCCCGGCCTTGGCTGCCTCCCCGCTGGCTCGCTCCGGCTCCAGCTGTCAAAGCCCCAGCCCCAGCCTGGCCCCCATCACCCTGGAACCGCTCCTGCCCCAGCTCCTTCCCCGGCCGCCGCCGCCACCACCACGGCTACTCCGAGCTCAACCGAACGTGGCTACCCTGGGATGGAACGCGGCGGGCGTCAACGTTCCACAATTGATACACGCCCCGGCCAATCGGCGACCGGCGGGGGGCGGGGCCGCCCCGCCCCCAAGCGGCGTGTTAAGGTAACACGGAGCTAAAGGCGAGAGCTGGGCTCTTCCGTGGTAGGCGGAGGCGGCCGCCTTCAGCCTGCCTCGTAAAGGGCCCCATGGGGTGTGGGGCTTCTCCTGCTGCTGGAGGCCTGGGGGTGTGCTGGTCCTGCCTACCTCACCCTCTGGCTTCCTCTTCCCTCCCAGTGTTCCCACCTATCTCCCACGTGCCCTGCCCCCTAATCCCCCCCCACCCACCCGCCCTTCCCCTCTTTCACACCCCACCTCCCTCTCCACCCTGTTCCACCCCTATGAGCCACCCCCGCTAGCTCCCTCGCCCTAACGCCCCGTTCCCCTACCCTCCTCTAGTCCCAAGACCCCGAGCGGCCACCCTCCCCAGCCGCCCTTTTCCACCCCTGCCCCGCCTTGCTCTTAAATCCCTTTACCCTCAGCTGCCCCCAGTCTACCCGTACCCCCCGTGTACCCCCGTGCCTCACCACCCCCCCCGCTGCTCACTTTTTTTCTTGAGGCTATTTCCCCTCGTGGGGAAGCGCTGGGTGCTCCTAGGCACCCAGCCCAAGCTGTCTCGGGGGACCATGCCACCCCGCGTCCGAATTGCCCTGCCGTTGGCAGGCGAGGACTCGGAGCGCCTCACGCCGGGGACAGGGGGGAGCCTGGCGCAGCGCCGGAGCCATCGGAAGTGACTGGGGGCGTGGGGCAGGCGCCTGCTTTTTAAACAAGGCAAACTTGAAAGTCCAGGATGAGGGAGGAAATTGACGAGGGTTCGAGCTCCGTGACCCAGGCGAGGAGCCTGGCTGGAGCCTGTCTTAACCGACAGAGCCACAGGCCAGAATTTGCAATTCATGCCTCTCTCTCCAGTGTGAAGTTAAAAACTCTTGATTGGGAGGAGGGGGGCGGGAGAGGCGGTGTTTCCAGCCCATTCCTTCATGTCTGTTTCTCTTTAAAGGTGATATAAGCTGGTTGGTACTGTCCCTTTAAAAGAGACAAGCTGAAAAAGCCCTGTACGCGCCGATTGGCTGCCTGTTTGGATATATCCTAAGGGGAGCCTTGAAACTGTTCGCCTTGGTTGATTTTTTTTTAACTGCGCTGTTCCAATAAACAAGTAACGCCCCTCCCCCTTACATGCCTATCACCAAACAATTAGAGGCTAGGTCAGTGTCCCGGGGAAAACACAGTGGAAGTAGGGAAACTCAGCCTCCCGGTTAATCTAAGCTAAAACACCACACCAGCCCATTAAATTTCACTGCCGTTGTGCTAATGTGCATTTTTTAAAAGGGACTTTTCCACGCCAGGAAAGAGCGGTGTCTATGTGCCTGTCTGGAAAGGAGACTCTAGGTGGCTTTTTTTTTTTTTTTGGAGTAATGTGTGCCCATGAATGCAATGGTCTCCCAAAAAATGCGAAAGCCCTAAACGCTGTGCACGCCCCTTGACTTAATCTGTTCACTGCGGGGTCACTGAGATTTATTTGGAAAGGTAACTCAAGGGGGCTGCTGAGCAGTCTACTGTGGAAACTCTTAAGTTTTAAATAAGATTTGCGTGTGTGACTGTGTGGGAGAGAAGAGGGGTGGGCATGGAGCAGGGGAGGGGGAGACACACTCTACATAGAATATAAAAGGGTTTCCAGCCATTTTTTGTATCAGGAGTAAATCGGGTTTCTCTGAGCCAGCCAGCAGTAATCAAATTAGGCTGCTACAATTGTTAGTGTGAACTTCCTTAAATCTTTGGTTTGTAAAACACAAAGGTTAGCTCTCTTATCTATCACTCACTTGTCAGCCAAGTTGTAACCATCTCTTCCCTGCCCTTTACTTGCAAGATTATTATTAGAATATGGGCTACTTGTGCCCTTTGGGTGGGGATTAGCTATGTTTGTGAGGCACATTTGGACAAAATTCAGCTACTTCCCAAGAAGAACATTTCTTCACCCTCACAGAAGACATGTGTAATTCCTGCAATGTTACTTAAATAAGGGATACTAATGCTAGTAATAATTCATTCTAAAAATAAAACAGTACCCTTTGCCCCACCACCAAAAACAAAAGCTTGGCGAGTATGGAGCAGTATTTTATGGCAAGTGTTGGCATATACTTTGGGAGCACAGCTGGTAGACGGAGATGGCTTTCAGTATGCACTACTGACTCCTGATGCCAGTCATTTGCACTCAGCCCCTTCCAATGGTCATCCTTCCAGGGATGGCTTGACTCCAGAGGCTCAGCAGACAGTGTAGGTAGCAGGTGAAGAGGAAAGGAGGGTTTCTGGTTTTTTTAAGTGCATGTAGGAAGCTCCAGGTGGAGAGTGCCAGTATCTATTTATTCCCTACAAATACTATTAAAGTAGATGGAAACAGGAGTGCGAGCTCTCAGTGCCAACCACAGAGGAGGGAGGACTGTGAGGGACTCCTCCATGTCAGGGCAAGGAGGAGTGAGATCTCTTTCTTGCTTTTATCAGAGTAGATCCTCCTCCTTACTTTAGCCCCTGGCACTTGCCTGCAGGACAGAGGGATACTGACATCATGCAGAGAGTGGACAGTTTCCCCACCCACGTTAGGAATGTCAGTTGAAGCAAACAAGAACAGCAGCAGTGGCAGGGTGGGACAACAGATCCTGTTTCTGAACCAGGGTTACTCTAAGTGGGGGGCTCTCTCTTTAGAAACTAGCTTTTTTTAAATTTAAAGTGACATCACACTGGGGAAAACTTCAACAAAAAGATCGTGTCTTCAGGCTAAATGCTTGAGCCCGTTACCCTCTGCCCCATTTCTTTGCCATTTTTGCAGACTTCTGTTGTAGAATGTTCTGCTTTCTCCCTGACTGCCCAACTTCTGCTGGTGGATGCTGCAGTGAATCAGAGGCCGATGTCTGTGACATCACTTGGTTACCAGGGGAATTAGAATGATGTGATAGATTCAGCATTCTGACTTCACTGCAAGCCCAAGTAGGGGCATGCTGGGCTGGGAGGGAGCCAACCTTCATCTCCACTAAACATCTTCAAAAATGGGGAAAGGGATGAACTGTGAAAAATATTAATTTATATTTTAAGTTTGTTATATTTGCAAGTTCGACCCAGGTCACCTGCAAATGCGCCGATCAAAAGCTACCTAAATGTAGTTTTGTGTGTAGAATGTCCCAGACAGCACTGGTAACCGACATTCAGCACGAATAGTTTCATCCTGGTCTTCCCTGGCCTTGCCCTGTTCCATTTCCAGTCCCCCAAAGCTGCACTAGCCAGATCCTACTTCATGACATGTTATGCCAGCTAACATAGAGCCCTCCGCCACACTGGCATTTGTTATATGCTATGAAGCACATTTTAGACTGTCTTTTATTATCTACAAAGCTATTAAAACATTCACCAAATTTGTTCAAACTGAGCAATCTAATAATAACCAGATCACTTATTGAGGGCAGGGCGGTTCCATGCTTTAGAGGGGGTTTAATGAAAATGGGGACTTCACAGCCTGGCAGCAGAAGAAATCTAATTGGCTAGTCAGAAGTCAGGCTGTACATGTATCCAGACAACCACCAGGTCACAATTCAGCCAGCAAGTCCTCCCTTAACTTAGCACATTCACCCAGTTTAATGCAAAACTTAATATTTCATTTAGACAACAGACTAGAAAACCACTCCAGGGAACAGTCCTGGATCAGTAGGATTAGATACATTTTTGGGCTTTTCCACTGAGATTAGGTATTATTTTAAACCCTTTTGGTTTGTAAATGGCTTGATCCTGCAACCTCTAAGCACAA
The DNA here is from genome assembly GCF_965140295.1 of Lepidochelys olivacea. NCBI lineage: Eukaryota > Metazoa > Chordata > Testudines > Cheloniidae > Lepidochelys > Lepidochelys olivacea. Next base: position 95,776,755 of record NC_140418.1, on the reverse strand, counting down.
CTTCCACTGAAAGCCAGTGGCTGAATTTTGAAAGTAGGACGTGCAGATCTCAGCAGGCAGCCAGGAGCTGAACCCTAGGATTTCCTTCTCTGCTGCTGGTTGCCCACCGTCTAGCAGCAGTTTTCCTCACACCGTTTCTGTAGAACAACTTGAAGCAATGGAAATAATCCTTTGCAGTTCTATAGCAGCTCTTGCTATGGAACTCCAAGCCTTCAATACATTTCAGAACACTGCCAGGAGTTAGGTTTAAGTATTTGATTCATTGTACCGCTGGAGAATCTGAGACAAACGCAGGTTAAGTGGCTTGACCAAGGTCAAGCAACAAGTCTGTTACAGAGTCAGAAATAGCATTCGGGAGTCCTGATTCTAACCACAGTTATAATCCTTGTACCAAGCATTCTTCTCTCAAGATCAAGCTTTCAAAAGCTGTATTTTATAATCCTTACCTTTCCTTGTCTTCACCTTCCAATGGCCATTTCTATGGAAATCTGGGCATAAACAGGAACTGAAAGCCAGCAACTGAAACTAACAAGAACTGCTGCTCTCAGCTACTGGCTTATAGTTACAGTTTCCACGGGAACAGATGTTGGATCAGCACTAAAAATAAGGAAAAGGCTGGAAAGAGACCCTTTTTCAGACTTTGCCTCTACCTTGATGTTGTTATTCTGACCTCATTCTCCAAACAAGAGCCAGAAACTTGCTTTCAAAGTCTATAGCACTTCAAGCTGGTTAAAGAATTTTTCAGAATAAAATATTAACAATTATCATTTGCACTTTACAAACATTGGCCCTAACCCTGAAAACACTTACACACTTTAATAACTTTATGCACATGAGCAGTCCCATTGCTCTTGCAAACTGAGCATCATCAAGTCTCACAAAACTTCTGCAAGGTAGGCAATAACCCAGGCCCCAATCCTGCAAATACTTACATGCAGGAGTAATTGCAGTAGTTCCATTGGAACAAATGGGATTGTTTGTGCATGTCAGTACTTGAAAGATCAGGGCCTCAAACATTTTGAATAGCAATATTTTTTTTAAAAATCTCTCTACAATGTGCTATGATCTGGTTAAAGTAACAAAAACTGTAAATGCCCCTGGAAGCTTTTAAAAAAAATTAAATAGATCTTTGCTTTAATTTGAAATCTAATTTCACAAAACACCACTAAAGTCAACACTATTTTACATGAGACCTGCCGCTCCTGGCTGGTTTAAGGCATTCAGTAAAGCTACAAACCTCCTCCGGTGGTGGTGTCCATGTAAGAAGTGACTGGAGCAAAGCTAAATCATTTTACCTGACACAATAATATGTTGTTTCAATAGAGTAACAGATTCTCACTCTTCTGCTGAATTTTGATTTGAGAACAGCTCTAGTGCAATGTGGCCCATCAGAATCTTTAGCCATAAGCGTGCAGGCTTTCTTTATACTTTGCTTTCCTGAATGGAGTCTTATAATTTAACTCTTTATCAGTGAGTAATAGGCATCCTAGCAATCTGATTGGTTGGCTCAGGTTCTGCCTCACTAAACTCCCTCTTTTTATTCTACAGTGCTGTGTGATCACAGAATATCAGGGTTGGACAGGACCTCAGGAGGTCATCTAGTCCAACCCCCTGCTCAAAGCAGGACCAATCCCAAATTTTTGCCCCAGATACCTAAATGGCCCCCTCAGGGATTGAACTCACAACTCTGGGTTTAGCAGGCCAATGCTCACACCGCTGCGCTATCCCTCCCCACAAGGCTGCTGCTGCTGGGTCTTTTCAAACATGTTCCCCCAAAGGCCAGTCCAGCCGAACTGTGCCTAGGAGTGGACAGCCTGGTGAATCCAGGCTGCCTTCGCTCAGCTACAGGGTGATCAGATAGTTCCGACTGGGACCGGATGAGCAGATCTGTTTGTGGTGGAGTAGCCGTCTGTCATCCAGTTTTGATTACTGTTCTTGAGGTGATAGGGGAGCTTCTGGTTTCGACTGGTGATTGAGACACACCCTGCGGATCTCGGGGGAGACATTGTAGGTGGAGAGCCTCAACACCTCCCCGTAGAAGGACCAGGTGCTAGGAGCCCTTCAACAAAAGACTGGTTTTTCCCGTGCTCAAACAAACAAACCAAAACAGCCCCACTGCTTGCTGCTGACAACCTTTTTTGGGGGGAAAAGGTACCAAGAAGATGGTGAAGCAACATAGACAAAAACTGGACTTGGATTTCCTTGAGCCTTTTCCACCTGTTTTTGGTGTGATACGAAGCCTTCACTGATCTCCTGGTGATGGCACATATAACATTTCCACACTGAATTTTTCAGATTCATCAGCTGCCCTTGATGCTGTCAGCTGTGAGGTATTGCTGACAAGCCTCTGGATCCTGGAATAGATTGAGAGGCAGGTCCGCAAGGACAGATTAAGTTGCCCTTGAGTACGCTCCCATTTTCTCTTTCACTGGACAGAATAGCAAGAGGCGATTGGTCATCTGCCCCAGGGTCTCAAATGTAGTGCTGCAAGATTCTGTCTACCATCCTCCCTGTTTAGGCCACTAGGGCAAATAGCGAGATGATTCGCCATCAGAAGATACAGCAGGTACAGTCATCTCTACGTTGCTGCTTCATTGGACCTGAACACTATCCCAGTGTCTAGCAAAACTGGGTTACAGATGGGAAGTAGCTGGCTGAAGTTCAGCTGGGATACAACAGGAATAATATTGGCTGCTTGGGGCAAAGAGGCAATGACAGAAGTAATGGATCTTCAAGTGTGTGCCTGCTGTTTATTTCTAAAGATTCCAATGCTGAGGTTTTATCCAATGCTGGGTTGCTGCTGGACGTACAGCTAGCTATGTCATTTCAGCTGTGCTTGGCTAGAAGGTGTCAGACAGAAACTTTGCCTTGATTAGCCACACCTTTGTCACCCCATAGTGGATTACTGCAGCATGCTTTTCATTGGGCTGTCCCTGATGATCGCTATGATTTCATCTAGTGCGGAAGGCAGCCGCCGCCTCCTCACTCCTCCCTTAGTTTCCCACTTCTGCAGCCTAATGATCACATTAGTTTATAAACCAGAATTCTGGACACAACTGCCAAAAAAGATTGGAAGGAATTGAAATAACATTTTACCATAGATATGAAACTTACTTCGGTAGCACTATAAAGTTTAAACAGGAAATCAAAGACTGAAGACCAGCAAGTGTATCTAGCATGGTCATGTAAGCCTGTATCAATTGTCTCATGTACAGTCAAGCTCTGGTGAATCTAGAAAAAGCTCAGTTAAGTTATTTCCCTAGCACAGGTTTCTCCTTGTTGGGTATTTTCTAGGGCCTTGCTTGGTTTTAAATAATGAAAGCAACAGGACTGCTTAAAAATGCTCTAATCATTTTAGCTGCTTTTCTCTGAAGTCCACTGCTCTTGGTTTCAACTGCCTCTCTTGAACCTGCTGCCATGTTGCGCACGTTTCTCTTCCCTCCTTTTAAAAGAGCTGAGAATGCTATGAGAATGTGCCATTGCCTTACGAATAAGAAGGGCAAAAGCAAGACTGGAATTCAGTCTACTTGCCTGAGAGAAAGAGAAGAACACACAAGCAGCAGCGGCTCCCAGTTGCAAAATGGCCACTCTAGGATTGTAGCTTCTACTTCTTGTGTTTCATGGCACAGCAGACTCCCTAGCTGAGTCCATGGCAGCTAAGCACAATTCAAGAATTAAAATATGTCACCTTTCCCAATGTTCTTGAAGAATTTCATTATTGCTTTTTTTTATAGGGCCCCATTTTCCTGATGCTCTTACTAGGCATTGCAGAGAAATTTTGATACCGGAAGGCTTCTAAGTTTTTCTTATAAATACCCCCTTTCAATGGTAAATGCTTTGCACACCCAAATGAGATGATCAACCATTTCCTGGACCTTGCACCTTCCACATAATCCATTTTTGCCTTTGTTTATTGGAAACAAATTACTATTTAAGCCACAATGGCCATTTCAAATGCCAAATAGAGCCACTTCATGCTTTCGCTCAGGGTCTTGGAGTATCTCAGCATTTTCCACTCTTGGGCATGTTTCACGGAATCGTTTCCCCTTTGTTTCTTTTGCCTGTGTTTCCTGCCATTCCTCTGTTAACTCATTTTTAATTAGATTTTGAAACTCCACTTTATTTAAAGGGAATCTCTAAATCAGCTTGCTCCTTTTTAACAGCATTTTTTGCCGCTTTGTCTGCTGGCTCATTGCCTACTACCCCTATGTGTGCTATTACAGTAGACCCTCCGAATGGAGCTTGTTTGTAACTCTGAAATGTTGGTAACTGGACAAAATGTTATGGTTGTTCTTTCAAAAGTTTACAACTGACCATTGACTTAATGCAGCTTTGAACTTTCTTCTGCGTAGTAAACTTTTTGACTGGTCTGTTCATAAGTCTGGTGTCTGTAACTCTGAAGTTCTACTGTACTATGATTATACCCAACTGTGTCAATTCTGTTGTTAACAGTAATATTGCACTAAGTGTATCATTTCTGCTATCTGAAGGGCTATTTCTGATTGGCAGTAGTGATTGCCAAGATGACCGTGGCAGTTGGGTGTACATCTCTGACCTAATTTAATGTAAGCATTATCCCTGCCAGTTCAGCCATCAAAACGGCTACAAAATTTGATAGCCTTACAGCTTTCTTGATTCTGAGTGTAGGAATACACAATGCTTCTCCCACTCTTCCTGCACATTTAACACTTCTTTTCTTCTTTCAGTTTCATTATATAATTCCATATCTACCTCAGGAGGTATAATTTTCCAATTATAAAGTATTTGTCCACAGCTATAGATTTTAACCTCTTTTAGGCCTTTCTTTTCACTAAGATCCTTTGTCCACACTTTAACCCTACTGATGTGAGGCATATTGATTTTTTTCCCTACACGTCGACCACTTATGTCCCAGCATTCATTGTATGTTATCTTCATGTTACCATCTTCACTGTTTCCAATGATTTTGGCCCAAAAGGTTAGGGTTGTAGCTGTTTGGCTCAGCCAGATTTAAAGGGCCAGCCACAGAAAGGCATCATATAAAGGCAACCTTGTAGTGAGGGAGCATCAGAAAATATGTAAAAAGAAAAGGAGTACTTGTGGCACCTTAGAGACTAACCAATTTATTTGAGCATAAGCTTTCGTGAGCTACAGCTCACTTCATCGGATGCATACTGTGGAAACTGCAGAAGACATTATATACACAGAGACGATGAAACAATACCTCCTCCCACCCCCCTCTCCAAAATATGTGGTTGTGAAAGGAACTACTCCTCTCTGTTACATACCACCACTATGTTACATAAATCAGTTGTAGCCTATAATCTGTTACATCAGTGTTTCCCAAACTTGGGATGCCACTTGTTCAGGGAAAGCCCCTGGGGGGCCCGGCCAGTTTGTTTACCGGCCACGTTCGCAGGTTCGGCCGATCACGGCTCCCACTGGCTGTGGTTCGCTGTGCCCAGCCAATGGGGACTGTGGGACGCGGCGGCCAGTACGTCTCTCAGCCCATGCCACTTCCCGCAGCCCCCATTGGCCAGGCACAGCGAACCGCGGCCAGTGGGAGCTGTGATCGGCCGAACCTGTGGACGGGGCAGGTAAACAAACCAGGCGGGCCCACCAGAGGCTTTCCCTGAACAAGCGGTGTCCCAAGTTTGGGAAACACTGTGTTACATATAAAGAACATAAGAACGGCCATACTGGGTCAGACCAAAGGTCCATCTAGCCCAGTATCCTGTCTTCCGACAGTGGCCAGTGCCAGGTGCCCCAGAGGGAATGAACAGAACAGGTAATCATAAAGTGATCCATCCCCTGTTGCCCATTCCCAGCTTCTGGCAAACAGAGGCTAGGACACTTCAGAGCATGGTTTTGCACCCTGCCCATCCTGGCTAATTGCCATTGTTGGACCTATCCTCCATGACCTTATCTAGTTCTTTTTTGAACCCTTTTATACACTTGGCCTTCACAACAATCATTTAGAATATATTATATATAGGAGCTCATGTTTATTTAGGATCCTATTTTAGTTCACAAACTCTTCGTCTTTGCAAGAGCTCAGGTAGTCTTGCAGAATTTTTCATTCAGAACGTTACATTGCATATATTGTAAATGATGTGTCTTCTTTTCCAAAGAACACCACTATCATTTCAACTAGTTCCTCAAGTCCCTGAATCATTCTGGTCACCATCTGCTGTACACTCGCTATTCTCTACGTATGTTCTTTTCCTTTCCTCATAAGAAGATGAGAAGTGAGAATGAGATGCCAAGTGTGGCTTCAAACAGCACCATACAAAATGCTGGAATAATTTCTTCTGACTGGTGTTCAATACCTCTGATTAAGCAGACCAGAATTTAATTAGTTGTTTTGAACTGCTTCTAAGCCTCATGCCAAAGGTTTTAGAATTTCAGCCCCCCAGATCCTTCCTAGTCTCTTTATACTTAACAGTATATGAGATCTCAAGTTATATTTCTGTCCTGTGTGTTGTCAGCCAACCACTACTCCATTTCCCTTATTACTCCATCCTCTATCAGCCAGGATACAGATACGTGCAGTTATTATTTGTTTTTATACAGTAGCACCTAGAAATGCTAGGATCAAGGCCTCTTTGGTGGTAGAAACACATAATAATTTAAAATCCCTGTCCCAAAGAACTTACAGTCTAAACAGATGAGACAGATCAAGGGAGGAAGGGAAAACAGGAGAGGTGAAGCGATTTGCCCAAGGTCACAGAGGGTCAGCAGCAGAGCAGTGGGAAAACCCCAATACAAGTCTCTGCTCCAAATCAGGCTGAGCATGAGTCTGAAAGCAGCTCTCCTACATCCGACATGAATGCTCTAACCCGTGGGCTATAAGGGGATGGATTTCTCTCTGTTCTTTGGGGCCGGGGGAGGAATTGCTGGAAAGGGTTGACAAACTCCAGGGGAGTACTCAACTTAATTATCAGTCTGTTGTTTTTTTTAAACCATGCACTCTGAAGGTGGGTATTGGACATTGCCCATCCACCATACATTGGGGCTCACCCAAATTTCCATTCCTAGCTATGCCACTGTTATAACGAAGCAAAATAATCACTATTATCGACAACAGGAGTTCTGTTATGAAAGAAAACACAAATGACAGAGCACTTCTGTTATGCTGTCTTCTGTATGCCTTTCTGTCCAGAGTTTCTAACAGAGATTGCGCCTTTGAGAGTGAACTGTCTCTGAGGGCATTCTCCGTTTGGTACGTTAAGACCAAACTATATTGTTTCCCAGGATTGTTGTGAACTTAGCCTGAGTATCTGATTAGATACTTAAAAACTATTTATGTAAGGGCAAAATAATTTGTTTGAGGGCAGGAGGACCCTGTCTAGACCCAGATCATGGGAACCAGCCACCTCAGTACTATTGTGGATTTGGTCCCTACGTCCTACTTCTGTTCTTTGTGTTTCACTCCTGGCTAGCTTAAGCGGCTCCCTGTTCAGTTTGGTGGCTTCTGTGAATTCCTTTTTTCGGTGCCTAACTCTCCCCACACAATGCATGGGGAACCTGGGCACCAAGCTGCGGACTGTGAATTCTACTAGGAAGCAGGGTGCTTAGGAATTAGATGTTAGGACACTTGACTCCGCTTTGAGAACCTAGCCTAAAGTGACCATTACTGAGTAGTCATATTTTGCTTCTGATCTCAAACTAAAGTGGATAACCGTATTTCTATTCTCCATTCTCAATTGCTACAGAGTTGGCAGGGCAGGGTTGACTCCAGAGAAAACTTGATGCAGTAAATAGCAAACAAATTAACAGCAAAACATCACATGCTAATCACCCTGATACCTTGGATTAGGTCCTGCCTCTCTATCCAGTTTTCTTACCCCACTTGTGTACATCAGTGTCAACTGCTGAGAGGCTGGTGAGTCAGACCTTTCTATTGTGTTCTACACCTGCTTTCCTTCTAGCTCTTCTCTCCCTTAAAGGGATATCTAGCTGTGCAATTAAATATCCCCTCAATGAGCAAACCAGCATCATGGAAAAATCCTCAGACAGCTGAGTCATTATTGCTCCCACAGGGCAATACAGCCTCAGTGCATAAAGTGATCAAAATGGTGGGTGCTGCGTACAAGGGATTTCTGACAGGGAGCTGGTAAGTGTGTGTTTAGTTTAGATATAGAAATACTTTAGACAAGACTGACATAAAACCACATTGTCCTTTGTTTGGCTAGGGGAGGCTTCTGAGGGGACAGACCCACTTCAGTGTGTGGAGCCCTGTGTTGCTAGCACATGGGTTCTCCTGATTTCTAATGGGCAACAGTGGTGAGCTCTGGGGTGGGATGGGCAAGGGGAGTTCACTAGCTTGTGGAAAGGTCAGAGTAAACAGGCAATGAGACCTAAAAGTCTGTGGCTGCACAGTAGGCCGACCATATCCTAAACAGTGATAGGAAAGGGGAAGTGGCCAACTCCCATTTGAGTTCTGCTTTCCGGTTTTAGCGTTTCTCCTACCACAGTAAAGGGAAAGATACTCTTGCTTGCCCTGTCACTGCCCCCACACCCTGCCCATTTATCTGCAGGCACTGCTGGGGTGTGCCTCACTACTCTCAGGCCTGGCCACCTGCTAATGAACTGGCCCTCCCACCACCCCTTAGAGGTAGGGGACTGTTCTTGCTCTTATTTTGCAGAGCGGGAGGTTCCTTTACTTGCCCAAGGTCAAACAAGAAGCCTGTGGTGGAACTAGACTTAGACTTAGACTCTAGGTCTCCTAACTCTCAGTCCTATGCCTCAGCCCAAGTACATCTTTCCTCCTGCTACATTGATCTTTTATCTGATGCTGTCCTGAAAGCTCAGAAGTACAGTTAATTTCCTTGAGCTAGTTCCATTCTTGATTTGACTCCACCACTGATCTCTCCCCACCCCAAACTCCCTTGTAAAATCCTACCAGAATTGTTAGGCTTGTGTTCCTTACTGTTGGTCGAAGCTTTAGTTCCACATATCTTTGCACTTCTTGATTTTGTCCAGGACAGACAGCATCAAATCTTCACATGTGTGTTCTCCTCGGATTTCCAACCTGATTTCTAGATCAAAGGACCTTCTGATTCTCTACTTTGGAGATTTGCCCATCACTAGTCTTATTCTATTCTCTGCTGCCTACCTCGGGAGTCTGAGCTCTAAGGGCCCTGGTACCTTGCCTACCTTGGTAACTCTAAACTCCTATCTAGGCTGGGAGCATACACATGCTGGCTGAACTGATTTCAATGTGGCTGTAGCGAGCAAATTTCTAAAGCAATCTCCCTACCCTATGTAGGCCAAGATGTTTTGTTTTGTACGGGTGTTATAAAGCCAGGCTGTATAAGCTGAACTAGATAACAAGATATGCTACTGGATCTAAAATGGAATTGCAACAACTTAATGTCCTACATGGAACTTACTGAACTGCTACAAATGTGGCCTATAGCACAGGCAGGGTTCTGGGAATTGTGGACTCATTACTTGGTAGCGTCCTAATATTTGGCGCTGTGGTTGGATTTTGCAACAGTATAAAACATACCAGTTGACCTAGAATTATGGCTGGGATCCTTCAATAGGCTTCGCGTGGGCAAATCCCTGCAATCATGCAGAGCCTTATGTGATGGGAACTCAGATTTGCTCTATGGCTTTTTCTGCAGTATGTGGGGCTTACAAAACCTCTTTTGAAAAAAGGATTGTAGCTGCTCTGGGTGGTGTCAAGAGACTGATCCTGAGAAGGTGGAAAAACTGTTGGTTTTCCCACTCTCAAAAGGTGGTGGTTGTTTATATGGTAGAAAACTACTCTCTATGAGCCTCTTAAGAATTGTGACATCACTGAGGAATTGAAGAACTTCTGTCTTCTCTAAAGAGCTGTGCAGATGTGCTAATGAGGGATACATAAGGTACTAAGGGGCGGGGGCATAGCATCCAGGACACTGTGTGTGGTGGGTGGGGTTCTGCTTGTCTGTAGTTCATGTTGTCCCTATGTTTAGTATAATTGTTTTGTAATCAATAGTCACTTATTAAAATCAAGCCATGCTACTGATTACCCGAGATACAAAACCTGACAGGAACAGAGAAGAGTATTGGCACCCATCCCCATAGGATCTGGGCACTTCCCAAGTTAATTAGATTGGCCTAGGCTTTAATTAGGGGCAGTCCTGGCTGAGTTAAAGCTCTAACAGCTGTACTTAAAGACCTTGCAGTTTCCACCCCCAGTGTGGAGGAAACCTAACTTTCTTATTCCTTTTGTGAGGTGATCCTGTCATGTCTCTTTTTTTCCTTTCTAAAGTCAGTCTCAGGAGCTGGTCCCCTTAACTCCCGGACTGCTTGTTTACATTATTCTGCAGCGTGTGCATCTCCTTTGCTGCTAAACTGTCCTGGGGAGGGTTCAGCTAAGGCCCTGTCCAATGACCCCACAGATCTTTTGCACCTTTAATAGAAAGACTTTTTGCTCTGGTTCTTGCTTCATCTTAACTGAATTCTCAGTTGTGACTTTCCTTCTGTGGGTCTCTTATTGAACTCTGCAAATATTTCCCTTTTCTTCTTCCTTGGCACCTGGTATTACCTTCCTCTTCTGTTCATCCGTAGGACTGCCCGGCTTCAGTTCTAGGATGGAAGAAGCCAGGTCACCTGGAGACATACTGCACAAACTGGGTTCCGCTTGAGTTCCTTGCAGGGCAGGAGTGCAGTAGATTGTGGGAGGAACACCCTTCATATTGTCAGAAGTTATTTTAACCCTTTCGCTGCTGATTCTTGCTTTGTAATGGCTGCTGCTGAGGTGTCAACGCTGTCAGGTCATAGGAGACTTAGTTGGTCTGTGGGTTAGCAATGGAGCAGGACTTGTTCATGCCCAGCCCACCTGGAACATCAGGTGGGACCAATGCTACAGTTAATAATTGGGGCAATGAAGGAAGGAAAAGAGAGTCCCCCATGTGGAATGTTGGGCCCTCCGGCTCTGTGAGGGATACAGCAGGAGAAGGGTGTGGACTGCACTGAGGCAATACTGCAGAGGAGCAGCATCAGGGTGAGCTCGGGGAAAACCTCCCTTTTTTTGCCACTGGTGAGTTCTGGTGACTTTGCGGAGGGGGGAAGCAGGGAATCCGTTATCGGTTTCTGCAGCCTTCCAGCTTTAGTTTTGTTTGTAAAATGTTGTGAGGAGACTTTGCCAAAATGAGCCCAGGCACAGCTGCGTTACTGAGTCTGCAGACAGCGCTCCAGGGCCTCTACTGCTGATCCTGCCTTTCCACAGCAGCAGAGGGGAACCTGGCACTTCCACATCTGGTATGCACAGCCAGGTGGCCCGCAGTGAAGCTGAAAAGAGTCCTGCCCATTTTGCTGTGGGGCTGCTTGGGGAAATCTCTGAACAGCAGCAAAATCAGGCAGTGGAACTATCTGCAGGGAGGAAGACTGACAAGTGGGCTGGGGGAAGAGCTGAGTAATAGAGCCGTGTGTCTCGCCCTCTAAAAGCAGTGGTGGGGATGGGCAAGGAGAGCAAGAAGGGCCTTGGGGGCATCCCATTAACTGGAACCCTACTAGCTAGAGACTGATCCAAAAGATGGAGCCCAGGGACTGCGCCCTGAGGGGAAGCCCAGAAGATGTGAGAGGGAGCTGGGCTTGTCACCAGGGTGTTCCCATTGGAATTCATTGGTGGGACTTGCTCACTGATCTTTCATCTCAGCTAATCATTAATGGGAAAAGGTCCTTCCTATTCCCTACAGGGGTGTGCGGGGGAGGGGGAGTGTCATGGAGAAGTGCCATAGCAAATTATGACTTTTTTTATAGGCTTTTGGTCCATCTTACAGAACTTGTTAGAGAGCTCCATAGCATGTTTCAGTCACCCTACAGAAAGGGGAGCATTTTTCATCAAATTCTGTAGCTTTTAAGAGTCAATTCTATCAGGCTCTCTGTTCCATCCCTGCTAAATTCTATAGGCCTTTTCCATAAGGGAGAAAAGGAAGAGATGAAAATGTTAAGCTTTACCTAATGCTATAGAATCGGACGGCTCCAAGAAAGCAGCCAAAGGCCTGGGGTCTTATCCAAATGAGGCCTCTGCATCTTTGCCTGTTCTGGAGCCTTCAACTAATGCACAGAAATCCAGATTCTCCCCCTAAACAGGGCCAGACTGACTCATCACTGGGCCCTAAGCAAACATTCACTTCTGGGCTCCTACCTTTTAATGTGAATAACTACAAACAGCCAATATATACATATGCATGCGTTTCAGCCAATATTTCTGAATTGTAAAAGTCTTTCTAATGCCACCCTTTGCTACTTGCATTTTTCTTGCTCTGGTTCCTTCTTTATATGCTTTGGTGCCCCCGAAAGAGGCATTGTTTGGTATAAAAGTCACAATGACAGGAAATGCAGTAGTAAAAGTGAGGAGGAGCAGAGATGGAAGGAAAGAAACATAAAGATCGGGGGGGGGGGGGGAATACACTTCAGTGATGTTCCCCTCCAGTAAGTGCCAGTGAATTCCCATCTCTGCCTGATAGCTTAATGCTGCTGGAGAAGGAAGTGGTTCCTTTACCCACTTCCTTCCTCCCTCCTGGGCTCTGTTGGGAATAGGAAATGAGTCTCAGCTGTGGGGGAAGACAACCTTTGCCCACTCATCCACGGGTGTGGGTTTGCATGTGAGCTGAAACGACTTCACTTAAGCGGTGTTGTGACTCTGTGTGCCAGGTCACAGCGCCACTCACTCAAATTCAGGCTGGCTGCTCCACCATGGGGATGGAGCTATATTGGGACTGCTGCAGCACCTACAGTCGTTCTAGGAAGACCGTCCGTGTCTGTCCCGTTCTGTATGATCTATTGCTAGCCGGAAAACAAAAGAATGTGAAATTAAAAAGCGCCATCGAATACTCCTTCTCTTGGTAAAGAATTGCATAGCATTTATATACGAACCACTGAGATTTACTAAAGCTTTCACATAAGGTTTCTGGAACAATAGCTCTGGTACAAGCGTGTCCCCTCTTTAGCTCTTCTCCCCTCCCCCAACATCAATTCTGTAATGGTTGCATTTTATGCTAAAAATGTTTCGGACTGTGGAATCCTTGCTGAACTGTTACCAGCAGTCACTGCAGTAAGATGGCTGTCTCATAACATTTAGCCTCTGAACTCAGCTTCTGTAGTATCTACACAGGTTTCACTTCAGTTTGTGTGCAGTGTCTCCTTAGAGCTTGTATTTGCGTGAGATCAGTTCCTTGCAAGTAATGCAACTGAGAGGTATTTCTCTAGTACTGCTCACATAGTATTTCCACCTCGTACGCGTGCATGAATGAACCCTCCGAGCACCTATGTGCTGTAGAATCCCTCCTTTTAACTGCCAATGTTTGTGGCTTGTTGATTTCCTTTTTTCCTTTTATTTTGTATTGCTTGCTAGTCCCCTGCTGAATCTGCCTGGGGTTGGGGTCCTGTTATGACCCCGCAGAATACCTTTTGTCTGCCAGTTGTATGAAATGCAGGGCTTTCCAGACTCTCATTTTCCATGGACCTATGAAAAGTACATTGGTTTAAGCAGCTTAATTTTTTTCCCCTGCTTCTTTAATTGAAACAGTAGTTCTTTGTCACAGCAGTCAAATCAGCTGTGATTTATTGGTATACAGGAAGCTAACCCAGCAGGGAACTGAGGGTGTCTCTGCTTTAGTGAGATCATCTAAATGATGGGGAGGGGAGAGAAAAGCACCGTGAGGAGCTGCAAGTGCTATTCTGGGGAACCGAGCAGAACTGGTTTGCTTTAGAGATAAGGCCTTTGCCTGGGGAACTCCTGAAATTGTGTTCCTCAGTATACAGCTTCACTGACCATGTGGCTGGCATAACAAATGTATTCTTGTATCACATCTTCCATGTGATGTCACTGGATGAGCCTGGTGGCTGTGAAGCCATGTTCGAAGCAATTTTTTTTTTTTTATTGCCCGGGGAAGTCCCCGGTCCCAGGCACCCATTTTGAATGCAGCTTTCTCTTAAAAATCGTTTACATGTGGACGTAGTGTTAATGGGACGGGTACACTGTTTTGAAGCATACTACAGGGTGCTAATAGAGTAAATTGGAAGGGTTAGATTGCATCCAGAAGTGGGCTGAAGCACAAAATTTGGCTCCAGATCGAAATGTTCCATGGATCCGAGTGTGTTCAGATTCTCAGTAATCCCAGCTGAGCTCCTACCGCAAAATGTGCTGGGACTGTTCATGTGAAGCTGCAACTTGGTGTGGCTGTTTGCTCAGTTTATTTATAGACTTGCTACAGGCTGTCAGTGTTCGCCTGAAATGCCCCACTCCGTTAGCATGCGGTGTTCCAGACGGGAAAAGGTTAAGGGGGTTCTGCTAAGTCACTGAGCCCTGGTCAACACTGCAAACTTACCTATGTCACTCGGAGTATAAAAAATCCACACCCTATGAGTGATGCCTAATCCCCAGTGTAGATAGCGCTCTATCGATGGGAGGGCTTCTCCCATTGACACGGTGCAGCTCCATCCGTGCAGCTGTGCTTCTATAGCATTTTAAGTGTGGACCAGTCTGAAATCTCTTGGTCTGAGGGGATTTAGGATATAGGCTGTGTCCCAATAGAGGAGCTGAACAGCCAAACCCACAGAGAAGGTTTGATGTCCTCTTTCTTGCTCGCTTGTTAGTTAATAAAGCCAAACTCAGGAAGGGGATGATTTTTAGGCTTCACGTGTTGTGTGGACTCTGCTTTTAGAGGAGGTGGGGAACGCAGACTGCTGAGAAGACATTTCTATATTGCCAGTTCCTGTGGTATCTGAGCACCTTGCAGATCTAGAGCTCTTTGCACTTCTTTTTATGTCTCTGTTCTGCAGGTGTTTACTGGCAGGAGTGTGTGTGTGTGCAGAGCAAATGCAACTTGCCTAACTCTGCACTGTAAACCTGACCTAAGTGTCATGCTTAGCTAAACAGGTTATGTGATAAATTTCTGCTTCTGATGTCTAATCAAACAGCTTAGAGGTTGACTATCCAATAGCTCCAAGCTGTCAATGATGCACCAAACAAGAATTATTCCCAGAAACTACTTAGCAAATAATTCTGAATAGTGAATACATTTTGAGATCATTTTAATCTGTTCCGGAAAACTTGCTCCCAGAAAGAGGTGAAGTGAATTAAGTTACTAATTTCTAATTCATTTAGTGCAAGTTAAAAGTTTTCTTAGAAACTTTAGACAATCCAGCGAGCCACACTTGGAGTTGTTCTGACTTCTTAAAGCCAGGATGATGATCAGATTGCTGATGAGACTGGGGCATATAACTAAAACAAACTCATCTGTAAATTTTTTTAAAGTTTTTGGTGGGGGAACAATCTTGGTGTATTCACCCCCATTTTAACACTTGACTGTTACTAAGCAAAATAATCCTATATGTTTTTGAATGTTTTTTTGGTCTTTATGAAAAACCAAAAGGATTGGATAAGCATTTAGGCCAAGATCGGGAGGAGGGGAAGGGGGAATAGAGTCCTAACCCTAAATTCCTACATATTTTTTTCACTTTCCTGTATTTGGGTAACTAAAGAAATGGCTAGGTTTTCAAGAATCCTGAGCACAAACCAGCTTCCATTGACCTTAGCTGGGATTTATGGCAATAGCCAATAGCTATGTTTCCCCAAGGACTTTCGTCTGACTTGACTAGTCTATATTTCTTTAAACAGCATTTTCAAAACAAACACCAAGATTGTTTTCCCAACAGAAAAAGGGAAGATGGCAGGGGAAGGGAAATGAATATGAACCAAGTAGTAACATAATTAATAGTGCTGTTAAAGGTAGCCATCAAACTATCCGCTGTACGTAAAATTGTGACTTGCCCGGGATCGTTGAGTGACTGACTCAGTGATGGAATCCAGAGCTCGGTCCTCTTCTCTAATCATGCTTCTCTCTCCATGCTTCAAATCTTCCCCCAGAGCTTTTTCAAACCTTGACATGAGCTTGCTATTTGGGCACCCCAGGAAACTCTGGTGTGAGTTTGTGGCTGAGAAGGATTTCAGTAACATGAAGAAGTACTGCTGGGTTATCCAGGTCATAGCTCACAGCCCAAAGGTTACGAATGCCTACCATGTCTCTTGACCAGTGTGCTCTTCAGGACTGGCATGGGAGCCCTGGTTTGGAGTTGGTAGCTCTTCTGGGTGAAAACTCAGGCAAATTGTCAATGCTCCTGTCTGTGAATGGTGAATTTGCAAGATGCTCTGAGAGGCATCTAGACTTCCAGGTGCTTCCTTGGTTTCACACCTTTTGAAACTGCCAGGTTAGTTGTTCCTGCGGCATCTCCAGCCTTTCTCTGAGCATCTAGCCACTACTGCTTCTGGCTTGAACCAGGAAGGGCAGAAACTCAGGGAAACAAAAACTTAACCTCTGTCCAATGTTAACCAATTTCTTATAGGCTCCACCCCAGTCTGAGGTTTGAGGAAGGTTCAGGGTCTGATCCTGTTTAACTTGCCCAGGTTCACTTAAACCTTGTCTGAAAGAGAAGCTGGTATTCCTCCGCCCAAGAATGGAAGCCATTGGGGTACCCTGGGTGTCTTGCTTGACTTGGCTCTGTGACCGATCCTCCCTGGCCAGGGAGCCTGTGCTGGTATCACTTTCTAGTGAATCGTACTTAGACAAGCTTCTTGCTAGGAAGGTGTTATGCCTCCCTGGCTTGCTTGGTACTCTACAAACCAGCTTGCAAACACCTGCAAGTATCCCTTGGCTTGCAAGCTCCTCCTTTGTTGGGGGAGAGGTCAGGGTGAGCTCTAAGCTGAGAACCAGGTTCCCACGGCACTTTCTAACGGCGCTTTGCTCCTGTCATAGAGCAGAGACGTGAACGTTCTGCGAGGCTGGGTGGGCCTTAGCTTTGAATGAGATATGGTGATGTGCTGCGTTGATACAGCACCTCATTGGGAAGGGTGCCAACGCTCTCTGCAAGCTATGCACCTACCACCCCGGAATGGCTTCTCCTGCCGTTGGCATAGAAAGGAAGTGGCTGGAGTGTAACAATCAGAATTAAAATGTGGCCAGTAGGACACTGAGGTGAAATGCCCTATTTCCTCAAAGTGCCATGGGTCTTTAATGATGATAACTCATCAGGACGTCCCTTTTTCATCTCATTTGAAGGAGGGAGGCATACATGCAGTAAACTCTGAGGTGCAGGAAATCTCTCTTAATGTGTCTTTATGGTGCTGATCACAATGGGCCCCCAACCTGGGCTGGGGTCTCTAGCTAGTACTGTCTTATAAAAAATACAAATTATGCCTGATATGCTAATTCCAGGCAACCTGTGTCTACAGGTTATCCAGCTGCAAACATCTGAGCAA
Organism: Lepidochelys olivacea; assembly: GCF_965140295.1. Classification (NCBI taxonomy): domain Eukaryota; kingdom Metazoa; phylum Chordata; order Testudines; family Cheloniidae; genus Lepidochelys; species Lepidochelys olivacea. Next base: position 95,759,516 of record NC_140418.1, on the reverse strand, counting down.
GATGTCGCAGAAGAAGACTACCAGCAGGAAATATGGGTGGCGGTGGAGTGCAGGGGGAACAAAACTCCTGAGAGCACATCTGAGAGCCAACATGCAGGTGAGGCAGAAAGATGTGTCCTAATGGCCCTCCCACAATGATACAGGGCTTCTAATCCAAGGATCTTGATGTGTTGTAAGTCTCGTTGTCCCCGGGTGAGGTGGATGGTATTGGGAATCTGAGGCACTGAGTTTGGATGGGCCCAGAGGTGCACAGAATAGTATTACTACTTGTCTTACAGTAACACCTAGAGGCTCTGGACCAAGATCAGAACCCTACTGTGCTAGGGGTACCTAAACATGGTAAGAGATTTTTCCCTTCCCTGCAGAACTTGCCAGTTAACGAGAGCAGACACACAGTAGAAGACAGGAAGGAGTATCCCCACTTCACAGATAGGGGACTGAGGCACCGTGACTTGCCCGAGCTCACCCAGGAAGCCTGTGCCTAAGCTAGGAGTGACCTCAGATCTCCTGGTGGCTAAGGCACTGGAGCAGGGCTCTAATCACCCTTCTTCTCGAGGCCATGCTGGGTTGTGACAAAGCTGGGAGAATTGCGATTCCCACCTCCCCTGCTATAACAGGGGCGGTTCTCCTCCCTTCATAGAAAGCATTGATTTGGGCTGTCCCCTAGCCAGAAAGCAGCTCTCCTGCCTCTTCCAGGGGGAGCTCCTTTCTCTTGGACTCCCATTCCAGTCTGCCTGGCAGTGGTTCCAATGGGGCAGCAATGCTGTTGTTGGAGCAGGTGGTATGTTGGCTTGGCTTGCTCTGGGAGGTTGATTTCTAGGGTCCAGGGCTCAGAACAGGATGTGCCAGAGTTCGTTCCCCAGTTGCTGAATGGGTGGGGCAGGTGCACAGTGGTGGGTTTCCAAGGTGGAATCACAGAGGAGGAGCGGCCACTAGGCTGGGGACTGGCTTGAGGGAGGCTTGTTACCCTCTGAGTCGAGCAGGCTTTCGGAGTAGGGGCTATTTTTTTTTTGAGAGAGAGAGAGAGAGAGAGAGAATCCGGTTCGATTTGAGTCACAGCACTGAGGAGTCTCCTGATTACCAGATCAGTAAAACTTGGTGTGTCGCCATTAGATAACCTCCTTGCTGGCAGTGCTGCCTTTCTGAGCCCTTGGAAGCTGCATTTACTGGCTTCCACAAGAGGCAAAAAGAAATAATTAAATGGTGCAGTCCTGTGACTTCAAACAGCTTCCGATCTTTCCTTCTGAGCAGGTTCCAAGCTGAGAACTATGGGGGAGGGATTGGCATGTGGAATCCACTGTATCTAGAAGCAGAAGTCTTGTCTGTATTACAATTCCACCTAGCCCCGACTGAGATCAGAGCCCCTTTGGGCCAGGTACTGTACTAACACCTAGTACAGCTATAAAGTTCCTGGTCTAAGGATGTGTCCACACTGCACTCGGGGTGTCTGACTGAAGCACATATAAGCTGGATCGCTAACCATAGCTGGGAAGCCAGCTGGCCACCTGAGTACATAGCCAAGGGCACAGGCAGGGTTGTACTTGGGCAGCTGCCATGGGCACACTGCTATTTTCAGTGAACTGGCTCAGGTAGGCCTACGTCTGCTGCAGTCAGGGGTGGGTGTGTATCTGAAATAGGCCAGGCCAGGCCAATGGTGGGAGAGGAAGCTGGCGCAGAGAGGGGAAGTGACTGGCCCAAGGTGACACAGCAGGTCAGAGGAGGAGTTCCCATGTAGCTCCCTATCCGCTAGCCTTGGCTTCCCTCTCTAACCCTATTCTCTGGGAATAAAGCAAGATTTATGCTGTTGATTAAAAGGTTTGGGAGCTCTTCACCTCAGGTTAACTGATCCAGATCTGGCCCAGTGTCGTCGTCGTCGTCGTCCATTTACTGTAGTGGGTGTAAAATTAAGCTGCTGGGATCCCAGCTTAAGTTGATGTGTGTCCAGCTTTTACTCCTGACTTAGTTTCCCCAGACCGGGACTGAATGGGTTATGGCTGCTGAACTACTGGCTCTCCTCTTTGCAGGAAAGAGGGGTGTGTGTGTGGCAGCCAGGGGTCAGCTCGCTGAAGCCAGCACTGCTGCTGTCCGTGTTGTCCTCTCTCCAAAGCGCAGGGACTTGGCTCTCCGGGGCTCCCACTGCTCAAAGCACTAACTTGGTTCTGATCTATAAAAACCACGTCATTTTCCTACAGTAAATACGAGGGGGGCAGCTCCTCAGCAGCTGTAAATTGTCACGGCTCTGCCCCTAGAGGTCTGGATGGCTCCTGTAGGTAACCTACTCCCTGGGGACGCAGCAAGAGGCATATGAGTGTGAATAAGCAGTTGGCGTTACTTTGGAAGAGAACAGTCAGGGCTAATTGGGACACAGGGATGCTGTACAGTTGACCCAAACCATACACTTACTTCTCAGCTGCACAATTTCCAGCACTCTGGCCAAGGCATCAATCCCCCCGTGCATTGCACTAGTAAATAAACGAGGGGAAACCTCCCTTAAAGCAACATTTTCCCTGACCGAAAGTCCCACGCTATAAACTAAGAGCACAGCAGCTGGGGAATACCACAGCAGGCTTCTATCTCAGAAGGCATTTCTGTGGCATCTCTCGCTGCAGTAGCTGAGAGCTGTACGAGGGTTAAGAACCCAGTAAAATCTCCACCCCGAGGCACTCAGGTTTCCAGTTGACTCTGAGTGTAATCAGGTGCCTGTTCTGGACACTGTCATTTCACCGTTCTGTGCTACCCAGCCTCCCATCCCAGGAGCTTGAAGCACTGTACGAAGGTCAGTTCACTAAGCCTGTCCTTGCCGCAGGGAGGTAGGTGGTATCATTCCCCTTACCAGAGCAAAAACTGCAGCACAGGGAGGTTAATGGTATGTCTGCGCTGCCACCAGGAGAGAGCCCCAGCCCGGGGAGACCAACTAGTTGGGGCTCAGGCTAGCCTGATAAAAAGAGCTGGAGACATTGTGACTCGTGCTCTCAGGACTGCCCAAGCTGCAATGTCTATGCTGCTATTTTTAGTGCTCGCTCGAGCCCTGATGGTGCGAATCTGCCCGCCCGGGTGGGGAGGCTTGCTCCCAGCTATTGGCGGTGTAGACCTACCCTAAGTGACTTGCCCAAGGCTGCACAGCACATCTGTAGCAGAGCAGGAAGCTGAGTGCAGTCCAGTGCTTTAACCTCACGGCTCTTATTTTCTCTTCGGAGAGACCAGGAAATGGACACAGCAGCTAGACCAAATGTACACTGCTAACTGTCTCTCCCTGTGTTGTGAGTTGAGCTTGACAGCAGGACAAGCCCCGTGGCCACCAAGCCAGAGAGTAGCTGGGCTTGTATTCCAAGCTCCCAGGTGAGCGCCAATGGGGCTCCCAAGCTCTGCTTGGGAGCATCTTCAAAACGTTGCTTGTTTGAGCCACACGTCTGGCCGTTCCACAGCTACTTAGAGCTATGGTTTAAGCTTTGTGGACAATAAGGGTTTTTCTCCTGCTGGTGAGTGTCAAGCGTTGTATCTAGTTACATGAAGAAAAGGCGCAGTGTCTCTGCAGGGCGGGGTAGAATTGGGGTAGCGAGAAGAGTTTGCAGCCAGGTCAATGCTAGGAAAAATCAGTCTGTTAGAAAACAGGATGACTAACACGTCTTTGCCTTTGGCTGGCTGTGCTCTAACCGGGCCCAACATGCTTTTATATGGGATGCTTCCCCACCGCCACCCACAGAGAGAGCCAAAAAAGGCTGATGAGCCCACCTTCAGTTTTGCTTGTACTGTGCTGGTGCTTTGGCTCCAAGTGTCCTTCCTGGCTCAGGCTTTGCTATTTGGTGCCTCAGGGCAGGGCTAGCCTGGGGTTGATCTGTGACTAACATACCCAGTGTACAATCCTAGGAGAGAGGAACCTTCCTTTAAGCCCTTTCTCTCAAATCCTGCTGGTGGCCCCTTTCTTAAAGGGACACGATCCTGATAAATCAGCTGTTGGGGGAGCTGAGAGCCAAATGTCTTTGGGGTCTTCTGCCTGAGCTCAGGAGTTGGTTTGGGAGGGGAATTCTGAAAGCCTTCCATGGAAATTAGAAAGAAGTGAGCTATAGCTCACAAAAGCTTATGCTCAAATAAATTGGTTAGTCTCTAAGGCGCCACAAGTACTCCTTTTCTTTTTAGAAAGAACTTGGGTTTGTTTTAGCCAACACCCCCCCCCGCACCCCCAATGTAAGGAAGACCCCACCTGCTTCCTGTGAGTAATGGTCTCTACGCCACTGGTGACCAAAAGAGGTTTTCTTCTCCTATTAGCACAGCAGCAGTAGTAGAAGAATGAGCTGGATACTACCTTGGCTCGACTCTGCAGTTGAGTTAACAATTCTGAGGATGCTCAAGTTCTGCTCTCATATACCTACCTAACCCTGTTCTGCAGAATCTTTACTGTGATGTACAAGACAGGAAGATCCCAGCTTGACTCTGAGCCCAGGGTGAGTTTGTGGGGCTCTCAGAGAGGGAAATATGGGGTGTGTGTGTGTGTGTTTGTTTTTTTTTTGGTTTTTTTTTAAAATACTGCTGATAAACTTGGCAAATTTCAGCTGAAGAGTTGCTGGGGACTGAGAAACATGTAAACCCCTCCTGCCCCCCCCCACTCCCCCCAGCATTTTCTGTCTGCACTTCTCAGAGCAGAACTGCATTTGTAACTGGGTGGGCTAGTGTAGCAATTTAGGAAGGAGACTTCTTTCCTTCTCTGTAAATGCGGGACGTGGCCATTAACTCCCTTCTGCACAGAGGGCATAATCCCCTCAACCATTATGTGCATAGGTAGCAAAATGTGGCTTCATAACTGAGAGGACGGTACTAAACACAGTCTGTTCCTACAGAGAAGGATTGGTTACAAAGAGAAGCATAGGCATGGCCCCCTAGTTTGGAAAAACGTTAGTGCGATATTCAATGGAATGAGCATCTGTATAGCAATGGTCTTGACTTTTCCAGGCCCAGCTGTTTCCTAGAAATACCACATTGAGCCCTGCTGGTGGTAGTTGTATCACCAACTCCAGGCGTTCAAAATCATGAGTCGGGCTCCAAAAAAATTGAGTTTGCCTTCTGGGGTTTGAGCAGTTAGTGTTCCCTCGGGTCACATTTTCAAGCTTTTCTCTACAACCATGACGGCTGGAAACTCACTTACGTAATGAAAGCTGAGATTTTCATGTCATTGCTTGTCTCCAGACCTGGGCCTTTAAGAAAACCGTGGACTCTCACAGTACACTCATGAGTTGCTACTGCTTTTGGCCGACAGTTTGCATGAGGCAGGCAGGGCGTCTCTGGTGATCTTGTATCTCTATACAGATAGGGGAGTGTGGTGGACATGGAGCTGCTCGATGCAGCGTAGCTGTCGCCATGTTGGTCCCAGGATATTCAAGACCAGGTGGGTGAGGTAAAAATCTTTTATTGGACCAACTTATCTTGATGAGAGAGACACGCTTTTGAGCTGCCCAGAGCTCTTCTTCGGGTCACATTAGGAACAATGCATAAGAGAAAACAAGAGCTCTTTGTGGCTCGAAGGTTTCTCTCTCTCTCTTTTGAGACATTGGTCCAATAAAAGATTTTTACCTCACCCACCTTGTTTCTCTATGGGAGCTGCTCTGTAACTTGTACGTACTGCATATAGGAATGGCTACTGTGAAATAGCAGGCTGTCCGGAGGAGCAAGCAGGACGGGGGAGATGAATAACCCAGGGCAAACTAACCCTTAGTAAATGCTTGAGGGTTGTTATAGGACAATGGCACAAAGCCATTGGCTCTGAGGAGTCTGGCTTGACCTCCTGCTGAGCTGGTTTTGATGAGCAGGGCCAAGGCTGAGAACCAGGAAACCGAGGGGACTCTCTGAAGAGGAGGGAGGTAATTGCAGAGTTGCTGTTTGGAGAGGTTTCAGAGTAACAGCCGTGTTAGTGTGTATTCGCAAAAAGAAAAGGAGTACTTGTGGTACCTTAGAGACTAACCAATTTATTTGAGCATGAGCTTTCGTTAGCTCATGAAAGCTTATGTTCAAATAAATTGGTTAGTCTCTAAGGTGCCACAAGTACTCCTTTTCTTTTTGCTGTTTGGAGAGGAACCAGGCTGTGACAGGCACCTGCTTGGGGGTCTGAAGAAGCTGGGCCTGCCTGGGTTAACGTCGGAGGGACGGTAAGCCCTAGGGAAGACAGATGTGCATTTAGACAATTGGTGGGGTTGGTTTTTTTTGTTGGTGGTTTTTTTTTTTTTTTTTTTAAAGCCTTTTCTCTTGTGCTTTGTTCCCAATGTGGTAAATACCAGTACTTTGGTGTAAGCAGGTTTTCTGGTCGCACTGTTCACCAATCTTTCGTGTCTCAAAGGGAAGAACAGGAGTTGCTGAACCCAGTTGGAGCTGCTGGGTAAGCAAAGTTGGAACACAGGGTATTGCAGCCTAGATCCTGCTCTTGCAAAATTCCATCTCAGGAGAGGTGAAGGCCTGAGGCCTGAGCTCAGCGGGTGTGCTCTAAGGGAGGGGAGCAGAGGTGGAACCAGCCCCGTAGCCAGACGCAGAATGTAATAAATTTGTTAGTCTCTAAGGTGCCACAAGTACTCCTTTTCTTTTTGAGAATGTAAACCAGCTTCTTAGTCTCCCTGAGAGTTAAAAATACATAATTTAATCTTCTGATGTATGGCCTGTTTCATCTCAGGGTCTCCAAGTGCCTCACATACATTAAGTCTCTCAGACACCCTTGGGAAGCAGCTAAGTTTGTAACTTAGGATTTCCATCTGAAAAATTCTTAAGGCACAATGAAATGATTTGCCCAAGGTAACTTGATGGAGATGGAAAGACAACCTAGGAATCCTGGATCCTACTTCCCTACCTGGAGCTCAGTACTGGGTAGAAAATCCTAATGCCGTATAAAGGGAACTGTTAACCCTACAACAATTCCACCCCTCCCCCAAATTGTTTGGGGTCAAATGGGTTTTCATTTCCCCCCCACCACCTTAAATCTTGCATTGCTACTAGGCAGTTTGACCTAAAGGATCATTCACTTAGACCAGCAGCTCTCAAACCTGAGGAACCTGAAGACCCTCATTTTGATTTAAAAATTTTCATGGACCCCCAAACTGGCTTCTAATTTTCCCTGGGGGTGCTCAACCCCTGCTCAGCCGCAGGCCCTGCCCCCTTGCCCCGCCTCTTTCAACCCTCTCCCTCAAGCGTGCCCCATCCCTGCTCCTCCCCTTTCCTCCCAGCACCTCCTGCACAGGGCTGGGAGGGAGTGGAGGAGTTGATCAGTGGGGTCGGTGGCCCTGAACATGACTTGTGGACCCCCTGGAGTACCCTCGTGGAGTGCCAGGGGTCCACAGACCCCAGTTTGAGACTCACTGACTTAGACCCTATTTTTACAAAAAACCCTCATGATATTTGTCTTCACATCTTTCAGGGTAAAAGTAGATTTTCATTTTTTCCCGTGGCAGTTGCTCAGTTTAATGCACTTTCCCTCCACAATCTTGGTCTAGTGTGGATGCATGCAAAATGGCTCAGAAAAATACATCAGAGGAGACTGAGACAGTGTCGTCTTCACTGTCCAAAAAGGTGCAGGGTTTTAATGAGGTAACTAGTGCACACTGGCTACCTCGCTGTAAAATTCTAGTGGAGATAAGTTGCAGGTAGTTTGTACTGCAAGGTAGCTAGGTGAGGTCAACACAAATCTTCCTGCACCCCACCTGTGGTTCACCTTGCCTAGACAACATTGCAGTAAAACGACAGTGCCTTGTCTCCACTAGGTTTTTACAGTAAGGTAACTAATGCACTTTAATTACCGTGTAAAAATGAAGAAACCCGAACTTCAGTGCCTGTTGGTGTTAATCCTGTTTGTTTCTGTAGCGTGTAAGGCCCAACCAGAAATGGTGCTCCATGGTGCTAGGCCCTGTACAAACAGGGTCAGAGTCCCCGTCCTGAAGAGCTTAGAATCTAAATAGACAAGACCTACAGGATAGTGGAAGGGGTAGAACACATGAGCAAAGTGAACAATGTGATGGCAGCAAACAGCATGTTAGTGCCATGATTTCTGGGGGCGGCGGTGGAGAAGGGGATCAGCTAAATGGAAGAGAGTGAAGGGAGAGGGGACATGGAAGGGAAATGGAGTTAGAGGGCTGGGGTGGGGAGATATGGGTGAGGAGGGCAGGTGGGTATTGAGCTGAGGTGAAGATTGAAAGGAAGGGGAAAGGGTTGGAGTAAACCATCAGCCCAGGATACAAGAATGTTCCATCCAAACCATAGAAAGCTCTGTGTCTCCAGCTTTTGGCGCTCAGGCTGTGGGTATAAAGATAGCACATAGATGTTAGGGCTGGAGCCTGGGCTCCAATATCTATGCTATACTGGATGCATCCGATGAAGTGAGCTGTAGCTCACGAAAGCTTATGCTCAAATAAATTGGTTCGTCTCTAAGGTGCCACAAGTCCTCCTTTTCTTTTTGTGAATACAGACTAACACGGCTGCTACTCTGAAAAATATCTATGCTGCTACTTGTAGCCTTGCAGCTGAAGTCTGAGTCAATTGCCCGGGGCTCTGAGACGGGGTGCCCTGGGTTTCTCTTTGAAGTGTAGATGTGTAGATCTACCCTCAGGCACCACTGGAACCAGGTGATGTGCCTGGAGTTTTAGAGAGAGGCTCCAAGAGACAGAAGTGAATGGCAGTGTCTCAGATGCAGATAGATTCCTGGGTGGAGGGGTCAACAAAACAAAGCTCTTCCATTCTTGACAGACTGGTTTTCTGAACTGGCAGTTGACTAGATTCAGCCTGACTATTGCTCAGGGATCCTTCCTTTATCTACACATGCCTGGCAACCTGCGACAGCCTTGGGGCTGGGTGGGGCGGGTTCGGGGGGGGGGGGTGTCAGCCAAACTTTCATAAGGCTGGACTGCAATCCCCTTACTCACACGGAACAGTGTCTTACTCCACAAGTAGTCATGGGGTAAGAGTATTACTCAGTGTCAGGGTATCTCCATTGATAAGTCTGACAAACAGATTGTAGAGAGAGGGATACAAAATCCTTGATCCTGGTCCCCAAACTGACATCAGCATGGTCACTGCATGTGCCCTTCCTCTTAGTTCCCACAGAATGGAATCAAGGTTTGGTAGAACGCCTTTCAAACTCAAGGCATTGCATGGCAATTTAGGCTAATGGTGCTGCTCCAGCAAGTGGACCAACTGTTGTTTACCAGTGCAATGCTCTCTTACTCCAAGAGACCCACATAATGGTGGCACTTGATACATAGCTCAATTGTTGTAATAAGGAGGACCCACCTTGTGTGTCTCCTAGATGCAATGTGGTGGCAGGATGGGCTTAAAAGTCCAACAATCTGGAACGACCTGCCCTTCAAAGATAAACCTGCTGCAAGAGGAAATGTTGCTGGACAGAAGTTGAAATGACTTTTGATATATTAAATGTCTGCAGAATGATAGGAGCCTTAGAAACCTGTGGGGAACATACTGCATGTGGTAGGTGAAAATGCAGTGGCAGCTTCTTGGCTCACATTTGAGAATGAGGTGGGATGAACTCTAGATGTCGTCTTACAGAATATTGATGGGTACTGTTCCCTAGAAAGGATCTTGCCACTGAAAGGCAACAGTGTTTCCCCTGTGTACAGTATCAATGGGAGACAATACAATGATTAATATCGAATCATAGCTTACATCTAAAACTTATGAGTTTGGAGAACTGTCAGACTCCAGTCACTCAAATATCCAGAGTATTTGCAGATCATTCAGTCATTCCTACTTTGAAGGAACAATCGAGGGATCTGCAAATGTTGTTAAATCATAAACTCAAAAAACAGATAAATCAGGAAGACACAGTAGCTGGCCTGGATGTGAAATAAAACCGCTTCTGGAAAGATAGCGTTACATAATGAATTGCACAGTGTCCACCGTAAGCTAGGACTCAACTGGGCTTTTTGAGTGTGTATGTGTGTGCATTCAATGGGAGTGCGAAAGTTGTTCAAGACCCTGTTCTTGCCGGGCTTTTAGTTTTAATTTTGCAGACCAAGCTGTTCAGCTAAGGGTGGTCTAATCATCCATGCTTTTGGGTGCTTACCTGGGGCAAACCCATCCATGCTTTGAGCAAACAGCCACACCCTAGTCACGCAATGCTAGGATGATGTAGGTTTCATGTGGCTTATTTCTCATGCTGTAACCCATGGGGGTGGAGAACCCTTCAAGTCTGATGCAGGGATCACCAGGTTCTAGAGGAGGACTTGCCAAGATTGTTCTTGCTGAAACACAGCCAACCCCCTTTGGCTAGGAGCTGCAAACTTGATGGCTCCAGCCCTGAAGTCCCCTCCCCTAATCATGATATGAATTCAAATGGTTTGCCCTAACTGTGTGCTCAGCCCAGCCCTGAGAAACTGTACTTAACCCTTTCTCTCCCACTTTTACATGAGGTTCCCCCTCATTCCAAAAACCAAATCTCACAAATTATGGGAAATAAGAAACACATGCTGTGTCATACTCATACCTCCTCTTGAGGTTTAAACTGGGGCTGAATGTTAATACTTGCCTAGACCAGGCCAGAAATCTGTCATCTCCCTGAAAATCGCCAAACAGATAAGAACAGCCATACTGGGTCAGACCAAAGGTCCATCAAGTCCAGTATCCTGTCCTCTGACAGTGGCCAATGGCAGGTGCCCTAAAGGGAATGAACAGACAGGGTACCATGAAGTGATCCATGCCCTGTCACCCAATCCCAGCTTCTGGCAAACAGGGGCTAGGGACACCATCCCTGCCCATCCTGGCTAATAGCATTGGTGGACCTATCTTCCATGAATCTATCTAGCTCCCTTTTGAACCCTGTTATAGTATTGGCCTTCACAACACCCTCTGGCAGGGAGTTCCAGAGGTTGACCATGCGTTGCGTGAAAAAATACTTCCTTGTGTTTGTTTTAAACCTGCTACCCATTAATTTCATTTGGTAGCCCCTTGTTCTTGTATTATGCGAAGGAGTAAATAACACTTCCTTATTTACTTTCTCCACACCAGTCAGGATTTTATAGACCTCTATCATATCCCTCCCCGCACCCCTTAGTCGCCTCTTTTCCAAGCTGAAAAGTCCCAGTCTTATTAATCTCTCCTCATATGGAGATAATTCTTGTGACTTTTAAAAGTCCGCTATCCCAAACGTTTCTTGGGAAGAAATCCTGGGGAAAGGAGCCATACCAGTGCTATTGTAGGAGTTTATGACTAAATAAACAGCTCCCACTTACAGCTCAATGACCACTTCACCTCCAGGAGTTATTCACTGATAAACTCCATAAATTTTCAGGAACAGCCATTTTATCACTACCAGTGGTGTCCTCCGTTAAGTGCTACAAGGTGAAGCCAACGGGGAGAGGAGGAAAACAGGACAAGCGAGCATGAGAGAGAGAAATGGGGTGATCACTAGGAAAAATTGATCAGATCTTTTCAAAAGGGGGTGAGTGGGAAATGACTGAAGGGGGAGAAAAGAGGTAGTGAAGACCCTCTTTGATAGAGCAGTAACCAGTTAATATCTGCTGCTTTTGTTTGTGCACTGCCCTTTGGATATTTCTGAAGCTTTGTTAGATGTAAGGAGGCCACGGCCAAGTAAGGTTGTATTTCAAAAGGCACAAGGAAGAGTTTATTGCTATCTCTGCCTGTATGTGGGCTTCCATGAAGTGATTTATTTGGACATATGATCCAAGTCGCTGCTCCACTGTTTCATTTATGACCTGCAGTTTATGGTAAAATTATGAAATGACATCTCTTTGCAGTGTGAAAATACCCAACTGCGTTCTCCATTACAAATGCAGTAGGAATGTGTTTCTGAAGGTGAATGTTAGAGAGTTTCAAGCTGCATTTTGTCACCCACGTGCTCTCTTCACTCCAGCAGATCATCTGACCTTGAACTAGGTGAACTTGGACAGTTTGGCTGCTGTATGTTCCAAAAGTGCCCTGGAGATCCAAGTACATGTGGGGTGGGGGTGGAGAAAACTGTTCCTTAAATCCCAGAAAGAGAGAGGAAATATTAAGTATAGCCCAGATCTACTTGCACCTTCATTACACCCATTAATGAGTGGGCACTAACACCTTCTCCAATCATTCCGTTCTTCCCCATGCTCAAAGGTCCTTTCTGTGGCATTGTTTGGGGAGGGAGATCTTGTATCTGAGCCATTACCTACTCCTGGCTCTACTGCTTCTGAGGCTATGTCTACACTACAGCTTATGTCAGCCTACCTTACGTCACTTGGGTGTGAATAAACCACCCCCTGAGTGACATAAGTTACACTGACATAAGTGCTGTGTGGACAGGGCTATACCTCCGCTAACAGAGGTGGTTTTATTCTGCTTCTGGGAGAGCTCTGTCCCGTTGGCATAGAGCATCTTCACTAGAAATGCTACAGGGGTGCAACTGGTGCAGTAAGGTAACTTCCTTTCAGGGGGGTGTTCTCATTCATAGTACAAAGTATGTTGCTTTTCAAGTGCCACTTCTGTCTGTCTCTTCCTGTCCTCAGACAAGTAGCCATGAACATCAGCCTGGGGTCCTGTAAGCAGTACTTCCAAATGGTCTTCATTGCCCCACTGCAGGAGAACTGCTCCTCATACACGGTCATCAGCCAGCTGTGACTATTCTGCAGATAACTGAGGCCAGCCTAGGTCTATCCTTAAGTATATGTAAAGTGCCTACACCGTGGTATCCAAGGGCGGTGTTTATGAACGTGCTAATCCAGCAGCGTTTCCAAGACCAATGGTAAAATTAATGCTTGATTTCCCCCTCACACTTACAGTAAAAATAGTTTAAATAATGGATATCAAGTAGCAGCTCTTTAGGTACCAGAGGTCAAGTACAACTTGACTTCAGGCAGCCTCCTAGACTTGACTTAAACCATGTAAGTAGAATATCCCAATGGAGTTGATCCGTAGCTATGTTAGACTAGCTCAGATCTGCCCCCCCGCTACCCCTTGAGATGTGGTTGGGTTGGTATGACACTTTTTGGGGGACCCAGGGCTGTGAGCCACCTTGTTACCACCTGCTTTCAGTGTGAGGGAGTCTGGTATGTGCTAGCCGGGTGTTTGCTCCTTAACCCAACCAGCCTGTCCGCTCCTCTGAGCTACCCCAACCCTGCCTTGAAGGTTGGCAGTAGATACACTCCAGCCCCTGAGTCCCTCCGAAGTGTCCAGCCCCTGATCACTAGATATCCTCAGAAATCCCAGATGCCCTGTTCCCAAAGGAACAGCGTACCACAGTTAACCAGTTTTACCTTTGACCCCTGTTCCCGTAATGCACACAGTACTTGGGTTCAACAGTAAAACAAAAGGAAACTTATTTTAAGAATGAAGAGGTTCAAGTAATTACCAGTGTGAGAGATCGGAATGAAAGTTTACACACAGGGCTTAATTTGTGCTAGGGCTGAGCCCTGGCACCTCTAGGCTGGCAGTTCATAGCCCTGCCACCTCTGGGTTTGCCAAGTCTGTTATGAAAATAAAAAATTGCTTGAGCCCTGGCACCTCTCTCATCACAGATGAAGCACTGGTTCCATATGAAACAAAATCATAACATGCATTCTAGAACCTAAACTTAACTAACCAGTTATCCTCCTGTCTAAAAACGCTTTTCACCTAAAGTTTTTTTCTACATTTTCAACCAAACCTATCTGAGATCCCTTTTTCATGAAGCAAACCCACTGTTGGTTTACTTCCTAAGTGAAGGATGAGGGTGCACCTCCATACCCATTAGTTATACCCCCCAAATTGTCCTTACTTGTAACCAGGGCTCTCCCTGGCTGTTTCACTTCGTCCTGCAAATTTCCTCTTTTGAAGATCTCACAATCCTTCTTTAACATTTGGCTCAGACTGCAAATGAAGGCCCATTGTGAACCATACTTAATTTACATGTAAACAGACAGACAAACATTTCTTGTCTGAAAGAAAACCTGCCTTTCACCTTTCTGGTGACCAGTCCCTAGTCATAGACCTTAAGAACATATTTTTGGTGTATATACATAATTCCTTACACAACATCCATATGGAAATTTTGCAGTTATGATGACCTGTGTGATACAGGCTTTTATTAGAGACCTTGCATGGTGCCCTTTGGGTGAACCTAGGGGATCCCTGTACTCTTTGCCAGTTGGCATATTGAGGTCCTTGGGTCACCGTTGCCCTTCAAGAACACTGGACCATGGTAGACTAGTCCAAATGTTCCAACTTTAATCTCTGGGATATCTCTGTGTGGATATAGGAATCAGTTGACTAGGGTGGGGAGTGATGTGGCTATTCAACAATAGCTGTCCTTGCCCAGAGAACAGGGAGCGAAATGGCTAGTCTGCAAAGAGCAGGAAAATACCTCTATTGGGAGGACACGACTCTGGGAACACTGAAGCCTGGAAAATGTCCTGGACTCATTAGCTAATCTTCTGGGGGTGGCACACACCTGTGCATCTTGACATTTGGCAGTGACCTAGGCGTATGGCTGTCATGCTTGGGTCTTAATCTAGTTTTGCCTGTGGGTATAGCTGAGGGAGGGTGGGCAAACCTGAGGAGCCCAGCCCAGCAGGTAAGATTGTGCAGTTCAGAACATGATCTACTGCAGGTGGCATTGTGTTGTCTCCTCAAGTTGGCGGGACGTGGACAGGAGGTGGAGCTCGGAGGAGAACCACAGCTCTTTCACTCCCAGTTTGAGCTCTGTTTAGTGAGTTGGGGATTGGCAGCGCACCTGAATGTAGTTCCTTCCCTGATCAGCTTCTCTGCAGGCTAATGCAGATGAGTTTCACCTTAGGAGTTTTGTCTTTTACTTCCTTTAGAAAACGCTTCCCTGTCCCCTTAAGGTTTTGTTACAACAGATTTGGCACGTCAAGCCTTGTCCAGAGTGTTGGCTTACTGGCAGTGAAAAATAGTTGCCATGCTGCCTGATCCAATGTCCATTGGAGTCCGTGAGAGTCTTTCGATGGATTATTTGTAGCAGCTAGAAGTCCTAGCGGACACTGAGAGCCCTAATTTTATAGCCAGGATTGCTCAGCGTGTGAAGTGTTAGAAACCGGGTCGGCTGCAATTGAATGCAGGTCTCCTATTCATTCCCCTGTTCTGACCGAATGGACAGTCCTTGCCATCAGTTCGAAGGCATGGGTCACTTGGCTGTCATCGAGGCTCTGAGTCTGGGAGTGTTCATACCCTAAGCCAGGAAACACCCTACTCCTGAACAGCAAGACACCTCTTTGTGTGGGTTGTGATTCCGTAACAGTTGTGGGTGCAAAAGGGGTCCTGGTAGCTCACCGCCTAGCAAAGCTTCCATGCACTGTACACAAGGCACAACATAGGTGCTTCTGGGAAAGCCCTCCAACATGGGCCGACTGTCAAAATTAGTCCATCTGTAGGCCAGCCAAGTCTTTAATACTGAAGCCTGTAAAGTCAGCTGCTTTATCGCTGTAGGGGAAAGAGAGAGAGAATCCTTTGATTTTTTGTTAATAAGATTGTTACCTATGGCACTTGGGGTTGGAGGCTTTACAGCCATCAATGATGCATTTTCTGTTTTTAGCATGCAGTCGGACAAGGTGATGGGAAGATCTCTATTTATGGTTCTGCCACCCAGAGTGACTGAACAGATGGAAGGGGTGGAGAGAGAAATCCCCATAGATTAGATGTGCTGTAAGGTAAACATGCCACAGAAAGACCAGCGGTGATCACCTGGGCCTGGAGAATGTTGACATAGCTTCCTGGTGGGGGTTTAAGAGCAGACCTTGTTCTTAAGAGGGATGGCCTTGTTCTGTGTATCTCTCAACCCTGTGTTCTTTCACGCAGTGGATCTTGTTACATATTACCAGTGCAAACCTGTACAGATGACTTATTTTGGATAAATTGTAGATCTTTGTTTTTTTGTAAGTAATATATTTAATCATTGTTCAGGTATTTTCTGTCCCCCAAAAGACCTGACGCTAAAAGCCCAAATTTTCTTTCAGAAGGATTTTGCTTTACTGAAAGAGTGGGTTTAATTTTATTGATTGGACTGCAAGTTGCACAGTAGGAATTTTTCTTCTCGTAGATTATGCAGAATTTGTTTCCTTTTTTTTTTTTTTTTTTTTTTATAAAGAGCAAGTGTAAAAGCTCTGGATGATACGATTACTACAACAACCACCACCCATGGCTTCTACATTTTAGGGTGTTGAAACCATTAGACTTCTGATGCAAAGCAGAGAAGGCATTTAAACAAAATGTGCGGTTTCCTTAATCGGTAAAAAGAATTTTAACAGTGGACACAGTCAGGCTGTGTCTATTCTCCGGGGACTACAGCAGCATTGCTCCAGCGCTGTAGCTAGGCCGGTATAACCTTGCCATGTAGATGCAGACAGACTACAGTGACGGAAGGGGTTTTTTGTAGTAATATCACCTCCCCAAATGATGGTAGGTACATAGAGGGTAGGGTGACCAGATGAAATGGACAAAATATCAGGACGCATGGGGGAAGCGCAAAAAAAAAAAAAAGCCGGAGTGGCCAAAGCCGCAATATCGGGACAAATGGTGTCCTGACTGCATCGGTCGGGGCACGGGACAAAGAACGAAAAATTGGGACAGTACGTCTGCTCACCCTAATAGAGGGAAGCATTCTTCCATTGACCTTGCTCCATCTACACCAGGGGTTAGGTCAGTATACAGCACTTGGGGGTGAATTTTTTATGCCTGAGTGCTGCAGCTACGTTGGTCTAAATGTTAAGTATAGACCAGATCTATGTCACTCCGAGTTGGCATTTTACACCAGATGAAGTTAAGTTCTGCAGTAGGCAATGTTTCTCCCCTGGTATGATCCTTGTTGTAAGGGTGAAGAATGGCAGGTAGATTGGACTTGCAGGAAGCAAAACAAGGTATGTAAGAGATGGCTGCACCTACTTTCTCTAAAGGATCTGACCCAGCTTCCATTAAAGTCAATGGAAACACTCCTTCGTCTGTATCAGGCCATAACGAAGCAGCGCTCTAGTGCAAGAAGACTTCAGGAGGGTCAGGTCGCTGATCAGGTTGCTGTGGCTAGGTTTGAAAGTTTGAGCTCAAGAGCTAGATCCTAATGGTGCCACAAACTTGGGGGGAAGAGCAAGCAAAAAAGCAAAGGGAGATGTGCCCAAGTTACACGAGTCTAGAATATCTCAAACATCCACTCCTTCCTGCATTCAGATTCCTCCAGCTTGCCTTCCATCTAGCCATGCTGTGCTCTCTGGCTTCATTTTAGGAAGGCCTAATGGACAAATGCTGCTTCTGAACTTTGATTCCAAATTTCCTTTGCTTGCTTGAATGGCTGTTTCCCTAATGAAAACCAAATAGAGCTTTACATGTTGTTGTTGTTTTTGATCGCCTTTATTTGTTAGTGAAATGGTTGAGGGATCGCTTCCCAGGGGTTAAGTTAGATGGGAAAGCCTGCAGTAATAGACTGATGTACTGTACGGGCTATCACCAGCAGGAGAGTGAATTTGTGTGGGGGGGTGGAGGGTGAGAAAACCTGGATTTGTGCTGGAAATGGCCCACCTGATGATCACTTTAGATAAGCTATTACCAGCAGGACAGTGGGGTGGGAGGAGGTATTGTTTCATATTCTCTGTGTATATATAAAGTCTGCTGCAGTTTCCACGGAATGCATCCGATGAAGTGAGCTGTAGCTCACGAAAGCTTATGCTCTAATAAATTGGTTAGTCTCTAAGGAGCCACAAGTCCTCCTTTTCTTTTTGCGAATACAGACTAACACGGCTGTTACTCTGAAACCTGTACCAGGTTAGCATGTAATGTAACGTTTCATACAGAGCGAAATGCTTCGGGCCCTGTGCTTTCTCCCATTGATAAACGGAATTGCGTGCATGTCATCAAGATCTCAAAGTCCCTTACTTTGCAGTATGATTGGATTTTAACAAACTGTTTTCAAATTCTCATAGTGCTTTCTCCTTTAGAAATCTATAGGATGTGGGTGGGTTTTTCAGTTATTGTGGATCTATAATCTGAGATCCAAATTGCTATTATTTTTAATAAGCATTTACTCAGACCAGTTACCGGGAAGAAAATACTCTTGGTTCTGTGAGATTTTCACACATCAGTGGCAGTGGAGAACACTCTACATGGATTGCATTTAAATGAAGTCATCACAAGGAATCATTCCAGACAGTGTCTGGAGAGGTTGAAATCTACTGTTTGTTTGTTTGAAATACTTGGAATTTTTCATCCATGTTATCTTGTGGTGTGGGGCAGAAGGTGGAATCTACTGCCAGTGTAAGGACACAGCTCAGGGGACAGGTAAGTGTGACATCTTCATACTGCCCTGTCAAGGAGCCTTGCTCTTTTATATGAGGGCAGACGCCTCTGCATGAAGAGAGCTCAGATTCCACGCTCAGTCTTGGCTTCTTATTGGTGGCGTCTGATAGGAACGGTAGCTCACTGGGAACTGGACTGAGAAAAAAACAATTCATTTCCAGCAGGCCACTAAGCAGTGTTGGGTTGGCAGCAAAACTGACCTTTGCTAGATTTGATCCAGTGGTGAAAGATTCCTTATCCCATTGCTAATCCTTAGAGCCATCCAGCCATCCTCTGTTGAATTGTGGTATGTCTCTAGCTCACATATGTACATGCTCAGGTTGAGTGTTTAATACCCATTAAAATGTATATTTGTAACTTTTGTGAAACAAGCCAGAGATTCTTTCTTTTTAGATTCTCCCGCCCCGCCCCCCCACTAAAGTCCTCTAGCCTGCAATGGCTGCTGTTGTCAGACACAGTAATGCAATAGAAATGACTATAAGTTTTAAATATTGTGTTTAATATCCCAAATTACTCTTTAGTCTTAAAAATGGCTAAAGATCTGGGTTGAGATTTTTTCGAATCCGCTGAAGGATTTGGACACTCGTTTCCCACAATTCCAGCTCAGATTCTTGCCTTAATGAGGGATTCCCACCACTGAGAAGAGAAACTAAAGAAATGTCAAGAATAAGTACAGCCCAAATGACACACTCAAGTGCTCCAGAAAGCTGTTGCCAGGATAGTAACCTGACTGTCACTTGTAAGTCTCCTTAATGCAAATCAGCGACAATCCTCTTGAAGTATTGTAGAGAAGCATCGTCCCCTTTTTGGCCTTGCAGGTAGAACTATATGTGTTTGAGGTTTTTGTTTAAGGCCAGAAGGGACCATTATGATCATCATGGATTCACCAAGGGAAGGTCATGCCTGACTAATCTAATCGCCTTTTATGATGAGATTACTGGTTCTGTGGATGAAGGGAAAGCAGTGGATGTATTGTTTCTTGACTTTAGCAAAGCTTTTGACACGGTCTCCCATAGTATTCTTGTCAGCAAGTTAAGGAAGTATGGGCTGGATGAATGCACTATAAGGTGGGTAGAAAGCTGGCTAGATTGTCGGGCTCAACGGGTAGTGATCAATGGCTCCATGTCTAGTTGGCAGCCGGTATCAAGTGGAGTGCCCCAAGGGTCGGTCCTGGGGCCGGTTTTATTCAATATCTTCCTAAATGATCTGGAGGATGGTGTGGATTGCACTCTCAGCAAATTTGCGGATGATACTAAACTGGGAGGAGTGGTAGATACGCTGGAGGGGAGGGATAGGATACAGAAGGACCTAGACCAATTGGAAGATTGGGCCAAAAGGAATCTGATGAGGTTCAATAAGGATAAGTGCAGGGTCCTGCACTTAGGACGGAAGAACCCAATGCACAGCTACAGACTAGGGACCGAATGGCTAGGCAGCAGTTCTGCAGAAAAGGACCTAGGGGTGACAGTGGACGAGAAGCTGGATATGAGTCAGCAGTGTGCCCTTGTTGCCAAGAAGGCCAATGGCATTTTGGGATGTATAAGTAGGGGCATAGCGAGCAGATCGAGGGACGTGATCGTTCCCCTCTATTCGACATTGGTGAGGCCGCATCTGGAGTACTGTGTCCAGTTTTGGGCCCCACACTTCAAGAAGGATGTGGATAAATTGGAGAGAGTCCAGCGAAGGGCAACAAAAATGATTAGGGGACTGGAACACATGAGTTATGAGGAGAGGCTGAGGGAGCTGGGATTGTTTAGCCTGCAGAAGAGAAGAATGAGGGAGGATTTGATAGCTGCTTTCAACTACCTGAAAGGGGGTTCCAAAGAGGATGGCTCTAGACTGTTCTCAATGGTAGCAGATGACAGAACGAGGAGTAATGGTCTCAAGTTGCAGTGAGGGAGGTTTAGATTGGATATTAGGAAAAACTTTTTCACTAAGAGGGTGGTGAAACACTGGAATGCGTTACCTAGGGAGGTGGTAGAATCTCCTTCCTTAGAGGTTTTTAAGGTCAGGCTTGACAAAGCCCTGGCTGGGATGATTTAACTGGGAATTGGTCCTGCTTTGAGCAGGGGGTTGGACTAGATGACCTTCTGGGGTCCCTTCCAACCCTGATATTCTATGATTCTATGATCTAGTCCAATCTCCTCCTGCATGACACTGACCATAGAATTTCACCCACAAATTGCTGCTTCAAGGCCAATATTTTTGTGGTTGAAACTAGAGCATATCTTTTTTTAGAAAGACTTCCAGTTTTGATGCAAAGATTCCCAGTGATGCAGAATGGTGAACTGTTTCAATGGTTAATTACCTGTACCCTTAAAAATATGTGTATCTGGCATGGGGGCTAGTGGAGGTACTAACCTTTCTTGCTTACCCAAAACTCCTCTCAGAGCAAATTAATTTCAGTGGAAGATCTGGACGTACAAGGATTGGACTCCAAAGGGAAATCCTCTTCTTTTTTTTTTTTTTTTTTTTTTAAATGGACTTTTTACAACCAAGTCAGAAACCCTAGATGTTTCAGTGGGCTGAAAAGAGCAAGCATAAAACTGTCTGTTATGCTACAGCTAGTTTCCTGTTTACTACAGCAGCTGCATATATAGCTTTGGGAACGTTAGTGTTGTTAGACAAGCCACTAATAATGTACCAAAGCATCCAGCTCTCTTGACACGTTTTTGTTTCAACCAGTTTCTAGACTGGAACTGAGTTAAAGGTCTTTTAAATGTTTTCTATTTCTCTCTTCTTGGAAAACATATGGCCCTTGAAGTTCTGAAACTTCCAGAAAAAGAATAAGCTTTAGTGTATGAAGGGTTTTTATGGAGTACCTAGAGACGCAACAAGAAAGTAGCAATCTGCTTGCAGATACTGTAAGTGCATATTTAATAAGTTCTCTTCATTAATTTATGAAGAACAGGAGAACTGGGGATGCCCCTTTTATGAAAACAGTGAGTTGCACACTAAGTTCACTGTCAGTTAATGTACAGATGTATTAGGCATACGTTTAGTAAGAGCTAAGTTCTGTGTCCCATATGGCTAAAGAAGTTGTCATCCTTGTGAGACTAGGTTTGGAATACACTGATTTTGTCCTTCTCCCCAATCCCTAATCTCATTCCTTTTTGGTTATGTGTAACTCCATGGATTCTTGAATGAGAGCTGATCCCGAACCATTCACCATGCGAAATAGCAGTGGTGTAAATTAAAACCCGAGTCTATCTGGAAAGTTCATCTGACCATTTCTTTAAGCTAACAGCTAGTGGAATAATACCCCTAAAATCTGTGGAAGGGCTGAGCTCACTTTCTCTGACTTAACATTTCTGCCGATTCATTTTCATATTATGTTATGAAGATGTGTGGGGTTTTTTTTGTTTGTTTTTTTTTTTTTTTGTCCTTGGATGTAGCAAAGTCATCTGTGCGGTTGGTGTTTTGGCCAAGACTGACAATATCAATAACATAACTTTATTATATAATAACCCCTAGAGCTAGAAATGGCCAACTCCGCCCCCGGCTGTTGCAAAACCATGATTTTAAATAAAATAAAACCAAATGGTTGGAAAAATCCATGCCCTTTAAAACATTCCAACTTGTGCAGCTTGGGGGCTGCGCAATGCTGGTGTGTGGAGAAAGCAAGAAATCTCTACTGCAGCAGCACTGTCAGGGTTACCCAGACGTGTGTAGGGAAACGTCTCAGCAATTCTTGTGTAGAGCAGGGAAGGGGGGGGGGAAGAGAAGGGGCATCTTGAAACTGCTGGCTGCTGGTTGCTGATTGGCGGAGCCCGGTGTCTCAGCGTTCCATCCATGGAACCCTCCTCCCTCTGCTTTGTCCATCCCGGAAGGAATTTCCTCTGCCGCGGGTGCTTGATCTATTGTTGTTTGTCGCCGCTGCTCTCCTGCCTGTTTTGGTCAGATCGAGTAACCCCAGTATCAAAACGGTGACACCCCCCATCTGCGGCATTTTATCCCTCCCAGCCCCACTCCCACCCCCCCTTCTGCATGCTGCTTATGATGATGGCTTCATAGGACACCGAGGAAAAGGGGTCCTGGCTTTTCCCACTGCAGAGATGGTTTCAATTAAACATGGGCGGGGGGGGGGGGGCTTGGTTTGGTGGGTTTAAGTTATCCTCGGCGATCAGATGCAAAACTTATTTGCTCTCGCCGGCCTCCCTGCCCCTCTTTTAATTAAAAAACAAACACACCCACAACAACAGTGCAAGCCCCCTTCCCCGCTCCCGCCGCTCTGGGCGGAGCTAGGGGACTCTCAAGTGCAAAGATCACCCTGGCAGTTGCCAAATCTTGTTTCCTCGTGCACGGAAACTCCTTCAATTTGGGACCAGCTCTAAGGCAGCTTCCCCCATTCAAAAATGGTTGTACTCCGATATAATTAAAATCCAGTGCTGAGCCCCTCTCTCTCGGTCAAGTAACCGCCACAGCTGCCGAGAGGTCTGTGGTTGGGATTTGGGTGGGGTGGGGGGCCGGGGAAATGTAGTAATAGCTTGTTGATGTGGGGGGAGGGGCGAAAATAAATCAGCTGCATTGGTGGGTCAATGCTGTTTTTATTGCACATTAAGCTGCAAAGGGAGAAGAGAGAAAGGGAGGAGGCACCAAATATCTGGAAGGGTGGAAACTAGATTCCCCCGCTCCCTACCCCCCCCCCCCCCGCCCCGGATCAGAGCTCCTGCAGGCTTGCCTGGGAGCTGCAAATTAATGCCTGGTGTGATGGGGAGAGGGAAGCTGAGAAGTGTAATGCCCTGCCTAAGAGACCCTGACACTTTCTGCATTCCTAGCTCTCTTCTCCTCCCCAGGGCTTTTGCGATGGCTAATTCCTCCTGAGGCTGACATTTGGCACTAGGGAGGGAGGAGGAAAAAGGGGGGGGGGGGAGAGAGAGGGGAAAAAAACATCCTGAGAACATCACCATGGGCGAGCTTCAGAAGCTCGGAGCAACATTGCCCCCTGGAGGCACGTGCCTGATACTTCAGAGGACAACCACTTCCTTTCCCAAAGGGAGGACTTTCCCCTACTTTGGAGGGTCTGTTTGTGGGAGAGGTTATGTGGCGTGAGGGATGATCAAACCCATTTGCTGTGCCTGACTGTAGTCTGTAATTTGGAGGCATTTTTAATCCCCATGATTTGGGGAGCAATCTTTGTTCCTCTGCTAGTGTTATATAAGCACTGGAAAGCTGGGGGCAGGTGTGGGAGGCATATTTGCTACAGAAGAATGTACTCTCTTTGGAAATAGTCTCTAGTGGTGACTTAGATGCTCAGAGTTTGTTGAAATGTAAAGGTGCTGGGGAGGGAAGAGGAGCTGGGCTGGGAGATTGCAGAAGGCCGGTGTGAATTGGCAGCAAATCATTCCTCGGGAGCAGTGTCTCATCACAGGCATGAGGGCAGGATGCATGCAAAGAGAGGGCCCAAAGAGTAGTCCAGGGAAGAAGCAGTTGCAGTTGTCGGGGAGAGGGTTAGCTTCCTGGGAGCATCCTTCCTCTTCCCTTCCCCCCTCCCCCCCTCAATTTTGGGTGCAATCTGGAATGGAGATGCAGTCTGGGCACGAAAATGCTTCCAGAAAAATATATCTTTCTCTCCCTTGTGTGAAAATCAGCATTTATGCAAAGCACGGGCCCATAGAGGAGGGTACTGCATGGATGATGGCATTGCAAACTCCCCTGTTGAAAGGCCTCTGTCCTGACCTAGAGACTACCTAGGAGTAAGGGGATTTCAGTCTCACCTGCCTAATCCATCTTGGGGGTGCCTGAGACACCCGTATAGACTGAACTCTTCTGTTTGCTTCCTGTGCTATTCTTTGGCTTATGTATGTAAGCTTTCCCTACCTATGTGTTATCCCACTTAACCGGCACAAAGGTCCATTCAGTCCCTCACCTCTTTGCTGGGAATGCTGACAACCGTGCTGATCCATGTTTTGTGATATGGAAACCTTTTTGCTAGGCAATTGAGCGAGACTGTGAAATCATTTCACACTGGTCACAAAACAGGCAGCCTCGGATAGCTGCTTCAGATTATTATTATTATTCCTGATCTGGGCTGGATTTGGCCTGATGATTTCATGATGGAAAAACTCTTTCCCCTCTAACTTAGGTCAGATGATCTAGCCCTTCCTCACAGTCTTTGTTGAGGCTCCCTCTCCTGCCTGGAACCTGCACAGTTTGAAGTGAATTCAGAGCTGGTGAAGGGACCCATGTGACGATTCCTTCTGGCCACAGGGTGTGTAGCCAGGAAGCTTCCCCCTAGTGTTCCCTGAAAACATGACTTTGGAGAGGGGGGCCACTAGTGGTGAGGTTGGTTTCCACACCCATTTGGTTTAGGGACATCCATTGAGATTACAGGACTCTTGTGTGCAGTAGGCTGGCAGTGTTTGCCCGAAATGTCATATTAACAGGTTGATCTCCCATGAAAAAGGATAATTGGGCTCTTCTAGGTCAATGAGGCAGGTGACTTATTAACTCACCTGGATAACTGGGGAGATGGGAGTGGCTTTCTGGGAAGGAGGATCTAGAGTGTGAGCTGAGCATTCCTGAGGGAGGAACCTGTAAGGTAATGGGTTTGAGCTGATCTCTGTTCCATTTTTGTTTTTCAGGAAGGGGAGGGGAGTGAGTTTGGCCTTAACATGGTCCATAGATGCTGTTTGTAGAGGAGGCTGGGAAAAGCTTCTGGGTCCCAACTGAGATTTGTAATCTCTTTCTAACAAAAGAGGAAGCATTTATTTTTCCCCAAACCAGTGGGACTGAAATACAAGTTCCCAAATAGAGAACTCATGTACAACTTAAGGTCTGTTTTATAAGATCGAAACTGAATAATCTAGCTACAAAATAAAGGGGTAACTTGAATATCTGTTGTTGGTTGTGCTCTGCTCAAGGAATGTCTTATGAATTTTGGCTAGCAATGGCTGGCCAGTGTTTGTAGCCAATGCCCGTAGAGAATCTACTCAAGTACCAAAGTGTACTGAACAATCTGACAAGGCAGACTGATAGACAGGGATTTTCAGGGTGGAGTTGTACTTGATCCCATTAATAGACACACTACAGGCCTGGAAACTAATTGCCTGATCCTGATGGGACTGACTTCCACTGATGGGAGATATGAGTGCTCAGCATTGCTTAAGCTATGGCAATGAATGTGGACAAAGCCTTTCAGGAGTCGTATGGACAGAGTGCCCCTGAAAGCTTGTGCATCCAGCCTAGAACACGGACTATGGCAGAAGCGCAGCTGTAACAGTTAATGAGCTGGAAGAGCATTCTAGGTAATAACATGAGAACAAAGCCTATCAGGCAGACCGGTTTGCCTCAGAGTGCCCCTATTACTGCTGCAAGCAATGGCTTTTGAGATGGAGCAGAGTTTGCTCTGGCTGGGCGTAGCCATGGGCGCTGATCTGTGTGAAGCCACCTTCACAGATGGTAATGGAATCGGCAAACTACCTCCTGTTTCTATTTGGAGGCACTTTAGTTCCCAGGTCTTCCTTGGAGCTGAGGGCTGATGTTGGTAAATGATTCCAAGTTGTGAGTGGTTTTGTTTCCTTAAAAAGGAGCTGGCCCACAGTTGCCTGTCCGCTGACCACCATGGCCCCTTGAGCTTTGTGGGGAGAGCAGGGCTAGAACTCTGAGACTCCTGCTCCAAAGGCCTTGGCCCTGTAGCACTTGAGCTAGAGGAGACTTTGTTAGGTGCTGGCAATTGGGAGTGTGTAACTGCATGCACCCTTTCATGTTTTACTTAGCCTTGCGTATGCCCAGCATGTGGGCACAAAAGCCGGCTAATGGCTGAGGAGCTATGAGACACAGTTGAGTGTTTTCTGATTGCATCCAGTAGCAGGCAGTACGGCTTGCACACGAGTTAAGGACAGAATAAAGTGTCGTAGACGTTTTTTTAAGAAGACCGTACCCTGTCTTTGACCCCTTCTGTTGTTTCTGCTCTCCAAGCTCCCTTTGGTGCTGAATGCAAGGAAAAGTGGTGGTGCTGCAGGAACCATTCAGGATTCCTCCACAGCCCCTGTGATGCTCATCGGTTGATGGAGGTGTCGGCCACATGAGGCTTGGGGGAAGGTCTCTGGCCTCCAGCCGATGCAGCCCAACTGCACAGCGCTTGAGCGTATTGTGTGCTTTGCCTTTGTGAGATCAGTCCTCAATCACCAATGAGAAGGTGGAAATACAGAGAGCTCTGTGCATTGGCTCCCACTCTCTTACCCTGCTCTCCCTCCACAAAGGAAGGGGGATGTAGGCTGGACTTGGTGATGGAGAATGGCCAGATGTTTGAAACTGCAGCACCCCATTTGTCGTCTTCTCTGGCCGTAAAGTTAGTTTTGTTTTGTCACGGATGAAATGTTGTTCACTGATGTATGTTCAAACCAACTGCGTGTTTCCTCCCGTTTTCTAAAACTTTTTTACATATCCAAGCTCTGACTAAATGTCAAATGAATTCTTCGTCTTTTTTTTTTTTTTTTTCATTGTGGGGCATGAGCTCTGGATTTAGAAAATTAAATAAATATCAATGGAGGAGTTGGAAAAACAGGTTACCTTGTAATTGAATTTTTCCCCCTGCCACTAAAGGAGAAATTAGCCCTCCTGCTATCTTGTGTGGTCGGTGTTTGAGAACTTTTCAGTGTGTGGAATAGCTAGCTGAAAGGGTGGCATGACAGACGTGGCTCAGACTTTAAAGTTATTCACTCCTCCTCCTTCCTTTTTGTTTTCCTTTTAAAATAAATGTCATGCCGGCGAAGTCTACAGGATTGACAGCTCTGTGCAGCTAGCGCTATTTATCCAGACAGCAGGGTGCACCCACAGCGCAATGGGATGGTGCCAGTTCCATGGGATGGGACCCCACCCCAACAGGTGAAAAGGTAGCTTGAGTCTTTATGGTCTCCCTGCCTCACGTCCGCCAGGGCTCTTCACCTCTCGGAAACAGCCCCCAGTGGGCCTGACCGAAGTGGTGGATTTTTGTGATGTGGAACTTGTCCTCCAAGAACTGGACTGAGATCACTATCTGATAACCACTGGAGAGGTCTCTGTTTGTCTGGATTCAAGTTGTAGGTGAAAGGCTGTCTCTCCTATTACTACACCTCGGGGCAGATGTAGTTGTGGAACTGATGTCTGTTTTTTGTGTTCTGGAGCATTAGTGTGCTAAGCGCTCTGTAGAGGCTACAGCCATTTTGCTCTCCGAGCAGCTGCAGCCTGTACAGAGGACACGTGCTGTGCTCTCTCCTGGAGATGCTACTCTTGTTCCGTTCTTGGCTTTCCCTTCTCTAAAACACAAATCCTGCAAATTGAAAGCGTGCCCGCTGTGCATGAATAGAACCCTGTGCCAGCCAGTCCCCTAATGTACCGATTCTAATTGCAAGTATGTGAAAGCAGGGGTGGAATCAATAGACGAGGCCTTGACTGAAGGCACACAGTGTGGCAGCTAACTTTTGTTATTGCTTGGAGGTTTTAGATATCGCTCTAGACACAGACTAGCGCAGGAGTGGGTGCTGCCCACGAGTGCCTCGCTCTGAGGCCAGGTTCCCTGTAGCCAAGAGTAGCTGATTGAAAGCCTGGCTCAGGCATGCAAAGTTAAGTGTGTGAAATTATGCTTGTGCATTTTCACATATCCAATTTACAGGTGTAAACATTGATAAGCACGTGCCAGAGGGGTATTTGTGCATGCCTGTGGTTAGCTAGGCCTCGCTGGCTATTGGCATGTGCAAATACCGTATATACACACAGGATATATGGAAGTTAAGTCAAGCATGAGATGTGGTTTGTGTGTGTGTGAGAGAGAAGAATTACACATGCCTAGCTTTGAATCATGTCTTCCTGGCTCTGGTGGGGGAAAAATCCTTTAAAATATAACAATTGCTTCCTGTTGTATCGGGCACACGTTAGCTAAAAGTGATCCAACATGTCGTACCGGCTCTGAAAGAGTCCAAGATGCACTGATAGCAAGGAAAACGTGCCTTTTTGTCGGCCATGATACAAAAGTGTAAGTTTCAGAGTAACAGCTGTGTTAGTCTGTATTCGCAAAAAGAAAAGGAGGACTTGAGGCACCTTAGAGACTAACCAATTTATTTGAGCATAAGCTTTCGTGAGCTACAGCTCACTTCATCGATGCATACTGTGGAAAGTACAGAAGATCTTTTTATACACACAAAGCATGAACAAATGGGTGTTTACCACTACAAAAGGTTTTCTCTCCCCTCCCCCCACTCTCCTGCTGGTAATTGCTTATCTAAAGTGATCACTCTCCTTACCATGTGTATGATAATCAAGGTGGGCCATTTCCAGCATATATAGAGAATAGAGACTGGGAGTGGCTAAGTCATTATGCAAGGTAACCAATTTCCCCTTGTTTTTTCCTATTCCCCCCTCCCCCCCAGACGTTCTTGTTAAACCCTGGATTTGTGCTGGAAATGGCCCACCTTGATTATCATACACATTGCAAGGAGAGTGATCACTTTAGATAAGCTATTACCAGCAGGAGAGTGGGACGGGGGAGAGAAAACCTTTTGTAGTGGTAAACACCCATTTGTTCATGCTTTGTGTGTATAAAAAGATCTTCTGTGCTTTCCACAGTATGCATCCGATGAAGTGAGCTGTAGCTCACGAAAGCTTATGCTCAAATAAATTGGTTAGTCTCTAAGGTGCCACAAGTACTCCCTTTCTAAAAGTGTAAGTGTGGGCCAGCAGACTGGGAAGGTTGCTCTTGCATCAACTAGCTAGCTGGATCTGCTGTCTAACTTGCTGGAGGCTGCTCAGCGTTTGAGACAAGGTTCCATGGATTTCAAGGCATGATTGGTTGGGAATGCAGGGTGGGGCAGGAGACTTCTAGCAGCAGGAGGATTAATGCGGTGGTAAGGATTCCCATCTCCACGAGAAATACAGATGTCTCAGAGGCTAGCGTAGACTACCCAAGATTTTGATTTACTAGACTAATGTGCTAGTAGGTTTTGTCATTTGATAATGAGCCTTTTTGGAGATGTCTATAAAACCATTTGTAATCAGGTTTCCAAGTCATAGACGGTTTTATTTTTGGCGGGGGAAGGGTGGTTGGCTGAAGACCATTTTCTGTGTATAGCTACAGTTCTTGCAGCTGGGGAGTAACAGCGTGTTGTAGAGTGACCTCCTAGAAGTGCAGGTGATGAGTAGTACTTATGTCCAGCCTTCACCATGTGTGAGAACATGATTTCCAGTGCAAGTGTAATGGGTCACTTGCAGAAAACCTAGACAAGCCTCTCAAAACCCTATTTCTGTCCTGGAGTAGAGTACGGGGCAGAGCCATGGACGCTGTGGTATAGACACCACCCTAAGGAAGTGTTAGAAGCCCCATCATTTGGGACATCAAAAACTAGACTGAACCTTAGAGAAAAAACACAGAAAGGAACAGCCCTGCGCTGACGCATCAATCTGGATGACCAGCGTGTGTGTTCTATGAATTACAATAGTGATGCACAGTTACATAGCAGGAGAGCTTTTACCGTTGTGCCTAGGAGCCCTAGTCATGACCAGGACCCCCTTGTGCTAGGTACTGTACAAGCACAGAACAAAGACTGTCCGTAGTCCAGGAGTCATGCCTAGGGATTAGAAGATAAACCAACAGTCAGTCAGGAATCTGAGCTGGAGACTGGGTTACCTGGCATGAAGCCAGGCAGGGGCAGAGCTGGAACAACCAGGCTGGAGCTTTTGCAGCTGTGGGAGTGTGTTTTGGGCCACACAGGCATGACTTTCTTCTTTCTGGGTGTGTGCCCTGAGGCCCCGCCCCCACTCTGCCCCTTCCTACAAAGGCCCCACCGTCACTCTGCCCCTTCCCACCACGCTCCTCTCCCTCCCCCGGTAGCGCCTCCCGCCTGCCACTGAACAGCTGATCGGTGGGTGGCTGGTAGGTGCTGAGCACCCAGTATCTCTTTTTCTTCTTTTTTTCTGTGGGTGCTCCAGCCCCGGAGCACCCACGGAGTCAGTGCCTGTTGTGGGCAGCTGCTGAACTCCTCCTGCAGCTTGTCATCCAGACCAGTGGGACTGGGTCCAAAAAACCTGTGAAAACCACAAGAAATAAGCGGGGTGGCGGTTTGAAACCATGCATTGTGATGCTGGGTGGGTTTGGGGCAAAAAACGCCAAGGGGTGAAGTCCAACGGGGCGGGGGGGGAAAGGGCAGACCTCAGAGACCAGCGGAAAAAACTGCAGGCTGCAACTGCATGAAAACAGCCAAAAGTAGCTTGTAATAAGCTGACTTGGCAACTCTTGTTGGGTTTTAGAGCCGGTTTGCTGCTCCTTGTAGCCAATTAGGCAGGGCAGCTGCGCTCATTAGGTTGCCCAGAGACTGGCTGCAGGCCCTGATTCCTGACAGACAATTGTGACCTCAGTACTTCATAGCTATGGAAAGCATCTGAATCGTCCTCTTGTAAATTCGGAAAAAAGGCTTCAAGATGAGGACAGCAGCATCAGATGCCTAACTAAGGCCTTGTTTTCACTATACTCCTGAGGGAATTCTGCACCTCCTCCCCCCCCAAATACGCACACAATATTTTAAAATTCTGCAAATTTTATTTGTCAACAAATAAATGTGGCTGCAGCAGGCCCCCACCTCCCCTGGTACAGGGGCTCAGCGGCTCCACCTGACACTGACAATGCAAGGGCTGGGCCTGCTCCAGGAACATCCTGGGACCCTGCCCCTCTGTGCCAGGCATATAGGTGCTGAAACTAGGGACGCAGGGGGTGCTGCAGCACCCCCTAGCTTGAAGTGGTTTCCATTCTATAACAGGTTCACGGTTTGGTTCAATGGCTTTCAGCACCCCCACTATATAAATTGTTCCAGCACCCCTAGCAGGCAAACCGGGTGTGGGTGGGTAGGCTCAGTCCTGCAGGATCCAAGTGTGGAGGGGCTTAGTGTGTGGGGGGGATCCAGGTGTGGGGTGAGAGGTTTCTATGTGGGGCACTCAGGGTGGGGGCAGCTCAGGGGAGATCTGGATGCACAGGCTCGTTGGGGGGGGGAGGGGGTGGTTCCGGGTGCAGGGGCAGTGGGATTCTGCAGGTGAAGATGGTTGGGGCTCAGTGTGTGTGTGTGGGGGGTGTCTGGATGTGGGGAGATGAGGCTTGGCAGGAGTGTCCGGGTGTAGGGATATGGGGTTGATGGGGTGGGGGTCCAGGTGCAGCTGGTTGGGGCTCAGCAGGGGGACCCAGATGTAGGGGGGTAGGGCTTGTCAGGGTACGGGTTAGGTGGGCCTGCTTGCCATCGGGGAAGCCCCAGCCGCTGCCGAGGGGACGCTGCATGCCGGGCTCCCACTTCCCTCTGCGATTCCCGCAACTCCTCTTCTTCCCTGTCTCATCCCGTCACCCCCCTTACCGTCGTATCCTCCCCCTCCCCACCCCTTACCCAGCCGGGCCCCACCACAGGCACTCACTGGTGCACAGAAAACAGGAAGGCTCCCAGAACACAGGAGCCAGACTGGCACTAGGACCCAGGAGGCAGTGTTCGGCTGCAGCAGAGCCAAGACTAGTAGCTTCCTTCCGCTGGGCAGCTCTGGGCTTTCAGGTATGCGGGGCGGGTAGTGACAGGTAACCCTGTGTACCCCCCATGCCTGGTCTCTGGGGAGAAATCCCCCCCCCACACTGAGCCATGGTCGTCCCCCCACCTCGTGCAGGAATTCTGCAGGGTTTCTGCAGTCCCGCAGAGTTTCCCTCCGAGTCTCGTTAGGAGAAACTCGTCTTAGCTTCGCTAACACGAGGCAAAATCCTAGTGAAGACACGGCCGCTTGCAGCTTCTGAATGCGTTAGCAAGTCGAGTTAGGCTAGACTCCCCCTAGTCATCTTAACTCTATCTGTGGTGGGGGAGTCCAATCCTGCTGTTAGCTAACTTGCATTAAGAGTACACCCTCTTTTCTGAGTGAAGACATTACTAGATTGCCTGGCTTTTTTCAGAGGTACTGAGGACCCCTGGCTCCTATTAGAACAAGTGGGCTACCTTCAGCATTATGCAAAGAATTGGCTAAATGAAACTTCTGTGAATCCTATTGCTTCCTGACCTTGCAGCATCTAGGTACTCAAGCCAGTGGCTTCAGGGTGTTTGTACCTCTGCAAATCAAGCCATGTAGTGAGATGCTTCATGTGGAGTTAGTTGCATGATTTGAATCATAGGCAATGACTTCTACTGGCGCCAGTGGGTGCTTGTCCCCCCCACTGCCCCTGTTCCTGTCCCAACTCCATCCCTACCCTGGCCCCGCCTCCTCCCCTGAGCGAGCCACGTTCCTGCTCCTTCCCCTGTCCTCCTGGAGCTTGCTACAGCTGTTTGGCGCCAGCAAGCACTGGGAGGTAGGCGGAGGAGTGGGGACGCGGCGCGCTCAGGGGATGAGGCAAAGGAGGAAGTGAAGCGGAGCGGGGAGCTTGGCTGCCGGTGGGTGCAGAGCACCCACTAATTTTTCACGGAGTCGGCGCTTATGAGTTGAGGACCCACATTTGAAATGCTTTGGCCTGGCTGGCTGCTGTTCAGGTCCGCTCCCAATGAGCGCGTCCGAGTAGATTCTGTCCAATGAACACAGATGTTCCTTGATTCTAAACGGCGCTGAAAAGGCCAACTTGTGTTTCTCTTGATGGGATGTTCTCCTGCGGCTGCAGCTCTGTGTGAAGGATGAGGATGGTTCTGCACTTGGTTCTGCTGCATATAACCTAGGCTAGTTCCGGAAGAGAGTCTCTGTCTGCTTCTAGTGGCTGATCCATATACAAGTTTTGTGTGTGTTGCTGCTTCCAGCTGATGGACCTAGGCTAAACTAAGTCGTAAAGGCTCTCACTTTTGGGTCCTGGGTTCAAAGCCTGCAGTCAGCCCATGGGGGTTAGGTAATGTGTATATAGTCGTTCAGTCAGCAATCAGCATGGTGCTTGGCTGGGTGAGGGGTTGAGAATGGAGAGAATTTACTTTGTCTTGTTGCTTGCTGAAGGTTATTTGAGATTTTCATTAAAGATCAGAATGTCTGTACAACTCTGTTCACCTTCTACTGAGCCAATGAACATGACTTAAATTTTTTTTCTTGTTTAACATACTCTAAGAATCAACGGAACTGCTGATAGGTCAGAGTCTTCGCTCAAAAGTAATTAACAATTTTAATCAGTAGTGTCATGACATCATTAAATTTCGATTTCTTTGCGCGAGAAGCCCACTGATGAATGATCCCACGGAAGAACCGGCACATCTGGGAAATAATGATAGTTTTTCACAAGAGCACAAAATCCAATATTTTGCCCTGTAGTTAGCTGAGTTCCAGCACTTGCAATGAAGGAGTTTTAATTTATGCAGAGTAATTGGCTTTAGTCACAAGTAACTTGTGAGCATCAAAGAGATTCTGACCTTTTTGGGTATTTTTCAAATAACGTTGTTCAGTCAGTTCTTCCCTCTTTCAAAAAGAGAGAATAAAACACACCACTAGTATCTCTAGACCCATCGGTGGCCAGAGGAGTAATGCCACACGTAGTGGTTCTAATGTAGGGTGGTCATAAACGTTTGCAGGCAGCTTTTTAAAAGATTAGTCTAACAGTAGTTGTGCCTGGTGGAAGTAGAGATGTTCTGGATGAGACTTGAATTTTGGCTGCTTTTTTTTTTTAATCTTAAAAAAAATTCTTGGTATAAAGTGTTGGATTAGTGACAGCAGAGACTTTTTTATTATGAGTATTTATTAATTTGTATTACAGTAGAGTCCGTAAAGTTCCCAGCTCAGCAGGGCCCCTGCGTAATAAGCACTTGACAAACCCATAGTCAGAGACCACTGCTGCCTCAGAATTCAACCTATATAGATGAGTTCTATACCCCTCCAACCCTCTAGGTCAGGGATGGGCAAACTTTTTGGCCCAAGGGCCACATCTGGATATGGAAACTGTATGGCGGGCCGTGAATACTTACAAACAGTGCTTGAGCTGCTCCTGGCTCCACGGAGAGCCCTCCGTGAGGGCCTTTCCATGCTTCATTCCAGAGAGTAGTAAAAAGCTTCCTTTGTAAATAGTCCCCTTGCCCAATGGGCTGGTTTCACACAACTCCATGCTCAAAAGGAAATGAGAAGCCAGTTGGTGCCCCTTCCTGCACCTTCTAATGTCTGGCAATGGCCTCAGCAGTTGAAAACCAGTCAGCTTGTTTTAGATGAGAAATATATAACCCCCCTTACTCCCTTTGCCTTTCCCGGAGGGACTCAATCCCAGGATTCATTATCTCCTCCTCCCTCACTGTGGGGCTAGCAGAGCTGGAGCTCATGTTTGGCATCATCTGCCAAGTCATGATCACAACCCGCCAAAAGTCTTACCAAAGCTACCCAATCAGGACCTGCTATTTCAAATGTAAAACCCAAACGCAACTTGGAGTTATCTTTACTATTCCTCTGGGATGTATAAAGAGCCCTAGCAAAACATTTTGTTGTTGTTCTTTGCAGTTCATATTTTTTTTCCAAGTCAAAGACCATCTAATGTGAGAGTTTATTCCCACTCAGAGAAACGTTCTTACTAGTGCTCCTGGTCCTTGATTAGCAATGCAAATATTTTTGCAAGCTGCATTTTTTATTTTACCTTGGATCACACACATGCAGTCGGCTTGTTTGCTAGTAGGTCACCCTCACTGAATTGGATTTTCTAGTTGTGGAAGTCCTTGGTCAAATTTTTCATTAAAGCCAGGTAAATCCGTACTAACAACATTTGATTTTAATGTAGCACCACCAGGATCAGTCCCGAATACCTCCACTGAGGGCCAGTGGTGTTACTTCACAGGCAGACTTTGGTACCAGTCCTTCCAGAGTCTTTAGAATTCCGATCTGGAAGTTATCTGTTACCCTCTACAAGTGGTTAGTCTGTAACTGGAGTTCTCTGTTGAACCTTGTCTGCTTTAATGTTTAGGAGCATTCAGATGTGGGGGGAGGGGAGGAAGACCGCATTACTGTGTGTGATTTTTCTTTGAACACTGTATTAGAGATTCCTTCTGGAAACCCGTTATTGTCCTGTTGTAATAGAAAACTTTAATCTCATTGAACACGAGTTGATCGGGTTTAGTAAAAAACTTGCAGTTCTTTGTCCTGTGACTTTCAGAGAGCAGGAGGAAGAATCAATAATTCTTTTGATCTCCTAATACCTCTCCTTTAATGCATCACAGTTAATTTTGCACACCAACTTGTAATGATGATTTCCCTTTAGAGACTTACACTAATTTGTCATGTCGTCTTGGGCAGCAAACAGGCTTACTATTTTTTTTTTTGAGGTGTTGCTTTTCCTATTGGCTTGTTCCATGCTTTCCCCCCAAAGATACCATGTAAAAACATAAAGCAAAATTACAGCTCATAACCTTCCACTTTAACTTTTACATCTCTTTGGAATTAGGCTTGTGAGAGACTTCCTTTTCCTTGTTAGGCTGTTTGTTTGAGCGACAAGTGATTATTTTTGAGAGGTTTGCTAAATGCAATTGAAAACAGTTTCTCCTTCCCCCCCCCCACGTTGAAGGCAGCAGCACAATTAGAAACACTTTAGATGCTTGACCTATGCTCAAGTCTCCAAACAAAAGTTGCAAAGATAGGTCTGATGCTTTTCAGGCACAATTAGCATAATGCTGTAATTATGGTTTATAGCAGTTGTATTCCCCTAGCTATTACACTGACTAAATACATTCATCTGGGGTGTTCTGGCATGCTAACTAAACATACACATGTCCCCCCAGTCTACTGGATGAATACACAGACACACACACTATGTTCTTGTTTCCAATCTATCACCATATGCCTGTCTTTTACAGTTCTTTGGTGCATGATGCTCATAGAGTGGATAATTAGCTAAATGAATTAATTGACATTCATACTTGTAATTAGCAAATGGTTACAAGCAGCTATTCTCCTTGGGACAACTAAAATTTCTCAGGGACTAATGTTAAAATACTGTAAAATCATTAAGAGTAAATAATGAGGGCTGATGGTAGTGCATGATTATGGAGGTTATTTTCTTTCCCCAGTCATAAAGCCGTCCACATTGTAAACAAGCCTGTGCAAAAGAAAAGCATGCCATAAAACGTTCTGGAAACGGCACCTCTCAAGAGATGCAGTGGGACTGAAGGAAGTGTACTCCAGCTGAAACCCGAGCCAGATGGATGGCATGCAATCAATAGCACGTTGATAGCTACTGCAAGCACTTGTCTGTCTGCTATGACAAAATAAGGGTAGCGCCAGTTTTAGCGAACAGTTCTTTTTTTCCAATATTTACCACAGAGCTCTGGCAAATCAGAAATATACTAAACAAAGGTACCCTGAACCTACACAGCTAATCTCTGGTTCACTGATACAGACTGGTGTTACGGCATTGGATGTGGTGCCAAAGAGCCCATGCCATCTTCGGCTGCGGGTCAGAGGCGGGTCTCTGCTGGATAGAGCATGCTGAGACACTGAAGTCTCACGTATGATGTACTGCATCAGCTCTGTGCCCTGTCTCGGAGTTAATGATTGCTTGAGTAACACATCACCTGTCCCCTGCTACCTGAAGCCATGATAAGACTGGCTTGTGCAAGATGTTGCTCTGTGTCTACTACTATTCTTGGGTACTCCCTTCATACACAGGGCTTGCTTGATATCTCTTGCCCTGTCAGTTCAGGAACTCTGCACCTTTGGGAGCAGGCGTGTCTGGGGAGGATTTGACCCCGGGGGTGTGGGGAGGGGGAGGTGTCTGCATTGAGGGGCTTAGCTGAGGCAGTGCTGTTTTGACTTGTGGCCAGGTCTCCATAGCTGCACTGCCAGAGGCTGCCCAGTCTGTCTGGTTTGGATGTACTGAATCATTGCATCTTCTGGCTCCTTCTCATGTTCTCCTGGCTGACCTTATTTGCTCTTGTGGCAGGTCTCAGGAGAGCAGAGATTGCAGGGGCCTTGTGCAGTCTTCCAGGTGGGCTTTCTGTGGCTAGGAACCCTTGTGCCAGTGGGGGCTGATATAACTTGGCACTGTATCAGATAGGAGGGATGTCTTCATCTCAAAGAGCCACTTGCAACTGGCTCCTGAGTAGCTCAGAGTCCCTTCCACTGCCTCCCACGGGGTGAGAATCTGTGGGGTGGGTTTTGGGAGTTCTCTGCCTCTGAGGCTTGGCTGAGCAGAGGAGATGGAGAACAGGAGCAGGCTCATAGTCCCAGCCAACTTGGTGTAGGGGGGTCAGAAGAGCTGTGTCAGAGTTTTGCATTAGTTTTGCATTGCATTTGAAGTTCACCTGGCTCTAATTTCACATGGTGCATAACTTGGTAGCAGCTGCTTTGCCTCCCCACCCCAGGCTCGAGCCTGGCACTGTGGATATGGGAGGAGGAGTCAGTTTCTCTGCACTCCTTGGACATTCCCTGTGCAAACCTTTTCTAGTTGGGCTTTGTGCAGGGGGCCACGGTTTGACTCTGAGCTCAGGCTCCTCCTTAAGCAGCTGGTGAGTAGAAGCAGGTTTTGGTTGCCTCAGGTTTCTTGGGACTCCAGTGTGGGAATCCCAGTATGCAATAGGGCCCTGGTCCTGCACTGATGCAGGCACAGGATCCTTGCATGTGGCACCTGATGTGGGATCAGGGCCGGTGCGGTGTTTGTACAGTGTGTGATGCATGTGGAAGGATATTCCCACGACTGGAAACACAGAGCAGGAATCAGTTCAAATCTGGTTGGAAGGTAGAGTTCTGCTTTAAATGCAAAAACAGTCCAGTGAGAGAGGCTTGGTTTATGACTACTGTTTGAACATCAAGCACACTGTAGAGACGTAAGCAATCTAATGTAATTTCTCTGGTAGCTTCCCAAGACTACTGAAAGAAGAGGTTTAGAACACAATAGAGTTTTTTGCGTTGAATTATTTTTATGAAACTTTCTTTTCCCTGTATCTTCAGGCAGGAATGTGCCTGATGTGAAAGCAAGTGGAAACAACACACCAATTGGCTTATCTATTTATAGGACTGTGAGATGCGAGAAAATTGGCGCAAACTCCATTGGTTGGGACACTTTTTTTTAAAACTAGGCTTGTCAAAGTGCAAGGAGATTGGTCTGACGTTTCTGGAAGAAGGAGCCTGGGGTCATAGACAGGATCACTGGTTGGCTGGTCATCTTGTTAATACTTTAAATTGCAGTAACGCCTGGAGCCCTCAGCTAGGATGGGCCTTATTGTCTTGTGCATGCACATAATAAATTACAGTGCTTGCCCCAAAGAACTTAGCCTGATGAAAGAGATACTGGGATGGAGGCGTCTAACAAGCAAGCAGTGATCGAGAAACCACTAGAATTTTTAGTAGTGAACATAACCTCTCACTAGTAGCGATCCCAGCTTGCCACCTGCCCAGCATGCAGTTGCGCTGTTTTGAAAAGAAGTGGCTCCAGGGCCAGAGTTGTGGATGAATCAACTATGGGGAGGTAGCACGAGTGGCGCTAACAGCAGACGGCCAAAGCACATTGCGGTCCGGGAGAGGAGGAAGGCAGGCTGTGATCTCACCTGAATTCCAGCTTGGGACTGTTTGAAACACTGAGCACAAAACAAGGCAAAGGCCAGTCTGTATCTTGGACTCCTAGTGGCTTGTCCAGTAATATCTAATGGCAACATCTCTTGGGGTAGAGGGAGATCTCGGAGGGTCTAGAACAGGTCTTCCTAATCCTGAAAGAGCCGTTCTGTAGGGAGCCAGCCTGCAGAGGCAGGGAGGTAGATTAGCTGTGACGCTACGGGTTGACCGTCCATCCCTCCCTCAGTCTCTAACTTCCACTTTCTATGGCTCTGTGGAAGAGGGACAGTAGGACAAATGCTGCTGAGTTGCATTGCCCTTGGGCTGATATGAGAATACTAAAGCCTTGTCTGTGCTAAGAAAATATCCCTGATGGCTGCAGCTGAGCCTGTGCTGAATGCAGGTTAGTGCATAAACCAGGACAAACTGCATGCCCAGCACCATTTCAGAAGTGGTGATGACAACCTGTGGTCAGCCATTGTCAGCAGTGGGTAACTTAGCCTAGACAAGGCTTGAGGGACTGATTGTGCCGTGCTTAGTCATGTAGAGGAGCACTTAGGTGAGTAGTCCCATTGACCTCCGCGATACTACTCAGTGAGTAGGGGCTAATCTATATAACAGATGCAGCATAATGCCCCCCATGGCTTTAGAAGTGGCTGATGAGGGATATCCTAGATACCGAGGGCAGGTTCTTGGGTGGTGAGTGGCTTCCTCATGGACTGAGAGCCTGAAAGACCTGCACAGAATATGAGTGATCCAAAGGTTGCTCCTTAAGCTTGGGATCCACCTTTGTATTTGTTGGGCAAGTCATAAAGTTGTTTTACCTACCAAGGCTTTCTAAATGCTGACCCTCAGTTGGTCCAAAACTCCATCCGGCGTGAAATTCTGTCAAAAGGACTAGGGATTTCATGGTCTACCTTATCTTCTTGGTTCACGGGCAGGTAGTGTTGGGTTCTTCAATACACTTCAAAGATTAGAAGCTCAGGTCTTCATTCCATGGTGTCTATAGCTAAAACTGGATTAACGGGCTGGTTAGGATTTAAGGATAACATATGAAAGAGTCTCTGCTCGGAGATTGTTCCATGCCTGAAAACATGCCATATAAATGCCACCTCATAGAACATTGTTTTGGTTTTCAACATCTCAAAGGGGCTGCAGAAAAGATGTCCAACTGGTGGTCCTTTATCTTAATAACCTGAAGAAGACAGTAAAAGCCATCCTATAGTATGTCGGGGAACTTAATACCTCTTATGTAGCACTCTTCATCAGTAGATCTCAAAGTACTTTACAAAGCAACAGCATCCCCATTTTATAGGTAGGGAAAATGAGACACAAAGTGTGTGTGTGTGGGGGGGCGGGGGTGACTTGACCAAGGTCACCCAGCAGGCCAGTGGCAGAGCAAGGAATAGAAACCAGATCTCCTGAGTCTGTCCAGTGTTCTGTCCACTAGGCCACACTGCCTCCACATTTCAATGCAAAAACAATATCCTCGTGGTAAGGGGTGGGATAGGCAGGGCCTGGTGCTCCATTCCTGTTCACCATCACTTACACCAGTGCAGAATGGGTGTAAAATGCTCCCATTCTGGTTTGGTATCCATTTGTCACAGGTGATGATGCTAGGTGCACGGCAGTGGAGAATCAGGCCCACAGCGTATAAAGAGACAAAGCCAACCTATGGCCCTCCCCGCCCTTCAGGAACAGCCAGGTTAGTGCTGCAAAACAGGGTTGATTGGAAGCAAGCACATTGATCCTGGGCGATTGGATGCTCCCCGTTTTTGTTTCAAACATGGTTCTTACTCTGCGTCCGTCTCATGGATACGGACATGTAGCAGGCTCCCCCAATCCTGGCTTGTTTCGGAGATTTCTTGCCGGCTACCAAAACGATGCAAACGCAGCCGTGAAGGCAAAATAGCACTGCCCTGCCCCTTTCCCATGGCGAGCGTTCAGATGAACCATTTCAGCACAGGAATGGGTCCAAGCAGGTATGACCTGTCCTATGTTCTTACCTTTCTGTTGTTTGCTACCTAATGTTCCCTTTGCAGACCGATGTGGAAAAACAGACTCACTTCAGGACTTTTTTTGCTTTCTGTGGGAGGGGAGAGGCCTATGAAGAGAATAGAGGTTAAGCTCTTCAAGCAGGGATTTGCAGAGTAAGATTAGATGGTATGGGGTAAAATGGCGGAGCCCAGTGACCCATGACATTGGCAAAATAATCAGACACTTTCTACTAATACTGAACAAGGAACTCTAATGGAATTAGACGAAGGAAAACAGCGCTGTTCCTAAAACCAGTCTTTGCTTCGCTGTAATCTCTTCTGCCTAGAACCTCCCTCAGCCCCACTCCTGCTTGGCTTCCTGTGCCAGACTTAAAGAAACAGTACATATCCCTGGAGCATGTTAGGTCTTGAAAACTCTGGGGGCTGGGGTATTTCAGCACTCCCACCCTTGTTAGCACAGATGGTGGGAGAATTCTTTTAAAATCCTCACTCTGGAAGCACCCAAAAACTTTGCCTGTTACAGACCTCTTAGGGGATGCAGTGGCCACACAATGTGCTCTGACCATGTTTATAAGACATTGTGGCTTTGCCTGGGGAGACCAGACTATCTTAAATATACAGTTACAACTGCACTGAAACTGGGGTCCCTAAGATGGCTCTAATTGTAGAATACATGGGTGGCTGTGGATCAGACCCTAATCACTCAGACCTCAAGTCAATAGGAGTCTTTCCATTGACTTGCATCCTTTGTGGAGTCCATTAGGACCTGATCCAGGGGAAACAATGACTAGTCAAAGGGCTATTAAATGCATAAAATAAACTGAAAAGCAATCCACTATTTTCCTCTGATCCTTGTTGCTATTGTTACGGTAACTGTAAGAGTTAACTGTAAGTTAGAACTCGACTTCAGTCTGATTTTATTATTAAATCACTGATGTCCCCTTACAAACAGAACCAAGCGAAATTGAAAACACAGAATAATTCCTGTGGAGATTTTAACATTATTTCCCTGCTGAGTTTTGTCCCCAGTTATAAAATGCTCTGATCGCTCTTTCTTTAAGCCTTGGCAAAAGATGTGCAGTCAGGCAACACCCGACAAAAAGCCCCAACCGCTCAAGAGTAAAGAATATCTAAGTAGAAAACCACCCCCCCACCTTCTCAGCAGGCTAAAAATGGACACATTTACTCAGTAGTCAGCTTTGGCCTCCCTGGATCATGTCAGGGGAGGTTAGTGCTGTTCAGCTTCTTGAACCTCTGAACAACGGCAACTTTAAAAACTGAAACCGCGGGTGAATGTTCATTCATCAGATTGGTTAGTCTCCAAGGTGCCACAAATACTCCTTTTCTTTTTGCGAATACAGACTAACACGGCTGCTACTCTGAAACCATTCATCAATTGTGCTTCCTGGGCAGCCAGGTGGGACCACTGATCACCAAGTCTGGTCTCCAGCACAGCACAAGCCACGCAACTTCAAGTGACTCCTGTCTCCAACCCAATAATCTATAGTTGAACAGACTATTGCTTTTAGGCCCCAAGCCTGCAAACACTTAGCACATAATTTAACTCCCGTCCCCCCCCCGCCCCCCGAACTATTTACCATAGTAAATACCAAAGTAAGGCCCTGATGCGGCAGACGCTTATGCATGTGCATCAAAGTTATTAATTCAACCTTGATTTAAAGATGCCTAGTGACAGTGATTCCCCCACATCTTGTGGGAAGATG
The DNA here is from genome assembly GCF_965140295.1 of Lepidochelys olivacea. NCBI lineage: Eukaryota > Metazoa > Chordata > Testudines > Cheloniidae > Lepidochelys > Lepidochelys olivacea. The sequence continues at coordinate 95,717,143 of NC_140418.1, read as the reverse complement.
TTCCAATGGGTAATTACTCTCACTGTATATTTAAAAAAAAAAAAGTGCACATTTGTTTCCAGTTTGAATTTAATGTCTGCATTAGAAATCAAATGGTAAAAATTAAGCCATGTGTGTATAAAAGTGTAGATCTTTTAATTTTCTTATTTCCAAGGCTCCTTTTAAAGGAGTGTAAGAATATGGCTCAATATATATTTGTATAAAGTTGATTTGGCTCCTAGAGAGGCTGTATGGTGTGTTACAAAAACAGCCATTCTCCTCTTCCTTGTAAGCTCCATTGATTCTTTCTACCTCTCTTGCAATGACACTGTGAAAAGAGTATTTTATCTCTTGTACCTTTTTGTTTTTAATAATCAATATTGTTATATTTAGCTCAATAATAATAATAGGGCCAGATTCTCAGCTATTGTAAATTGGCATAACTCCATTGAAGCCAATAAAGCTGTGTGGATTTGTACCCCTTAGATACCAGAGGTAAATTTACAAGATTGAGATAAATTAAACTGCAGAAGACAACCAGTTCAGGCCTGCTAAAGTCTGCACCCGTTCAAGTTTCCCACCCACCTTACAAACATTGTCATCAGAACAAACCGACATTGCTCGGCAACAATGGACCACCCTCAAGATAGCTGATCAAGCAGTTTCTCAAAGCTGGCATTTACAAGTTAACACTTTCAGTGGGGTCACATACATCACATGTATAAGGAATCCAGGGCTAACCTGGGATAGCCCACTGAACTTTTATTTTATTCAAGGTGGGAGATGGAATAAAAACTCCACTGCAAATGCACAGTGTATTACAAACTTAAGGTCTTAAACCCAAAGCTGAGGAACAGGTGGAAAAACATTAGAATTCACAGACTAGCTGCTTCCTGAAAAAAGATTAAAAGAAAATCAATTCCCGAAAGTCTGCTCAACCTTCTCTCTTAATACTTCTGTCAAATGACACATGTAGGTGTTAGATCTGGGTATCTCTGTGTCATACCTGTGGAAGCCTTGTCTGACAACCATTTCCTTTTATAATTTTACTTGTACTGGGTGACTTAATTTTGAAACTGATAGTTTTGTTCCTAATCACATTTGTAGCAGTTTCTCATGAATATTGTGTCTTACTGAAGGTCCAATAGAGTGAGTGTGTGTGTGTGAGATAGATAGATATATATATATATATAATATTTTAAGGAGAAAAAGCTTAGGGGAAGCAAAAATCTGAGTTCGAAAGTAGAGCCAGCGAGTCAAAGAATTGGCCAGTAAACAAAGCAAAGTAGCTATCTGGAAGAACTTATAGGTGCCACCTTAAGAAAACTTCAGCTGACTGTTTGTAAGAAACTGAGGGGAGTGCCGCTTCCTCTGATCCAAAGGACAGTTCTGGCAGGGGCTCTGCCTGAAAGGCCTGGAGAGGAAAAAGAGTGAGAGAGAGCATGGGGGTGAAAAGTACAAGCAGGTGGTCTGGTATTCCTCCTTCACGACAGGTCAATGCCTGATCCTGTTGTTACAATTCTGGTCTGTTGCAGAGGAACATTACTCTGGCCTGTTCAGCAAATGCGAAGCTCCTTCTGGCTGAGGTGAGATTGGGAGGCTAAACTGTTAGGTAGTTTTGCTGGGAAGTGAGAAGCCTGTTAAAGGGGGCAGCTGTTGATCCTGGGGAGCACCTGGTTTTGGTGAGGCGGCTGAGAGAGCGCTGCCAGCGGGATGTACACACGTTTAGTGCTAAATCCTTTTTGCATTGACACAGCTGCCTCCATGCAGAACTTTACACAGCTTTCTGTTTTGGCTTCAGCTGGTGTTTGACTTGGGAAGGAAAGTGACAAAAACTTTCAAACATTTCCTAGATGAGGAAGTAACTTAGGGTGGCTTTTAGCTCTAGTGAAACTAATTAACTTTTTAAACTTGCTCTGCATGGAGCAGAAAGCTCTGGGTTTTGGGTGTGCTATGTGGCACAGTGAAGTGCCCTGGAGGAGGATGTAACATGAAACCATGCAGCCTGTATACATGCTGCATGTCACATACAGCACGCTTATGATCTGTATTGGTTAATTTCATAAATAGTGTGCAAATCGCCAGGGGAAGCCACTTGTGTGGGTGCAGGATGCGGATTTACAATTCGGTAGCATTAATCTACGGTGTGGGCACCAGAAGAAGATGCCAGAACCAGATTTTTGCAGCTAACTGATTATTCCAGCAGGGTGTATTACTCCTAATTGTGCTGTTAGCATTTCAGCAATAAGAGAGCTCAACTGGGTGAAATACTGGACAAAAATCTTAAACCTTTCATTAAATTGAGGCTGTACTTTTCAGAAGAACTCCTCGCACATTGAATGAAACTCGTGAATGTCTAGACTTGTATTTTGGTGCCTCAGTGGGAGCTGAGCTGTTGTGAAAATCTGGCCCAGCTGCGGGTGCTAAGTGGTCAAAAATCTGGCCTGGAAATCTGCTCTTGAAAATCTGCTCCTGTTTCAACCTCAGGAGCTGCTGGAGACTATTAATTATCAAACGCAAGAGGTGTCTTACGGTGCTGAGGAGCTTACAGTCTGAGGCCATGATCCTCCTGACTTTGAAGTCCATGGAAAAACTTGCATTGACCATAGTGGTGCAGGACTGGGCTTTAATTAAAACCACCCACCATACAGATGGGGGATGGGGAACGGGATGCAACCGGTAGTGACTGAGAGGAGTTGTCTAGCAGGCATCCTGTGTTCTTTAACCCTTTCAGGTGCTTTTTAAAAATACCCCTTTGGGGGAAGGACCGAATTTACAGGCCTTTTGGAAGACGCAGGTTTTTTTAAGGAGGGCCAAGGAGATGGCAGAGGCATCACAGACTCTGGTTTTGTGTGCAAATTATAACTGTAAGCTACACAAATGTCAAGCATTAACTTGCTGCTGTCGAGCAGTTGTGTGGTGGTCCTGTGTGAGGTTTAAACACATACTTTACTCTACCCCAGCAATGCCTGCCTGCCAGTGAGGTTTACCAACCGCTTCCCACCACGCTTTGTAATCTTTCTAGATGAAAGCTGCTACAACACATGTGATAATAGTATTATGACCTTTGCATTTAGGGCATGCTGTGTTAAGGCTCTTTTTGCACAAAGTAATCAGTAGGGACTTTGGAATCCTCAGTAGGACGGCTGTATAATGAAACCTTCCATCTCTGCACAAACCCCAGCATGCAAGTGCTCCTTTTTTATTATCCTTATGCTTCACAACTTGTTTTCAAGTGACTTGACAAGCTGACTTTCATTTCAGCTTTTGTGGGCATCCTTTTGTGAGGTGATCTTAAGAAATTAACAAGCGCAGGGGCAGTAACAATAGTCAGTTGGAAACCAACAAAATTACTCTTGGAACTGCAATGCTCGGAGGAAGAGTTACCTCTTGCACATGTACGCAACAGGCTTGCAATAAGCAAGGTAGGTAGTTACCTGTTGTGCTATTGACCCTATTCTTTATTGCTGTTTGGTGGGTTATTTAAGTGGGTCCCCGAAGATGGGGAGAGGAGGAAAGGAATCTGACACAGATGAGGGTGGGAAGAAAGGGGATCTGACACAGACCAGAAACCCATGTTTGTCAGTGGTAAAGGCTTCTCCTGTGGCTTGGGCTGTCCATTTCAAATGAGCCATTCAGCTAACAAACTGAAGCTGATCCACTTATGCCAGGGTTGGATTTGGCCCCACCTTTCTCCTGCTTGCCTAGAGCACAGCATGGCTCAAATGCTGAACAAAATCATAGTTCAGCATCGTACGTGCTGCCAGAGAACACTCAAAATCCAGTTCGTCCAGAGCCAAATTGGACTTCATTCTAGTCCATTTGTTTTTCTGGTGTGTGTCCTTGCTATATGACTCAGCTTGTCTCTTAGTGGCTCCTACGTTGCGAATTGCGTGGGGTCAGCATGTGGTGCCTTAGCAGGCTGCTGCCTCTGAACAATGCTCTACGTCATTTTACGGGCCGAGTGTGAAACGAGCGTGGGAGTGTAGCGAAAGCAATGCATTCAGGCAGGCAGCAGTGTGCAGGAAGGTCTTGGAAGGCATTGGATTTGCACACTGATTTCTTTCTTCCAAGCTGGCAAGACCTTTTTTGAAAACTGTAAACAAGCCCTGCTGCCTAAGGGGACCAGTTCCCAAGGGCGTGTAGGTTGAGCCACAACAGATGCCGAAAAGAATCGGATGTTTATTTGAGCTAATATACTCCGCATGGAGAGGGAAGAGAGAAGTCATTCTCTACCAAACGGAAGACAGAGGGCTACCTTCTGATAGTGCCCTACAGTGGTGTCTTTCAGTGGCACCCATCTGCAGGGGTTATCCTTGCAATGGGTGGAGGATTCTCCAAAGGGTGATGAATCTTTTCAGGGTGTCCTTGCTTTTGCCCTTATGTGGGGTGGCCCAGCCGCTAACTACCACACTCGCTACTTTCAGACAGACGCTCCTCTTCTCAGCCTTCAGGAGGGAGTGTGCTAGGCTTTGCTTCCCTCACCTACTCTGGGATCAGTTCGCTAATCCTGTTCTTATCCTCTTCAGCTAGTGCCCTCATGGGGTCTCTTGCCAGGCCTACAAAAGTCAGGGGGAGCCATGGTATTAGCTTTTAATTAAACAAACAAATTCTATCCCTCTCGCTTGCTGAGTCATCCTTGGATGTGAAAACTGATCCAACCCAGTGTAAATGGATTGCTCAGGTTCTTTGAAGATAAGCAGTGCTGCCTGACGCCCAAGACTGACCTTCGAAGATCAGCACAAATTATAGTCCTGAAATGACCTGTAAGGTCTTGAATTTGCCCCACTCGGTAGTGTGAGAGTGGCTTCATTGCAGGTAACTGTGCGTTTGAAAAACTTTTATTTGCTAGTGCTTTAGTTCATTAACTTTTTACCAGGAGCAAGTCAGTTAGGAGGACTAACTTCTAACGCCTGTTCCTTGGACAGGCAACTCCACTAGTTCAACAAAACAACATAAAACAGCAGCATTCAAAGATTCAGTTAAGATAAAAAGGGCAGGGACTATGGGGCACTTGTGATGTGTTTGTATGTAGCATGGCATGATGGGGGGGGGCAGCCTGCATGTTGCCATCGGAGGCTATTGCAATATACGTGTTCAACGATAATAAAATACCAGGTACCAATAAAATACAAATACCAGGGTCTCGGACAATAAAGTCCATTACAGACTTCGCTGCTGCTCATGAGTTTTTCTACATGGAAGGCACTCAGATACTACAGTAAACTGCAGCTGTGTAAAGCCCATAAATAGAGGCCACACATTATAACGATGGCCTCTCTAGAAAGGGAGGTGAAGGGAAAAACATCTCAGAACCACTGAGTGTATCAATATATCTCCTGACCTCAGTTGCTACGTCTGCTGGATTGTCTGCATTTTTCCTGTTTCTCATGGTGACCGTCTTTAAACTTTCGCAACATCTTTAAACTTCATCTGCTCTGGAGCAAGGCTTGGTGACCAGCGCTGAGTGTACCTTTTGTTCTGGCAGGAAACGGGCTGTTCTGTTTCTCTCTCCGTTGAGGAGCCTTGTGATGTGATGTGTAAAATGTCAGCAATCATTAGGTGACTTGACTCACTGAACCACCATCCTTCCCCGATTCTCCCTGACCCTCCTCCTTTGCCGCAGATAATTTATTTAAAGCTCCTTCTCCTCAGAACAGGGCCCTTTGTTGGCACTGGTGAATTTCTGGGAAACATGATGCATTGTTGAGATGCTAGAATTTCTCAAACTAGGTCAAGTTAATTTTTTAACACATGCAGATTTGCTTGTTACTATGGATATTGCTTAATTACACACCAATAATCCCCCATGAGATCTACATGGTCACTGCTCATTTTTTCCCATTTTTAAATATCCCCAGGAACTGGAAGGAATTCTTCAAGGGGGTAGAATGAGGAGTAACGGGATGAAGCTGAACAAAGGAAAATGCAGGTTAAATATCAGGGGAAAGACGTGTATTCTGTAAGACGGTGGGATGGTCTCCCAAAGGAGGTAGTGTGTTTCTTGTGTTGTCTAAAACTCTGCTGCACAGAGCATGAGATTTTATTAATCTGACCTCTTCCCGCCCGTGCATGGTTGACAGACGAGATGATCATGAACGTCTCTTCCACTTCTAATTTCCAGCTGTTTGGAGTTGGTAAGAACAGAGTTCACTTAGCTTCTGAATGGCAGTTCAGCCATGTAAATACTTCCTCCCTCCCACTCCATTTTTATTTGCCATGCATGAATGTCTCCTTTGTGATCAAGGCATTTGTGTGTGGATGAGAGCATCCATGATTTGTTTAATTACTAATACCTAGCTCTCCTTCTACAGGTCTCAAAGTGCTTTACAAAGGAAGTCAGTGTCATTATCCCCATCTTAAAATGGGCTAACTGAGGCATGATGTGAAGTGATTTTTGCCCAAGGTCACCCATTGGCAGAGCTGGGGATAGAACCAAGGTCTTCTGAATTCCAGTCCAGTGCCCTATTCACTAGGTCACACTGCCTTCCATTTACTGGCTCCCCTATTCACATTGGTCATCTAAACAGGGAGCAGAAAGGATGCCATATGGTGATGTGCCATTGGTCACCTACACGAATAAGCAAAGTGACCTAGCTAGGGGTGGAAGGTGCTTGGCTATATTGGTGCAAAACCCGTGTCAGGATTATGGAGCTGATTGCATCTCTAGCCTCTCTTCATGCATTCCCTCAGCTGTCAGCCCTCATGCCTTTACCTGTTTTGGGATTGAGATTTTGCACTTCTCCCACTTTTAGACCAGGATATGGATACAGCACCCCGCCTGTGCTAGCCACTTAGTACTGCACAGGTCTGAGTGGATATCTGTCTCTCTTCTCTTCAGGTGCCTGTGACCATGAGATAGCAACTAACCACTTTTTAAAAACAAGCGGGGTTTATTTGTAAACGCAACAAAGTGTTAGAGAAACTGCTGTGAAAACAACAACAGAGCCATGCGTAGCTAGTGGAGACTAACCTTACACTTCACTATATACTATGGATACAGCTGTGCCGATGTAGCCCCATAGTGTAGATACTTCCTACATTGACAGAAGGGGTGTGTGTGTCTGTCCCATTGATGTAGTTTTGAGAGTCAGTAGCTTGACTGATGGAAGAATTCTTCTGTCAACGTACCCGCAGCACAGCGGGGCTTGGCTTAGGTCACCCTAATGATGGCACAATTTTTCACTGCCCTGAGCAACGTAGCTAGTTGTTCTAACTTTGAAATGTAGCCCAGGCCTTAGTTAGATGGGCTTCCTTTTGCAGTTGCAGGAAAGGAAAAGACCAGACTTAAGTTCTTTTAGGAGGCCAATGTGCTCTTGGAATCTAGCCTTGTCTTCACTGCAGAAAAAATGGTGTTAACTCAATTATAAGAGCACTTTTTTTGTTCATTTGCTAGTGAGGTCTGTCTTCCTTCCTGTCTTTCTACCCCCTCCACCCCTCAGTAAGGAAATTCCCTTTTCTCAAAGCCCTGCCCCCTCAGTGTGTGCTTGAGGCCAATTACCCTCCTATTCACTGGCTTTTGTTACAGGGCCTAGGTGTGAAGTCTTTTCATCCTTCGCCATGCCTACAAAAAAATTGACAAGAGTTAGGTTGCTGGTGTGGTGAGACCTTGCCTATTACGTTGACTCCCTGTACTCCCCTGTCTGTCTGTCTCTTGTCTTACACTCTGTACACTCTTTGGGGCACGTCTCTTCTGTTTGTACAGTGCCTAGCACAATGGGGTCCTGGTCCATGACTGGGGCTCCTCGGAACAATGATAACACAGATAAATAATAACAAACCCCAAAGGTCCCTTATTTCAGATGTGTCCACATGGGGAGTTACACCAGGATAACTACATACAGCATTAAAATCCCATCGCCTAGTACTGCTGGTGAACTTCTCCATGTTGACAAGCCCTAAGAGTGCCCCCATGATGCTTTGCTGTTTACTGGTTTAGACCCATTCAGCTTTACTGGCTTGCAGTCACTACCCTCCTGCCTGGGAGGGAGTCTGCTGGGTCTATCTGCTCTGCTCTGACGTTCCACCATTCCATCTCCGAAATGCTCTGAATAAACCTCACCTCGGGGTACAGATCAACAATCCCCACCTAGTGCCCCCACGCTCGCCACACCCTGTTTCTCAGTCTCCACTCTGCCTCTGCACCGGTCTCTCCTGAGCGCCGTTACCTTGAACTAGGCTGCATAGAAAGGAGCCAGGAAGGGACAATCCCGTGGCAATAATTGGCCAGCCTGGAAACAGGCAGTGCATAGCTGCTCAGCCACTTTTATATTGAGCAGTTAGCAGGCTGAGGATAGCTCCGTCTTAGGAGCTGGTATGTGGGTGTGGCCTCGCTCTGGAATGGATATGAATGACCGCAATCATGTTGCAATCTGCTTGAACTCCTTAAAATAAGCAGGACTGGACCTGCTCGGAACTTGGATGGGAGACTTCAGAGAAAATCCCAGGGTGCGGTAGGAAAGTGTTTGACTTTGTAGGTGGCACTTTTCCTTCTGGCTTGCCCCAGCAAGGCCGGACCAGCAGCTGGAAGGGAGTTCTCCTGAGGGATAGGAGAGAGCTCCAGTGAGGAGCCTGAAGGGGGTGGGGAGAGTTGGCGGCATGGGGGTCGGGCTAAGGTAAAGAGACGGAGTATCTTTCAGAAAGGAAGCTGGGAAATGAGGCCAGCCTGTCTCTGGATGTATCCTATCAAAGGAAGGGGGCTTCCTGCAGTCAGCTGCTTTTGCCAAGGTTTGCCAACCCTCCAGGGTTGTTCTGGAGTCTCCAGGAATGAATGAAAGATTGATCTTTAACTAAAGATTGTCATGTGACGAAATCTCCAGGCATTCATCCAACCAAAGTTGGCAACCCTAAGTTTTGCCCGTCCTCCTGTCCTGCCTCGCAAGTGACATCTGCTGAGAGGCATTCAGGATGACGGTGCATCTTCTGCAGGCTGCTCAGCGTCCCAGAGTCCCGTGCAGCTTTTCTCCTGCTGGCCCAGCAGATCTTCAGTCTACTCTCAGTGCTGGCAGAGGGAGCCATGAAAGGCAGGACATGATGGAGGGAGGGGGACGGGCGGGGAACAGCATTTGAACTGAAGGGGGGACAGACTTCCCCTCTGGGTAGGGTAACAGTTCAATCTCTGTGGTCCATGTAGTTTTTCTCAGTTAGTGCAAAGTGGGGTGTTTGGTTTGTGATGAGAGATGGATCAGAGACCTAACAAACTCATCTCCTGTAAGGGTCACCAAATCTCTGCTGGATGAGAGAAGAGTAAAATGAGAGGAGCTAGAGTAAGGTATGGTAGGATTTAGAGCAGTGAGATTAAAAGATGGAGGGGGGCTTGTGACCGGGGGGGGGGGGAGGTGAAGGCGCTGGCTCTGGGAGAAAGCCATGAAGGGAGTACAAGAGGCGGAGGGATGTTGTTTTTCCAGATTCCAGTCAGCCGAATCGTGCCTTTTGCAGTCCAGGTGCCATGACTACTTGGAGACGAGCAACAGAAGTGAATGGTCAGCACCGGGATGGTCTTTGTTCACAAGTCACGTCTGACCCACTCTGTTTCCAGCTCGGTCTCCAAGTAACTCAGTGTGAAATACCTGTAACTGGCCCCCTTTGGGGTGATCTTGAGCCCAGTCCTCACAGTGCTAAAAGCACAAGCTCCTAGCACTTCACCTAACCGTGACTCTGCCGCAGAGCAACAAGCAGTAGCAGCTCGTGATCCTTTTTGGTGGGCCAGCCACAAGAGGGGGACAAAGACCCACATTCTCCTTGTGTGGATTATACATCCAACCAAGCATGTTCCAGACCTTTAAAGGTACAGTCACCACCTGCATGCCGTCCGCACAGTTCTCAAAGCTCTGTACATAACAAAGGTGAAATGATGTCGTCTCCTGCACCACCACGGGTTAAAGGAGGAGCAGGGCGATGGAGCGGTCGTCGCTGTCCTTCTCTGCCAACCGGAGCACCCACTCCACAGTCTGCTCAGCCAGTAGGTTTCCAAAACAAACAGCAGTCTCCTCTCGGCTGGGGTTGCGATTGGTCAGGTGGTATTGTTTCTGCTTCCTGACTGGACAACACATTTTTCCAACAAGAAACTAACCAGCGAACCTATGTTGTGAATTTTCAGGAGATTGAGTGTGTGTGCTAAAACGGCTGATTGGAATAATAGCTTCCCGAGTAGCCAGCTCTCGACTTACCCCCAGATAAATCGTCACCACCTCCAAATTGCACTTAATCCAGTGTAATCCTTATTTGTGGAGATATTCTGGAATCTTCTCTCTCTCCCACCAGCTGTCCTGGTTTTGATCTTGCTGGCATGTTGGAGGCATGTAGGCTCATTACGCCTTCAGCAGCACAGAAACTGAACATGGCAGAAGCCAAGAAAAAATTCCACTTGAAGGTGGTTTTTTTTTTTTGTAGAACTGGGTCACTCAAGGGGTGACAGCATAAGAGCATCATCGCCTAGGTAATGTATCTTGTTGCCATGGTGACCGCTAAAGGCTGCATCAGTCAACAGCTTTAAAAATGTGACAGTTGAGTGAGAGTGAAGATTTTAATGAGGACAGACACTTCCTTGCTTAGTTTCAATAGCCGAATATTCTAAAAATACCCTTCCATCTTGTTAATATTTCCGGGTCTCCAGAGTGTAAATTAATGTACATAACCTAGGCACTTTCTTTGCAGTTCTTGACACCCTGGAATATTCTGTCAAAGCTGAGTGCATCCCAGCTGTTGAGATGATAATAGCATAGTTCAGTTCTCCTGTTGTGGTTTCCACTGACCAGAAAACTCCTAAGCCATGACTGACTTTTTTTTTCTTCCTCTCCTTTAATGTGGAACCTCCTGTCCCCTCAGTTTCCCTTACCCCACTTAATGCTGGAATAACCGGACAATAAGTACTTCCCAAATACCTCCATCTGCTCAGTGCCTGCTGGAGTGTTGATGTAACTAAGAATATTTGCAACTGCTGGAGAAGTAATCTGATTGACACTCTGTGAGGACTTGAATTGTGGGTCCTTCATCTCCTCCATCACCCTGTGACGTTAATTGTTCGTATTATACGACAGCACCTGGCGGCAGGGCTGGATTGACCCAGCACTGGGCTCTTATCTTCTAATGTGAATAACAGCCATTCAGACCACTCCCTGCAGGGAGGCTGGCCATGCTGTGGATCCACTGGAACCAGCTGCTCATCCTGGCACTGCTGCTCGCTATGACGGAAGGGTGGCTGGGTCAAATTTGAGTGGTGGTGTGACCCCGTGCATCACTCTTGATCAGTTATACTCCCTTAAACCTATTTATGCCTTCATCAGTATGCAAGTTATACCAACTTACATTAAAGTGTTGGATGAGGGAAAGCTACCTAAACAGCAGCAGAGCACGAGAAAATGTTTTCCTGCTACACCCCCTCTTTTCTGGTTCCTCAGGATGAAAGCCACAGGTTCTTTTAGACTCAGTAATGTGTAACTTGCACCGCATTATACATCCCCTCTGGAGTCAATCCAGTGTCTCTGTCTAGAATAGTGGAAAACAGAACATCCTTTCTGAAGAGATTTAACTCCGAACACTGGTCTCTTGTGTGTGCGAGCTTCAGGCAAGCTCCCAACACTGAATTACAAGCCCCTATTAGGAGAGGTTCTTAAACAGCAATGCGCAGAGCTGCTGGAAGGCCTGCAGTTTTAATGAGGCATGTTCAGTAGGAAACCCTTGAAGAGCTCAATGGGTGCAACTTGGATTTGTCTCTGTGCTGCACCCAGAGCAGCCTGGCTTAGTGCTGTACACAAAGGGGGCTGCTCAGTCAGTCACACAAACACCAGGCCTGGGAATTACTGATGTTTCATGAGCTGAAACTGCTGTTTCCATTTAGTGGCTTCGCAGCTAGTGCCAAAGTCTGACAGACCCGGAGCTTTGAGAGGAGGAAGTGGAGCAATAGCCTGTGGCAGCTGTTCCTGGCAGGGGCAGCACTGTCCTACCTATGGGTTTAGCACCCCCTGGTTTTGCCTCACTTCCAACCCTCTGTAGCTGACTGCCGCTAGGGGAGTTTATCTGTGGTTGGGACTTGGCAGGGGCTCTGTGAAAGCCGGTGCCAACTTTATTATAGGGCTGAATACTGCAGGCAGTTCTGGTTGCCCCCGTTCAAAAAATATGTTAGAATTGGGAAAAGTACAGAGAAGGGCAACAAAAATGATTAGGGAAATGGAACCGCTTCCAGATTGGGGGGAGAGAGATTAAAAAGACTTGGACTGTTCACCTTAGAAAGGAGATGCTTCAGGGGGAGCAGGATGACCGAGATCTACAGAATCATGACTCGTGTAGAGAAAGTGAATAAGGAAATGTTATTTACCTCTTCACATAACACAAGAACTAGGAGTCACCCAGTGGAATTAGTAGGCAGCAGGTTTAAAGCAAACAAAAGGAAAGACTTCAAGACTTCAACACACCATCAACCTGTGGAACTCATTGCAAAGGCCAAAACTATAAAAGAGTTTAAAAAAGGACTTTGATATGTTCAGGGAGGATAGGCCCATCAATGGCTATTAGCCCTGATGGCCAGAATCCAACCCCATGTTCTGCGATGTCCCTAAACCTCTGAGTGCCAGAAGCTGGGACTTGATGACGGGCGATGGATCACTTGATGATTTTCCTGTTCTGTTCATTCCCTCTGAAGCATCTGGCATTGGTCACTGTTGGAAGGCCTGGGTGGTTTCTGCTCAGGTGTTTCTTGGCTAACCTGTCTCCAAGCTGGTGCAGCCAAGTGCCTGAAACGGAGTGAGGAAGCCACCTGTCCTGTTAACTTAGGGCCCTGTCACTGCTCCTCACAAAGTCCCATTGGGACTTGGGCTCTGATGTGACTAAAGTGCTTATGAAATGTAACCCACTTTCCTCAGCCCTGTGGGGGGTCTGCTCAGGAATTAACAGCGCCTTAGATTGTGTGAACTCATCACTATAGGCCTCCTTCACTATGAGAGATCCTGTAAAATGGAAGCTCTGGCTCCTCTGCCTGCAAGGGAGGTGTGAAGCTGTGCTGGTAGATACCTGAGATCTGTGGGGCCTGGGTACCAAACCCACTGTTCCTTGGGGGGAAGCAGAGGGAAAGGCCACCCCCCACCTATCCATTGGGGCAGCACCGCTCACCACATTCGTTGCTGGACCATTTTTGGGTGCCTGGACTCACATTTGAGCCCTGGGAGTTGGTGCTGCGAGGACCAGATGAGCTGACCTCGATACCAGTGCCCTTAGCACAGCTAACATCAGTGCTTCTCTCTCCTGCCCTTTTCCAGGACTAAGCATGCTGCCTCGGCCGACCCAGAGTCCAGCACGCCGCATGCTACCCAAGGCATGTTAGAAAAGAACAACAATCCCTGCAGGCATGCAGCTGTGCAGTGACTCCTCAGTGTGTACGGTGAATATTAAAACAATCTCGCACATGCTCAGGATTGCTGGCCTGAACCAGCCCAGGCTAGAACTTGGAGATGGTGGGCGGGGGACCCATCCCTCTTGCAGTGTGTTTTCTTCAGTGGCTTTAAATGTCTCTGGTGCTATTGCAGTCCTTTTTAAAAATGACTGCTACTGAACTGTCTACATCTGAGTGTGTGCTTTGTTGGAAGCTTCTACCTCTTCTGATCACCCCGTCCATCACTCTACCCCTGGGTAGGGCAGGATCCTGTCCTCCAGCTGGATCTGCTCATTTTGGGAGCATGGAACCGATTAAAGGCGGAGACCGTGTGTTGTGTCTCTCTTTAAAAGATTAAACCTTTTAACAAATTCCTTGTAGGAAACTGGAGCAATAAGCACCTATCCCTTAATTCCTTTCTGTGTGGCTAAATAAATGTGAACGAGGCCAATTTAATGTGACAACTGAGGGATGACAAGTTTCTGTCTTCGTTATGTTAAAAAGTATACTTTATTTTTAAAGCCTAATTTCCAGTACTTAGACATTTTGCTGTAGCTCCTGATTCCTACCTTCCTGGGGCTGGGAGGGAATCAGCCCCCGCCACTGGCATGGTCTTAATTATAGCGCCTGTCTAGTTAACTGCTTGTCACTTCTCTTGCTCTTATTGTTCAGATTGAATAGTCGTTTATTAGTGTCATTATCTTTCCCTTCCTGAAGGGCAAGTAAACAAAAACCTATCTTCTGAAAACTGATCAAAACCTTGGTTAGAATTAATCCTAACCAGGCAGGGAAAGGTACATTTTCTGCACGTCTTCCTTGAGCCACCAGCTTTTTAAAACATTGAGTAGGTAACTTAGAAGTGCCTTTACCCCTCTCCAAATTGCCTTGTTTGTTTTGGTCTCTCCTTGCTTTTCAGGATTTACCCGAGTGTTTGCATAGTATGCCAACCAGGGCTTTCAGAAGACACTAGTGGTTTTAGAGTGCCCCTTTAAAAGGGTATTTTTTTTTTTTTTTTTTTTTTTTAGGGCTGTTGATTTAATTGCAGTTAACTCGCATGATTAACTCAAAAAAATTAATCACAGTTTTAATTGCACTGTTAAACAATAGAATACCAACTGAAATTTATTAAATATTTTAGATGTTTTCCTACATTTTCACATATATTTTATTCTGTGTTGTAATTGAAATCCAAGTGTATATTATTGTGATTACAAATATTTGCACTGAAAATGATAAACAAAAGAAATAGTATTTTTCAATTCACCTTATACAAGTACTGTAGTGCAGTCTCTTTGTTGTGAAAGTGGCAACTTACAAATGTAGATTTTTGTTACATAACTGCACTCAAAAACAAAGCAATGTTAAACTTCAGAGCCTACAAGTCCACACAGTCCTACTTCTTGTTCAGCCAATCGCTCAGACAAACAAGGCTGTTTAGATTTTCAGGAGATAATGCTGCCCGCTTCTTGTTTATCTTGTCACCAGAAAGTGAGAGCAGGCATTTGAATGGCACTTTTGTAGGCAGCATTTCAAGGTATTTGCATGCCAGATATGCTAAACATCGTATGCCCCTTCATGCTTTGGCCACCATTCTAGAGGACATATTTCATGTTATAGAAGTCTCGGATGATGACCCAGCACATATTGTGCATTTTAAGACCACTTTCGTTGCAGGTTTGACAAAATGCAAAGAAGGTACCAAAGTGAGATTTCTAAAGATAGCTACATCACTCGACCCAAAGTTTAAGAATCTGAAGTGCCTTCCAAAATCTGAGATGGACGAGGCATAGAGCATGCTTTCAGAAGTTTTAAAAGACCAACACTCTGATGTAGAAACTACAGACCTTGAACCACCAAAAAAGAAAATCAACCTTCTGCTATTGGCAACTGACTCCAATGATGAAAACGAACATGCATAGGTCTGCACTGCTTTGGATCGTTATCGAGCAGAACCCATCATCAGCATGAATGCATGACCCCTGGAATGGCGGTGGAAGCATGAAGGGATATATGAATCTTAAGCGCATCTGGCATGTCAATATCTTGTGACGCTGGCTACAACAGTGCCATGTGAACGCCTGTTCTCACTTTCAGGTGACATTGTGAACAAGAAGCGGGCAGCATTATCTCCTGCAAATGTAAACAAACTTGTTTGTCTGAGCAATTGGCTGAACAAGAAGTAGGACTGAGTGGACGTGCAGGCTCTAAAATTTTACATTGTTTGTTTGTGTTTTGTTTTTTGAATGCAGGTTTTTTTGCACATAATTCTACGTTTGTAAGTTGCACTTCCACGATAAAGAGATTGGACTACAGTACTTGTATTGGATGAATTGAAATACAATTTTTTTTATGGTGCAAATATTTATAATCAAAAATAAAGTGAGCACTGTACACTTTGTATTGTGTGTTGTAATTGAAATCAATATATTTGAAAATGTAGAAAACATACAAAAATATTTAAATAAATGGTATTCTATTATTTAACAGTACGATTAATTGTAATTATTTTTTTTTAATCGCTCGATAGCCCTAGGTGTGTTTTGTGTGGGTTTTTCTGGCTTTTCTTCCCCAGAAGGTGCTGAGCCTCCCATGCTCTGAAAGTCAGGCCTCTGTCTCAAGTTGGGCACCCAATATCACTAGTCCACTTCTGAAAATCTTGGCCCTTTCCTCCAAAGCAAAGGAGCTATTGTGGGGCAAGCAGTTCAGACCCCTTCAATGAAGAAGCTGCTTGAAAGAAAACTAAATCAAGGCCAGAAAGAAGCACTAAATCCTCCTCTCCTTCCCCCCCGCCCTCCCCAAAAAAATCTGGAGGGGGGAACTTTCCACCTGACTGTTTACCTTCAAGTCTGAGCTCCTAGCACAATGGGATGCCAATCCTGAATGGGGTCTCAAGTTATTTGTGTGTTACAACAGCAGCTGAAGTCTTAACGCCGAAAGTGTTTTGGTATGTGGAGTCAGGAAGAGGGGGTTGGATGTGGTCCAAAGTTTGCTGTGGATATTCTGGGATGCAATCATTCTGGGACTTCTGCACTGAAAGTCCTGCTATTACTTGGAACATAAAGATCTGAGCTTGGTCAAGTTTTCTCATATGTGATGTGGTTTTTAGATTCCTTATTCCTTTATAACCAAACATGCTGGACACCCAGTTAGTGGAAACACTTGCCACAGATGGCTTGGCTTGGCTCAGTGCTCATGTATCTTTCACAGGTTACCTTATAACACTGATTGCAAGGAATCTCTTCTACCCTCTCCTCCAAAGAAAATGGCAGTGTAGTTTGTTAGTCTCTTTTGAATATTTGAGCAGGGGCTGCTGCTGCTGCTTCTTTCTTGCTGGGTTATTTTCACTTGGGACTCTCTCTCAACTTTTTATACTGGTCCATAGATCACAAACAGCTCTCCTACCAGTCCCTCCACCACCCTGATGTTGCTCATGCCTTCCCTGGCAGAGATCAGTCTCCGAGATGCTGCTCTAAATACCAGCTTCTGACAGTCATTTGGGAGCTACAAGAAAGAATGTGGAAATGAGCTGACCACTCTGTATTCCCCCAACCCAAGGCTCGCCAACTACAGGCTGCCTCCGGTGCGCATCCCTGTGGGGCTGTAGTAATGTTGCTGTAGAACTCCATGGACTCATCACTTGTGCCTGAAGAATCTAAACCTCTCCAGGGAAGTGCAGCTGAATGTAAATACTGTATCTGTACCCGGTAGTTTTGCCTTGTTCCTTGGCTCATTAAGAGAGAGCGCTTTGCCTTAAAGGAAGCTACTCACTGGATTTTTTTTTTTTTTTTCATATAATCTCTGGAGCTAGTCCTCATATAATGAAGATCGCTCACTTCCCAGTTGCCTCCTGTTGCTCTAATAAGGGTTAATACCCCTGTCATATGGTGATCAGCTGACTCTAGTGGTAGAGTGCTATCTTACCACAAGCCTTTTGATTCTCATTCTCTGGGGCCGTACAGGACTAAGTATTATGTGTATGGAGGCAGCATATTCCCCACCTGTGCGGGGGGAGACAGTCTCCATTACTCAATAGTAATCTATAAGTAATCTAAAGTGTGAACCTAAAGCCCTACGCACCATTCCAAATGTTTTTTGTGTCCTACAATGTTTTTCAAGGTCTGATTTCTGGTCACTTTAAGCCTGTGAAGGTGGGGTGTTGGGTTAATAAAAAATGGCTGTTCAAAGGCAGAGTATCGGCCATGCCAAGCCCCCTCCACGCATCCCTCCAGCACCAACCTGCTTCTTGAAATCCCTTCCAAGATCATCTCATGAAAGCCGTTTTGGGTCACAAGAAACATTGTATTGTAGGACAGGGCTTCAGACAAGTCTCCAGCGACTTCTTGGTTTATCTGGTATGTATCTAAACTTCGCTATATACTTTCCTTCAAACCTCTCCCATCTCTTTAGGGCAGTGGTTCCCAAACTTTAACAACCTGTGAACCCCTTTCACTAAAAGGTCAAGTCTCGCAAACCACCTCCTAAAAATGAATACTTCCAGGGATTTTCTACTTTACCTGAGTATAAATTATAAAAGCAGTGATCTTGGAAATATAAAATTTGTTTTTATGACATGCTTATTACACACTATTTATAATTAATTATTATTTACCATTACAGTATTTTTATTACATTATGAAAATGGCAACACTCTTCCAAGATCTCACTTTTGTACCTTGTATCACTTTGAATAACCCTGTTATAAGGGCTCCTATGTTTCATCAAGGAGTATCAGATGTGAAACAGCATGAAGGTATTTAAGAAGCCAACTCGGAGTTCCTCCTACATAAGCATTCAGGTCTTGAGCAGTCCAGGCAAACAACGCCCAGTACAACAAAACTTAAACTTGATCGTCATAATAATTTAAAAACAACACTAGCAGCCTATTTAATTTTAAAAATGGCAAAAAAAAATCCACCTCCCTTTCCATTTCTTATGAGGAGTCTTGAAGTTTAAATCTCCTCACTGTGCTAGATATGCTTGTTTTGATCTGATTAGCTCTTGGAAGTCCAGGGGCTCCGGGCTGCTGGCCCCATGCTGCCCCAGGTCCCTAGGGACAGCTCTGTCCGCCATTAGGGAATTTTCCCCTGAGAACCCCCTGTAACATTTCGCGAACTCCCAGGGGTTCATGAACCCCAGTTTGGGAACCACTGCTTTAGGGAAACAGCTCATCCCAGGCTTTCTTGCCATTCACGCAACAATCTGTGTGGTGCCCCGCTTCTTCTCTTAGCGGTGTGGCAGCCCACGATGATCATTGGGGTAAGAATTGCGATCGAGTTTACAGATCTACAGCAGAAATGTTCTTTGCTGGTTTTTTCCACAACGCCATGGCAAGGGTAGAATGAATATCTTGTGTATTTTCGTGGCCGCGAACTTCAATCACAATGGAACTTTGCTGGCCTGCCAGTTAGCAGAAATTACCTTTGCTGAGAAGATGTGCTAGGATTTTACATTGATCACCATTTGCACATTGCCTTCTGCTGCAAATCTCAGTGTGCTGTAGTGTAGCTCTACTCTGAAAAGAGGCCCTTGAGGTGGGTGTTCCACGTTCACTATCCCTCCGTAAATCCCATAGAAAACATAACTCCTAGCGTAAACTAGGATGAGGGTGTTTTCCTTGGCCAGCCTGTCACTAGAGCCAGTGGTGCTACCCTGATGCCCAGAAAAGCCAGCAACTCTCACGTGTTCAGTAATGGGGTACTACACTCTGAATATGGTGTGACTGGCTTTCAGATTGAGTGGTCAGTAATTTGTACTGGACTTGATCCAATGCCCACTAAAATCAGTTGGGACTCTTTCCATGAAAGGCAGGGTCCGATCCAAAGTCGATCACCAGGATAACAGATGTGAGCACAGAGCAAACAAGCCTGTACTCTAATTTCTATAAGTGCTCTTTTGGTGATACATAATTTTGGAGCGTGATGGCTTGTGCTAGGTAACTGTTATCAACTGGTGTGAAGAGCAGCCCAAGTAAGATATTTGCAGTGCACACTAAGTTGCCTTGGTCCTACAAATCCAAGGAATAATGCTGTGTTCTTGAGCACTGTTTCCCAGCATGTTATCTAGTAACTAATTTACATATATGCAGACAGGAGTACTCTGTAATGAGTGAAGCTCCTTCCAGTGAGCAAAAGCCTCATTCCTAGTCCCAGGGAGTTCTGGTGAATCCTGCACTTGGAGTTTTTCAGGGGCATGGCATGTTCTTTTGGAGGAATTGTTCTCCCTAGACCAGTGCTGCTCAAAGTGGTGGACCGGTGCCGGTCCGCGAGCCATCGGCTGCCGGTCTGCGCACACATGGGGGGGGGGAAATTGCCAGTCCCCCACATCAGATTGCTTGAGAAGTACTGCCCTAGACCACAGAGCAGCCTGGCTATTGCAGCAAGCTCATGGTGACACTGATACAAGATTGGTGACGAGCATGGAAGTTTCATGGATCATTGCTTCTCTTTTGACTCCTTTAGCTACTAGCTGCACAACAAGACTTAATCAGACCTTGGATTTAATTTGTGTGTGTGTGAGAGAGAGAGAGAGACTGACTCAGCCCCAGCAGTCTCCCTATTTGGGGAGGAGGGCACCATTATTTTAGAGAGAGGGTTTATTTTTGAGGATTTTCCAGTTGAGAGCGTATGTATCCCTCTAATCCAGGGGTTCTCAAATGGGGGGTCGTGACCTCTCGGGGGTTACAAGGTTGTTACATGGGGGTCATGAGCTTCAGCTCCATGCGGCTGACAGCTCTGAGCCCCCATTAAATTAACCCCCCCCTTTTTAATTTATAAGGGGGGGCGTCAGACTCAGAGGCTTGCTGTGTGGAAAGGAGTCCCCAATACAAAAAGTTTGAAAACCACTGCTCTAATCTGTCTGTCTCTCAAGCACCGGGACCATTAGCAGAAAGTATTTGACGGTTGGACCAGATAAACCTCTGAAAATGTAGTAGCCCTGAGTTATGAAATACTTTAGGGGTAAGAATAGTATGGTGGGTAAAATGAGGGAAGTGTGACGCATATGTTTAGATATTGCCACATTCTGCCTATATATATGTGTGTGTACACACCCATACACACACACACACGTAGGCAGAATGTGGCAATTCAATAACCAGAAGTCTCACTGCAAGCCATGTCACCTGAGTGGTGCATTCGGGGATATATTCAGTGAGCCAGGAAGTAGGGGGAAGAGCTATGCCCCACTTATGTGCTGTTCTCCTGTTCCCACACTGCTACCCTTCTTCTGCCTTCTTCCTGCTTTCCCCAGTACACCTTCAGTGGGCTCTTTTCTCATGTACCTTCTGCTGCACTGGTGGAGAAAGCGCGCAGCGGCAGGAGTCAGAAAAGTCACATGCATTCGCCCAAGCAGGGCATGGTGATGGCTGTGCGCAGTAGCCTAGTTAGTGCAGTGATGGGAGAGACTTGTTATGTCCCTTCCAGGCAGAAACAAACTGCCTGCCCCTGAAATCAGCTGCTGCTGTCTTTCCCCAATTCACTTGCACGCATGGTGGCATGTTCTAAATCTGAATCCCATTGGTCTTGTGTGTGTGTGTGTGTCTCCCTCGCTCTCTTTTGTGTGTGTGTCTTGCATCTTGTAGGCTTCCAGGTTAGCAACTTCATTCTTTAAATGAAAGAGGCTGTGTTCTGTGTATATCTTTGCTTTCCGCTGTAAGGGACAAACCTGCTGGCGTTCAAGGAAAGGCCAGCTCAAGGTTTGCAGGAGCTGTGAGGTACAAAAATCCAACCACCAGAAGACTAGGTTCAAATGGAGCTATGTTGATCTGTTAGGGCCCAAAAAGCAAAATTATCTTTTGGGAGATGTGGAGGAGAGGGAGATCTTATTTGTAAGTGTAAATATCTGAGGCTTTTAGGGGGAGGGGTTGAAGCCCAGACGCTAGATAGTTTTAGGATGGGGCAGTAGGGTGACCAGACAGCAAGTGCGAAAAATCGGGACGGGGGTGGGGGGTAATAGGAGCCTATATAAGAAAAAGACCCAAAAATCGTGACTGTCCCTAGAAAATCGGGACATCTAGTCACCCTATGGGGCAGTCATTTTGAAAATCTGTGTGTTGCAAATACATTCCAGGGTATGACTTGCCTAAAGAATAGCTTTCTCCATCCAAGTCTAAGGCTGAGTCCATCCAAACCAAAACAAGAGGATTATAAATGATCAAGTAGCAAACTTCAATCTGTATAAACGTTTTGTTCACCAAAGCAGAGCCAAGGTAACTGCTGAGTTTACCTTGTAGGCAGCAGTTCACAGAAGCCCCCAAAAGTTTGTGGCCAGAATTTTCAAAGTTGAGGGCCTAACATTCAGTAGCTGGCTCCATATTTAGGCACTTAAATACATGGGTTAGAGTTTTCAAGCTCAAGAGCATAAAGTGAGGCACTGGAATAAGTGGCCTGACTCTTTCTTGTTCTTCTTCCAAAGGCTCTGAGCACCCATGACTTGCACTGATTTCAAAGGGGTGCTGCAGGTACTCAGCATCGCTGACAATCAGGCCACTTATTCCTGTACCTAACTTTAGGCAACTGAGTCTGAAAAGCCTGACCTAGATTTTCTTCAAAAAGCTCTTGAGTCTGGAAATCTCCCATGACCCGGCTGGTTGAGATTCCCAATGCTTCCTGCTTCAGAAGGACCAGAAATAAAGCAAGAACGACCTGTCTCGTGGCGCTTTTTTTTTTTTTTTTTTTTGGTGGAACTTTTTGCTTTTGGCACTGGCTGCGTGCCAGGAGTACAGAATGACCAATGGGACTCGAGGGCTGGGGGAATGTGAACTGAAGTTTTGGGAGGGTTTTGAACCTTGGAGTCTGGTTTGAGCTTCCATTCTGCCGATCACTAAAGGTCATAAAAATGCTTAATAAATAGTGTGGCCACTGAGATGATCTTGTATTTTCTGTTGCAATGGCATCCAGCTTCTCTGCTCACCATTGGAATAATCCTGCAGACTGCCGGGGCTCTGTGGCTACTCATAAACCTTGTCCTGTGCAGCATGCTGTAATTTAATCAGAGGTATTCTTCTCTTCTGGCACAACAGATAATGCCATGTGACTGTGGATTGCATAGATGTCAGGAACAGAGGCGTTGTCAAGCAGGAGCAGGCCATTGGTCCTAGCTTTGTGTCATACTTCTGGCTGTAGCCAATACCAAAGGCATAACTTCTCCATAATATACCTGGACAGGCCAGTGCTATATCAGTGTGAGAGTTAGTGTGGGACGAGGAAATTCATTCTTAAACCAATAGGTACCATCAGTTTATTTCCTATAGGTCTAGCAAAACAAAGAGCCCGTCAAAAGGAGGAGTCTCCGCAGAGACACATACTGCTTACTCTCCATCGCAGATCTTGAACCACCATTGGCTGGTTTGTAACTTCAAGGCTGACTTCTAAAAATAGTCTTCTGGCACGTTGCCAGCATGGGGCGGTTGGGAAGTCACAAAATGGACTAGCAGGTTTGATTTTAAAAAGACTCCGCAAGAGTTAATGAAAACGGAGCTCCTCCTGGCATGTAACACTTCTGGCCTGTGAATTCCATGGAATGCAGCGATCCTACAGTGCTCTGTGGCTAGTGGAGGACCTGGAATCCAGTTCATGGGTGACAGTGTGATATTTTAATACAAATGTACTTGACACACATTGTAATCTCTAACCTGAGAATTGAACCATTTCTGGAACGTCGTATAACAGTAGCTATGGAAACAGAGCTCTCCTATTAGACAAGCAGGAAGGAGGATAAAGCTGCTTTGAGAGACTGCGCTGTGTTCAGCTGTGCCAAGCCCAAAAGGACAGGGACATTTCAACAGCAAAGGCTTAATTTTGAAAACAAAACCATTTAGATGTTGCTTGCAGACCGTATGAAAGAGAAGCTGCTGCAGCACGGACTTTGTATAAAGAGATGCTGCTCGCTCAGAAAGAAGAAGAAAGTTGAGGAACAAAATCTAGACGGGTGTCTGGTCAGTTACTCATCAGAGGTCAAGTTCATCCCTGCTGTAACTTCACTGATCTAAAAGGACAAAGCGCGGTTGTCTAGTCAGTTTAAAAAATTACTTTTCCCTGGCTGTTTTTTTGTGGTTTTACAATCACAGTTTCCATTTTTTTAGATTGTTTGTTTCTTTTTGGTGACTCCCCTGTTGCTTTGTAAAAGACTCTCAAACGGGGGAAAAGAAAAGGAGTACTTGTGAGCTACAGCTAGCTCATGAAAGCTTATGCTCAAATAAATTGGTTAGTTTCTAAGGTGCCACAAATACTCCTTTTCTTTTTGCGAATACAGACTAACATGGCTGCTACCCTGAAACAGGGGAAACTGACTTTACAGAGGAAGCTATGAAACTGGATAGGTACAAACTACTGTGCATCCACAAAGCAAACTAAAATAAATATGCTTCTCCCCCCTCCCCGCCCCCTCACTCTCTAAACTTTTTATTTATTTTTTAGGTTAGTGTCCCTTTACTTGGAGTTGCACTCAGGAACAAATTTGGCTTCATGAGTCAGAGATGTTCAATTTGCATAAAGCCGAAGCAGCCGGACAAATGGAGAAGTAGACAGGTCCAGATCTATGGATAATCTGGCTAGTAAAACACTGAGTTCTGAGAAGTAGATTAGTGTGTTGCTATTTTCTCTTTTATTTATTAAAGATGTGGAATGTATCCTGTTTCAAAGAGCCCAAGGCTCAAATATGGTACATAGTATGTGGAATAAACTACTGCAGGAGTTGTTGCTGTTCCTATCAGTCTGACTGTAGATGGGCATGGCAACGTGGGGTCTGTATTTGATCTGATAGTGTTCAGAGAGTACTAGAGTGGCCAGCCCTGCAAACAGGCCGTGATCTGAAAACCATGCTGTGCTCTTTCTGATTTGAAAGCAGGCTGGTGGAAAATTTTCCATCTAAACTGTTTTTAACAGAAAATTGGGTCTTGGAATAAATGATTTTTTTCTTTTGAAAAGTGTTGGCTTTCTGTGGAGAATTTATATTTCATGCTATACTGAAAACTGAAATATTTTGGCTGGTAACTGAAATATTTTGATTTAAAAATGGCATTGTGGTGCCTCATGGGAGTTGTAGTCCCAGCTGCCTTATCCTCCCATTCTCTTTCGTGGGATTAAACTCTCTGGCTGGACTATACCTTCCACAATGCACTACTTTCTCTGCTCTTGGTGAGGGGAGGAAGTTTGTCAGGAGCCCCTGGCCCTGGCCTACCATGGGACTACAGCAGCCACAAGGTGCCATTTGAATCAAAATATTTTGGTTTTCATTGTTGAGATTTTCCAAGGGAGAAAGAAGAGAGTATTTTCTGCCCAGCACTGTTTCCAATTCCTGCCTGGTAGCAAGAGGTGAGCCAGAACCAAAACCTCCCCAGTCACCACTGCACCCCAAACTTTGGGGCAGTATGGGTCCAGACCCAGTTTGTGGCCTGGCTTAGCCCCATCTCCAGGAGCGAAGATTCATTTGGAACTTGGCTGGCAATTCTGCCCACCCTGGCTGCGAGCTCTTTGGAGCTGAGCACCAAGTGGCCCCTTTCTTGGTGTTGTATAGATGATAAATAATGATGCCCAAGGCAGAACCGAATGCTGCCCACCCTCCCTATCTGGGCTGGTTCTGCTGTGCTAACCAGAAAGGAGAAACGGCTTTTTTGCCAGTCAGGTAAGTGATACACATGTAAGAAGGTGCCACTTTTACACAGGCGTTCTTCTGATAACAGCCATGCTTTGGGGGGGATTTTAACGAGTTAGATGCTCAGTTCCATGAAATTTCAGTGTCGCTGGGGAATTGAGGGCTTACCACCCTGGGCCTCCTTTGACACTCCCTATCTTTGCATTCTAGCTGAGCAAAGTGTGTGGTTCTCTCCTCCCCCGAGGCTAATGGGAAAAGGGAATCTTGCTTTTTAAAAAAAATATTTTTTTAACCTGGACTGTTGCATGCGTTCCTGCTGTGTCTCCCCCAAATGCTTTACAGTAGGGGGCTATTTCTTAGCCCCAAGCCTTGCAAGCTGATGGCATAGGACCTTTCCAGCCCTGAGCCTTAAGGGGCAAGCAGACGCTGCTTCTATCAACGGGGTGTGGGAGAGTCCCTCTCTCCAAAGCACCTTGCCTGAGGTAGCCATGAGCCCTTCCTGCCCCTTTGCACACCTGTGTGGGGCTGTGGCGTGGGGCAGGCTGCAGCCGGGCCCCTGCTTGCTGCCCCAGGAGCTGAGTTCCAGTGTGTTCTCCCCAATAGGGCTCAGGGTCTGCACTGCCCGCTGCCGATCCAGCGCTGGGCATGGAGAGCAGGGAGCGGTATCGCAATCCCACCGAGGTGCAGATGAGCCAGCTGGTGCTGCCGTGCCACACAAACCACCGCGGCGAGCTGAGCATCGGGCAGCTGCTGAAGTGGATTGACACCACAGCCTGTCTTTCTGGTAAGCGGAGCTGCGCCGCGGAGTTTGGCCGCCCACCAGGAGCTACACCCTAAGGCTGCCAACTTGCTAATTTCTGAAAACTGGACGCTACAGCAGGAGAGCCGGAACCTCCACCCACCCCACTTCTTTCCCCGAGGCCCTGCCCCCATCACTCACTGCTCTCTCCCCTCCCCCTTCCTCCTTGCTCGATCCCTTCCCCCAACCAGCTGGGCTTCCTCTGCTCAGGGCTAGGACAGGAGCCTGCCTGCCCACGAGATGCAGGTAGGAGGTGCCCTCAGTTGAACAGGGGGGTTGACGACCCAGCCCCTCCTCCCTTGGCCCCCTGACCTGTGGTAGCTGGACTTTTGGTGTCCAGTCAGTACATGCGATCGGACACTGTGTACTGGGCCCCTTTCAACTGGACATCCGGCAACACTGGCATTTGCTGGGCTAGCTCGGGGCTTTAGGGCTGCTTGTAAGGTAGGCCAGGCCAGTTCTGATCCAAACCACGTTTTTTGTGCACTGCCTGACCCTTGTTTTCTTTCACTCACCTCCATTCTCCATAGAACTCGCCCGCCTTCCTGTTGGCCATGAAATCAGCTGATGTACCCCCTCATTTCTCTATAGAGACTAGAGAACATCCCTGAATAAAGGATGTAACCTTGTCACAGATTTCTATTCCCAGGTACCTCAATAGTGATCTGTTCAGTGCTTGGTCTGAACATCGATGGGACACCACCATGGTACCATCTCCATGGCTTGTCTTCAAATGAGTCATGGGGTCCCCCATTCTGTGGGATCTTCCCTCCCCCCCCCCCTCCAGCTCCCTCTCCTCTCTGCCCATCTGATGAGGTCATAAGAGCTCAAACTGTCGGGATGGAAGTTGTTGTGGACAGGATACCTCTGAAAAGGGACAGGCTAAAATATAATAGAGAGCTAAGAGTACAGCCTCTGCTACAGGAATTTCATCTGATCAAGTATTAACAGAGGAAACGTGACCTATAAAGAGAATATGTAGGAACAGCATTGGTAAAAACTAGCTAGCAGATGTGTTCCTGCTATTAAAAGGTCCAGTCCATTTCTTGGCTAATGCAGGAGTGTGCTTGTCAAGCCGTCTGTAGTGGCTCAAGAGCATGAGTGCCAACCTCAGAGCAGACTCCTGGTCTAACCACTAGGCGAGACTGCCCGCATCCCAATCCTACGACACCAATTCAGCAGAACGGTTAAGTGTGTGCCATTGAAACCAGGGGACTTGCTCTTGAAGTTTAGCACATGCTAGTAGTGCTTTGGTGGTGAGGGATGGGATTACTCTCATCTGCTGAAGTGTTTTGCTGAACTGGGGCCAAGGGGAGGACGCTAAACTAGATGGATCAATAACCTTGTCAGGTACAGCAGTTCTGTCCCCGTAGAACAGGGTTATGTCTGTGAGTGTGTTCAGACTATGGGACATATGGTTGACAAGTTCTGTATCTTAACATGACAACAAAGGGGGAAAACAAACAGGAAAACTTAAATGTGGAGGGGAAGCAAATAAAAGGGGGTGACGGATCTAGTCCTTAAATGAAAGGGTTTTCAAATTACTGGGGGATCAAATATGAAGGTGAGCTGGGGTGCAATTCAGAACAAAGCATCAGTGAGATGGTGAGGGAAATCCTGGCAAACTGGTCTCACGGGAGTTCCCCAGAAACCGAAGAAGTGAGATCCCAGTAGGATTAGCATGGAAGAGGATCCTGCTTCTTAAGAGGTGGGTGGGTAGATCTGAGAGCTCTCCCAAAGATAACACAATTGTGCAATTTACTGTAATGAAACTCTGCTCTAGGATTAAGACTCTGATGCCACAGTTTGAGTTCTTCCTTGTGGTCTGGGATGTGGGTCTGTGGAAGGCTCTTATGAAGTGGTCCACAGAAGGAAAAGGTTGGAGAACCCCCTCTTAGAAAATGTAACGCTGGCAGGGCCGAAATGGTGACATTGTCCCCCCGTGTGTATGAGAGACTCAGATGTAATAGTCCTGTAGATTAGCTGTCTGCAGTGTCCAGCTGTAGGTGCTGTCACAGCATGGTGTTCATGCAGCGCTTGCTAAGGCTGTGTCACCACGCATCTTGCGGTACCATGTTTTCAAGGGTTATCTGTGGTTACATACAGCATAGCTACTAAACTCACCCTCCATTTTGGTCAATTTCGCAGTCCTAGGATTTTAAAAATCGTAAATGTCATGATTTCAGCTATTTAAATCTGAAATGTCATGCTGTTGTCACTGTAGGCGTCCTGACCCAAAAAGGAGTTTGGGAGGGGTCGTAAGATTATTGTGGCCGGGATCCAGGCAGAGCCACTGCCAGCAGCAGCGCAGAAGTCAGGATGGCATGGCAGAGTATTGCCACCCATACTACTGCGCTGCTAACTGCAGAGCTGGGCGCCCAGCCAACAGCTGCTGCTTTCCAGCTGCCCGGCTCTGAAGGCAGTGCGGAAGTCAGGGTGGCAATTCCCCCCCCCCCAAATAACTTTGTGATGCCCCCCCCCGCAACTCCCTTTTGGGTCAGGACCCCAAATTTGAGAAACGCTAGTCTCCCCTGTGAAATCTGTACAGTATAGGGTAAAAACACACAAAAGACCAGATTTCACAGTCCATGACGTGTTTTTCATGGCCGTGAATTTGGTAGGGTCCTAAGTATAGCTTCTAGTTGAAACTTGGTACCCAGGGCCTTTGCCCGCAGTCACGTTTCCTTATCAAATGAGGTTGTAAAAACCAAATAGGCATTGGGATTTAAAATAAAATGTTGGCAAGAGCTTGATACATGATGCTGTCCTTAATTGGGTTTCCAGTTTGGGGATTGCACTTCCAAGAAAGCTTTAGAGGGAGGATGGGCCAGTGATTAGGGAAGTAGGCTAGGTCTTGCAAGTCCCAGGTTCAATTCACTGTTCTGCCACAGACTTTCCGTGTGACCTTAGGCAAGTCACTTAATCTTTCGGTGCTTCAGTTCCCCATCTGTAAAAATGGGGATAATGGCACTTCCCGACCTCACAAGGGTGTTTTGAGGCTAAATACGCTCACGCTTGTGAAGCTCTTTAAGGTCTGCTGACGAAAAGCACCATATAAGAGGTAGGTATTTGTATTTATAGAACCCACGCTCTTGGAGATCTTCTAGCCACAGGAGATAACAAGGCAGTTTCCAAGGTATAGCTAGGATGTCTTTAAAATATAAACTACCCACCAATTGCTTACAAGATAAATAAACATCCTAGCAACAGACAAGAATGTGGAGGGAGACTTGAGGACACACGGATATAATTTTTTTTAAAAATCTAATCTAATTTATCTCTGTTTAGTAGAATGGACAATTGGTTTAACTGTTACAATATGTTTGACAGATTTAGGGGGAAAATCAGCGAAGAAAACTGCTCCATTAATTTGATCAGTTAGTGTACTGGGATCAGTATGTCTGTTGACTGGAAAGATCAGGCAGGTAATCTGTATGCTGGCCGATGTTAAACACATACAGCCTTTGATTAAGGGAAGTACAAATGGGCATCTTCTCCATGCAACCTGTGGTGACCCTCAACATAGAGGAAATCTTGTGTCCTACACACACTGGACAATGTGGATCTGCAGAGACCAGAGTTCCATATGTCTGTTCAAAATCTGCAACTAGAGTTGCAAGAACAGAACAAGTCCATTTATTTGGTGCACTGATTGTCTGAAGGTAACTGATGCGGTTTGTTCTCCTTTTTAGCCGAGAGACATGCTGGCTGCCCCTGCGTCACGGCTTCCGTGGATGATATCTATTTTGAGCACACGATTAGGTAAATGCCTTGCTTTCCTCTCTTGCAGTTTGCTGGCTTTGAAAAAAGTCTCTTCTTCTGCATGCAGCAAATATTCAGGAGCTGGAGTTTGTACACCATGTTAATTATCCGTTCTGTTCTGGTCAAATAAACCACATCCCCTCAACCCAGTCCAGAGGGAAGGGAATGTAAGACACAGTGGCTCTGAACCCAGAATCTGAGATGGACCCTACAATATACCTACATGTTAAGGGCTAGAATCCCCCGGGGATCTGACAATGAACAACCTCATGTTACTTATCTAATAATATTGATGTTTAGTTCATTTGGGAGGCCTCCTGGTTTTTTCTCATCATCTAGCTGCTCTTTTATTTGTTCAAGCAGCCCCCGTTGATTAAGGGTATATCTAGCTGCCAAAAACTCACCTCAGTACCCGTGGCAGTGAGTCTTAGCACCAGCTAAACTGCCATGTGCTTATGCCATGGAGCTGAAAATAGCCGTGTTCCCACTTGGGCTGGAGCCTGGGCTCTGAGACTCATCCCCCGCACAGGGCTGCAGAGCCCAGGCTCCCGCCTGAGCGGGAATGTTTAACACTGGTAATTTTAGCCTCACAGCAGGAGCCCGAGTCACTTGACCCTGGCTTTGAGCCTTGCTGCTGCAGGGATGGCTTTTTTTGTTTGCATTTTGCGGTGAACATGTAGTGTTTATAGCCCAGAAGACAAGGCTGTCTGTAAATACCTCTGTAGCACCTTTTCATTCAAGGATCTCCAGTCCCTTGATAACCATTAACTAAACCCGACAACATGCCAGGAAGAGTAGGTAAGGAGATATAGGGATCATTGCTTCACCCACAGCTGAAATGCAGCCAGCTCTGGGGTGGAACACAGAAGTTGTCTAATGGCATGTGATAATGTAACGTTCTAGTGTGCAGTCAGAAGTGAAGAAGTACGTTTAATTCTAAACTCCTTGCTGTCTCCATAAGCTTTGTTGAATGAAATACCGTACTGCACTGCATGTGGACTTATTCATAATCTTACTGGCTTAGAAGACCTAATGCCTCCTACAGTGAGAGCACTGTGTGTGGCTCTGTGAAGAACTTCAGATCCAGCGAAGTTTCTGAACTTTTGAGTGCAAGCAATCTAAGATGCCATTTCCCTGAAAATGTTAATACTTTTTTAAAGGCTCCCTGTGATTTGCAGGTATTGCATTATTAAAGGGACACACACAGTTTGTGAGCTCGGGCCAACATTTGTTCATCAGCAGATTTGAGAGCTGTAGATACAAGATATCTTAATGTCCTCAAGCCCCTTTACAATTTAGAAAAGGTCAGTTAGTTCATTGCATATCTTCCTTTCTTCTAATGTCCATGGCATGACTAGGAGCTACCATCACAGTTCTAAACCATCCCTTATGGCTCTAAATGCGCGGCTGCTCCTGAAGGTAGTGGCTGCATCCAGCAGTCATGCGTCTTCTGTCCTGTCAGACCTCCTAGGAAAATCCTGATGATGCATTAACTGCTAATGGACAGTCCCTTGATGGGTAAACTGATTCAGATAGGAGAACTGACCTGAACCTTGACCCAAACCTCAAGCCTTTATTGGAGGCTTATTTTTTAATGTATTCCATTTATTTTACATCTGATTCTTGTCCCAGTCAGACGCAGGAAGGAGAGGAGAGGTGGTACCTGTATCTCTAACCTGACAGGAGGTAGAAGGCACAGTACCAGAAATTTCACACCCGTCTGTTCTTAGGAGACAAGCAGCCAGCTATTGAGCCTTGAGAGCTTGAGATGAGCGTTCAGTCACCTGTTCGGATTGTTTTCTAAACCAAACCTTGACATCTATTTTTTTTTTTTTTTAAGTGTGTCTCATTGCTAACCTGCAGCAGCTGGAGTAGACTATCCAGCAGCAAACTTAATGAAGTAATAATAAGCTAGATCAAACCCCTCTCTTCTGTTTGAAAGAGATCCAGAAGGCAGCTAGTTCAATAATGGAGTGGCACAGGATTAATTACAGGCATACCAGTCATGTACCGGATGAAAAATCCTTTGGCAAGACTTCTTCAGTGTTACAATGCCCCAGACAGAACATTAACATGTCATATGTTTAACTGTACTTTTGTTGCTCTGTCAATATATAAAATATAGACAAATGACACCTAGATGGCTCAGGAATTGGGAGTAGCTGTGGATACTTCTCCCTTGAGCAATAGTTTCAATCTGTCCTAGGCCAGTAGTGATAAAAGTTCCCACTTTGGCTACTGATAGGTGGCCTGTGCGAAATGATTTGGGTATTTTGGTTGGTTTGTTAGATCATCCTTATGTGAGATTGACTAGATGAGAAACAGAGCCCTGTTCCTAGAAGCAGGCATTGCCTTTGCTCATGCTGCTAACTTTTAAGTGGATAAACGGAGATCTGTCTCACGTGCAATCACTTTGACGTCTCTCAGCAATCCTCCATTCTATTTAAAATCTATAGCAAAATCACAAAGGGGATCCAAGATAGTAGCCAATATTAGTAAAAATCAAATTAATAAAGGGAAATGTTAATTTGTGAGAAGCTTTTTTTTTTAAAAAAAAAAAAGAGGATTGGTGATTTTGGAATCTCCCACTAATCTTTTGGTAATTATGTTAATAGACTTTGATTTATTTGATGAAATAAAGTGAAAAATGGCCAGGTGATTGTTTAAAATAATTTAATCTTGAAGACCAATTCCTCTACATCTTGTCTGTGCTCCAGAGATGGAGACACCATCATGTAATGTGCCACCTTTTATGTGTGTGTTAGGAATTTATGGCCCTTGTTATGTAGACAGCTGATAAATAGCAGACGGCTGATAAATAGAATGCCGTGGGAACATACAGCCTTACCAGTATGTCTTAGAGAGTGCTCTGAGGCTTCTTAAAAATGTTAAAGTAACTAAATCAAGCCTCTGGATTCAACCACGTACTCTAAATAAGCTTTAAACACAGGTATTTGTGACTCTTGTTTTAACATTCCCTTTTAATTCTGTAGTCTACTGGTGCTGAAGCTAGGTAGCGGTTGGACCCAGTTGCGATAGATGGTATGGAGAGATCTAAGCTAGCTAGCTACCTTCAACTCCCATCAGCCACTGGGAGCAGGCTTCAATCTCGAACCTGGTTTAAACCTGCCAGCCCCAGTGGCTGATGGGAGTTGGCCACCTTTCTCCAGGACAGCCATTGAGCTGGTTACTCTGCATGCAGTAAGACTGAACAAGATCCAAACCTGAGAGGGATGGGGAGAGATTCCCTTTCCCTCCTGAAAGGAGTCTTGTGTTTGTATTTCCAGGCTCAGGCCTGGCATTGCTTGTCAGCTAGGTAGGAAGGCAGATTGCCATCTAATAGATCAGGGCTGACTAGTAGTTCTCCCATAAGAGTTTCTACAAACATTCAGAGAAAACTCATCAAGTTTGGACCTATATAGATTTGGACTCCATGGTGGAAACCCTGTAATCCTGCTGACCTGCCCTTGCTGCTTCTCCACTGTGGTGCAGGGAAAAGATCCCTATATGAAAAATGAATTAGCTGAAAATGAGTGAAATCTCCAAAAGCTGGCTGTTTTGTTTGGAATGGCCTTTTGGGGACTCTCCCTTGCCACCCAATATGATGATAGTTAGATGCCTGACGTAGCAAATTTTGATGAGAGTGAGAGAGTTGCCATTTTCCTAGGAGGGTTAGAGTCCAAACTATATCTTCCAAGTAGAGATCACAAAACTTTCCAGAGGCATTTGGGGTGGAGAGGGGCTGAGAGGTTCTCAAGAATTCACCTTCATAGAAACCAGGAATCGAGGCTAATCCTTGCTATTCCTCCATTCAGGCATTAGGCAGATGTGAGGGGGACAGCTGTGTTCTGCGAAACTGAGCGGGATTACAAGTGGTCCTGCACAGGGCTCTAGTTGGTACCGCTCCAGTGACTGGCCACAGTAGAGAGCCAGAATTCTCCTTCTCCAAAGTCATGGCGCTATCATTGCCAGCTTGTCCTGGGCTGGAAGCTTGACGTTGCTCTAAGGTCTCATCCTCTTCAGAAAGAAACCTTTTAATGAAGCTTAAACTCCTATTTTTAACAATTGAGCCAGGGGACTTGATGTGGACTAGTCACATTGAGCTTCATGCTAGGAGCAGGGTTTACCCCCGACTAGCTGACCTGATGCTGATCCTGGCTTGTCCTCTTCGACACTGTCCTGTCACCAAACGCACTGTGGAGAATCACGTTCAGTTGTGTTTAGATCTCCTAGTGAAGATGGGCCAGGACTGTGCTTTCCTGCTCGGTGGTGTGCTGAATGATCTGGAGAAAGCAGCTAGCTGAGGAGTTCTTTTTCTGAAACGCTCTTCCTAGGCAAGGCTCTCTGTCTCTAGAGCATGACTGGGGTCACTCGGGAGCCCAATGTCAGCTTAGAACAAAAAAGGTAAAAACATCCCAGCCCGTGTTTTTGCGCTTCCAGGCTGGGGCGGAACAATGGCTCTCTGCTGCTTTGACTTCTATGGCTGATTTTGGTGCAGACCAAGACCTTGT
This sequence comes from Lepidochelys olivacea, assembly GCF_965140295.1. Taxonomy (NCBI): domain Eukaryota; kingdom Metazoa; phylum Chordata; order Testudines; family Cheloniidae; genus Lepidochelys; species Lepidochelys olivacea. The sequence continues at coordinate 95,683,134 of NC_140418.1, read as the reverse complement.
ACAGGACTTGGAACTGTCTGGACAGAGAAATCCAGCTCGCTGGGACTCCTGCCTAGTCATGGAAGTCAGGGGCAGTCTAGTGATCTCACTAAATCAGTGTGTGCTGTGCTGTTGGTTTGTGTCTCAGGATGATCAGAAGCGCTGTAGAGGTCAGGATATCTGCCCTCTCCTTCCCCCTCCCTCATCTCTTCACATCTTTGCTCCACACCTGTCCTGTTACTCTCTTCTCCCCACCCCCTTCCCTTCTGTGTCCCCTCTCCCTTCACTTTTCTTTCCTTTTAGCTGATCCCGTCGTAACTAAACCCAGCCCCGCAAAACGTACTGGAGCTAGTGTGCTGTTCATCACATTGGTCACTCTGCTTGTGTGTTCTGCCTCTTCCCTCGCTCGGCGTCTGTCTTGTCTAGTTGGACTGTAATCTCTTTGGGGCAGGGACCACCTACTATTGTGTTTGTACCATGCCGATCACCACCTTGGTTGGCCCTTAAACATCACCATAATAAACAGGATTAATAATAACAACATCTGAGGGTCAGAGGCCGAAGGTTAGGGGGCCATTCTGGTCTAATAACCGGGGTCGCTCTTTTGGCACGAGTTCTGCAGGCTCATGGGAATTGGTGCCTGAGCCTCTGTTGGCTCGTTAATGGGCTCCTGTTGTAGACGGAGCGGGATTGGAACATTTTAGAAGTGATCGTTACAATTAGTGCTATCCGGCCTCGTGTGTGGTCACTGCCTCGGGGTGGTGTCTGCTTTGCATAAAGAGCCAGCAGTCGCCACTTGCATACACACACCCCTTGGTCATCGATGGAGAGAGAATTCCGGGCCTTCAGTAATAAAGCATGTGCCCCTCCCACTCGAGAGCAAGGAGGGAGCCTGGAAGCTGTATGTAATTAGCCGTCTGCTACAGACCCTGCAGCCAGCTGCTAGGACACCTGATTGCATGTGCTGTGCCTGTGTGTGTGTACGTGCTTGCCAGGACTTGTGGGCCAGCCATGTGTATCTCTGGAGAAGATCCATCATGTAAAACGTGGTGAGGTGGGAGGGAACGCAGGCAGCAGGGATTAAACTGGAACAATGTATAGCTCTTCTGCCGAAAAGCTGTAGCCATCTTTATCTGTGGAGGAATTACCTGAAACATGAGGTCCTGTTTCAATAAGCTCATCTAGATTGATTTCACCGGTATCTTAAAGCAGGTCTGAACCCTGCTGCTGTCTGTGCCGTAACGTTCCTGCCTTTCGTCACTGCTACTGCAGGAGTGTTGGGATTGCTGAGCACACACCGCTCCAGAGAAGATCTGAAAGGTCATTGGGCCAGTAACCTGCCCCCTTGGAAAGCTTTGTATGTTCACCGCTCCAGAGGTTTCAGTGGGCGCTGTGGGCTCACCTGCAGGGATCCCTTAAGGGAGTCTGTAGTAGAACCTGGAACTGAACCCAGATTTCCTAAGCCCTAGTTCAGGGCCTTCTGCACAAGGCTGTCCTTCCTCCGAGGGTGGGCCTTATCCAAGGACCTGATCCAAAGGCCACTGAAGCCAATGGGAGCCTTTATATTAATTCCAGTGGGCTTTGGATCAGTTCCATAGTCTGTCTCTTTGTTTCCTTTGAGGGCATGGTGTGTTTTATTTCCCTCTCCACACACCCCACAACCGGGGAGAGAAACACATTTTAAAAAAAACAGGAAAATAGGACTTTGTAAAACCACAGATATTGGCAGTGGGTACGTGCAGTTCCTGAAACTACTCACTTAGCTTTTAAGAAGAACTGACTAGATTTCAGATTGACAGTGTCCCTTTAAGTGTGTGCTGGTATGTGTGTCAGAGGGCTCGACTGTGGGCTCATCTCAAGAAGAGACCTGTGAGTGAGTTCATGCACCCTGGCACCGGCTCTTAGCTTTTACAGCACTGGGCTGTATCAGGTGCAAGAAGTGAAGAGAGAAAGCTGATTGGGTCTCATGGGGTTAGGGGAGCTCTAAGGCCAGAGGTCTGTCCCACTAAGGCTTTGACTTCCTGACTCCAGTTCTGTCCATTCTAATGCAGTCTACAGCAAAAATCAATGTGAGCAAATGGAAAACTACTTCTAAAAATGCACAGTATTGGATAAACAGCAAACACTAGGCTAGGCAGGGGGCAATCTGGGGCTACTTTTTACCATGCAAAGTGGGAATGTTCTACTGTGTTACCACCTCTTCCTAGTCTCCTCCCACATCCCCGCCCTTTGTCTACTGAGTCTAGTCCATTCACCTTATGCATCTTATCGTAAACTTAAAGTGTGAACTCTCTAGGGGCAGGAATTGTAATCTTGTTACCCTGTTTGTATAGTTCTTACCACACTGGGACCCTGATCCCCAGAGTTCCCATTCAGGGTGACAGCAACAGAAATAATCCATGAATCCAACAAAACCAAAGGTTATTCCTAAAATGTGGTGAAGTGAGTTCTGTAGATGACGTACAATACACTGAGAGCGGACAATGTCCTTTGTACCCATACCCTCCTTTTCTTTTGTATCAGACAGATTCAAATAATGCCTCCCTGGCAGCAGCATGGGAAGAACGATGTCTGGTATGAATACGGAAAGTTACAGCAGTAGACTAGATTTAGCAGCTGGCCTAACCTAGTGGTGGTGTGTTATAGTAGCATTAACCTGATTGACACCAGTGTTCAGTACCTACTGGCTTTGACATGCACTGAGGCCATTCTATTAAACTCTGCATTTTTTCTGTAATCCGAGATCACTTTTATGCCAACACCAAGCCAGCCTCTACTGGAATTGAGAAGAGCCGGCATTCCCAAGGAGGTGTGATGTAAAATGTAGCGTTAGCTGGCCGTTCACTGCTCTGGCTTCTAGAAAACGTAACTAACGATATGCAGCTTCTTCTCTCGGACCAAGGGCTCATGTCTGTGCCTACAAACTCTCAGGGCGACTCCCAAAATCTAGGGTGTTCTGCATCTTGTAGGATTGAACCTCCAATGTGCACTATATCAGAGGCAGATGGTTTTCCTCACTAAGAGGGCATAGGTATGGCATGTGTCATGCTCAACTGGAATGAAATTGTAGTGAAACTTTACAGTACATCCACTTCCATACTCTCACGCTTGCTGCAGTGATCACAAATGTAATATTTGTCAGCTTTTTGCAAATTTTTTTCTTATTAGAGGCAGCTGACTCAACAACACTGATCATGTTCTACAAGAGAGCCCTGACTGTTCTACAGTAGTGCCTATTACATGCCGCTGCTTACGCGTAGCGCCTAAGATGGCTACAATGGAAATAGAACTGAAGGAAGGAAAATGTTTCTCTCTTTTTGCATCTTGTTTGGCAGTTTCCTTGTTTTCCGTGTAGAGTGGGCCCATCAGTTTCCTTGGGTCTTTCCCTTGGGGGACAGAAACGTTTTGGAAAAACAAGAAAATTGGATTTTAAATCCCCCAAAACTAGTAAAGAAGCTTGGGGGCAGGAGTGGGGTCTGAAATTACTTTGAATCCAACTCTTGTAAAAACTGACTAGATTTCAAGTTGGTTTCGTCTTTTAACAGGCTGATTTACTTAACTTTCGCAGTTCCTGACTTTTGAGGGATTACCTGTGCCGTGTTGCAGTAGCATTAACGTTGTTTTTTTGCCTTTAATTTCTAGTTGTTTTTTTTAAAGGCGATGGGAGGATGTTCAGTTTTATAACACATTAGTTGGCAAAGTCTAGCTGGTGTCTAGCAGTATCCTAAATCAAGAAATGCAATTTTCTGAACAGGGATTGGTCTGATTTCTTTAGGTAGGAAGGGTGCGTGCATGTGTGCACTTTTATAGTTAGTTTAAGGCCAATATGATGGCAGCTTAGCACAAAAGCTGCTGCATTTCTTATCAATAGAGGAAGGTACCTGCCATGCTGCTCCTACCAATCAGGCTGCGAAAGGTGCTGCTTTCTGTTGTAGCACTGTTGGTTTCCAACTTGTGTTTTGTGTCTCTAGCAAGGACGATTGGCATCTTCCACTGATACCTTATTGTATTCTTTTTTCCAGTGTTGGGCAAGTTGTTAACATCAAAGCCAAAGTAAACCGAGCCTTTAACTCTAGCATGGAGGTTTGTATGCTTTAACCTGCTATCTTTTGGGGCTTCCTACTCTCCAGCTTTACTGTGACCCTGCATGTCAGTGCCTACTGTGTACCCAAGTATAAGGGATTCTTCTTTTCTCTTTCCTTAACTTCGACCATTTTAATAATCGAGTAGTAATCCCTAGAGGGTGATTCTATTCTGCAAGTCTTTGGTGTGTGTGTTGGTCTCCTTTGTTCAGGGGAGTGTCAGTATCAATGTTTCCTCTACTTTTTGACAGGCCGTGTGCGCAAAAAATTTCATCTGTGCAAATTTTTGTGCACGTGGTGTTTCACCATGTGCGCGGTGTTTAGGATCTGTGTGTGTGTGTGCAGTTTAGAGGGAACAGTGGACAGTATGATCTGGGGTGTCTGGTTTTCACTTTGGTGATCAGGGAACTAGCCTTATGATCTGTTCACTAGAAAACAGTGTAACTTGCAATGCAGTTGTTGCTCTCACTGTTCCTGTTAAAGGGAATCAAAATGATCAGTTGCTAAACTGGGACCAAGCACCAGGACGCTGTGTAGAGCTAGCATACAAACACAACCTCTTCCTCTTCCAAATAATTCTTCGCTGGATTTGAATCCTCAGACTTCTCACATAGTGCCTTGTCGGGTCGTTCAAACCCTCTTTTCCCCCAATAGAAATAACTCAAACTGAACAAGTCTCCCCTATCGGTCGTGTTCTGTTCAATGCCTTTCTGTTGTGATCCCCTCCAGGTTGGCATACAGGTCAGCTATGAAGATCTGTGCAGCGGGAAGCAGTGGAATGTGTGTAAGGCCTATGCTACTTTTGTTGCACAAGGCAAAGCAACTGGCAAGGTAGGAACAGATCCTGCAGAAATCAAGCTGGTGTAATTTCTACCTGTCAGTTCTTGGCACTGACAAGAACCTACTTTTGGGATCTCATCCAGCATCTATTGGAAAGACATCCAGTGCTTCAAAGGGCACTGGATTAGGCCCAGGACTGGCTCTAGGCACGAGCAAAGCAAGCACATGCTCGGGGCGGCACAATTCCAGGGGCGGCGTTCCAGCCATTCCTTTTTTTTTTTTTTTTTTTTTTGCATGGGCAGTTGCGCTCTCGGAGCTTGAGGTGGCAAATTTTTTGCCTGGGGCTGCAAAAAACCTAGAGCCGGCCCTGATTAGGCCCATAAAATCAAGTGAAGATTATTTTTAATGTGACACTACTGATGTCTGCTGAACTCTAAGTCTGACACAATGTAATTCTGAGTTGTATTTTTGTACCATTTATGACAATTCTTTGGCATATGTACGAAGACAGTGGGTCATTTTGTATTGACTGTGTTTGTATATGTTGTAGCAGAATGGGGCCCTGATATGACTGGCATCAAAGTGCTACCAGTGTCCGTGTGAAATAATAACTTACCCTGTAACATCTGTATAAACTGTGTTTGGATTAGCTGCCTGCCTAGCTGGTTCTCGTCGTAGAAGGGACTAGATTTCTCAAAGGGTTGGTAGGTAGGTTTATAAACATTAACAAATAAATGGCATTCCTATTCGTTTACTGAATGTTTTTAAAGCCGAGGATTTCTTGGGATAACCAATTTTCTCTTCAGTCTTGTGTGAGACCTAAAACTTAATTCCTGATACTTTAGGGCTATTAAAAATCCGACAGTTTGCTGGAAGCTAGTCCCAGAGTCCTAGCCAAACTCCAATTTGTGTAATTGCTTTTCACCTAAAACCTCCTCTGTCGTCTAAGGTGAATATGGGGTAGACTTCACCCCACATCTTACACCACTGTATAGTAATAAAGTGTGCTGCTCAGCTGCTGACATGTGCATAAGGGCAGGGTGGAGTGATTTAAATCACCAATTTTGGTCATTATGTTAACCATCAAGCAGAAAACCCTGACTTTATCAATTTATTTTTTTTTAAACAATGATGTTTTGCATTTGTACTTTTTAGCTCTTTTCCTAAAGATAGGTTGATTCTCAGTGGCTGGTAACCATTAAATCACGTTGTGTTTCAACCAGCTATACTCTCTGCACTAAATTTTGTACTGCTTTTTGCTAACCAGGAGGATCTGTATATGTTTATTTAAGCAATTAGATAGCTTAACTTACATTTATTTAGACTTTTTTTACATTTGTGTTAGAAAAAGGTGGAAGTTGCATTTTTTTTTTTATTCACCTACATTAATTTTTACTTCCAATTTTGTATTTGGATGGAAATGCAATTAAAAATGCACAAAAACAGAATTTTAATTTATTTATTAAATAAAACTGCCTTAAGTGTGCTGGATACGTAAAAGAAAGCTTATCAGAACATGTTTTTCATTTTAAAAACAATTTATTAAGTTTAGATGATCAACTGTTCATCTTCAGTTAGCAAAGTGAACAGATTGTTTCCGGTCACCATGTCCTTCAAGATTTTAGATCTAGCATATCTCATCCTTTCACACCTAGTTTTTATTCACATATTGGAAGATAAAAATCAAGCTCTCCTGCTTTTTCAACTCCCAGTTCATTTCTTCTCCTTGAACGAACTAGTCATCGAACTGAACTAGCTGAATAAACTGAAAGGAAGCAAATATTCTCTGTGCACCTGCAGAAGAGGTTACAGCTGTCTAAAGCTAGTTTAGCACTTCCACAAACTCTGGCTCCAGGTGCTTGCCTGCCCGTTCACTGGGCTGACTTTCTTTAAAACTGGGGAGCAAATATACACGGCGTAATGTATTTTGTACTTACATTTGCTGTAAAATATTTTAAATTAAGCCTTAGCATAGGTTGTCAATTCAAATTTTATTTAAATAGGCCTATTTTTTAAAATAAAGAAGCCTGTATTTAAATAAAAAGAAATCCGCCTGATGTAATTGTTCTCCACCCTGCACAGAGGGGTCCAGATTAATCTGAGTGTCTGAAGTGATTCTTTTGGAAGAAGCTTCAGATAGTTGTTAGGGAAAACTGGTGGGAGTCGGGAGATCAGTATTCTATTCATGGCTCTGACAAAAGCTTCCTTCTAACTGTGGGCAAGTCACTCCCCTTTCTTTCACTTGTGTGCCAGTTTCCCCATCTGTAAAGTCAGGTTAATACTTGCCTGCCTCAGATAAAGGGACCTCGACCACTGGAGTTGGGGGTGAGAACGCCTGGGTTCCATGCCAAACTCTACCACTGACCTGCTGTGTGAGGGCTACTCACGTCCATTTCTATTTTCCCCACTCATCCCTTGTCTTGTTTTTTTAGATAGTCCTTGCCCCAAAGAACTGACAATCTTTTGCTGCATGTTTGTACAGGACTTAGTCCCATGAGGTCCTGACCTCAGCTGAGGTCTGCAGGTGCTACTGTAAAGGAAATAGTCATTCCTGTTGGTAAAATGCTTTGAGATTTCCTGATGGAAGGTGCTTTGGATGCAAAGGACTTCTTTGTGCGGTGATTAAAGTGGTTTAGGGCTGTTTGGGAAGAAAGGCACAAGGAGGATTTCTGTCTCTTGTAGAGAAGCAGCACCTCTAAAAGCGAGTAGAAGAATTCAGTCCCCTAAGAAATCAGATTTCCCCATGTGGAATGTTGGGGTTTATCACTGGAAACATCCGTTAGAATACAAACGTCCTTCAGATAAATAGGAAGATTCCCCCTCCTTTATGTCCCCTTTAACCATTGAACTGCATCCCTCTGGGACCAGCTTGGAGATGGGGAAAGAGCCACACACTAACACTCTGTCCTCTCTTGGCATGTAGATGAAGCTAAAGCCTCTGACTCCTCAGACAGAGGAAGAGAAGATGGAATACAGCATTGCTGCTGAGCGCCGCCGAATGCGGCTGGCCCACACTGACACCCTCAAGGATCTCCTCACCAACAGCACCATGCAGACTGGTAAGCTGCCCTGCGGATCCTGCCCCTGAACAAAAGCAAACCTAAAAACTGTGCCCGGTGCTTGCCTGACGGCCTTGAGCTGGTGTCCAAAAACAGTTGTCATGTCTGTGTCAGGAAAATAATTCCACAACTTGGGGTACGGTTACCGGGTGGCAATATTCAGAGTGCTATACAAGTATTAACTATTCCTTGCTATATCCCTGCCAGGTAGGTAAGTAAATACTCTCCCCGTTTTACAGGTGGGAGAAATTGAGGCAGAGCGAGACGGTGACTTTGTCAGGGCCACACAGTGAGTTGCTGGCAGAGCTGGGGTTAAAAGACAGCATTTCCTAGCTCCCAGTGCTGTCCTCCAGACTCTGCTGCCTCTATCCTATAAATCTGGCCTCCACTATAAGGTTCTAGCCACCCAAAATACACTCCCCATGTATCGCTGCTTCTTGCCTTGGCTTATTGCTTTTGTAAAAAGGCTCCCACGTTGCACTGTCTTATTCCGGTGGGCTAGTAAAAAGGTGATGCTGTGTCTGCAGCACAGGGCTTGTGGGGAAGGAGATCAGGGTCCTGTTTCAGCCTCTGTCACAGATTTGACCCTTGGGCAGTGCTGAACCTCTCTGCCTCCGTGAAATGGAGAGAATATCGGCTTCACAACAATTGTGAGGCAAGTGCATGAATGTCTGTACCATGCTTAGAGTTCCTCTGATGGAAGGTGCTATCTGTGCAAAACACTTGGTGGTAATGTTCTGCAAAGCCACAGAGGTGAGCTGGATCTGATCCCTCCTCTCACACTCCATAGGCTTTCAGGGATGGAGCTTGCTGAGGAGAAGGCATCCAATCTCTTTTGGGGAAGAGTACCTTGCATTGCGCCCCAGTGAACGCTCTCCTCCATTGAGCGGGACAATGAGCTGCTCTCAAAGCCTCAGTTGGATGGCTGGTGACACTGGCATAGGTGTAATGGGGGAATCCTTCTGCAGGCAGCAAGGCAGTGGACAGTCCCCTGGGCTGGAAGGGGGCAGGGCATGGTGGTGGATGAGAAAATGATGTTTGTTTTTTATTTTGTAGCAATTAGCTGAGGGATGAATTGTGCAAATAACGTCAGCCCGGTGGGGTGAGTCTTTTCCACACACCACTCTGATAAACATATATTTCTTTCATGCCAGAGCGTGAGAATGGAGACTGCAACACCGTGGTGCCTGCTGAAAAGACGAGGGTGGAGAGTGTGGAACTGGTGCTGCCCCCTCATGCCAATCATCAGGGAAACACGTTTGGCGGCCAGATCATGGCATGGATGGAAAACGTTGCCACGATAGCAGCAAGGTGCAGTTCTGAGCTTCTCCTCCCCAAGGCTGGAGATGCCTCTGTCACAGGAGAGGTTCTGATTGTGTGTGCTGTTAGCATCTTCTGCTCCTTCATTACCTAGTCCTGTAGTGAGGCACAGCCCGATGGTACAGCAGTCAGGGAGGAAGAATTCTGTGCAGTTGAAATGACATGGGGAGGGTGCCAGGTAATTATCTGCCCACAACTCAACGGGTTAGTTCCTCTGTTCTTGCCAAGAAAAAACCCTCTGAACTTTTAACGATCACTATGGTCAGGACCTAATTTTTCTTCCCAGTCAGGCCATTGGGCCTACAACAGCCCAGCACTCCAGCGCCCTGCTTGGGCCTGGGTTTGGCATAGAGTCGGAGGGAAGAGCGCCACCACTGAGGTGCCAAGAGCACTGTCTCTCTCTGGCAATGTAGCTTTGCGGATCTCCTCCCTGCATACTGACGAGGCCCAGCCCTCACAGCCTGAGATGGGGTGGACTCAAACTGCCCTTCCTGAGCGCTACTCTTGGGGAGCCAGCTTTGGATAGACTGCCTGACTAAGGGATGCCATCTTTGGCGTTTGCCTAGTGAGACAAGTTCCTATGTCACAATGTCGTCATTGCATCACACCACAAGGTTTAATACATTGTGTCAGGTGTGGAAGATGACATGGGGGATGGGGGGGTGTCTCTGGGTCCCATAAGCCTCACTTCACATGAGGTGGGAATCACACCATCGAAATAAATCCCACAGAATCAGCTTGACTGTGGCTTCACAGTCTCATGTGCGCCTTCCTTCTGGTGAGGCAGCTCTGTTGTGGGGAGCGTAACGCCCTTGGCCTGACGGTAGCAGTACGTTTCCCCTGTGAGGATTCTTCCCCTGTGTGTGTTTGGAAGCAGCTTTTCTGCAAAGCTGGGCAGTGTTTCTGATTCATGTACAAATGCATAGTCTGGTGCGATGTCGTGACCAGGGAGAGATTTCTCGTGTATTGTTGTGATCCTGGAAACATTTCTTCATGACCTGGGGCAAATCACTTCACTGCTCTGGGCCTCTGGTTCCCCATCTGTAGACAGGGGGATAGTAATGATTCCCGCCTTCATAAAGCACATTGAGAGTGACTGATGAAAAGAGCTATATAAGAACTGGGCGATATTTATTATAAACCTTGAAGGACGTCCAGGACTAATGTATTTTGTCATAGATAAATCAGCAGTTGTCCATTAGATGGTGCTCTGTATGCATTAATTATGGGTATTCTGCATCCTCTGTGTGTGATGTGATGGGAAGGGGAGGTAGTGAAGGAGTTAAATGTCTTATCTCATTTTTCATCATCTACTTTTTTTGTGTTTTAGTTTTTTGATCTTCAGAGACTAACTTTGAGTTCTCAGGTTGACTTGTACTGAACAAGGAGTAATCTCTGTTCTGATTTTTACAGTGGAATGGGAACGATAGCCCCAGAACAGCTGCACTTGAAGGGCACCGGTAGAGATTCAGACCAAATTTCTCTCCCCCTTACCCCCCAGCCCAATTATTTAATCATAAAATGTACACAGTGCTCCAGGTGCACTTGGGTTGGCTGCTGGTATCCTTCCACTGCCTGTGTGACTGTTGCATTCTTGCTTCTCTGCCAAAATAAATGTGGGCCCAAGTCCCACGCCATCATTTGGGCGCCTACCAAATGCTAACACTGCAGTGCAGTAGCAGGAGGAAGATGCACTGTGAAGGACTCTGTTCTTTAGATGACGTTTATTTAAATCAAGCTCCTTTCTCTCTAGCTCTAGTGACGAAGGGGGAGGTAAGGATCCTTCTTTGAGTGGAAAGGGGGTATAACCAGTGACCTGGCTACAGAGACTGGCTTGTAATGAGCTGATCTGGTCGTGGCTTATTGGCAGAGTTTTGCCCTGCCGCATGGGAAACACAGAGTGTGGTCCCCGTCATTTGTTGGCTAGGAAAAGGGTGCTTCTCTTTGCACAAGTGACCCTCTGAGCTTGGAGAATGATTAGTCACAACATGGGGAATCAGGGCCAAGAGGCTTGGGGCCGAGGCAAAAGATGTGTTCTCAGGGGAATACAGACCTCAATGGCCGCCTTTCTGAGGGCAGCAAATAGCCCCAAATATCTCAGGCTGGCTGAGTGTTGCTGGGGACTGTGTAATGGTGATAGCTGGGCCACATCAAAGTATTTGGTTTGGGGTGGCTGCATATACCTGTATCACCTGGCAAGAACCGGCCTCCTGTCCTGTTCTCAGGGCTCTCTGGCTTGAGTTGTTTCCCTTTTATGCACAGACGCTTGTGCAGGTCTGCTATTCTGTCCAGCAGCAGGGCATGCACACTGGTTGATATGTTGGCTTGGCTAAATAGTTTCCTCATTTGAGTGCATTTTTTAAAATCAAATCTCTCTCCCTTCCCACAGCCGGCTGTGCCATGCCCACCCCACCCTGAAGACCATTGAAATGTTCCATTTCAGGGGACCATCACAAGTTGGGGACCGTCTCCTGTTAAAAGCTATTGTTAATAATGCATTCAAAAACAGGTACATCTTTCTCTGGTTCAGGGTTTTGAATGGATTTTGATAAGAACATTCAACAGAAGCTTGCACTCTTGTCTTTAGAAACAACTGTGAAAATTATTGACTGCTGGATTTACACAAATGAAAAATAATTGAACAGGAAGGAATTGTCAATGTTCAATATCTGTTGTAAAACTATTTCAATATCTGGTTCTACATAAAGGGATGTTAACAGATAGGCAGAGCAGTGTTTTCCCCTTGAATTGCAGAATACATTACTGACTGTAAAATCAGGTTGATTTAGAAATTCGGGTTGTAGATCGTTCTGCGAATAAATCTGAATTGGCTCAAATAGCTTGAAATGGGTTCAAATAAAAATAAATTCACAATCAATAAATTAATAGAAATAAAAGATAAAAAAGACCTGTTAAATCATCTAGTCTGTTGCAGCCAATCACTGTGTGTCTTTATTTACTTCCTTCCTACATAGATCAGGCCAGGTTTAAACATCAGGCAGGAAAAAATCGGTGTTACTGTGGGTTTTCAAAATCAACCTCCTTAAATCTCATATGAGAAGCACTGAATTTTCAAAATAGACTTTTGGACCCTAAATCTGCTCTCAGACAAAATACATGCAACATCCATTAAAATCCATGGGAGCTGTGTGTCTGTGGGTAAAATTTACTTGACGTAATAGAGTGGTTTGTCCAGTTCCAGTGACCAGGTTTAGTCAAAAAACTGGAGGGGAAAATTTCAGATTTCATTGCAAAGATTTCCCTTTTTCGTTGACATTTCAAATGTTGTTGAAAACTTGCATCAAAATTTGAAAAGCTGCACACACTCTGCTTGAGTCATGGCCTTTTTCGTGTCCTCCAGATTGAGCTGGACTGATCTAGTCGGTCCACTCTTAGGCTTCTCTGCTTATTTATTGGTAAATAAGCAATGAAATGTATGACACACTGGATTCCTTTCGGTAGGTAGTAGCGTTGCTTTATGCCCCAGGCACTAGAGATGATCTGCTTCCATTTTTTCTTTCCAGCATGGAGGTTGGCGTTTGTGTCGAGGCCTATCGACAGGAAATGGAAGTTAGTCGAAGACATATCAACAGTGCCTTTATGACATTTGTTGTCTTAGATCAAGAGGGTCAGCCCAGTACCCTTCCGATGGTGAAACCAGAAGCTGGGGTAAGAATGGAAACCATAATCGGGGCCTAGTTTGTGCTGGAAATGGCCCACCTGATGATCACTTTAGATAAGCTATTACCAGCAGGACAGTGGGGTGGGAGGAGGTATTTTTTCATATTCTCTGTGTATAAATAAAGTCTGCTGCAGTTTCCACGGCATGCATCCGATGAAGTGAGCTGTAGCTCACGAAAGCTCATGCTCAAATAAATTGGTTAGTCTCTAAGGTGCCACAAGTACTCCTTTTCTTCTTGCCCACATCGGTGGTCCTGTGCAGTGATGTAAGAATCTGGGGAAGTAGGATGTAGCTGACTCTTGTTTTGCCCCAAGCCTGGCAGCCTTTAATTGTATTGCATTTATCTAATTCACTGAGAAACAATTGCAGCTTGCTATCGTGGTTGGCTGGCTCTGGAGCAGCAGATCTCAGATACTGCGCAATGCTGAGTCAACTGTAATGAATTTCTCAGTAACCATGGTGGATTTAAACAAATCATGGAATCTGAAGGAGACGGACTCGTGTGTTTAAAAAGTTCTTGTGAAATAAGTAGAGTGACTTGAATGTTAATGCCAATGGCAGTAAAACTGAAATATTTGCTGTAAGTCCATTGGTGCTATATCAGCACCTTTGGAAAATCGGAGGAAATTCACAGCCAGCATAGTAACTGGCAAGCAGCAGCATTGCCCAGCAGAGTGTGGCAGGGGAGCCTGGAAGTAATGCAACACAAGCATTTAACCAGTATCCTCCACACTAAGTCAAATAGCTGTACAATGCTAACTTGCCTTCAGCCAGTGGCCCTGTCTACATAACAAGTACAACCACGTTTTTTGTAACCAGTTTGGGATGCACGTGTGTCCTGGCTACAACAAACACAACTGAGATGTCTGCACAGCAGGTTCTCCCCGCCGCCGCCCCCCACCCCCGTTCTCCCACACAGCACAGATGCGCTGGCTGTGTTAGGTATCCACTTCTACCACATTGCATAGCTCTGTTGCATCTGTGCATTCTGGGAAAAACCTGATCAACTCCCCTGTTCTGATTCCTCAGAGGGTAGACTCCCCACAGGCCAGGCACCTACACAGAGTAGCATCAGCAGCATAGAATCATAGAATATCAGGGTTGGAAGGGACCCCAGAAGGTCATCTAGTCCAACCCCCTGCTCAAAGCAGGACCAATTCCCAGTTAAATCATCCCAGCCAGGGCTTTGTCAAGCCTGACCTTAAAAACCTCTAAGGAAGGAGATTCTACCACCTCCCTAGGTAACGCATTCCAGTGTTTCACCACCCTCTTAGTGAAAAAGTTTTTCCTAATATCCAATCTAAACCTCCCCCACTGCAACTTGAGACCATTACTCCTCGTTCTGGCATCTGCTACCATTGAGAACAGTCTAGAGCCATCCTCTTTGGAACCCCCTTTCAGGTAGTTGAAAGCAGCTATCAAATCCTCCCTCATTCTTCTCTTCTGCAGGCTAAACAATCCCAGCTCCCTCAGCCTCTCCTCATAACTCATGTGTTCCAGTCCCCTGATCATTTTTGTTGCCCTTCGCTGGACTCTCTCCAATTTATCCACATCCTTCTTGAAGTGTGGGGCCCAAAACTGGACACAGTACTCCAGATGAGGCCTCACCAGTGTCGAATAGAGGGGAACGATCACGTCCCTCGATCTGCTTGCTATGCCCCTACTTATACATCCCAAAATGCCATTGGCCTTCTTGGCAACAAGGGCACACTGCTGACTCATATCCAGCTTCTCGTCCACTGTCACCCCTAGGTCCTTTTCCGCAGAACTGCTGCCTAGCCATTCGGTCCCTAGTTTGTAGCTGTGCATTGGGTTCTTCCGTCCTAAGTGCAGGACCCTGCACTTATCCTTATTGAACCTCATCAGATTCCTTTTGGCCCAATCTTCCAATTGGTCTAGGTCCTTCTGTATCCTATCCCTCCCCTCCAGCGTATCTACCACTCCTCCCAGTTTAGTATCATCCGCAAATTTGCTGAGAGTGCAATCCACACCATCCTCCAGATCATTTAGGAAGATATTGAATAAAACCGGCCCCAGGACCAACCCTTGGGACACTCCACTTGATACCGGCTGCCAACTAGACATGGAGCCATTGATTACTACCCGTTGAGCCCGACAATCTAGCCAGCTTTCTACCCACCTTATAGTGCATTCATCCAGCCCATACTTCCTTAACTTGCTGACAAGAATACTGTGGGAGACCGTGTCAAAAGCTTTGCTAAAGTCAAGAAACAATACACCACTGCTTTCCCTTCATCCACAGAACCAGTAATCTCATCATAAAAGGCGATTAGATTAGTCAGGCATGACCTTCCCTTGGTGAATCCATGCTGGCTGTTCCTGATCACTTTCCTCTCATGCAAGTGCTTCAGGATTGATTCTTTGAGGACCTGCTCCATGATTTTTCCAGGGACTGAGGTGAGGCTGACTGGCCTGTAGTTCCCAGGATCTTCCTTCTTCCCTTTTTTAAAGATTGGCACTACATTAGCCTTTTTCCAGTCATCCGGGACTTCCCCGGTTCGCCACGAGTTTTCAAAGATAATGGCCAGTGGCTCTGCAATCACAGCCGCCAATTCCTTCAGCACTCTCGGCTGCAACTCGTCCGGCCCCATGGACTTGTGCACGTCCAGCTTTTCTAAATAGTCCCTAACCGCCTCTATCTCCACAGAGGGCTGGCCATCTCTTCCGCATTTTGTGATGCCCAGCGCAGCAGTCTGGGAGCTGACCTTGTTAGTGAAAACAGAGGCAAAAAAAGCATTGAGTACATTAGCTTTTTCCACATCCTCTGTCACTAGGTTGCCTCCCTCATTCAGTAAGGGGCCCACACATTCCTTGGCTTTCTTCTTGTTGCCAACATACCTGAAGAAACCCTTCTTGTTACTCTTGACATCTCTGGCTAGCTGCAGCTCCAGGTGCGATTTGGCCCTCCTGATAACATTCCTACATGCCCGAGCAATATTTTTATACTCTTCCCTGGTCATATGTCCAACCTTCCACTTCTTGTAAGCTTCTTTTTTATGTTTAAGATCCGCTAGGATTTCACCATTAAGCCAAGCTGGTCGCCTGCCATATTTACTATTCTTTCGACTCATCGGGATGGTTTATCCCTGTAACCTCAACAGGGATTCCTTGAAATACAGCCAGCTCTCCTGGACTCCTTTCCCCTTCAAGTTAGTCCCCCAGGGGATCCTGGCCATCCGTTCCCTGAGGGAGTCGAAGTCTGCTTTCCTGAAGTCCAGGGTCCGTATCCTGCTGCTTACCTTTCTTCCCTGCGTCAGGATCCTGAACTCAACCAACTCATGGTCACTGCCTCCCAGATTCCCATCCACTTTTGCTTCCCCCACTAATTCTACCCGGTTTGTGAGCAGCAGGTCAAGAAAAGCGCCCCCCCTAGTTGGCTCCTCTAGCACTTGCGCCAGGAAATTGTCCCCTACGCTTTCCAAAAACTTCCTGGATTGTCTATGCACCGCTGTATTGCTCTCCCAGCAGATATCAGGAAAATTAAAGTCACCCATGAGAATCGGGGCATGCGATCTAGTAGCTTCCATGAGCTGCCGGAAGAAAGCCTCATCCACCTCATCCCCCTGGTCCGGTGGTCTATAGCAGACTCCCACCACTACATCACTCTTGTTGCACACACTTCTAAACTTAATCCAGAGACACTCAGGTTTTTCTGCAGTTTCGTACCGGAGCTCTGAGCAGTCATACTGCTCCCTTACATACAGTGCTACTCCCCCACCTTTTCTGCCCTGCCTGTCCTTCCTGAACAGTTTATAACCATCCATGACAGTACTCCAGTCATGTGAGTTATCCCACCAAGTCTCTGTTATTCCGATCACGTCATAGTTCCTTGACATCACCAGGACCTCCAGTTCTCCCTGCTTGTTTCCAAGGCTTTGTGCATTTGTATATAAGCACTTGAGATAACCTGTTGATCGCCCCTCATTCTCAGTATGAGGCAGGAGCCCTCCCCTCACAGACATTCCTGCCTGTGCTTCCTCCCGGTATCCCGCTTTCCCACTTACCTCAAGCATGTGAGATGGCTTGCTGAGAGGACTGCTCGGTGGGAGAATCAGCAAGCCTGGTTGCATAGGCACAGTTGGGAGGTTCTGTCTATACTGCAAAAACAACAACAAACCCAGTGCTGGGGACCTGCTGCCCGGAAGACAGTCCTAGCCTAAGCTGCTGGTGGGGGCAAGACACTGGTAACAGCTAGGGTTGCCTGCCATGTGTTAACCATAGTGTGTGCAAACAATAGCCCTGGTTAGAGCTAACCAAGAACAAACCTGGTAGCCAGAGCGTGGACAAGATCAGTGTTGTGTTTCCATTTACATTCCATGCATTTCCCCAGCTATGGCCGTTACCAAGACCAGCAGAGGCTGCGGGATTGGTTCACGCATACGCTTCCTTAATGCTGAAAAATCTCTTTTTCCGGTCGACACGTTTAATTTTAATTATTTTTCCAAAACTTTAACCTAAGGAACGTGTTTCCATTCCACAGGATGGCGAGAGACGGTACCGAGAAGCCAGTGCTAGAAAAAAAATCCGATTGGACAGGTGAGTGAAACGGATCCGCCTCAAACTAAGCAGGGAAAAATAACGGGGGAATGTGGTGTTTTAAATAGAACAGTGTTTTTATTCCAGTCCGTGTTCTGCTCTGAATGATCACATGCGGGTAACTCGGTAAAGGCTGGGATAATTGAAGGTAACCCCTGGCTTTCTGTACCATGGAAGGTAGAGGGGTGGGTTGGTGGGTGGGTGGTGGGGGGAGCCTAGGCACCAACTCATGGGTGCTCCGGGGCTGGAGCACCCATGGGGAAAAAAATAGTGGGTGCTCAGCACCCACTGGCAGCCCTGTGGACCAGCTAATTCCCCTCCCCCCAGCACCTCCCACCCGCCATCAGGCCCCACTGATCAGCTCCTCTCCCTTCCTCCCACCCGCCGTGTAGCAGCATACGGAAGGTGCGGGGCGGGGGAGGAGCGGTGCTGGGAAGGGACGGGGCGGGGGCCTTGGGGGAAGGGGTGGAGTGAGGTCAGGGCCTGGGGTGGAGCACCCCCCAGGAACGCAGGAAGTCAGCACCTATGTGTGGGGGAGAGGTTGTACGCTTTGGCTGTGATAATATTTGGCACTTACATAGCACCTTCCATGTGAGGATTTCTCAAAGCCTGGAGGAACTTAACCTTCCAGCACTCCGGGAGTTCAGTTGGGGAAACCTGAGACCAGAGTTCAAGTGGTTTCCTCAAAGCACCCCAGCATGTCAGTGTTGGAAACAGGATTAGACTTCAGGCCGGACTCCCAGTTGCCTTCCTAGCCCAAAGTATTCGGCGCTGAGTTCAGCGTGAAGCAGAAAGACACTCCAAGGAGTGCAGGAGAGATGGCAGTTGCTCAGAGACAGTAGTAAGGTGCAACCCAACTATCCCAATGTGAAGGAAAGATAGAAAGAATAGTAAGAGGTCAGTATGGCTCCATCAGGAACTCTTTAAGGATCTGAAAATCAGAAAGGAATCTATCAAAAAGGGCAGACGTGGACAAGTTGCTAAGGATGAGTACGCCAGAATCATACAAGCATGGAGGGACAAAATCGGAAAGTCTGAGGCACAAAATGAGTTTCAGCTAGCAAGGGACAAAAGGCAATAAGAAATGGGCTTATAAATCCATTAGGAAGAAGAGAAAGATGAAGGAAACTGTAGGCTGCTACTTAACAGGGAGGAAGAGCTAATAATGGACATCAAGAAGGATGAAGTGTTTAATGTCCATTTTGTCTTCACTATGAAGGTAAATTGTGACCAGATACTTAACGCAATCTTAGCAACAAAGAGAAAGGAACTAGCTAAAATAGAGAGAAAACAAGTTAAAGAATATGTAGATAAATTAGATGCATTCAAGTTGGCAGGGCTGATGAAATGTACCCTAGGATATTTAAGTAACAAGCTGATACAATCTCAGACCCATTAGCAATTGTTTTCAAGAACTCATGGAGGATATGAGGTCCCAGAGGACTGGAGAAGGATGAACATAGTACTTATCTTTAAAAAGGGGAACACAAAGGACCCAGGGAATTATAGACCAGTCAGCCTAACTTCGATACCTGGAAAGATATGCAACAAATTATTAAACAATCAGTTTGTAAGCACCTAGAGATAATAGGGTTATAAGAAATAGACACCATGCATTTGTCAAGCCCAAGTAACAGATTATGCAAAAACCAACCTGATTTCCTCCTTTGACAGGGTTATTGGCCAGGTGAATGGGGGGAAGCAGTAGACATGATCTACCTGGAGAGAGAGAGAGAATTTTTAAGTAAGGAAAATGTCAGTCCCGCATGACATTTTCATAAACAAACCAGGGAAATGCATTCCGGGTGAAATGGCTATGAGAGGGGTGTACAACTGGCTGAATGATTGTACTCAAACAGTAATTGTCAGCAGGTTGCTGTCAAACTGGAGGTATTCGTGAGGGGTCCTCTAGATGTCTGTCCTGTGTCTGGTACAAGTCAATATTTTCATTAATGAGTTGGATAATGGAGTGGAAAGTGTGATTATTGTGGAACCAAGCTGGGAGAGGGTTACAAGTACTTTGGAGAACAGGATTAGAATGCAAAACGACGTTGACAAATTAGAGAATTGGTCTGAAATCAAAAGATGAAATTCAATAAAGACAAGTGCAAAGTACTTCTCTTTGGAAGGAAAAATCAAATGCACTACAGAATGGGGCATAGCTGGCTAGGTGGTAGTATGGCTGAAGAGGATCTGGGGGTTATAGTGGATCACAGACTGAGTATGAATCAACAATGTGATGCAGTTGCTAAAGAGGCATCAGTCTGCCGTGTATGAACAAAGTATTGTAGGTAGGACACAGTAGGTCATTGTCCCACTCTACTCAGCACTGGTGAGGCCTCAGCTGGAGTACTGTCACCAGTTCTGGGTGCTACACTTTTGGAAAAATATGAGTGTGTCCAGAGGAGAGCAACAAAAATGAAAAAAGGTATAGAAAGCCTGATGTATGAGGAAAGGTTAAAGGTGGGCATGTTTGGTCTTGAGAAAAGAAGTCTGGGGGAGGGACCTGATAACAATCTTCAAATACGTTAAGGGCTGCTATAAAGACGATGATGATCCGACGGAGATTGTGGAATCTCTGTAATTCATTGGAGGTTTTTAAGAACAAGTTGGACAAACATTTTTCAGGGATGGTCTAGATGAACTTGGTCCTGCTTCAGCACAGGGGGCTGGACCAGATGACCTCTTGAGGTCCCATTCCCACGATTCTGTGAAAAGGTACTTGAGGGCTAAGTGGTGTAGTGCCAAACGATAGAATGTTAGGAAGACACAGACATAACGCAGATCTCTGTAGGGGAGCTGGAGAGAGAGAAGATGGTAGGGACAGCACAGGAGAAACTGTCTGAATTCAGAAGTAGAAACTGTGTATAAAACAAAGCATCACAGGGCTATGCTTATTTTATACATCCATTATTGTCAAAACACACTATAATATCCAGATACGTTGGTGATTAATGCACTATAATATCTGCACAGATACAGAACACAAAAATACATAGCTAGACCAGATCAATCTGTAATAATCATAGTGATTAGCCCTTTTCTAGTGCTACGCATCTTAGAGGTGCTTTATAATCATTCAGTTTTATCTCCCTCCTGTGGGGCATGAAGGGAAGAATTTATTAACCTCACTCTATTCTTGGGGAAACTGAGGCAGAGCTAAGTGATTTGCCCAAGACTACCAAGCATTTGTCCAGAGCCAGGATTAAAGATCTTGAATATTTGGTGCTCTCAGAGGACAAGAGAAGCAGTACAGTTTAGTGGGTAAGATGGAATAAATAAACCACTTTGATCATGTGTTCCATTTGTGTATTGCTCCTTGTATTCTTGCTGTCCTTATTCCTGGCTCTGCTGTAAGAGTTGGACAAATCATTGAATTTCTGTGCCTCAGTTTCCCCTTCAGTAAAACAGGCATAATGATGCTCGCTTGCCTCTGTAAAACTCTTTTAGAACTATGGGTAAAAAGTGCAAAATTTTATTATTTTTTATTATTTATTACAAGAGTGCACACACCTTATGCTGTCCCCTCAAGCAGTGAAAAAGTAACATATTGGATAGTCAGTTTTTCCCCCTGGAAGCTGCTATTTTCAGCTTAATGGAGTATCTGCAGAACCTTGATAATAGCCCTAGTTGCATCCAAGACCAGTAATTGACTGGGTTTTGGAGAATCATAGAATTGTAGGACTGGAAGGAACCTCGAGAGGTCGTCTAGTCCAGTCCCTTGCACTCATGGCAGGACTAAGTATTATCTAGACCATTCCTGCCAGGTGTTTGTCTAACCTGCTCTTAAAAGTCTCTAATGATGGAGATTCCACAACCTCCCTAGGCAATTTATTCCAGTGCGTAACCACCTTGACAGTTAGGAAGCTTTTCCTTATGTCCAACCTAAAATGTCCTGGCTGCAATTTAAGCCCATTGCTTCTTGGCCTAGCCTAAGAGGTTAAGGAAAACGATTTTTCTCTCTCCTCCTTTTAACAACCTTTTATGTACTTGAAAATTGTTATCATGTCCCCCCTCAGCCTTCTCTTCCCCAGACTAAATAAACCCAGTTTTTTCACTCTTCCCTCATAGATCATGGTTTCTAGCAGGGCTGGCTCTAGGATTTTTGCCGCCCCAAGCAAAAAAATTTTTGGCTGCCCCCACTTCTTTTTCATGGCTCGTCCTGCCCTCGGCTCCGCCGCATTCCCCCCCATTGCTTCCTGCAGCTCCCCCCACCGCAACCCCCCGCCCTAGCTCACCTCCGCTCCTCCTGCTCCCCTGAATGTGCCGTCACTCCGCTTCTCCCCCTTCCCTCTCAGGCGAGGGAGAGGCAGCGCATTCAGGGGAGGAGGCAGAGCAGAGGTGAGCAAGGGTGGGCGGGGGAGCGCAGGAAGTAACAGGGGAGGGGGGGGATAGAGGAACCGCTCCCTGTCCCAGCTCACCTCCGCTCCACCACCGCCACCTCCCCCAAGTGCGCCACCGTTCGGCTTCTCCCTCCCTCCCTCCTTCCCAGGCTTGCCGCGCGAAACAGCTGTTTGGGCAGCGGGGGCACATTTCTAGGGGCAGCATGGCTGGCGCCGTAACGCCGCCCCAAGAAATGTGCCACCCCAAGCACCTGCTTGTTTTGCTGGCCTAGAGCCAGCCCTGTTTTCTAGATCCTTAATGGCTCTTCTCTGGACTTGAATTTTCCTTGCCCTAACAGGCTTCTTACTGCTGCCCCTGATCTGCAGGAAAGTGGGAAGCTGGCCTTTGGTCAGTTTTACATCTGTTATGAACATTATTTTATTCCCAATCTCTCCACTTGTTTTGTCTGCATGTGCAATTGGAGTCCTGTCTTCTCCGCCCATTGTGAATCCCTATTCCTGGAGTCCTCTCTGGTCATGTGGTTGCAATGAAGCCTTGCAGAAGAGACAGCTGCTTTATTTTGTTACTTTTCAACTCTTCACCTTGGTTATATCATGTCTCTGATTACAGATCTGGTGTTCTCGGACAAATTATACCCCAGTATCTCAGTCCCTGAGAATAAGATTGTAGTGAAGTGTGGCAATTAAGCAGTGAAAATATTTTCTTCCTGGAATGTCTTGTGGCATCTGCCCTCCTGCTTCCAGGAGTTTCATAACTTTCCCTTGAGCCCCAGGTCAATATGAGAACAAACACGTGGACCCTAAGAAGTGCTGTATCTGTCTGAATCTAGCATCAGCTGTTCACTCACTACACCAGTCCAGGGATGAATTCTGATCCTTTCTGTTACAGTAAAGGCTTCCATCAAACGACCCTAAATAAACAGCATCCTGCAAATTTGACTTGCTGTTTGTGCACAGTTCAAATATAGTGTTTGCTCCAGTGATAAAACCCAAGCTCTTCTAATCCGAGCTTGGGTTGCTGTGCACCTCCCAACACAGATGATTCAGATTTTGTTACAAACCGAATGACTAACTCTTCAGTAACACGTCCGCTGTGGCTCTCAAAGCACTTTCCAAAGGTGGATAAGTACCATCCCCATTTAACAGACTGGGAAACCGGAATGGAGATGCTAAGGCCAGATTTCAGAAGTAACCTGTTTTGGGCACCCTGCTTTAGACCCTAGGGCCTGGGCAGGTGTGGTTCCCATTGATCTGATTTGTAGTTGGTGGGTGTTCAGCACTTCTGAAAAGCAGGTCCTGGATTGTGGGCACCCAAAACCATTTCCCTGAGAGGCTCTCAGGGACTTGCCAAAGAGGTTATCCAGTAAGTTAGAGCTGGGAATAGAACCCAGATCTCCTGGCTCCTAGTTTGGGGTCTTGTCCTCTTGTGTAACAAGGTAGCTGGCCCATTAAATGAAAGTAGGCTCAGCTCTCCTGTTCCTGTCCAAGTGTGACCCACCTTTGTGTGAGGAGGAGGGTGGGGTGCCTGAGGGAGTTATAAATGAGAGTTCAGGGGCCTGAGAGGGGAGTTGAGAACTCCGAGAGGGAGCTCAGCAGGCAAGTTTAGAACCCAGAGTTCAGGATGGGGGAGAATCCAAAGTAAAGCGAGTTCACAGGCAGAGCTCCAGGGAGGGGATTCCCCTGGAGGACGGAGTGGTAAGAGTTCCCTGGTTGAGCAATGGCATTAGATCAGGCTATTGAAAGAGGAGGGCGATCAGAGGGTCATCTGCAAATGTCCCCAGGCCAGAGAGCGCTGAAGGCTGAGAGCAGCCCAGGGAGATGCCTGCTGGCCAGAGAGGGCCAAAGCCTGGGGTACTATGGAGGTGTGAGCTGGCTGATGTGTCTGGGCAAGAGCTGGAACCATAGCTGGGAAGGAAACAGGGCAGAGAAACACCCCAACTAGAGGGGCGGGGTGGGGTGGGAAACACCACAGCTGTACCTGGGGGCTGGGCTGGGCTGTGGGGGAGAGATGCAGGAGTTGGACTGTTAGGATGAATGTACTGTTAGCACTGTGCTGAGGGGATTCTGGTTCATGGTAGTGGGACTGTTGGTAATAAATTACTAAGTAGAGCCTTCAGAGTACGTGGGTTATTTGAGAAATCAAGGGAAAATGAGGCCAAGGGCCACTTGCAGGGCTGCCGTGAGGGGGTGCCTGGGTGGAAGCCATGCATTTATAGCTTGCCTATGCCACTCCCTGACCACCTGCAGAGATCTGCCTGCCTGACCAGAAAGCCCAGCTGGGAGCCCTTCCTGTTCCAATCCAGCCCTGAACTTTGTGGCTTAGGCCCCTCCCATCCCTGACCAACAGAAGTGTTAGTGTAGACGAGGCCTTAGTCTTGCCCCATCCAGACCACTGCTGGCCTTTGTTAGAAGTAATCCTTAAAGGTTCTTTTCACCCTGTGCCTCTCCCTTCCGCCTGCAAATGATGTGCAGGATTTCTGAGGCTTTTGTTGCTCTGAGCTCCCTCAAGTTGAGCCAAGAAGAAATGGCTGTTTCAATCCACTGGGATCCTGGTCCCAAGATATTCATAAGATGACTGTGTTTTTCCTCCACTCCTTTTGTAGATCATTGCTGGAGAAGCTGTTGAAGTCAAAAACACTGCTGCTAACTTCACTTTCTCTCTCTTTCACCAGCATGGGTTTGAGATGTCCTTTTCCCTGCCACATACTGAAGATCAGTACTGCTATAACTAAAGCAATTCTCTTTGCTTTCCCTAGAAAATACATCATTTCCTGTGAACAGACAAAAGTGCCATTGTCAGTGCCCTGGGACCAAAGTAACAAGGTATAATAACTGTCTCTGTAGGTATTGGCCATATCCTCCCTTGGCATCTAATCCCCATGTGCTGTAGGAAGGCCCAGCAGCAGGTACTAAGTAGCAGCTAGAAGTTTATACATGAATAAATATGTTCTATGGAAACAAGAAGGATGAAACCTTACCTAAAACAGCATGTGTTATAGGGATCTTAACTGGAATAATAAATTCCTTCTTAACCCCTGATTTACTCTGATTAATTCAGTATCCGAGCAGCTGCAAGCTTTGCTATAGTATCCAATGAATTTAGATATAGGAAAACATAACTGAAGGTCAAAGTGATTTCTACTGTGTTTTCTTATGATGTTTTTATGTAGGTTTATCTGAGCTACAACAATGTTTCTGCACTGAAGACGCTTGTAGCGAAAACCAATTGGGTACTCGCCACAGAAATAGACAAGGTACTTAACCCTGCCACACTCCCAAGTAAACACTGCCTTCTTAGTCTCTTGGACTGCCTACAGTGAGTGGAAACAACTCATGTTAAGATCAGAGGAAATGTTTGTCATTCCCCACCCCCAGTTACTTGAATCCTAGTGTATCCAAAAGTGTTTGATGTCCCCACAACACTTTGAATAAATGGGGTTGTACCGCATGTATTCAATGAATGCGTGTCTATACTATCAACGTTCCATATACGTCCAAATGTACACTGCATACGCACACTTATGTACATGTAAAATACATGGCTTCCAGTGATGCCGTATGATCTGCTATAGAACGTGTGCTTTAGTAAAATCCCACGGAACCCACCAACCAGAGCTGTCCTCAATTTCACCCCTTTCCATTCAACACCCAGGCTAGCTAGCCTGTAAACTTCTCTTGGACAACTGTTTTTTGTGCTTTACTCCTGGGGCTTAATGGAGTCACCAGAACCAGCTCATAAAACACAGGCCTCGTGTACCACCAGGGATATGTGATTCTTCATGTTAATGTAATGGGGAGAGAGAGAGATCAAAGCTGTTTGGTTATATTATAATAAAGTAAAAATATGAAGGAATCTTTTTGGGGAAAATCAAATGTCATTTTAATGAAGACAGCAGGCTGTGCCTCTCACCTGTTCTGTCTGTCTCCCTCTCAAAGGTCAGGATGTACACGCTGGAGGAAGACCAGTACCTCTCCTTCCGAATAGAGATGTCCCTCTGCATTGATGCAACGCAGGCCTTCTTCCTTCTGTCAGACTTAAGAAAGAGGCACGAATGGGATAGATATTATGCGTGAGTACTTGGAGGGCAGCTAACATGTTAGGAGTGATGGTCCCTGTTTTACTGGGGATGGGGGGAGAAAGGCCCCCAATTTCTTTCCTTTGGCTTTCCTGCCTCAAAGCAACTTCCCATTCCAAAACGGTTCTTCATTCAAGCCATGTAAAGTGCTTTTTCCCCTCCATCATCCACCCTACTCCAAAACCAGTAGCGTTCAGTATAGGGAGTCCATGGTTGCATATGTACCGACGGTGGAGCTGGCTGCCACACTGCTCACGGGTTGTACGGTGGAATAGAATCTAGGACCTTTATCTCCTAAAGCACAAGTTTCTGCCACTTGAGCGGAGGAAGACTCTCCTTTAGCTGTTGGTGACAGTAGCAAGGCTTTTATCTTCTGGAGACCAGCCCCGGGCACAAGTTAGTCAAGTGTTCTGCCCGCATGCTGGTGACACCTCTAGTCTTGTTAGCCTAGGACTGCAGTTGAGACTCCGAGCTGGCAGAGGTGTGTAAGCACAGCAGTGAGCTGGCCCGTAGCTTTAACATTTTATGTTGCTGTCCTCTATAAAGGGGTCGAACTTCCTGTAAAGTGTGCTGTACTCCTCTTCCCAACTCCATGAAGTGGCTGTATTGTGACTATACACTGTGACCAGCATATGTTCTTAGCTCTCCCGTTGCCTTGGATGGTCATTAGAATTGGTTTTACTGAGAGGGGGAATCTTATGCCAGGATCATACGCCTGTCTAGTTTAAAATATCCTTTGCAGGAGGGTGTCACAGTTCCTAAAGTAACTGCACCTCTGATCCCTTTGTGGCCTTCTTGAGATTTCAGCTCTCCTTGGGGCAGGATCCCACTGTCCATTCTCTCCAGGCTGGGGATTGTAGACTGCAATTCACGGTGATCACCTCAGCAGATCTAACTTTAGGTCAAGCCCTGTTCTCTCTAAGGCAATGGCAGGGTTAACCAGCGACCAGTCAGCCTCCATAAATCAAATACTAGTTATTCAGAAGAAAAGCATTACAGAGAAAATGTTTTTAAAAACAATGAACCGTTTACGTGCAAGTCTTTGCTTAGCAAACAGTCACCCATCTTCAGCACAGAGACCCTGGCAGGCTTCAGAGTCATTCAGGTCCTTGGCAGGTCTTGTGTGTCTGGGTCACTGTCTCATGTCCTGCAGGTCTTGGAAAAAGTGTGGGTGGGGGGGCCCTCTCCCTACGTCAAAGTGGTCACTTTATACAGTTTTCAATTCTTTGTTTGCCAGGCCTCATGTACCCCATTAAACTAGTCTCTATGCAATTTCCCCCAGGGGATGAGGCTTCTCCAGACTTAGCTGTATGGGAATTTGCATGAATTCTCCCCCAGTGGTTGTAGTTTCTGCAGAAAACGCTGTAACTGCCCCATGGAGCCAGAAATACAATCCCTAGCCCATTCAGATACATAAAACACTTATAAAATGGATACCATAGTCTTTGGAGCATCCGTCACAGAGGGCACCTCTTTAAGGGCTCCTCATTCTTCCAGTACTACAGCCTCGGGTGGGTGATCTGTCCTATTGTTCATTTGCACTGAATCCAGGACTTCTCTGCTCCCAGGAGCAGCCTGTGAAGTTTAAGGAGCTGTAACTTATTTTCCCAGGGACTGTCAGCTCCAAGAGGGCAGGGTGCGTGTGCGTATCAGTGGGAGCGTTCTGGACTTTTAGTCCGTTTTACTGCTGGGTTGAATGAGCTACAAGGAGGTGAAATGACTTTCCCAGGTCACACAGTGAGCCGGTGATCTTTGTGGCTCTGATCCCAGCCACGAACCTCGTGTCCTCCACCAAAACCAAAACATCCCAGTGAAAGGCTCAGAAACAACCTCTAATTTCAGGCCAATCCCATCCTTCAAAGATAAACAAAACCAGACCGAGAAGGTACAGGAGGTGTCATGTCACGATACGTGAAAAGGATTTGCATCCTACTTGACAATACAATTGAAACGTTTGGGGTCAGAAGCTGAAGAACTCGGGGCCTGATCCAAAGCTTGTTGACAGTAGTGGGGTTTGGCTCAGCCTCTTGCCAAGGGAGAGCCAAGTATGAACTTCCACAGAAGGCAACAGATATGTAGCCTAAGTAAGGATTTCGGGATGTGACTAAAAGAGAATTGTTTGGAGCAATTAATTTTGTTAAGAAAATGCTGTACCTCAGGTAGTCAAATAGAGTCAGATTTCCAAAGTGGCAGGTAGGCGCCCAGGGGGATTTTCATGACCTGCATCTTTAGGTGCTTAGATGTGTTTAAAAATCTGGCCTGTAGTCCCTGGGAAAGCTGATATATCTGGGAAGGTGGCTCTGATTCAGTGGAGAAAGCTTTTTTTTTTTTTTTTTTTCCCTGATCCCGATGACTGATTGTAAGTTTGTCCTAACTGGCTTTTGTTTGGCTGTTATTTCTCTGGCTTTGAACTGCTTCTATCTGCAGTCTCTGGGTTACTGCTGAGTAACACCATATGGTTAGGGCTCTACCAAATTCATGGCCCATTTCACAGCCAAGGAGGTTTAAAATTAGTCAGTTTCAGGTTTTCAGATATTTCCATCTAGAATATTACAGTATTGTAACTGAGGGGGTCCTGACCCAAAAGGTGGTCAGAGTGGGAGGGTCACAAGGCTACTGTAGGGGGGGTCATGGGGTCGCCACCCTTACCCCTGCCCTACAACTGGCAGGGGCACTGCCTTCAGAGCTGGAAGGCTGCTGGCCAGGTGCCCAGCTCTAAAACCAACACCACTGCCAGCAGCAGCACAGAAGTGAGGGTCAAGTTACCATAGGCCTGGTTTTTCTGTCTGCTTCTTGTCTGAGTGGTGGGGGCTGACAGCTGGAGCCACAGCTGCCTGCATGGAGAGGTGACAACAGCTGGAGCTACTGGCTCCCTGCATAGGGGTGGACGTAATAACAGCTGGAGCCATGGAGAGGCTGGGGTGGTTCCCTGAGGTGGGTCTGACCTGCCCTGGGAGCAGTCTTTGCAGGGGAAGAGGATGTTTGGGCCATCCCCATCCCTGGCTGGGACTAGCAGCTGGACCATGCACAGGGTAGGAGCCCCTGGCTGGACACCAGCTTTCTTGGGGGAGATCAGATTTCACAGTCGGATGCATTTTTCACAGCCGTGAATTTGGTAGGGCCCTGCGTACGATGGAACACTCTTGAGAGAGAGGGAGGACATCTTTTAAGGGAAGATGTCTGGTGTCCTGGTGCTGGGAAGATGACATCATCTTGGAAGACAGCCTGAATCCTTTCCGGAATGTCCTTTTGCCTCTTTCCAGGAGCGCTGAGCTCGTGCAGCAAGTTGATGAAGACGACATGATCTACCACGTGCTTAGTCAGACTGTTAGTCAAGAAAAGAAGTCTCAGGACTTCGTCATCCTGGCGTCACGAAGAAAACCTTGTGATGAAGGGTACGTAAATTCGCAGGGCTCCAGTGACATGCTGGGTCTAGCGGGCTTACCCTGTGCAGCACTCAGCGTTCTTCACTCGCTGGCAGTCAGTGCCCAGAACAGGGACAGCAGTGGTGGGACTAGCCCATGGGGCTGGAAACGTCTAGTGTTTGGTCAGCGTGGTGGTAGCTTTTAGAGCTGCAAAGTCTGTGCTTAGTATTAGCTTAGTATTTACGCTCTCTAAAATCCCCACAGATGGTGCTTTCTCTCCTGTTCAAATGTGTCTGGGCTGTCTTTCAGTGCCCGTGGTAGACAAGTGCAGTGTATTGGTCAGTTGCTGGAACCCCATACTTAAACCAACCATCTTGCAAGGGCTGTGCGTCATTGGACTTATGACCTACTGAAGAAAGGATCATTTTCATGGCAAATATTTACAATGAGCCAGTGAGTGAAAAAATACTTTACCATGAAAATAGTTAATTCATAGCCTCATCTCTGTGGATCCGAAAACATCACACAGAGGAGTGATTGGCACTGGTACACAACTTCCTTTTCACTGCACAATTGGCTGCAAGAGGGATCTAAAGTAACTTGTTGCATATAGAATATGGGTGTGTTTCAATATGTAGCTTTTTGTATTGCAGATAAGATCTAGATTGATACAGAGCGCTCTAGATTGCTTGGTAAGCTGTGTGTAAGCAAGTATGGATTTCAGTATGGCTAAATGTAAGCTCGTACAGCTAGGAAAAAAGAATGTCAGCCTACTTACAGAAATGGGGGACTCTCTCCTGGGAAGCAGTGACTGTGAAAACGACTGGGATCCTGGGGGACGATCAGCTGAACATGCATCCCCATGTTGTGGCCAAAAGGGCTGGTGTGATCCTTGGCTCTATTAAAAAAGAGACTATCAAATGGGAGTAGGCAGGGTTTATTACCTCTGTATTTGGCACTGGTGCGACTGCTACTAGAATCCTGTGCCCCATTCTGGGGCCCACGAGTCCAGAAGGAATTTGTATTGGAGATGGTTCTGAGAAGAACCACAAAATGATTCAGGGTCTGGACATCATGCTTTCTGGCGAAAGACTCGGGGAACTCATTCCAGTTACCCCTTCCTAGAGAAGGGTGAGCATAGGCATGCCGTTTAGGAGATGAATACTTGTCACATGCTGTTCCTGACTATTCTCACCCTAGCCTTCTTTTTAGCCCAGTTCTTTGGCTGGGAATTTCAGAGGAGTCTCAAGGAGACTGAATTTCAGTAGGAGTTGGGTGCCTGACTCCCTTAGGCTCCTGAAAATCCGAGTCTCCAGTCCCTTGGCACCAAGTGGAATGGGAGCTCTCGCTCTGACTGCAATGTATTTGCCTTAGTGTGCCTGGGGAAGGGATACCTTACCTGCTTTCGGTACCCAATATGATAAAAACACAGGGGACACTGAAGTCACAGTGATGAGATTTGTAGATAGAGACCAGATCACAGCCAGCTTCCCTCCCACCCACCCCACCTTCTGTCCTCATTGTTTTCAGTTGATTTCATTTTTTTTTTTTTTTTTTTAAAATCACTCCAAGATATCTTGGATGTTACTTATTTTGAAGTCAATACAAGAAGAAATGCAGAAGCAGAAGGTGGACTGTGACCGTGTAGTGCTGTGTTTCCATGCATGAATCTCTAGGCAGAGGTCATTTCCAGTTGTGGGGCAGTTCTGCCACCTGCATTTCCTGGCATTGATCTGAGCAGGGTTAACTCGAGAGTTGGCATAAAATCCTGCTCCTCTCTCACCTTTTCAATACACTTGTGAACCGCTCCTAAGCGGGCTTCCTTCTCTTACAGTGACCCATATGTCGTCGCGTTCAGGTCGGTCACGCTGCCCACCCATCCACCCAACCCTGAGTACACCCGAGGGGAGACGATGTGTTCTGGCTTCTGTATTTGGCAGGAGACAGCTGAGCTAACCAAGGTGAGGCTTTCGGCTCTCTCAGCTATCTCAGGATAGCTGTGTCCCCCAGCGACAATCACTGTGGCCTTTACCTGTGTTCCATAACCAAGAGCTCGTGCATGCTGACCTGTGGTTGGCACTAGTGTGCTTTAGTTCAGCTCCCCAGTGCCCAGTTCAGAGGGGGACAAACAGAAGGGCCTGCAAGTCTGGTGCTGCACATCCCTGTCTGTGCTGGGTTGGGGATTTGGGGGAATTTCTGGAGTCCTTCAATTTTCAAGCCCCTCCCTTTTTAATAAAACAAAACAAAAACCTCTCCCCATCCCCCCCCCCAACACCCTCCTTCTTACTGTCACATAACACCTCACCTTCATGTGCACACAGTTTGTCCACATTGCTCAGGTGGATAAATTATGCTACCCCCATTTTACAGGTGGGGAAACCGAGGCACAGCATGATTCCATGACTTGTTCACGGGGACAGAGGAAGCATTGAATTGAAAATGGATCCCAGATTTTCTGACTCCCAGCCCTGTCCCAATAACCCTCCCTTGCCAAAGGGCTGCATGTCCCAGGCTGTCCCCTGCCGAGTGGATGCACCAGTGTGGTCTGAGTGTGAACTCAAGTCACTTTGACAAGAGGAAATGTTAATACTACGGACAGTTCAAGTAATGGAGGCCTAACAGTTGAACTGCATTTCAACTACTGTAGTCTGGACTGAAAGGTTTTTTCAAATTCTAAAAACCTTTTCAAAATGTCCCCTTTCCATGCTATCAGAACAGTCTGGGCCACCGTATTTGTGTCCAACCCCAACTTTTCCAAGCCCTCGTGTGCTGGCTTTGCTTTGAGCACTAAGGCTGGAATTCACCCTTGCCCACACAAAGCCAGAGGGATTGGTGGGAACTAAGTGAGAAGCTGGGTATTCATTGCCCCCAGGCCGCAGAGGAACCTTTCCACAGCTGCTATTCCAAGTTATGGGCTGGGATAGTGGCTACTACCCTTCTGCACCCAAGGGGGGTTCACAGCCACTGGATCAGAGGAACTGGCAGTTCTATGGTCTGTACATCCCCAAACCTCTCCGCTATTCAGAGCCACTGGGGAGAGAGCCCCTGCTGAACCATGGGAAGAGGAAGTCAGTACCTATGCTGCTGCTGTACTTATTAGAAAATGACTTATGTAGGTTTGCACCTGTGGATGTCCCCATAGCTGTCTTAATGAATGTGTTGTGGATTTCAGGTGTCCTATTACAACCAGGCTGCTCCAGGATACCTAGCTTACGTCACAACTAACATTGCAGGACTGTCCTCGGACTTCTATGTTACCTTCAAAGCCTGTGAGAGATTCCTGCAGAAGAACAAGGATGAGATCGTAGTCGGGCTTCAGAATCTGTAACTGTTGGCCCTTTTTGCACAGTGCTGTGTGACTATCTTGTACATATTGAAGCGACTGGTCTGTGTAGGTGAGAGCACATGGAGAGTAATTACTTAGATAATGTTAGTGGCATTGCTAGGAGCACAATGACTTGAAATCATCTATTGTAGCATGACTAAAATCCGCTCTTCTCTCTAGTGTGCTTGATGATGGTGAGAAATGTAATGGCTGGAGCCAATCTACCTAATCAGGGAGAGGGATTATTAAGGCCAAACTCTGTGGCAACTATTATGGTTTATCTGAGTGCAAAATTTGGCCTGGGGTGGGATGGGGAGAGAGGTCCACGTGGTTCCTACATGGCCAGTGTTTCATTGTGAAGTCAGTCAGCTCATTCTAAGGTCTAGGGCTAGAGCAGCGTGTAATCTGCTTAAAAAGCACTAGCCTTATTTTATTTGTATTCCGTCTTGTAACCTCATGTTCAGGAATTGACTTTCTGACAGCATCACCCGCACTTGAACCTTTGTACAAAAGTAAAGGTTACAAAATGGATTATTTTTTTCACCAGTTCTTGTAATCCAATGGAGGAACTGTCCATCTTTTAATCCAATGAAGTAAATCAGGACAGGATTTGGGTGGGGGAGAAGGCCAGCCTGGTCTCCTGTAACACGGTACTGTTGGATTTGACACACTAGGCATTATGATGCAGGATACCTCATTGATGTGCTGCAATTCCATGTTCTGTCTTTCACACACCATAAAAAGAATGGGAGTGGTAATAAAGAAGCCCCATTCACCTTCTGACCTCAGGAGTTTGTCTCGCCGGGTTTTCTTTAGTTACTGAGTATTTTTCTTGATCAGCCCCAGAGTAAGGGAAATTGAACTGTTTTCTGTGGGAAATTGATTCTTCTTGTTTAAGAATTTTTAAACCTGCACTGCTGCTGTCTGAAGGATTTTCTCCCCCTTTGTTGGTAAATAAAGCACAACTATGGGGATGGATTTCCAGTCTTCCTGCTTTTTCAGCCTTTATTCTGTGATGTTCAACTGTGCAACTCAAATATCTGATTAAAATATTAGTCATCCCAGCCAGGCATCTCCTGGATTCGTGGCTGAGTTCTAGATCTCTTCAGGCAGGCTCAAGACTTCTTGCTGCTGACTACAGCCATAGGTGTGTATGGAGAAGTGACAATTAAAGCACACCCAAAAATACACTGTGCCCGCACTCTTGATACATGCGCTTTTCTGAAAGGTACTGGCAGATCCTAGCTGGGAAGAAGAAATATGCCCCTCTCCCCACCACTTCTTTACTTTTGTCGTGGAGGTTGATCACAAACTATACAGCGCCCGTGAAACTGGTGTGGGAGCAAGCTGCACGCTGACGAGCTAGAGTCTGTGCTTATCTCCTGGGGGTTACCTGAAGCAAACCACTGTAAAGAAAATGTCCCTCCAAGGCGAAAGGGGGAGAAACTGGGCTATGTGGAGAGTTCCACCTTAGCAATAACTAGCCGTAGATAAAAACCCCACAACCAAACTGTGTCCAGAAAACAGGCCTCCAGCTCAAGCAGATGAAATTACATTTATTTAAAACAATTATTTGTCTGACAGCAGCTCCTAGAGATTACACCTACCTGCAGAAAGACAGTCCTTGCCCCCAAGAGTTTACAATCTGCTCAAACGGACAAAAGATAGGAGAGAGGAAATCCCATCTCCATTTTACAGATGGGGAAAACGGAGACACCGAGATTAAGGACTGATTTTTTTTTTTCAAAAGGGCTCGGTACGTTGGGTGCTTAATCTCAAAAACCTAGTCAGAAGTATCCCACTGGGAGCGGTGGGGTTTTGAGCTTCTTTTGATAATCTAGCCCCATCGGATTTGCTCGGGATGACAGTGTGTGTGGTGGTAGAGCCAGGATTTGAGTCCAAGTGCACTGCCTTAACCACAAACCATCCTTCCTTAAAGAGAGAAGCCCGTCCCTTCCGCCCCGCCCCGCCCCGCCCCGCCAGTGTGTGAACTACTGAACAGGCTGACACTACAAACCAAAAGGGGATCTGTTTGTTCAAAGCAAAAAGGACAACCAAATAAATTAAACTCTACTTAGAGAATAGTTCTAATGCCCAGTCCCCCAAGTGCAGGAGTCAGTGACAGACCTGCCACTACTGTGATTGCCAGAGTAAGAAGTTGGTTTGAAAACAGTGATCACAGAATATCGGGGTTGGAAGGGACCTCAGGAGGTCATCTAGTCCAACCCCCTGCTCAAAGCAGGACCAATCCCCAATTTTTGCCCCAGATCCCTAAATGGCCCCCTCACAACCCTGGGTTTAGCAGGCCAACGTTCAAACCACTGAGCTATCCCTCCCCGACATCCACCATCAAAGCATTTCTGCATTGTCTTGGTATGTTATAATAGACCCCCTTCTGTGTATGTGTTCGGATAGACCGGAGTCCTGGGAAGCCACCACAGTAGCTACCCTCTGTGTAACTGTGTTGCACAGTGATGGTGTAGCTGGGGGAAATCTCCAACAGCTTTGTAGTTGCCAGCCATGATCTACTCAGTGCCATAGCCTCCAGCTGAAATGACACTTGTTGCCAGAGATCCTTACAGAGTGTGAGCATATCTTCTACCAATGGGCCAGTGTAACCAGCAGTTAGCACTTCCCTGGGCCAGCCAGGGGCTATGGTAACATATGGGAAAATGATGTTGATGGCTGTTAAGAATTCTTCACCTTGCATGTATCCTGGTGTCTCAAAGCTTCCAAAGGAGAGAGCCATGCTTATCCAGATGGGGTTCCATAAGAGATTCTGGGCATATAGCTTACTAAGGAGCTCAAGAGTAGGGCGAAGTGCTCCAGGTTCTGTTACGTTCAGGAATATCCCCCAAGGATTGAGATGTCTGTATACTGTAACTAGACACTGTTCCAGGGGGAGGCCTGCTGATGGATACAGTGCAACGGGAATGAGATTTCCACTGGTGCTGTTCTGTAAGGCAATGTCCAAGGCAATCATGCCCCTCTTTTCTGGAGAACAAAGGAAAGGGAGATAGTACATAACAGCCTGAGCCTCAGTGATCCCTTTAACGTAGCGATGTATTTGTTATGTGTAATTAGCACTAAGATTTAAAGGGAGGAAAGGAGCTACACGGCTCCATTATATGTGTTTGGGTAGAAACCATTCAACCGCTAATTTTCATTGGACTATATGATATTTAATGTACAACAATGATAGATACTGATTGTCTGTATAATTGATTCAAAGTGTATTCTTAACTGCAGACAACAAGCACTTTCACTGTTCTGTGCATCATCCACCAGTTCCTAGTGTATCTCTCCAGATAGT
The DNA here is from genome assembly GCF_965140295.1 of Lepidochelys olivacea. NCBI lineage: Eukaryota > Metazoa > Chordata > Testudines > Cheloniidae > Lepidochelys > Lepidochelys olivacea. The sequence goes on along the minus strand of NC_140418.1, from coordinate 95,647,253 downwards.
TAATTGGGGATGGGGAAAATAATTGATTCATATCTGGTAGTATAGTGAGATCCACAGTAGGGTAAGAGGTAACCTTCCACCTTTTGGCCTTTCGACCAGTAGCATTCGGGAATCTTAATCCTGCTTCTAACCTAACCCAGGATTGTTCCTCATATAGATTCTTCATTGCCTGAAACAGCCTGGTTTTATATTACTCCAGCAATGGGTCTTCTCCTACTGCTTTCATAGACTATTTCATAGATAGGGCCCTACCAAATTCACTGACATGAAAAACACGTCAGGACCCGTGAAATCTGGTTTCCCCCCATGAAATCTGGTCTTGTGTGCTTTTACCTTATACTATACAGATTTCATGGGGAGACCAGTGTTTCTCAAATTGGAGGTCCTGACCCAAAAGGGAGTTGCAGGGGAGTCACAATATTGCCACCCTTATTTGTGCGTTGCCTTCAGATCTGGGTGGCCAGAGAGCGGCGGCTGCTGGCCGGGTGCCCAGCTCTGAAGGCAGCGCCCTGCCAGGAGCAGTAAGGTTAGCAGTACTGAACCCCCCCCTACAATAACCTTGTGACACCCCCCCCAACTCCTTTTTGGGTCAGGATCCCTACAATTACAACACGGTAAAATTTCACATTTACAAGTCTGAAATCATGAAATTTATAATTTAAAAAATCATATGACTGTGAAATTGACGAAAATGGACCATGAATTTGGTAGGGCCCTATTCATAGATCTTAGTGTTGGTACTTTTCTCCTGATAGTCAGTTTAAATGTGCTTTTGCTCAGTTTAATCCCATTTATATCCCCTTGTTTCACCCTGTCTCCTTTCACTGTTCTCATTATTGTGGTGTTTTTTGCAACACGTTCTGCAGGCTTTGTTCTAGGAGATGCATAGACTACTCCTGTCATCCATTCCTAAGCTCTCAATTACCTAACCTGCCTCACTGCTGTCTGTAAATTGGGTTTATAGGCCACCAGAAAGTTCACTGGGACTTACTGACCCTAGTCTGAGAACTAAAGCCTGAGCTGCAACTCTTAGGAACTGCCAAGTCTGTGACAACTTATGAAAACCCCTCCAGTTCTGTTAGATCGGTACATGGGGAAAGATGTGTTACTCACCTTTAAGAATTGACAGTGTTTCCAGCCTGTTCTCATAGTGATCCATCCCATACCACTCTATCCATAGTTCATCGGAGTCTGCTGGGTGAAAGTAATCTAGCAAATTGCCTCCAGGATAATAGAATCTCTTTCTTGTTGAATTCACTGTTGGGTTGAGAGGAGGGGGAAAATGCTGAGTAAAATCATTCCCTTTCAGAGTACCGTGTGCGCTTTTGTCTTTAGGGCTAGGGCTACAGTAGGATACAATGTAGGAGCCATAACTTGCCATCATGACAGCTGTACCAACTATGGTTAACAGTTGAGACTGTCGTGTAGACCATATTTACCACTTTGTCATCTGACCCTGCTCAAACTAGATCACAGCCTAGAATTTCACATATACTTAAACACTGCTTAGTCCCTTGACCTAGCTTGAATGTGTTCCCAATAAGCAGCAATTTAGCTAATAGTCTTAAGTAGTACACATGATCATTAAGCTAAGTTGGGTCTCTGGAATAGAGCCAATAAAACCCCATCTTGACTAAGTGGAGTACAGCTGTTTATCCTTCTTGTACCAGAGGGGAAGCAAGTACACTTCTGAGAAAAGGGTGCCTACTAGTTCGGGAGGCGGTAGGGGAAGGTAGAGAGACTCATTGCTCCCAAACTGAAAGGGTCAGCCTCAAATTCTGCCAATCCCATGTGTTGTGCAGAGGGACCTGAGAGCAGAGCTTGGGACCAATACTTCCTGACTGTACAGGATGAGTAACCTGCAAAAGGCAGGGGAGAAAATGGATTATTGTCTCTCTAATGATTCCTTGTTTGTTTCTTCGATGTATAATGGAAACCTTGAATTTACTTTTTAATTCTTCTATTTTAATTTTATGACTTTAGAAATGTAGGTCTTCTCTACCTTGGAAGTACCCAGAGATCTAATGAAATCATGACATCACAAAAGACTAGCTTAGGAGCTATTGAAGGAGGAATACATTTTTTTTTTTAGCCCAGACTGTTTAAAACTCTGGGAATTTGTTTTGGTTAACACCTACTTAACTCTAATGGGTAATGGATGCTCGGGAGAAAGGATGTCTTTGTTCTAGATTCAACACCTGTGCCTTTTCAGTCAGTGTGTGCCATCAGTCAGCTATCCTTTATGGCCCCAACAAGTCTTCCAGCAACACTAACTGGAAACCAGACTTACGATATCTTCGAGGTAAAACAACTAGCAGAAGAAACCTTTAAACAATCTTTCAGGCCTCCTGTGTATCAAAAAAGGGGAAAAAAGAGCACAACCCCTTTCTTTAAAACAAAGAAACTTTGTTACAGGTCCCAGAGCAAGTGCCTATTTACAGTATATAGCACCCTCACTGCATAAGTGCACATCAAAATATAGCCAGGACATTTTTTCTGCCTTTCATAATTGTTTTTTCAAGTGGGCTCAAGTTAGCTGCTAGCGAAGGCGCACTTGGACGGTCTCACCACCGTGGGTCTGAGCCCCTTTGAAATTAGTGTAGCTTTAGGAGGCAGTGTGGCCTTGGGGACAGGACAATGGAAGGGGAGTCAGTAGCCCTGGCTTCTATTCCCAGCTCTGCCACTGAGCTGCTGTCACCTTACACAAGTCACTTCACCTCTCTGAGCCTCAGTTTCTTCTCACACCCTTTGTCTTGTCTATTTAGATAAGCTTTTTTGGAGCGGGGACTGTCTCCTCCTATGTGTATGTACAGCACCTAGCACAGTGGGGTCCCAATCTCATTTGGTGCCTCTGGGTGCTACTGTAATACAAACATACATGCTGCTTCCTTGAACTGAGACAGAACAGGATTGTAAATGTCATAATAGATTTGTTCAGGACGGCTATTATCCCGGATGAACAGGAGATCTTCCACTGTGATTGGATCCATCTTCCCCTGCCACAGAGTCAGGCTATACCTGTGGAGAAGAGAGAGCATTGAGCTGGCCTGGGATTCTCGCAGGTTCTCTGGCTGGCTTTTCAATAGTTGGAGGTACAGTTGTCTAATTAGCCATTGCTAGTTTGGTCCCTTTCAAATGGAAGTTTTTAGTTCTGAAAATAAGTGATGCTCTGTAGGATTAGGGATCTGGAAAGATGACACTGTCCAGCACCCTGAGCAGCTCTCTTTTAATGAGAGACACTGTAGAAGGGTTGTTTATTTGCAAGTGTCTGACTATAGAAAGGTTTCTGTGACATGGGAATAATTTGTACTTAGCGGCCCGACCACTTGGAGCTGCAGTGTAGGCAAGGTGCTGGTGGCTGGTACTGTTCTTTAAGTCAGTGGTTCTCAACTAGGGGTATGTGGACCCTTGGGGGTACTCAGAGGTCTTCTAGGGCATACTCAACTCATCTAGATCAGTGTTTCTCAACCTGGGGCTTGCCACCCCAAGGGTGGTCATGGGATGGGTTTAGGGGGGTCACAGATGCAGGGCTGGCATTAGGAGGTGGCAAGCAAGGCAATTGGCCGGGGACCCATGCCATAGGGTCCCCCCACGAAACTTAGTTACATGCTCCAGCCCTGGACGGCAGGGCTTGGGCTTCAGACCCGGCTCACCAGTGGAAAAACAGGCTCAAGCATCACAGGGAAATGGAAGTACAATACTTATATTCCAATGGATTTATTTTATAATTCTATGGTCAAAATGAGAAAGTCAGTAATCGTGGGCTGTGACACACTCTTGAATTTTATTTCTGACTTTGTTGGCAAGTAGTTATTGAGTGAGGTGATACTGGGGGTACTCAAGACAAATCAGACTCCTGAAAGGGGTCCAGTCATCTGGAAAAGTTGAGAACCACTGGTTTAAGTGGTTTAGTTAATCCTGCTCAAAGGACTAAAGATGAACTTGTGTGGTTAACTCCTTACCTATCCGACTGAGCCAGCAGCCAGCTGAAATGGGGCCAAGCCAATCTCAACAGGACGGCCCTGGCAGGGAAGGTGACCCTTTGGGGCAGCGTCCCCGCAATGCTGTGCATCTCTTGAATCATTTTCTGAGTGTAGGTTTTGTTGGGGAACAGAAATGAATAGAGGGTCGTCCACCCTAGAGAGAGTGTGCAGTTTGGGTACTTCTCCTGGACGAGTGAGAGGAATCTAAAGGAACCACGTACAGAGCAACAGTTACTGTTAAGACCTGCGAGCAAGAAGCCAGTAAACAACAACTTTATTAAACCTACAAACTTGTGAACAACACACCAGATGGCACTCCTTTTATATCTACTGTACTACACACACTGATTTTTATGGGCAACTCTCGGAACCCTTCCAACGGCAAGAACCCGCCCCCCCCCCTTGGGAAACAGGTGAGAGTCTGGGCAGACCACAGTAGAAACTCATCACAGTGATGCATATTGACTGGGAAATTTGCTGTGGACAGGTAGGTTTTATTGTAGCTCAACGCTAACCCATTAGACCCTTGGCTTGCTCCTCATATGAAGGAGAACTGGCCTCTCTATTGATTCACATAAGACTGCAAATGGTGCTGAGTGAAAATACCTGTCTGGTGACAGAATCCTGAATAAAAAGAGGAACTTTACCCCAGTCCATGCTCGGATTGCCATGTATTTTGAGCAATGCAGTAAAAGATGTAGTAATTTGGAAAAACTGTACAAAAATATAGAGTCTAGGTGTTGGTGAACCTCAGAAAGTTTGGACTTTGGGCTGGGCTATCCATTCCAGCTAATTTTTTTTTTTTTTTTTAAAGACTGTGGCGTTTTGAAATCCTGGGTTAAAATGCCAGAGGTTGATTTAACAATTGTATAGAAAATAGAAACTCTGTAGGTTTTTAGAGTAATTTCTGTAGAACCCCATTGGTTTGATTCCTATTAAGCTGTACAGGATTTTTTTTCCTTACGAGAGGAAAAAGTTCAGAGCGGAGTTTAAAAGTCCATTCTGTTGCTCCTACTTTAACTCCCTTTCCGGTGGTGTGTGTGTGTTCCAAAATAGTCCGAGATAAATTTGGGATGGAAACCCCAGATTTTCAGTGTTAACTCTGTAACTCCTGGCTTTTTTGTGGGCTTAAAGATGTAGCTTTTAATTTTTTAAATACAGTCTGAGAGCTCCTATTAATAACAGTATGTGCCCTGAGAAATTTGAGCAGATCACTTTAAACCAACAGAGTTCAAAAATCAGTTTCTCCTTTTATTTACCATAGAGGAGAATGGGAGCAGGAGACCTCCAAGATACAACTCTCATGAGTCACCGTGGTGGTGTCCCCAGATCAGAATTTATAAATTTTCAAGGGTTTAGATTTTTTGATGAAAAGTCAAAATTCTCCATGGGAAGCTGTTTTAGTTTAAAAACACAATTTTCTGTCAAACAGTTTCAATGGAAAATTTTTGCATAGCCCTGGCTAACAGTGTTACCAGCTGTTACAGGGTAACCAAGGATTATTAAACTCAAGACTCCAGCAGGCAACTGGAGGAGGGAGTGATTTCTGGAATCTAAATATGTTCTCCGGGGGCTTGATCCAAAGCCTATTGAAAGTCCCCCACGCACGTGAATAGCCACTGGATTAGGCACTCAGTGACCTGGGATCTTAAATGGTTGGTTGTCGTCTTCTTCTTTCCTATATAAACTTTTTTTTGCCCATCTTTGTCAGCTCTTTAACCAAACTTCATTCTTGGCGCTTCTTGGGGTCACAGATTTCTTACTGCAGTAGAGGACTGTTGCTAGTGTATAACAGCGTATTTTGTTCCAAAGCTATGGAAGTGGTCAGTACATCCTGGGATATAAGTAACTGAAAAGTGCAAAATAAGCCATGAAAGTGATTTAAGAAAAATGCATTTTACTCACAAACTTGCGTTAATTGCAATGTTTATGGGGACATTGGGACCCATTAGAATATCTGCGTTCAACCACAGAGGTCTATTGAGCTTCACTTCTGAGGATTTCTTTAGTAAAATATTCAGAGATGGGCCAACTGCCTTGATGCTTTTGAAATCCAGCTTGATACCTGTCCGAGAAAGAATCCATTGAGAAATTCCATTTGTATTTGATAATAGCAGCTGGCCAATTATGCACAAATGTAAATAGGAGGCCTGTTTCTACAGCACCACAGGGTCCTGGTCCAGGACTAGGGCTCCTTGGCACTATGGTTGTACAAATAATTGATGATGATATCTTTAACATTGCCTATTGCTAGTCCCCAGCACTGCCCCATCGTTCCCTGCCAAATGGGGTGTGAAGAGCATGCTTCTGAATTCCGTATGTTCATAGACCACTCAGGGCAAAGGGTTACATCAGCTTGTTTAAAGGCATAGCACTTTAGATTACCTTTGCTAGATGAGTTAAGGACGACATCCAGCCATTCCTGAAGAGTGTTGTCACTGTAAGTAGCGGGGGGATGGGCCATGATGGGCTTGTCGGTCTCATTAGGAGTGTTATGTCCTTCTATGTTGACATCTGCTTCCAGGATCATAACATCACCTGTGTGCGCAATGAATTCACAGTATGAATCCTTGACTGGAGTCTGTGTATGTAAATTACACCCTCCACACTTGTCAGTGTCTTCACAACATATGAAGGCAGCTCCCTATGGGCTCAATCCTGCAAGGTGCTGCACACTCTGTTCACTACCCAGCAAAGCATTTAAGCGTGTGCATAGTCATAATGAAGTTGATGAATTACTCAGGTGCTTAAAGTTAAGCATGTGCTTAAGTGCTTTGCTAGATAGGGGCCACAATGCTCAGCTCTTGGAGGCTCAAGCCCTGTGTCTCTCACAGATACATATGTGATGTTTCCTGCCTCTGCTAGACCAAGGAGCCGCAATGTCTTTCTTTAAGTGGGATGGTCACCTATAAGGCAGCCAGCAGCTTCACCAGTTCCAGGATAATAGTTTCTGCTCTGATCATAAATATGGCCAGGGAAAGGAGGAGCCCCTATGGTCCATTAAATGATTAGAGAGATGATAACAAAAGGCCTGATCCAATGCCCCTTAAAGTCAATGGGAGTCTTTCCATTAATTTAACTGGGCTTCAGATCAGGCCACAAATCCCCCCTCTCTTCCAGCTGTAAGTAGTCCCTGGCCATTTCAGGTGAGTGATACCAGACTGGAAAGTTTCAGTTTTTCTTTCTGGAATGGTTCCAGATGCTCTGTGATGAACCTGAGTTAGCGGATAAACCCCTAATCTGTGATTTATCTCTCAAGGTTGGAAAAAGCTGATTTTTTTGGTACTGTCTTGCATCACGACGGAGCTTTCTGTACTTTCCTCTTGTACGTTATCACCACAAGATAAAACTGCTTCAGGTGCATGTGGCACGAAACATTCAACTTTTACAGACTAGCTTTATCTCATGAAGCTATAAGCAAGCCCGGCTGATCACTTCAGGTCAGCCCTCCTTTCAGCATATCCGGGATTTCTGCTGCTTGACTCAGTGTGTGGAATGATGTTCTCATCTGAACACTAAACTTGAGCAGCCCTCTTCTCTTCCTTAAGTATTCTACTTTTTACTATTACAAAGCCCAGTTTCAATCCATTTAGTTTTATCTTAAATGTGGGATAAGCCCCTCAGCATTGTCTTCTGAGTAGGAAATATCTTTTTTGCCCCAATCAGATAAATTGATAAATGAATCACTCAACAAATGCTCAGTTGCCACTATTTTGATCAAATCATTCCAACATTGAATATTCTCAGTGTTTGCCGGAGCTCCCTACGTTGCGTGCTGGCAACTAACTCTCCTGAGTGAAATCCTGGCCCCACTGAAGTCAACCAGGAGTTTTGCTATTGACATCAGTGGAACCAGGATTTGACCCTATGGCTTTCTAATATCATGTAATTAGAAACAAAAAGGACAGGGACCTAGGATTTGCCAGACTGGGCGAGACCACTGAATCACGTAGTCTGGCATCCTGCTTTTGGCCATGCTTCAAAGGAAGGAAAACTCCCCACTAAATATGTAGTCAATTGTTCAGTGCTGTACCCAGTGAGAAAGGGGGGGAAAAATTCCTTTCTGCATCCTGCAGATGATCTGATTACACCCTGAAGTGTGAGACCCTGCTCCCCTTGCTATCTTAGCTTTCCTAGCTACACAGGTTATTACAGATGGAAAAAATATATTTTACTCTTCAAGGCATCCGCCAGCTCGCTCTTTTTGTTTGCAGAATGGTACCAGGTGACCAGCAATCCATCCTTCCTGTCAATGCTCCCCAGATTTAGCAGGTATTCTAACAGGTCTCCGTCTGTCTCAAAGGCTGGTTTGGGTGCAGAGTCTGAAATACCAAGGAAGATTCGAAATAAGTAATTTTTAGGGCTGTTGATTAATTGCAGTTAACGGACGTGATTAAAAAAAAATCAATCGCAATTAAAAAAAATTGTGATTAATCCCACTTTTAAACAATAGAATACCAATTGACATTTATTTTTGGATGTTTTTCTACATTTTCAATTATATTGATTTCAATTGCAACACAATACAAAGTGTACAGTGCTCACTTTGTATTATTTTTATTACAAATATTTGCACTGTGAAAATAAAAGAAATAGTGTTTTTCAATTCACCTCATACAAGTACCATAATGCAATCTCTTTATCATGAAAGTGCAATTTACAAATGTAGATTTTTTTTGTTACATAACTGCACTCAAAATCAAAACAATGTAAAACTTTAGAGCCTGCAAGTCCACTTAGTCTTACTTCTTGTTCAGCCAATTGCTAAGACAAACAAGTTTGTTTACATTTACAGGAGATAATGCTGCCCACTTCTTATTTATAATCTCACCTGAAAGTGAGAACGGGCATTCGCATGGCACTTTTGTAGCCAGCATTGCAAGGTATTTACGTTCCAGATATGCTAAACATTCTTATGTCCCTTTGAGCTTCAGCCACCATTCCAGAGGACATGCTTCCATGGTGATGATGATTGTTTTTAAAAAAAAAAAAAGTGTTAATTAAATTTGTGACTGAATTCCTTGTGGGGGAGAATTGTATGTCTCCTTCTTTGTTTTACCCGCATTCTGCCATATATTTCATGTTATGACAGTCTTGGATGATGACCCAGCATATATTGTTCATTTTAAAAACACTTTCACAGTAGATCTGACAAAGCGCAAAGAAGGTATCAATGTGAGAGTTCTAAGGATAGCTACAGCACTTGACCCAAGGTTTAAGAATCTGAAGTGCCTTCCAAAATCTGAGAGGGATGACGTGTGGAGCATGCTTTCAGAAGTCTTAAAAGAACACCACTCCGATGTGGAAACTACAGAACCCGAACAACCAAAAAAGAAAATCAACCTTCTGCTGGTGGCATCTGACTCAGATGATGAAAATGAACATACGTTGCTCCACTCCGCTTTGGCTTGTTATCGAGCAGAACCCGCCATCAGCATGGATGCATGTCCCCTGGAATGGTGGTTGAAGCATGAAGGGACATATGACTCTTTAGTGCAGCTGTCACATAAATATCTTGCGATGCCCGCTACAGCAGTGCCATGTAAATGCCTGTTCTCACTTTCAGGTGATATTGTGAACAAGAAGCGGGTAGCATTATCTCCTACAAATGTAAACAAACTTGTTTTCGAGTGATTGGCTGAACAAGAAGTAGAACTGAGTGGACTTTTACATTATTTAATTTTTAATGCAGTTATTTTTTGTACATAATTCTGCATTTGTAAGTTCAACTTTCATGATAAAGAGATTGTGTAACCCACACACCGCCTCAGTGTGGTGTCCTGTCCCATCCGCAAGCACTTAAAGAGAGATATAAATGAGTCTGCTCTACAGCCTTCGCTAACAGGCAGTTGGCTTTTAGCTCATGCGGTAGAGACTCAAGCATTTAGCTCCTGAGGTTCCCCGCTTCAATCCTGCCCGTCGCCGACCGGCCTCTGTCGGCGTTCCAAGAGTATTACTGTGGTGGTGTTAGGTGAAATGAAAAATACTGTTTCTTGTTTTACAGTGCAAATATTTTTAATCAAAAATAAGTATCAAGTGAGCAGTGTACACTTTGCATTCTGTGTTGTAACTGAAATCAGCATATTTGAAAATGTAGAAAACATCCCAAAATATTTAAATAAATGGTATTCTATTCTTGTTTTAAAAAGTGCAATTAATCGTGCGATTTAATTGCAATTAATTTTGGGAACCAAATGGGAAACTAACCCAAGCAATAGCTGGGTTTTGAAGAGTGGGACCTGAAGGGAAGTAATAGGAGAACTGCCTGACTGCTCCCAAATGTTTATGGCCACACAGAAGAAACAGTACTACAGACTATGTCCTATCATTTTGCGGATTTCAGTGGAAAGCGGCAGCACAACGGGGGTGGGGAAAGGGTTACACCTGTTGCCTAAGCAGACTTTTTGGCTGGGTCACAATGGAGTTAGTGCCAAGAGTGACTGTAAATTGTGAGGAACCGTCCTGTGACTCCTAGTTCTTACTGCAGGTGCGAACGCAGTGAGCGTCTTAGCACAGATGAACATGAACGGGGCTGGTCAGCTGACCATGCATTTTTGATCTCCTTATGCATAACAATTTAGACACTGATCCCTGCAAGGGCAGTGGTTAAAAATCTAATTAAAAAACGCCTTGCTCTGTATAGTCTCCCAGTTCTAAACATTATGTCAGTAACAGACTGTTACAACTCAGGCACACAAACAAAATATAAATCCCCTCTCCAGGCTGACAAATTGTATATTAAGTTTAGCTTAATGCAGTTTGAAAGGACAGCTCTCCCATCTATAAAGTCAGTGTTTACACAACCTTGGGATGGCATTTATATTATCATTGCAGTGTCACTTCTGGGGAAGCTCTCCTTACATATCCTTTCTGCAGACAGACTCCAGGTACCCCATTTATTTTTAACAAATGAAGCCTGTTCCTCCACAATGAATGGTGTAAGATATTCTCCCTGATCCACAAAGCTATCACACAATCATCATTACATCTATCACACCTTAGTGTCTTCTCTTTCTCCCCCCCCCCCCCACTCCCCTTTCAGCACAGCAGGCTCCCATTCAGTTTGTTTCTGCTTCTTTTTCCTGTGCAAATAATTTAGCCACTTGCCCCAAATGCACCCTTGGGAGCCAATCAGCCAGAATCTAAGGTCAAGAAGCATTTACCGGTTTGGCTTTGTACCTTGGGGGGGATTCCTGTTAATGGTCAGACACACAGCTGGAGCGATGCAGGTAGAAATCACTGCCACAACGCAGACCCCAATCACTGTAGCTCCTGTCACTCCAATGGAAGGACACCTTCTCTGACTGGAAACCATGGCAGTCCTCTGGGTGCACCCACTCTTAGGCAGCTGAGTTGTGAAATTCCAGCTTCCTTCAAAAGAAAACTGAGCGTAGGAGAGCCGGCTGGCTGAGGCTGGGGACTTTTGTAATGATTAAACTTGCCGAAGGCTGACACTGCCTAAATCTCAAACACGCTCCAAAGACAGGAGCCGATACATACGTTGGCCTGATTCTTGGACAGCTTCTTTCTAACAGCTCTGCCTTGGAGGGCTCCACATCTACCACCCAGCACTGCCTTTGGGGACCGTACCACAGGGAGGCCTTTATGGAACTGCCTTTACGTAGGCGTCAGCCCCTCCCTCCTTCAGCTGTCATGTAGGCACGGCTGGATTTTAAGGGCCAAGTTCCATTCCCTCGCTCTCTCTAAGGAAAGAGTCTCTCCCTCCCTCTGGGAGCTGATCTGTTAATGTCACGCCTTCAGTTTCCTGAGCCAGCACCAGACAAGTGCTCAACTAAGGTTACTTTGGGAGAATGCTAGGACGTGGCCAGTGCAGGCTGAGAACAGGGCACCTGCGGGTTTGAAAAGAACAAGTATAAAGCCACGTGGCTGGGATCCCTGCCTGACGGCATTGAGACTAATGCAGCCAGTCACTACAGTAACCTGAACAGCTTAGCTTAAGGTTACAGTTTGAAACACACAGAAATCAGGAACGGCAAACATTCACAGGAACCTTATCTCACCACACTGCACACAGCAGTGTCAATTTTGACCTCAGATACTTCTGTGAAAACCTCACTGAAGTTAATCAGATGTGAGTTTTCCCCTCAGGGCAGGATGGGGCCCACAGCCCACCGATGTTGGCCCATGTAAGTCCACTGATGTCAGGTGGAGCTGGGTCGATTTTCACTGGCTGAGGAACTGGCCAGTTATATTTAACAGTGTAACTAGGAACCTACCCTACACCCTGCATGCAATGGTGCGAGTTAATCCCTCTGTGAGAACCTTATTCTTGATTTAAAAACCAAAGAACTACACCAGACTGACGGTTGCAAACCTCTGAGTAACTAACCCACCGCTACAAATGTAATCCCCGTATCTGTATGAGGTGCGGACAGGAGATGGGGACTTCACAGGCTTTGGACAGTCCCCAAGTTTCTGTTTTCTGGGCTAGTTTCCCGGTGCTGCTGGTAGGCCCCCGACGCTGCCCCTGCTTGGTGTGCTGAAGATTCACGCTGCTTGGCGGTGCCTCCCGTGAGACACGGGGTTAACCACACTAAGGCCATGGCTACCACGCAAGACCTCACAAATAATTCAAACTCACACACGCAAACAAATTTTAAAACAATAACTAAAAACTTTATGTAAGGATTTGATTAAAGAGACCTGGACAATGCAAATATTAAATGATTAAAATGCTTAGAGAGATTTAATAATGCTGTTTAATTACTAAAGGCTACACTGATACGAAGTCAGGTGATCACACATCTCCCCAGTGCTCCTAAACAGTAGAGTCTCCCCGCTCTCTGTTCCCATGGCTCAGGTACCTGGGTGTTGCACATAGAGACATGTTGCAGGCCTGTAAGGAGATGGTGTTAGAAACACACTTCACTACACTGGGAACTGGCAATGCAGGGCTTGACGATTCAGGTAGCTGAAAGCCCTTTTGCACATGCAATGTGCATTAATGGTGAGACATTAAACCCTACCTATCTAACTCTAACACAGGGGACTCACTCAGGGTCCTTTTCTGGCTGAGCACGCAGGAGACTCATGCAGGCAAGCAGGTCCTCCCTGGGGATTGCTGGAGAGGGATTAACTGCCCACTCCCTCCTGGAACAGTTTTTAAAGCTTGGAACCCCTGGGTTCAGTTGTAGTTAGGTCTCTGGAGCCCAAATCCCAGCTCTGGTGTGGGCTGGCTGCAGATGCTGGCAGGAGGAGAACTAGACTGTCTCGGCCTTTTGCAGGCAGGCTAGGGGAAGGAGGAGCAGATTGTCTTCTCCTGAGGCTTTTCTGTAGGCCGAGGTTACAGACTGGCCAGTTGCTGGGCCTGGAAGTGCTGTCGAGGGAGGAGGTGACTGGGGGGTTGCATCCCCCTCCTGCTACCTGGGATGTCAACAGTGTAGGACTCTTGTTGGGGACCCCATGGAGGCCTAAAAGGTGAGTTTCTTCTCTTGGGGCACAGCCCCCTCACTAAGAGGGTGTGTGTGTGTGTGTTTGGGGGGGGGGGGTGTTACATCCTTAATCTTGATGCCGCCATCAAGACTTAGACTCTAACTGTTCAAAAGTCCAAAGTGTCCAATGTCCAAAACTGCAAGGTCTGCAAGTCACTTATCTAAACAGTGCTATCTGGTTACACATAATTCCTGCTTAACCACATCATAACGTTTATCTTCTACTTTATATAGTATGAACCTTCACAGGGAACACACGAGACAGCATCTGACAAAATTAGCCAGAGCTGATATGAACCTTTGCACCACACTCAACAGAAACTCACCAGGCACTGCAGGGGAATCGTAGGTGAGATGGCACACAGGCTTTATCAGTCTCTGAGGCCTTGCTTCCTCTGAAAATCCTTCTTCTGTGTTTGCTGTAGTCTTCACGACTTTAGGGGTAAAGTCAGGTGGTTGTGTGACTTGAGGAACTGTGCTAGCATCTGTAATCTCACTTTCTTGTGCTCTACGTTCTTCTACCGTGCCTTTCTGTTGGAGCTGCGCTCCAGGACCGGGTACGGTGACCGCTTTCTCTGCAGCAGAAGAAGGGTGCCTGTCAAATATAGGGGTGTCAAAAAGCATTGGTGATGGATAAACACACTGTGTCTCATCATCTGAGGCTGACTTGCACTCTTCCTCTAGAGGAGCAAGATTACTTCCTTCAGATGACTTGGGTTCCTGATTTCTAGTCACTGGGTGAATCACAGGGGGTTTCACTATGGGTGCTTCAAGAAAACGAACTAACTGTCCTATTGGCAGAAGCTGGTTTCTGTGCAAAACTTTTATGTTGCTTGGTCCACTTTCTCACTTCAAGTGGTACACTGGAATGTCTGGTAGCTTTTGACCTATGATGTACGGGTCAGACCTCCAATGGCTGCTGAAACTGGGCTCCCCAGGGATACTGAGATTTTTGTACGAGTCCATGGTCTTCAGGTAGCAAATCCTATTCAATTATTTGTCTGTCGTACCTGTACTTATTACTGGAGTTCTCTTTCTCTGCAGCATTCCTTGGTAACTTGTAGGCAGCACTCAGTTGTTCTTTAAGCTGTGTTACATATTGCATGTAGACTTCTTGACTGGCGCCATCTGGAGATACTCCAAAGCACATATCCACAGGCAGACGAGCTTCCCTACCAAGCATTAGGTAGTCGGGTGAGAATCTGGTAGACTCATTCTCGGTGAAGTTGTAAGTATGCACAAGATGACTTATGTGCTGACTCCGATGGGGCTTTTGAGCAGGATCAAGCTCCTGCTGACGGTCACCCTGCAGAAGCTACGGCACGGAGTGGGAGTTCTTAACACCTGCCACCTGCAGCAATTTCCTTCATTAAACTACTCTTGAAGTCTCTGCCTTGGCCAGACGGTATTCGTGCAGGCAGGCCATAATAATGGAAATGCTGTTCCCAGAGTACCTTTGCCATGTTGGTCCTTAGTCAGGAAAACTTGTGCCTAGTGAGTGAAGTGTTCCGTGATGATCAATACATTGGTGGTGTTGCTCTGATTCAAGAGATAAAAAGTCCACAAAGACCAGATCCATGAGCCCTTTACTTGTGCTGGGAACTAACTCAGCTGAGTGTTTGGGCGATGTCTTCCTGGCAATGCAGAGAACAGCTTTTGGAGTATTGTTCAACGTCCCGTGCAGAGTCTGGTTCTCACAAAGTCTGTAGTTCTGTAGGGTGTGGGCTCTGGGGTGGGGCTGAGGATGAGGGCTTGGGGTGCAGGAGGGGGTTCCGGGCTGGGGCAGGGGGTTGGGGAGCGGGAGGGGATGTGGGCTCAGGGCTGGGGCAGTGGGCTGGGGTGCGGACTCTGGGAGGGAGTTAGGGTGTAGGAGGGGTTCCATCCTGGGGCAGAGGTTTGGGGTGCGGCGGGGGGGGGGGTGGGCTCCCAGTCAGCAGCGTTTACCTTAGGTGGCTCCTGGTCGGCGATGCAGCAGGTAAGGCGAGCTCCCTGTCTGCCTGCCATGGCTCCGCGCTGCTCCTGGAAGTGACTGCCATGTCCGGCCCGTAGGCGGAGGGGCCAGGGGGCTCTGTGTGGTGCCTCTGTCCTCAGGCGCCACCCCCGCAGCTCCCATTGGCCCAGCTGCAGAGCCAGCACGGAGGGGGCGGGGGCAGTGAGTGGAGAGTCCCTGATTGCCCCTCTGCCTAGAGGCCGCAGGGACATGTCACTACTTCCTGGAGCTGCGCGGAGCCAGGGCAGGCAGGAAGCTTGGCAGATGCTTGGCAACCCTAACCTGGCACCGCAAACATGGTGCCCTCCTCCCCTCGCACGTCCCCGGCACCACGGACGCAGTGCCCTCCTCCCCTCGCACGTCCCCGGCACTGCGGACGCAGTGCCCTCCTCCCCTTGCACGTCCCCAGCACTACACCCACTCACTGCAACTTTTAACTCCGCCCAACATTCACCAGTAGCCCAGTTGTCATATGTAATTAGATTTCAGGCTTATTCAAACTCCACACCAAAGGGCTCCCAGCCAAGGCTGTAGGCATCCTTGACATACATTAAGACACAAGACTGTAGGAGATAGACAATAAAAGTTCACCAGAGTGGTAGCATTTCTTCCTCCCACCCTACTACACAGCATTTGTGCACCAGTCTTGTGATACGTAGCCCTTTTAAAAAGCCCCATGGCGCTTTTCCACTAGACAGAAAGGCCACCTTCCAGTGATGCCCATCCAAGCACGTGGGCTATGCAACATGCCCAGACAGTCAGCAGAATCAGGCTATTTCAGGCCTTGGGAGGCAGCGTAGCCCAAAGGAAATGGGCCCTATGACAAATGCTCTGCCAGCAGGTCCTTCCAAAGAGTGGCTAATTCAAGATCCTCTGCCAATCACAGCGGTGGCGGTATGGCCTGGGGAGAAGCAGTCTCTTAAGCAAGCAGGTCCCAAGCTGTTTAGGGCCTTAGGCCAAAACTCCACCTAGAACTCAATATGCTACGAGCGCAGACCCAGAACACGGGTTACATCTACTGCTACCAGGCGGTATTGCTTCACGAGCAGGCTGCCATACTTTGCATCAGCTTATGTGGTGGATAGGTTTAAGCTGTGGTCCTCCATGCAGAGTGCATTGCAGTGATCCAGCCTCCAGGTGACAGACATTTGGCCCACAACAGCAATGAGCTGAGGACTTCAGTAGCTCAGACATAGGTCAAGGGATTGTTACAGAAGTGGGTGGGTGAGATTCTGTGGCTTGTGCTGTGCAGGATGTCCGACTAGATGATCATAGTGGTCCCTTCTGACCTTAAAGTCTATGAGTCTATGAAAACAAGCAAAGTTAAAGAAACAGCTAAACATCCACCTCGCTTTAAAATTAAGTGATCAACATAACCCCACTTAACGATATTTCCACTGCCAATAACCCGCATGTTCTCACCACACACATACAAAGCATTCACTTCACTTCACCAGTGGAGCACGTTAGCTGGAAAAATATGTGCTCGCTTGTAAAGGGATCACTGAAACAGAGGAGTGGCTATTTTGCACACAGACTAGAAGCCGGAGAATAATCTGTATCACATTCATGCATATGGGAACACATAGCATGTCATGTACATCATCATTTATTTTTAAAGAGACATGACATTCCACACTTGAGCCTCATACTGGCCACCTCTGGTTGGCAATGAGACAAAAATTTCTAGCTCCTATTCTGCAAACACTTATGCATGTGAGTAACTTTTTGTAATGAATTCAAGCAGTCCATTCACATGCATAAATTACTCATGTGTGTAAGTGTTTGCAGGATCCTGGCCCATCCAGTGCTGGAATTACCTCAAAGTCCAGCAATTCTGCTGGTGATGTTTGTAATGCAGCAATCTGTCCACTAGCAGCTGGATTGAGATCACTAATTTATTACATACAGGTCACTGAACAGTCCTGACGTGGTAGCAAATTTCACTACAAGCCCAAGCTGCATTTGAGCAAGCAATCTGCCTTGCTTATTACGTGACCAGGACCTAAGGAAAGTTCCGTGGGACGACATGCTGACCTGAATTTTCAACTGGGGAAGTGTAGAAGGGTATGTCTAAATGGATGTGTCCCTCTGTGGATGCATACACACGAGTGAGGATTGCACACCTACTAAAATGGGTTTGTATAGACCACCATGGCTGGCAAGTGTGCATAGGGGTTTGCACACTTAGCTGATGCTGACATTGGCACTTGCCTAGTTCAAGCGGTGGGCCATAAAAAATGGTTCTGAATCACTACTGGCCAAACTCTAGTAAGTTAAAAGATGCCACATGTGCGTGCCCAGGGATCAAAATGCCCCTTAGTCATTTACATACATTGAATGGTGTTTCTAAAGTGATCTATGGCACTGGTTTGTCTGCTGAATCCCTGCAACCGGATGACAAGGAACATCTTCAGCAATTTCAAGTCCTCCTCTGGTGAGCGTGTGTTTTATTCATTCTGCTGAGTACTCACTCCCTCCGGTCTGTAATCTGACAGCCTGGTAGATGTGGATGAAAGGCTTTTGGGGGGTTCAAATGAATCGAATCCTCTCCCCCAGGCTGACTGAAGACCATGCTTTTGAAATATGTCAACACTCCTAGACAAGATTTGTGCTAAACAGTCAGGGCTCTCACTCAGAGCATTGCTGAAGGCACTGCAGCTGCCCTCAGGCTTGGTTCGATGGCCCAGACCCATTTTACCTGTGCGCTAACCAATACAGGGCCACTTTGGAGACCTTTGTGCATTTCAAAGAGGCTTCTAAGCACAAAAATCCTTCCCTCCATTAAGATGCTGCTGCATCTAAACTGGCTTGTTCTTTGTTCTTCAACAGTCCCACAAATATCTCTGCGGATAATCATCAACAGATCATCCCTTTGTTTCTGTAGCTCCTTGCCATGGCACTCGGCAAGCTGGACAGCGAGGGACAAACCATTTGTAAGAATTCACTGAAACGTGTAATAAAAAAACCCCACGCTCTTTAAAATTAACAATCAATGGATGTACCTAAGTCACCAAAGGCATGGGGATTAGAAACGGCCTAATTGGCATAGGTCTGTGCAGTCTGCGTGGGTTTAGACATGCTGAAAGCTTCCATGGTAACACAGGAATTGTCCAGACTGGATAAGAGCCAGGGACCCTCTAGTCCTGTCTCCTGTCTCTGACAGTGGCCAATACCAGCTGCTTCCAAGCAAGGAGTAAGAACACTGCAGTAGACAGATGTGGGACAATCCACCTCCCACACAAGTCTCAGCCTGATCTCTAATAGAGATTGGTTTCAACCCTGAAATATGAGGTTTAATGCTGCTGCCAAACTTTTGTTATAAATTAGGATAACTGGCTATTCCTGCTATCCTTAACCATATCCAATCCCCTTTTCAATCTTAAATTTTTGGTATAATGAGTCCAGGGCTACAAATTCTTTAAAGCAGCAACAGCAAACTCCCAGTGAGAGACTGACCCTGGAGTGGACAGGATTCTTTGTCCCCTATAAACACTTTGCACAAACAACCCACTGGCTTTCGGTGAAGGAGAGGTGTGAGCGAGAAGCCGATGGGATGATTTATGCGACAGGGTTGCAGCTGGGACGCGAGCAGATTCCTGCCCGTCTCCAGCACAAAGCCCTGGTGGTTATAAAACGGTTTCAAGGATTGGATAATATTTTTGTTTTCAGTGGGAACAAGACGTAATTACACGACAGCGTAGCTTTCTCAAGGCTGTCTGCACTGAGGTCACTCCTGTAATTTATGCCCTGAGTGTGTCGAGATGTGGTAAGGAAAGATGGTGTCTCACACAGCCAAACCCTTTCAGGTGAATGAAAATAAAGCAGGAGGCAGCATTGATGGGCTGTAGCAATGGCCATGTGGCTCCTCAGAAGGTTTATTTTAATTAATTTCCAAGCCCGCTGTAATAACAGATAGCACTTTCTTCAAACCTTCCCTTCTACTCCCACCTGCTGGCTGAGGCTCCTCACTGCTCCTTGGGAGAGATGTGCTGGCTCTTCCTTCATGCTTTAGTTTAAGATCTCCCCTGGGATTCTCAGAATTCCTTCTGCAGGCTGAATGTTGATTTTGGCTGCCCAAAGCCTAGAGGGTTCCAGAGATGGGTCCCCTGGACAGAGTTTGGATCCAAACCTGGATGAGAATTTCCCCCCACAATTGGGAGCGTTCAGATATGAAGTTCTGGTTCCGCGTGTTGCAGAACCAGCCGACAAGTTTAGATTTGAATCTGAACATAATATGTCAGGCTGGGCATGTTTGGTTCTGGCCCCTCTCTAGGTAACACAAGGACTCACAGTAGTGGTGTCTGGTCCTCCCAATAGTCTCTGTGTGAATGAATCAGCTTGTGGAAGTGAGCTTGGCTCCATGCACACCCAAACGCCACACTCTTGAGCTAACTCACTAAAGGGATGTGACAAATACAATCCATTAGCGACTTCTTCAAAAGCCCAGCCCCAGAAGCGTTTGAGCAAAGGAGAATTTGTATCCCATCTAGCATGGAAACCTGGTGTCTTTCATCTTAAGGTGTGTTGGGGAGTAAAAAATGGTCGGTTCATCAATTTCCTTGATTGAGGCAGATAATTTGCTGTGGAAGGCCAATGCTTTGCACGGATAAAAGGCCAGCTTTAGGGTAAATATCAGAGACCGTCCCAGTTTTTTCATTTATGAAGCTTAGACGACATTTGACGTGATGCTCACTTTTGGTCTGTAGATGGCAGCTGCACCACAAAAGATCACGCCGACATCTTGGCTAAAACACAAAGCAGCAACCACTGCTTCTGTGTACTGTGTAGGGACGCTTTGCCGGACATAAGGCCCATGGAGTGGGAGAAGATTATTCAATGGTCAAAGCACAGAACTGGGAATCAGGAGACTTGGCTTCTACTCCCAGTTCTGTCACTGACTTCCTGTGTGACCTCGGCCAAGTCACTTAACCTCTCTCTCTCTCTCTCTGCTTTAAATTTCCCGTCTGTCAAATGGGGATAATAATATTTTCCTGACTCCAGTGGAGTGATTGTCAGGAAGCAGGGCCTGCAGCAGAGCCAGTCTCTGGGCAAGCGAATGTGCACAGCTGGCCTGCAGTAGGCTGCCTAATTGGCTACGCCCCCTGATTCTTCCAACCAACAGCGGAGCAGCTCTTAAGCCCAGCAGCAGTTCAATGGCTGCTCAAAGCCATTTGCCCATGGTTGTGATAGCTTCTGCTTGTTCCCACCCTGTCCCTACCTTGCCTCACTTTATGAACCAGGATCTGACCTTCAGCTCCTGGGCTAATTTGGCATCATGTACCTAGATGACATCCTCATTTTCGCCTAAAGTCAGGACCACCACAATTGTCACTTCTTGGAGAGACTCTGCCACAATTACCTCTAGGGAAAGCTCAAGAAATGCGAGCTCATTAAAGACACCATGGACTTCTTGAGCGCTAGCAGCTTGACCAAGGAACTCACCATAGCCCTGTGTAAGTTGGCAGCAATCGCCAACTGCCAAGAGGGGAAGGTCCTCTTTGGCTGTGCAAACAGTAGCACTGGTGGAGGCCTTCTCAATGGGGCCCATTCAGTCCGGCACAGGCAGGGAGCCTTGAGGGGACAGAAGGAAGCAGGCTAGTTGCAGCATAACATATTGCAATGTGCTGAGGACAAATGCTCATGCCTTAGGCGGTGGGCAAGTGAACAGACTATGAATCGGCTTTTCCTTCTCTCTCTCTCTGCTTGGGTTGGAGGGAGGCGTTTTTTTGGCTTGTTGGGGGGGAGCCCTGACTGCGGGGGCTGTGCCGTGGCCTACAGGGACCATAGGATGCTGCGAGAGGGAGTGGGGAGGGGCCTTTTCTTTGCCTCCCAGCCAACCACGAGGGGAAAGTACTCAGCCAGCCCTGCAGGAGGAGGCCTCCCGCACCAAAGCAGGAGAACCACGCTTGGGTCTGGTAGTCGCCGGCTGGGGCAGCACCGCCCACGCGCCCTCCCTGAGAGCCCACGGGCACATGCTGCACCCTGCCCTTCCTGCACTGCACCAGCGCCCAGCAATCCCCCCTTATCTGGCAGTGTGGGTGGGCGTCCCAAGGAGTTCTCCGCAAAGCCACAGCAGCTGCTGCAGACCAACCCTCCTGGCACAGCCCGCCCTCAGACCAGCCCCATAGACCCTACCTAGAGGGTGGGGGCTGCTTGTTCAGAAGGTCTGGGAGGAGATGCAACTGATTTGGAGGTGGGGGGGGGGGAAATGTCACCTTTGCCCCATTTACTTTGCCTGCCCCAAGCACTACACCCACATGCTTTTTCACCCACTGTGTTCCACACCTGCAATGCACCCCTCCTTTTTACTGTCTGCTGTAGGTACTCATATGGCCCCTAGTACCTATCAACCTGTAATGCAGTTACCCTCACTGCACCTTTGGTGGGGCGGGGGGAGGAAGATGCTGTCATCCCCATTTTACAGACTAAGTGACTTGCCCAAGGTCACACAGGATGGTTGTGGCAGAACAGGGAACTGAGCCTAGGACTCCTGCATCCTCGGCTAGTGCCCAAAGCACAGGGCCAGCTGTCCTCAGCCGTCACTTGTATGTCCACTTATGATATTCTGGTCTAGGTGTTTCATCGGAGGAGCTCCAGGCACCGTTCCAAAGTTGGTGAAGGAAACGGCACGTCACTGATCTGTGGGCTGCACTATACAGGTGGAGAAACAGAGGGTCACGCAGCGAATCAGCAGTGATTGTCTTGTCCAAGGCAGGTGCAGGATGAGGAACAAGCAGGAGCTATCATCGCCGTGGGCAAACTCCTTGAACACCCGCTGAACTGCTGTTGGGCTTAAGAGCTGGTCTGCTGACTCTTCCAACCAATCAGGTGGTGTAGCCAATTAGGCACCCTGCACATGGGGCTGGCCCGTGCCCTGCCCCTCCTATGCACAGGGCTGACCTGAGTCGCTGGCCTGAGCTCTGCCTCCCTCATGTGCAGGTTCTTGTCTGAGCCCAGCTTGCTCCCACGTGGCGTCGCTCCTCGCCCGAGCCCTAGCTGGCCCTCCACGCGGCTGGCATTGTTACTTGCCGGAACCCTGTTTCCCCCACAGGGCTGCCATTGCCACTCACCCCCCAAACCTCCGCACGTTCCTCTCTGCCCTGCTAGGGGTGCGCACCTTACTTTTTTGGCAAAAGTGGGCAAACACCAACGGGACAAATGCCCACTTTTGCCAAAAAAGTCAGGACGGCCGGGACAGGGCTTAAGAAATGGACTGTACATTTACTACAATGCCCCCAAAACCCTTTTTGATCATAGGAATGCCCACATAATGAATGTTAATAGCCATAAACTGAATATAATTATACCCGCCCCTGTTTACAGCATTAAGCATATTATACAGACATTTTTACCTTGAAGATACATTTCTTTGCAGTAATTGTAGCCACAAGTTCCCTTAATCAGCAGTTCACAGGGGAGGGAGGAAGGGGGCCATGACCCCGAGCTCGTTTATGTAGCTGGGAAAGGAAGGGAGCTGGGAGATAGCACTTCTTCACTTAAAGGGCATCCCTCAGACAACCACATTCCTCATGCAGCTGCAACGCTTATCTATCCTTAACAAGCAGAAGGGGAGGGAAAAGGGTGGCAACTTTATCAAGGAGGAACCTGGGAACTACGGGCCAGTCAGCCTCACCTCAGTCCCCGGAAAAATCATGGAGCAGGTCCTCAAGAAATCTATCCTGAAGCACTTCACGAGAGGAAACTGATCAGGAACAGTCAGCATGGATTCACCAAGGGAAGGTCATGCCTGACTAATCTAATCGCCTTCTATGATGAGATTACTGGTTCTGTGGATGAAGGGAAAGCAGTGGATGTATTGTTTCTTGACTTCAGCAAAGCTTTCTACATGGTCTCCCACAGTATTCTTGTCAGCAAGTTAAAGAAGTATGGGCTGGATGAATGCACTATAAGGTGGGTAGAAAGTTGGCTAGATTGTCGGGCTCAACGGGTAGTGATCAATGGCTCCATGTCTAGTTGGCAGCCGGTGTCAAGTGGAGTGCCCCAGGGGTTGGTCCTGGGGCCGGTTTTGTTCAATATCTTCCTAAATGATCTGGAGGATGGTGTGGATTGCACTCTCAGCAAATTTGCGGATGATACGAAACTAGGAGGAGTGGTAGATACGGTGGCAGGTAGGGATAGGATACAGAGGGACCTAGACAAATTGGAGGATTGGGCCAAAAGAAATCTGATGAGGTTCAACAAGGATAAGTGCAGAGTCCTGCACTTAGGACGGAAGAATCCAATGCACAGCTACAGACTAGGGACCGAATGGCTAGGCAGCAGTTCTGCGGAAAAGGACCTAGGGGTGACAGTGGACGAGAAGCTGGATATGAGTCAACAGTGTGCCCTTGTTGCCAAGAAGGCCAATGGCATTTTGGGATGTATAAGTAGGGGCATTGCCAGCAGATCGAGGGACGTGATCGTTCCCCTCTATTCGACATTGGTGAGGCCTCATCTGGAGTACTGTGTCCAGTTTTGGGCCCCACACTACAAGAAGGATGTGGATAAATTGTAGAGAGTCCAGCGAAGGGCAACAGAAATGATTAGGGGTCTGGAATACATGACTTATGAGGACTTATCCTGGGTGAATCAGGATAGGTGCCGGGGTGAATGCCCTCTTCAGTCAGTCAAAGGCTGACTGAGACTCTGTGGACCAGGAGAACTGGACCCCCTTTTTCAGGCCTATGGGTGCAGCCAGGCTGGAGAATGTTGTGACAAATCACCTGTAGAAAAATTGGTGAACCCTGGGAATTGTTGCACCTTGCAGACATCCTTGGGTGCGGCCCAGTTGGTTTTAAAATCAGTCCCTTCCTTGGGTCCTGATCCCAGACCCTTGGGATTTGCTGTTCCCTGGGCTACACTTGGGCACAACATTGACACATACAGCCGAGTAAAGACCACGGTTTTCTTCTCTTCTGTAGGGACTGTTACGAGGAGAACCAGACCTGAGAGGACTCTGCCAACTGTTACGAGGAGAACCAGACCTGAGGGCCTGCCTGAGCTCAGGTCTTGGCAGAGTAAACAAAAACCCAGACTCTTCTGTGCACCGTTAGCCTACAGAAGCTGTTTATTTGCTGTGGCTTTATTTTTAATCAGATGCTGCTTTTGCCAAGAAAAAGCGACTTCATTCTAGTAGAACTTCAAGCAATAGCCATTATCCATGTAACATTGGGGTGGCTGTGGCTGTTTTTTGCTATTTTTTATTGTATTTACTCTGTAACCCATCCTTCCTGCCAGGTATCAATCTGGGCTTGGTGTAGTGACGGTACTCTGCGAAAGCTCTGCCCCAAAATCAGAGTAGCTGAATGTTTCTTCTAAAATAATCCATGTTGTAGAAGTTATTGTCATTAGACTTCAGGGTTAACACCTCATTGAGACAAATGGGGACAGCCCATCTCTTGTTTAGGGCTCTTGTTTCTGTGTTCACAGTCAACAGGACACTTCTAGACTGGTTCGTAACTGGATGATTTTTGCAACCAGGGGGCTAGGGATTTTAGTTTTTAAATGAAAGCTGAGAGAGTGAAGGAGCCACTAGAGACGTGGTGGCACAGCAGTCTTTCAAGTGCATGGCACAAACTAACTGCTCTCTGGCCAGGACATGCACCTTCTGCCTAAAGGTCACACACATAATTTCTCTAGCTCTCCCAGCCCCTGCCCATTAGTCACCTCCTCCAGACCTGACCACTGATTGCCCATCTGTCAGCACGTTGGGCTGGTGCTGGCCCAGTGAGCAGTACTAAGGAACTCTCTCTCTCAAACTAATTTGAACCAAGATGGTGAATG
Organism: Lepidochelys olivacea; assembly: GCF_965140295.1. Taxonomy (NCBI): domain Eukaryota; kingdom Metazoa; phylum Chordata; order Testudines; family Cheloniidae; genus Lepidochelys; species Lepidochelys olivacea. The sequence continues at coordinate 95,622,042 of NC_140418.1, read as the reverse complement.
AGAGTGAGCCCATGAATGTGCTCAGCTTCTGTTAGCATTCAGCTCCAGCTCTAACCTGTGAGTCTTGGGCCCATTGTTAACTGATCTGCGTTACTTAATGCCTTCAGTAATCCCAGCAGGGATTTATTGCCCTCCCTATGTTTGTGAGGAGTAAAATCAAAACAAAAACCAAACCAAAAACGTCACTCAGGGTGTAGAGAAAATTGTTAGTCCTTTTCCAGCAATCATATATTGTAGCTGTGATGAGATTTTCCTCATTTAATAAAAAGATTGTATGAATGAAACCACATTCCTTAGTTTTGCCTCCTCTTTGGGAACAGGCTGAAGATAGCAACAGCAGCTTGGTAACAAACCCGGTGACCTTGGGATAAGAACGCTGGCTGGCTGAGAGTGAACCTCTTTGCCTCTTTAAGTACCACACCAACAGATGCTGAGCTCTCAACCTTAGTGAGAGAGCTGTACTTGAATTTTCCTTTCAGCCTTCTGGGGGATGCGGATCTGGGTCACTTTTATACCTGGCATGCTGCATTTTAAATATTGTTCTTATATGTTATATGTCTAGAAGCCTTCACTGAAATTGGAGTCCCATTGTGCTACACATCATATAAGTATCTACGAGATGGCCCCGGAAGTGAAGAGCTTACAGTCTAAACAGACAAGACAAAGTGTGGGAGGGAGTGGAGGAACAGAGAAGTGAAGTGACTTGCTTACAGTCACACAGGTCAGTGAAAGCGCTAGGAAGAGAATTGCCTTCTCTTGACTCCCAGTCCAGGGGCGTGTCCATTACGCCACACTGCCATGCTACCAGGCTTCTACCTTAACTCTCAATGTGCACAAATTTGTATGCTGGAAATTGCATTTGCCATGTTGGATGTTGATAGCCCTTGGATGGTTGCAACCAGGATTGGACACTCATAGTACACAGCATGGAGTAAAGGGCAGAGGGGGAGTCCTGCTCTCACTGAAGTCAACTGTGCAACTTTCATTGACTTCAGTGGAAGTAAAGCACCTGAGTGCTTTTGAGCATCCCTTCCTTAAGGAGCTACTCCTCTCAAATCAGTGAGCTGAGAGAACGCACATCACCGGAAGCCTGGGACTGCAAGCTTTCTCATGGTATAAGGGCTTTGTGTCTACTCCTTGCAGGTCATGGTCTCTAACCCTAATCCTAAAACCCCACCATTCTGATCATTGTTTTTAATCAGTTTGATTCTGAGATGAGCTTTATCAGTCACTAACAATGTTGGAAACTGGAATCTTACCTTGGCAAGACTCTGATAGAAAAACTCTATTTTTATTTTTAATAATGAAAGTTTAGATTCTGAAGAAGACAGAAGTCCTAGAAAGTTGGGGTTTCTGTATGGAGACTTATAGCAGGCTGTGAAGCTTTGTATCTGCAGGGCACAGTTTGACTCCAGCCTGAATTTGTAGTGTCTGAACGTCATTACCAACTGACAGCTGTCTAGGTGCCCCTGTGACATGAGTTAGTGGTCTCAGTCCAGTCCAGAATGTAGGTACAACTACTGGCCAGACACTGAGTGGGTGGGGAGACTGAATGACCTTCTCATTTCTAGAGCTGGTCTCCCCCCAGCAACATGGAGATGCTGAAGCTGCACTTCTTTTTTGGGTAAATAGAAATACTTTATTCTCTAGTACTCTCAAGCTAGTACCTTTCAGCTTCACATTAGAGTAACTGCTTTCTTCTGTCCCTATCCTGGCCAGCTTTGTAACAGGCAGCAAGCTCCCTGGACATATCTTCGGCTTCTTTCAAAATAGACAGGTCTTGGCTATTCCCCTACTTTTTCCATATCAGCTCTGCTTGTGCGTTCTTTAATCTGACTGTATTTGCTACACCTCATCCCAGCGAACTCCTTAATGACGATGGAGCCAGTTTCCTGTTTAAGATATTAAATGAGGTTTACTTACATCTAACAGTCACCTCATTGGCAGACTGTTGCTAAGTTCTGTTACACTAGGGTTAGTTCATTATTTCTAGCAAATCCTGGGTAGACGCGCACACATCTGGCTGGAAGAGAAGCCCATTAGGCTTGCGAGCTTTTACAGAATCTTGTGAATGTTGGAAGGAAGGATTTAAGGAGAGGCTGCATCTACACTGACTTGCATTAAATGTTCATGGCTTGTCTCTTTCTCTTGCAGATCACAATCTTCCATTCTGCCACTTGGCGGCACAGAATGCCTACAGGCTCAGACAGATGACGTCAGAGGTTATAGCAGACGCACACCTGATTGAGCAGCGCTATGGGCTAGGAGAGGATATTGGCCTGTTTTCAAACAAAACCTATGCTAAGCTGAGTGAATTGGACCCAAAATACAAGAAACTGTCTAGCCCGGTGATACTCTAACCCAGCATCTCCTCCCTCTGCAACCTGTGCTGCATTGTGCAATGGTTCGAGTCTGTCCTACGTGGCTGCTCACCTTTGTACATTATAAATGAAAAAGGCAATTTTAACCTCAACCGTTCATTTGCATGGCCAGAACTTAAGATTTGGAAAAAGATGCATTAGCTTTTCCAGTCTGTGCCTCACTACAGAACATGACTGACACTTTGGATAGTATGAGCTTCAGTATCTGCAGGTAAAGAGATTCTTTACTTCCTTTGGGCCAGGGACCTATAGTGTTATTGACCCTTACTGTTAGGAAATCTAGCCTCTAGCTGATCACATTACGTCTAACTATTCCTCCCAAAAAAAGTAAAGGCCCATCACACTGGCTGCTATGAAGTGGATCATTACTTTGGGGTTAATGAAAGTGGCTGCCCATGAAGTGGTGCTCACAACAACCCTCAGCCATCTCTTTAAACCGGCTATACATGTCTAGTTTTTAGGCTGTTCCTCATCATTTGATTCCTTCTGCATTGTTGCTGCTCTCTGCAGTACCTCACAGGTGGCTCTGTCTACCTTACGTGGAGTTAGTCAAAGCAGACTCTCCAGACCATCTTACACTGCCACTGAAAGGGGCTGTAGCTCAGCTACAACCAGAACCAGGGAAGGTTAAAGAGGCAACAGGTCAAAGACTTTTTTAAAGGGAAGAGTCAGGAAGCTTCCAAGCTTCCTGTGATCTTGTGTTTTGATGACAGACTGATAGTTTCTGTACGAGCAGTTGCCTGGCTTATGTAGGCAGCACCTGTGATTACTTTAAAAGGTATCTTTGGTATGTGGCACGCTTATTTGATCAAGCTATCCAGATAGGCTGTCTCCAGTGTGTGCACTGAAGTACAGAAAAGCCCACTTATTTTTTTTCTGAATGGGCAAACAGGTTCTCTTGACCAAATAACTAACTTTGGATTAAACCCTAACTTTATACTGTATCTAAATAAAGGGGCATATGAGTACAAAATGGCCCATCACACTCGATAGGAAGCAAAATTCACCTCTGTTGACTTATGAACTAGGCACTTGGCTTATGTGCTGTACCATGGAGTGGATCTGTTCTGTGTTTATTGACAATGCTTTGATTGCATAAACAAAGTTAAAATACTAATAGTTGTAGCCTTGAGCAATAGTCATTCCACTCAACAGTGGTGACAGCTGACCAGCCTAACTCCAAAGCCCCTCTATCGCTGTTAATTACTGGAGTTACTGAAAGATAGCATGATTGTGAGGGTAGAGCAGGGAGGCGGTGATCTGTTTTCTCTTCCCCTAGACTCACCACCTAGTTCTTATCTGTAAAATGGGTGTACTATTTATGCACAGTGAGGTGCTATGTAGATGTAAAGTAGTGTTCTGATACAGTTGCTTAGAGCTGCTAGATTAAATCCAGCCTTGATGTGAGATGCTCCAACCCCTTGAGAATCCTCTTACGGTGGGTTACGTTCTTTCGGGTAAAAGTTATATCAGCTTCTGTTAGAAGCTGGATTGTTTTTAACGGCTGATGCATTAGTTGGACTACACATGCAGTGTATCTTTCCACCTGTTATTGATCACTGTAGCTCTGGAAGTGGGGAGACCAGGGAGCTCTAGGTTAGAACCAATATTTTTAAAAATTATAAAAAATCTTAGAAGCTAGAGCAGCCTGCTATTGTAGAATCAGAATTCACTTAGTGCTAGCCCTACGTGACTACTGGTTATTGAGATACACGAGGTTGTTCTCTCACTTTGAAACTACTGTATGGTATTTCCTTGAGGATATCGGCACAATTTCCCATTCAGGAATACAGTAAGGAAACTGAGCCAGCCTAATTCATTAGGCACCAACCTGTCTACTTACCATAAACATATTTATTTGCAATCTACATCAGACAAAAAGAAAGGGTAGTGAAAGATCAGTAAATGTACAGCTCTTAATAAAGAGCTTGGCATTCCTTCGTTCAATAGCACAGTGCATTAGTGAGTGAACTGCTGCTGAATTGATTTGACTGCTCCGGGCCAGTGGATTAATGCAGAGTCATCCAGTGCTACTAGAGGATATCCCAGTTCCACTGACTTCAAAACCAGTTAACTACAACCATTCCAGTGCTGGAGGTCAGCAGTGGAATTCTTCACTCCTCCACAATGCAAGTACATTGAAAATTGAGGTCACTTCATCTATAATTAAGGTTTGGCACATATGCAGAGCTGCTATTCATACACTGCACAAGGCTTAAGGGAACAGCAGTCCATTTCAATAGATTAAAGAAGACTACCATCCATTTATATATTTCGCGGGGGGGGGGGGGGGGGAACCAAGCTTCAGTCCGTATCCACTCAGAACTCGGTGACTTTGTTCCAAGGGGAGTTCTATATGTGCAAGAACTGTAAGACAAAGGTCCAATAGTGGTTACATTTATTTGAAGTAGAAAAAATTATTAAAATATACAGGTGGAAAGACTGAGTGTTCCCACTTGTGGATATGAACAATACAGCCCACAGCAAGGGTTTTTCTCGTCCCTTTTTGTGCTTGCACTTGCTCATTTTAGTCGATGCACCTTCTTGCCAAAAAAGTAATTCTTAGAGAAAGGAGAAAGCTTTACTAAAACCAAAAAAGTAGGTGTCCCAGCCTTTACGAAGTACCTGCAATGAACACAAAAAAGTCATTCATCCTCCTCCTTTCTACCCCAGCGTTATACAGAGTGAAAGCTTGAGCCCCTCTTCAACAATTAAAAACATTGGCTTCATGAGGGCTGATGACAAGAATTTTTGGCTGAATTCGCAGCGCCTGTTATATTGAGGTCTGTGCATGTCTGGGGAGAGTGGTTCCTGAATCAATTCCTCTCCCCACAACTTTTCTAATTAAAATTAAGATAGTATTGTCACCCTGAACGTCACATTCATCCTGCCAGTGTAAAGCTGCAAGAGGCCAGGTTAGTGGCAAGGATTATGCATGCTGCTGAGTTTTATGGAATGATAGTTAAGATGCAGTCCTGAACAGCAAGATTCCGGGTCCGAGTTTTTATTGGTGACTTTGGAGCAAGATCTGTAGCAGGAAAAGAAGTGGTATGCTGACTCAGCACAGTATTCCTTCCCCCCACACACAGAGGATAGATTCTTTTTTAATCTAAAGGCACATGCTATTTTTTGTTGTTTTACACTGCAGGTTAGGGTCAGCCTGTCAGCTTCTGAGGAGCTGAAGTCAGTTTCTTTATCAGCATGGGTTTTTCTGGATCTCACATACACACTGTGGGCTGCTCATGTAGATACAACCATTTTTAAACAGTACCAGACACTTGATCCCTTCAATACACTCAGTCCACTGAATTCCATGCACTTGATTATTTCACTGTTAGGAAACAGCATTAATAACGGTGTGTGTGTGAGCAAAAACAGCAGACCAATGACAGTGCAATTTTCATATAACCCACTGAGGTGTTAAGTAAAGTGGCACAGAGGCAGCTTTCTACTGTTTCTGCTCTTCCAAACACACACACATTATGGATGCAGACCCGAAAACTAGCGCGCTCTGCCTCTCTTGTGGTTTATTCCTCCTCTGCTTATGGATACGAAAGGTCTGACCGGGAAGTGTGATTTGTTTTGTAAAAAGCCATTTAACCCTGTAGAGGAGGCACCTGAATTTTACACGGAGAGCGCGACTCTACTTCTCCTCACGCGACAGATGAACGAACAAAACGCAATTCCAGGCCACTTGCTCACCTTTGGTGCTGCAGCACTTGTAGCAGTGTGTTTTCTGTGTTCAGCTGGTACATTTCTTCTCTTGCTTCATCTTCAAAATACAGCTGGATAAGATTTGGCATAAGGTTAAATATTTAAGATACTCCTGTGGGCAAGCCAGAGGTACCAGGGACACTAGCTAAAAGCCTGCTGAAAGACTTGTCATGATCATACACATGGTCAAACAACAGAGCATCTGCATGCGTGTTCTCTAGTCTCTAAAATGGATGTACCACTAAGGGCTCTTAGAGCTTCATATACCTAAAAGGGACTAGCAGGGGGTGGGGGAAAAAATCCAGAGACGTAGAAACCTTTCAACAGCTTGTTTTGTATAGATTGCAGGCTTTTTATTTATTTACTATCTACACGGCTTTCCCTATATAAACCAATATATACTTGATCTGTTATGACTGCTCTTGCATAGGACTGTCTCCAGCCAAAGAACAGTTGCATTAAGAAGGTGAAGCGCTCTGCCTGTCAATGAAGTGATGGGGTTATGGGAATCAAAGCTTTGGGACCACTTTTTAAAATTTCATCCCTAGTGTCACTTCATTATAGTTACCCAAGGGATAAATTTAGCCTGTTTTGTTTAAGAATCATTATTACAGCAGCTAGGTCTAAAACAAAACTTATCCCGACGTATTTAAGCCCCTTAGATTGCATATGCCTGTTGGCACTTATCAACAAAATGTCCATCCTGATAAAGTAGTGCCTGAGGAATTATCATGCTTTCAGAAAGGACTGCTCAGTGCACCAAGGGCCATCAATGCTGCCTGGGGATATGAAACTGTAGTGGGAAATAACTATCCCACATACTTGTATGTGAGTAATTCATGTTGGAATATACTGAAAACTACTGTAAATGTAGTCAGAGCCTAATTAAATTCTAAAGGGTTAATCTCATCAAGTCTCCATAGGTAATAGCATTCAACTCAGAGCTAGGCTACTTAATTCCAACAATTACCCCTATGCTTTTCTATCATGTGTTAGTGTACACATTATTTTGAACACTTTTCAGTAAATTATGGATTAAAAAGTTATTAGGTTAACAACCTATTGGTCTACTTCTTATTACATACATGGGAATCCAGGCAATAAAATAGCTCATAATAAAAAATATAAATCCAGAGAGAGAGAAATTTCACATTCTTACTTTAAACAGTGTTGTGTATTTCTAACAGCTGCAATAAATTTAGGAAGCCTCCTAGCCTTGAAATGTACAAATGAATTTGCGGCCCACACCTTTATTTCACAGGAAGGCATGCTAAACAAAAATGTTACATATATATTTTATATACTTAGCTGCTTATGAGAAACTAATTAAAAAAACCAATGTACATCTAAAATATAAAACAGAAGAAGGGTTAAATTTCCTACCTCTAGGTTGCTGGGATGATATTTTCTTTCCGAATCCCAAGGAGGTAACTCAGCAAACATCACCAGTATATGATCAATAAATCTAAAAGTCAAGGTGGATCTTGTTATGACCCTAGTCACAGCATTATACAGCATTCAGTAGCTACTATAAATCCATGCTAATAAATCTACTAGTTCAACTTCTCTAATTCATACATTTAAATATGAATGATGGCAAAGATTACAGTAATAAGCAGGTTAAACAATAGCTTCAAGACTAATTATCTGATTATGTTCAGGCCAATGTAAGTTTCAGAAACATACTCTTCACATACTGAAGTTTATACTTTGCTTTAAACACATACTTTCATTAACAACCTTCACAGTGCAACAAAAAATGTTACCAATAATGCTACCAAGGTTACCATTAATCTTTGATTTCAACGTTTTCAGGCATACTGCCAAGATAAATGTATATTTATTTAAAATTGATTTCCCCTCTCTGTGTTACTAACAGTGCCTTAGATCAGAATGAAAAACTTTCAAAATCTAATTTACATGGCACTGTTTATGCCGCCTGTTTACTTTTTGCACTTCAGTCATTTTACATAGTGAAACTGCTCTGGTTTGTCAGATTCACTTTCACTTTCTTGGATCTTGAACACAGTACAATGCTCTTGCTTTCCAACATTAGGACAACATTAAAACCCCTTACCTAACTATGTGCAATGAGATTTAAAACAAAAAATAATCTATTAATATTACGTTTGGTTAATACACATGCCACCATAAAGTGTTATGAATTTCAAGTTCATTAACTTGTAACCCTGCAGGGCTAGAAACTAAAGCTCATATCAAGAGAAGGGGAGTTTCCCCCTTTCTAATGTGATGCAGCACTCACTTCAAGCCTTGAGTTAACAGGACACTATCAGGTCTCTAAGAGCTATTTTAGGTCATTTTTGGAGGTGTTTTATATTTATCAGCTTTAACTTCTCTCTTCGTTTGAGACCTGCACTACTGGACTCCTGGCACCTAAGGCATCTGGTGGCTTCAAAACACTGTCCTGATTAATTCCTAAATAGAGTTCTTGTAACATATATGGTATCGAGATTTCAGTAAGACATGCTTGAGATAACCTGTCACCTTTACATCACTATCATTAGATTTCCACACTCCTCCCCACTATGAACTCATAAAATCTAGATTTTGGCCCTGAACTACTTTGGAAGTCTGGTGTTATTTTGGCAAAGAAACAGAATATCTGATATAATCATTATTTCACATGAAGCAGAAATCACCTGCAGTCCTCGTGAAAAGCTGAGATGAAATCCGTTTGCCCATATTCGGGATAGAGGAAGAGCACAGGCCAGTTTAGATTGCCATTATCATCTAAGTAGACCTTTGTGCCCATAGCACTGTCAGAATTCAGTCCATTTAAAGACATCTCAGCCAGACCATCTGATATTTCATCTTCCTCCTTACAGGCCTCTAGAAACAGCTTGATATTCCTTTCCTACATTGAAAGAATCAATTTGAGAACATGACCTAAAAATCAAAGTTTAGTCACTTGAATATCTACATATGAAGAGCAACTTTTCAAAAAGACAACTTTTAAAAGAGAATCCTAAACACATCTTAGGCACATACCTTTATAGCAGTGAGTAAGACTTCCTTTTGAGACTGTTCCTTCTTCTCCTTCAGTTTTGCTTTCCTTACATCCCGCTGTTCAGCTCGCTGCACGTAATACAAGTTTGCATCACAGTCATGTGAAATAAGTCAACATCCCTCATTATTCTATTTTACTGAAAAGCTGTGAAACCAATTTGGGTCACCAAAAAAATTATCATTCCTCTCACTGCATCTCTTTACAGTGACATGGCTAGGAATCCCCATTCAATTCCACTTCATGGAAATGCTAGGTGATTTTTTTTTTTTTTTAGTATTTTACTCACACTTTGTCCTTATATAGCACCTTTCTTCCACGCTCAAAAACTCTCTACAACCATTAATTAAACCTCCAACATCCCTTGTGAGGGAGGCAAATATTGTTATCCCCATTTAACAGAAGGTTAAAGAAGGTAAAATTATGCTAATTTCATGCCCAAGATCACCCAATGGTCAGCGAGAGACAGAAATGAACCCTGGACTCTGGGGACCTAAGTCCCTTGCTCTAACCGGCGGACTATACCTTTCAGGTATGGGAGGAAGCATTCTCATTCTGTGACAATAGTAGGGAATACCTGGCTAATTTCTGTCAATCATGATTTAAGAGGTCTCTTTCTTTATCTACAGAACCAAAGCCATAATAAGCAGTTCGGTCTCCAATATGGCACCCTGTCCCTTGTTAGTTACAGTGATGCTGGCTCCACTAGCTGTAAAATTGGATGCACTGAATTTGGACAAGACCTATACTCAAAAGTTAAAGATTGGAAGAGACCCATTAGGCTATCCAATCCATCTTCCATGATCTTTACATCCTGCTGGACAGAAACTGTATCACCCTCTGGAAAAAAATGACAATTAGCATTTATAAAGTGCCTTCCATCTGAGGATCCCAAAGTACTTCGCAAACATGAGGTGAGGTAATGGACTAATGGTCTGATCTGGCATGGTAAATCCTATATTGCCATGGGCAGGTTTTGTTTTGGTTTTTACCTTTAATCTGTCAGCTTTGGCTCTCGTTTCCACAAGTTTCTTTTCCTTCGAATCTATCCTCAGACCCTCCTCACACCATGCCATTGCTTCAGGGAAATTCTTTAATTCCAAATGACACAAAGCTCCTGAAAGAAATTTTAAAAATTCAGACACAGGACCAGTGTATAAATCTATTTATACTAGGGATGGGCAAACTTTTTGGCCTGAGGGCCACATCTAAGTATGGAAATTGTATGGCGGGCCATGAATGCTCACAAAATTAACAAATTCAGAGATATTAAAATAAACTTTATTTAATAAAGATACATTTTAGTGGAAATAAACATAAAACCTGATTTACTATTATAAATATACCATCATAACTTATTACAATAATTAAACTGAACTTACCCCCTTTCCACGCCCTTTCTCTCTAGCCTGGATTTGTTGGGCATCAACTTCCAGTCATTGGAACTCATTGAGATTCACCAGCTCCCTGCGCTCAGAAATCTCCCACATAGGTTCTGACAGCCCACAACTTTGAAAACTGCTATTGAGCACTCCCTGGCCAACTACTCTTTGCTTTATCGTCAACAATGGAAAATTAACACTACTAAAACATCAGAGTCACCTAAGCCAACAAGCAGCAGGCATGTGGGCTTGCACGTTCCAGGCTCTGATGGCATGTGAGGTGTGTTTGGGTTGTACAGCCAGAGTAACATGCATGTCCTCACGCTGGTCACACAGGTCCTGAACACGTGGGAGTGCCAGGCAGATGGAGCGGGGCAAGTCAGGAGCAGGGCAATGGAGCTTGAGGGCTGGATTAAAAGGTCTGACAGGCTGGACGCGGCCTGTAGTTTGCCCACCCCTGATTTATACAAAGAGTAGTCTATATTCCCCTCAATATAAACAAGCACAACTACGAAGTTTAATGACTTAAATGAGGCTATTTAAAGTAGCAAACACCATGCCTACTAGCTTGCTTTCACAGGATCAGGCTCAATGATAGGATTTCAGCAGGGGTAGCAAGGAGATAAGTGAAACAGAAGTCTCTGAAAATTGGCCAAATTCTTTGACGGTGTAACTGCTCTGAAATCAATGGAGTTATATGTCTTTACAACAACTTTAAATTTAAACTGCAGCAATAACCTTTTGGAGCTTTACTATTTTAAAGATTTAAGACTTGTCTCTTCTAGGAAGAGATCCTGAAGACTGAAGTAACAGAAATGGGATGAAATTCAATAGTACAGCATACAAGGTCATTCATTTAGGGTCTAAGAAGAAGAATTCCTGCTAGGGGGCTCATCAGTTGGAAGCAACAGACGAGGAGAGAGACTGATCAAAGATGACTAGGAGTCATCAATGTGATGCACTGTGAAAAATGCAATCCCAGGATGTACCAGGAGAGGCACTTCCAGTACAGATAGAGAAATATTAAATGCTATCGTATAAGGCACGGGTAAGACCTCATTTGGAATACTGTGTACAGTTCTGGTCACCCATGTTCAAAGAAAAATTAATTTAAACTAGAACAGGTGCAGAGAAGAGCTTCTAGGATGATCTGGGGAAGAGAGGGCCTATCTTATGAGAGGAGACTGGAAGAGATTCAACCTAGCAAAAAGGCGGCTGAGAAGGTATATGATTCCCCTCTATAAATACATTGGAGGGTGAAGAGCTATTGAAGCTAAAGGACAATGTTGACACAAGAACAAATGGGTATAAAGTGGCCTTGAACAAATTAAGGCTGGAAATTACAAGAAGGTGTCTCACCATCAGAGGAATGAGGTTCTGGAACAGCCTCCCTATAGGAGCTGTGGGGGCAAACAACTTAAAATGAATTGAGAGACAACAGAACAAATTTATGAGTGGAATAGTATGACAGGGTTGCTTGTGATGGTGGGAGGCAGAGTTCAGCAGCCCTGGGGATCCTTTCTGGTTTATGTGTTATCATAGAATCATAGAATATCAGGGTTGGAAGGGACCTCAGGAGGTCATCTAGTCCAACCCCCTGCTCAAAGCAGGACCAATCCCCAAGTAAATCATCCCAGCCAGGGCTTTATCAAGCCTGACCTTAAAAATATCTAAGGAAGGAGATTCCACCACCTCCCTAGGTAACGCATTCCAGTGTTTCACCACCCTCCTAGTGAAAAAGTTTTTCCTAATATCCAACCTAAACCTCCCCCACTGCAACTTGAGACCATTACTGCTTGTTCTGTCATCCTCTACCACTGAGAATAGTCTAGATCCATCCTCTTTGGAACCCCCTTTCAGGTAGTTGAAAGCAGCTATCAAATCCCCCCTCATTCTTCTCTTCCGCAGACTAAACAATCCCAATTCCCTCAGCCTCTCCTCATAACTCATGTGTTCCAGTCCCCTAATCATTTTTGTTGCCCTCCGCTAGACTCTTTCCAATTTTTCCACATCCTTCTTGTAGTGTGGGGCCCAAAACTGGACACAGTACTCCAGATGAGGCCTCACCAATGTCGAAGAGAGGGGAACGATCACGTCCCTCGATCTGCTGGCAGTGCCCCTACATATACATCCCAAAATGCCATTGGCCTTCTTGGCAACAAGTGCACACTGTTGACTCATATCCAGCTTCTCGTCCACTGTAACCACTAGGTCCTTTTCTGCAGAACTGCTGCCTAGCCATTCGGTCCCTAGTCTGTAGCGATGCATGGGATTCTTCCGTCCTAAGTGCAGGACTCTGCACTTGTCCTTGTTGAACCTCATCAAATTTCTTTTGGCCCAATCCTCTAATTTGTCTAGGTCCCTCTGTATCCTATCCCTACCCTCCAGCGTATCTACCTCTCCTCCCAGTTTAGTGTCATCTGCAAACTTGCTAAGGGTGAAATCCACACCATCCTCCAGATCATTTATGAAGATATTGAACAAAACCGGCCCTAGGACCAACCCTTGGGGCACTCCTCTTGATCCTTGGGGCACTCCACCTGATCCTGAAAGTTCACGCTTCAGGGGTCAGGAAGGGATTCTCTCCCTACCCTGCCCGGAATGTATTCTAAGCAGGATAAAGCACCTCAGTAACGGATTTTCTTTCAGACGGAGAATACAGTGACAAGCACAAGCGCATTACAAACTGTCAGCCATTCAAGGTAGATAAACAAAATTATATTATAAAATGGAAACAAGTTAACTAACTTATAAAAAGTACATTTAGTCAAACATAATAAAAAAAAATCTGTCTACCCATAAGAACAGTATGTAACAAATTATCCTTACATAGCATTTTGAAACCTTGTCTTTTGATTAGTTAACTGAAACATCCATGATCATTGTGTTATTATACACAGAGTAAAATACTCCTTGAAAAAATATAGTTTTGCAAAATAAAGTGACCCCCCCACCCTTTAGTTAATCTGGATTTAGCATTTCTAAATTACCTTTGTACTTCAAAATACTGCCATACTATCCATTTGTTTTTAAAATCTTACCTCTTATTATTGCTTTGAGATGGTTGGGTTTTAGCTTTCTTGCTGCAATCACATCACTGAGAGCAGAACGGTAGTTACCTATACAAAGCAAAACCTGGGTCAGAACATTTCACATGAACAACTTCTAAAATACAAGTAGACTTGAAGGCAACAGAAATCATTAGCCTGAGCCACAGCACAATGCATCTTCTATGACCACAAGACAGGTACAGATAGAGGTTGCACATTAATGACAATAGAAATAAATGATTGGGGTAAATCTGGTGCCCAGGAAAGTGAAGGGTGGATAACAGGAACTAGGACAGTCAATGCACAGACTACTACATTTAACATACAACAGACTGTTCTCAATATTTATAACTTCCTTGTTTTGTTGCATGGATCTCAGTGGGAGCTATGAGAATACACAGGCCTACCCAAAATCTGATGCACATGTATAGTTCTCTGTCTCCTTATCTCTTCTCTATAGAACCAGAGTTTTATCACTGTCCTCCTGCACCCAACCCCTGACCCAGGTTCACGGTGTTACTGCCAAGCCAGGACCTTCATCAAAGCAGCTCTAGGAATTAGCCCAGAGGAGCCCAGCATCAACCTGTTTACTTCACACTCCTCCCCAAAGCACTTTGCTTCGGCCACAAGTTTTAAATTTAGCAATGTGCAAAACAGAAGCTCCAAGGTTTGACCCCTGCAAAAAGAGTTAGAGCCACACGGCTACATCACCTTGAATGGCCCCTTAGGTTAAATAATCTGCTCGACCTTGTATTTATCTGTGACACTGAGTACCATTCCCAGACCTGAGGAACAAGAGACCTGTGTAGCTTGAAAGCTTCTCTCTCACCACGAGAAGCTGGTCTATTAAAATATATTACCTTGCTCACCCAGTCTCTCTGAGAGCCACAGGGACAGTTCTTGACTGTCTGAAAGTCTTTTAAAAATTTGTAACAGTGAAAGCACATGACATAAACAGGCAAAGCAATTTAGTCATTTCTGGTTACACAGAATCTAGGTCAGATATAAAATGCAACATAAGGACATTACCCAGATAAAACTGTGTGGCAGCTCGGTTAGTATAAAGCACAGCATTCAAATCTTGGTCACTGCATTTCTTTTTTAACCCTTCAGTATATGAGATTACAGCTTTCTTGTAGTTCTTTTCCTTGAAGTATTCATTCCCCTCATTCTTATAGGTGTTTGCTTGGTCTGCAAACACAAAACAAAACAAAACACCTTTCATTGTGCAATGCAATCAACAAATCGCCCCTGCCTATGACCTTAGCATACCTAAAAATTCAAACACCCCTTAGATACCCAATCCCCACTCACAGAAAAGCAGATGTCTAGAACCCACCACATCCACCTACAAACAACTAAATCCTCAAATCCCAAGGATAATCCCAAAGGGCAGTAGCACAACACCAGAATGGTGTGAAAGCAGAGATTTAAATTTTAATGAAATTATGAAATACCTTCAGGAGATCGATCCTCATCAAAAATGATTGACTGAAGGCATGCCAAATCAGGATTCTGTTCAGGATCAATTTCGGCAGGGGATTTCTTCATAAACATGGGGATCTTGTCAAATTCCTATTAATAACAGCCAGAGTGGAAAACACAATCACAGAATTGGAATTAAGTCCACATTTGGAAATCGTTAAGTCCTTATCAGTATGGTCTTGCAAAATATTCTCTTCAAGCACATCAACCCAGTCAGGGCATAGGTAGCCAGTACTACATTGAAGGAATGGAAGAAGCCATTCAGAGCACACCCACCTCAATTTGGGAGCAAAAGCCCCTCATCTGTGATTCATCTGAAGGAAAGAGGAGTTTCTCTGTCAGCATTTCAATGGGACATTTCATATCCCACACAAGATTTTTTTTTTCAACCTCTGTTGTTCCGATTGTCCCAGCATTAGGCCCACAAACTTTGGTGCCATTACTGCCTCCTCACTAGGGGAGATCCACACTATTCTCCAGGGCCCAGACTGATCTGACACCCGCATTTGGAGACACACACACACCACCTGCCAGCTCTGTCAGACCATCACAATCCCTCTCCAAAAGACAGGAGACCCCTCCCTGGCCCAAGCAGGACACCCTGCCAATACCTGCTCCTGTCTTTGCACACCTCATCACTAGGGCCAGCTCCTTCCCCACCACCAGATCCCTCTGCCCCCATCTCTACAGCCGAGACCCCCTGCCCCCAAACACCCCTCCCACCTCCAGGGATAGTCCCCTTCCCCCCATCGCTGGGAATCAGACCCCCTGCGGTCCCCAGACACCAGCCTCCATCTCTAGGGACGGCCCCCTGCCCCCCAGCAACGTGGACAACACCCCCCCTCCCCCCGGGCCTCCTGCCCCACCGCTAGGGACAGCTCCCCTCCGCCTCGCCCCCCACCCCTTATCTCTAGGGACAAGACCCCGCTTGCAGGGTGGCCCCCCTCCCGCCCTGTGGCCAAGGCCCCCGGCCCGCACCTGCTCCCAGCTCTCCGGGTTGAAGCCCCCTGTGTAGCGCTGGGTTTGGAATTTGTCGAGGAAGGAGGCCGGCCCGGCCCCCTCCGCCTGCCCCTCGGCCGCCTCCATCGGCTCCGGCTCCGGCCGCCCCCCGCTTGCTCCTTCCTTCCTGCCGCGCAGCCGCCGCCGCTTCCCCCGCGGCCCGGCCCGGCGCCCTCCGTTCCGCCCCGCCCCGCTCCTGCCCAAGCCCCGGGGCGGCGCTTCCGCTGGGGCCTGGGCCAACTGCCCCACGGGCACCGGACAGCCCCACCGCCCTCCCCGCCTGGGCTCAGGGACCGCTCCCGCCGCCCCCTGCAAACCCCGGGACAGCCCCCCCCACCCCCCCGCCTGGGGTCAGGGACCGCTCCCGCCGCCCCCTGCAAACCCCGGGACAGCCCCCCCCACCCCCCGCCTCGGGTCAGGGACCGCTCCCGCCGCCCCCTGCAAACCCCGGGACAGCCCCCCCCACCCCCCGCCTGGGCTCAGGGACCGCTCCCGCCGCCCCCTGCAAACCCCGGGACAGCCCCCCCCACCCCCCGCCTGGGGTCAGGGACCGCTCCCGCCGCCCCCTGCAAACCCCGGGACAGCCCCCCCCACCCCCCGCCTGGGGTCAGGGACCGCTCCCGCCGCCCCCTGCAAACCCCGGGACAGCCCCCCCCACCCCCCGCCTGGGGTCAGGGACCGCTCCCGCCGCCCCCTGCAAACCCCGGGACAGCCCCCCCCACCCCCCGCCTGGGGTCAGGGACCGCTCCCGCCGCCCCCTGCAAACCCCGGGACAGCCCCCCCCACCCCCCGCCTGGGGTCAGGGACCGCTCCCGCCGCCCCCTGCAAACCCCGGGAGAGCCCCCCCCCCTACCCCCCGCCTGGGGTCAGGGACCGCTCCCGCCGCCCCCTGCAAACCCCGGGACAGCCCCCCCCACCCCCCCGCCTGGGGTCAGGGACCGCTCCCGCCGCCCCCTGCAAACCCCGGGACAGCCCCCCCCACCCCCCGCCTGGGGTCAGGGACCGCTCCCGCCGCCCCCTGCAAACCCCGGGACAGCCCCCCCACCCCCCCGCCTGGGGTCAGGGACCGCTCCCGCCACCCCCTGCAAACCCCGGGACAGCCCCCCCGCCTGGGGTCAGGGACCGCTCCCGCCGCCCCATAAAAACCCAGGAACAGCTTCCCCGCAGGTTAGGGAGAGTTCCTGCTATGTCATACCCACCTAGGGACCACTCCCCCCACCCCCAGCCTAGGGTCAGAGACAGCTCCCCAACTGCCTAGGGATAGGGCTGAGTACCTGCTTCCCCTCTCTCCCCTCCACAAACCTAGGATCTGGGGGACAGGGACACCTCCCCACCTAGGGACAGGGCTGAGACACAGCCCCTCTTCTCCCCCCATCCCCACAAACAGGGCCAGCTCCCTCTCAGTCCTAGGGACAGGAGCAAAGAGAGGGAATATCTCCTGCCCCCCAAACACAACAACCAATGAGGAAAACCCAGAGGGGGAAACAAATGCATAGAGTCAGGTCCAGATACTGCCCTGGAAGAGTGAAGCCTGCTCCCCCACAGGAACAGCTCTACCCTTGGTGGGGGTGGTAAGAAACCACCCCAACTGTGTGGGTCAAGAAAGCTCTCAACTGATAGCTGGGCAGCAGAGAGCTCAGTGAGTAAAGAAACCAGAGACGCTCTCTGAGGAAGGCACTGGGCACTAACATCCAGCTATTACATGTGGCCAACACCCACCAACACTATAATTCTGCTCCAGAAAAGAAGTCAAGATTGCCTGGCAGGCTTTGTTCGCAGTAAACTCCCAATGCTCTTTATTACCCATGTTCAGTTCACTTTCTTTGGCATGTTAATGACCCTTCCAGAGTCCCTTTGATTTTCCCTCTGGTGGGAAAACAGAGCAGGCAGCCCACGTTGAGAAAAATAATCAGAGTCTGGCTGTGTCTGCATGGGGCTTAGTGGGGCATAAGCCCTGGCTTTCTTTTTGAGCCAGTTAGTGCTTGGCAGCTAATTTCCAGAGGTTGAGGGCATTGAACAACCTGGATGAGGTGCTTTCGGTAGGAGGAGGATTTGGGGGGCTTTTGTGTTTCTCAGCAGAGTCACTGTTCACTTTGTGTTGCTCAGCCAGGCCGTACTTTAATTTCCAGTAAACTGCCAGGACACGTTCACGTGCCTGAGCAGCAAAGATACACACGGACGCCTCAGGGTCATGTATTAAGCCCCCGAGAGCTGAAACAAAAGACAAAATGTTTACTGGAAACTACAGAACTGTCAAAAAAACCATTTATATCCAGATATGCACCGCACACCGGGGTCTTTGCATATTCACATTCAGCTGTCTGAAATACCATTCCTAAAGCCCTGCATTTCCCCCTCATCTACAGCACCTGTAACATATCCCCCCGCCCCCCGGCTAGATCCTCTGCATCCTCCTACTCATCGGCAGCACCCACGGAACGCTACCATAAAGTACTTAAAAGTACTTGCCTGACAGGACTTTGTTATGCTTGATGCCTAAACATGTGCTGGGTGCTTCACAGAAACTAGTCTAGACACTGTGCAGGTCCTGAAGAAATTATGATATAAGGCCTCAGTACTGCAAGTTGTTCCATGGGGGCAGATGCCTCCACCTGCAGGGAGCTTTACTGAAGTCAATGGGATTCTGCATGAGCACAGTAATCAGATCACGAGGAACAACTTGCAGGATTGATGCATAAGTTCAGACATAACACAACAAGTGAGGATAATAAAAGGGGAGTAGGTGGGGGGAAGGGAAGAGCTAGGAAAATGGTTACATTAATAAGATCTCACATTAACTCCATGAGGCATGGACACATCTATGAATGCTCAGATGCCACTCTGGTGCATGGGATAAAAATATCTAGACAGACAGCCACCCCAAGGAGCATGGAAGAACTTACAAAGGCAGTAGTGGGAAAATTAAAAAAGGGGCATCCAAGCTGATGACGGTGGCACAGTAGTGGAGATGGTGCATGAAAGGAGATCAAATCAAATATACACTTTGGGGCTGACTGATGTAAGGCTTTGAAAGAAGCTTGAATTTGATATTGTCATAAATATAAAGGCAAGGCTAACCACCTTTAAATCCCTCCTGGCCAGAGGAAAAACCCTTTCACCTGTAACGGGTTAAGAAGCTAAGATAACCTCGCTGGCACCTGACCAAAATGACCAATGAGGAGACAAGATACTTTCAAAGCTGCGGGGGGACAAAGGGTCTGTCTGTGTGTGTGATGCTTTTGCCCGGAACAGAGCAGGAACGCAGGTCAGAACTCCTGTAAAGGGTTAATAAGCAATCGAGTTAGATATGCGTTAGATTCTGTTTTGTTTAAATGGCTGATAAGATAAGTTGTGCTGAATGGAATGTATATTCCTGTTTTTGTGTCTCTTTGTAACTTAAGGTTTTGCCTAGAGGGAATCTCTATGTTTTGAATCTAACTACTCTGTAAGATATTCACCATCCTGATTACAGAGGTGATTCTTTTGCTTTTTCTTTAACTAAAATTCTTCTTTTATGAACCTGATTGCTTTTTCATTGTTCCTAAGATCCAATGGTTTGGGTCTGTGTTCACCTATGCAAATTGGTAAGGATTCTTATCAAGCCTTCCCCAGGAAAGGGGGTGTAGGGCTTGGGGGATATTTTGGGGGGAAGACGTCTCCAAGTGGGCTCTTTCCCTGTTCTTTGTTTAACACGCTTGGTGGTGGCAGCATAAGGTCCAAGGACAAAAGGTAAAAATTTGTACCTTGGGGAAGTTTTAACCTAAGCTGGTAAGAATAAGCTTAGGGGGTCTTTCATGCAGGTCCCCACATCTGTACCCTAGAGTTCAGAGTGGGGAAGGAAACTTGACAGATGTGGAAGGTGAAGGGGAGCTAGTGGAGGCATTCTAAGAAAGGGGATGATACAGTCATAACACAGAGATGGTTTTGGTTCAGGATTTTGGATGGATTGGACGGGGAATAAACTGAGTATGCAAGGGACCAGACAGAAGGAGTTTGCCGTTATCAGTCTGGGAGAGGATTAGGGAGTAGGCAAGTGCTTTTGCTATCAGAGCAGAAAGGAAGAAGCAGAATTTTGAAGAGTGATGGAAGAAGCAGCAACCTGATTTGGTCATAGCATGGACACTGGAGAGGAGACAAAGATGATTCAAGGTTACAGGTCTGGTTGACAAGAAGGATGGTGGTGTTGCCTACAACATTGGAAAAAGGGAATAGAAGAGTTTAGTTCTCATTATACTGAGTTTTGAATTAATGGTGAGCCAAACAATATAAGATGTTGGAGTATGTGTAAAAAAAGAGACTGAACTTTGAGAGATCCAGAGTGGATTTGAGAGTCATCAGTGTTGATAGAAGTGGTAGTCAAACACATGCGAGCAGGGGTGCCAAC
This sequence comes from Lepidochelys olivacea, assembly GCF_965140295.1. NCBI lineage: Eukaryota > Metazoa > Chordata > Testudines > Cheloniidae > Lepidochelys > Lepidochelys olivacea. The sequence goes on along the minus strand of NC_140418.1, from coordinate 95,601,622 downwards.
AAGAATAAAGCATAGAGGAAGAAGAGGTATAGAGTCAAACTATCACCGATACTATTTATACAGTTCCTTGCACAGCAAGAGTACTGATCTTTGTGCATATAAATCCCAGTGCCTCCTCAGACACACATACACACTCAGACACACACATACTCATCCAAGGCCACAGGAATTTAAAAATGAAGTCTTTACTTACCATTACTTATGATGTCCAAATCTTTCATTTCCATCATGTTGTCCATGTGCATAACCAGGAACCCTGAACATGCCATTAAAAGCAGGGCATTCCCATTACTCTCCCACCCTCCAATAGGGACTTCCACAGTTTTTGTCTTTCTCACAAGGATGCCCTCAGGTATTTGGACAAGTTCCTAAATCCTGAGATGGAAAAGCTAAGGAGATAGGACTTGATCAAAAAGCCCACTGAAGTCAACTGGAGTCTTTCCACTGACTCCAATGAGCTTTGGATTGGGGTCATACTGAGAGGCTGGCTTTCAAGATGATGACATACATTTTTGTAGAGAAATTTCTATAGGAGCATCCAGGGGAATTTTGGAGGTGCCCACAGGATTAGTTGCTGATGGGTGGAGCCCTTAGGGGTATTCTGATAGCATAAAATCCAGGAGTGACTCCTGTTTCTGTATTGCACCCAATACTAAATCCTATAAGGTCAAGAAATCAGGGTATCTGGCAAAAAGCAATTAACTTGCACTACTAGAGGGAACAGCGCAACAGACTGAAAAAGTGCTTCTATGGAATTGGCTAAAGAAATGCAAATTCTTCTGTATTTACCTATGAACATGGCTGCAGCCCTTCGTAAAGAGGGGTGTGTGCTGCTGAGGTAGCACTGGCTTTGGAACAAGAACCTTTGGACATTTTCTTGACGTGTCTTCACCTAAGACATCAATAATGCACAGAATGAAAGCTTAATGACAGGGATGACCCTACACAATCCCTCATGACCCTACCCGCACAGCCTGATAAATGGGTATCTTACTCTGTGTAAACCCTCCCTCAACCAAATCAACACACAGTTCTAACAATGAACGCAGAGATTACTTACAAGGTACTGACAGATTTCATCCACATCTTCTTGGTGATTGTGCCAGGCCTTCCTGTTGCCCACCTGTTTAGGTAGTCTCCATTCCAGGAGTCGAGAACATTCATCCAAGGCATTCTTACATTTCTACAAGACAGGATGGAGTTCCCACAGTTAAAAGACTGGAAATTGGCAATATTTTCCAACTGTTAATAACCTGCAATGAAAATGAATCTTCTGGAATTTCTTCTTCACAAGGTGATAGGGAAGCTCTAAGTTTTTTCCAGAAGGAAACACATTAGAGTAGATAGATTAGGAGAAGATTCTACATTGAAAGGTGGAGCAGGAGAAAGAGGTGTCTGGGGATAGTGATGATTGAGGCTCGGAGCTAAATGACTGTAGGAACTTGCCTCAGCCATGTCAGGGTTGCCCTCTTGCAGGTGCAGAAGTAATGGGATCAAGCTGTCCAAGACATCCTCCTCTTTCATAAGCCCCCGACTCTTCTTCACCTTCTTGACCATTTTTCCAAACAAGGAAATGGCAGCAGAACGCACATTCGCTCTCTCCTGAGAGACACACAAACAGAGGAAGTCAACAAGACAGGGGTCTTTTTAGTGAACTGTTGTACTCCTCTTGGTTTGTAATGAAAATTACTGGACTGTTTATGCTGCTCCATGATCCACATCAGGGTTTTTGACAAAACAATTTTTTTCACAAAAAATTTCTGTGGAAAATGTGTTTTTTGATTGAAAAATGTTGGCCAAAAGATTTCAGCGGAAAATGGGAATTGCAGTGCTCCACAGGAATTGTAGTCTGCGCCTTGTATTCCCATTCTCCTCTATGGGCCAAGATCCCGAGTTGGACTACATTTCCCATAATTCAGCAGTTCTTGAGCTGTGAGTCGGGACTCCCAAAGTGGGTCACGATCCCTTTTTAATGGGGTCGCTAGGGCTCGCTTAGACTTACTGGGGCCCAGGGCCAAAGCCCAAGCCCAATGGCTTCAGCCCTGGGCAGCGGGGCTACGGTTGCCTGGGGCTGAAGCCCTTGGGCTTCGGCTTTGGCCGTTCCTGCCTGGGGCAGTGGAGCTTTGGCTTTGCCTCCCCAGCCCCACCTGAGGGTGGTGGGACTTGGGCAGGCTTAAGCTTTGGTCCCCGTTCCTGGGGTCCTGTAGTAATTTTTGTTGTCAGAAGGGGGTCGTGGTGCAATGAAGTTTAAGAACCCCGCCATAATGTATCACACACACAGCCTCCCTTTTTGGTAAGGGAAAGCTGTGCAACGTGGTGTTCGCGATGCATGCTATACAGATACAGGGCTTGATCCTTCAAGGTGCTGAGTCCCTCATCTCCTACTGACTTCATCAATCACAGTTGAGGGCACTCAGCACTTCACAGGTCAGTATATATGATAAGAGCTGAAATTGCTCTTCTTTCAACCCTGCGACTCCTTCGGTTGCACAAAGTGTGTTGTGTAATTGAATATGCTATGTACAACATGCGCAGCAGTAGCATGTGAGTATCACACCATGAACAGCCCCCATCACATGCTACAGTAGGGGCCTAACCTGTTAGGCATGGCTACAGCATGGCCTGTGCCTCCAAGTCAGAGACAGCAGGGTCCACTGGGCTGGGACAGGCACAACACAAATGTGGTGGGGCAGAAACAAGAATGAAGGGAATGAAAACAGGAAGAGTGACATTGTTTCATTTCTGTTATTTGATACAACTGAGTGCTGGTGTGCAATGGACATGCTCCTCACCTCCCCTTCCCTCAGCCCTTTCACACTAAAGTGCCACAAGTCCTCCTTTTCTTTTTACTGTTGTCTTACATCATCAAAGAGGAGCCTAAGGGGACTGGTGATGCAGCCAACATAACTTGCTCCATCCAAGCCTCTGAGAATCTTCTTCACATCAGCAAGAGCCTCCACAACCAGCCTCCCGTCCACTCCACACAAGCTGTTTATCATGGCTGGCACCAGGACATTTATCTCCTATACAGAAGAAGTTGATGCAGTAACCACCCCACACTGTCTCACCAAGGATTCTGGCTTTCAGTTTAAAAAGAAAACAATCAATGTGAGACATTAATTATCAGAGAATTTTTCCAAATACTGAAAAAGCCCTCAAGAAAATGGCAAGGTTAGCTTAAAATGGACTTTCCACAGAATTCATACCCTGTTCCCTGAAAATTACAGCCTACATCACATTCTTTCCCCTCCCCAATTCACTTCTTTGTCATAGCTATGGTGTGAGGCTTTTTTTGGCTCACCATGTGTGAATACAGGAGGCAAACAATAATAAAAACCCTTTGAAACAAAGCTGACATGAGGTTTTCTTTTCCCTTTTGTGTTTATTTCATTGCTAATGAAATGACTGATTTCTGCTCACGTTTGTATATAAATGTATAATACTAGTCCTCTTTAATATAATCCCGTGGTTTTCAACCTTTTTTTCCATTTGTGGACCTCTAAGACATTTTGAATGGAGGTGCAGACCCCTTTACAAATCTTAGACATAGTCTGTGGACCCCCAGGGTCCGCGGACAACAAGTTGATAACCACTATTCTAAGTAATCAACAATCTTTCACAGACCCCTTAGACATAGTCCATGGATCCCCAGGGGTTTGTGGGCCACAGGTTGAAAACTACTGCTATAATCCATAAACAGTTCTCAGATTGCATTTTATCTGGTAATGCAGAAATTTATTTCCTATCCTGTCTCTAGTGTGCAGTGTTAGATACCCAATGAGCAGGGCCTTACAAAATTCATGGCCATGAAAAACGTGTCACAGACCATGAAATCTGATCTCCCCCATGAATTCTGGTCTTTTGTGTGCTTTTACCCTTTACTATAGATTTTAAGGGGGAGACCAGTGTTTCTCAAATTGGGGGTCCTGACCCAAGAGGGAGTGGTGGGGGTGGGGTCGTTATTTTAGGGGGGTCACTGTATTGCCACCCTTACTTCTGCACTGCTGCCTTCAGAGCTGGGTGGCCGGAGAGTGGCAGCTGCTGACTGAGGGTCCAGCTCTGCAGGCAACAGCGCAGAAGTAAGGGTGGCAAGACCACACCATACCATCCTTACTTCTGCGCTATTGCTGATGGCAGCTCTGCCTTTAGAGCTGGGCTCCTGGCCAGCAGCCACCGCTCTCCAGCTGCCCAGCTCTGAAGGCAGCACCACCGCAGCAACAGCACAGAAGCAGTAGTGCAACCCCTCTTCCATAACTTTGCGGACCCCCCCACTCCCACCAACTCCTTTTTGGGTCTGGACCTCTACAATTACAACACCATGAAATTTCAGATTTGAATAGGTGAAATAATGAAATTTACGTTTTTTAATTCCGATGACTGTGAAATTGACCAAAATGGACATGAATTTGGTAGTGCCCTATCAATGAGAACATGCCTCTTCCTTGAAAGTTTCACTGATATCCATAGTAGCACTTTCAAGTCCATCCAGTTAAAAGGTTTTTTTATATGCTTTGCAAAGCTGAGATCTGAAGCAATATTAAATGCTGCTCACTGATCCCAGATCCAGGTAAATGGTTCTGGGCCTGCTTTGAAAGGGTGGGATCTGGAGCAATTCTAGATGCTGTTCACCTAGCCTTGGTCCAGGCCAGCAGTTTTAGTTCTGCACCAACAGGAATGGAATCTGTTTCACTTCCATCAGCAGTAGTTTCTTAGTGCTGAGAGAGTTACTCTAGATTTCTACTAGTGTTACTGATACTTCCGGAGCAATTACACAGATATTGACTGCGTAATGAAATGGATTCCATCTCACCTTCCCTGGCCAGTCTGCCATGGTGATCAGTCCTTTGACGCACAACGCTCGGATAATTGGATCTGGGTCAGTCAGTCCTTTCAGCAGACGGATCACAGAATATTTTTCTGGGAGCCGCTTTGCCTGTGGCATATGGAGAAGCTAAAAACACAAAGAGCAGGCCAATTACAGGCTGTAAAACAGAGGGCTGTCTGTCTGTTCTCTGGGTGAACATTACCATGAAATTGTTGTAAATGCTCCAGCATGCATGAAGTCTATTTCCATGCCTAGAGGGGAATGAAGCCTGCTCCTTGTGCTCAAGGCAGGTAAGAATTTCATTCCATATGTTTATAGACTATCCCTCAGTGGGCATGAAGTCTATTCCATGCACCAACAACAAGTGCAAAAACCGTCCCTTGTGTCTGCAGTGGGCATGATGCCCATTCCTTGGGCTGACATAACGAGATTTTTGAGATTATGCAGGTGAATCATATGCTACCCAAGCAATGATCTCAGACCACTCACTCATGTGTGGGAGTCAGCGTGCTGGCCACACCCCCTTTCTGCTGTGCAACAGCTTTGTTGTTCCCATGCAAGCACCAGCCATGAAATTCTGGCCCCAACCAAGTCCAGGGGAGTTTGCAATAGACTAGGGCTGAGCTTCACTTTGGAACCCTAAGTGGAGGTCAATACTGGCTCCTCCCATTCCAGCCCCCCAGCAGTTACAAGGGAACTGGTGATTAGTTCTCAAGGAGAACGTTTAATGTCTTCACCTTGGCACCAAATACTCCTATTTTGTTTCTACAGAGTGCTCACTGCTAATATTTATTTAGAGGTATTTCTACTATGCTTACCACAGTACCTAAGAGCTCAAGGGCTGTCTCTCTAATCCCTCCATCTCAGTAAAACCATGGCTAGTCGTTAGATTCTCTTAGAACTATAAACATCCATCACAAGGTAAAGGAAATTTACAAACATTCTTCTCCTTAGCTCGAACAATGAAAAATCTGTAGGTCAGGTATGACCTGTAGCAGCAGGTGGCAATAAGAGTTGGAACTATACACACATTTTGCAAAAGGAAAAAGGCACTTGGGATACACACTGGACAAACATTTCAAAATAATTTGCCATTACGAAGGTGCTTGACTGTCCTAAAGGCGAAAATTCTCAGACATGGGTGCTTAAAGGTGGGCATCTAATTCCATATTTAGGGACTCAATTAAGCAGCTTGATTTTCAGAGGTGCTGAGCTCCTGCAACTACAGACTGCACTGGGAACTCCGGGTGCTCAGCACTTATGAAAATTGGGCTACTTATTCAGGTGCCTAAAGACAGAGTGGGTACTCAAAGCTAGGTACCCACATTTGAGAATTTTGGCCTGTCTATAAAAGATACTTACATACTATAAACCTACATTTAGGAAAAGAGAGGGAGCACAAACCAAAGCACAGGACTAAAAGGTTTCTATTCTGGTCTCTGCCACAGACTTCTTTATGTGACTTGGGGAGTTAAGGCCTTGTTGACGCAGTTTCCCCATCTGTAAAATGGAGTTGATAACACTCATCTACCTCAATGTGCTGCGGTGGGGAGAAATGTTCAAAGGGCCTTGAGATCCTCAGAAGGAAGATGCTGCAGAAGGGCAAAGTATTATCGCTATTTCTGACACACGCACATAGTCTCTTGAACACTCTCAAAGGCTATCCAGGCTTTCCCCAAATGCTCAGTGAATCAGATATAGGAGACACTTGGAGTCTGAGGTCAGCTGATGAGCCTAGAAAGGGAAGATGCAGCTCATGGTCTTTTGTACCACAATAGATGCAAGCCAATAACTTTTACCTCAATGAAAAAGGCCATCGCTGTGAGCTTGTGCTGTTTATCACCTCGTTCGAGGAACGGGACCAGAAGGTACAAGATCCGCCACAGCTCACAGCAAGAATAGTGGACCATGGCTCTGTGGGAGCAAACAGATGCCCTTATTACGGAGGAGGTGAGTCAGCGGGGTGTGTGTGTGTGTGTGTGGGGAAGTTGGCAGAAGGGAGGGATGGGGGGAAGTTGGCAGAAGGGAAGAATGGGGAGATCTGGCGAGAGCAAAGCTCTTGCCTCTCACCTTGCAAGCAGGCCTACCCCGCGATGGTGCTCCTCAGAGCTAGTGAGCAGTTCCCAGCCTCCCTCCTTCTCAACAGAGGTGAACTCATAGTGGCATCCCATTTTTAGGAGAAGGGTCTTCACGGTCTTCACAACACAGCTGCATTCAGAGTAAAACCCATATTAAAGCAACACTGGCCTTGCTCAGAGCAATCCTCTATCCCATCCCCCCAGATACCTGCATTGTGTCAAGACGGGACTCGCAGTACACTGCGATGTCATGGAGATGGCAACCCCAACCCTGCCCTGCATGTCCAATGCACAGTCACGGCACTGAGGCCTAAAACAGGCAGCATGGCCAGCCCGGTACTGCACACGAGACCTCCAAGGCCAAGCCCACACGGCTCCCATGCTGTACCTGCACTGCTATAACTGAGCCGTTGAGCCCAACACCATGCTGCGTGTAAGCGTACTGCACATACACAAAACTCCGCTATATCAGTGACACCCCGCCCTGCACAGCACACGTGCACGGAGCTGTAACATCACTGCTTGTAAGAGGGAGGAGCATTGGGGTGCTGAGGGGTGGCTTCACTGGAGTGAGTGTATGGAAAGCATGGAGCTACGATAGAGTCCTATAGATAATTATTTATTTGTATTACGGTAGCACCCAGGAGCCCCAGTCCTGGACCAGGACCCCATTGTGCTAGGCGCTGTACAAAGCAAGAAGTGAAAGATGGTCTCTGCCCCAAACAGGTTACATCTCAGCATGAGACAAGGCAGACAGACAGAGCCAAGCAAACAATGAGCCAATCCCAGGCCGCATGGCAGGCAGTGGTCTCAGCACCCCAGCAGCCTGACTGCTGTCGAGCTTTTTGTCGGCATTGTGGCAAAGGAGCGTTTAAAGAAGGGATTGGAAGTAGCTTGGCGGATGTGTATGCGGAACGCCACCCAGGTGAGAGGGTCAGTGAAGGTGCTTGTTTGACGGAGGCTGGCACTGGGGGCTGACTGGAGGTAAGAGTCGACCTCTCAATAGTGAATGAAAGATGATATGGATAAGGGATGGTGTCCCTAGTCTCTGTGTGCCAGAAGCTGGGAATGGGCAACAGGGGATGGATCACTTGATAATTATCTGTTCTGTTCATTCCCTCTGGGGCACCTGGCACTGGCCACTGTTGGAAGACAGGATACGGGGCTAGATGGACCTTTGGTCTGACCAAGTATGGCCATTCTTATGCTTGTATGATAGGGAGCGTGGGGACAGGCCATAAAAGGCCTGGAACATGATGACAAGTAACCTATCCAGGCAGCTGAACCCGGGGAGGAGTCTGATATATACAGTTAGCATCTCGACCTTTCAGTAGTTACCATGCAGGGAGGAGCTCCTTCCTGGAGACCCCACTGTCGGACAGGCTGAGCCCAATGCTATAGTGCACCTGAACAAGCAGGGCCATCAGGAGGCGGGGATAGAAGCGTGTCACCATCTGTGTGCACATGGATACAGATAACACCTCGCACAGAGCACTGGCTGCCTGAAGGAAGGAAACAAATGCAGGTAAAATCCTCTGCCTCTCCCCAGCACTTCTATTTCCTATCCAGTCCTCGGTTGCATGGACCCCAGCAAGGCTGCTTAGCCCAGGGCTTTGCCAGTAAGAAGAGGTTGCATTGTTTTGTCATGGTACCCCCACCCGTTCGCTTAATGCTCTGCATTGCCACGCAGGAGACCAGGGTTTCAATGCCAAAGAAGAGGCAGCATGGCCTAATGGACAGAGCACTGGACTCGGATTCAGGAAGCCTGGATTCTGTTCCCAGATCTGCCACTGGCCTACTGGGTGACTTTAGGCAAGTCACTGCCACACTCTGTGCCTCAGTTTCCCCATCTGTGAAATGGGGATAATGATACTGACTTCCTTTGGAAAATGCTTTGAGTCCTACTGACCAGGACCAGCTATATCTGGGGCTGCTACCAAAGTGGGGTGCTCAGGCCTTGGAGAGAGGAAGCACTATGGAGATGGGAGGCAGTGCACCTACCCTCTGACAATGAAGGCAGGAGCTAGCCTGCTTGGACCCTGAGCAGGAGAAAAGAGGAGAGGGAGGAAGTGGAGTGCTGCAGACAGTGGGAGGAGACTGACTGCTCAGTCCCTGTTGCGGAAGCAGAGGGAATGGCACCAGTGAGTCCTCTCCAGGTCATTAAGTAGTAGCTAAATGGGCTCCACAGGGAGCTTTGTCCAGCCATGTATGACAAGACAGTTGGTGTCTGGGACACAGCATTTCCTGAGGAAGGCAAAGAAATGGAAAACGGGAGCATTTTCAGGGCTCTGCCAGAGATACAGGGCAGCTCTCCCCATCCCTTCCCCAGGGAGAATTCACAGCAATACATCCCTCAGACGTAGACCTCTCTCCTCTTTGAAGGAAGAGGAGAGTCATGTGTGAATTGTTTCTTACAGCTATAGGTATGAAGAAGGCTTTATCCTCAGAGGTGCTTGGCCTCTCCTGCAGCTCCTTCAGCAGCACATCCAGAAGTCTGTGGGAGTGACAGATTGCCTCTGTTTTGGCCAGTGTTCTCCACATCCCAGCTGCATCTCTACGAGTTGAGACAGACAGTTGCATGCTGGATCGGATACACATAGCTCTGCCAACACTACAGTCTGACTGGACAATTGACATCTAAGCTAGGGTCAGGGCTCCATCGGAGAGATGGTGACTACAATGGGGCCTCATCCCAGATACCAAGAAAACAAAACTATGTACCTAAAGCAGTAAGTGACCCATGTTACATGTTCCATCACCTTGAGATAACATGGTGGGCTGAGACCACTGTCAGACCTGCAGTCTGCTAGAAGATAACCAGCCATGTTTTTTACCTAAAAGATACATTCAGGTCACACACATGCATGTGGGGTTTTCACAGATGACTGCTGGTTCTACACATATACCTCACCACGCTGCAGACCTAGTGTCTACATTGGGCTGGGGGATGTACAATCACAAATACACCCTTGCCATGAACAGACCATTACTTCCTGCAATGCGCGGGGGCTCCTAGCCCACTGTGTCCTGCTACCACCGGTATGGAATCTCCCACTCCTGGGAAGGATCGTCATGGAGGTGGAGACAAAGCACCTATGACAATATTTGTAGTCTTTAGATTCCCTTCACCCTGGGTTTAGAACTGGGTATGGGACTGAAGCTGCACAAGTGGCACTGGCTGATTGTCTCTTGGCTACAACTGAAGACAACATGTCCACATGGATTTTATTAGGTCAGTCAGCTGCCTTCGATATGGTTGATCATGAAGTGTGCTTAGGAGCAGATGGAACCCATTTGAAGTGGCTTTGCTCCTATATACATGGCATGGCTGAGAGAGTGATTACGGTGAATAGTTTGTCCACCCCCCAGACTGATTTTCTGTGGAATACTGTAGAGTTCTGCCCACACTTCTTGTTTCATGTGTACACAAGGCTGCTAGGTGGGTGACAAAAGAAACATGGGCAATGGTGCCAGCTCTTTGTGGACAATACCCAGCTGGATATCATCATCATTACAGCTGATTCGCTGGTGAAGGGGACTGGATGGCCCCAGGTCTACAGGAGACTTGAGCTTGGATGAGGCCGAGCTGGCTGAGATTCAGCCCAGACAGGGCAGAGAGATTGTTGGAAGGTTGTGGGACACAACCAGAAAAACTGACTAGAATCACATCACCTCCACTAAGCTCAATGAGGGACGACCATTATTTTTGAGTCAGTGTACTGCTCTGGGGTCGTACTAGACTCAAGGCTACTCCTGAAGCCCAGGGCACAGCCATGCCAAAGGGCTTTCTCCTCTTGCTTGGTAAGCCAAGTGTGACCTTTAGTTTGGACATGGGCACTTTGCTGATCTTATCTGTCACCTTGAGGTTAGACGCCTGTAATCCACTTGCCTCTTGGGGCTACATCTTGATACCATTCAGGAGCGAAAGTTGGTCCAGAATGCAGCAGTTCATTTCCTGAATGGAGCTCGACACTGCAAGCACATCACCTTGGTGTTCTAGGAGCTGCACGTGGGCTTCCAAGTGGAATTCCAGGGTGTTGGTACTGTGACACTGAACCCCATATTCTTCACAGTGATATTATGATGATACGATTATGACACAATTATGATGCATTTTATGCAAGATAGGTCACGTGAGATATCATTGAAAACGCTATGATTTGCGGAATATGATTATCCTATTTGTATGCATGTATCATTTTTGTATCTGAAGTCAGGAATATTGACTATGTATCTGTATTTCTAATGTGTTTACACCTGGGGAACACCCACTAAGCAAAAGCCTCTCAGTCTAGATGGCTGGCTGGGAAGGGCCCATTCAAGTTAATGAGCCATTAGAGAGAACAATAGGCCTTCGGAGAAGCTTATCTCCCACCTGGGGCACCTTCCTGAGGATGCTACAGACAGCCTCCAAGGAATAGCTGCTGTGACGCTACAGGTATATGTGACCTGGTCACCTGGTGCTGGACTCCATCTTGGGGTGTCAGTATTTTTCCACTGACTGGCGTGGGAACCAAACTTTGAAACAAAGGATTCCTTCCATATGCAAAAGCGATATAAGCAGGGGAGTGACATCATCAGAGTTCTTCACTAACTCCCCCACCCAAGGAGACTCCTGGAAACAGCTGAGGAACAAAGACTGAACTGTGGGAAGTGCTGGACCCAGACTAAAGGGATTTTTAGCCTGTGAATAGAACACCTGGGGATTTCAAGCTGTAAGCAAGTGCAGCTTGCCCCTTAAGAATCTACAGCCTGCTTGTATCATCACTTATGGTGAGAATTTGCTATTCATATCAAGCTATGTAGTACATTACACTTAGGTTGCGCTTTTTGTTTATTTGCTAGGTAATCTGCTTTGATTTGTTTGCTATCCCTTATAATCACTTAAAATCTATCTTTTGTAGTTAATAAGCTTGGTTTTGCTTTATCTAAAACTAGTGTGTCCCCAGTGTGTGGAAGTCATAACTCGGGGCAGAAAACTGTTGCATTTCCTCTCCACATTGAAGGAGGGGGCGAATTTCATGAGCTTACGCTGTACAGTTTCCTGTGCAGCGCAAGATGGTATAATTTTGGGTTTACACTCCAGAGGAGGTGTGTGCCTGAATAGCTGGGAAGTACCCTAGCTGGAGTCTTCCCATGCAGTAGCTAGTCAGAGTATCTGCATGTAACTGCAGCTGGGTGTGTCCCTACCTGCATGTGTGTTGGTGAAAGTACAGGCTGGAGCGAGTGTGTCACAGCAGTGCAGTGTAAAAGAGAGCCCAGGCTGGTGGGTCAAGGGGGCTAAGTGGTACCCCACTTCCAGGTGGCACTCCCTGGAAGTTCCCGGGGGGAACCCATCATGGGTACCAACAAAGAAAACCCTGTACTTCTGCGTTACCTGGGAGTCCATCTCTCCCCATAACATATTGCCATAGCTGCAGATTCTGAAAGCCCTCAAGCTGCAACACCCTTGATACAGAACAGTGGAAGTTGTGGAATGGATTTTCCCTCTTGGTCTGCTGCAGCCTGGACTGGTCACCCTTTGGAACACACCGCAAAGCCCATCTTTTACCCTGGCTGTCTGGGGAGGAGATAGGATACGGGTCGAAGAGGGTTATTCAATGGCCTGGGGAAATCATGTTTTGGGACTATATCTGACGGTAGCTGTGGGCGGGGGGGCAGGGGCAGTGGACTTCAGCCATCTACTCTGATTTTTCCCCCCCAACTACTGAGAATTTTAAGTTGTGGTTAGAGGCACCCTGAGTCTAGGGAGAGCATGTTCAGCCTCTGGAGACAATGGTACCAGTGCACACAAGAACCCATGTACACATGCAGATTTTTGTTTTTCAGGCACAGGCAGCTGTATGTGTGGTCATGCGCCAGTTCTGCAGACGGAGAATTTAGCCTCAGGTGCTCTCCTCTGTGGGATTTCCCCCCTTCCACTCATTGCAAGCAAGCGAGTGACACACATCGAATAGCATAGTTAGTAAATGTCACATAAGGCATCTGGGCAAATCTGTGATTCGTGCCATTATGGGATGGAAGCCAGAGGGGGTATCATTTCTCAGTGGTTAGTGGTGTAATCTAACCTTGCAAGAAAGACATTTTCTGCACAGCAAGGAAGTTACTGCCAGTCTGAGACCTCTCAGGAGGAGAGGAAAGAATAAGGAATCCAAAGAATGAGCTGTCAGTATCCCGGTCATTAGGAAGTTTCATACCTGTCCAGTGGAAGCGGACATTTTAGAAGGGCTGTGGACACTTCTTCCATGAAAACACGAGCCAGGAGGCATAAGGCCATCATCACTACCTGTCTGCCATGGGAATGATGGATGGCTCTGAGCTGGGAGTGGATTCTGTCCACAATCTTTGGCACCTAGAAGAAAACAATACAGCTTAGAGTGTGTGTGCGTGCACATGTGTAAGGGGTTCCTTCTGGGGTAAGAATCAGAGCATAATAGGGCAGACACTATTAATGAGAGCAATTCCACCTTCCTGGAGAGCACATCAAGCATCATTATAGAAGACCTCTAACTTTGCCTGGTCCTTCTCCTTGCCAAGGCAGGAGTGTTCCCAATGATAGATTTTCTAGTCTTTTGTAGGAGAGATTGATAGCTACAAACAAAGTTGAAGAGCAAATCAGTAGGACTTCTTTAACCAGAACAAGAGGGAACTGCAACAGCTTGAAGAGAACCCCCTGTGCTTCCAGATGCAGTCTTCAAGTCCCGAGACAATGGAACAAAGGCTCATTTCCCAGCTTTAGACAGTCCACTTGCAACACTTAAAATATCAGCATCACAATGAAGAAAGAGTCCCGCTGACAGTACCCCAGGACAGGAGATTCTAAATGCTCCCCAACTCCCAAGAGCCTAATACCTTCATCTGTATCTTATGCTTGTACTTCTCCAGGATTACATTCAGAATAGTCTTTGATGCTTCAATGGTGCTCTCATTGGCCTTCTTCAGGCTTTCTACAGCTGTCAGGAGAAGGTCTGCCATCTGGTCTGGGCTGAGAAATTGTCCAAATCCCTGGAAGAACACAACCAAAGCACCTGATGTAGGTGACCCAGCTGGACACCAACTCTGCCGCTGGCACAATTGATAAGCAGAATCCAGACAAGGACAAGTTTGGCTTTTTTCAACTTATTTAAGAATGAGCTGCCTCCAACAATTTCAAGGCCATTCAACCTTACCAATGCTTCACAAGAGCTCAACTGCTCTGGTGTGTGATGCGTTCAACCTTTGACTTTTTCCTGAGCTGCGTGTATGGGATCCTGTAAACAAATACCCTTGGGAGTATTATTTAGTCACTGCTTCAAACCAAATACTCCCGTAGATATTGTTTAGTCACTAGTTCAAACTATTCAGTCAGTGAGGCCAACCAAGCTTCATAGGTATCTTCTTTTGTGCTCACTGAGCCTTAGATAAAGGACAGGTAGTTATTATGTAAAATATAGATGAAAGGAAAGTATTATGGCTGACAGGCTCTGAGCAACAGCTGGTCAGGAATTTTCTGTTCAATTTTTCCAGAAAATTATTTTTTTCCTCACAAGAAAAAAAATTGAAATATTTCAGTTTGACATTAATCTGTATCCACCCGTGCTGCTGCACTATCTCATGGGAGTTCAGGTGCCCCCCATTTTCCTCTATGGGCTGGGTTACAACTCCCATGATGCACCCCGGATCCTCCTCTGGCTGAACTGCCACAGTGCATTACGGGAAATGTAATCCACCTGGGGATCCTGGACTATGAAATGGAATGGGGGCAAGAGGCACCCGAACTACAACTCCCATGAAGCACTGTGGCAGCTGGATGCAATTCAATGTCAAACTGAGCCAAAATGAAGTATTTTGGCATTTCCAAATTGAAATAATTTGGAACTTTCCATTCTGTGAAAAATGTTGATATTTAAATTTTTCATCCCAAATTGGGATGAAAAATGTTGAAATATCAGAATTTTCCACAGGTCAGAAATTCCTATTTTCAGCCTGCTCCGCTCTGCACTGTATATGAAGAGGCACAACACTGGGAACACACATGCAGGGTGTAATGAAAAGTATTTCTGGCTGTGTTGAGGATTCACCTTAACAATTTCAGAGATGTTCTGACAAGTCCTGGTGGGCTCGTAGATACCCAAGATCTCTTTGGGCATTTGATGTAGCATTGCTGTCACAGACCCCATCTTCCTCTCAGGTTCTAGGAGAAGACAATACGTTTGGGAAAGGTGGAGAGAGTCCAGAGGAGAGCAACAAAAAAAGAGGTCAGCTTTTCTAAACCTTTTATATGAGGAAAGGTTAAAAAAAAACTGGGCATGTTTGAGATAAGAAGACTGAGGAGGGGACCTGATAACAAATATGTTAAGGGCTGTTATAAAGAGGGTGGTGATGAATTGTTCTCCATGCTCACTGCAGGTATGACAAGTAATGGGCTTAATCTGCTGCAAGGGAGATTTAGGGTAATATTAAGAAAAACTTTCTAACTCTAAACACAGCTAAGCTCTGGAATAAGCTTCCAAGGGAGGCTGTGGAATCCCCATCCTTGGAGGTTTTTAAGAACAGGTTGGACAAACACCTGTCAGGGATGGTCTAAGTGTACTCAGTCTTGCTTCAGTGCAGAGAGCTGAACTTCATGATTCTCAAGGTCCCTTCCAGCCCTTCATTTCTATGATTCTGTGTTTGAAAGGCTTCCCATTTTGCTCTTAAAAGACTGGCTTCCTCCCATTCTCATTCATGTTCCTGAACCATAACCATACTTCAGGCTTGAAGTCACAGTGCTTGATGGAGCAGCAGGTCTGTTGCGTAACAAACACCCTACCATGGAAAATATCTAACAGCCTTATCCTATTCCCTAGAGAATATTCTTCACTGGTTCTTTCCCTCAAAACATTACGCACTCACAGTGACCTACAGATAGCTTAGTTCCTGTGGCATTCTCTGCCCTTACCCCCCTTTACAAAATATACCCCTTTTAAATGTAACCTTCATTAACAGTGGCCCTGCTCTCCATCCATCCCTCCATGAGTATTATAGTGCCACCCACCGACACAGCATCTGAGCACCTTCCACAGAAAATCAACAGCAGCAGCAGCAAAGTCCCTAGTGGGCTCTCACCTAAAGACCTATTGGGGTTTCTAAACTAGTCCATTTATAGCATAGAGAAGGGAAGACGGTCGTCTGCTTACAAGCTGTGTTCTAGCCTAGTTCTCCAAGAAGACACCTGTTCCTACAGGGACTCATCATCGTGTTAGGGTTCATGTCCAGCTGTACACAGGCAGGAGCTTTGGGTCCTCTGCGTTTGGAAAGCCCCCTCTTACCCTTTTGGCACCACATGAGGGAGTAGAGGAAATACAAGCCTTCCATAGCCTGGCGGCCAATCTCCTTCTCCGGGTCACCAACACGCAGGGCCAGCCGTCCAATCAGGAGCCCCAGCCTGGGGAACTCGTGTGACATCTGAGTGAAAATCAAAGGGGGAAGGAAACGGTATGGTGGTTTGGTGGACAAAGAGAACCTGTCATCAGTAGCCATAAATGTGCCACACAAGGGGAAGAGAGCATGGCATCAGGCTACCAGGGGTCAGAGATCACTCACACAGAACTTAGGATGCTCGACTGCCGCTTGTAACAGGCAAACACTGGTTTTCACAGCCCTCGCTCGCTCATGAGCTTTCTCTGATGTCATCCAGTGGGCCAAGTGCTGCAGGAATAAGCAAGGGAGGCCTGTGTTAGAAACTGCAGAACAGGGGCATGTGTTGCAGTGAACCCCGAAAGCTGATCTCTCTCTGACCTGATCACCACAGTATTAACCAGACAGGCTGTCTGAGTCCTGCTCCCTTGCAGGATTTGTGTCACAGACAATCCCCCTGACACAGACCCCTATAAAGAGGTAAATCTGGCTTTAGCACCATACGGTTCACCCCTGTGTTCATCAGGATTGCAGTGTCCTGTAATCAGCCTACTGTGTTGAGGGACTGCTGCAGTATTCCATCCCTCCAAAGGGCTGGTCCCATTCTCCTTCTGAACCCTTTGTCATGTCCAGAAAGTCAGATAAGACTCAGGTAGATCTCACAATCCTCCCCATCCCTGGGCCTCAGGGACTTTCTAGGTAGGAAGCAAGGGAGTGAGTCTCCTCTGAATACCACTCCCCCATCCGTGGATCACTCAATCCCTCTGGAGAGGAAGGGAGGAGTGGGTCCCTCTGCACCTGAGAGCCATTCCTACTTTTCCAGGTCTGATAGCTTCTGTAGGAAGGAGGGTGAGAGTCTTTGCTATTTCGCTTCTGGTTTCAAACTCGCCCAGCTAGACAGGAGACCCCAGAGTTAATGCTCCACAATCTGATGCTAGAGACCCACCTTCCATTCCCATTCCTCTGAGAGAGGGACAGGGGAAAGGGAGAGCCTTGCCATAGCTGTCAGCGACTGGAAGGAAGGACAAAGGGAGTCCTTGGCTGTGAAGAACAGGACGAGCCTACTGAAAAGCTATATCAGATTTCCTTTCCCTTGTTTTCAATTGAAATGACTTTTTTCTACTGCCCTAAAGCAGCTAACACTACACGTGATCTCCGCTCTATGGAGCAAGATGTAGGGTCCCATTCGAGAGACAACAACAGAAACACAAACCCTCCCGTCTCTCCCTCGTACCCTCCACTCCTCACACCGCCACAAGATCACACTTCCCCCACCCTCTGCCCGTACCAGCTCAATGCTGCTTACATCCAAGAAGTTCTGCAGTTCAGCTGGGTTTGGCTTCTCTGACAGGAGAGCTCTCAGCATCACTTCCAGGGCATCCACAGTCTGGTTGTACAAATCCTGAAAAGACAAAGAAGAGCCGCAGCACTTGGCATCAGACAAAGCCTGTGACGTCTAGGAGCCTGTCTGTGGGGGTCTTGTGACACCGCACACACACTTTACAATCTCTGCTTCAGACCCCTCCATTGGCTGTTACTGCCAGAAGGCCTGATATGAAACCAGATTCTTGGTCATTCTCAGAAGAGGGCTCTATCTGCAGCATGGCATAGGACAGGGAAGTTGCAACACAATCACTGGGCTCTGGACACTGTTCGTGACCCAAAGCCCAGCAAGGACTCAGCTTCAGTGTGTAATTGTCTCAGCAGGGTGGAGAGAGCTCCTCCTTGCTCTGTTATCTCCAGTCTTTTTTCCACCTCACACAATGCACATGCCTCTTACGCACCAGACACCAGGGGGAAAGCTTTTTTAATCAGCTCTAGGCAAACCAAACTTCCCTGGAGAAAGAACTTTGATGTGCTGGGAAGGCTTGTGCGCACCAAAGACCCTGTGAGCTATGGTGGTTAGAGCTGCAACTCCTGGGAGGGACACCCAAGCTGGACAAGTCAAAGGCTGGGGACCAGATGAAAAGCAGTCCATGGGTCCTCCAGGTTGGGAGTCAAGTGATAGGCCAACCACCTATTCTCCTAGAAAGGAGTTAAGCTACAGAAACACAACTTCCCAAAGTTCTGCAGAAAAAAAGACGGAATTATCTGGGCCATGTGTTAAGAATGAAGCCAGCGTGTCTGCCATGGAAGGTGTGCCATTGGGCAGCTGGAGGAACACAGGAAAGGGGCTGCCTTAAAGAACCCCTCCATCAAACAGGACCTTGAGAGGGACCCTTATGGGACATAACACATGGAGGACATGCAGAGAATGGCCCAGGATACACAGGGATGGCCGAGCCTTGTTTGTGCCTAAGCAACATTTGATGGTGCAGGAAGGATTCAGATTCAGATTCAGATTCTAGGCAAGCCAAGGGAGTGGGTGTAAATCAACCAAAGGACACAGAGGCAATGTGCTCAGAGGAGGACAATGAATTACCTTCACATTTACTTTGTGGCCTTCCTGCCTTTGCAAGGCCTCGATTGAGGGCAGGGCAAAGATGCTGGCAACGCAGACAATAACCACATCCAACTTCTCTTTACCTTCCAGAGGCGGCTTCACTTTGCTAGCAGAAAAATAAGCACCCATTGGCATTCCTGCTGTGGAAGGGGCACCAGGGCTTTCATTTCTGTCACTGTGGGACCGTGAGAAAGGAAGGGAAAACGTGGCCGACAGAGGTTTGTGCTAATGCTTTCGGCATAAAGGAGCAGCATGGATGAGAACAGCAGGGACCGGGCTAATTAATATTATTGTTATTTGTGTTACAGTCGTGCCTAGAGGCCATAACTGAGATTTGGGCCCCAGTGGCCCCCATACATAGTTAGAGACAGGCCCTGCCCAAAAGAGCTTACAATCTAATTACCCAAAACTGGCAGAGGAAGTATCATTACTACTCCCGTTTACAGACAGGAAATTGAAG
Source organism: Lepidochelys olivacea (assembly GCF_965140295.1). Classification (NCBI taxonomy): domain Eukaryota; kingdom Metazoa; phylum Chordata; order Testudines; family Cheloniidae; genus Lepidochelys; species Lepidochelys olivacea. The sequence continues at coordinate 95,582,438 of NC_140418.1, read as the reverse complement.
CACCGACTTGCCCACTCAGGAGTCTGTGGCAGAGCCAGGAAGTGATCCAGCCTCCAGAGTGCCAGTCCAGGGCCATAACCGGGAGACCACATTTCCTCGTCTGCTGGCAGAGTATAGGACTGGCATTGGGGAAAGCAGCAGGGGTGTGGCTATTCTGGCATCCTGTATCTTTGCTGGGGAGAGGATTAGCCCATACTCACAGGGGAACCTCTGCAAACATCTGAACAGAGTGGGAGGGGAGACTCCATTCAGACGCCATTCACAGTGCTTGGATTCAAGATCCTCCATGTCAGTCTGAACAACCCACCCAGCCAGACGGCGAGCAAGGTGAGTGCTCCCCGTTCCGTCCCTCTGAATGCTCGGCAATGGGAGCTGGACGTCCCTCCTGGGAGGTTGGGACTGCTGGCTCCACAGAGTCAGGGTGAGACATCCAAGTACCTGCAGTCTGTGATGAGCAGCATCCCCTGACGGCGGACGGCACTGGAGCGCAAGTCCAGAGAATCCTGCGGCAGCGATTTAATATGCTTCTGTGAATCTCAGAGGAGACAAATGTAGTGATGAGCTCCCAGCAGCCCTGCCAACCCCAGTGTTTGTCCCTCTGCCCTAACAAGGGGGTGACCCCAATCTCCAGAGAGCACAGGGGGGTAGCTGACCCCCAAGGCCAGACCAAAGTCCCAACCAGGCCCCCAAGTGAATAAAAGCATAATGAGCAGCCCTCTCTGACCCTCTTGCCTTGTGTCCATGCTTGACAGTCAAAGTGAGCTGGGGCAAGTCCATTCTCTAGCTAAGCCAGGGATGGAGCTTTCTCAGTGGAGAGTCCTCTGCTGAGGAATTTACCACAGGAGATGTAGGCCAGAGCCACTCACTGGCTCCCTCTAAAGTACTCTGCAAGGCTCATTTATTCCAGTTGGTTTATTTTTGACCATTTTCTGTGCTGCCTCTTGGATTCTGCATTAACTCCCTCGCCCCAGGGGAAGAGATCCCTTGAACTGAGAGGTGGCTTGCCCGAAAGTTTGACCTGGTGCCAGACTGGTCTGCTGCTGCCTGGGCGGCACAGGTGGGCCGGTGGGATCTCCTTTGTGACGATATAATGCTAAGTGTTCTGGCTTTTGTATGGCGCTTGCAGTAGAGTCCTTCCAAATTAAATACACAAAGACATGCATTGGAACAGTGTCCCCGTGTCAGGAAAACTCACCACCCATGTGTGGCCCTTTATAGCTACCACCTCCCTCTATACTAACCTTTCTGGTTATTCAATGAGCACCTTTATTTGGATAACATGGATAACACAGCTCATTGCTTCTGGAGTGTCTGAGCTCTGTCTGAGCCCACGCCTGTGTCATCTGTGCTGTCGTAAGGCAGGTTAGGAGCAGCATTCCTTGAAATTCTAGATATAGCTCATCCATCCCACTCTGTCACATGGGCAGATCTTACTCACCACAATCTGCTTGACAACCATGAGTTTCTGGCTGTGAAGGGAGTTCGTTTTCTGTTCGTGCCTGCTGATACCCCTGTCAAGTTCCTTCATGGATCGTGGACCCACCCAAGCAAGGAAAGAACATGTGATATAAGTATGGAAAGGAGACAAACATCAGTCATTAGACACTGCTCCCATCAAAACACCTCCTGAAGATTCACACATTCTCTGTTGTGAAGCAATTATTAAATACACAAGTGCACCCCTGCCCCCCCCCCCAGAAGTAAAATCAGAAATCAAATTACTTGGCCCCTGAATGTGTGCGCTGAGTGGATGGAATGAGGTCAGAACCTTAGGCACTTAGAAGCACTGCATAAATGCCTAGCTGGATTGCGTGCATGATAAATGTCATGGGATGGTTGGATTAAAGTGCATAGAAGTGTGAGGGGAGAGAGACATTACAGCAGGGGCGGGCAAACTTTTTGGCCTGAGGGCCACATTGGGTTTCTGAAACTGTATGGAGGGCCGGTTAGGGGAGGCTGTGCCTCCCCAAACAGCCAGGCGTGGCCCGGCCCCTGCCGCCTATCCGACCCGCCCTGCTTCTCGCCCCCATCCAACCCCCCTGTTCCCTGACAGCCCGCCTGGGACTCCTGGCCCATCCACCCCCCTGCTCCCTGTCCCCTGACTGTCCTCCACCGCCCCATCCAACTCCTCCTCTCATTCCTGACTGCCGCCCAGGGACCTCTGCCCCGTCCAACCACCCCTTCTACCTGTCCCCTGACTGCCCCCGGAATCCCTGCCCTGAATGCCCCCCTGCTGCCCCATCCAACCCCCCCTTTCCTTCCTGATTGCCCCCTGGGAACCCCTGCCCCCATTCAACGCCCCTGTTCCCCGCCCACTGACCGCCCCGACCCCTGTGCACACCTCTGCCCCCTGACCACCGCCCCAAACTCCCCTGCTCTCTATCCAACCCCCCCGCTCCCTGCCCACTCACTGCGCTGCCCAGAGCGCCAGGACAGAGAGCCATGCCGCCCGGCTGGAGCCAGCATTGCCACTGCGCAGCACAGAGCACCGGGTCAGGCTGCGGCTCTCAGCTACGCTGCCACCGAGAGCATTGCACCAGCGGTGCGGTGAACTGAGGCTGCGAGGGAGGGGGAACAGCAGGGGAGGGGCCGGGGGCTAGCCTCCCGGACCAGGAGCTCAGGGGCCGGGCAGGAGGGTTCTGCGGGCTGTAGTTTGCCCACCTCTGCGCTAGAGACATGGAGCATGTTCCTACCATATTGCAATCATTCAGTGCCATCATCTCCAGTGCCGGCTGCACTTTGTCCTCCTTTTCTCCCACATCCTGCCTTATTGTCCCACAAGCTTCACTGGAATTTTCTGAATTTGATAAGAAGGGAGAGGGTAAAATTCTGCTGTAGCTGGTTAAAAGGGGTGCATGGTGGGGAAAAAGAATATAGAAATACCTGCTGCCCCTCCCGCCCTGGCATTCAGAGGAGGCGAGTCTTGTATGTAAGACACAGAAATGGGAATCAAGAGATGAGGATTTAATTCTCAGCTTTGCCACAGACTTCTGGTGTGATCATGGGCAAGTCACTTAACTTGGCTGCAGTGGAGAGAGGTGGCTGTCCGGGAGCAGTCGCAGCTCCCCGAGTCTCAGATGCCTCGTTCTGGTGCAAGATAAAGCTGCAGTGGAATGTGGCTTATGCTGCTGACTTAAAGGCCCTTAGGAGGTGGGTAGAGCCTCATGATCCCTAACCACCTCTCCACTCCTTCTTTACCACAGTCTGGTAATGCCTGAAAGAGCATCTCCAGCCCAGGAGGTGCATGCAGCAAAAAGAACTTGGCAGACTGGAGAATCCAGCCCAGTTTCTCTCAGTATTTCACTTCCCCATCTGTAAAGCGGAGATGATAACCCTCCCCACCTGAGAGGGGCGCTGTGAGGACTGAGGTTGGGATTTTCCCTGGGGGGTTAGGAACCCAATTCCCACTGAAAGCCAATGGGTGTTGAGTGCCCGCGGCACCTTTGAAAGTTGGAGCCTGATCCGTGAATGTTTGTGTGATATTCAAAGGCACTGTGGTGTTGGGGCCATACAAGCACCTTGGTAGATAGGACGCAGTTGGGCCCAAGGCCTCCCAATGCCATTTCCTTGGAGATCTTTCTGGTTGGAGACACTGCAGCACCTAATGTTTATTGTGTGGATACTGTACGCACAGGCCTCTCACCCTCCCAGACACACATGGCTCCTCACCTTCAGAAGTGGCCTGTGCTGTGCAATGCTCCAACAGGCCATCAGGTAGAGCATTCTTGGTCACCACCACTTCCTCCAGCCTCAGAGGGCACAGCTGGGTCATCAGGACATCAGCCGACTCCTCGCCTCCAGTGACCAAACTCTTGGTACCTTCCTCCCCGTCCTGGGTCATAGGGGTGTGTTCGTGGACCCTCAGGGCGGTGCCTGGCTCCTCACCTCCATGGACTGGATTCATGTTCTCTCGCTCCCATGACTTGCTCAAGAGATACTGTTGGCTCCTGTGGTCTATGCCTGACTCCTCCTCTCAAGCATCAGGCTAAAGTGCCCCAGTGAACCACTTGCACCTTCTTGAAGAGGAGCATCCATGTACACATGCAGCCTTCCTGTAACAGAATCAGGAACAGTCATTTTACCCCAGCTTGTTATGGTTACCTACCAAATGTCACTGGTTTGAATATGCAAATGACGCCAAAGCGCAATCGATGTCATAACCATGTGTTGAACAGGCACTGGTGATGAAGCCAAGACAGCATCTATTAGCCAATCAGTTTCTTGCTTTGGACAATCACTGCCCTCAGCCACCTTACACAGATTACTGTGCAGCCTACTCTGAAACGTGAGAGCCTTGACTTCACTGAAGTGTAAATGCGCAATGAAATTAATCAAAGGCTCTTTCAATTCCAGTGGGAGTAGGATCAAGTCTTCAGGGGGCTGTCCAGTCCAGCTGGCTTGTGGTTCTGCATAACAGCTCATTTCCCTTTCAAACATACATTTCACTTCTCAATAATGGCCCCACACGTGTGCAATCAGCTGGGTACTGCTGTTTTAAAAACAATACAGTCTGTGTTCTTTGAGTTACACAAAAATAAAATCTTCCACAAATACTATAGATTAGCTAGGTATGAGAAGCACACAGAAGTTGCACTGTATAGCTAGGTAATAAACACTGTATGATACTCCCTGTTCTCATTTACACCAGTGTAAATCCAGGGTAACCCCAGTGTCGACAGAAATCAGTGAATTTGGCCCCAATCCTGCAATTAGATCTGTGAGCAGGGAGTCCCTGTGCAGGTGTGCAGCCCCAGTGAAGCCTGTGTCCATCAGCTGAGAGCAGAATTTGGCCCTATTTCTATTTCTCAAGCACGAAAGAAAAAGTTCGTTTGGGGAGAATTTATGGTTAAAATTCTTTACAATCATGCTTTCAATTTATTTTATCTCATCTGTGGCCTAAAGATGCTTCTCTTACCCAGCAGGCTAAATATATTTTTTAAAAGTAAATAAAATGATGCCAAAGCAAACTAAAAACCAGCGTGTTCAGCTTTTCCAGTTACTGGTGCTTTAAGGAAAATGCCAGTGTGCTATACAAGTTATTCTAATCACTATATCTAAGTACAAAGAAATGTAAACCAGTAAAAATGCTTGTGAATAATATTTAAAAATAGGAAGCCATCAAAGAGGAGGCTGCTAATTTGACAGTTGGAAAAATGCAGAATAGGACTGTAGAATAGCTCTCTTACTAGACAGCTGGAAAGGGACTTACACAGTTGATGTAAATATCTTCATTTTTAAAAATGAATGTAACAGAGTTTACGCAAGTGTTAAATTAACCAGAAGTGAATAAGCTACATCAAGGACTTTACAACTACTCAGACTCTAATTTCCCATGCTCTCTAATGGAAAAGCAGATTTTTGAATGTCCTATTCTGCATTATAAAGCAGTGCCTCCAGCTGAGAAGAATTATTAAAATGGCAGCCTCAATGAGTGGGATGTAGTACCATTTGTTCAGTGGAGATGGTGAATCCGTTACAGGTCTTTCTACGGACTACTTTGAGAACTCCTTTTTACAGCCTACATATTCTTATTCAGTATTTATCTAGCCATCTATAGCATTAGAATTTATCACTGCAGTTTTCAACCCTAGACTGAGGTTGTCGGGGAGAAGCTTCTAGGGCCAGGACCTTAGCTTGTGTAAATTGGTGTAACTCCACTGATGGACCTATGCTGATTTACATCAGCTGAGGATCTGGCCCCTAGCGTATAGCAAACTGTTAACACTTTGAATCCTGCCAAAAGCACCTTTAATGTTGGTCTGTCCGACCACGTTTGCGGGTCTAACTGAGCAGGAGGGAAATCGCCACATCTAATTACTTCTTGTCTGCGCTGGATGTTCTCAGCAGTCAGGTAGATTCAACTTCTTTCAGGAGATAACAATGACAGAGGAAAGCATGGACTAAGACTGACAAGGAGAGGTCACTGTAGCACGCACCAGCAGGGGGAGCTGTCACAATAGAGAGGTATGATGGAGAATTTGTCATGGAAACAAGACAATTCTCCCCTAAATGTGGGATTTAATGGTGTGATGTTGTCTGATTAAAATATAATTATACAAACCATTGTTGCTACTACTGCTATATAATTGCAGCAAAACTTATACAAAATATAACTCATGGCCAGAAAGGGTTAAACAGCTTGCAGGCTGAATGACCAACAGCCCATCTTTAAAGTCATGTTAGAAAGGTATGTGAATGGTAATTAAGGCCATTCATGATAAATAGGCTAGAACTTTTAAATGCAAACCTATGTTGTTAGAAGTTAGAGGTAATATTAATTGTGTGTATCTTTGGTGCTAGCCATGTAAACAGACAGTTCCTGTCTGTCAGTATAACTATTAATTCAGAGATCAAAAGAACATCCTAGCATTTAAATGAATTGTAAACACGGGATCTCTCTGTATTCATCTCTCTTTGAAATGTACAGCAGATCATTGGTGAATGATGGCGGAACAGGCAATTGTCTTATATTAATTCATATAGTTAAGTACTGGTGATGGACCCACTTCAAAGATGCCCTGATTACCTATTGTTCCCAGAGGGACTCAAACTTGTCAAAGACGACCTGAAATTGTATAAAAGATCCTTGGGCCCTGATCCTTTTAATCTCAGATCTGCTTAAGCTTCATCAGGGGAAGTTTGAGTCATGAGATGAGATCCCAGTTCAGCTGGTCCATCCTGGATATGATATGGGACATTGGACTATAACCTATGAACTAAATTCTAAAAAGAACTCTTTGCAACTACAAAGCTCACCATCTCTGCTATTTATCTGAACCTCAAGAACTGAACTCATGTCTGTATATTGATCTTTTAACCATACTCTCTCTCTTTCTTTTTAAATAAATTTTAGTTTAATTAATAATTGGCTGTAGCATGTATTTGGGTAAGATCCGGAATATTCATTAACCTGGGAGGTAATGTGTCCAATCCTGTGGAACCTTTTCTTTTATATGATGAAATAAGATTTTCAGAAATCTTCATCATATTTGACTTGGGTACCTGGATGGAGGTCTGAGGCTGGGTTACTTCAAGGGAAGTGTGTTGTTGGCTTCTGAGCAACCAGTGAGATAATAAAGAAGCTGTTTTATGCTGGCTTGGTAAAGCTAAGTCTTGGAATATCCAACAGCTATTGGGGAATTGTCTACCCCATTCTTTGCAGTTCACCGTAATTGAGTGAACTCAGTTGGCCCACACTGGGACCCCGGTCACAAATGGATTTTCCTGATATTGAGTTTGGAGCAAATCCTGCCCTTGGTGTGTAAGGCCATGATTGCAGTGCAGTAGAACTGCCCATGGCAGTCCATATCATAGACAATCCAGGAAGTTTTTGGAAAGCATAGGGGACAATTTCCTGGTGCAAGTGCTAGAGGAGCCAACTGGGGGGGAGCTTTTCTTGACCTGCTGCTCACAAACAGGGAAGAATTAGTGGGGAAGCAAAGGTGGACAGGAATCTGGGAGGCAGTGACCATGAGTTGGTTGAGTTCAGGATCCTGACACAGGGAAGAAAGGTAAGCAGCAGGACCCTGGACTTCAGGAAAGCAGACTTCGACTCCCTCAGGGAATGGATGGGTAGGATCCCCTGGGGGACTAACATGAAGGGGAAAGGAGTCCAGGAGAGCTGGCTGTATTTCAAGGAATCCCTGTTGAGGTTACAAGGACAAACCATCCTGATGAGTCGAAAGAATAGTAAATGTGGCAGGCGACCAGCTTGGCTTAACGGTGAAATCCTAGCGGATCTTAAACATAGAAAAGAAGCTCACAAGAAGTGGAAGGTTGGACATATGACCAGGGAAGAGCATAAAAATATTGCTCGGGCATGTAGGAATGAAATCAGGAGGGCCAAATTGCACCTGGAGCTGCAGGTAGCAAGAGATGTCAAGAGTAACAAGAAGGGTTTCTTCAGGTATGTTGGCAACAAGAAGAAAGCCAAGGAAAGTGTGGGCCCCTTACTGAATGAGGGAGGCAACCTAGTGACAGAAGATGTGGAAAAAGCTAATGTGCTCAATGCTTTTTTTGCCTCTGTCTTCACTAACAAGGACAGCTCCCAGACTGCTGCGCTGGGCATCACAACATGGAGAGTAGATGGCCAGCCCTCTGTGGAGAAAGAGGTGGTTAGGGACTATTTAGAAAAGCTGGACGTGCACAAATCCATGGGGCCGGACGAGTTGCATCCGAGAGTGCTAAAGGAATTGGCGGCTGTGATTGCAGAGCCATTGGCCATTATCTTTGAAAACTTGTGGCGAATGGGGGAAGTCCCGGATGACTGGAAAAAGGCTAATGTAGTGTCAATCTTTAAAAAAGGGAAGAAGGAGGATCCTGGGAACTACAGGCCAGTCAGCCTCACCTCAGTCCCTGGAAAAATCATGGAGCAGGTCTGTCTGAAAGAAAAGAACAAACTTTCTCCCCAACAAGGAGGGTCTGAAATCCAAGGGAACTTGCAACCTCACATCTAAGTTCCATGCATTTTTGTGAGGCTCTTAGTTCATCCCCTAGGTATGATTTTTCTTTTTAGAGACAGGCACCTTCTGTTTAAGGAGGGAATTCCCCCACCTTGTGCCAAATTAGCTTAGGGCCTGATTTTCAGTAGTTCTGAGCACACCACACTCCAGTTGAGTCAATAAGGGCTATTCTCAGCTACACTCGGACAATCCTAGGGACTTCAGTGGGTGTCGATAAAGAAAAATTTGACCCCTAACCTTTGGTCTCTCAACTGTAGCATCTTAGAGGCTTTAACAGCATCTGCTGTCGGATGTTTAAGTCAACCAAGTGAGGATTTTTATTAAGATAATGTTGAAGTATAAAGAAAACGGTACAGAGTTTAAGCATAGAAGTTTCTGGTTATCAGGGAATAAGGTACAGATTATCAAAGGGTGAGAAATTCGGTTTAGGAACGGGTGGCGTAAGGAATGCATAATCTGCAATCTCCCCGATTGGGGTAAAAGTTTAATGGGTCAAAGTACAGACATTGAGATATGGGGGTATGTTGTCCATATAATGGCTATGTTCAGGTGTGGAGTATAATGAGTGGATACGATGATGAGGATGGATCTATCCTCATTTGGTGGGATTTAATGTTCAGTGAGTTTATGGTTCCAGTTCATATGGTCCAATGGAAAAAGTCTCTCAGTCCCTTTCCCATAGTTGATGCACGATGTCCTACAGGCTCACACCTCCTGGTACTGTCGGTGGCCGGTGATGTGTTTGATGTAGCTGTCCCTGGACCATCGGATGGTGTCCGAGACCATGAGGCGCCGCATGAGCCATGCATAGCGTCGACCGATCCCACAGGTCTGCAGCACACGCTCTTTGCAGGGGTCCCAAGCGCCCAGGGCTCCAACAATCAGGGCATCCATCTGCACCTCGTAGCCCTTCGCTCTCAGGGTGTCGGCCAGGGGGGCGTATTTTTCCAGCTTATGAGCTCGGGCTTTGCAGAAGTCTGGGGTCCTGTTCTCAAAGGTGATGTCGACAAGGATGATCTTTTTCTGGGCCTTGTCGGCGACTACCACGTCAGGTCGCAACTGGCTGTCGGTACCAGGGATGGCGCAGTTCACGGTGACCTTCCCCAGGCGCGGTGCAATGGCTTTCACCAGGTGGTTCTGGATGGCGTTGTGGCGCAGCTGCCAGGCTCTGGAGTGGGGCTTGCAGCTACACAGGACGTGGGGCAGGGTCTCGTTGGAGTAGCCGCACTTCCTGCAACACTTGTCTTGGTTCCCGTGGCAGACGGTTCCGTTGAGCGGGACGCAGTTGAGCCAGGCGCAGTGGATGAACTGCCAGTCGGCAAAATGGGTGAAGCCGTCCTCAGCGAGGAAGTGGTTGCTGGCGTCCCACTTGCTGGTCAGTTCGAAGGCTTTACCCTGGTCCGGTTTATGCTTCAGGGTTTCCATGTACAGTGAGTGGATGGCTGCCTTCAGGGTCCTCCCCAGCAGGCCCCTGGCACTCGGGTTGACGATGGTGTTATTGTCGGACCTGATCTGCGGCACCAAGACTCCCAGCTCCTGGCGCTCCTTGCACCACTCCCAGTGGCAGCCAATGCGCTTCCCCAGGCGACGCGTGGCATTGCGAGCGTGGGACCACAGTGAAGCGATGTCGCGCCTGTCCCATCCGAATTCGCCATCCAGGGAACCGCTCAGGAAGCTGGCGGTGTCTTGGTTGGAGGGGGCTCTGCCGATCCGCTTCTTTGTTGTGTCATGGAGGACATTTGCTGCGATGTTCCTTACCATGGCATTGGGACAAAATCAGCAGGTGGAAGGCGTGGGTGATCACCGCGATGTCACACAGGTCACCCATGCGGGGGACATTGGCTCCGCCATGCCTGTGGGCGATATAGACCAGCTCGTTGCTGGCTCTCTGGGGAAGGAACAGCCACTTCTTCACCAGCTGCCGGACGATCTTGTCTGCCTTGTCTGCAAGATCTCCTGGATGGTGTCTTCGGGTGTCTGCCGGACACGGAAACCCGTCGGCGGGCCGAGGTGCTGGTACGCCTGCCCCTGTGCCAGGGGGATGACGGTCTCGCCCTGGATCTGGAACCCTGTCTTATACACACCCTCCCATACCCCTTCCTCCCACATCTTAGCTTTGCTTTGCATTGACTTCAATAAGAGATTAAGTAGCCTACGTCCCCAGGTGGGGATTAAAATTTCTAACTCACAGCCACGCCTGCGGACAACCGAAATTGGATTTTTGGAGAGGACAATACCACATTCTTTACTGATAGTCAAACGCAATGAACAAGAGAGTGAAAAGATTATAAATATTTTGTTAAACCCAGCAGAAGGGTTGGCATTAATGGCAATGGAACGTAAAGGCACAAAAACTCTGGGGAGAGCAAGACCACATCTTCCAGCGCCACTGAAAACACCCTCGTTTGCAGGGAAGTCAGCAGAGTGCGGGGTGGGCATCGGTGGTTTAAGAAGTATTTCCCATCCCTGTCCTCAGCTGAGAGACCCACTGTGTGGGCACTTCGTCAAGCCAGCTGCCACGTGTCTGGCCTCGCTGTCGTAGCAGCAGATTTCGGAGAGGCTCTGCTCAGAAAGGCGTAGCTGCTGGAACTAGAGGTGCAGGGGTGCTGCGGCACCTCCTGGATTGCAGTGATTTCCATTACATACAGGATTTGCACTTTGGTTCAATGGCTCTTGGCACCCCCTCTATAAAAACTGTTCCAGCACCCCTGCTAAAAGGGGTAGAACCACAGCGCAATCTCCAGCCCTGGAAAGGGGGTCTGTTGAAGGACGGTCTGTGGAACATGAGAGGCAGCACGTGAATTTTATTGATCTCACCCTTCCTCCCACGCCAACCCAGTGAGCTAGGCTAAGCAGACTTCTCAGACCCCACGAAGACTTTAAAAGTGTCCAGTCTAGAGGCTAAGGCCCTTATGAAATATGGCTGAACTACGCTCGGTGCAGGACCTTCTTCCCCTGGGGGCCATCATGACCTCAGAGCGGCTCTGTCACAGCCAGATGCCACGATCCTCAAAGAGCTGTTACGTCTGCTAGGGAATCACTTGGCTGCAGTAGCACTCTGGCCATGCCTCCTAATGTGGGGTCTGTGGTGGGAGTGGCCTAGAGCCCTTCTCCCCATCCCGCAACCAGCTGTGTGAATCCTCAGCTGGCCATTTCAGTCAACATTGCTACAACTTTGCACTACCTGGGTAGAGGAGCATTTTAGCAACCAGCCGGGTGTGTAGGCCACTGCCAATTATTGGGATGAACTATAAATTATTCTGCACTTAGCAAAATTAAGGCAAGCTGGTCACAGTGGGGAATTGCTGTCACATGAAGTGAGCTTGACTCTACACCCTCTCTGATATGCTGGGGTAAGTGTCTGTGGAAAACAGGAAGTCTGGATATATTTCAGGGCTGCTGTTATGGGGAAGTACGACTGCTAGATTAACTGCTTGCTTAACAATTTTTTTGATGATATATTTTTGTAAACCCTGCTTCTTGCCTCGTGACTGATTTTGTTTGGTCAGCTATGTAACACTTTTCTTGATTGACATGTCTCTGTAACTTTTTGAGTATAAGAGGGGAACTGTGGGTTTGGGTCAAGCGGATTGCTTCATGGACACATCAAGAAGATCTCCAGCCCTAGGCAGAAGATTGGCCACTGGATACCTGAATACTGCTCCGAACTCCTGAAGGGTAATTATCAATTTGGGGTGCTCTATAACCTATTGTGTTTGTAAAAAGAAAAGGAGTACTTGTGGCACCTTAGAGACTAACCAATTTATTTGAGCATGAGCTTTCGTGAGCTACAGCTCACTTCATCGGATGCATACCGTGGAACTGCAGAAGACATTATATACACACAGAGATCATGAAACAATACCTCCTCCCACCCCACTGTCCTGCTGGTAATAGTGAGTTTGTGTGTGGGGTGGGGTGGAGGGTGAGAAAACCTGGATTTGTGCTGGAAATGGCCCAACTTGATGATCACTTTAGATAAGCTATTACCAGCAGGACAGTGGGGTGGGAGGAGGTATTGTTTCATGATCTCTGTGTGTATATAATGTTTTCTGCAGTTTCCACGGTATGCATCCGATGAAGTGAGCAGTAGCTCACGAAAGCTCATGCTCAAATAAATTGGTTAGTCTCTAAGGTGCCACAAGTACTCCTTTTCTTTTTGCGAATACAGACTAACACGGCTGTTACTCTGAAACCTGTTATTGTGTTTGTGTGTGCTTGAGACTAAACAAAGCAGTGACTTTGAGTTAAAGTATTCCAATGGTAATGCTGGAGACTAATAAAGTACTGGCTTTAAGTGAAAGCACGTGGTTTTGACTCATCCGTGCTAGCCAGATAGCGGATGGAAACGCTGCGTCTCCCTTGGTTTGTCCTGATACCACCTTGCATAGACTAAAGTTACCGAGAGCTTTGGGTTTGGGGGAACCCCGGGTAACACCTGAGCAGCACAAATGGGCCAGAACAGAGCTGAGGATGTGCCTCTAACAGGGGAGATGCCTTTGCACATCTTTCATGTGCCAACTTGTAAGCCACAACAGCTATCCAGCAGCCCAGTCCCAGCTCTTGCTTTGTATTCCTAGAGCTCAGGCACCAGCCGTGGGCTAGCCCTGCATTTGAGATACACATCCGTGGCTTCTCTCTCTACTCTAGAATCCTTCCAGCCAGAATTGCAGCAAGTGGCACGGATAACCAAGCTGTGAAGATCCACGGGTCTTGTACCTAGGTCCATAGAGCCTCAGGCAGCCTTTGCATTCCTGGTGCCTGCTAGTAACTAGTGAGCTGAGTGGCTAATGGAACCTGTGCCTTACCAGAGGCATGACCCAAAGGTGTACTTAGATTTTGAGAAAGCCTTTGACAAGGTCCCTCACCAAAGGCTCTTAAGCAAAATAAGCTGACATGGGGTAAGATGGAAGATCCTCTTCTGGATCAATAACTGGTTAAAAGACAGGAAACTAAGGACAGGAATAAATAATCAGTTTTCAGAATGGAGAGCGGAAATAGCGATGTCCCCAAGGGGTCTGTACTCGGACCATCCTATTCAACATATTCATAAATGATCTGGAAAAAGGGGTAAACAGTGAGGCGGCAAAATTTGCAGATGATATGAAACTACTCAAGATAGTTAAGTCCCAGGCAGACTGCGGAGAGTTACAAAGGGATCGCACAAAATTGGGTGACTGGGCAACAAAATGTCAGATGAAATTCAATGTTGATAAATGCAAAGTCATGCACATTGGAAACATAATCCCAACTAGACATATAAAATGATGGAGTCTAAATTAGCTGTTACCACTCAAGAAAGTGATCTTGGAGTCATTGTGGATAGTTCTCTGAAAACATCCACTCAATATGCAGCAGCAGTCAAAAAAGTGAACAGAATGTTGGGAATCATTAAGAAAGGGATTGATAAGACAGAAAATATCATATTGCCTCTATATGAATCCATGGTACGTGCACATCTTGAATACTGTGTACAGAAGTGGTTGCCCCATTGCAAAAAAGATATATTAAAACAGGAAAAGGTTCAGAAAAGGGCAACAAAAATTATTAGGGGGTATGGAGAAGCTTCGATATGAGGAGACTGGGACTTTTAATAAGACTGGGACTTTTCAGCTTGGAAAAGAGATGACTAAGGGCGATATGACAAAGGTCTATAAAATCTGACTGATGTGGAGAAAATAAATAATGAAGTGTTATTCACTCCTTCTCATAACACAAGAATGAACGGTCACCATATGAAATTAACAGGCAGCAGGTTTAAAACAAACAAAAGGAAGTATTTCTTCATAGAACACACAGTCAACCTGTGGAACTCTTTGCCAGAGGAAGTTGTGAAGGCCAAGACTATAACAGGGCTCAAAAAAGAACTAGAGAAATCCATGGAGGATAGGTCCATCAATGGCTATTAGCCAGGATGGGCAGGGATGGTGTCTCTAGCCTCCGTTTGTCAAAAGCTGGGAATGGGCAACAGGGGATGGATCACTTGATTACGTATGCTGTTCATTCCCTCTGAAGCACGTGGTATTAGCCACTGTCAGAAGACAGGATACTGGGGTAGATGGACCTTTGGTCTAACCCAGTATGGTCGTTCTTATGTAAATCTCTTCCCAATGGCCAGATCTTGCACACAAGAGCAGGAAGATTGACTGCGACACCAACTTATTTAGACTGTTTTGTGAATGTCTGAACGAGGGACTGAACAGGACTGTCATTTGCCAGTTTACCTAGGCCAGCAAAACATTCCAAGTCACAGTGCTACCTGAAGCATTTAGGTCTGATGCTATCTGGAATTTTTCAGAATTCCTTCACGTTGTTTCATAAGTTCAAATCACCACAGTTTAAATTGCCTGGTTTAATATTTTTTTGGATGGCATCTGAGGGAAGCTCGGGAAAGAATATGGTTGTATTTAAAGTCAAGATCCTGAAGTTGGATCCTTGCAGTAGGACTTTTGTAGAACCCTACTGAACTGGAGAGGGTGGGGAACCCTAACCCTAATTCAAAGTGGCCTACACATAGGAGCTCCACCCATAGGAACCCTAACCCAATCTCTAAGTGGCCTATTCATAGGAACCCTATCCATGGACACAGGTATAATAGGCCAGGGGAGCTGCCAGGGCCGCTGGACCCCCAGTTGGGGGTTTGGCAGGCAAAGTTTTTGCTTTATTATGCCCCATGCAGGTTCCACGGCAACTGAGGAGGCAGTATGTGCTATTCAGCTTCCAGGGCTCATCCGTAATCTCCCTGGACTCCAGAGAGATTACTGAGGAACTGAGGAATCTGAGTAGTAAATACTGGCTCCTCAGCCACCATGGAACCTGCATGGGGCATATCAAAACCTTCGTCGAAAGAGATCTTTTCCCCAGGGTGTCTTGGGGTCTGGGGAGAGGTGGCATGGCACAACTGTGGCTGGCCCAGGGCTTCTCCGAGCAGGTGTGTATAGGGGGGAACTCAGGGTACCTCTGGGCAGGGGGGGGGGCTCCAGGCTGTGGCTGGCCCAGGGCTCCTCCGGGCAGGTGGGGCTCAGGGGAGGGGGGGGGGCTCAAGCTCCAACCAAAGCTGGGGTGGGGGTGGGGAGCATGTTCAGGCCACCGGCCAGCCCAGGGCTCCTCTGGCCAAGGCTGGGGAGCAGGGCAGGAGTCCTCAGGGCTCTGGCTACAGAAGGGGGACGCACAAGAAAGGGGTATCGCTGGGGGTTAGCGTCCCCGAAGGGGGGCTCCGCGTCCCCGAAGGGGGGCTCCACCCGCTGCCCATGACCTATCCCTAACTACAAGTGGCCCATGCTTTGGAACTCTAAGCTTGGGATGGGAAGCCCTACTCATAGGAACCCTAACTCCAAGTGGCCTGCCCATAGAAACCCAAACCCTAGGGCAGGGATCCCAACCCATAGGATCCCTAACCCTAGGGCAGGGAGCTCTACCCATAGAAACCCTAACCCAGATTCCAAGTGGCCTACCTATAGGAACCCTAACCCTAGGTTGGGGATCCTTACACACAGGAATCCTAACCCTCAGGCAGGGAGCCCTACCTATAGGAACCCTAACCCTAACTTCAAGAGGCCTAACCATACAAACCCTAACCATAGGGACTGAAGCCCTACCCCTAGAACACCTAACCCTAACTCCAAGTGGACTACACATAGGAACCGTAACCCTAGGGTGGGGATCCCTACCCACAGGAACTCTAACCCTAACTCCCAGTGGCTGACTCATAGAAACGTGAATCCTTAGACCGGGAGCCCTACCCATATGAATCCTAACCCTAGGGCGGGGAGCCCTACCCATAGGCCCACTAAACCTAGGTTGGGAAGACCTACTGATAGGAACCCTAACCCCAAGGCAGGGAGCCCTACCCAGTAGGAACCCCAACCTAACTCCAAGTGGTCTACCCATAGGAACCCTACCCCTAGTGCAGGGACTGTACCCACCACAACCCTAACCGGCCTACCTCAGGACCCCTAACCCGAGGGCGGGGAGCCCTACCCATAGGCACCCATGGGCATGAGCCTATATGCTAGTGCCAGAGTCCTCCCACCTGAATCTGAGTGCAGGACTGGGCCTATGTGACTGATATTAACTTTAATTATTTCAGATTAACATTTTTAAAGCACTTTGAAGAAGAGAAAGACTATGAACACTATTTTTCTGGGTTAGGTATTTGTGAAACTTAATTAAATCTGTATTCCTATTAACCTTCAGAGTTAGCATTTGGACTCAAATTAAAGTGAGAAGACAGTCAACTAAAACAAGGACAAACGTCTGTCTCAAGTTTTTTTTTTTTAAAACCTATTACTCTAACCTGTTAAACAGGATGTGAGAATGCAACACCTGAAAGCGATCAGAGAAGAATCTCACCCTCTCCCCTTCATACATTTGACAAAACTGTGTCTAGTCAGTTTCACTGTTGCTCTTGCACAGACTGCTAGGGTCTGAGCCTGCATTTTCACTCAAGCATGGCACTACTTCTGTGAATACAAGTAAGCACACTTAAGTCTTGATAGGATCAAAGCCATGGTTGGTTTCCTCCTTTGTTTGTGTGGGTCCTTTACACAATCATAGGGGAGAGAAAAAACAAAAAGGACAGGAAAACATGATTGTGAAGTGACAGAAGTTAGCAGGGAGACTCAGACACAGGTGAAGGATCTGAAAGTACTTTTAACTCCTGTTTTGAAACCAATTAGATTTCAAGCCAAATATGTGCCATTAATACAAAGAGGCCTCAGTTCTTAGCAACACGTGAAGTCACGTGCAGTTTCCACTCAAACAAGAGTAATCTTTCACCTGAAATTGTAATTCTTAAAGAGGGAACTAGATACATTTAGATATGGATAAAACACCAAGGATCACAGACCAAAGACTGGAAGGTCAGAGAACTTGCACTTTACTTAGCAATTCAATTATGCCTTCTTTAGTAAGGAACATGATCTCCCCAGTGTTTTGATTCCAAACTTCAAACTCAGGGGGATCATCAAAAACTTTCTTCCCAGCTATAACAACATATGGGTAACCAAGTCTGTTAGCATCTTTTAATCTTTTACCAATGGTCAAGTGAGTCCTGTCATCCAGCACAGCATCCCCTTTAATCTGAGGCACGGCTTCAATCATACTGTCATACAAATTATCCATTAGCACTGCACCCATCTCTTCCCTGCTGCCTTTCTTAGGGGGAATGAGGCAGACCTGGTAAGGTGCAATGAGGGTTGGCCAATGGATGCTGTCTTCTGTTGAAAGCACCTCGAGAGAAGCAGCCAGAATCCGAGTTATGCCCAAGCCATAGCAACCCATTTCTGCTAGGACAGGTTTGTTCTGGGCAGTGTGGAAGGTGACATTAAAAACAGAAGAGTACTTGGTGCCAAGATAAAACGTATGCCCAACCTCGATCCCTTTGGTCTCAGCCAGTTTTCCTTTGCAAACTGGGCAGTCTGTCTGGTCAGGATTTATTGTTTCTACATTGGCTGAAAAACTACAGTTGGAGCAGATCACCAGCCTGTCCTCTCCAATACCTGCGGGGACCTGGAACTCGTGGGACATGCTCCCCCCAATGCTGCCCGTATCTGCCTGCACTTTGACAAAGCGGAACCCCAAGCTGTTAAACACGTTGCAGTAGGCCTCACACACCAGGCTGTAGGTCTGGCGAGCAGCTTCCTCACAGGTGTCAAACGTGTACATGTCCTTCATGTAGAATTCCCTGCTGCGCAGCAAGCCAAAACGGGGCTTGGGCTCATCTCGAAACTTCCGTGTTATCTGATATAGCAGGAGTGGCAGCTGCTTGTAGGACAAGTTCCCTTGGGAGGCAATCAGGTCTGCAATGGTCTCTTCGTGAGTTGGCCCCAGACAGTACTCTTTGCTGTGCCTGTCTGCAAGTCGGAAGAGCTCTTTGCCCATTAAATCCCACCGCCCACTCGTTCTCCAGAGCTCTGCAGAACTTAAACTGGGCATATTTAGCTTCTGCCCCCCGATAGCCTGCATTTCTTGGTCTATCACCTTGACAAGCTTCTCCATTGCTCGAACAGTGTAAGGCATGTAGTAGTAGCAGCCAGGGCTAGAGGGGTAGATTAACCCAGCTTGTATCATCAGCCTCTGGCTCTTGCATGTCAGATCATCAGATTTGCTCTCCAGCCCAACCACACTGTCCTCTCGAAGATTCAGAGGCTGAAAGAGCTGGGACAGCACCAGACGCTTTGCTCTGTGAGGGGGACCATGGTGACACCTATAACGATACTGCTGCTGGAGGCCACGGGCTGTCAGACCAGGAAGCAATTCCTTCCATCCTCTTAGCAGCCATTTCATCCCAAGAGCCATGGAGGAACCTCTGTCAGACCTGCAGTGGGACAGAGTGCCAGGCACACAAAGCATTAGCATACCGATAGGAACATACATTATTTTAGCTCAGGAACATCCCAAGCGAGGGCCACCTTCCACTGACAGAAGCGAGGGGCAGGCTGCAGCCAACTTCATGGCGCTGCGGAGGCCTGGCCCGCACCCTGCCAAGCCACGCTCCATCCTGACCCAAGGTCTCTGGGGACGCCGCTGGGCTCGGCGCTGCCAAAGGCGCCCGCGGGCGTCTCACCAGGGCAGGGCGCGGCAGGCGAGCCCGGGCTCCCCTCAGGCGCTGGGGCCCGGCGACTCTGCAGCGGGGGCTGCCGGCCGAGCTCCCGGGCTCGACCCCGGCGGCTGCGGGGCTGCAGAGGCCCGGGAAGGGTGACGGCTCCCGGGGTAACGGCCCCTGAGCTACCGGCGAGACCCCGCCGCAGCCTCCCCGCAAACCCAGCCCGGGCCCACCCCCGCCCGCGAGCAGCCGCCTCACCCCGTCTCCCCGCCCAGGGCCTTGCGATGTGCGCATGCGCCAAAAGGAGCTTCCCGGAGGCTAGGTCCAGCTCGCCAATCAGAAAGACAATGCCGTGGCACGTGATGCCCCCAGAGCCCGAAACGACTCAGTGCGGGGGATATGCCGGAAGAAGCCTTTCTTCTTGATAACATAGAGAGGGTGGCTGGAGCAGGGACTTCCTTCCAGTGGAGACTCTCCTTCCGCTGGGCGGCTGTACTCTATGATCAGTGCTTTCACGGGCCGCTGGAACACCTTAATGGGGGAGGGAATCGTTAAATATGGAAATTTAGTCGCTCTAGCTGGTGTGCCGCTCTCAGCGCTAGCGGGCCGCCTTGCCCACGGCGGCAACGTCAGCACATGTTTTTCAAAATTTGGCGTTTTCAGGAAAGCACCGCCACCCGGAGTCATGTGATTACAAGAAGTGGAAGGTTGGACAAATGACCAGGGAAGAGTATAAAACTATTGCTCGGGCATGTAGGAATGTTATCAGGAGGGCCAAATCGCACCGGGAGCTCCAGCTAGCAAGAGAGGTCAAGAGTAACAAGAAGGGTTTCTTCAGGTATGTTGGCAACAAGAAGAAAGCCAAGGAAAGTGTGGGCCCCTTACTGAATGAGGGAGGCAACCTAGTGACAGAGGCTGTGGAAAAAGCTAATGTACTCAATGCTTTTTTTGCCTCTGTCTTCACGAACAAGGGCAGCTCCCAGACTGCTGCGCTGGGCAGCACAGCATGGGGAGGAGGTGACCAGCCCTCTGTGGAGAAAGAGGTGGTTAGGGACTATTTAGAAAAGCTGGACGTGCACAAGTCCATGGGGCCGGACGAGTTGCATCCGAGAGTGCTGAAGGAATTGGCGGCTGTGATTGCAGAGCCATTGGCCATTATCTTTGAAAACCCGTGGCGATCCGGGGAAGTCCCGGGCGACTGGAAAAAGGCTAATGTAGTGCCCATCTTTAAAAAAGGGAAGAGGGAGGATCCTGGGAACTACAGGCCAGTCAGCCTCACCTCAGTCCCCGGAAAAATCATGGAGCAGGTCCTCAAGGAATCAATTCTGAAGCACTTACAGGAGAGGACAGTGATCAGGAACAGTCAGCATGGATTCACCAAGGGCAAGTCATGCCTGACTAATCTAATTGCCTTTTATGATGAGATAACTGGCTCTGTGAATGAGGGGAAAGCGGTGGATGTGTTGTTCCTTGACTTTAGCAAAGCTTTTGACACTGTCTCCCACAGTATTCTTGCCAGCAAGTTAAAGACGTATGGGCTGGATAAATGGACTATAAGGTGGATAGAAAGTTGGCTAGATTGTTGGGCTCAACGGGTAGTGATCAATGGCTCCATGTCTAGTTGGCAGCTGCTATCAAGTGGAGTGCCCCAAGGGTCAGTCTTCGGCCGATTTTGTTCAATATCTTCATAAATGATCTGGAGGATGGTGTGGATTGCACCCTCAGCAAGTTTGCAGATGACACTAAACTGGGAGGAGAGGTAGATAAGCTGGAGGGTAGGGATAGGATACAGAGGGACCTAGACAAATTGGCGGATTGGGCCAAAAGAAATCTGATGAGGTTCAACAAGGACAAGTGCAGAGTCCTGCACTTAGGATGGAAGAACCCCATGCACCGCTACAGACTAGGGACCGAATGGCTCGGCAGCAGTTCTGCAGAAAAGGACCTAGGGGTTACAGTGGACGAGAAGCTGGATATGAGTCAACAGTGTGCCCTTGTTGCCAAGAAGGCCAATGGCATTTTGGGATGTATAAGTAGGGGCATTGCCAGCAGGAGCTATTCCCCTCTATTCGACATTGGTGAGGCCTCATCTGGAGTACTGTGTCCAGTTTTGGGCCCCACACTACAAGAAGGATATGGAAAAATTGGAGAGAGTCCAGCGGAGGGCAACAAAAATGATTAGGGGACTGGAACACATGACTTATGAGGAGAGGCTGAGGGAACTGGGATTGTTTAGTCTGTGGAAGAGAAGAATGAGGGGGGATTTGATAGCTGCTTTCAACTACCTGAAAGGTGGTTCCAAAGAGGATGGATCTAGACTATTCTCAGTGGTAGAGGATGACAGAACAAGCAGTAATGGTCTCAAGTTGCAGTGGGGGAGGTTTAGGTTGGATATTAGGAAAAACTTTTTCATTAGGAGGGTGGTGAAACACTGGAATGCGTTACCTAGGGAAGTGATCGAATCTCCTTCCTTACAAGTTTTTAAGGTCAGGCTTGACAAAGCCTTGGCTGGGATGATTTAATTGGGGATTGGTCCTGCTTTGAGCAGGGGTTGGACTAGATGACCTCCTGAGGTCCCTTCCAACCCTGATATTCTATGATTCTATGATTATGTGAGAATCATAGCTTTCATTTTTTTTTAAAAAAGTAACCCACTAGCCCTTGTGGTTGTGGGGAAAAGTTTGCAAACGTGACCCATGTGTAAGTTAGAAGCTCAAAAACCATAAGGCAATAAATAAAACCCCCACCATTTATAAATGTTAAAAATGTCTTCCCGATTTTGGGGGCCTGACTTGTGATTTTTGAACACTTCTGGTTGGCTGTATGGGGCAGGATCAGAGCATATTTCAACATGGCAAACTGGCTTAAAGTTATTAACTCCAGACTGAGCACTAGTTTGACACAAAGTAGGGTAACCAAGATGTCCCGAAATTATAGGGACAGTCCCGATATTCAGGGCTTTTGTCTTATATTGGTGCCTTTTATCCCCCACCCCCGTCCCAATTTTTCACACTTGCTATCTGGTCACTCAAACACAAAGGGTGTTCTGTGAATGTTGCATGTATTCGTGTGTATGTCTACCCAGCCTGCAGCAGTGAGCCTCCCAGCCCAGGTCAACAGACTCGGGCTCAGGCTACAGTACTAAAGTTAGCCGTGAAGATGTTGTAACTCACATTCTGAAACCTAGGGAGGAGGGTGGGCTTCAGGGCCTAAGCTCCAGCATGAGCCATGACTTAGAAGCACTTTCTACACAGCTGTTATTAGTACAAGCCTGACTCTGTTGACCTGGGCTCAGAGGCTTGCTGCTGCACTACCGTGAGAGGCTCTTTCTCGTCTCCCCTCCCTCCCTCTCAGGAGTGGGGTAAAGGCTGTCAAGCAGCAAGTGCATTGAGCTTCCCTCAGCTGTCAGTCAAGAAAGAGTGGCCAGTAGGTACATTAATGCAGCAGAATTAATTTCTACAGACATTGCTTTGAAATGACGCAACATATTCCGAAATAGCTGGTGTGCTGTGACGGCTGCTTCTGACAGCAATAGGACCTGCCTCACTGTTTCCTTTTGTCCCCCACCCTGTTTGCTGTATCCACCTGTTGTCTCTCGTCACATACTTAGATTGTAAGCCCTTTGCACCAGGGACTGTCTTTGTGTTACGTGTGTGTAAACAGCACCAGGCACATTGTGATCTCATTCGGGGCTTGTAGGTGTTACCACAATAGCAAACAATAAAAAATAATAATGATTGAAACAATTTCAATAGACAGTAGCAATATGGAAGAAATGGCAAGTTTGTCCCTTTTTACACTTTCACAGTGTAAATGTCTTTATTTAATGAAAAATCAATATGCAGCCATTTTTATTTATATGTTGCCCGCCCAGTAAATATTGATAGAAATGCTGTAAGACTACATGTAATTATGAAACACATCATCTGTCTTCTCTGTAATATGTAATTTGCTTTCCATCTGTCTGTTTTACTGATGAGTCATAAATTGCTAAACAAATGTTATTACCTTCATTTAATAAATTATTTGACAGGAAATATAAATATTGTAACAATTCCATGGTCTTATAGGATCTTTGTGACTGTCACTATGCTGTATCTCCCCAGCCCTAAGGAGCTCCTCATTCCGTTTCAATGACCATTTGGAACTTGGGGTTAGAACAACAGTTGGGGTTAGAACTCACAGCCACTACCACTTGAGCTAAAGGAAAATTACCACCTATAGGTGGCAACAAACAGCTAAGCAGTTCTGATTTCATCCAGCAGAGAGCAGTGGTTCACATACCTACTTGCTAGTTCATTGTACCACTACTTGGAAGCTGGGATACTCTAAGAGCGATTCTCAGAAACTGAGGATAATTAATTTCAGGCATTACCAGGCAATAATAATTAACACTTATATATTATTTCATCTTCAAAAATAATCTGGGAGCATCCTAAAAGGCAGAGAAACAGCAGTCCAGTTTCAACCACAATGTAGGCAGGGGCCCTTTCATTGTTCTGTTTAACGTATAGGAATTGGGTAGTATCTGTTTAAATAGTTTGTGAACCCTCTAGTAGTGCTCACTGTGTTCTGTGGTTTAGAAAGCTGCCAGAGTAGCAGTATATCTGTATAACTGATCTTGCATGTTGTGTGTATTGAGTAAACATGGTTATCTGGACCCCACTGTGCCCAGGTGGTTTCTACATACTATTATTGTTGTGCAGACGGAAAGAGGCCCAACTCTGTGTCTTGGTTCTTGTTTGTTATTGTAATTAAGTTCTTCTTCCAGGGCCTGATTCCCTTCCCACCAAAGAAAATGGGAAATTTGTGACTTATTTTATGTGGGAGCAAGATTAGGCCCCCAGAGTATTATCATGGGAAACACCTTTCATATCTTTAAAACTCCATTAGAAATCCAATAGAAGTAGGTAGAGCACCTCACATGAAATAAAATATGGGTATGGTTGAGTGATGTGCTGCTAACAGTTACCCCCCCAAACGTTTCCCCCTTAGACTGTGATAAACCTAGGTGCTGGAGGTATGCACATCCCTGGAAAAGGAGAGAGAATCTAGTTCTTTGAAGCAAAATGCTTTCTCATAACTAATGTAAAACCAGTGAATGAGGCACAGAAACTTACATTAAACACAACTTTGCTGGAAAGGCATATAATTTGTGCCGCTGAAATATACAGAGAACATTGACGAGAGAGAGAGATGAAACCCTTGCCCTGAGTTAGGAAAATATCCTCTTCCCAGCATTCTGCACCATCTGATGCACCCCAGCTAGAAGAACTTTGCCCCTCAGAAGTATTTTCATGAGCACCAGGCCAGAGTCAGCAATATCATCAGAGGCAGAGAAACCACCTCAAACTTCCTACCAATTCAGAAGAATTTTAGGTGCTCCCAGGAGCCCTCAACAACCATCATTAGTTCAGCTATTAGTATGGGTGGTTTAGTGGTAAAATTCTCACTGTGTGTGTGTGTCTGTTTCATACAGGTTTTTATATTGCGCTTATCACCATAGTATGGGAGATCCGTATTTGATTCCTGACCAGTGCAGAGCTGAGTTGGGGGATCAGATACTATGGTGATGGGAGGCAATGTAAAAGCGTAAGGTAGAAAAGACTGAACATATGAGATTTTCTAGTATTCAACAGATCATGTTTCCTTCCTGCACTAAAATCTTTCTTACCTTATTAACAGATGTGTTATTCATTTGTTTAGAATGAAATCCAAGGATTGTGGCCTGATCATACATGGTGCTAAGCACCCTCAATTCCCAATGAGTCTGCAGGATCAGAGCTCTGCATTAGCTGCATTCACTTAATGAAAAAGAGGATAATTGGAATGCAGACCAAAACCAGCACAGAGGATATTCTACAGTGGATGAAATCACATCCCCAGAATGTAATGGAGGCAGAGTTGTCCCACAGTGGCAGATCTTCCAGCTTTGCCAGTAACTTGCTGTGTGGCCTTGAGCACATCACTTCAGACAAGGTCCATCCTGAGGAAGTGGGGGCCAGATTTTCAGAGGGGTTGAGCACTCACAGCTTCAAGTTAACTCAAAAATTGGAGGTTTCAGAGTAACAGCTGTGTTAGTCTGTATTCGCAAAAAGAAAAAGGAGTACTAGTGGCACCTTAGAGACTAACCAATTTATTTGAGCATAAGCTTTCGTGAGCTACAGCTCACTTCATCGGATGCATTCCAAAAATTGGAGGCACCCATAATCAGAGATCACTTTTCATTATTTGGTCTGTACCTCAGTATCTCCATTTGTGAAACAGATAGTAATACTTGGCCACTTCTGCACACTGCTCAGAGATCTGCAGATAAGAGTTAAATAGTTTATTGTCTACTGCCTGTTTGATGAGAACTAGAAGTTTTCAGACAGTATTTGCCAGGAGGCAGTTGTGCTGCATGACATGATGCCGACGTCGGTTGTTCAGAAGGAGAGTGATCGCTCATTTAGTTTGGGCTTGGAAAAGTCAGTCTTTATTGTCTCAAACAGCATCTTCACCAGCTCGGTATTCCCTCTGGTGACCATGGCTTTGGAGAGCTCGATCACCTCTGTTGTGTGATTGCGACACACCAGTCTCAGCTCCTGGTGGACACGCTGCTTTGGGTATTTCTCCTCAGCCTTCTTTACCCACAATTCTACCTCTTGCATCAGCATCTCGGCATTCACCCTCTTCTGACTGAACAGCATAAGAAGTGTCTCCATCAGGCACCGGAAACTCTCTGTGTAGGTGGAGCCCACATCGTCCAGTTCTATGGCTCGCTTGAAGCACCCAATGGCATTGGACTCCTCATTTTTAAGCCGCAGGCATTTCCCTCTAAGCAGCTGTATTTCCGGTAGTGTATCTCCCAGGTCAAACTCCATGGCTTTCGCAAAGAACTCCAAAGCATTGTCCAGTGCCGTCTCATCCACTGGGAATAGTTCCCGCATGGCATCAACACCCATGTAATAGTAGACCTAGAAGGACATAATGACAGAATGACTGCAGATTCACAGCCATGGTTTACAAGGAAACTGCAGAGCCTTTTACTACTGCCTGAGATGACTGTACTACGCCGGGGTAACATTCGTTAGCAGAATCCACCAGTGGACCATGCAAAGTGGCCACAGCATAGTCGATGCTCTGGGCCAGTCTGCATACATTATACACAACCATCATTTGAGCACTCCAGTTCACCTCCCTCCACCTCCAGCTCTTAGGGTACGTCTACACAGCAAAAGCTGGGCACAGGCTAGCTTGCCCAAGCTAGCGTGAATCCAGCTAGCACTGGTAACAACGGCAGTGAAGACAATGCGCTGTTGGCTTCAGCAAAGGTAGTATAAGTCCAGCAGGGACCCTGAGTACATACATGGCTCGCTAGCTCACCCAGGACCCCATGCTGTGCTATCTTCACTGCTAATTGGATTCAAGCTAGTTTGTGTAGGCTAGCCCTTGTCCAGCTTTTCCTGTACAGACGTACCCCAAGAACCAGGACTGAGCCTTCAATGTTTCTACATTCTATTGTTCCTCTTGTTTCTTTAAGTAGTGAATGTAAATAAAAACATGAAGACATGAAAAAAGCAGCAACTGATCTCACTGGGAGAGCATCTGTGTATTTACTCACCTGGCCTATCTCCAGGTATGTCTTCAAGCACGGACAAACCTTTACAACACTTTCAAGGTCCTCTTTAGCACTGGTGAGATTTTTCCTGTCTGGCATGCCTCCCAAACCCATCTTTGCACGTTCCAGATCTCGCAGATAGAGCTTAATGTGGATCTAAACACAGGAGGAAACTCATTCTGGTATACATCCAGTTTCAATGTTATCCCTCCTGCCACAATATCTGGGGTTAGTTCATGCTTGTAGGGCCGTTTTAACATATATAGCACTAAGTATATTCATATTAGTAAAAAAAAAAATGGAACACATTGGGCCAGATCCTCAGCTGGGGTTAATCAGTGTAGCTCCACTGCAAGCCAGGTTACATGAGCCCAGGAGCTATCTATCTTGACCATTACCAAAGTGTCTGAGTGCCTAGGACAACATAGTTCCACACACCTCCTGGAGATGTGTTGACCAGTTACTGGAATTCCCTTTCACAGTGATGAGGATGTAAATACCAACTGATCTAATGATACTATTATACGAATAGGAATTGGGGAGCACTACATGCTTCTGTCGGTTGCACCACTGCACCCCATTGGCGACCCTAGGAGTTTTACCTGAGTAAGAACTGCAGAATCAAGCCCTTTGTTTTATATTGTTTTGTAGTATTCTGAAGCTGAGTCTATTTAAGACACAGTCTGGCTTTTAGAAACCGCCCTAATGCTGCATTTTTTGGGCTCATACCTGCATGCAGCTGAGCTTCAAGAGAAATTAGAAACCTCCTTTGAAGGATAGGTCTAGTCACATACTAAAGATACCCAGGACAGCCTGAACATTCACTTGTGAGGCAACTTATTTCTTAAGCAATTGAATATTTCTTGTCTTAAAAAATAAATAAAGTGAGAATTAATCTCAGGTTTATTTAAAAACTAACCAATCAACTCCCATTTCAATACTTTGCTGCTGTTATAATAGGAAATAACCAGTAACAATACTCCTGGCTATTTGAGGTAGGAATCATGAACACCATTGTACAAATAAGGACACCCGGGTACAGACAGGTAGAGGGTAACACTTTCAAAAGATCCTAAGTGATTTAGGAGCCTATGTCTCATTCAAAGTCCATAAGACTTTGGCTCCCAAATGCCTGAAAATTAGACTTAGGTAGCTGAGTCACTTATTAACATTTGAAAATGTTACCCTAGGTGACAAGGAGCCTCTGGCAGAGCCAGAACTGAACTCAGATCTCCAGACTGGCTTCTTAACTATAAGACCATTCTTCCTCCCCAGCTTATTTTCCCTTTGGGTGACTGCTTTGACTATCACATAACATAGCCCAGGACAATGATAGCTTCTTTTCTAGTTGTTTAGCTTCGGCTATCGGGAATCCCTAGTGGAATCCCCTGGCACAGACAGAGCCATTTCCAGGAGCCATCTCAGTGAAAGGCTCCTCTGATCATGAAGAGGAATTTGACTCCTGAGTACAAGGCCAGGCCTGGTGAGCCCCATTTTCCAAGAGAAATCTCCCCTGGGGCCTGTATCCTGGGTGAATCAGCTGGCAAGCCACTCAGGGATAAAGATGCTTATTCAAATGATGCCTCCAATATTCACCAGTGGAACGGAGAGGCTGCAGATCTTGGCAAATGCTCTCTCCAGTTGGCTGACTGCACTCAGCTGGCAGGGCTTGAAAAGCAGATTAATGGTCTTACACAGGGATTCTGCATTTTGGAAGTTCATAGATCTTCTGTCAAATAAAGCCCTTAATAGAAACACACAGAGGCAGGCTGACTCCTGGAAGGAGGGAGGCAGCAGTAGGTTTTTATTCTGGGTGGAGAGTGGCAGCAAACCAGCATTACCTTCTGCTGGAACTCAAGCACCTTCCTAAGATTTGGGGCCCCATCCGAAGGCCACTGAAGTTAATGGGAAGATTCTCATTGACTTCAATGGGCTTTGGATCAGACCCAAGAGTCCACCAACCTGCTCTTGTGTAATGACACCGTAAGAGAAATGTTGATACCTTGATGGGCCAGATCAGTTTCCATAATTATTAATATTTACAGCAACAATGTACATCTCCTATGATGCCTTTTACCTAGAAGCAACAAACTAAACAGAGGGATCATTTCACCCACCACTGATATACAGCCACCTCTGGGGTGGAACATGGCCGCTGTTTCACACCACAGAGCAACACTGTACAACAGGTTAGAAGAGGAAATGAAGGGTTCTATATGCACATGCTTACTTAGTTTCTTAAATTAGGCCCCAATTCAGCGGAACTTTAGGCACCTGCTTCACTTTCAGCAGAGCACATACGCACATCTTTCACTTTCAGCAGGTGAGTAGTTCCATTTCAGTCGGCGGCACTGCACATGTGCTTAAAGTGATGAATGTGCCTACGCACTTTGCTGCAGCGGAGCCTTACTTTTTTAAGGTGAGGATGCAGTCCCTTTTGAAGAAAATGGTATGTTCCAATGGGCTTCCCAGGATGAGCTGAAGCCTGTGCAAGGTGCCACTCCAGAAATCAAAACAACATAGACAGAAATGTGAGTTATTGCGTTTGTTTGGTAAGTTTAGCATAGGCTAAAATCTTGTGCAAATGACGAGGTTGCTAGAAATATTGCCACAAGGCCAGTCCCTGGCAAAGGTAGGGGCTGCTCTGGCTCTGGTTCAGAATGTAGCATGGGCCCTTGAAGATTTGGTGTCAAAGACAAGCTACGTACCTTGGCCCGCGTGCAGTAGGCCTGCCAGTTGAGCTCTGGATCTTGTAGGACATCTAGCGCCATATTGCAGATTCCCATAGCCATTTCTTGCTTGCCCAGGAAGTGGAAAATTTTTGCCAGTCGGTTTAGTGTGGGAGGATTGTCATTAGCTATTTCTATTGCCTTTTGAAACCAAGAAAGCAAAACATATTTCCATCAGTGAACTGCCCCTTACTGTACTGATCAAACATCCCTGAATTCAGTTGGACCGTCTGTGTTATTCACAGACTGGCTTTTGTGACTGACTGACTAATTTGTTGAGACTCAGATGATGAGTCAAAAGCTGTATGGGTACTGACTCACAATGGCGTGGTATTTTTAAATATGCCGATTCCTGCACTCTGCTTTACTGCTGTGTCAAGGTTCCTTCCCCACTCTGAACTCTAGGGTACAGATGTGGGGACCTGCATGAAAACCCCCTAAGCTTATTTTTACCAGCTTAGGTTAAAACTTCCCCAAGGTACAAACTATTTTACCTTTTGCCCTTGGACTTTATTGCTGCCAGCACCAAGCGTCTAACAGATATATAACCAGGAAAGAGCCCGCTTGGAAACATCTTTCCCCACAAATTCCGCCCCAAACCCTACACCCCCTTTCCTGGGGAAGGCTTGATAAAAATCCTCACCAATTTGCATAAGTGAATACGGACCCAAACCCTTGGATCTTAAGAACAATGAAAAAGCAATCAGGTTCTTAAAAGAAGAATTTTAATTGAAGAAAAAAGTAAAAGAATCACCTCTGTAAAATCAGGATGGTAAATACCTTACAGGGTAATCAGATTCAAAACATAGAGAATCCCTCTAGGCAAAACCTTAAGTTACAAAAAGACACAAAAACAGGAATCTACATTCCATTCAGCACAACTTATTTTATCAGCCATTTACACAAAACAGAATCTAACGCATCTCTAGCTAGATTACTTACTAAGTTCTAAGACTCCATTCCTTTCCTGTTCCTGGCAAAAGCATCACACAGACAGAGAGAGCCTTTGTTTCTCCCCCCCCTCCAGCTTTGCAAGTATCTTGTCTCCTCATTGGTCATTTTGGTCAGGTGCCAGCGAGGTTATCCTAGCTTCTTAACCCTTTACAGGTGAAATGGTTTTTACTCTGGCCAGGAGGGATTTAAAGGTGTTTACCCTTCCCTTTATATTTATGACAGCTGCCCTCAGGGCTTGGCATCCACATGCCCTCAACAAACATGGTTGCCTCAACTTCTCATTTCACCTAGCCAACAAGAGGAAGAAGAAAAAGCTGGTCATTTCTCCTAAATATTTAGGGGCAGATTCTGATACCCTGT
Source organism: Lepidochelys olivacea (assembly GCF_965140295.1). Classification (NCBI taxonomy): domain Eukaryota; kingdom Metazoa; phylum Chordata; order Testudines; family Cheloniidae; genus Lepidochelys; species Lepidochelys olivacea. The sequence continues at coordinate 95,551,787 of NC_140418.1, read as the reverse complement.
CTTATTGAGTAGCACCTCTCTCCATGCATGATCCAGCCCCATTAAAGTCAATGGGATCATTGGCTGAGCATAAGCTACCCATTGTAAGGAGAGGCATTAGATTCTGACCCAGAATAGCCACCACCCAATGATTCCTTCTGCTAACTCAGTAGTAACCATAACCTGTATCATAACCCCTGGCCTTCAACCCAGGCCCATGGGAGCAGCCACACTTCAACCCTCCATTTGGCAGCCTGCTGACAAGGTCTGACCCAGGAAACACAGCCCCAGTTTGAGGGCCCACCCCTGACATCCTATTGATGGAGTCCCAGAGCAGCCGATTGGCCCGCTGGCCCTACTTAAGTCAGGAACAGGACAGCTGTCTGAACAACTAGGATTCGCCTTTTACTGGATTGGGTGCTTCCTGCTCCCCTGGCTTGGCTCCTGACCTCTGGCTTGTGATTCTGATCTCCCGGTTTCCTGACCCAGCCTGACTCTCAACTCCTGACTTTGGACTCCAGCTCTGACCACTAGGTCTGGCTGCTTACAACTTGGCCTTGACACCCTGGACTAATAAACACCTCAGTGTCTGCATTATTTAAGACAGGACACAGCTACTACCTCAGAAACAGGAAGCACCTTAAAGTTTCCATATCATGTGCTCTTTTTTAAAACTCCAAAGTAATTGGCTTAGGTTAATGCACCAGGCCCATTACCACAGCATCTTCGTGCCTGATTAAGGGCTGTACAGATCCAGGTCTGGAGCCACACTATCCCAGCAGGGAACTCTGGGAGGCAATGCAGGGAGGGTATGGTTGTGTATGAGGTGAGCTTTGCTGGCCATTGGGGAATGGGGACTGGGTTATAGCCCTGCCTCCTTGCCAGCCCTCCATAGAGTGGCACGTGCAGGCACTGGAATTGTACCTGCACTCTGTATAGGGCATTGAAAGGGGGAGGAGACTCCTCCTTCCTCCCTCTTCATGCACTCCCATAAGGCTAGACCCGACTAATAACGGCAATAGCCTTAGCCGCTGTTCTTGGTAGAGGTGGATGTCAGCCCAAACCATGGCTCAAGCCACCCCTGAGTTCTGGGAGAGTTTAGCTCTGGATCCTGACTGGGTGGGTGGCTTGGGCCTGTACATGCCAGCGCTGCCTTGTGTGATTATAATCTTAACTGAGAGCTGGCAGGACTACTGAGTTGCACATGTAACCCAGGCAGGGCTGCCAGTGGAGCATGTGGTTCCTCAGCTTCTGTGCTGCATTGGGAGCAGGGCTGTAGTCAGAGGGAGGCTCAGGTGCTTATATAAGGTGTGGAGGCTGGGAGGGGTAAAACAAACACCCGGCTAATCCTTCTCCCTTCTCCCCATTCCTCGGGACTCTCCCATCCCTAGAACTTCTGCACCCTTAACAAAAATTAACTCCTGTATGCTTCCTCTAGCCTCATCTTACAGCTTGGGCCCCTGGGCTGCAGTAAGGGGTAGCTCTTGTTATCAGTGGAACAAGGCTGATTCACATCACCTGAGAATCTGACCCAGTGTCCTTGATGGTGAGGTCTGCTTGTGTAAAACAGAGATCCTAAGCTCTGCTGGCTTTGCCTGATACGTACTGCTCATTCTGGAGTGCCTCAGAGTAGGGAAAAGGAGGCATGAGGATGGAGTGATGGGGAAGGAGCAGATAAGAAGGGAATGCAGAGGAGAGAGATGGCAATCTGCATGGCTTATGGGGGATGTAGGTGTAAAGGAGTGAGCAATGGGGACTTCCACAAGTCTTCTCATTACACCCTAGCAATGAAGTAAAAAAGCACCTTGCCAAAGCAATCAAGGGGCCCAGTCCCAGAGTAACCACAGTCATGGATCCCCATTGGGGTGGTGGAAAACGTCTCTTTCCTTTCCAGCAGCATCCCGAGGTAGCACCAGGCCAGAGCTAGAGGGGGTGGAGAACAAAAGTCAGAGCAGGTTAGCAGTAAAGACACTAATATTAGAAGCTATCCATCCTGCACAATCAGGCTGAAGGGATATTTCACTTTGGAAACAAGAATTCACTGAGCCGCTTTGGCAAAAGATGCATTTCAAAGTTAGTTTAGTTTAGTGAATTTAGTGCTTCTGAGAAGTGCCCAGGAGCCTGGAGTACTTGGTTTATCTGCAGCATGAAGACTGACAGTGCAAACTGCCCACGCACTGACCTGCCCATGTACTTCAACCCCACCCCAGATCTCTAAGGGGTCAGAGGTTAGGTAACTTTCCAGGATCTGCCTGCTCTCTGGCTTCTCTGCTGAGATTGCCAATAAGCTGCAATTGTACTGCTGTTGAAAATGTTATTTCCCTGATCTCTGTTGACTAGGAACTGGACTGAGACCATCAGTTTATTTCACCCAGGCCACCCAACAACCATTGTATGATAACTTTTAGACCCTGATTCAGCAAGGTGCTTCAGTACGTGACTAACTTTAAGTATGCGACTAGTCCCATTTGCTTCAATGAGACTATTAATGTACCTTAAATTAGGCACTTGCTTAAGCACCCTGCTGAATCAGGGCCTTAGTGGCTACCAGAAATGGGATCTGTAGGTCCTTAGCTCTTCTGCATATAAGACCATGTTCATGTATGAGCCTAACCTTAGGCTGGCAGGTGTGAAAAGCTTGGTGAGTTGCGGTCTGAGCCCTGCTTCTCATGCAGAGGAATGGAGTGTGCCTGGAATGAGCTGGTTCTCATACCTCTGTAGTGAGAATTTGAGGACTTGGTCACTTGTCGAAGCAGAGCCAGCGTTCTGTTAAAGGAGGGCAGCCGCTTCTGCTCATCATTTCCCTTGTTCATCAGGATCCCATCTAATCTGTAAGAGCAGGAGCAGTTTGGTTACTGGATCCTAGCTACACAAATACCTCTATCAATAGGACTGCTTTCCTTAGCAAATAGTGCTTTGATTGCTCAGTATTACGGTTCACTTCAGTGGGGGTGGCTTACTAGTCACAGCTCATGTATCACACCCCTAGAACAACAAATGCATGATATTAATTAGACTTTGCAGTTACACAGCATCCAAGGATCATCCAAGGATCTCAGAGGTGGATATTGTTCTCCCTGCTTTACTAGAAACCGAGGCGCAGGGAGGTAGAGCAAGTTGTCCAAGGTTACACAGCGAGTCAACAAAGAGTCAGGATTGGAACTCAGGGGCCTGATTCTCCACTGCATTGCAACAGTGGAACATAAGGAGTTGCCATACTGGATCGGACCCACAGTCCATCTAGTCCTGTATTCTGTTTCTGACAGTGGCCAGCACCAGACACTTCACAGGAAAGTGTACGAACCCTGCAGTAGGCAGATCTGGGGTAATCTGCCCCCCACAAACGTCTACTCCTAATCCCTACTAGTTATAAATTGTTTTGAGCCCTGAAACATGAGGTTTTATCTCCCACCTGATGCTCTTTTTGCTAGCTGTAACTATAATTAAGGCTGTGAATCTGTCACGGAGATCATGGATTCCATGACTTTCCGTGACTTCTGCAGCGGCTGGTGCTGGGTCAGCAGCAGCAGTTTGGATGTGTGGGAGGCGACTCAGGGCTAGGGGCAGAATTTCAAGGCCCTTTCTTAAGGGCTTAGTTTTATTTCTCCAAATCAAACAGCACAACGCAAATCTACTCATGAAATCAGGCCCAGACCCAGAGTGTCCTGTGGGTCTCGCTCTCAGCTGGGCTGCTTGTTTGGCCTGTTATCTAAGGGCCAAGGCCCAGAATTTAGGAGCCTAAATACCTTTGTGGATCTGGACGCAGTGATTTGCAGTCTATCACCTGATCCCTGGCCTCAGAGCCATCACTGGAGAGGCAGGTAACTAGGCAAAGGAGGGCTAGGCCCAACTCCTTTAAAGGGCCAGCCACCCTATGCCAGGTAGAATGAACTCTGCCCTCACTATTCACTAATTCAGTGCCCATGGCCATGGTATCTGAGTTTCTCTATGAAGCCCATTCTCCTACCAGGCAGAAAGAAAGAACGAGTCTGACATAGGGTGAACTGCGGGCCCCACTGAGATAATTGGGAGTTTTGCCACTGAGCTCAATGGAACCAAGATTTCCCTCCCGGTCGTGTACACAAGTCCTCCTCTGTCTGTGGAATCCACTTCCCCCTGGCATTTGGCGCCATTGTACTGTGATGCTAAGTTGGTTTCAGTTCCCCTGATGCATTACCTGTTTTCCACCGCTTGCTAGCCTAGGCCTCACTAGAGGGGTGTGCTTTGGTTTGCTGTGCACTAAAAAGAGAGTGAAAAAAGCCACTCATCTCTACATAGAAAATCCCTTTCTCTGCACCCTGGGGCAAATCCTGATCCGACTGAAGAAATGTCTCCCATAGTGCACCACAGCCAGGGACACACCACCTCCCCTCCATGGTCACCAGAGAACAGGAAATGTTGGCCTGTGAGGAGTTCCTACAGGGAATCAAAGGTAAAATGCCCCTGAGAAACCAGAACAAATTAAACATGCTAGTAAGGAAACAACTAAGGAAACTCCCTGGCTTGTGGCTCAAAGAGATCATTCTAGGGGATCTGTCACAGGGATTTTGATAGTGTCCTGAATGGGGTCTGAACAGACTGGCTGTTTAATTCACCTGGAGAGAGATGTTAACTAGCACCTGTCACCTGGGGCAGTCACAATCCATTCCAGACTGGAGCTATCGGTCCCTGCTCTCAATGCTTTTGCCTTGGCTGAGCCAGGCGTAGGCATCTCATAGTCCTTGCTACAACTGCCCAAGAAACAAAGCAGATGGTCTGCCAGGGTGCAGGCAAACTCCCCCATTCCAGTGTAATCTGCCACTGTTTATTTCTCATGGCACCCTTGGAGAAGGTGTTTGGTGCTGTTCCGCTCTCTTATTCCAGCTCCGCGCCAGGCACTCCGTCTCTTACCTGATGTACAGAGTGGCCATAGTGAAGTACCAGCTTCTCTTCTCCTCCAGGGGGATCTGAAATAGGGAAAGGTTTGTAGGAAAGTCATCATTAACACCTGAAAAATCGCCCTCCCGAATCCAGTGGCCTATGAAACTAGACATCCAGAGGCAAGACGAACGTGCACTTTGCCAGGAAAACAACACTCAAAACTTTCTTACTTCGCTACTCAATAAAAGACGCCGGGCCAGATCCTCACCTGTGTAAATCAGTGTAGCGTCATTGGCGCGCCATGAGTTTTTACCAAGCCAAAATCTGACACAAAGGCTCCCTCTGAAACAGAGGCGGTCCCTTTCAAAACCCATTCAGTATGTCATGAAAACCTCTGCCCTTTCACGCTATCCTTTAAGTTCCACAGTAGACGTTGCACTTTCATCCAGGGATCTCAAAGCACCTTGTAAACATGCAGGAGTGAATCCTCAACCCACTGGGGGAGTACCCCACAGAGAGTAACAGCTGCAGTCTAGTGCCTTGAGCCAGAGCGGGCAGTCAGGAGTCTGCTTATGACTCTGCCAAAGACTTGCGGTGAGACCTTGGGCTTATGTGCCTCAGTTTCTCCACCGGTAAGAAGGGACAGTAATGCCTATCCACCTTTGTAAAACCTTTTGAAGTCTATAGTGTCAATGGCAATTGGTTCACAAGCAAAGCACTAATAATTCCATTTTATAGAGGGGGGAAAGGATGGTCTGAGGAGTCTGTGGCAGAGTGAGGACTAGAACACAGGAATCCCGACTCCCAGGCCACAGGGCTACCCATTAGAAGGCACTTCCCTGAATGCAGGTGTCCTCACAGACACATGGATTTCCTCTCTTCCCCCTATTTCCGCAGCCGGGCTATACCATTCCACTCAGGGTGGTTTATTAGTGCTTACTCTGTTCTGTGCAGATTAGAAGAGGGTTTCCATGAAGTGTGTGTCTGTATAAGTCTGCATCCTATGAGGTTGTTGTATACATTACTGTGTTTAAAAATGGTACATAGCAGAGCCAGTCTGGGCCAGCAACATGGAGATAAGGCTTGTCAGGTTCTTTGCCTGCAGCACAGTCCCCTCACTCTGCTCAGAGAAGAGAGGGCTTTCTGTTTAAATGGGAATTGCACAGGACAGTGCAATGGGGTAAGTCTTGGTGGACAGTACATAACGCAATGGGCAGAGGGATTGCAATATTAGCCAGGTTAGCAGTTTCCAAGAGGTGGATGCAGGTACAATTAAAAGGAGCAAACATTCTCAGTATTACTTATATTATTCACACTGCGCTCAGCACTGCATAGGGCACACAAAGAAAGCAAGCCCCTGCCCCAGAGAGCACAAGTCTCCAAGGCTGACACACAGAAGACGGCACATGCTGGGGGATCAAGGGGTGGGGATGGTTTAGCGTGTTCTTGTGATGAAAGCCGAAGGTTGAGGCAAAGCAATGCCTTACAACAATCCTGGCTCCCGCTTATCGTATCCAGAACAGAGCGATTCCCTACTGTAGCTGCTCACTGCGTCATTGGCATGGACAGCGGCTTAGCAAGCACAGGCCCAGCCAGCCAGTTGCACCAGTGAGGTGGAGAAACCAAATGGACAGTTTTCCCAAACAAAGTATCACCTTCCTGCCCTGTGCTGAGGATTCAGGGAGGAAGGAATTGGGGAGGTTAGCGAGGGTTACACACAGTATTTTTGCTGCCTCATGCAGGCGCACAGGGAGCAGGAGGTAAGGGCCGATTTGTCTCCACTCACTTTGCAGAAAGGATGGTCTCATGAGCACAACACAGTGCTGGTAATCAGGAGATTTTGGAGTTCTGTTCTCAGCTCTCCGAGAGGCCTTCTGTGTCGCCTGGCTCAGTTCAGAGTCTTCTTGGTAACTGCACTGTGCACGCAGTGTTGTTGGTACTGTATTAGTCCCAGGATAAAGTCTGTGCTTGTCTCTCTCCCCAACAGAAGTTGGTCCAATAAAAGGTATTACCTCACCCACCTTGTCTCTGCATTGTGCAGGCTTTCACTCTTGTGCAGAGTCACTATAAAAGTTGCCAATCTGCTCCGATTGTGTTTGCACCCACTTTTCACTGGTGTAAATAACACACAAGGTGCAAGGCCCTGGAGCATCAAATCTGCAGTGTTAAATCCTGGCCCCCCAATGAAGTCAAAACTCCTACATACTCTGTAGGACAAGGATTTAACTCATGTGCCTCAGGTTCCCTATCTGCTACAAGGGGATGATAATAATGCCGTCCTCAGAGAGGGGTTGATGCTAAATTTATTCATGTTTGCAAAGTGCTTTGAGATGCTCAAACAGCAGCAGCTGCAGAGGTGCAGAGGGCTAGCATCTTTCGCTGGTGTGTAAGGGAAGGACAAATGGGGATGTACGACAGGAATAACAGACGCACAAATATAAAGCCTTCAAAATAGCCAGGAGATTCTGTGGTGAAGAGCTGTCGGCTTGTTGGATCTAATACCACGTAGGTGGCAGAAATATGTTCCAATGAAAGAGAATTCTCAGTGCACTATAAATATCTGAAAGCACTTGGCTGATATTTAACCTGCTGCTGTAAGCAGAAACGCCAGCTCACTGCAGAAACGCCAGCTAACAGTGTTCCAGGTGCGTAGCTGCCCTAAGGGACAGTTTTGTGAGCCAAGCGACTGGTTCCAAATGTCTAAACTCTGAGAGCACAGCCCCACACCGTGCCTGCAATGACCCTCTCATCCTGTTGCGGCCAAGGAACTGACTGCCCTTTGGGAGGATGCTTAGACATCAAGGCTGTGAGTGTCGTGCATGGGCAGCCTGGGGAAGATGGTGCCTGGCAGGTGTGCAGAGGCGGAGCCTTTTCCCCACAGCATCATTGCAGTTTTTGTGATCTCCCAAGTCCAGAGATGTCTCTGGGGCACTAGGCTCCTGAGAGGAGATGGTGGTGGTGGCCAGGAGGTGAGGCCACTGCCCTGCCCACCGTCTGCAGCCAGCCCGCTCTGCTAAAACACAGGATAGCAGATGTGCTCACATTGTGTGCTGGGAAGCTCCAGGGAGCCTTATGTCTTCCTGCAGCACAATGCTTTCCCCCCGTGGGGCAGGAGGCTCCACAGCACCCCAAGGTGGGCTGGTGTCCAGGGGTATGTCTATATTGCATTGTACACCTGGGTCTGTGGGACCCGGGCTTGTGGACTTATTTCCAAGCCCATGCTGCATCCACACTGCATTGTAAACCTGGACCCAGCTCTCACAGCCGTGCTAACGCATCCATATTGCACCATGTAGACCTTCTGACTTGGGTCTGTGGCTTGACCTGCATCCACACTGCAAAATGACCGCTTGGACCCAAGTCACAGCGGGACTCAGGCTCTGACCCACTCCACTAGGAGGGTCCTAGGACCTGGGTCCTGAGTGCTTGCTGACCCGAGTGTGCGTGTGGACAGAAAAGGGGCTTGGCTGAAACCTGAGTTGGAGCCCGAGCTTAGTATGCATTGTAGACATACCCAATAGGGCCAACCCAACTTTAAACATCTCATGGCACATTCTAGTAACAACAGGAGTTTGCCCTGCGGACGGTTGTTGGCTAGCATTCCCCAGCCCAGCTGTTGTGCACCATGGTGTGCTCCAGCCGCCTGCCTGGCTGCCACCACTCCCCCAGAGGTGGCTGCCTTTCATTCACGGGAGAAGTGTTTCTGCAGACCCTCGCTCATTCAGCCTCCACTGATACCAACGTTAGGAATGCTGAATCAGGTGCTCCGCACCAGCAACTCCCTTGATTTCAATTGGATTTGTGGGTACTCAGCACTTGTGAAGGTCTTACAGATTGTTTGGGAAGCATGTGGGGATCCTCTAAGGTTGGAGGGAGGAAACTTGCACTCCTAGTTCATTAGAAGAACTGAATACAATTGGAAAGGCTATTCCTCCTCCCTGGCTGAAGCTGAACCAAGCACTGTTCCTGGTACTTTGCCCATGATCTGTTGAAAGTGAACCAGCTTTGTGATCTATACTCCCATCTGGTGGCTCTGTTCGCATTTAATTGTAATGGGTTGTGGGCAAAGTGCTAATTGCTATTCCCTTTAGACCTGGCGGTGGAGCAGATTTTGCAAGTTAATGGGTTTGGAGAGCGCTGAGCTGGGCTGGATTGTTTAGAAGGTATTCCGTTTAAGTTTCTTTTTTGATTTCTTTGTGGGTTCATTTTATCTGTGCACATAAATAAAATAAACCCATACTTAAATGGCCTAGCAAGACTATGGATCATGATGCAGAAGGAAGCAGCCAGCACTAAATGAGAAAGGAATTCGACACATGATTTTGATGCCTAACTTTTTGGATGCCCAGCTTGAGACATGCCTAAGGGGGCAAGGTTCTGTAGAAAGTGTTTAGCACCCAGCCCTCCAAAAAACAGGTCTCTTTAAAGTGGCTCAAGTTGGGTACCTCAAAATTAGAGCTGTGCGGAGAAAGGGAATTCTGTTCCAGGGAGGACTGAGATGTTTCAATTTGGAATGGAACCCAACAATTTTGAAAGTCTCCATGAAAGGGAATGGAAGCCCAGCTGAGGGACATTCTGCCCAGCGGGCTGCCCCTGAGCTGAGGACTCTGGAAGCTCTGGCTGCTGAGGAGCCATTAGCTGGCGCTCCGAACTTCCGGGCTCTTTGGCAGCCACCTGGTGGATTGGCAGGGAGCTGTAAGTCCGGGAGCCCCAGCTGAACAGAGAGCCTTGGAGCTTGGGAGTCGCAGTTCCCAGGGCTTCTTGGCTCCCCACCAGGCAGGCTGCCTGAGAGTTTATAGCCTGGAAACCCAGATTGCCCTGGTCAGCTGTGGAGGGCTGGGTGGGTGAGCTGGCAGGAAACCAGGCAGTTTTCTAAACTTGCCCGGCAGGGCGGGATCCATTGGAACTTGGTCAAAAGGGAGCCATCACCATGAAACTTTTCCAGTTTTACCACTCGGCATTCTAGGAGAAGCATTCCACTGGGGAATGTCTAAGCAGTTCTACTCAGAATCACTCATCACTCCTGACAAGCCGCCTGGCTATGTTCCCTGGAGCCAGGTTGTGCCTGACCTTCAGTGGAAGAGCGAGAAAGCAGGAGAGGGCACCAAGACGCTGCCCGCCCCTTGTGCTTTGCTAAGTGCAAGTCTGATAGCCACCATTTTGACCAACACCCCAGAAACTGAACCAGGGATCACCAGCGTTAAAAAGCATAAGCAGCTACAACCTGAACTAAAGACCCAGCCTCTGCAGCTGGAGCTGTGACAGATGCACACCTGCCGTGGACCCAGCGCTGTGCAGAATGCACAGCCCGACAAGGTTCACACTCATGGCTCCAGAGGGGGCAGGCCTATGCCTCCACTCCCTTGTGCAGCAGAGCAGACAGTGCACCCTGGAACAGAGAGATGCCTGTGCTGACCCGGACCTCGGGGAGGCAGAGCACCTGCCTGAACAATGCCTCTTGGCGCTCCCACTGAACAGGGTGTCTCCACCACACAGTGCAGGGCTGGGGCTGGGGCTTAAAGTCTCACTGGAGCTTTTGCTAAGCTCTCCAGCTGGGAGAGCAGATTTGCCATTCAAATCCCTCATTTTTTAAACCGAAACCTGCTCCTTTCCCAACACTTCCAGAGGTGTTAGGTTGGGCTGCTCATTGGCAGGGACACCTACAGGCAGTTTAGACACAACCAGCACCCTCAGGTGCTGCAGAGTTCCTGCATGCACTTTCCCCGCGGCTGCAGGGCTTTAGTTTAGTTACAATTCCACTTGGCCCTATAGTAGATAAGATCTGCCTGAGATTATTCAAGTGAAGGGCATGAATGCTGCTGGACTAGATTTACTAGGAGCCCCTCAGAATCCTACAACCTGCCCACATGGCTCCAACATTTTTGCAGCTGTCAACATTGTAAACACCGCTCCCCTCCTAATGTCTTAAGGCTGGTGGCCAGCACGGGAATGGTTTGAGCAATCCACAGAATAGCTGATAGAAGAGTCAATTATTTTGTATATTCACAACCTTTTTCCTAGGCAGCGTCCTTGCACAGCGAATAGAGTGGCTGGCAGGGGCAGGTACATAAACTGGGTGGTTTGGATAAGAGGATCAGCAGTGCCAGGGCTGGATCTGCAAGTGATGTATGTTGGCATCACTCTCCTGAAATCAATGGAGGGACATTGATTTACACCAGCTGAGAATCTGGCCCTTAGTGTTTACAAGGGAATAATGTTAGTGGAATCATTGAGCTGGGATTTATTGAGGGGAGAAAGCTCACACCTTTCTGATAATTGCTGCTTCGGTCTGTGTGGCTGCAGACTTGGGACTGGACACTGGTGAGGCTCCATCTACACCATGTATATTGCCGTGTTATAACAATAGTGCCCCATTCATTCTAGAGCATGGTTTGGCCTGGCCTGTGTGGATGGGACCAAACCATGTTAAGAGTCATGTTACTGCGCCACGTTAGAGTTCTGGGCTCTACCATCAACACAGGCAAGGCCAAGCTGTATTATCACCCAGTCAGGGCACCATCCTCAGCCAATACCCTGTGGAGTGGAGTCGAGCACAGTCCGGCTGCCTAGCCTGGAGGAGACCAAAGCACGTCTATGCAGCCTTTCAACCAAGGTTCAATCATGGGTTCAACTTAACTGTGGCCAAACCAAGTTCCGACAGGATGAAGCTGTTTCATGGTGGTGTTAAATCAAAGCTTGTGCTAGCCAGGTCTCTGTAATGTTCACTAAGCACTCAGGGGTCAGGTGCGTTGCAGAGAAGGCAGCGCACTTTGACTGCATCAGTGCCCACCGCAGCCTGCGTCTGCTCAGGTGGCTGGAATCACCATTCGGGAAGGGGAGGAAGCTGAACACAGCCATAAGCATAACCAGCCCCACACTGGGAAGTTGAGAGCCATTTCTACATCCCAGAGACGGTAGCTATGTCGACAGGAGAAGCCCTGCTGTCAATATAGCACTGTCTACACCAGGAGTTCAGTCGGTATAACTGCATTGCTCAGGAGTGTGGATTTTCCACACCCTTGAGCAACGTAGTAATGAATATGACATAAATTGCTAGTGTAGACGAAGCCTCTGTTAAAATGTCCCCGAATGTAGGGACCATTCAGATTCCCATCCCAATATAAACCCACCAGCTGGGTCCTAGCTACTTTTAATATTTATATTACAGTAGCATCTAGAGGCCACAACCGAGATCAGGGCCCATTGTGCTAGTCACTGGACAACCACATAATGATAGAGAGCCCTTCCTCCCAAACTTTTAACACTCCAAATAGACAAGACAGTCACAGGATGGAGGGAAGGATGGATTCTTATTCTTCTGATTCTGGAGAACTGAGGCACACAGAGATTTAGGTAACATAGGGAGAACTAGGAGCGGAATCCAGATTTTCACAGTCCCAGTACTGTGCCTTAAAACTCTCCTTTGCCACGCTCACTACAAAAAACTTGACACCAGTCAGGCTGAGACCACATTTATCAGGATGACCAATATTGTCTCCTTGTTTCCTTGTGCTCCCCTGTCTGTCTGTGACCATCTGTTGTCTCTGGTCTTATCCTTAGATTGTAAGCACCTTAGGACAGGGACTGTTCTTTTGTTCTGGGTTTGTGCAGTGCCTAGCACAATGGGGCCCTGGTCCTGGGCTGCGGCTCCGGTAATACAAATAAAATAAATAATTATAATTCACCGCAGAACCTTCTTGCTCTTTATACCTTGCCCTTTTAGAGGTGACAAACTGAAAAGGAGACGTTCGGTTCTGAGGTTACTCTCATAGCAGTAGAAGGCTGCAGAAGAGGATTTCCAACTCTGCCTGTGTTGATAGGGCGATTTCCCCAGCTGCTGTTTGCATATTCTTGGGCCCCCCTCTCTGAAACACACACTTGGCCAAGTCCAGCTGCTTTCTGGAGTTATCCTGCTTTCTGCCACTTCACACAGACCGGCGGGGGTTAACAGCAATATGAACAGAAAGCAAATTGTCTCCAGGCTCTAGAGATGTCTATAGCAAGGTGGCTGGGTATGAACTGACCACTGCTTGCCTGATCCTGGAGAACCATCCTAAGGGCTAAAATAACATCTCTGTGGGTGGCCTGGGGCTTTGGTGGTGGGCTGGAACCTTTCACGTCTGTATCACTGGCCCAAGCCAAGAGTGCCTGTTTTACAGCGTCTGCTGGGCCTGCTCGGTGGATAATCCAAGGATTGTTTATCTGGTGCCTTTCATAAGCATGGCTTTGTCACAAGAAACATCAGCCTGTCTACACTGTCAAGGGCCTCAGGAAAACAGGGCTAAGAGCTGTAATGCAGACAGGTCCACCCCACGTCCTGGGATCAGAAGCCTGCCCAGCTATTCCAAGGTTTTCATGCGCACAGATCGCTTTGACTGTGTTACATGTGGCTGCTGACACCCTGGCAGCTCCTTTCTGCTCTGCAGTGTTTAGCTGTGATGTCCCTCCATGTGGGGACAACTGTGCTGTCCGTGAGTCCACTTATGACAATAGCCTCAGTGATGCGCTAAATGACATAGCTCAGTGTTAGACCATCGCCTTAGTCACACCGAGCGGCCCTGCATCACTAACCCCCTGCTTTGTGCAGAACGGGGACTGTGAAAAGTTTAATGCCAGACTGCAGAATTTTAAATAGCCGCTGAATCCCCTGTAGCAGCACTGCCTACCCACTCTGGCTTCAGGCTAGCGTCTGCCTCAGTTTCCCCCCTCTTGGGCTCCCAGTAAGCTCAGTATAGGCTTTCATGTGTCCTGTAATACCCCTTCTTGGGGTCTGGATACACAAGAACTCCCCTAGCCTTCCTAGGTGGCTCCCAACCTTTGGTGCAGTGATCCCAGGCTGGGCCCTGCTGAGTCTTTCCTCTAGCAGACTTCCTCTCCACCCGCCAGCCATCCTCGCTGGCTGCTGCTCCCTGCTGGCTTGAACCCTCCTGCCTGGGCAGTTGGGAGAGTCTCTGAGCAGCTCATGCTGCTCTCCTGCTCCTTTGAGTCCCTCCCTGCTCTCCATCTAGCAACAGCAGCTCCCAGGGCTTCCTACCTGGAGTCTCCCCTTTGATTCTCTTCAGGCTTCTCTGTTATCTCCACCCCCAGAAGGCCTGATTCTAGCCACACAAAATGTGACACTGCTCATCTCCACCTGGGGAGACAAGTTAAGTGGGTCACAGGTGGGGCCCTGGACCTATCTCTCCTTAAAGGGCCAGTCACCCGGTGACATCCCCCGCACCTAATTAAAATGAAAAAAGTGGTCTGATAGTTTTCATCTTACTGAAACAACAGAACATCCTAGAACAGGGGGTCTAGAGAATGATGCAGCATTTATTCTCTTACTATGCATTTTCATCTGTTTCTCTATCTTAGAGTTCTCTATCCTGCCCTTCACTGAAATGTTGCGAACTCTTGGGATTGTTTTTTTAAAGCCCCAGCTCCAGGAGTGATGTGATTCCATGAGAGTCTCAGCTTGCATTTAAAAGTAAAAGCAAGTTTCTAGCCCTCAGGGTTGCAAAGAAGAGGTTGAAAATGTACCCTGAGCGCAGCCTAAAGGCTCAGGAAACAGGAGGCAAAGAAAAAGAATCCCAGATTAATTAGCTGTACAAATCTCATGATTTGCTAAGTCTATCTCAGGATTTTCTGGGGCTTTACTCATGATTTTTGAATGTTGGGAGTTGGCAACACTATTTGCAGTGTTCCATGTTATTTCCATGATATTAGAGAGACAAGGTGGGTGAGCCAATATCTTTTATTGGACCAACTTCTATGGGTGAAAGAAACAAGCTTTTGAGCTTACCCAGACTTGAAGAAGAGCTCTCAGCTCAAAAGCTTGTCTCTCTCACCCACAGAAGTTGGTCCAATAAAAGTTATTACCTCCCCCACCTTGTCTCTCTGTAATAGTTATGAACTTCCCAGGTAACATGTCTGGGGTCAAGAATTTAAGGAATGAACTAAGCTGTAGCACTACTGAGCATTTTGATAGCACCTTCTAGCTGAAGGCCTTGAAGCCCTTTCCAAACACAGCTGGGAGAAGTATTTGCACTTGACACAAAGCCTTGAGCTGAATGGCTTAAGGAAGGACATTTTCTGCGGCTTTGCCAACAGAACACAGTTAGTGTCTTGAAGCAAATTCAGTGTGTGTGATACCCTGATGCTCCATCCGTTCTGATGTCTCAGAGAGCGTACACCGTGCAATTCTTATTCTAACGATAAACTCTCTCCAACCAGCTCTCCACCCAAGCGCTCCCCTTAAGTGAGCATACCAGCCACCTGCCTTTTATGAGCTCCCAAAGGGCAGCCACACACTGCGTGTGCAGAAGGACGCGCCTTTGTTTGAACAGCTAGAGAAGATAAGGCTGGAAGTGCAGAACACTGTTTATTCTGATCACGTAAGACCAGAGTAACTTAAAATGGGTTTAAAACTTTCCACAATCCCATCCAGCTACAGAATCGTGTTGCCTTTAAAGGGGCTGATCTGCATAGAGATCAACAATTTTAAGTGACACAGCACGAAGGAGGGCGGAACACTAAGATAGGAGCGATTCCCAGAAGCTTTCTCCTGGCAGGACTTTACTCCCTCAGGCTTATACTTGTCTGCACTGTCATACCCAAGCTCAGCTATTAGCTGGTAAATTAGTTCCTACTCTAGGTTCCTGCTATCATAATGAACCCATGATTGAATTGCTCTGCCCAAAGGGTAGAGGGCCTACAAAGACACATGGCAAGTACGTCCGGTGATACCCGACAGCAATCTACGCATTGGTAGGAGCTGTGACTGACCTGCTCCCCATAAGCAAGAGCCTTGTCATAGAGCATGAGGCCGGCAGTCAGTTTCTCCATTCGGTCTTCTTCATCCACAAGCCCAATGTCAAAGACGTAAGCGTAGCCCTGCTCTGCCAGGCAGCGGGCCGCTCGGAGCCTGGGATCCCCCTGAGATGCGTCTTCTGAGCCCAGGCCCATTAAGTGGGCTAGTTTCTTGGTGCAGTCAGCCTCTTCCTGCTCGCTGTCCAGCCTGTCATACACACAGGCCAGGTTGGCCCAAGCATTGAGGTTGTCAGGGTCCTCCTGGGAGATGCTCAGGAAGATCTCCTTGGCTTGCTCCATCTCCTCCAGGTGGAAGGAGAAGACCCCAAGCAGGTTCCTGATGGCGAATCGCTGGGAGCCAGACTCAAGCTCTAGCTCATACATCAGGCTGTCTCGCTTAAGCTTCATGTCCCTCCCTCTGAAAGTCACAGCAGAGCAGGGCTCGAAGTTCAGGTTCATCTCCAGGTGGAAGTGACCAGGAATATAGTCCATCTCCTCAATGAGCGTGTCAATATCCACCTCGGCTTCCTCCGGGTTCTCCATGGGGAATTGCTGGGTATATCCCCACGCAGGGCTGCTGCAGTATCTCCCAGTCCCAACCTTTCCCTCCTCCTCTCTGACAAACCTGCAATTCTGCTCTCTCAAACCTGCAATTCTGGTTTAGCTGATTCACATGCAGCCTGGGAGGAGTCCTGAATGGAAGAGGCACCTAGCCACGCCTGTCATTCTTCAAGTGCCTGCTTGGCTAGGACTGTCAGTGAATCTCAAGAGCCCAAAACAGAAAAGTCTGCTGGGTCCATTCTTGCCTGTTGTCCTGGCAGGGGCAGGTGCAGAGGTGGGCTGCTCCTTGCAGTGCATGCTGGAGCGATCAGTCCCATATTCCCATTTCCCTTCTTTGGTTTGTATTCTGTAGTGTGTTAACGTTTGTTGTGCATTTTGCTCCAGGCCATAAAACGCCTTTGACAATAAAAAGTCTGGGCCAAATCCTGATTCCCTTACTCCAAATCCCCATCAGAACGGGTCAGTAGCCGAGCCTGATCATGGACTGCACAGCGGAGCCGCTTCTGGACCAGATTCAGGTGTTTGAAGCCAGAAGCGCTCCGCTGCGGGAGTGGAGGGGCTGTGCTGCAGTCACAGTCCCTCCCCTGGGGCTCTGCACAGGCTGACTCAGCTGGCCAGAGCAGAGGGAGCAGCCAGCCCAGGCTTTCCCCACCGGCTTCACCCCCACATGAGAGGGCCCAGCAGGCTGGTTCAGCTGGGTGGTGTGAGAGAGTGGATCCGGCTCACCCTCGACCTTTCATCAGGGGGCGGGAGCAAGGTCGGGAGCATTGTGGCTGGTCCCCGTGCAGGAACGAAGGAGTGGAGGAGACTCTTGTACTCTTCTTCTCACCCCTTGGAGTATCCATTCTGTGCCAGCCACAGTGTATATTTAATGAGGATCAGCTGCACTCAACTAACACTGCTGCTGGGTGACCCTCGGATAGGCATCTCCGAGTTGGAGCCTGGAGCAATACCTGAACAGGCTACAAACCAGTGTTAAGAAATAGCAATTTGGTCCCAGTAATGACCACAGCCTCCGGCTGACAGCCAGAACCAGTCACAGGGGGGTGGACAAGAGCTCTGCTTTTCAGTCTTATGGGCTCTGTGGGGCTGTACAAGGATAATTAGAGGCTCTGCAACACAGTTTTCCTATTAATACAGCTTTGGCTTTCCCCTTTCTAAAAAGGCCTTGTGCAAAGGGTCCATCTGCTCTCTGAGCCCCAGGCCCATCCGCCGAGGGATTCGTCTGCTCTCCGAGCCCCTGGCTCATCCGCCGAGGGATCCATCTGCTCTCCGAGCCCAGGCACGTCTGGGCCAGGGGCACGTCTGCTCGCCAAGCCCGTGCACATCTGGTAAAATGTAGTGTATCGAAACTAAACAAGGATCAAACAGTGAGCTCAAAACAGCTGCATTCCTCTCCTCTCAGGCAGGGCCTGAACCTGAGCTGTAATGGGTACAGGAGGCATTGAGCCAGAGGCCCCAGCCCCGTGCAATGGGTTGCCTGGAAGCACCGCCTTCATGGGAACAGAAAGGCAACAAGTGTATGGGGTTGTCATGGCTGCAGTATTCCGGAGCTGCTGGGAGCGTGCCAGTCGAGTGGAGGGGGGGGGTCCCTCCATCCCCAGGGAGCAGAGAATGGCAGTAAAGGGCTTTACAGGTGCCCCTTTTGGCACTCAGACAGTCAGGTAAGAGTCACCCAGAGGAGGCTCCACAGGGGACGGGCCTAGCCTGCAGCTGACTTGGCTTTCCAGAGTCAGTAGAGAACTGTGCTCAGCTCCTGTCTAACTCTTAGCTTCTGAATCATCTGCACACATATTCTCCCCGTCCCCCAAACACCCCAGCACACAGATATCACACACCCACATTCCTGCAGACAAGAGATCACACGCCCCTTGGCATACAGATCACACACACCTGGCCATGCAGAGATCACATACACACATGCATTCACAAGTTCACATGCTTATTACACACAGAGAGTGCATGTACCCACATGCAGGACTGTCAAGCTGTGATACTTCGAATGGGGGAGTTTCCAAGGAAACAGAAATGAGATTTTACATGTCTCTGAAACACACAGCAGACTCCTTCTTCATACAAGGGAGATACTTAAAAAATATCTTCATGTTAATGCAAAGTGAAGGAGTCTCTCTGCAGTTGATTGAGCCGGGGGCAAGTCTGAACACATTCATGCAGCTACTAGTCACACACACGCACACGTTCGTACCTATACATTACAAGCTCCTGCAGGATATTTTGCCTATACAGTAGTAGGTTACTGTAATCTGACTGAATGGATCCAACGAGCCAGGACTCCATTCTCTGAGAAGTCCTTTTCTTCAGAAATAAGCCAGCAGGTCTGGGGGGCCCTGGATTTTTGGCTGACCCTGGCTTTCTTTATGACTTCCCCCATTCTAGGTAAAAGTGAATTTCATTTCAAAATACTGCACGTCACACCTGATGTTTTAAATGGTCTGTCATATGACTGACAATATTTTTTAAAGTACACACGCTGATCTCTGCTTCCCAGAGGCTAAGCTTGAGCCGTTAGGCACAGCCACATGTAAGGGGTGGTGCTGAGCTGAGTCATGCTGCCCCAAAGAGCCACATTTCCTTCCCGCTCCCCACTTGCTCCTGCGGGGGAAGCAATCTGCAACAGACCCTTGCCACGTGCAGATCACTTCCCCCACATGCTGGCTCAGCTGTGCTAGCTGGTACCCAGGAGAGTGGAGTCAAGGCATTGCCCACTTCCCATGCATGTCTGCCCACTTCCACCTGCATGGGTGGGATCCAGTGGTCTTACAAAAACTCTGCTCTCTTTCTCTGCATTGAGACTAGTGATCTAGAGAGGCTGCACTGGGGTGGGTTTGGGGGATCATACTCCCCCTTATAGCCCTGCATGACTGCATCAAACTGCGCCACAGTGTGGCCCTGTGTTCAGTGATTTTGCTTTGACTACATTTTTTGAATCGGTACAATCATATGGTCTCCAGTATGTAGTGTATATTTAAGGATTTTGAATCCTGTTTTTAACAACACAATGATACATGTACTGGCTGAGATTTTCAAAGTCAGGTGAGGGACTGAGACACACAACTCTTTGACAAGCTCTGCCATAATATATTTTAACTGGGTCAATAAGCTTTTTAACCAGCTCATTAACCTAAAATACATTGATTGGGGTTTCTCCCTGCTTCTCCTCCTTATTTAAAATGACCTGTGTTATTTATTCAGAACAAACACCTATCCCTTAAATCACACTTAACCCTCTTGGAACTGTGTTAGCCTGCAGTGCCTTTACTAGTTCACAGTTGTTGAACAGCAGGAGAGAGAGATTTTGTTCATTTAGCTCACACAGCAGCAAGTTTTCAATCTGCTAATAAAATACAGAAACATTGCTAGCTCATGATAGTCCCCTGTGGCCTTGAAACCTATGAATCTGTATGCCTAATTCCTGTTTGGGGATTTTCAAGGGTAATACCTGGCACGAAGACTCTGATCCTGCAAACATCTACACAGGTGAGTAACTTGATTCACATGAGCAATCCCTTTGAAGTCCTTTGACTTTTCACAGCTAGGCATTATCGCATTACAGTTTGCAGGCTCAAGGCCTCATATACGGCTTTTCACCTGCAAAGTGCTTTATGAACATTAATTTATTTTAATTAGTTTAATTTGTACAATATAGAAATATCTATTTAAATGCAGGTTTCAGAGTAACAGCCGTGTTAGTCTGTATTCGCAAAAAGAAAAGGAGGACTTGTGGCACCTTAGAGACAAACCAATTTATTTGAGCATGAGCTTTCGTGAGCTACAGCTCACTTCATCGGATGCATGCCGTGGAAACTGCAGCAGACTTTATATATAATGCAGAGGAATTTGGCAAGTGAAGGGTCAGATTTCTCAGCTGTTGTAAAACAGAGCTACACCAGTTTACATCAGCTCAGAATGTGGTCTGGATTTTTATTGATATAGTTTGTGTCAGAAATTCTACTGGGAATAGCTGTGTTACCAGGGTTTGAGTCCAAGCTCCCTTTGATTTCTTCAAGAGTGTTGGCTACAGAATGGGGCACTTGGAGGTGGCACCTTCCAGATGAAACAGAAAGCCAAGGTTCTAATCATTCGTTGTCATTAAAGATCCCACAGAGAACAGTTGTTCAAAGACATTGACCCCAAACTTAGGTTAAATCCAATGGAATTTTAAAGAAATATTAACATTTCCTTATAGTGTTTGCAATCCAAACGTCACACCATTGACTGCTCATTTTAGGGAAATTGACTAGATGCAAATAAAAATGTGGAAATGGCCAGTCTGTTTTCATTGTCTAAGTTGAGAGAAATGGAAAAACAAAAAGCATCCACAGTGAAGAGTAAATTTGATTTTTAAAATTCTGTTTTAATAGCCTGAGGTTTTAATAACATTAGGGATGGATATTTGTTTGTTTTAAAACATGATTTTTAAACTGACAGTGGCCCTTAACTCTATTATCTTGGCCAAATTCCAATTTGGATCATTTGCTTCTGCCTACCTAAAAACTCTCTGTAGTTTCCACTGGAGAAACTTACTTCAATTCCTGTAGAATTACTCTGTGCTGTTAAACAGCTATCATGATTCACACTAGAGGTGGCTGCATTTCAGCAGTAGATAAAGTAGTGTCTCTATGTAATTTGTACAGTACATTAGCTTAAGGGCCTTGATCATGCAAACATTTAGTCTTGGGCCCTGTGCTTACTCTAGTGAGTAGTCATCCCATTCACATCCAGGAGATTACTGACTGCAGAAAGCGTTTAGGCCCCAAACCTGCAAAGATTTATGCATGTGCTTCACTTTAGGCATGAGTAATCCCTCTGAATTTAATGGGACTGCTCACAAAATGAAGCACTTGTCTTTGCAGTATTAAGCAGTCCAGTACTAAGGGCCTGATACAACATCTATTGATGTCCGTGAAACCCTTTGTACAGACTACAATAAACATTGGATCAAGTCCTAAATGTTCACAGGACCAGGACCTATGTTTGTAAAAAATTAATCCTGTTTTAACTCAAAATTTACTGTATATTTACATCATCCTTCGCTAGATTTGATGTGTCAGCAGTTTATCCAAAGTGTAAGAAACCTGGTACATACACACAGGCGCCCTACTGCAAAAAGGTCTCTTCAGAGTTGGTGAGTCTGTCTCTCTATTTTATGTACAAAACAAACACCTTTTCAGCTCCATATGCAGAACTAAACTAAAAATTATATGTTTGGATTCTTTTTCCAGAATTCAATTTCCATGAAAAATCTGAATGGATCCATTCTGCTGCTTTCAAATTAATTTGATAATATCACTGAATCTAATCGAATCAGTCCATTTAATGTAGGTCCAATGGCAAAACTCCTGTTGATGTTCATGATATAGGATGAGGCTCTCTCCAATGTAATTTATTTCTCAGTGTAATGTGTACTTACAGAACCTTTGAGTAGATTTCCTGTGTCAGCAATTTATCCAACGTGCCAGGAATCTGTGGGTGCAGATCCTCAGCTGGTGTATCTTGGTATAACTCCACTGACTTTATCTCTCTCTCTCTATGTGCCTGTAGCAAGGAGAATTTGCAAACAATATGATTAGAATTCTTAGGGCCTGATTCACCACTGTAGCACTCCATTTTTCAATGGTATTGCATCACTGTAAAACTAGCTTAACTCAATGGTAAATCAAGCCTTTAGTTTTAACCTTACACTTCATTTTAGGGCAGAAAGGTAGGCCCAGGCACCTACAATATTGACCATGGAAGCTTTAGCTCCTCTGTGCTGCATGAGAAGGCTTCAAATTCTGGCTGGGCCAAAGCAGAGGAAGCGGCACGTCTCACCCAGATGCCCCATTTTAATTTTAAGGAGACATTGAAGAAACGCAAGTATCTGGTGAGATCTGAATTTGACTTTTTTCCCTATGTGTGGACGAGAAATCTGACTGTTTCTTCTGGTTTAATCTTTCAGCTGTTAAATGACACGGGATAGATTGAACTAGAGGTGCTGTGATTTGCATGGGTAAATTAGAATCCTGGCTTTGTTATTAAACTTTTAAAATCTTTTTCTCAATAAGAAAGAAAAACTGGGCCCAGGAACTTACAACATCAAAGATTTTCTGCAAGAAACCCGACCTGCAAGCATCAGAGGTGTTTGTGACACTGGAGAAGAGAGGTTTAGAGACTTCATTAGGGTATGTATCGGATTCAAGCAATAGATACTGCAGTACCTTGACAAGAAACATGTAAGGCAGATAATCTGGTACCTCTTGTTGCAGAGCTAAATATTATTATTGGATCACCTAATAATATGATATACACTTTTGGGGGCCAAAACAAGTCCCTTTTACAGCTGTGCAAAATTTAAAAGTACAGTAGGTAGTGCAAGAAATAATAAGGGCCAATGCCTGGCTATGTTTCCTGATTGCTGTTCAATCTCCCAGTTGCTTGATTTGGATGATGTTACCACTAATAGGGTTAAAGAAAGCTGCTTTCTGCTCATTGGTGCCTGACATGGTCTGTTGATAGCCGAACCAAAATCATCCTAACTAACAAGGGAGTTATTCAAAGGGAGCAGATCTAGGGAAAAACTGAACCACAATATCAGTGTTTTCTATTTCACATTATTTAGGTGCCCTATTTATGTGGGACCTACACTGATTTCACTGGGGAGTTCTGTGTAAGGTATAGTTCTGGGATTGAGCCCATATGCTTGTGTGTATATACTGCAGGCTATCCAATCAGTGTCTATCGTAGATATTTCTCTAATGCGCACCATCTTACTACCTAAATATTGAATCGATATGCAGTATCAGTGTGTTAATGTACATGGGGCGTACACATTTACATATATGTCCTATCCTCTGTGAATCCAGAGTATACACAGGATAGTGATAGTTAATTTTTAAATTAGCTTTTCTATAGAATAATGCTCTGCAAATATTCTACTAGCCCCAGAACTCCCTAATAAAGACTTCTAGTTTCACCAGGATGTGGGGCAGAATGCTGGTAGGCACTGGCCGCTTTCTAACCCTTCAGGCTGGCCACTTTTGCCATCCCACCGCCTGCACTGCCTGGTAGAAGAAATTAAAAACTGCGTCATTTTAGTGGAACATGACTCCTCCTCTATAGGGCCTGAACAACAGTCAAATATCCTGTGTCGCCCTCACCACAGCCATAGAATGTTGTGTTAACACTCGGATCCGTTGCATAGCCACGACTGCTGATTTTACAGTCGTATGTGTGAATCAACAGTGACGCGCAGTGGGAGCTTGCATGAATCACAGCTTACTGTACTTGCAACAGATCTGCTGGTGCTGGCCAGGCATCGGGTGGCCAATGAAGTCACAGACTTCCTAATTTCATAGTTAGAGATTTCATATCTAATTCGCTTTAGTATCTTTTCAGGTTTTTTTAATCAAGAATCTTCCAAGAGGCCAGATTTCCCTTTATTTGCTTGGACAGATGCAAAGATTGTACTTGATTATCCTTCATATACAGAATGTAGCAATCTGTACCTGGCCAGAACTGCCAAACTGTAGAGAGGCAGCCTGAGCCAATGCATTGGGAGTGAAGAGGAGATGTGGGGGTGAAATCCTGCTCCATTAAAAAATCAATGGGACTTTTGCCATTGGCTTCAGTGGGGCCAAGATTTCACCCAGAGATTCTATTCTGGGCTCTGCCATACACTCACTTTTTGTCCTGGGACAAGTTGTGTCACTGCTCTGTGCCTCAGTTTCCTCACCTGTAAAAGAATAATCCTCTTTGCAAAGGGCTTTGAAATCTAGGGATGAAACGTTCTGACTAAGTATTGGGTAATGGCTGAACTTAGAACCAATTCTCTTTTTAGAGTTTTACCCATAACCCTCACTGATTCCAATAGGAAAGGAGTAAAGGGCTGTATTCACCCCAGAAATACAAAGTGGCATTTGTACAGGCATCATAAAGATTCAGAACTTAATTCTGTGCTGTAGGCTTCACGGCCTGGAGGCAAGTGAGATTTGACTCTAATCTAGAATTGGGGAACAGCTGCCCTCCAGGTCCAAACGGAGCCAGTTTGCATGGAGGGGATGTGGTAGGGCAAGGGAATTGCTGTCTGATCTGCTCTAAAGGGGGAGCTTTGGTATTCCTTACTGGGATTCTCTTTAGGTCATCTAGAGCATAGTGTGCCCGGGGAACACCCCCATGGAACCTTCCTCTCCTTGTATTCCTTCACTCGGGGGCCATGGTAGGAGGATTGTCCAGGGTACTAGGACTTGGGAGACCCAGGTTCTACTTCCTGGTCCTCCACAGCCCTTGGGCAAGTCTCTAGGCTTTTTTGTGCCTCTGTTCCTCATCTGTACAATGCAGATGACAGCCCTGTCCTGCCTCACCGGGGTGTGCTGAGGACATTAAAGACTGAGAAGTGCTTTGCGCTCACCTGATGCAAAGCGCTGTCTAAAAGCTAGGTATTGTTAGTATCACCACCGACAATTGCAGTCCCTAGGCTCCTATGAGGCACAGTGCCTCCCTGGGGCAGGACGTCTCCACAGAGAAATGCCTAATGGAGAGGAAGGTCTGCAGGGCAGAGACTGAGGCTTTGGATGTTTGTGCACTACCTAGCTCCAGAGGGCCCAGATCTCAGGGTACGTCTACACTAGCCGCCGGATAGTGAAAGATCTATCGGGGATCGATTTATCGCATCTAGTGTAGATGCGATAAATCGATCCCTGATCGCTCTGCCGTTGACTCCTGTACTCCACCCCAGGGGAGTGGCGGCAGTCGACCCCGCACCGTGAGGAAGCGAGGTAAGTCGACCTAAGATACGTCGACTTCAGCTACGCTATTCTCACGAATCTTAGGTTGATCCCCCCCAGTGTAGATCAGGCCTCAGTTAAGACCTCTGGGCACTACTGAATTACAAAGAGTCACTGCTTTTAATATGCTTGAAATGGCAGAATCTGGCTCTTTATTGGCAGAAATCCATTTTTGTTCTTAATCCTCTCCCTCTTCTTTCTGCAGGATTGCCATCCTGGCCCTGGGACTTACGGCAAGAATGGAAACCCTTATGCCCTGATTGAGGAGAAGGAGAGACGCTCGGCAAACTCTCAAGGGATAATGGACAGCAAAACCGAAAAATCTGTCTTACCTACTGCTGCGGCAAGTCTGCGCTATTTGTTTTTCATTTAGCTCCCTTATTGACTTGCACACCAGCCATTGCCCAGGGCTTGAGTGACCAGGAAGAATGAAAGTGAGGGATCTGTGGGAGCAGACCTCTCAGGGTATTTTGCTGCCTTGTTCATTACAGTGGACCATAGCAGCGTGGTTATGGTCTCCATCTCTTGGCCAATCAGGAGCCCTCAGGTGTCTCTGAAGGCTCAGGGAGGCACCAGCATTTGCTGTTCTCTCTAGAGAGGATGCAGCCAGCTTGCAGGGGGGACGGGGGAAAGGAGGCTGGTCAAGCAGCTTCCGAAAGGGAAAGAAAAGTCGGTGAGGTTCATCTGAAGAGGTGGAGGCTTCCCAGCCTCACAGGATCTGTAGAGGAGAGAGCCCCCAGAGGCTGGAGCTGACCTGCATCAATGGCTGCTCCACGGCTCCCTCTGGTGGTACTGGCCCTTCAGGGGCTGTGCTGCCATTGGTGGAGCCTACCACAGCTGCTCAGTAGGGGAATCCACAGGAGATCTTGCAGCCGGCCTCAAGCTTCAGTGGAGCACGAACTCGTCTAGATTACTGCCCAGAGCCAGTGGGATGGTGCAGGGGATGGTGCCACAGAGAATGGCTGCTTCCCCTGCTGTTCACTTTCCCACTCTCAGAGGTGCACATGCAGGATCCCATGGAGATGGCACTGTCCCCATTCTGGGTCTCTTAGGTTCCTCCTCCATGCCATGCGCAGTGGAGACTAAGCAAAGGGGATGGTCCAAGCCACTTAGTTTAAAGGCTGCCATGCTGAGGGACCACCCCTTGCATTCTGATGGTGAAGCTTTTAGTTGAGGGTACAGAGAGCAATTTGTAATGGATGATTGAAACAAACAGGCGGCTACTCGTTTATTATTTGACCACTCAAGAGCGAGCAGCATGGGTGAGAGGGAAAAGTCATGGGCAGAGCACAGGACATGGCTCTTTGGGGCAGGGTCTGCCTCTCACTAGGTATTTGTACAGCACTAAGCACAATGGGGTCCTGATCTCAGTGAGGGCCACTGGGTGCTACTGTAATATATAACAGCAATGCTGTAACTGTCTAGCAACTAACCCGTAGTTAGTGTCCGGCTTCCAATTGAGCACGACCCAGGACTCTGCTCCCTAACAGAGCGCTCACTAATGGTTGCTTTTGCTCCCCGTTGACTTTAGGGAAGTGGTTTGGGGCCAGCCACCTACAATCTTAAAAACAGTACAGATGAGATGTTGAAACGTGTGGTCAGTATTCGCGGCCCATATGACACCTTCACAGGAGACAGGTCAAAGCCTATTATCTGTGGACATTACGCTGTGGAAGTACGTACCCTTGTAAGAGTTGAGGTTTTAGTAAAACACCCTTGCCTTGATTAATAACGCAGGAACTCGTCCTGCGGGTGTGACATCTCTCAGAGTGCTGCCAGGAGAGGGGTGCTGTCAGGTTAGAGAGCATAGTTTTAAAACCCGTCCTTGCCGCTATTATTGACAACTTAGATTATTAAAACTGAGGGCCAGATCCACGGCAGGGGTAAAGCAGCACAACTCCTTTGAAATCAGTGAGGCTACAATTTATATGACAATCTAGCCCTAAAAAACGAATTTCCTTTTTGCGACCTAGGCTGTGTCTACACTATGGAGCTCGCAGCGGCACAGCGGTATAGTTGCAGCTGCACCGCCGTAAGGTCTCCCGTGTAGCCGCTCTTTGCCAGTGGGAGACAGCTCTCCTGCTGGCCTAACTAAACCGCCCCCCACAAGCGGTGGTAGCTAGGTTGTCAGGAGAGCCTCTCCTACTGACATAGTGCTGGCCACACCAGCGCTTTTGTCGGTGAAACACATGTTGGTAAGGGGTGTGTATGTTTTTTTCACACCCCGACCGACAAAAGTGGTAGCATAGACAAAGCCTTAGTTTGCTTGCTGTTTGCCCTTCATTTGGTAGGGACAATGAAAAGGACTCACGGCTTCCTCTCCCTACTGGCCTGGGACTGGATTCAAACCAGAGACCTAAAATGAACAAGGTTGTCTATGAGCAGTCGTTTTGCCTTGTTCCGGATGGATTCTGAGGAGGTATTCCTTTAAGAACCTCTGTTTGGAAGTTGCCTTCCTGCCTGGCAGCTTGGGGGATACCTCTCACCTGCTGGGGTGCGGAAGGCAGTGGAGTACATTTGTTACACTCTGGAAAGATATCTGCCCTAGAGAGCCCAGGGTGGGGCAGAGATTGTGCAGGGAGGAAGGAGGATGTGATCGATGTCAGTGACAAGGGAATCAAGTAGTCAGTGGACTCTGAATGAGGGTCTATGGACCTTATCCAGCTCCACTGAAGTCCATGGTCTCTCCCTGCCAGGCTTCACCTGGGGGCTGGATTGGACCCGTGAGCACAGAGATACAGGAGAGCCCCTGTGGCCGGCACCAGCAGGGCCTTGCTAGACAACTACGTCACATTTTCTCCAGCAGCAGCAGACGTCCCTTCCTCTCTTTCATCTCTTTAGAAGAAATGCATCGAGCTCGGCCCCAGCAACGTCAAGAGCTTTGTGGAAGAGCTGGACACCAAGGACAGAAAGAAAAATGGTGTTTTCAGCACCCTCGCTCGGAACCCCGGCTGCCCCACGGAGCGGATCTTCTGGACCACACTCAGCCAGTGTCCACGCGCCACGGTCAGTGACACCATGTTCCTTTCCTCTCCTGTCTCTGCTGCATATGTTACTGTGCAGGACGCCATCTGCTGCAAATACACCACATGGCACTGAGAGAGACTGAGGCTAAAGGGGAAGGCGGGAAAACCACCTGGACCCTAGGACTGGGACAACCCCAGGTGAAATGTGCAGATGAAGAGCAACCTGTCTGGATTGGGACAAGGGGTGATTGTGCTGGATTGAACTGCAGAGCTCTCACATAGAAGGATGGTCAGCCATTGCCAGGGCTTCCCTTTCCTGGTCACCTGCAGAGGATTCTCCGTGCAGTCAAAATTTGCCATGAGGAGGGATGGGGCAGAGCTGTCCAAAGCCATGGTCTGATTGGCCTTTCCTCTTGTGGGGTCACAGCCATGCACCATTGCCCAGCTGATAGCTCATCACCAAAAGCACCAGGGAAATCCCTGTGCCCATGATGGGCTGGAGCGGGAGGAAATGAGTCGCCTCATGATCTTTCCCTTCTACTTCTCAATTATTATTAACAAAGGCAGCTGAAACCTTTATTCCTCCCCCTTCTCTCATGCCGACTCCTCTCAGCTCTTTGAGTTGGAAGCCAGTTTTAAGGCTCCCAACTGAGTACTTAAACTAACATGGCAATTTTAAAGGAGCCCAGGGGCTGAGGAGGCAGCTGTGGGGAAAACACCTGGAGGCATTCAAAGGCCTCCCTGTCTGCACACACGAGCCTGGCTGCCTTTCAACCTCAATCTGCAACCTCTGGAAACTTTACACTAGTTTAAAAAAATAAATGGGGTTGTAAAATAGCTCCCAGGTGAGTTATTACCCAGGGTGGGGTGAGCATGATGTGGCCATTATCCCATGAAAGAGAGCACTAGGGCTAGTTGGGGTGGCAGGGAAAAGGAGGGGGCAAATAAAGGGGAAACCTGGAGATGTGGGTACATTAGAAGACAATGAAAGAATAACAAAATAGCCAAAGGAGCCCTGGAAAGGTGAGTCAGCCCTTTACATTCCCTCCTCCTCCGACAACCAGCTATGATTCATTGTGGAAGGACTCATTGCATAACCCCCCTAATATTTTTTTGAGTAAAATTTGGAATTAACAGGTAGTACAGTAACAATAACCACACTTGGAGAGCAATAAGCCTCTCCGGGTTGTGTGTTGCCTGGCTACAAGTAAACTCCTCGGGCAGCAGCAGGCATCTGGCAGAACATAGCACCCCTCTACGTGCACTGGTAGCCAACCCCGCTGGGGCTCTTGGAGCTAAATTAAAATGACGGCATCCATTTGCTCAGCCACGCATTTTGAAAGAAGTGCTTCTTAGCATCTATTATTTTTATCACAAGTTATTTGAAAATTTAGCTCTTGTCATTACAATTGGCATTTTTATGGTTCCAGCTGACAGCATCTTGCAATGTGCTCTCATGTTGCTCAGGTAACTACTTACGGCCCCGATTCAGCAGCTTTAAGATGAATTTTGAGTAATCCCAACCCAGTCAGCAAAGCACAATACAACATGCATAACTTTAAACATACGCTTTTCATGGGATTTAAGCATGTGCTTAAAGTTATGCACATGCTTAAGTGCTTGCAGCATAGGAATTAAAAGTAACATCATGGGGTTCAATGGTTAGAGGCGCCCAGTGATTCCAGATCAAATGTGCTCAGTTTATAAGTGAAAAGATAGTTTATCTAACCACCCACATTGCAAACTCACTCTGGGACCTGAAGGTCGAACTGGGTTCTTTCTTCTTCATGTATCATCAACAATAAAGATCTATCACTGGACTTTAGCTAACGGTTTTGTTCATTCAAGAGAAGGATTAGAATTCAGATCACTGTCTCTCAGCTGTGTTGGGTCTTCAGGGCTAAAAGGATTAAAGAGTAGTTAACAATTTGACAGCCATAAACATCAGCAAATATAATTCTGAATTCAATTCACATGGGGAATAAATTGGATGAAGTAAGGAGAACATAAGAATATACATAAGAAAGGCCATACTGGGTCAGACCAAAGGTCCATCTAGCCCAGTATCCTGTTTTCTGACAGTCACCAATGCCAGGAGCTTCAGAGGGAATGAGCAGACCAAGTAATCATCAAGTGATCCATCCCGTCACCCATTCCCAGCTTTTGGCAAACAAAGGAGGTTTTTTGCATAGTCCTGTTTCAGATTCAGGCTGTATTGCAAAGCTCCCTCTGAATTCAGTGGGAACAGAAGGGTCAGGCCCATACCATGCCTGTATGACAGGATGTTGCGTATCAGTAAAGGTGGATATCTACACCACAGTTGTTAACAAATGAGTGGTGGGTCACTCTATTGAATTCCAACTGCAAATAGCAGGTTGGAGGCTTAGTACAAGCGACAGTCTCATTTCCAGCATGCTGCTCGTTTTGTCTTTCATGTTTCTGGTGTGCTTATTCCCACCACTGCAGAACAGCAATGACTGTTTCCTGCATTTAATACTTCTCATGAAGCAGCCTCTCAGTGCTGTGGCTACCAGAATACAACAGAATTAACTGAGGCCCCAATTCAGCAAGATACTTAAGCAGGTGCCTAACTTTAAGCACGAGTTAGGTACCTATGTAAGTACATCAATGATTTACCGGTTGTCACTTTGTTGTAGTATGCTGTAGGGCCAGGCTCACATGATCCAAAACCCGTGGAGCGATCAGAATACTTCAATCAACCTCCATTTTGGTCATCTGCAAAAAGGGTTGACAGGAAAGCATATCGCCTCTTTATTGGAAACACGGTGAGTGGAAAAATCTATGGTAGGAATAGATGTAGGTGCATGAAAATGTTCATGCTGTCTGCTTCTTTCATGTCACACTCACGCCCTTTACTGATCTTTCCACTGGAGGTCCAAATCCTTCTAACCCAAAGAATGCTGCTCTACAGCTTTGTCCATAAACAGGTTTCAGAGACACAGACAAGCTTTCGAGCTACACAAGCCTCTTCTTCAGAGCTGAAGAGCTCTGTGAAGCTAAAAAGCAGGTTCAATAAAAGCTATTACTTCACCCACCTTGTCTCTCTCATATTCTGGGACCAACACAGCTACAACAGCACTGGAAACAACATTGCTGGAATGGACAGTAGAGACTCTGCGGTACTTTTTATAAGAGAAAGCGGTTTAGCTCTGCCTCCTTAGCCAAAATTCCTGGGACACCCTTCTCCTCCCTCATCAGTTATGCCGTGTATCAAGTGGTTACTGCTCTCCAGCCAAGTGATTGTATTTCAGGAATGTTCTAAGTTACGCTGCACATTTTAATCCTTTAGGGGGCAGGGCAACATATACACTCAAAAAGTCACATTTCTATTATTGAAAAAACAGAATTTCTTTTAGCAGCAGAGTGCTGAAGGGATGGTGCTGGTAACTGCTCCTTCCCTTAATGCCCTTATGTCATCTGTAGTAATAATCTTCTCAAGTTTCCCTTAGTGAAGTAGAACAAAGCCTGAAGGGCTCAAAGAAGCCAGGAAAAGCTTTAATGTGAAGTAGTCCCTATGGTGAGGGATGAGGAGCAGACTCCTTTGCAGTTTCCTGCCTTTATGCAGAAGAGTAGGCAACAGGCAATTTGAAAAAGATCAAGAATGAAGACTGCTTTGTAATTGATACAGGAACTCCACAGATTAAATTACAGGGGTAACATTGCTATAACTTGACTAGAGCTAGTTCTAGGCTGTTGGGGAAATCACATTTCAAGGGAATGGTGCCCAACATCTTCAGGGAAATTGGAACTGTAGGATCTGATTATGATGGTTGTTGTATAGACTCTGAACCCAAATGGAAGGATCCAGCCCTAATTCCTCCATTCTCACATACAAGAGGTGGTGGTGGTGATTGTTGTTAAATATTCCAGATTCTTGTTTTCAAACTGAGGCCCCGATCCTGTTGCCACTGTAGTCACGGGCAGAACGTCACTGGCACATGTATAATTGCACCTTTAACGATGCAGAACCATGTCTGACTTCCTTTTTTCAGAACCCAGTTGGTGTTGGTCGCTATGACATCACAAAACAAGAAAAGTGCAAGTGGAATACTAGATACCGGTCACTTTATCAGTGTGAAACACACCGTTATCTGAGTAATCTGGAACAGGATGCATACTTACTGTAAGTGAAATGTACTATGGGTAGCATGAAGTTAGTAATGTTACACTGGTATATGGTAGAACCTCACTAATTCTCACCAGTGAATGCGAGACCCAGTATAAATGACTGACTCTTGAAGATTGTTAAGTGAGGGCCCAAATCCTGCCTCCTGGGAAGGAAGAGATGAAGGCTGGAGCCTGGACTTCAGAGAACTGGGTTCAATTCCCTGTTCTGCCACAAATTTTGGCAAAGTCACTTAATTAATCATTGCTTGTTACGCTTCTGGGTTCTAGTCCCTCCCCTGTTGCTGGATTGCTGGGTGACCTCAAACAAGTCATTTCACCACCCCGTGCCTCAATTTCCTCCTTTTAAAACAGGGATAATAAAGCTTACCTCCTTTGTCAAGTGCTTTGAGAGCTGCAATTGAAAAGCATTAAGAGCTAGCCTGGTATGTTGTACAACTAGGGCACCCCCTGAGGGTGATGGTTGGTGCCTCTGTTGCCCCATATGTCCTTCCCTGGCTATGGATGTTGCTGCAGAGCTGGTTCGGAATTCGGGGCGTTGCCCTCCAGCTATCCGTTTTAGGAAGGATGCACCCTTCCAGGGGGCTTAATGCAGTCCAAATGAAAAAAGCAAACCAAATAGTCCTGCAGCTCAGAAAACAGTCTGGGCTCACCCTGTAGCTCCAAAAGGTCAGTAGGCTCTGTGGAGAGGACTAGGCTCTTAACTCCTTATATGGCCAAAGGACCTAGTCCGAGGGCCCTGAGCTCTTAAAAGAAAACCTAAGCAAATATGGCCCCTCTACTTCTTTAGAGGGGACCAGACAGAAGAGGCACTTCAACACCTTTCCTGATAAACAGTACCTGCATGGTAGGGGGGTTAGGGAGCTCCCTGATCAAGCTTTAGTCACTTCAGTGGCAACCACAGTCTGGGTTTGGATCCTCCTTTTTAAGATTCACCCCTTTGCAGGCTTGACAACCCTCACAGGTGTACCAGGTTGAGGCTGATTATGCCCAGAGGAGCTTTTTAACCCTTCCTGAGCAGGGTGAGGATCTGCCCCACCATAGGGAGGTATTATTAGTTATGAGACCTCACTGCAGTAGTTCTCTGCTTTGGAGTGAGGATTAGCAAGGTTCTGTTATAGGACGGAATAAAGGTCTATCATAGTTCTGTTAAGGTTTGTTTACGTTTTCCTCTCTTGATCTCTAAGAGTTGTTTGACTATTGTCTGTGCTGGGGTTGCAAAGATGTAATTGAGGGCAGCATTTTGTGTTGCTGCAACTAGAGTTCGCTAACACATCTTGAGATGATGTAAGAGAATCCAGCTTTCACTCTCTTGTAGCTGTTCACTCTCTAGTTAACAGTCAAGCTTGTAATAACTTCATTTTTATCAACGCAAGCTTAGACTAAAGAAAGATTAATACAGTCAATAATTTGAGTCTACTTGTTTTTTCCTCCCCTTTTACAGACAGCGGATCAACCCTGTTAATAGAGGGCATTGGAACAATTTGGTTTCTGCTGCAAATGATCCAGATACCTCTGCACAAGCTATTGCTACTTCAAACTAAGTGCATGCTGTAAAGCAGCAGGCAGGTGGAGACACTGTTAAATAAAGACTGATTATAAGAAGGACAATACTTACAACGTACAATACAGCTGCACACAAGTCAAGATAGTCTAAAACGACCTACAGTTTTGCTCTGCAATAACACACTTAAAACCCACCAGCAATCTTACTTTTTCTTTCTGTGATTGCAGTTATTTTCACTTTTGGTTGTGTATACATGACATAAATTTATGAAGAGGATATTTGGCAGAATTTTAGATAGGTACATTTTCTTCCCCAAAATGGGAGTGCTGGTGGGTAACTCTTTGAATGTTAAATATTTCCTTTTCCATCAAATTGCTTCATTCAAGAAATTGCATACATATTTTTTGTAATATAAATGCAAAGTTCTGTACATTGCAACTGATGGCTTTTGTTCTCACACCAAGCAAAAGAATTGGCCAAAGTCAGTACAAATCAAGTGGCGCTGCATTCTCAAAGGATGGCGGTTACATTGATTGAAAAAGGAGAGCCCTTTTGTGGCCAGAACACCAGATCTAGATTTCAGTGACATTACCCAGAATCTGTGCAGTTTAAGTAGATAAAACATACTTCAGAAGGCAAAGCTAAAATCATCTACTTTATCAGCAAAATACATTTTTTACATTGTAAACTTGCCAACACAAAGCAGTAGTTTTACACAGATTAGAAGTGAATATATAACAGTACTTCATTTCATTTTGTTCTTTTTCTGAAAATAAAGATACTTACCATTGCTTTAAAGCAAATAAAATATTAAATATATCCTTGTTTTACATATAAGGTAACAGATGGAGAAGCAACATGACTGACCCAAGTCACACGGCACATCAGTTTCAGAAGGGGGACTAGAAGCCAAAACTCATGCCTTCATACTCTAACTACCAGACTAGTCTGTATGCCAACAATTGCAGCCCTGTTAGAAAAGGGCTGGCAGTCAAATCAATAGGGCTAACTGCTAATCCCTCCAATTCAAAGCTCACAGATATGAATCATTGACAGGGAGAGGGGAGATCAATGGTTGTGTTTTTTAATATTTCTTGCCTGGTTTTTATAGGTAACCGCTTGGTAGAGGCTGTACTGCTCTTCCCAACTTGTCGAGACTTTTCACATGCAAAGAGTTGAATCTACTTATCATCCAGGGATATTGGTAGAGATTGTTTGCAAAACACTTCAGCTGAAAGGTTTTACATAAGCATAAAATATTATTTTATTGTATGACTGGCCTGTCCAGACAAGGTCTGCTGTGGAGCCAGTGGATTAGGGAGAGCACAGTGGCAGGAGGACTATGCTTAGAGGTATCATTGGATCCCATAAGAAGTTAACCCTAGAGGCCGTGAAGAAGGCCAAAAAGGTGGTTGTTGGTTGATAAGTAAGAATGAGTATGGGTAGTTACTGGAGAAAGTGAGCAATAATAAAAATATCTGGGCTGCTCAGGGTTAACCTTTGCAAAGTCTAATAATGATGTGTATACCCAACTAGAATAATTAAGTTTAATTGTAATTAGATGTCAATTGTGGCTGATTAAATATACTTATTAGTCTGCAATTACTCTGTGGTGTAAGGCATAACTGAACACAGGTAAAAATAGGGTGAATGAAAGAAATGCAGATTCTTGGAATAGAAAGAGTGAGTTAAGGAAAAGGTTGGTCCCTGGAGGGAGAGTAGGATGGAGATATCTGTATTATTTGGTGGGCAAGTGCAGGCGAAAGAAGAACTGGTGGTGTAACATAGGAATCAAGGCCCAGATCCACAATGATACTTAGGTGCCTAATCCCCATTTTTAGGCACCACTGTGATCCACAAAATCCTTGCTTGGCTATGTTCAACCCTGTAGGCACTTAAACTCATTTGGCACCTAGGTTTTCGCAGTAGAAGTTCCCTAGGTGTCTCTTTCTGCCTCTGGACATGCACACTTCTGCCTTGCTCTAGGTGTCCGGGCACCAACGGCAGCCTAAGCTCCAGAGTGATGCACAAGGATTGCAGAGGAAAGATAGGTGCTTCTTCGCCTAAGTTGTGTGTGGGGCCTGATCCAGTAGGCAAGCTCAGAAGCTGCCCAGCTCCACCCAAAATGGGGTGGGGAGTATCTCCCTTGTCACCTTTAGTGCAGTGGTTACAGCACTCACTCAGGATGTGGGAGACCACTTTCTAGTTCTCCCTTTGCCTGCGGAGAAGAGATTTGAACAGGGACCTCCCCACAACTCTCAGCTGAGTGGCTGAATCACTGCACTATGGAATATTCCAATGTAGGGCTCCCTAACTCTCCTATTCAATAATTGCGTAACTAAGTATTAATTGGGCCAGAGTAAGTGAGAATGACTCTGTAGCCCAGTGGCTGGGGCACACCCCTGAGAGGTGGCAGATCCCTGTTCAAATCCCTTCCTATCAAGCAAAGGGGCAATCTGAACCAGTGGTCTCCCACATCCTGAGAGAATGCTCTAACCCTTAGGCTAAAGCTTATAAGGGAGGTCCTCCCTCTGCCAGCTGTTTTGTATAGTTAGGTAGCCAGTGAGCATGGCTACCAGATCAGGCCCCACACATGACTTAGGCAGAGGAGCACCTAACTTCTTCCAGTTCATGGATCACAGACAGAGACAGACACCTAGCTCTGTGAGAGGAGCAGGGTTTAGGACACACCCATCTCATCAATATCTTCCTTTGGCTAGCTTAGGTAGTTCTCCGCCCAGCATGCTGGCTTTGCGGATTGCATTCTAAGGTGCCTATCTCTCGCTATTCCTTCTATAGGAGCATAGGCACCTAACATGGCTTTTCTAGGTGATCTTCTAGGGGCCTAAGTCCCTTTTGTGGACCCGAGCCCAAACGTTATCAAAGATGCAAGTCCGATCCAAAATAATTTAGATTGTTCAGGTGACTGGGCCAGCAAATGGCAAATTCATCACAGTTCAGAAAAATTTAAGTTCGGTAGTCTCGCAGCCAAGACCCAGTGTAACAGCTACATGTCATCCTGATCAAGAAAAAGGTCTAAGTTAACAAAAGAAAGTCACTGAAGCCTTCAGTCCACTGCAATGTTTAATTAAGGAGTATATTAAGAAGACAGAATTAATCCACCACCGCAGCCCTTACTGGACCCCATTTGGAACACTGGTCACACTGACAAAGAAAGGAGATTGTCCTGAAGACGATGCAGAGAGGGAAACAAGAAAGATGACTGGCATTATTATATCTTGACTTTAGTAAAGCTTTTGATACTGTCTCCCATGAGCTTCTCATAAACAAACTAGGGAGATGCAATCTAGATGGAGCTACTATAAGGTGGGTGCAAAACTGGTTGGAAAACCGTTCCCAGATAGTATCATCAGTGGTTCACAGTCATGCTGGAAGGGCATAAGAAGTGGGGTCCTGCAGGGATCAGTTCTGGGGTCCAGTTCTGTTCAATGTCTTCATTAATGATTTAGATAATGGCATAGAGAGTACACTTACAAAGTTTGTTGATGATACCAAGCTGGGAGCCGTTGCAAGTGCTTTGGAGGATAGAATTAAAATTCAAAATGATCTGAACAAACTGGAGAAATGGTCTGAAGTAAATAGGATGAAATTCAATAAGGACAAATGCAAAGTACCCCACTTAGGAGGGAACAATCAGTTGCACACATACAAAATGGGAAATGACTATCTCAGAAGGAGTACTGTGGAAAGAGATCTGGGGGTCATAGTGGACCACAAGCTAAATATGAGTCAACAGTGTAACACTGTGCAAAAAAAGCAAACATGATTCTAGCATTAGTATTCTAGTATTAGCAGGACTGTTGTAAGCAAGACACGAGAAGTAATTCGTCCACTCTACTCCATGCTGATTAGGCCCCAACTGGAGTATTGTGTCCAGTTCTGGGCGCCACATTTCAGGAAAGATGTGGACAAATTGGAGAAAGTCCAGAGAAGAGAAACAAAAATAATTAAAAGAAAAGGAGTACTTGTGGTACCTTAGAGACTAACCAATTTATTTGAGCATAAGCTTTCGTGAGCTACAGCTTACTTCATCAGATGCATACTGTGGAAAATACAGAAGATGTTTGCTTTTATACACACAAATCATGAAAAAATGGGTGTTTATCACTACAAAAGGTTTTCTCTCCCCCCACCCCACTCTCCTGCTGGTAATAGCTTATGTGAAGTGATTACTCTCCTTACAATGTGTATGATAATCAAGGTGGGCCATTTCCAGCACAAATCCAGGTTTCCCCCACACCCTCCCCAAACAAACCCACTCTCCTGTTGGTAATAGCTTATCTAAAGTGATCACTCTCCTTACAATGACAGGTTTCAGAGTTTCACTCTCCGTACAATGTGTATGATAATCAAGGTGGGCCATTTCCAGCACAAATCCAGGGTTTAACAAGAACATCTGGGGGGGGGGGGAAGGTTAGGAAAACAAGGGGAAATAGGTTACCTTGCATAATGACTTAGCCATTCCCAGTCTCTATTCAAGCCTAAGTTAATTGTATCCAATTTGCAAATAGAAAAGGAGTACTTGTGGCACCTTAGAGACTAACCAATTTATTTGAGCATAAGCTTTCGTGAGCTATGCTCAAATAAATTGGTTAGTCTCTAAGGTGCCACAAGTACTCTTTTTCTTTTTGCGAATACAGACTAACACGGCTGTTACTCTGAAACCTGTCAATTTGCAAATGAATTCCAATTCAGCAGTCTCTCGCTGGAGTCTGGATTTGAAGTTTTTTTGTTGTAATATCGCAACTTTCATGTCTGTAATCGCGTGACCAGAGAGACTGAAGTGTTCTCCGACTGGTTTATGAATGTTATAATTCTTGACATCTGATTTGTGTCCATTTATTCTTTTATGTAGAGACTGTCCAGTTTGACCAATGTACATGGCAGGGGGCATTGCTGGCACATGATGGCATATATCACATTGGTAGATGTGCAGGTGAACGAGCCTCTGATAGTGTGGCTGATGTTATTCGGTCCTGTGATGGTGTCCCCTGAATAGATATGTGGGCACAGTTGGCAACGGGCTTTGTTGCAAGGATAGATTCCTGGGTTAGTGGTTCTGTTGTGTGGTATGTGGTTGCTGGTGAGTATTCGCTTCAGGTTGGGGGGCTGTCTGTAGGCAAGGACTGGCCTGTCTCCCAAGATTTGTGAGAGTGTTGGGTCATCCTTCAGGATAGGTTGTAGATCCTTAATAATGCGTTGGAGGGGTTTTAGTTGGGGGCTGAAGGTGACGGCTAGTGGCGTTCTGTTATTTTCTTTGTTAGGCCTGTCCTGTAGTAGGTGACTTCTGGGAACTCTTCTGGCTCTATCAATCTGTTTCTTCACTTCCACAGGTGGGTATTGTAGTTGTAAGAATGCTTGATAGAGATCTTGTAGGTGTTTGTCTCTGTCTGAGGGGTTGGAGCAAATGCGGTTGTATCGCAGAGCTTGGCTGTAGACAATGGATCGTGTGGTGTTGTCAGGGTGAAAGTTGGAGGCATGTAGGTAGGAATAGCGGTCAGTAGGTTTTCGGTATAGGGTGGTGTTTATGTGACCATCGTTTATTAGCTCTGTAGTGTCCAGGAAGTGGATCTCTTGTGTGGACTGGACCAGGCTGAGGTTGATGGTGCGATGGAAATTGTTGAAATCATGGTTATCATACACATTGTAAGGAGAGTGATCACTTTAGATAAGCTATTACCAACAGGAGAGTGGGTTTGGGGGGGGGGGGAGAAAACCTGGATTTGTGCTGGAAATGGCCCACCTTGATTATCATACACATTGTAAGGAGAGTGATCACTTTAGATAAGCTATTACCAGCAGGAGAGTGGGGTGGGAGGAGAGAAAACCTTTTGTAGTGATAAACACCCATTTTTTCATGATTTGTGTGTATAAAAGCAAACAACTTCTGTATTTTCCACAGTATGCATCCGATGAAGTGAGCTGTAGCTCACGAAAGCTTATGCTCAAATAAATTGGTTAGTCTCTAAGGTGCCACAAGTACTCCTTTTCTTTTTGCGAATACAGACTAACACGGCTGTTAGTCTGAAACCTGTTAAAAATGATTAAAAGCCTAGAAAACATGACCTATGAGGGAAGATTGAAAAAACTGGGTTTGTTTAGTCTGGAAAAGAGAAGATTGAGAGGGGGACATGGTAACAGTTTTCAAGTACATAAAAGATTGTTACAAGGAGGAGGGAGAATTGTTCTTCTTAATCTCTGAGGATAGCACACGAAGCAATGTGCTTAAATTGCAGCAAAGGAGGTTTAGGTTGGACATTAGGAAAAACTTCCTAACTGTCAGCGTGGTTAAGCACTGGAATAAATTGCCCAGGGAGGTTGTGGAACCTCCATCATTGGAGATTTTTAACAGCAGGTTAGACAAACACCTGTCAGGAATGGTTTAGATAACACTTAGTCCTGCCATGAGTGCAGGGGACTGGACTAGATGACCTCTCGAGGTTCCTTCCAGTCCTATGACTCTATGATTATTTAGACTCCTAAGAGAAGTTTAAAGATAGTTGGGTCAATATTTACCCAGAGAGCAATTAAAAATCTACGCCCCACTCCTGCATGCCGCTCTGCATGGGTGGGCCCCTGTGCCAAGGTGGAGCCCCACAGATTTCAAGAGGTCTTCACACTAAGCAGCTTGCAGGACTGGGACCCCAGTCTCTCAACAATCTCACTGCACTCTATCCTGTAATTTCCAAATAGCCCTCCTTTTCACAGCAATCCCAGTAACAGTGCCAAAAGCACAGCAGAGAACAAATACATTTTTTAAAACATATTTTATTTAGTCATCCATAAAAAAACAACATTTTAACAGTACAACTGGTTATATTTTTAATTGTAATAGCTCATACAGCCAAGAATTTCAAACGCCATCAGCAATGATGTGCATATATGAGAGAGAGAGAGAAAAAGAGTGTGTGTTCATGATAACCATAGTTACACATTAAAATTATGTTGTACCAAAAATTTGCAAATGCAAATTATGAAGTCACAAATACAATGTATAACAAAAGACTATGAATACACAAGTTAGAGACATACTATTTTGATTTAATATCTTTGCATATCCTTTTTTTTTTAACATTGCCTTTTAAAAGCTAAGTGAACCAATTCTCGCTCAGTGCAGAGTATCCTACAGATAATAGGTGAAATCATGGCTTTACCATGAGAAAGGGGTAGTCATTATTGTGCTGCCCCAGGAGCAGACTGGAAGGTAGATTGTGACGCAATCACAATTTGTTTTCCCAGTAACCCTTGCTCCAAGGTCTATACCTGGCACAGCACACATCCTCTAGAGCACTGACATAGCTGTGCTAGTCTGCACATTGGAGTGGGAGCTGAGCCTTGGCCCCACCCTGTTGCACTCATGTATGTGGATGGAGCGGGATGTACCTGCTCTGCATTGGTTAGGTCTCCCCCTGGACTGACACACACAGTATGGGCAGCATACATAGGGCCTTAAGGGGATGACTTATATCCCTTTACTCCCCCGCATGGCAGCACCAGCAAGGTTGCAGTCTGGCCCAGTATGCATCACAGAGAGTGAATGACCAAGTTTATTTTTCATTACTGCCTTATCAGTGGTTTAATCTGCATCATAAATGTCCATCTATCAATAAACAATAATTGGTTTAGCACTGAACTAGAACAAAAAGGAACCCCCCCCCCACTAGCAATTGTTTTATAACTGTTTTCACATTATGCAAAATGCAAGAACATACATTTCTCTACAAGCCCAACAAATGTTAAAATAATAACTAAGTAGTTTGGACCAGATGTGAACTCAATTTAAAAAATGTTGTACCAAATGCAATGTCAAAATTTTTCCACGCTCATGAAACACACAGTTAGAAAAGGGGCTTGAATAGTAAGCACTCTGCAGATTTTTCTAATGTTATTTCTTCTCCAGTTGGCTGAAGGATCTTTTTTTTAAACCTATCAAACTAATCCAGCTAAAATGGAAAGCAAAAAGTCAAAGCCATGTCTTGTGTATTTCAAACTTCCACAACACAACTGGGTTTTAGGTTGTCCCCTACACTTATCACCAATATTTATTCAAATGGATCTTATATAATTAAAGCATTAATGTTGACAATAGGTCCTTTAATTTCCCACCCCACACCCAAAACATAGAACGGTCTGAAGTGGCCCATATCTTCTCCAACTGAATACTTATAAGGCACTAAAATTAACCATAATAAAAAGTAAAACAGACCCCATGACAAGTAACAAATTGTACTTAATACTAGTCTATATGAAATAGCAGCAGAGATTTTCAGTAGTCTAGGAAGCCAAAATGTTTCCTATTCCAATCATATTAATTACATACTGATAACCAACCAACCAAAAAAAAAACCAAGAAGATCCCTAAAACTCATGACCACTTACACAATTATAAACAGAATCAGTACAAATGAGATAGGCACAAGCAAAATGGATTTTCTTCAAACTTTGATATTCAGGTCTGACCAGAAGATATTTGCCAATGACCATTTATTTACCGGCATTACTAATGCGAGTTTAGTCTGAAGATTTCAGTAACCATCTCTAAATTGTGTTAACCTTTAACTTCTCTTAAATTTAAATCCTGCACCAGTTACCGATTTGAAATAGACATTTTTAAAGTCGTAATTAATTTGAAAATAATTCTCTTAACTTTGGCACCTAACTTTGTGACCTCCTTACCTGTCTCAGATGTACACTGCAATAAATAACCGATTTACTTAAGTATCTTTGTCTTTCCAAATTTTTTCCCCTACAGGTTAGAAATATGTAAATTGACATCTACATCACTATGTCTGCAACTAAGCTACAAAGAGAGGTGGCAGGCTAGGACTTTGATTCCTTAAATGAAATTACTATGAGTTGGGGAAATTGTTTTCAAAACATACTAACAATTATTGAATGTGAATTTATAAAATAGAAATCTGTATTTTTAAACATCAACATGAGCTTATTTGGACAGTGATAAAGCTTTTATAAGGATATACTGACTACTACAGGTAAATCCATCCTTCCCTGATTGCTTGCTTAGGTTAACCAGACTCAGTGTCGTGCTGCTTTGCAGATTTTATCATACACCTCTGGAAAAGCATCCTTGCAATTCATTTGCTCCCTCAGCTTGTGGTATAGTGAACCATCAAACATATCCCAGAATTCCTCACGGTTCATATAGCAATCTGCATACAACATCTGGAAACTGAAAGAAAAAGAGGGGATCAGGAATTAAATCTTAATACTGTTGCAAAATTTCAGGTAGAAAAAAAATGAAGCAATTGAGGATGAGCTATACATTGTAAGGATACACTGCAAAATATTTTGAAATACTTTTTTAAAACAAATGTACAGATTAATTACCATAAATTATATTGGATAATTATTCAGCCAGTCTGATGGCTGAACATTGACATCTCTTTTGAAAAAGCGGTCATGATGTACAATGGAAAAGCCAACAGAACATTCCATTATCACTGTTTGGTGAGGTGGGGAGATAAGTTAAATATGAAAATATGCTTTTAAAATATATTAGTGTACTTCAAATTATTTCTTTCCCAGTTAGTTTCTTGATTTTTTTTTTTAAATTAGTTTTGCTATGACACTAATACAGAGAGGTAAATAGCAGATACATGAAATTTGAATATGTTTGGGTAAATTATATGGTCAGTTTAAATATTGTGGAATAGGTTATTTTTCTGAAACATAGGCTTCATGACTTTGCTACCAAACCATAGAGAACTGGATTTGGTATCAGCCTATGCA
Source organism: Lepidochelys olivacea (assembly GCF_965140295.1). Lineage (NCBI taxonomy): Eukaryota > Metazoa > Chordata > Testudines > Cheloniidae > Lepidochelys > Lepidochelys olivacea. The sequence goes on along the minus strand of NC_140418.1, from coordinate 95,508,426 downwards.
AAATTGTAGGCGAGGTCCCCAGCTCCGCTCTGGCTCCTTTACACCATGTAAGAGGACTAGTGCAGCACAAAGAGGCTCTAAAAATCCCATTTGTGGCCCAGCAAAAATTTCCTGGTGCATGACCTACAGAGGGTAGCCATAAAGCTTTTCCTTCCAAGGTGATTCCAATCAGTGCTGCAGTCTACAGGGCAACCAGCAGAGGCTGCTGTAATGCAGACACGCCACTAAATAGCAGACAGGCTGTTTAATTTGCATGTGAGGCCTTTCCAGCCCCTGGAGCAGCCCAATATCGGGAGGGTGCAAAAACAGTTTAAAGCCACCTTTAGCCACCACTCCCTCGGGGATGCAAATTCTATGCTACTTAGAGGCACTGCACAGAATCTCAACCAGCATGTTTTTTTGTATGCAAGCAATGATTAAAATTAAAAAAAGACAGTCATACTGAATATATAAAATCAGAATCAGTACTTAAATACTGTAATAACTGAAAGTTAAGTAAATCTGATTAAGCTGCAAGGCAATAAATTATATGGTGCTATCCTGAAGACGAGGACTCTTACCCATGCACATTTCTTACAAACTTTTCCATTTGTCTCATAGATGCCCTGGCTTCAAACTGTTTTGTTTTAGGCTCTCCATAAGCTCCTATATCTACATAGAGCTCCATTTCATCTCCTTTCGGGTGGACCATGCCAGGGTTATTGGGTAATATGAAAGGACATAACCACAGTGGGTAAACCTGCAAAGATAATTTTGTATCACCAATTTTAACAGTACAAAATATCAGTTATCTGTTAATAAAGCATGAAAAAACAGAGAGAGAAAATTGCACAACTCTTCTCCAATTTTCAGTACAGAACTTATACAGATGCCCCTTTTCAATTCATAGAATCACAGAATCTTGGAAGGGACCTCAGGAGGTCATCTAGTCCAACCCCCTGCTCAAAGCAGGATCAATCCCAATTTTTGCACCAGATCCCTAAATGGCCCTCTCAAGGATTGAACTAACAACTCTGGGTTTAGCAGGCCAATGCTCAAACCACTGAGCTATCCCTCCCCCCTTCTGCTGTTCCAACTAGTTTCACCTTATAGTAAAACTTACACAAGTTGAATAAGATACCAAAAAGCAAGGAAGAAAGTCAGAAAATGCAACAAATTAGTGCACTATATATATCAGTGTTTCTCAACCTTTTTGTGCTGGCGAGCCCCTTTGGACTTAAAAAAAATAAATCATGATACTCCCCTCCACTCCCCGAAAAAATTGTGACCCCCCCCAATTTAAGCTTGTGGCGCAGGGCTGAGACATATAAATTAGCTTTGTGGAGCCCTCTGTGGCATGGGGCCCCATACAATTGCCCTGATTCCTATCCCCTAACGGCAACCCTGCTTGCGACCCCCCTAAACTTCTCCCACAACCCCCCGAGGGGTCATGACCCCCAGGTTGAGAAACACTGATCTAGATAATAAACGGAATAGCTTTAAAACACTAATGAAAAACTGTCTCAGATCCCAAGTCATTAACTGAACTCATATTTAGATTTAAATTACAAGTAAAACTAAAGGAGTGAAAGGCATTTTACTGGTACCCGCTAAGACCAAAGTTCAAGTCCAGAAGTCTGTATTTCTTGAAACAACTGAAGTCAATGACTTGGAAAGCAAGTGTTAATTCCCAACACTCTTTTCGGGGCTCAAGTGATTTTGCAGAAATAGAAATCTGATTTCCAATTTTGCCAAGTAAAAAAGGATAAAGTGATAGAATTTTCTTTTAAAAATTGTGAGTTAAAGCTACAAAATCAAGTATTTCTGAATATCAAGTTTTTCTTGCTTCTTTTTGTTAGAGCATTTCATTTTACCTGCCGCCTAATAGTATTTAATTAGTTGGCAAAATTCTCTCAAATTTAGCATATTGATATATATTTTCTGCAACAGGCACTACTGTGTACTAATGCCAATAATCACCATTCATAGGGCAATCTTCCATTTACCAGGTTTTAGAGAAATGTGTTCTTACATTCAGGTCGCTGTGGAAGGTACGGATAGATTTTTCAAGGATTTTCATAGGGACCAGCATGTCTTGTACAACATGATGTTGCTCATACAGCTTTCGAATAGCTTCTCCTTGTGTCAGTTTTAATAGTGAGATTTTTGGAGGAACCATCCAGCCAAACAGGTAACGAAAAACAGGGTTATTGCCAAAGGGAATGATATCCTTTAAGAGAAAATGGAAAAAAAAAAAAAGAAAAAAAGAAACTGGTAGTAAAATCAAGTGAGCTGAAAATCAATATTTCAGAATTTGGATTTTGAAAGCAACATTAAATCATATTTTCTTTCAATAGTTTTAATTGCTGATAGTCACATCAGGCTACATTAATACAGGTACGAACAACATGCAACCCTAAATTCAACAATGGGGACTTATGTAGTGTAAAATTCTACACTAATGCTTATCATGACAATAATTTAGATGATGAAATTCAAAGTGGTAGTTCAACAGCAACCCTGGGCACAGCTGGGCACATGTAGGCAGAGTAAATTCTCAGCCATAAGTGTGCATTCGTGTTTTTGCACTGAATTTCCTGGTTTTATCTTTTTAAAGTCCCAGTTCAGGAAAGTACTTAGAACATGCCTGATAAAAGCTAAAATAAGTTTTTTAAGTGCTTTCCTGAATGTGGGCCTAAAAGAGAAACTAAAAAGGGAAGGTGCTGGCAATATTATCTTTTACAGTCATACATTTATATAAAAAAAGTCAGAAAGGAATGCAAAAATAGACATTGTCACAAGAGAAATCCCTAAATCTGCCACCACTTCATTTGGATTTCTGTCTTAAGGAAAGGAGTTACTCACCTATGATGGACATAGGTGGCTCCCAAGGGAAAAGAACATTGGCTGTGCAGTGAGTATGTACAAAGTACCCCAAAACAAATATTAAAATCTTCTTTGTCTAAAGTCTTACTTGGAGTTCCCAGAAGATACTCCTGGTATGTCGGTGGTAGTAATGTCTTGAGGGAATGTACTCTATTCCAGTTTGATTAGCCTTCAGATACTTCTCCCCATGCTTAAAAAACCATGGTTTGTAGTAGTTACCAATTCTGTTTATCTGAAAATAAAGATATATTACATATCAGCAAACAAACACCAATATAAAGAATAAATATCCCTTACTTGAAAATTCAGTAATATAAATGTTCATGGTGCCCCCAGATTTTTTCACTTTGGAATTACACTAAGGAAAGAACAGTCTTAATGCTAAGAAAGCGTTTCGGACTTTTTAAACATGATTTTCATATTGTAGTGTGACCTTGTGGATAAAGCACTGGATGGGCACTCAGAAGACCTATATTCTACTTCTGGCTCTGCTGTTGGTCTGCTGAATGGCTGTGGGCAAGTACTTGTGCCTTGGCTCCCCCATCTGTAAAGTGGGAATTATGATGCTAATCGCCTCTGTAAAGTACTTAGAAAGCTACTGAATAAACGTTCTATTTAAGAGCTAGGTATTATTAAGTATTATTTACTCCTGGGGAAATTCTGCGCCAAAAATTTAAAAATTCTGCACACAATATTTTAAAATTCTGCATATTTTATTTGTCAAAGTAACACAATATAATCACGCCAGTTTCAATTATTTTGGAAATTTATTTCAACATACCTCCAGCAAGTATGTTTGTAACAATACAAACAACAAAAAAGATTCCCCCAGGAGTAGAGAAACCCCTGCACTCACATGGATCCTCACTGCAAGATCAAGTTATAAGTTACCAGATGGAGAAGGTGGCAGAGAGCAGGTTAGTCAGTTGAGAGAATGCATTAGCTTAATGGGGTCTGTCCCCAATCTCTTCCCAGGAAGAGGTGAGGATGCTCCCTGTTTCTCTGAGGGCAAACAGACCCCAAGACCCACTTAGCTGCTCTTAGCCTCCCACCCTTCTTCAGCTCCCCATCCCTCAGGATCCTTGCCCCAGGGACTGTTCCCCCTCAGCTGCTTCTCCCACACTCACCCTCCTCCCTCAGGAGCATGGTCCTCACCTCTCCTTCCCCTGGCGCTTTACTCCTCTTTCCCACCCCACTGCCCCCTCCCCCACCGGGAGCTCTGTGGTCCCACTGCTTCCCCCCCATTCTCCCCAGCACTGGGGCCCCTCTGCTCCACCCCGCATCATTGGGGCACATATGCTCCCACCTACCCACCCCCTCCACAGGGTACCCTATGCTCCCACCACCACCACTGGGGACCCTGTGCTCCCCCTTCACACCCTGACTGATCCCTTCCTTGCCAGCCCCACCACCAGAGGCCCTAGGACAGTGCAGAAAACTGACTGCGGGAGCCGCAGCTGGAGAACCCCAGCTCCTGGAGGAGAGAACCTGCCCGCACATTGCTGCAGGTAAGAGTTCTGCCTGGAGCTGGGGTGTGTGCCATGAGCAGAACTCTGGTGAGAAACTTGGGGGTGGGAGGGAGATGCCCCCCTGCCTCCCTACATGGTGCTCCTGGCCAAGGCTCCCCACAGTTTCCCCACTGCTGCTTGTGTGAGCCCCATACCTCTGCAGGATGGGGGCACCGATGGGGACATGGGGTGTGCACTGAGGCTGCCTCCCAGAGAGGACTACAGTCAACTGGCTGTATGGAGGTTTGCGGCGGAGGGCCGGAGGGAATCACCCTACAGCCCCCTAGTTTCCCCCGCCCCAGACATGGACTCAGCCGTGAGGCTGCACCCGACCCTGCCACAGTGCAGGGGCTGGGACTGCCACAGAAACACCACAGGGCCCTGTCCCTTTGCGCCAGGCGCACCGCGATAGTGAGCGAGAGGGAGTCTCGTGCGCTTGCCCAGGCCTGCCCCGCCAAGGCAGTGATTTACGTCTCTCTCAGCTGCTTGTGTTGCGCTCGCTCGGGACTGCTGCCCATAAGGGGTGCATGACCCCTCTCGCGGCTTCTCTTTGCTTCCCCATCAGAATCTATTATTCTGCAGAGAAAACAAAAAAAATTTGCAGGGGATATGAGTTGTGCACGTCTGCAGTGGCACAGAATCCCCCAGGAGTAATTATTATAGTGTGCCAATGTGTGTGTCCCATAAGCTTTCCTCATTAAGGATGAATTAAAATAAGGTTTGGCCTGCCCAAAGAAAGTTGAGTATGGGAACTGATGTCAGTACTCTAGGAATGTTACTCTGTTCTCAAGCCAGTAATGAACTAACAGCCTCAGTGTTTCTGTAGAGCGGTCAGCATTTCGGAAGAGCTGCCACAAAAGAGACCCACGGCATGTTAACATTAACCCTGATTTTCTAGTCAGATGTTAGTCTGGGTAATTGCACTGTGACTACATCTCCCTCCAGATGTGTTTCCTATCTTAAAGCATTGTGTTGTTCCTATATACTGTTCAAGTTGGTTCTTTTCTTCTTGGAGTTGCAAGGCAGCATCTATTATGTATGCTAGAGATGGGAAAAGACCTGTCACTTTAGGAAATATATGAGCTTACAGTCTGAATTGATAGTTACCTGCAAAATTCTAATGTTACGTATATTCGACCATTCAAGCAAATTCAATATCCATTAAAAATATACCTCTTGTACTGATCCTATTACTGTTTTCGTTTTACTGTCATACACTGGAATATTTTACATGCAAGAGAACTAAAAATCTTATTTAAGAATAGTATTCCTTTTAGTTACCTGGCTGTCTTCAGCTTCATCAGTCAAGACTCCCGTCATAATGACTGCTTCTTCCAAGGAGTATACCAGTCCTTCCACAAAGTTATTATCTTTCTTTTTAGATTCCTCAGTAAACTTTTCACAGATCTTTTCCAAACCTCTCACAGGCTTGTAATGTAATTTTACATATTTCTTAGCAGGAATTATTTTTATTTCCGCAGCAACAAGGAATCCCAGAGTACCACAAGACCAAGGCACTGCATAAAATAGGTCTGAGTTTTCAGCCTGCAAAAAGTACGTCATACTAAATCATATGTCCATCCACACAACAACAGATAACATTGTAAATCATAGCAAAATAACATTTTATCTTACTGGTGTACATCTCACAAGGCTTCCATCAGCAAGAACAAGTTCGTAGGCCAAACAGGTATGTTGAAATAGTCCATAGATATGGGATGAAGACTCAATGCCAGTTCCCATGATCAGACCACCTTAACAAGAGAATGTAATCAATTGAAACATATTTCCCTTTAAAATGAAAATAGTCTGAGAACAAAGACGAAAAAAATTAAATAGGGCTTCTGGAAAATGAAGTCTTTCATGTTGTTCCTGGTAGCAGTTTTAAAGAGCAGATGCATGTCTAAAATATATCATATGCAGTGTTGTTGTAGCTGTGTTGGTCCCAGGATATTAGACAGACAAGGTGGGTGAGACACAATCTTTTATTGGACCAACTTCTGTTGGTGAGAGAGACAAGCTTATGAGAAGAGTTCCATGTAAGCTCAAAAGCTTGTCTCTCTCACCAACAGAGGCTGGGCCAATAAAAGTTATTACCTCACCCACCTTGTCTCTCTAGATAATGTGTGATAGCAGAATACAAAATTCAGCAAGAATTTAAAAAAATATATATATATTTCTGAGAAAACCGAGACTGAACAACATAGTAAACTGCATAAACAGCTATTTAAAATACAGCAAAAGTCATGCTTTTTAACCATTATAAACAATTCTCACCTACTGTGAGATCATCGAGTTCTGGTACCACTGGAAGAGTCCAGCCCATAGGATTCAGGTGAGCTGTCAACTGCCCCATGGTGACCAACGGTTCCACACGGACAACCTAAGAGAGAAAGCATTCAAGTATTAATGCTGACACCACACAAATGTTAATCACACTTCTTATTATCAATTCTGCTCTTTAATATAGACACTCAAGAGTGTAACGAAAAATAGTTAAGAGACTGTTCCCCCCTCCCACCTACCACATCTTGAAAAGAAACGTGTGGTTCAATCTCCAAAACATAAGTCAAACTGATTTTTCAGAGCTCAGCTTGTTAAACAGATGTTACATGTTTAAAAAAAAAAAAGCACTACGCAATCCTTTCAAAATCTGATATTCATAATGCGTTTACTATTTGTAAAACTACTTTAAGGCTTAAATTTCATGGAAAAGTGTGCGCACACTTGGCAGGATCATGTTAGTTGCACAAATCCTGCAATATGCATGAAGCTGGGGTTATGCAAAGGTGAACCTATGGTTGTACAACTTCAGTTTGTAACTACCCACAGGATTTGCACAAATCAAGTACGTGCGTTATTTAAATGGAACCATTTTGATGTGTTGACTTGACACTGGTGCCTTGAATCAAGGATTTACCATAACACTTCAGAACAGGCAGAAGTGTCACCATTAGTGAGGAGAGGAAAGTATTCCAAAAAGTTTCAGAATCTCTAACATCAGAAATCAGATGCAAAGGTGTCACAAAGGTGTACAACACCAACTGATGTGAATGGGCATTGAGTTTTCTGACACAACTAGACCTTGTTTATTAAAGGATAATAGTTTAATTTAAGATATTTTAAAGATCTTCCTCATAATATATACCACACTTAACAAAAAGCCCAAATAGAGCATTAAATATATATTAGTTAATTTTACCATTATATTTGGAGTTTCCCCAAACCCTGTCTTCAGTACCTGGTGGAAAGTTCAGGAAGGATTGCTCTCTGATGATGTGAGGAGGACATGACACAGAATACCGAATAGTCACAATCAGTGCTCCAGATCCTATGTTATGAGATTACATTCATCCGGTACAGATTCCTCCCTCTGCCTTTGTCTATACTAGAAAATTTTATCAGTTTAACTTGAAATCAATTTTAGTTAATCTAGCTAAACTCATGAAAATACTCCCTTCTAGTATCCAAATATTTCCTGACCACTCAGAATATGGGTCTGTTAAGATTGTCTGTTTCCCACGCAGAGGCACAATGCAGATGTGTTTGGATTTCCAACACTGTAAGGGAATATTTAAATCCAAAAGGACAAAAAAAGCAACAACCCTTTTCACATTAAAAAAGGCTGACATGAGAACATTCACTCTTGGATTTGTATAATTTTTTAAAAAGTGGGTTTCAATTACCTTCAGGGAATTTAGTGTCCTTTTAAGCAATAATCATAATAAGTGTTGTAAACTTTAGTACTAAATGTAAAAATTTTAGTATTACCTGTCTTTCAATGTCTACCTCTAGAATGTCCATTAAGTTGATCACTATATTCTTATGAGTCTTCTTGTACTTTCCAACACGAAGTGATACTGTTAGCCAGCCAGGTCGGCCAGTACACATGTATGTTTTCCCGCCTTCATTTTTCCATTCCTGCACCTGTAAAAGGTTATTGTCATAGTTCAGGGCAATTCCTCCTTGTGGTCCAGCAAGGGCAAACACTCTTAAGCTTCCAGCCCCCCAGCTGTTGACTCCACTGAGCAGAGACATGTATCTCTCTCCCTCCTAACCAGGATGTTTCGAGGCTGCGCATCTCCCAGCCTACACTGTGAATTTCCCAGCAAAGTTAGACTGCCTCTGCAGGCTTGCTTTACTTTCCTCCTCAGAGATGGTAAATAGTGTAATTGCCACAATTAAGTTATCACATAGCTCTTTCTAAGCAAGCACATTTATTATTAAGGAAAAGCATTAACAACAGAAGAACCTACCATCATGGTAATAAGCTTACCAGAGATCACCCTGACTTCAACAAGGGCTCCAGCCAGCGAACAGTTGTTAGCTCACAGCAAGCCCACTCACGTATCTGAACGTCCCTTCTTTATATATATATTTTTTTAAATCTGTCCTCATGCAACAGGTGATCAACAGATAAAAAGGTTCTCTCTCCCCTTTGCCCCGACATCAAGGCAAAGCTTCAAAAGGCTGAGTTCTTCTATAACCAGAGTAATTGTATCTGCATATCCTTTCTCCTAGAGATTTCCTGGGAAACCTACTTAACTTTAAAAGTTCATTATTGTCTTGGTCCCTTATTTCGAACAGTCCTTTAAACCTCATAAATAGGGCTCCATGTCTGTCACAGAGGTTGTGAAAGTCACAGATTGCGTAATTTTCCGCGACCTCCGTGACTTCTGCAGCAGCCGATGCAGCTGACCCCAGGGCTGCCCAAGCAGCTGGCTTCGGGGACCACCTGAGCAACGGTCCCAGGGGATGGCCGGAGCAGCCACTGCTCAGTGGCCCCAGCAGCTCCTGCCGCTGGCCCCACTCCGGAGCAGTGGCCCCCACGGGACCCGCTCCCTAGCAGCACTCCCCCACAAGATTTAGTCAAGAGTATTTTTAGTAAAAGCCATGGACAGGTCATGGGCCGTGAATTTTTGTTTATTGCCTGTGACCTGTCCATGACTTTTACTAAAAATACCCATGACTAAATCGTAGCCTTACTCGTAACACTTCCCAGGGTTTCAGATATTACATACAATACCACAATAATATATAAACATTTGCATTTTTAATAACATGAACTCCTAAGATACTTAAAGCTACTTCAATAAGGTATGTTGGGGATATTGCAGGAAACTGCCATCTCTGTCACAATTATGATTAAACTGACGCTGTGAAGTACAAAAATCTATAACAAAACTGTAAGTAAAAACCTCCCCCTCACCCCAATTTGATAGTGTTTAACTATATTATTCTACATATAATAGAATCATAAAAGTGTAGAACTGGAAGGGACATCAAGAGGTCATCTAGTCCAGTCCCCTGAACTCAAAGCAGGGCTACGTAATAGCTAGACTATTCCAGACAGGTGTTAGTCTAAACTGTTCATGAAAACCTCCAATGACGGAGATTCCACAACCTCCCTAGGCAATTTATTCCAGTGCTTAACTACTCTGACAGTTGGGAAGTTTTTCCTAATGTCCAACCTAAACCTCCTTTGCTGCAATTTAAGCTCATTGCTTCTTGTCCTATCCTTAGCCCTGGTCTACACTAGGACTTTAGGTCGAATTTAGCAGCGTTAAATCGATTTAAACCTGCACCCGTCCACACAGTGAAGCCCTTTATTTCGACTTAAAGGGCTCTTAAAATCGATTTCCTTACTCCACCCCTGACAAGTGGATTAGCGCTTAAATCGACGTTCCCAGCTCGAATTTGGGGTACTGTGGACACAATTCGATGGTATTGGCCTCCGGGAGCTATCCCAGAGTGCTCCATTCTGACCGCTCTGGACAGCACTCTCAACTCAGATGCACTGGCCAGGTAGACAGGAAAAGAACCGCGAACTTTTGAATCTCATTTCCTGTTTGGCCAGCGTGGCAAGCTGCATGTGACCATGCAGAGCTCATCAGCACAGGTGACCATGATGGAGTCCCAGAATCGCAAAAGAGCTCCAGCATGGACCGAACGGGAGGTACGGGATCTGATCGCTGTTTGGGGAGAGGAATCCGTGCTATCAGAACTCCGTTCCAGTTTTCGAAATGCCAAAACCTTTGTGAAAATCTCCCAGGGCATGAAGGACAGAGGCCATAACAGGGACCCGAAGCAGTGCCACGTGAAACTGAAGGAGCTGAGGCAAGCCTACCAGAAAACCAGAGAGGCGAACAGCCGCTCTGGGTCAGAGCCCCAAACATGCCGCTTCTATGATGAGCTGCATGCCATTTTAGGGGGTTCAGCCACCACTACCCCAGCCGTGTTGTTTGACTCCTTCAATGGAGATGGAGGCAATACGGAAGCAGGTTTTGGGGACGAAGAAGATGATGATGAGGAGGAGGTTGTAAATAGCTCACAGCAAGTAAGCGGAGAAACCGGTTTTCCCGACAGCCAGGAACTGTTTCTCACCCTAGACCTGGAGCCAGTACCCCCCGAACCCACCCAAGGCTGCCTCCTGGACCCAGCAGGCGGAGAAGGGACCTCTGGTGAGTGTACCTTTTAAAATGCTATACATGGTTTAAAAGCAAGCATGTGAAAGGATTACTTTGCCCTGGCATTTGCGGTTCTCCTAGATGTAGTCCTAAAGCCTTTGCAAAAGGTTTCTGGGGAGGGCAGCCTTATTTCGTCCTTCATGGTAGGACACTTTTATCACTCCAGGCCAGTAACACATACTCGGGAATCACTGTAGAACAAAGCATTGCAGTGTATGTTTGCTGGCATTCAACCAAAATCCGTTCTTTCTCTCTCTGTGTTATCCTCAGGAGAGTGAGATATAATTCATGGTCACCTGGTTGAAATAGGGTGCTTTTCTTCAGGGACACTCAGTATAGCCCATTCCTGCTGGGCTGTTTGCCTGTGGCTGAACAGAAATGTTCCCCGCTGTTAGCCACGGGGAGGGGGGAGGGTTGAGGGGGTAGTCACGCGGTGGGAGGAGGCAAAATGCGACCTTGTAACGAAAGCACATGTGCTATGTATGTAATGTTAACAGCAAGGTTTACCCTGAAAGAGTGTAGCGACTGTTTTATAAAATGTGTCTTTTTAAATACCGCTGTCCCTTTTTTTTTCTCCACCAGCTGGATGTGTTTCAATGATCACAGGATCTTCTCCTTCCCAGAGGCTAGTGAAGCTTAGAAAGAAAAAAAAACGCACTCGAGATGAAATGTTCTCCGAGCTAATGCTGTCCTCCCACACTGACAGAGCACAGACGAATGCGTGGAGGCAAATAATGTCAGAGTGCAGGAAAGCACAAAATGACCGGGAGGAGAGGTGGCGGGCTGAAGAGAGTAAGTGGCGGGCTGAAGACAGGGCTGAAGCTCAAATGTGGCGGCAGCGTGATGAGAGGAGGCAGGATTCAATGCTGAGGCTGCTGCAGGACCAAACCAGAATGCTCCAGTGTATGGTTGAGCTGCAGCAAAGGCAGCTGGAGCACAGACTGCCACTGCTGCCCCTCTGTAACCAACCGCCCTCCTCCCCAAGTTCCATAGCCTCCACACCCAGACGCCCAAGAACGCGGTGGGGGGGCCTCCGGCCAACCAGCGACTCCACAACAGAGGATTGCCCAAAAAAAAGAAGGCTGTCATTCAATAAATTTTAAAGTTGTAAACTTTTAAAGTGCTGTGCTTAAAGTGCTGTGTGGCATTTTCCTTCCCTCCTCCACCACCCCTCCTGGGATACCTTGGTAGTCATCCCCCTATTTGTGTGATGAATGAATAACGAATGCATGACTGTGAAGCAGCAATGACTTTATTGCCTCTGCAAGCGGTGATTAAAGGGAGGAGGGGAGGGTGGTTAGCTTACAGGGAAGTAGAGTGAACCAAGGGGCGGGGGGTTTCATCAAGGAGAAACAAACAGAACTTTCACACTGTAGCCTGGCCAGTCATGAAACTGGTTTTCAAAGCTTCTCTGATGCGTACCGCGCCCTCCTGAGCTCTTCTAACCGCCCTGGTGTCTGGCTGCGCGTAACCAGCAGCCAGGCGATTTGCCTCAATCTCCCACCCCGCCATAAACGTCTCCCCCTTACTCTCACAGATATTGTGGAGCACACAGCAAGCAGTAATAACAGTGGGAATATTGGTTTCGCTGAGGTCTAAGCGAGTCAGTAAACTGCGCCAGCGCGCCTTTAAACGTCCAAATGCACATTCTACCACCATTCTGCACTTGCTCAGCCTGTAGTTGAACAGCTCCTGACTACTGTCCAGGCTGCCTGTGTACGGCTTCATGAGCCATGGCATTAAGGGGTAGGCTGGGTCCCCAAGGATACATATAGGCATTTCAACATCCCCAACAGTTATTTTCTGGTCTGGGAAGAAAGTCCCTTCCTGCAGCTTTTGAAACAGACCAGAGTTCCTGAAGATGCGAGCGTCATGCACCTTTCCCGGCCATCCCACGTTGATGTTGGTGAAACGTCCCTTGTGATCCACCAGAGCTTGCAGCACTATCGAAAAGTACCCCTTGCGGTTTATGTACTCGCCGGCTTGGTGCTCTGGTGCCAAGATAGGGATATGGGTTCCGTCTATAGCCCCACCACAGTTAGGGAATCCCATTGCAGCAAAGCCATCCACTATGACCTGCACATTTCCCAGGGTCACTACCCTTGATATCAGCAGATCTTTGATTGCGTGAGCTACTTGCATCACAGCAGCCCCCACAGTAGATTTGCCCACTCCAAATTGATTCCCAACTGACCGGTAGCTGTCTGGCGTTGCAAGCTTCCACAGGGCTATCGCCACTCGCTTCTCAACTGTGAGGGCTGCTCTCATCCTGGTATTCATGCGCTTCAGGGCAGGGGAAAGCAAGTCACAAAGTTCCATGAAAGTGCCCTTACGCATGCGAAAGTTTCGCAGCCACTGGGAATCGTCCCAGACCTGCAACACTATGCGGTCCCACCAGTCTGTGCTTGTTTCCCGAGCCCAGAATCGGCGTTCCACAGCATGAACCTGCCCCATTAGCACCATGATGCATGCATTGGCAGGGCCCATGCTTTCAGAGAAATCTGTGTCCATGTCCTGATCACTCACGGGACCGCGCTGACGTCGCCTCCTCGCCCGGTATCGCGTTGCCATGTTCTGGTGCTGCATATACTGCTGGATAATGCGTGTGGTGGTTGATGTGCTCCTAATTGCCAAAATGAGCTCAGCGGCCTCCATGCTTGCCTTGGTATGGCGTCCGCACAGAAAGAAGGCGCGGAATGATTGTCTGCCGTTGCTCTGACGGAGGGAGGGGCGACTGACGACACGGCTTACAGGGTTGGCTTCAGGGAGCTAAAATCAACAAAGGGTGTGCCTGTACATCAAGGAGTATTTCAGGCAGGACTGCACGGAGGGTTCCAATAAGAAATGGTGCACCAAAGTTATCGTTGTTATTGGAACAAGGAGGTTAGCCTGGCCTCTGATTGATACATGGCTAGATTAACCTCGCTGCGCCTTCTCTGTGACTGACTGCAGTGTGATCTAGACAGGGGAGGAGGAAAATGAGTCCAAAACAAATCTGGTCTATTTCTTGTTCTGACCCACTCCATCGATCCTTTACATCTTTGGCTGGCAGCAGACAAAAAAGGCGCGAAATGATTGTCTGCCCTTGCTTTCACGGGGGGAGGGAGGGTGGGAACGGGGTCCTGACGATATGTACCCAGAACCACCCGCGACAATGTTTTAGCCCCATCAGGCATTGGGATATCAACCCAGAATTCCAATGGGCAGCGGAGACTGCGGGAACTGTGGGATAGCTACCCACAGTGCAACGCTCCAGAAGTCGACGCTTGCCTCGGTACTGTGGAAGCGCTCCGCCGAGTTAATGCACTTAATGCACTTAGAGCATTTTCTGTGGGGACACACACACTCGAATATATAAAACCGATTTCAAAAAAACCGACTTCTATAAATTCGACCTAATTTCGTAGTGTAGACATACCCTTAGAGGTTAATGAGAACAACCTTACTCCATCCTCCTTGTAACAACTTTTTATGTCCTTGAAAACTTATCACGTCTGCCCTCAGTCTTCTCTTCTCCAGACTAAACAAACCAACGTTTTCAATCTTTCCTCATAGGTCATGTTGTCTAGACCTTTAATCTTTTTTGTTGCTCTCCTCTGTACTTTGTCCAGTTTGTTCACATCTTTCCTGAAATGTGGCACCCAGAACTGGACAGAATACTTCAGTTGAGGCTTTATCAGTGCAGATTAGAATCAGGGCTGTCCTTAGGCATACACAGAATACGCAGCTGCGTAGGGCACCTGAAAATTTGGGGCACCACTGGGTATTAGTGTTCACCCTCCCAGCTCTTCCTATCCCTGTTCTGACCCTTCCTGCAGGCTCCCACAGCTAGCTGCTGCAGTCTGGTGACTCTTACTCTGGAGGGGATCTAGTACCTTAAAAGTGAAAAAGTCTTCCAGCCTGCCAGACCTATTAGCACAACATTGAAACTGTTAAAGAGCCATTCAAGTGGTAATGAAGCCATTTAACAGGCATTTGCCAACCCTCAGGTGTGTATATATATATATATATATATAGGGTCAGTTTCTGAATTTACTGACAAAAACAGTTATGCATTACTGTAATATTTACTCAGAATATATTAGTCTACAGGACCTTCATTTAAAATTTGCTTTAAAAATATTTCATTAGTGAGCTGGTGAAGATTATAAAATCACATCTCTAAAATATCCTCGCATAGATTTTTAGATGTACAATCATCTTTAGCCTTAAATGCTTGGATCTTCAGACATAGAGTTTTTTAAATAAATCCTTCAAAAGACCACCCTTACCTAAAATACACATTTTTATTTTAATTACTATAGTAAAAAAAACTTGCTTCCAAAGTCTTTCTGTTCTTTCTGTCCATCCCTTTCTTCCTTCACCCCCTCCCCATCCCCACACCCCCGTTGAAGAGAGCCCTAAAGGAACAACACCCCTTTCCTTCCAGATAGCCTGACAAAGAGTTTCCCTTTCTTTACTTCTGTCTGATGAACTAGTTTTAAGAGAACCCTCCAGCAAAATCAGTACCTAGTAAGATATAAAATCCTTTGTTGTGCCTAAAATATTTGGAAACGTATTTTTTAAAGTTGGTGAAATTTCATAAACATGTCTATTTTTATGGAGATCACATAAAGTAAATTAGTGTTCCCTTTTTCTAAAAGCAATGAACATTGTTATAAACACACTAAACCTCTGTGACTGATTAATTTAAAATAATGCCTTTGTTTCAGTGAGTTAAATATGTAGTAATCTGGAATGATTACTTTATGAAGGTTTAAGAGTACATTTAAAATATAAAATCAGCTGAGAAATACTGATTAAGAAAATGTAAAACAGAGAAGAGCTGCATCATGTATTCCATAATATGTAATGTTGTATTCAGCACGACCGCTGACTCGCCCTTACTGCAAAGTTTTTGCAAATAAATCTCTGACAAACTTCAGGGCATATCAAAAAACCTGTGACTGACATTTTTTATTCCCAAATTTAGTGCTTTTAATTTATGTCCAATCTTCATCATCTGGCATGCAGTGGAAAACATGCTCCGTTTTCTTTAGAAAGAAATTGCAGAAGAGGCTTTTTTTCAAATGTCATTTGCTTCATTTGGGTTCATGGATTTGGCTGGAAGGGGGTGAGCAGGGTGGGGGAGGGAAGAGAGGAGGGAGACAGTGGGGAGAGGGCGGGGCTTGGGCAGAGTGGGGCAGGGCCTGGGGCAAAGCAAGAGTGGAGTATGGGTGGGGCCACAGGCAGAAGAGATGAGCTAGGGAGCTAGCCTCCCCAGGCGGCAGCTTGACCCACTGCCCATGACAGCAGGTAGCGGGGTGGCTCCTGCACACCCAGCATGTGCTGCAGTGTCCTTAGGCAGGGGCCGTATTCACAGAGTTGAATGGGCTGGCGCCACGCATTTTGCGTGAGGGAGAGGGTACTGGGGTCTCTGCGGGGAACTGTGACTCTCCGCTGCCATGAGGTGGGCCGAGCGTCTCGGTATCCTTTGCTGCCTCATCCCTCTCCCCCGCACCCAGACCCGGGCTGCAAGCCTGGGCTGCCGTCGGGCATAGGGGCACCAGTTTAATAATACTGCGTTAGGCCCCATAAATCCCAAGGACGGCCCTGAGTAGAATGGACGAATTACTTCTTGTGTCTTGCTTAAAATACTCCTGCTAATACATCCCAGAATGTTGTTCATTTTTTTTGCAAGTGTTACACTCTTGACTCATATTTAGCTTATCAGTCCACTATAACCCCCAGATCTCTTTCTGCAGTACTCCTTCCTAGGCAAAAAGAAAAGGAGTACTTGTGGCACCTTAGAGACTAACCAATTTATTTGAGCACGAGCTTTCGTGAGCTACAGCTCACTTCATCGGATGCATACCGTGGAAACTGCAGCAGACTTTATATACACACAGAGATCATGAAACAATACCTCCTCCCACCCCACTGTCCTGCTGGTAATAGCTTATCTAAAGTGATCATCAGGTGGGCCATTTCCAGCACAAATCCAGGTTTTCTCACCCTCCACCCCCCCACACAAATTCACTCTCCTGCTGGTGATAGCCCATCCAAAGTGACAACTCTATCACCAGCTGGCTATCACCAGCAGGAGAGTGAATTTGTGTGTGTGGGGGGGGGGGTGTGGAGGGTGAGAAAACCTGGATTTGTGCTGGAAATGGCCCAACCTGATGATCACTTTAGATAAGCTATTACCAGCAGGACAGTGGGGTGGGAGGAGGTATTGTTTCATATTCTCTGTGTGTATATAAAGTCTGCTGCAGTTTCCACGGTATGCATCCGATAAAGTGAGCTGTAGCTCACGAAAGCTCATGCTCAAATAAATTGGTTAGTCTCTAAGGTGCCACAAGTACTCCTTTTCTTTTTGCGAATACAGACTAACACGGCTGCTACTCTGAAACCTTCCTAGGCAGTCATTTCCCATTTTGAATGTGTGAAATCAATTGTTCCTTCCTAAGTGGAGTACTTTGCATTTGTTCTTATTGAATTTCATCCTGTTTACTTCAAACCACTTCTCCAGTTTCTCCAGATCATTTTGAATTTTAATCCTATCCTCCAAAGCACTTGCAACCCCTCCCATCTTGGTATCATCTGCAAACTTTATAATGTACTTTCTATGCCATTATCTAAATAATGGATGAAGATATTGAACAGGGACCCCACTCAATATGCTCTTCCAGCCTGATTGTGAACCCCTGATAACTACTCCTTGGGCATTGTTTTCTAACCAGTTATGCCACCCACTTATAGTAGTTCCATACAGGCTGTGTTTGTTTATGTCTTTCTGTCACTAGTGTGGTTTGAATATTCCTATTTAAAATTTTAATAGCATTTAGCAGACATGTTCCAAACTGATATATACTAGCTTGTGAACTTTTTAGTAGAATACCTCTGGTGGTTCTAGTTATCTGAATGTAGCAGCAGTAATAAATCCATATGCCTGAGCGTTAGTCATGAGAGTCAGAAAATGACTAGCAAATAATATTTTAAAATCCACAGGCTAGATGGCAGGGGGGCAAACCATCACTGGCATAAGTAGGCACCACTCCATGAAAATCAGTGAGACTGCATCTGATAATGCACAAAAAATCTGGCTTATAGTCTGAAAGAGAACTGACATGGGGAGGGTGTAGAGGGGGAATCTACATACCACATGCATGTATCTAAGTGTACATTTACAGATCTAGTATGATTCGTATTTAGAGAAAAAGAATCACAGGCAATATATTATATAATATAGCCCACTCCTGAGGACTAAAGAGCTTGAAGGATACACCAAACAGACTAATATCCGGTGTACCTATCATATTTGAGATGAGTGTAACAAACAGAAAAATGGAGCAGTCAAGAATGACAGAACTGCCATAAATATTATGCAACAGAAATAAAATTCCAAACTCCCTTCTAGAAATCATGGCAGAAGTCACAGCAGAAGAAAAACAAACCCTACTGTGATGTGGCTGACCAGGTGCCCGCTCATGCCAAGGGACCTAGGCCTCAACTGACACTGACAAATGCATAGCTGGAAACAAGTCTGGTTCAGTTGTATGTTAGTATTGTTAAAATAGGTATTAGGTTTATGAAAATATGCTAAGTGTTTACACTCTATGAAATGCTTTTAAGTGGCTGCATGCAGTAATCTCTCTGATATCTGTATCACATGCCATAATATAATAGTTAAGTGTTTGCTCTGTATCAGTAAAAGTTTACACTCTGAAACTGTAAACTGCCAGAGTCAGGAGAGAAGCATTACCAAGTGTGAAATACTAGTTTACCACAGGAGTTATCATCTCCTGCCCAACAAAAGAAGGCCCACAGATGCCAGACAAACCATTGTAGAACATCAGAGGACAAAAGACTTTGTTGATTGCTCTCCCCAACACCAATGAAAAGGAGACATGCATGGGGGCTTGTCCCACCAGTGTGGACTCTAGGAGAAGGGAATAAAAATCTCTGATATGAAGGAAGTGCATCTCTATGCTGCTTGGACTTGGGGCAGGCAAGATTTTCAAGCATAAGCAAGGGATCCCCAGGTACTTAGCCTGGTTTAGCCCTAGATGACACATGGAGCTTGCATATTACAGCAGCTTCTATTTCCTTTTGGAACCTAAGACCAATGTTCCCTCTAATTTTTGACAGGCCGTGTGTGCAAAAAATTTCTTCTGTGCAAATTGTTGCTCTTCTGTGCAAATCTTGGTGTGTGTGATTTTTCACCGTGTGCGTGAGGTTTAGGATACATGTGCGTGCGCACACATGCACAGCTTAGAGGGGACAGTGCCTAAGATGAACTCATTTGTGCATGTATGTTTACTTGCATTAACCTTCTAAATAATCCTTATTTCTTTTACTTAGTTAATAAATCTTCAGTTAATTTATTCTAGGATTCGCTATAAGTGTTGTCTTTGGTGTAAGATCTAAAGTGCAATTAACTGGGGTAAGTGACTGGTCCTTTGGGATTGGGAGTAACCTGAATATTATTGTGATTTTTGGTGCTAAGAGACCATCTATCATAAAGGCAAGTTTGCCTAGGTGGCAAGATAGACTGGAGTATCCAAGGACACTGTGACTTCATGGTTAGGCTGTTATAGTGCCTGAGGAGTTTACACTTGATACTTGGTTGGTGAAATCTAAGTATAGAACTCACAACCAGTTTGTGCCCTGGTTTGTAATGGTCTGCCCTGAGGTTAGCTCTCACCCTACTTAGCCACTCCAGACATCTTGACTTACTTCCATTCTCAATTATCTATTTGAACTAATAATGAAATGTAGGATGTTCAGATATGAAGAAAAACAATATTAATACACAATATTAAATAAACCATCCAGCAAGGGATAATATGCATAGTGATTTTTATAAGAACTGTATTAATGAGACAACCAGATTTTGAATGTTCAGTTATTCATACTACAGTTTATACAAGAGCTCCCATACAGAATCCCAAACCCAAAGCACAGAGAAGGAAAGAAAGAAATTTAATGGATTTTAGCTAAGAGTTGTGTAACCTATGGCCCCAGCTCTGCAACTGCATCAGCACAAAAGGATGCAATTCTGTAATCAAGTACTAATTTCATACAGGAAAAGAAAAGCAATTGGTGGGAGTGTCGAAATCATCTATACAAACATACCAAAGACAGACTTCAGCATGGAACAAAGAGACTGTACAGGGTTATTCATTTTACTGTATATGTATTTATTAGGACTAGTAATGTATCCACAATGATTTAAAAATGTAAAGTACTATATGAATAATATATGTTATTGGCAAGGTAAGGATATGTAAATATATACTTATGTTATTTTAGTAACAACAACAATGTACATTTATTGTCAGTAATATAACTTTTTTGCACACCCATAACTAAGGCTACGATTTTGTCACGGAGGTTGCCAAGTCATGGAATCCATGACTTCCAGAGATCTCTGTGACTTCAGCCAGTGGAGGCTGGGAGCTGCAGGGTCTCCCCACCACTCATAGTTGCTCAGAGCTTGGGGACCCCGCGCCTCGGGCAGTGGAGGTACCCCACAGCTCCCGGCATCCATGGGTGGCGGTGGCCCCTAGGAGCTCCCAGCTGCCGTGGGCAGCAGGGGGCTCCAAGCCATGTCAGGAGGACCCCACAGCTCCTGGCTGCTGTGGGCTCCTGCAACTCCCAACTGTTGCAGGGAGTGTGGGTCCCCGGAGCTCCGAGCCACGAGTGGCAGGGAGACCCTGCAGCTCCAAGCGGCGGGGGACCCTGGAGCTCTGAGCCGGGGCCCATGCAGCTGCCCAGCTGTTGTAGGCAGTGTGGGGACCACGCGGTTCCCCATTTTGTCACAGATATTTTTAGCAAAAGTCACAGACTGGTCACAGGCTTCCGTGAATTTTTTTTTTTTATTGCCCGTGACCTGTCTGTGATTTTTACAAAAAATATCTGTGACTAAAATCTTAGCCTTACCCATAACCTAAGGTCAGTTGCTTTAGTAGGAACTGGGGAAGGATTTAGACAAACAGTAATCTGTGCCCAATTTACATGTTACTCTTATATCTAATAGAGAAAGAGCAGGGAGACAGTCTTTTGTTCTCACAGTTATGGGTATGATGGCATATTGCATTGTTTTGTGCTGCAATGTAAACTGCAGAGTAAAATACAGATGCATTGATACAATTTCATTGTCTTCCTTTCTTTTTTTCTTAATATCCTCTTGCTGTAATTGGGCACCAAAGACTGGATTCAAATCTGGACTTGCAAATGAACATTACAGAAAGAGACAGATAAGCAGAGAAGTATTCACCAACTCCAATTCATAGATTCCAAGACCAGAAGGGACCATTGTGATCATCTACTCTGATTTCCTGTGTAACACAGGACATACAACCTCCCCAAAATAATTCCTGCAGCGTACCTTTTAGAAAAAGTTCAAATCTTGTTTTAAAAAATTGTCAGGGATGGAGAATCCACCCCCAACTCTTGGTAAATTGTTCCAATAGTTAATTAACCTCCCTATTAAAAATGTATACCATATTTCCAGTCTGTATTTGTCTAGCTCAGTGATATTCAGAGTGAGGCTTCCAAGCTCTTGCTCTTTAATGTGTCACATGAGGTTTTTGCAGCACATGATATTAAAACAGTGTGATTTAATTATTAACCAGTATGAGTTATTAACCAATCAGGATGCTTATGGTTATTAACCAATTCTAGTTGATAAAATAATAATACTTGGTCAATCATTTTGCTATGCAAATCTTTATATATAAACTAAACATTTCTCGTCACACTGTTTAAATATGAGTATAGAGTACTATAGTAAATGAAACAATGAATTCACACTGCTGTGGCTCTTTTGAGTAATGCTGATCGCTAATTTGGCTCCTGAACCACTGAGGTCTCTGTTAAACCCTTTGTTAAAGTTATTACATAAATGACACCATCCCCCCTCAACAGGAAACATATCAAGTTGAAAAAAACCAATAAAACCATTATTATTAGTGTTGTGCTATCTGGAGCAGCTCATGACTCTGAGTGCCGACCTCAGGGCAGGCTGTCAAAAAGCAGGGCATACATCCCAAACTGGCTGTATATTCTATGATTAGATTTTCCCAACCCAATAACAAATGTGAACTCTGAAGCACTATAACGATCTTACCATGGGGTCCCAGACAGTCCCTTTGGGCACTCCAGTCCATCTTGACACCCACGCAAGCTAGACTTAGTGATAAATGGTCACTTATACCAAAGACCACAAAATATTCAAGTTGCTCCGAGTACCAAGAGAGACACTTACCCCACATCAATTTGTACCTCAGATCTCACACTAAAGACAACCCTATACACTCCTAGGGGAATTCTGCGCCAAAAAATATAAAATTCTACAAAATTCTGCATATTTTATTTGTCAAAATAACACAGTATAATAATGCCAGTTTAAATTATTTTGGTAATTTATTTTGAAATACCTGTCAGCAAGTATATCTGTAATAATAGAGACAAAAAGATCCAGGAAATGTTTTTTTGACAAATAGATTCCTTACAAGGCAAATTAATACAGAACTTTGAGCAATTCATTTAAACTACAACATAGAAACATATTTCCTGCACCCCCCAGGAATAGTGCAAAGGCTTGGGGGAGTCACAGGTAATGGAGGAGCTGAGGGAGAGGGAAGGAGCCTGGGAGTGAACCGGGAGGGTTGTTGGGTGTGCATGGGAGAAGTATGGAACAGGTATTTGGGGGGCGGGGGGATTGGTAAGGAATTGGAGAGCCTCCCCCATGCAGACCATGACTGAGCCTTAGCCTCTTCCATTCAGTCAGACATATCTGCCCTCCCCTGCCCCCGTGTGGCCCCTGGCTCAATGCTGTCATCCCACTAGCTTCTGAGCCCCCGGCCCTGTCTGTCCCCCCATCAAGTTTTCTGAACCCCAGTCTGTGACCCCTCTCAGCAGCTCCACGTGCCCCACTCTGTCTGTTATCCTCCCCCCTCCCGTATCCTGTGCCTCCCAACTTTGCTCCATCATGCTGTGATGAAGGTAGTGGGCTTACTGCCAGTCAGCTGCTGCTGTCTGTTCTGGCGCCACAGTGGCTTTTGAACTGCAGCACTTCTCAGGCAGAATGTATTTTTTGAGCAGAAAAAAAAAAAATCTGTGCCAGACATGAATTCTGCACATGTGCAAAATTCCCCCAGGAGTATCCTATAGTAAAGTAACTCAGGATTTATTAACTAGGAAAAAGAAATGAGAGAGTTATTTACAGGTTAAAGCAGGCAACACATATATACAAATGAGTTACAATCTAGTTCCAAAATGTGACAGAGTTGTAGTATAAATGTCTTTTAAGGCTAACCAGGTTGACCTTGGGCATCTCTGCTTTTGTTTCCTAATTCCGGCCCAGTGAGAGTCCAAACGGCAAAGAGATGAAGAATGTTCATGTTATTTTGTTCATCCAGAATTCAAGCTGATGGCACAAACTTCCTTGCACAAAGCACCTTTACCATTAGCCCAATCTTTGTATCGAGATGCTTCACACTGGCCCACTTAGGTTTGATAATCCTTCTTGATGGCAGGGGAACCACTCCTCCTGCCTCAGTTCACAACTTCAGAGCAGGCATTTTTACAGACGTAAGTTTCCTTTTACAAATTACCTTATAGCCTGGGATACAGACATTACAAGTAAGATTAATGAATGCAGCAACTTACAGGCATTGTAGAGTCTAAACACAACCTTGCAAGTCTAACGCTTATCTTGAACAATACTAACATATAGGTGACCTGGTCTGGTTTCCGGCTATGAATTTGCTCATGCTCAACTGATAACTACAGCCTTGGCATTAGCTGGTACCTGATACACCAGAATCACAATTAGATTTATAAAAATGGTGCCTATCCAAACACTCGGGTGTCCTTTCTTAAAAATGCACCCAAAGTGCTACAGTACAATTTAAGATAACCTAGCATCAGAGAGTCAGGCTATTTCTGAAATGTCAGACTTCCCTGGGAAAGGCTTGTGTGGTCTAATGACCCTGTTGTGAGCTAGCTAGTGGGAGCTTTAACTCCTGGTAGGGCTACCCCACCTGGACAGATCCCGGGGTACGGACCAGATAAAAAGCAGTCCTCTGGTCCTCCAAATTGGGGTTTGAACAGTCGGTCAACGAACTATTCTTGTAAACAAGTTTAAGAATTAAGAATAAATTTAATTTAAGAATAAACAATTCCCTACCTTTGCAATGGCCCTGCTAAGTTTTCAACTGCCTGGGAAAAATGATAAGTTTTGAAAGATGCCCTGAAGATCATCAAATTCAGGCTGTTTTGGACCAGCAACACAAGTAAATTCCAAAACTGAGGAACTCTCACAGAGAACACCCTATCAGCAGCTCCCTTGTTTATATCCATAAAGCTCCAGTTTGAGCACCGGTGCTGACCTCAACTATGGCAGTATGTCATGGAGAGAGACAGTGTCTCTGAGTGAGAAGGTAAATGGCTTAGGGCTTTAAAGGCTAAAACCAACAGCCCAAGTTTCACATGGAAAACCACAAGCAGTCAAAAAGAAAAGGAGTACTTGTGGCACCTTAGAGACTAACCAATTTATTTGAGCATAAGCTTTCGTGAGCTACAGCTCACTTCATCGGATGCATACTGTGGAAACTGCAGAAGGCATTATATATACAGAGACCATGAAACAATACCTCCTCCCATCCCACTCTCCTGCTGGTAATAGCTTATCTAAAGTGATCATTCTCCTTACAATGTGTATGATAATCAAGTTGGGCCATTTCCAGCACAAATCCAGGTTTTCTCACCCTCTGCCCCCCCCCCCCCCCCACACACACACAAACTCACTCTCCTGCTGGTAATAGCTTATCCAAACTGACCACTCTCCTTACAAATGTGTATGAAAATCAAGGTGGGCCATTTCCAGCACAAATCCAGGTCTTCTCACCCCCCCACCCCCAACTCACTCTCCTGCTGGTAATAGCTCATCCAAACTGACCACTCTCCTTACAATGTGTATGATAATCAAGGTGGGCCATTTCCAGCATAAATCCAAGTTTAACCAGAACGTCTGGGGGGGGGGGGTAGGAAAAAACAAGGGGAAATAGGCTACCTTGCATAATGACTGCAGTTTCCACAGTATGCATCCGATGAAGTGAGCTGTAGCTCACGAAAGCTTATGCTCAAATAAATTGGTTAGTCTCTAAGGTGCCACAAGCACTCCTTTTCTTTTTGCGAATACAGACTAACACGGCTGTTACTCTGACACAAGCAGGCAGTGCAGATTGCAGAGCATTGCTCCCAGCAAGATCCTTTACTCACAAGGAGGCAGCTCCAGGCTGCACCAGCTTCTAACAGAAGCCAGGGCAGCATGTGCCTCTTAGGCCCTTTCTTAAACCACAACAGCTAGCTGAAGTTAACTAACATGTTCTAAAAAAAAGGATCTTATAATAATCTCAGATTGAGTTTACCACCAAAGCCAGACAGGGTCTCCTCCCCCAGCGCCCCAGCTTTCTCCTCCTTCTTGCCATCCCTTGCACCTCCTTCCCCATCAATGTTTCCCCTCACCCCGAACCCCACCGCAGGGTCCCCTTGATCTCACCTGTGCCTGGATGTGGCGGACACGCTGGCCGTGCTGCCGGGGGGCACTGTGCAGCCTCCACACGGCCCAGGCCCGCAGTTGGTAGTAGATATCGAAGAGGACAGAGAGGGGCAGCAGGAAGAGACAGACGAAGACCCAGCGGTGATGGACCAGCAGGTACTCCAGCCCCTTGTGCCGCACCCACAGCGCGAGTAGCAGGAGCCCAGCACCCAGCGATAGCAAGGGGTCCATCCCAAGCCCCTAGAAGTCCCTGCCTGCGCCCTGCAGCCCTGCCCCTCACCAAGCCCCTCCCTCACCGACCTCTGCCCCCACCCCTCACAGAGCCCCTCCCTCGCCCCCCCAACTGACCTGTGCCCCCACCCCTCGCAGAGCCCCTCCCTCGCCCCCCCAACTGACCTGTGCCCCCACCCCTCACAGAGCCCCTCCCTAGCCCCCCCAACTGACCTGTGCCCCCACCCCTCGCCGAGCCCCTCCCTCGCCCCCGCCTGACCTGTGCTCCCACCCCTCGCAGAGCCCCTCCCTCGCCCCCGCCTGACCTGTGCCCCCACCCCTCACAGAGCCCCTCCCTCGCCCCCGCCTGACCTGTGGCCCCACCCCTCGCAGAGCCCCTCCCTCGCCCCCGACTGACCTGTGCCCCCACCCCTCGCCGAGCCCCTCCCTCGCCCCCCCAACTGACCTGTGCCCCCACCCCTTGCAGAGCCCCTCCCTAGCCCCCCCAACTGACCTGTGCCCCCACCCCTCACCGAGCCCCTCCCTCGCCCCCGCCTGACCTGTGCTCCCACCCCTCGCAGAGCTCCTCCCTCGCCCCCCCAACTGACCTCTGCCCCCACCCCTCGCAGAGCCCCTCCCTCGCCCCCGACTGACCTGTGCCCCCACCCCTCACAGAGCTCCTCCCTCGCCCCCGCCTGACCTGTGCCCCCACCCCTCGCAGAGCTCCTCCCTCGCCCCCCCAACTGACCTCTGCCCCCACCCCTCGCAGAGCCCCTCCCTAGCCCCCCCAACTGACCTGTGCCCCCACCCCTCACAGAGCCCCTCCTCACCTTTATACCCCCCCACTGACCTCTGCACCCACCCCTCGCACAGTCCCTCCCTCGCCCCCCTGACTGACCTGTGCCCCTGCCTCTCGCACAGCCCGTCCCTTTCCGGCTCACCGACCTCTGCCCCTAGCCCCTCACCCTCCGCCCCTGGCGGAGCCCCGCACTCAGCCCCGACTCCTCTTTGCTCCGACCCGCTCGCGCGCTGCTGCCCTCGCGCTGCCAGCCGGCTGCCGCCCGTTACTGGCAAGGACGCAGCACGGTCCACTGACGCCCCTACCGCCACCCTCCGGCCCGGCCCCGCGCCAGCCCCTTTCGCCTGATTGGCTGGGCCGCCGCACTCAGTGGTGAGGCGAGGAGAAGGCATCGGCCAATGGGAAGATAGGGAAGGGATCGGACCAGGCGCTGCGCGGCGGGATTGGCTGGAGGCACAGCCCTCAGCCGCCTATCGGGGTGGGACGCGGGCACAGGGGTGGGAGGGGAGAGGAGTATTTGTGAGCGGGCGGGCGCGGGTGGGATGGGGAGAGCCGAGGGGAGGACTAGGGAGGTTGGGGGATGGGGAGGGCCAGGGGACATGGGGATAGGGATAAGGGATGGAAGGGCCAGCAAGGTTTGGGGGATTGCAAAGGCCAAGGGCGGGTTGGGATGGGAGGAGGGGGAGACAGGGATGGGAGGGCAGGGGGGCTTGGACAGGGTCAAGGGGGCTTTGGGGGACAGGGAGGGTTGAGGGGGGGTTGAGTGATGGGGAGGGCCAGGGATATGAGGATGGCGACTGAGGAGGCTGGGCTGGCATCAGCTCAGGGCGAGGTGCGGTGATGAAGCTGTATGGGGGCAAACTTGCTTCATGTGCTCCTGACAAGCCAGACAGACACATCTCCCTGGGCCCCTCGTGCGATGGGCCCTTTGACACCAGCACAGGGAATCACTATGTGGCAGAACATCCCTCATGCTATAGCAGGCTACCCCAGAGAAAAAACTCCTGTCCTTGGCATGATGCTATGAAGTGGCAACAAAACATCCCCAGACTGTGCCTCACCCCCCTGCATCAAGGCCCAAATGTGGGGTGTAGCATGTGACAACCCAAAATGAGAAACACAGACACACACAAATGAATCATGCGAGAAACTTAAAATACTGTGGAATTCATTCCTTTAGCATAGTGGTTCTCAAACTTTTGTGTTAGTGACCCCTTTCACATAACAAGCCTCTTGAGTGCGACCCCCCTGCATAAATTAAGAACACTTTTTAATATATTTAACACCATTATAAACGCTGGAGGCAAAGCGGGGTTTAGCGTGGAGGCTGACAGCTTGCAATCCCCCTATGTAATAACCTCAAGACCCCCTGAGGAGTCCCAACCCCCAGTTTGAGAACCCCTGCTTTAGCATAACACCCCCCAGCCCCCTGTTTAACCTCAGTGTAAATATTTGCTATTCCTAACATTAATAATTTAACAACTAAAGTGAAGAGATATAAAATTTGTGTGGAATGTAGGGAACTTTGAGCTGAAGGGAGTGGTAGCCCTTGAAATGAGAAACATTTGAGGTATCTGGCAGATGTGTCTCTAAAGCACAATGATACAGCTCCATCAGGCAGTGACAGAATGCCACTGCAGCATAGTGCTATCAGGTGGTGAGATGAAAGTTCATTATACCAGTATGCAATATAATGATGCTGCATCAAAGCACCACTGCAGCACGACATGGTGTCAAAACACTGCCACTTTCAGATACAGCATGCTAATGTGATGTCAAACTGTGTCAACACACTGTGCTGCAGCATAATAATGTGGTGTCAAAACATCACATTTGAACAGAAAGCAGTGATGTGGTGTCAAAAAGTCACTATGGCATGACGCATCACAGTAATGTGTCAAAAGGGACCAATTTTGAGTTTGAAACAAATAGCACATTTTGAGCATTGCGACTTTTGGTGTGAATATTTCTCCTGCTTTTATTAACTGCTTTGAGGTCCAATAAAAGATCACTGATTTTATTAAAGTTGGACCAACTTTTAGTTAATTTTGTTGCCCAGGCATATATGGCAATACGAGTTGCCATATACACCCTTCCATTTCTATGGGGAAAGCATCAGAACAGCACTGGGAAAGAACAGGCAGAGCCCCCATACTAGTTTTTCACGAAGGCTCAGCAATTCCCACTGAGAACAGCTATTAGTCATGGTCTTTAACAATAAACATGTTTTTCTTCCCCTTCTCTCATACTGGGCCAAATTCAGCATAGGGATAAGTGGGCATAATTCTCACTTTCACAAGAGATGGATTGGCTCCCTTTGTCTGCTGGTTAGGACGCTAACAAAACAACCAACAAAAAATAGGTATAAACTCTTACATGTTCTTCATGAAAATTTTAATAGAAGGCGAAAGATAACCAAAATTAAACAGAGAGAAGTGTCTCGTCCACACTTGAAACAGGATACTCTGATAGTATTGAATGAACAGGAGGATAATCTTTGGACATAAGAATGAGCAAAAGAAATTTTAATTGAGTGACAACATAATTTATTTTTAAAGGGACACTGTTGACTTCAATTTAAATACTATCTCTTGAAATTATTTTATATAGAGATGCTTTAAAATTTGTTCATAATGGTTTTTTTGTTCTTCTGTTGTTGTTTTTAAGGCCCTATCCAGCAGAGGGGAATAGAAGGGTCCAAGAGTACAACACAAAACACTGCTTTGAGATCGGACGTGCAACTGACCATTAATATAACAGTGAAATGGACTATACATAGAGCAATGTCAAATGCACAAAGTAAAGGAACTGATGAAATGGAGACAATTTTTTTCATGCCAGCTTCTTTCAGTTTTAGTAATTGTAGGTGTTACTTGCAAGAATGGTAGAGAAAACAAAATTCAGACAGAAATCCAATTTTCAAATCCACAATCTTCCTTTGGTGTCTTCTACAAAAGTAAAATATTAAATCTGATTCATCAATCAATTTACTTTGTGGCCAACGTAACACTGATTGCCCTTGTAATTGTATACAGTACTCCCATGGTTTAGGGAATAGGATTTATTAGCTTACAAAAAATCTTATGAAAAAAGAATGAAAAGATTGGGACCGTTTACTTTAGAATATAAACTCTCCAACTTCAGAGCATAATCCAACCTCAGACTAATTTTCCATAACTGCCTACCACAGTGCGCCTTGCAGTATCCTTTCAAGCAGCTGGCACTGGTCACTCAGAAACAGGATACTGGATTAGATGGACCACTTAGCTGATGCAGTATGGCAAGTTCTGTATAACAGGTTCCCCTTGCTGTCTGACTTCACCATAGAGCACTGAGCAGAATTGAGAGGGATTTTTTTAAATCTACTGTTTAGCCATGCTTGAGTCTCCACCCTAGTGAGAAAAGATTAAAACCATATAAAAATCAAGTATAAACCAGTCTCAATAATTGTATAGTTCAGTTAAGCTCACTGTTGTGCAAGAAGAATCTGTTTCTGGCAGGTGTGTGGGAATCAGAAGAAAGGTGCAAAGCTACGTATATTTCATTGGCTCAAAAGAGAAGTCTGTTGGAGCATGAAGGCTATAACGAGCCATTCTGTATGAGATTAAAGGGCTGATGCATGTCATTCTAGATTTGATCTAGAGGAAGACAGGCATCCTGAGCAGATTTTTAACACATGATTTGAGAGAGATATCAGGTTTCAAGTTAAAGACTTCAATGAAAAAATGTGGTGGAATATAATCAACCATTCTATAAGCCATTTACTATTATTCCTTACAACAAAATTCCAGAGTAATGGCAAACAATCCTGTACTAATATGATTGTAAAATGTAGTGATTTGGACTATTTCCAGGGAATAGCATAGTCAGTCACTTTTACACTAAGTAAGAATTTATAGCTAACTTGTATGATGAAGCAGGGCTGAGCTAGGGAGGAGGAGCAAGTGCCAT
This sequence comes from Lepidochelys olivacea, assembly GCF_965140295.1. NCBI lineage: Eukaryota > Metazoa > Chordata > Testudines > Cheloniidae > Lepidochelys > Lepidochelys olivacea. The sequence continues at coordinate 95,478,075 of NC_140418.1, read as the reverse complement.
ACCTAGGTATTAGTTACCTGGCAACATTATTGAGTAAGGGACAATAGCACCAGAGGATTTAGGGTTGCTACGCCCTTTAAAAGGCACCAGAGCTATACAGTGTGCTTGGGGTAAGGCCAACATAAGACCTGGGAATGCTTGGGAGAGATAAGGAATGTCTCGTACACAGGTGCACAAGGGGTGGAACGTGTCCCAGCTCCCTTCCTCATCCTAATGCATGTGTGCAGGAGCCAGCATAATTAAGGAGATTTTCAAAGGCACAAATGTGTTAGGTGTCTAACACCCATTGACTTTCAGTGGCAACTGGGCACTTAATTGCCCTTTGTGTCTTTGAAAATCTCCCTCTTGGTCCTTAGATTTTATGTGAAAAGAATATTATCTGTTTGATGTTGCTCAGTCACCCTGGTATCTAGACACTAACTTTAGGAAGATATTTACAAATAAATTATCACTGGATATTAAAATATCAGTCTCACATGGTTCCTATCACCTGACATGTTCTGCAAATATTTCAAGTTCTGGAATAGAAGCAACAAACTTTAGTGAGGAGCACTTGAGGGTCTAGTATGATAATCACATTTGTAGTTGTTGAGTGTCAGAAACTCCATTTTACTGGCAGACGACTGTACTGGACAATCACTTTCTAGTGTGTTAGCAGTCTCCAGATGGTATTCAGAGAGGATGAAATTCATCCCACTGTAGACAGTTCAGATAAGGTCCACCGCACCACTTGACCCCCCACTTAACTCTCTCATTATGGGCTTGACTGGGACATAAATCGATAAGGAATGTCTGGTTTGAGCTCTTTGCACTGGGGAGAATTTGATCTGGAGAAAAGGATAGTCTAGTGGTTTGAACACAGAACAGAGAACCAAGCAATCCTGAGTTACAGTTTCAGCTCTGACACTGAATCCTTTTGTGACCTTATGCAAATCATTTTACGCCATAGCTCCAGTTTCTGAATCTGTAAAAGAGAGGATAATAATACTTCCCATCTCTCAAGGGTGTTGGTGTGAGGCCTTATTAATTAACAGGTGTGGCCAAAGTGTTATATCAATGAAACCATATATTTGAATTATTAACCAAGGATCAATTGCATAATAAGATGGCATGATCAGTGCTGACAGAGCATTTGGATACACCTCCTGCTGTAGGGGTCACATTCATCGTGTGGGAAGGAATCAGATGTAGAATGCAAAATAAAATTTTGAAGTTTAGCAAACCATTGCATTTGGCAAATGCTTTGGTGGCTCAGCACCATAGGTCAGGAAGCAAGGTCAGCTAACGGTCAGAACATTCACAGAGCTACTGAAATAAACATGCTGCGGAACTTCCTAGAGCTTTTGTGGATTGTCTCTAAAGTTTATTAAATACAGCTTTACAATGGCCTGTGAAAAGACACACTGTCTGGGGTTTATAAAAAAATTAACTAGTCAAAACAAAAAGCTGGGCTGGGAAAGGGATTTTGACCCTCACTGCGTTGTCACTGTGGGACTGTGCCACTAGCAGCAAATGACTGTGACCAATCATCACTCTGCATTAAACAGTTGGGAACAGGGTCTGGAATCTGGTGCTACAGATGGACGCCTACTGCTTCTGGTATGTCATGCAGCACACAGAGGTGTACGCGGAGGGAGGTGGCAATGGTGGTTTCTCAGGGTGGCAATGACTCAAGAGTTGGTTTTGTGGCCCCATTGACCCTATGTATGCTGCTGATCAGGAGTAAGCAGTGGCACCAGTCATAGGGGAGGCTGTGATTGTTCCAGCTTTTCGTGCATGGAGAGGTGCCCAGTGAGATCTAGGATTGCTATGGGGTTCAATAGCAGGAGAAGTTAGGTGTAATGAATAATAAAGCCTGGGTTTATTCATATAAAATATCATTAAAAGGGCTAAGAGAGGATCCATTTATCTGGCAATACTGGGTTACCATTTTCCCTCTGTTCAGAATGTTATCAAGCTGCAGTTCTCAGTCTGTGGGTTGCGATCCTTAAAGGGTTTATCACCTGTTGTTGGGGATGCACAGCAAAGGGCTCATTAGCAGCTTCTTTCTTTCCTTGCCTCTGGTCTTCTTATTGAAGCAGATTTGCTCAGTCACTAGTACTGTTCTTAGGGGCCCAATAAACCATTATGCTGATTACCACATGCAGCACCTCCATTGCAACACTGTGGGACACACACAGAGTATTCTGGTGTAATCTGAGGATTGAGGTTTGCAAACATCTTAATGCAAAGTAATGGGAGGGAAAAAATTCAAAGTTATTTTAATGCAAGGGATGATATGGACCAAATTCTTAGTCACATTTTCAACTCCTGCAGAAAATCCATCTACACTCTGTCACTTAGCTGCATAAGTCACATGTACATTTATTGCTACCATTCTTCCAAACAAAGCGAAGCCATTATTGTCTTGGCCTTCACCATTCATTCCTTTTCATTTAATAATCTGCTCCCTGTCCTATTTGGTTTATTTAAAAATTTTAAAACTGTTATGGGCCAGATCCCCGGCTGATGTAAACTGGTGTAATTCCAAGCTATGGGCTAAAAAAAACCCCTAGTTTACCTTCAAGTCAGCTGTGGATCCAGCCCTTCATCTTCATTTACCTACACAAAAGAAAAAGTTAATAATGTAAAAGAAAAAAAAATACAGACAGGAAACAACCAGTTAAAATTACTGGTTGTCTATTATGTAGTTAGTTATCACATCATTTGCATTGCTTCCAAGCATTTAAAACAGGTAAATTAATAGTTAAGGACATCAGAAAACTTATCGTGCCCAAATAATAAATAAACATTTTCTGATCATCAGTGCTCTTCTTTCATCAGACATCTCAAAATATAAACACAGTGGAAAAAACATTGGAAACAGAAAGAAAAATTGTATATGTTCACATTAATGGCATGTCTTAATCAGCCTTAAATGCAACCTTATGTAACTTCCCACTACATTGTTAATGTTCTGCACTTTGCTATGGTATGGAACAGCCACTACTGCAGTCCAGAGTCTGTAGCAGCTTCCAAATACAACTGGTCTCATGTCTGTGAATGGATGGAGCCTGGAGGGTTTGGCTAGTTACTCCTAGGGGAATTCTGTGCCACTGTGCATGTGCAGAATGTATGTCCCCTGCAGATTTCTTTGCTTCTCCGCAGAAAAATGACTTTCTGACAGGGAAGCAAAGGGAAGCTACAAGAGTGGGCATGCGACCTTCCCCAGCAGCATGTTTTGGGTGCCCAGGGCAGCCGGCTGAGAGGTAAATCACTGTGGGGCAGGGGGTGGGATTGGGGAAGATCTGGCTTCTGGCTCCTATCCTGTACTGGGTTCAGCTGCTAGTCCTGGCTGGGCTTGGAAGGACAGGACTTCCTCTTCTCCTGCACGGCATCCAGGGCTGTGTCAGACCCACCCCCAGATTTGTCCCCCGGCTGTAAGCTCTGCAAGCCCCCTCCCCGCTGCTTCCTGTACCCATCGTTCCTCTGTTGCAGAGGGAGGGATCACCTAACCCTTGTGCATCCAGACCCCCTTATACCCAGACCCTTCCGCTGAGCCTCGCTCCCCCCGCACCCAGAATCCCACCTTACAAGCCCCACTCCCCCTGCATCTGGACCACCCCAATGAGCCACTTGCACCTGGATCCCCACCCTACCGTGCCCCAACCAGTTGTACCTGGTTCCCCACCCAACTGAGCCCCACTCCCCCAGCATCTGGACCCCACTCTGAGCTCTTCTCGCCCAGGCTCCCCTGCCAAGCTCTATCTCCCCCATACCCAGACCCTCCTGCTGAGCCCCAGACACCTTCACCAGACCCCCCTGCAGAGTCCCATTGCCCCTGCATCCAGAACCCCACAGCAACCCCCCACTGAGCCACCCACACTCAGACTGCCCCACACAGAACATTCTCAACCCACATCTGGATCCCCTGCACACTAAGCCCATCCACACTTGGATCCTGCCTTGCTGAGCCTGCCTGCCCACACCTGGTGCACCTGGCATGGAGGAGCAGGGCACTGGGGTGTTTCTGGGGCAGGCCTGGTCCTTGCACTATGTGAAGGTTGGTTGCAGCCTCACCACTGAGTCCATGTCCTCAGGGTGAGCTGCACAGTGATCTCCTGCCTCTGTTCAGCTGGTGGCCTGTACTTTCCAGTGTCATGCTGGAACCTCCACATTTATTTGAGAAATAAAATTTGTAGAATTTTAAAATACTGTGCGCAGAATTTTTAATTTTTTGGTGCAGAATGCCTTTAGGAGTAGCTAGTGGATGGATCATGCACACACACTGGAGAATGATGGGATGTGGAGTCCCTTTGCATAGGTTCTTTATGGTCTGTCATACCCCATGGAGCTGAACTGAAGTGGGCTCTACACACCAGGGGAGGTCTCAAGATTACCTCCTCTTTTGTAAAATTCTGTTTGGAAACCTCTTATAGCACTATTCAGTGAAATAACAGTAATCCATATACCTCCTACTACAATCACACAGTAGGGGAACAATTTTTCTCTTTCACCAGCAGAGGTGGAATTGTTACTGCCACAAAGCTGTAATGACTTAGAGCACTGGCCTTTTCTATTGAAACATTGTATTCCTTCACGCATAGACCTGAAAATGCATCAACAATAATTAGGGCGATGATTTTGTCATGGTGGTCACAGAAATTGTGAATTTGAATCATGTCCATGAAATCTTGGAAATGATGATAAAAACATATTAGGCCCCCAAACTGGGTGGCATTGTGACCTGGTGGATGGGGTCGCAGTGCCACTAAGGTTTGCCCCATCTGCCACTGTCTCCATCTGCGGAGGGGTTGACCGGCCAAACCTGAGTGGCGTGTGACACCGTGCGCCTGGTCGCAACGCCAAAAACAGGGAGCCAGGCTCACTCCTGTCGAATAGAAGCAGATGATGGGGTGAACGTGGGGTGGGCTCTCCAACCTCCCCTCCCCTGGGCCTCACCTTTCAACACCCCTCCACTCTACGCTTGTGTATGTTGATGTAGCACAAACTACATTATTTGGTAACCTTTCTGTAACTTAACTTTCCGCCCCCCATACCTGTGCAGTGAAATTTACTAAAAATTTCAATGTCACAATCATTGCCTTAACAATAATGTCTTCCCAGAAGGCCTGCAGTCCATCTCTCCAGCACATTTTAACATCTGCCATGCACTTCCTCAACAGAAGGGTTTTACTTGTATTGTTTCTTTTAGGAATAAACCATGCTAACATAATATTGAGATCGGGGCCCAAGAAAAGGCAGGAAGGATGGACACTGCCCATCTTGGGTGTCAAATTCACCACTGCTTTAAACAGGCACGACTCCAGTGGAGTTGGGCTCACTTATACCAGCAGTGAATTTGGCCCTCCGGCTTTTAATCCATGTTACAGAAAAGGTGCACACTTTGCATCCTAAACACAGTTTGCATCCCTTATAAGTGGTTTTCAAATATATTTCACAGTCATTTTAGAACCCTGTTAAGGAGGTAAAGCCCAAAGCCTCAAAAGTAATTTAGGCATCTAACCCTCATTGAAATCAATGAGAGTTAGGAACCTAGCTACCTTTGAGGATCTGGGCCTAAGTGTCTAACCTTGTTCTGAGGATGGGTCTCTGTGAAGCTGGCTGCATCAGCATTGTGGTAGTCTGATTTTGCACACAATTCCACAACACACTGGTGCAACAATGCAAATGCTTGCAGAGTGCCTGCTCCCAATCAGGAATGATTATACTGCTGTGTCAGTGAAAACAGTGCTGCAAAATCATATAGCCATGGTATGTCTATAGGCTAGGTACTATCATATCACAGTAACCTGCTCCTTTGTGCCTCTGTGCTGCCCAAAATGAAATGAAATGAAATAAAATAAAAGACTATCAACTACCCCCTGGATAGCCCTGTAGTCTCTGAGTGCAGTTGAGAGGGTAAGGCTGAAGCTTGAAAGATTGCTCAGAATATCTTGATGTCAGTTTATTTAAACATTATTGGGCCAAATTTATCACTGGTGTAACCCAGTTGAATTCACTGGAGTTCCACCAGTAGTGAATTAGGTCCATTTCCCCTATTATTTAGCAAGTATTATTATAATTATTTGTATTACCAATTACCATCACGCCTAGGAGCCCTAGTCATGGACCAGGTGTCGGACCCCTGTCTTTATGATGTGACCATTTAAAATCAAGGATGCACAAGATTCTTAACTTATTATAGTCAATCTACTTATTGAAACCTGACACCTGACACCCAGAGAAAACATGACATTCTGTTACACTTGGATATTTAGCTTAGGGATTGCAGCCATTTTGGCCAACAACAAGGATTGAACAAACAACACCCCTAACGTGTAAATTTCTAAAGGTTGAGCTAAGCAACAGGCTCTATCACCCAGAGTTGTAACAGACCCACCTCCTCTATTGAATACTCTATTGAATAGAGGCTCTATGGCAGGGGTGGGCAAACTTTTTGGCCTGAGGGCCACATCTGGGTATGGAAATTGTATGATGAGCTATGAATGCTCACAAAATTGGGGGTTGAGGTGCGGGAGGGGGTGAGGGCTCTGGGGTGGGGCCGGAAATAAGGAATTCAGGGTGCGGGAGGGGGCTCTGGGCTGGGACAGGGGTGCGGGTGCAGGGAGTGAGGGCTCTGGCTGGGGGTGCAGGAGGGTGAGGGGGGATCAGGGCTGAGGCAGAGGGTTGGGGTGCTGGAGGAGGTCGGGGTGGATGCAGCTGCTGGGCCATAGTTTGCCCATCCCTGCTCTATGGAGTGGTCACAGAGAGTAACAAACAGTGACCAGAGGGGTACACATGGCCTAGCACAATTATTGTCCCTAACCTGCAGGAAAGAAGCCCAAACCCCAAAACATTACACCATACAATGGTTCTCAGAGTCAGGGGAAGTTTTGCCAGAGTAAGGATTGAGTAGGGACTTTAGGATTTGGCCCAATGGTTTTAACGAATTCCTGATTCCTAGAATCGGTAACAGCTTCTGCCATTGCACACCCTAGTGGAGGGACCCAGCACTGGAATGTCCTCCAGAACAGGGTTCAATGCACCAGCCTACAAAGCACTGAGAGCCAGCTATCACAGCCTCGATAATAAGCTTGGAGAGGAAGTGTAAACAAGGCAGCTGGACAATAGTCCCCCCGTGCCCATTAAAGCTGCCCTCCCTGGGTGAAACCTTTGTGGGAAGACAGTCGTGCAAACATCATCTGCCCTGCCCTGGAGGAGAATGCTCCAGCAGGGGTGACTCACACCGAGCATCTTATTTCAGATTGGTACCTTTCATCCTTCCAGGTCCAGTGCTGCATTCTGTAAGTGTCACAAACCCCCACTTCTTATACTTGGCTTTCAATGCATCACACAGCTCCTTCCTGCACCTCTTCCCCGGTCTCCAGTTCCATTCCCACCCTGTATGCTGTGCTCCATCAACACCAGCCTGAATCCCCCTTTCATCTCCTTTCACCAATGTCTCAGGACTTTCATCCATGCGACCCCCCATTCTAGGAACGCTCTTCCAGAATCCATTAACCAAGTCTCCACTCTTGCCTCATTCCAACCCTGCTCACTTCTGTAGCACGGGCTACAAAAGAGTCTTTAAAGAATCAATACAAAATTCCATGCCGTTTTACTCAAAGTGTACACCTTTACCACCCTTCACCCCTTTTGGGGTCTATTAAATCCACCATTACCAGTGTAAATTCTTCAGAGAAGGAGCCTGCCTTTTTGTGCGATCCCTGTGAAGAGACAGTCTATTATTTAATAGCACACTTGTGACATTAGAAGAGAGTCAGTGGGAGCTGCGGTTGTGTAAGGAATGTGGAATCGCTTAATAACAATACACTAAGCAGTTAACTGTCAGAAGTCCAGGTTTTCCTTCTGCTGCTGCTGTGAGGTCAGTTTGCAAACGTGCACTAATTGTTAGCAGGAACAATATGGAGATATTATAACGTTTGTACATTGGGACATCATACATCCTGGAACATTTAAGCATGTCTCTGAGGTCAGCCGATCCCACCTTTACCCAGAAGCAACTCTGCCTATTGTCTAAATGTTTAAAAAACCTCAGACCTCATATTTGTGTTCAGAATGAGACCAATCCAACTCAGTCTCTACTCAGGCAAAACTCCCATGCGATCAAGCCCAGGGCTGGACCAGCCCCTTCATTGGAAATACATTTGGGAGGGGGCCTGATGGGGAAACTCCACAAAGATCTCAGAGTTTCTCCATCAGTCATTCTGGCTGGAGAGTGGTTTTGCCTGTGGTGGAATGAGTCTCAGTTCCAGCCCCCAGAACCCCATAGATCTCCTGTTTATCATAGGTTGTTGTGTAGCACCTGTAATTTCAGATTAGGTAACTGAACATCTAGCTAAAAGCTGTTTACTTAGCCAGTAACTTTCTGAGCTCTCATTTTCACAGCTGAAGCTATTTGCATTTTCTCCTACGTGTCCTGACATTTTTCTGCTTGATTCTCTGTTGAAACCATAACAATGGGGCTAATTCTTCAGTCTTAACTTCAATGGGAGTTTAGCCTGAGTAAACTTGAAGGCTAGAACTCAGTGGGAATTTTGTCTAATTAAGGACTGGAGACCTGATCCTGGGAAGTGCAGAGCATCCTCAATTACCTTTGAATCAGTACCTTGCAGTCGACAGTTAGCCAGCACATGGCTGCTTGTCTGCAAAGCAACACTGGAAGGGAGCACATGAATGGCTCCCGCAGAACACTGGAGAGAATTTAAGGTCATAGTTAATCTAAAAAGACCTCCATGGCCCAAGACTACCACACCTGCCTCTATCTCTGCAACCAGGGCCTTCTCCAACAGTAGCATGCCAACAGAGTGGTGCTGCTTTACCAGCTTTGGTGCTGGTGTATGGTTACTACACCTTTAAGAGCTGGAACACCGAGTGACAGAGTTCTAAAGACTTGCCAGCTGGAAGAAGCTGAAGCTGGAGTTGGTTGGAGATTGAACCCAAGAAAGTAGAAGAACTAGATGTAGTTTATAAACATGGACCTACTCATTGTGTTAACTGAGTTCGTTTTTCTTGTTACATTTTCATACTGTTATTCTGATCTCATTAATGTCACTGTAGTCAATTAATAAAGCTTATTTGGGAAAATGAATTTTGGGAGACATAACACTCAGGAACAATGGAGCTGTCCACAAAGACTGTACATCTCAGGACAGCTGGAGACCGCTGTAAAACTCCTTTCCTGGAGAGACCAGGATGACCATGAATTTCTGCTTTTCACAGCAACATGAAACCAATATAATTTACACCTCATTATCACTGGAGGAGGAAAGGGAACACTTCATTATATTGTTGCCCCTTTGCTGAGGAGTAACAGATATCCAGGGTTTGGCAGGTTAGCTTCCCAGTGGAGGATCATTGCTTCTACCTGGAATGTTGCATAAATAAAAATGACATCACAGCAGGTCTTCCCAGGACTGAACACTTGCTCACACACTAAGAAAAAGAACTTGGAAGGCTGTATATAACAGCTTCACCTCGTGACTCCTGCTGTAATAATGTTCTTTAAGAGCACCCAGATTCTATAATGCTGAGCATGATATAATAATGCTTTTGTAGCTAGTAAGGAGAATTAAATAGGCCCAGAACCTGTACGTTGCTCCTTGTGGATGGGCCCCTGGATGGACTTTGTGTGGGTGCAGAAGTCCACCCATATGGAGCAGCTTGCAGGACTTGGGGCCACAAAAGAGCCTTTTCAGAATTAGGCTGTAAGAAAGAACACCAGGATTAGGCCAAGTGTGTTGGTGGAAATTGGCGCCTCTGATGGTGCATTGCAAACAGTAACATTATTACTGTTTACTTACAGGATTCAGTTGGAGTGGTTGAGCAAGGAAGGGAAGAACCAATAAACCCAATGAGATTGCACAATTAAAAAGAAAAAGACAATAATATTACGGAAAAGGTGAATGGAGTGAGGTTTCTCAGTGTAAGCATTCTTACTGATAGTTCCTCTATAAGGTATGTCTACACTTTGAGCTGAGTGTGCCTAGAGTCTTGGATGGACACCTACTTGGGGTGACTAGCAGTTCAGGCATGCTCTCTTTCAAATAAAAAATCAGCGTCTAGGGTCAGATCTAATACATAAAACTTTTGCCAATACAGTAATGTTGGTTAGGGATGTGATTTTTAAAAGACTCCATTTTATACTGGGAAAAATCCTAAGGTAGATGCAGTTATACCAGCAAAACTGCTTTTATCGGTATAGCTTTGTTTGGGGAGGAGCCCCAGAGCTAGGACATAGACACTAGGAAGGGAGGACAGCTTTCATGACAAGGCAGGCAGGTTGATACGTGCAGTAGTGATTTTGTCCACGCTCAGCACAGTAACATCTGGTATTGTAACTGCATGCACCTGTTGATTGAACTGGCTACTGCGACATACGTTAGCAAAATGCCCAATCTTTTTGCAATGATTGCACTGAGCTACTTTTGCCAGACATCCTGTGTAGCTTGCAAGGTGTTGTGGGGATCTACAGCGGAAACATGCTTTTACTGTATTTTGAATTTGCTAATTTGGTAGTTTTTCATTAGTTTTCCTCTTGCAATTGTGTGTCTGCAGTGGTAGTGAACTTTTCTGCAAAGGAGTCACAGCCTGGACGGTGCCTCCTGTATCCATGTTCATTATTTTGGCTTCCGCTGTATCTGACTCAATCTGAGTAGCAATGGTTATTGCTTTTTCTAGTGTAGGTTGTGGTTCAAGAAGAAAGCGTTCTCTTACATGAAACATGGTTGGTTTCTCAATGAGCTGGTCCCTAATCATCTCATCTGCTATATTCCCAAAGTCACAAATTACAATCAGACTCCTCAGGGAAGCAATATACTGCATTATAGTTTCCCCTGGTTTCTGCTCATGCTGGCGAAATCTGTGGTGATTAGCTACTACATTCACTTTTGGCACAAAAAAATTCCTTAATGCAGTGAGTGCAGTCTCATATTTTACACTTTTCCCCTTGCAGATGATAAATAAACGCTGACCTTCTGCTCTAAGGCAGTGGATTAGCAGAGCACGCTTTCTTGCTTCAGAAATCTCTGTAGCACTGATTGCTAGCAGATAAGTCTCAAACATATGGATCCAGGTAGTAAAAGCAATTGCAGGCTCACCGGGGCTTTGCAGAAAGGGTGTAGGTGGGTTCAGAGGCAGAAGATCCATCCTCGTCGCCAAAACGTTGTATCAACCAGGCAAGGTACTAACAAGCTTCGAGAGGACTTTATTTTCAAAGTGGAAACCTCTTCACCAAGCAACTGCTGCACCCTCTGTAGCTTTCTCCCAGCCTCTCAACTCCTCCCGCCTCCTTCCTGTTTCCTGTCCTTTAAGCCTTCCAACAGCCAGTGCTCCCAATTCTAATAATTACAAGCAACATCTAAACACCACACAGTTGTGGTTGCCTTCAGAAGTTCACGTATTTAGTGAAAAATGTAGTTCCAGTCAGCAACCTTTTTTTTAAACCTTATTTTTTCTTATTTCCTAAAAATTAGATACATATTTATGTGATTGTTCAGTATAAAAATATTCAAGCATTCAAAAAATGTAAAGATTAGAAATATAAAAATATAGCTCTTAACATGAAAGTGCCCTGTAAGGTAAACTAAACTGTTCATGAAACTTAAGTTGAGTCTTTTTGGATAAAGATGTCTGAATTCTTCCACAAAGACATCCAGGCTCAGTTCTGAAGCCAAATTACTTTCATATTGCATGAGAATAAGACTTCTTCTTTTGTGGGTCATACTCATCCTTTGGTGTGATAAAATTTTTTTCAAACAAGAAAAGGAATTCTCACAAGTTGCAGATTAGACTCCAGACAACAAGAATGCTGATACACATTTCAAAAAAACACGGGAAAGCCTCCTTTAATTCTTTGGCTGTACCTAGAACTTCAATTTTTTCTTTTGCAATTTCTTTTATCGATCAGTGGTTTAAATACAGCCATTTCACCTTCTCAATATCTAATCCAGGCAAGTCAATCAAAGCTGTAATTCCAATTTCAGGAAATCTGGAGAGCTGGTAGAATAGATTGCAGGCAAGCTTTTATATAACTTGGAGTTCTTCTCAGGAAATCTCCTTTGGAATTCATCACTGGTTTCATTAATCAATTCATGATAAATCTGGGATCCCTGCGGCTCATTTACACTTTGGAATCCTGATAAGTGCTCAGTGACTGTGGGTATGTCTACACTACGGAATAAGGTCGAATTTATAGAAGTCGGTTTTTTAGAAATCAGTTTTATATATTCGAGTGTGTGTCCCCACAGAAAATGCTCTAAGTGCATTAAGTGCATTAACTCGGCGGAGTGCTTCCACAGTACCGAGGCAAGCGTCGACTTCTGGAGTGTTGCACTGTGGGTAGCTATCCCACAGTTCCCGCAGTCTCCGCTGCCCATTGGAATTCTGGGTTGAGATCCCAATGCCTGATGGGGCTAAAACATTGTCGCGGGTGCTTCTGGGTACATATCGTCAGGCCCCCGTTCCCTCCCTCCCTCCGTGAAAGCAAGGGCAGACAATCGTTTCGCGCCTTTTTTCCTGAGTTACCTGTGCAGACGCAATACCACGGCAAGCATGGAGCCCGTTAAGGTAACCGTCACCCTATGTCTCCTGGGTGCTGGCAGACGCGGTACGGCATTGCTACACAGTAGCAGCAATTCTGGCATTCACCATTGCCTTCTGGCAGCAGACGGTACAGTACGACTGGTAGCCGTCATCGTCATGTCCGAGGTGCTCCTGGCCACATTGGCCAGGAGCGCCTGGGCAGACATGGGCGCAGGGACTAAATTTGGAGTGACTTGACCAGGTCATTCTCTTTAGTCCTGCAGTCAGTCCTATTGAACCATCTTATGGTGAGCAGGCAGGCGATACGGATTGCTAGCAGTCCTATTGCATCATCTTCTGCCGGGCAGCCATGAGATGTGGATGGCATGCAGTCCTTCTGCACCGTCTGCTGCCAGCCAAAGATGTAAAAGATAGATGGGGTGGATCAAAACAAGAAATAGACCAGATTTGTTTTGTACTCATTTGCTCCCCCCCCCCCCGCCTCCGTCTAGGGGACTCATTCCTCTAGGTCACACTGCAGTCACTCACAGAGGAGGTGCAGCAAGGTAAATCTAGCCATGTATCAATCAGAGGCCAGACTAACCTCCTTGTTCCAATAAGAACAATAACTTAGGTGCACCATTTCTTATTGGAACCCTCCGTGAAGTCCTGCCTGAAATACTCCTTGATGTAAAGCCACCCCCTTTGTTGATTTTAGCTCCCTGAAGCCAACCCTGTAAGCCGTGTCGTCAGTCGCCCCTCCCTCCGTCAGAGCAACGGCAGACAATCGTTCCGCGCCTTTTTTCTGTGCGGACACTATACCAAGGCAAGCATGGAGGCCGCTCAGCTCACTTTGGCAATTAGGAGCACATTAAACACCACACGCATTATCCAGCAGTATATGCAGCACCAGAACCTGGCAGAGCGATACCGGGTGAGGAGGCAATGTCAGCGCGGTCACATGAGTGATCAGGACATGGACACAGATTTCTCTGAAAGCACGGGCCCTGCCAATGCATGCATCATGGTGCTAATGGGGCAGGTTCATGCTGTGGAATGCCGATTCTGGGCTCGGGAAACAAGCACAGACTGGTGGGACCGCATAGTGTTGTAGGTCTGGGACGATTCCCAGTGGCTGCGAAACTTTCGCATGCATAAGGGCACTTTCATGGAACTTTGTGACTTGCTTTCCCCTGCCCTGAAGTGCATGAATACCAAGATGAGAGCAGCCCTCACAGTTGAGAAGCAAGTGGCGATAGCCCTGTGGAAGCTTGCAACGCCAGACAGCTACCGGTCAGTTGGGAATCAATTTGGAGTGGGCAAATCTACTGTTGGGGCTGCTGTGATGCAAGTAGCTCACGCAATCAAAGATCTGCTGATATCAAGGGTAGTGACCCTGGGAAATGTGCAGGTCATAGTGGATGGCTTTGCTGCAATGGGATTCCCTAACTGTGGTGGGGCCATAGACGGAACCCATATCCCTATCTTGTCACCGGAGCACCAAGCCGCCGAGTACATAAACCGCAAGGGGTACTTTTCAATAGTGCTGCAAGCTCTGGTGGATCACAAGGGACGTTTCACCAACATCAACGTGGGATGGCTGGGAAAGGTACATGACGCTTGCATCTTCAGGAACTCTGGTCTGTTTCAAAAGCTGCAGGAAGGGACTTTCTTCCCAGACCAGAAAATAACTGTTGGGGACGTTGAAATGCCTATATGTATCCTTGGAGACCCAGCCTACCCCTTAATGCCATGGCTCATGAAGCCATACACAGGCAGCCTGGACAGTAGTCAGGAGCTGTTCAATTACAGGCTGAGCAAGTGCAGAATGGTGGTAGAATGTGCATTTGGACGTTTAAAGGCGCACTGGCGCAGTTTACTGACTCACTTAGACCTCAGCGAAACCAATATTCCCACTGTTATTACTGCTTGCTGTGTGCTCCACAATATCTGTGAGAGTAAGGGGGAGACGTTTATGGCGGGGTGGGAGGTTGAGGCAAATCACCTGGCTGCTGGTTACGCGCAGCCAGACACCAGGGCAGTTAGAAGAGCACAGGAGGGCGCGGTACGCATCAGAGAAGCTTTGAAAACCAGTTTCATGACTGGCCATGCTACGGTGTGAAAGTTCTCTTTGTTTCTCCTTGATGAAACCCCCATCCCCTTGGTTCACTCTACTTACCTGCAAGCTAACCACGCTCCCCTCCTCCCTTTAATCACCGCTTGCAGAGGCAATAAAGTCATTGTTGCTTCACATTCATGCATTCTTTATTCATTCATCACACAAATAGGGGGATGACTACCAAGGTAGCCCAGGAGGGGTGGTGGAGGAGGGAAAGAAAATGCCACACAGCACTTTAAAAGTTTACAACTTTAAAATTTATTGAATGCCAGCCTTCTTTTTTTGGGCAATCCTCTGTGGCGGAGTGGCTGGTTGGCCGGTGGCCCCCCCACTGCCTTCTTGGGTGTCTGTGTGTGGAGGCTATGGAACTTGGGGAGGAGGGTGGTTGGTTACACAGGGCCTGTAGTGGCAGTCTGTGCTCCAGCTGCCTTTGCTGCAGCTCAACCATACACTGGAGCATACTGGTTTGGTCCTCCAGCAGCCTCAGCATTGACTCCTGCCTCCTCTCATCACACTGCCGCCACATTTGAGCTTCAGCCCTGTCTTCAGCCCGCCACTTACTCTCTTCAGCCCGCCACTTACTCTCTTCAGCCCGCCACCTCTCCTCCCGGTCATTTTGTGCTTTCCTGCACTCTGACATTATTTGCCTCCACGCATTCGTCTGTGCTCTGTCAGTGTGGGAGGACAGCATGAGCTCGGAGAACATTTCATCTCGAGTGCTTTTTTTTTTTCTTTCTAAGCTTCACTAGCCTCTGGGAAGGAGAAGATCCTGTGATCATTGAAACACATGCAGCTGGTGGAGAAAAAAAAAGGGACAGCAGTATTTAAAAAGACACATTTTATAAAACAGTGGCTACAGTCTTTCAGGGTAAACCTTGCTGTTAACATTACATACATAGCACATGTGCTTTCGTTACAAGGTCGCATTTTGCCTCCCCGCACCTTGTGGCTACCCCCTCAACCCTCTCCCCTCCCCGTGGCTAACAGCAGGGAACATTTCTGTTCAGCCGCAGGCAAACAGCTCAGCAGGAACGGGCTCCTCTGAATGTCCGCTGAAGAAAAGCACCCTATTTCAACCAGGAGACCATGAATGATATCTCACTCTCCTGAGGATAACACAGAGAGATAAAGAACGGATGTTGTTTGAATGCCAGCAAACATACACTTCAATGCTTTGTTGTACAATGATTCCCGAGTACGTGTTACTGGCCTGGAGTGGTAAAGTGTCCTACCATGAAGGATGCAATAAGGCTGCCCTCCCCAGAAACCTTTTGCAAAGGCTTTGGGAGTACATCCAGGAGAGCCGCAAATGCCAGGGCAAATTAATCCTTTCACATGCTTGCTTTTAAACCATGTATACTATTTTAAAAGGTACACTCACCGGAGGTCCCTTCTCCGCCTGCCGGGTCCAGGAGGCAGCCTTGGGTGGGTTCGGGGGGTACTGGCTTCAGGTCCAGGGTGAGAAACAGTTCCTGGCTGTCGGGAAAACCGGTTTCTCCGCTTGCTTGCTGTGAGCTATCTACAACCTCATCATCATCATCTTCTTCGTCCCCAAAACCTGCTTCCATGTTGCCTCCATCTCCATTGAAGGAGTCAAACAACACAGCTGGGGTAGTGGTGGCTGAACCCCCTAAAATGGCATGCAGCTCATCATAGAAACGGCATGTTTGGGGCTCTGACCCGGAACGGCCGTTCGCCCCTCTGGTTTTCTGGTAGGCTTGCCTCAGCTCCTTAAGTTTCACGCGGCACTGCTTCGGATCCCTGTTATGGCCTCTGTCCTTCATGCCCTGGGAGATTTTGACAAAGGTTTTGGCATTTCGAAAACTGGAATGGAGTTCTGATAGCACGGATTCCTCTCCCCATACAGCGATCAGATCCCATACCTCCCGTTCAGTCCATGCTGGAGCTCTTTTGCGATTCTGGGACTCCATCATGGTCACTTCTGCTGATGAGCTCTGCATGGTCACCTGCAGCTTGCCACGCTGGCCAAACAGGAAACGAGATTCAAAAGTTTGCAGTTCTTTTCCTGTCTACCTGGCCAGTGCATCTGAGTTGAGAGTGCTGTCCAGAGCGGTCACAATGGAGCACTCTGGGATAGCTCCTGGAGGCCAATACCGTCGAATTGTGTCCACAGTACCCCAAATTCGACCCGGCAAGGCCGATTTAAGCGCTAATCCACTTGTCAGGGGTGGAGTACGGAAATCGATTTTAAGACCCCTTTAAGTCGAACTAAAGGGCTTCATCGCGTGGACGGGTGCAGGTTTACATCGATTTAACGCTGCTAAATTCGACCTAAAGTCCTAGTGTAGACCAGGGCTTAGAAATCTTGAAATTTTGGGAGCAATACCTTGGCTCTTTTGGTGGCACATCTTCACGTTAACGTTTCATCACGTGCATCTTTCAAAACAGGGTACTTGGGTGACATCTCTGGAGGACTCTTCAAATGTCTCTCTCTTTTTTGAAGTTTGTCATGGGCAATAGTAATCAATTCGACTCCTTCCAGAAGGCACATTAGTTCCTTTTGAAAGTAATTGTTCACAGGAGCAAACTCTTTCAAAATCAGGACTCTCCCTGCACCACCCTAGTATGCATGAAGGTGACATTGCATACATTGCTTACTGATGCACCGTGTTTTGAAATGACAACACTCAAACATAGACAACGCCTATAAATTCAGACCGCAGAATGAAGAAACACTCACGTCAACTGAAAAATCATGATTTCAAAGCCATTTGGAACGCTTGTAGTTTGTTTATAATTCTGATATTTAACACCTACATAGAACCCTTTACTGAGAGCCATAAACTGCTTTGCAAACATGAATGTACCAGGTTTAGGTGGAGGCAGCATAGACTAGTGGCTAGAAGTGAGATTCAATATTACTGGGTTCTATTCTACGCTCTGCTTCTGTGTGAACGTGGGCAGGTCACTTACTCTCTCTGTGCCTCCGTTTTTCCCTCTGGAAATTGGGGAGACTGACCACTTTTGTAATGATGTTTGTGGGTGAAAGGTGTTGTATACTTGTAAAGTGTTAATTCATTATTCATTATTACAGTGGTTAAGTTTTGCAGCACTCTTACAGGGAAGTAAGTGAGCTACAGAGGTGTTTAGCTGTTTCTGGGGAGAAACATGACAGCTCTTAAGCACCACACAGCAACACTATACAGAGGCACAGGACAATTTCTGGTCATGCATGTCAAATTTTACAGAATCTCACCTGTTAAAAAGCCTATAAATCCAGATATCAAACAGAACAATAAAGGTGGACAAGTCGCCAAACCTTAGACTGGAACACCCTCAAACTTCACACTTGTTTGGAATCCAGATCCACAGGTGATTCGAGCCACTGCCAATTAAAAGTATTCAGCCTGAAAACGTAGGCCAGAAACAGGGAACACTAGGTCTCTATCTCCGGTGCTTATGTGGCCCCCAGTACCACAATCACAATCTTTAATGACGCAGCACCACTGCGAGGCAGGGAAATGCGCCCATCCCTCATCTACAGGGAACAGAGGCACACAGAGGCTAAGTGACTTGCTCAAGGTCACACAGTAAGGTTGTGGCAGAGCACGGACTGCACCCCAGCTCTCCCCATGCCTGGGCATGTGCCCTAACCACTAGATCATCCTTTCTTCGCTACCCTCAGCCTCTAACTGCCCCACTGCTGTTTGTTTGTTTGTTTCTGTGCTGGCTTGTGCTCAGAGCTAGTGCCTTTCCTGCAGCGTGGCCCACTCCAAACATTCAAAAATGGTGAGTCTGCCCCGCCCCACATCATGAGATTAGCTTAAAATCAGGAGATTAAGAAAACAACAACAATACAGTTCGGGTTCTTTTTATTTGCTTTCTCCTTTTTGAGCTGGTGTTTTCCAGCGTCTTTGTTGTAACCTAACGGGCTAGGCTTGCTTGTTTTTCAGTGAAAATTGAGCTTGTCGTGTAATGGCATCACTTTATCGCTCATGCTCCCAGTAGGATGGGAAAGGGAAGGTGAATCAACAGCGAAAACGGAGCAGCCGGCCAGCCTTACTGAATTCTTGGAAGCGGGCTGCCGCCTCACTTGACAAGGCGAGCCGAGCAGAAACAGGCAGGCTCCGAGGCAGGAGCGGCGGCACAGACGGGTTGCCACACGCAGGGCTTTTCCTGAGTGGAGGCAACGAGGACTTCGGTGAAACATCCGTAGCTTTGGGGGGCGGGGGCATTTGATGGGGTTCCCATGGCGTTCTGCCCACATAATGGGATTGTGGGCGAATGGTTTTGCCCTGATTCCTGTCAGGGCAAGATCAAGCGTGTACGGAGGACAAGCTTTCCGCGGGGGAGGGCGGGGGGCCTACTGCAGGCTGGGGTGTGGCTGGCTAGGCAGCAGGACGAGCTCTGTAGCCACGCTCCCTTGATGAGAACAGACTTTCCAAAGGAGTGCCCGTGGAATGAGCAGAGGGCGGGGTGGGAGGGGTTTGCTCGTTTGCATGAAGGATCCTGTGCAGCAGCATCACTTGCGACTCTGAGATTACAGCAGCTGCTCGTGCTTTGTTTTGTGACTTTTTTTTTTGTTGGTTTGTTTTTTGCACTAGCTCAGTGGGAGCCTCTCTCCTCTCCGCTGGGGGGCGCTGCTCTTGCCAAAATTTTCTTTGTCGGCACTGGGGAGCTTGGACTGTCGGACTGGGACCTGTGTACGCAAGGCTAGCCTTCCCCGGAGCCGATCCGTCTAGTGCTCTGGCCCCTGCTGCTAGAGGAGTTTCAGTTGCTGCTCTCCAGGCCCTCTGTCAGCTGAGCGGATGGGGGGGTATCTGAGGCTGTGAGGTGGGTGAGTACCCCCTACTTTGCCTCCCAGCCCTAGGTGTGCATAAGGGAAGGGAGGAGCAGTGCTTGTTAGCGACTTTGCACCACGAAGATGTTAGAAACTCAGAGGGGAATAGGATGTAGTCTCTTGTTGGTGGGGTTGCTTAACATCCAGATTTGACTGACAACAGTCAATATAAAGTGCCCTCTTTTTAAAAAGAGTTGTGATCCCTATGGGCTGAGTTAGGTAGGCACTGTGCCCTGCTCTGTTAATCAGAACTTGCCATGTTGCATAATTCTATCCCCAGTCATTTATGTTACCAGTTTCCAAAAGACCATGGCCCACAAGTTCAGGTATGTCCCTTAATTTTTGAGTGGACTGGGCACCACTCTTCTCATCCTTCTTTAGTCCCCCAGAGCACACAACGTCAGCAATGCTTTTTGAAAACATGGTTGCATATCCCACTGTAGAAGTGCTTCCATCTTGCAAATCTGCCATCAGGGCATGTGATCTCATCTCCAGCCCACATGTAGGAGGTTAATATATTAGCAGAGTTACTTGAATGCTGTGTTAAAACTCAACCAGTATTTTGATTTTGTTTTGCACTGAAATATATATAAATCTCTCTCTCTCAAATCTCACCTAGATGGAACCTTCTTAAACACGCCAACTTCTCAGCCTACTTTGTTTTCTTAATTGTATTCCTGGTAATTGTATTTGTGAGCATTAAAAGCATCAAGAGTGCACAGATGAGAGACTGGCAGTGGAGGTGGAGTCATACTTTCTCTTGATATGGGGGAAATTCAAGCCTCATTCTGTCTCTTGTGGCTCTGGATAAGACAGTTTTTCTAACTAACCGTAGATCTTATGAATCATCATCTGTATAACTGTATGGGGGATGCAATATCTAAATATCTTGTTGGAGACATCTATAGTAATAATAGTTGTATATGGAACATACAAATATGTTTTCCCCCATAAGGATTGTTTAGAATCAGGTCAAAGGGTTTTCTCTTTATGGATTAATATAGGAAATGGGGTGGGTGGATGGGGGAACAAGCTATCTAAGTGTCTCATTGGCTTGGTGACAGTATTTGAAATTAGTAATTAGCCATCCTTGGTGGGAGGAGGGGTGCTCTCAGTGCATCCTTTTCTTGGAATTTGTTTGATAATACCTGACATGACTCATTTTGGTGCATTCTGAAGAGCAGCTATGTCTTTTGCTTTGGAACTATGTGAACCAGGGAGAACCGTAGTCTCTTGTAGATATGGTTTTAGCCATAGCCACAGAGAGGGATAAAATCCTTTCCCTCTTCCCCCTGCTTCTCTGTCCTCTTTCCCCTTCAGCTCGCACATTGGGATAAACATTAAATGTTTGAGAAGCCTTTTAAAAATGCCTATGCTGCACGTTTTGTTGTTGTGGGTGTAGTAAAAAAAACGGTGTGGTGGTGGTGGTGGGAACAGAGGTGGGGTGTCAGAGCAGGAACCTGTCGTGTTGAAAAAAATCATCCTCTTGGATCCAGCCTGAGGCAGGCAGGGGGTGTGGGTGGGTGGGTGAGGAAAGCTTGCGCTGTCACTACCTGTGCTGTGCCTATTATGTCAAGAGAGAACTTTATTCTCTAGAGCTGTCAATCTATCACACTTCACAAGCACCAAGACTCCCTTCAGTTCTTAACCTCCCCCACGCAGTAATTCTGGAAGACAGAACTGAAGAGCGTTCTCGGGGTTATTTGCATACAAAATAATGAACAGGCATCTACTGGATTTAAGATAAAACCTCTCCTCTCCTCTTCAAGATATCTTTATACTGTTTAGGGCCCTGCATCTTCACTCCTACCCATGAGAGCAATGTGGGCAGCACGCGGGGCAGGAATCCACCCATCTGAAGCTGATTGCAGAATCCTGAGCCAGGCCCCCAACAAATCATGTGTTGGGGAAATAATGAATATGGAGGTGCTTTTCTTTGCTTTCTGGGCCTTCAGGGTGCACTTAGCTCATGTTTTCAAGCTTTTCTCCATAACTATTTAGGTTAGAATCTTATTTTTTGTTAAATGGAAGTTGAGATTTTCATGTCATCACTTGACTCCAGGAGCTGGGGCTTTAACAAAAAACACGAACTATCACAAGACTCATGATAAAATCATGACAGTTGGTGATGCTGCAATTGCAGGATCAAGGCCTTTAACTTTAAATACTTTGTTAGCTATGTTAATTGAAGCCCTGAATATACAAATCTTCCAAATGGTCTTAGACTATGAAAGTCAATTGAAAAGCCTCCTAAGTGGGAGAAGAAAACAAACACTTCAGTGCTTTTGAGAGGAAGTGGTGTTTTGAAGGGGACTCTGGTATTGAAGCCTTTTGATTGAAGGTTAAATTGCTCATTGAGATACTGAGGAGGGTCTCACGTTCAAAGGCTCCCTGATCCTGCAATCTGAGATGTGTTGGTGGATTTCTGCATCCAGCTGAAATTCCATTGGTGGGATGGATTTGACTGTTGGATCAAAGGGCTGAATTTTGAATTGGCATCTGAACTTCACTAAATTTGGGATTACTTAGATCCAGGGACTTTGGTGTGAGGCTCTTTGCTAATATTTCCATAAAAAAATCATTTTTCTTCGTTATTATTTCATTCATTTGAAAAAAAAAATCAGTAGAATTTAATGCTCACAAAAAATGCTCAACTGACAAACTCTGGAGACCAGAGTCCTCTATATATGCATGATGAGGTACCACACTTCAAGGACAGCACATGGGCAAACTTCTCCATGCTACCCTGCTTATGTACCCTTAGGCTGCACTGGAGGGGTCACGTTCATAGTAAAGTTCAATCTCCCTCTCCAGTCAATCCATCCACTGCTTTCTCTGCTTAGGTTGCCAGCGATGGTACCAATTCCAATATGTTGATCTGTCTACTTACACACATGAGACACTAATTCATTTTACAATGACCACTAATCAGTTAGCAGATGGTAATTTTGGCTTAATGCCAGCCTGGGATGGATTGGAACCCATGACCTCAAGCTGAAAGATGTATCATGTTATCCGTCCTCTGAGTCATCCAGGCTTCTGGTGACTTTAATAAATCTTACTTCTCATCTTCGCTCTTCATTAAATGTGGATCAGATCACATAGCATTTCTTTCACTACCAAGTAATTCAGGTTTCCATTAGTTGGCTCGTCTGATAAGTAGCTGCAGTTTTGACAATGCTGAACTGATCTTGAACTTTTGGACATTTACTGCTGCTTTTTACTTAACTACAGCTCGTGGGTTACAGATGTGGTATGGATTCATCTGGCTACTCAGTTTTGAAGATGATCTTCAAGCTAATTTGTAACGTGAAAAATGAGGTTAAATGAATATCACTGCAGCAAAAATACAGTAAAGGGCAGCCTCACCGCTCATGGAAAGCTGTTGAACCACCGTATTCAGTTTGTGTAGCATATCAGCTGTATTCTTTCCCCCGCATTCTTTTTACTATAAGCATATACATTATTATTATTAATTTAGTATTACAGTGCCTTGTACAGGCCCAACCAAGTTTGGAGCCCCAGGTGACAGGCACTGTACACACACAGGTAATGTCGCATTTTACAGAGGGGAAAAATCCCATATTTAACAAATAGACATAATCTGAACCAGTTGCCAAAAGCCATTAAAATTCCAACTCAGGTAGCAAGGGCTTCCTGTATCCCACAATTTCGTAGCCACAGAATTGGACTCCAGAAGCTATCTTTTCAGTCTAAACAATATTGTTTCTGACCCTGGTGGTTTTGAAGTTTACACAGATCACACTGTCAAGGTTAGTTGAGACCATGATGCCTTCATGCAGCTGCAGAAAACAATAGCTCTATGTGATGTGAATTTCCTTGTTCATGTCAAGGTGTTTTGACTCTAAACCCTAACGATGGCATAAATGTTAATGCTGCTGAGCATTTCAACAGAAGCATCCGTCTAATTTGCTTATCCCTCAATCCCAAAATGCCAGCCATCCCCAAAACCCCATATCTAGCTACTAAACTTCTCCCCTTACCCCCAATACCTTTTACCATGCAGAGATGCACCATCAATACATGTGCAATATCACAAACTGAGACTGCAG
This sequence comes from Lepidochelys olivacea, assembly GCF_965140295.1. Lineage (NCBI taxonomy): Eukaryota > Metazoa > Chordata > Testudines > Cheloniidae > Lepidochelys > Lepidochelys olivacea. The sequence goes on along the minus strand of NC_140418.1, from coordinate 95,454,557 downwards.
GAGAGAGAAAATAAATTACATTTAATTTCAAAATAAATGTATATTTTCTTATTTAAATGAAACTGCCAGAGAATTAGAACCAAGGCACCTTACTACGGAATTGGGGTCCAACTTGTTGAGGAGTGCATGGGAAAAGCAATGATTTGTTTGCCCTCCAAAAGTGCTTAGCTTATACCTGGCAGACAGATCCCTGACTCTTAAGGTGGTTGCTCATTGACTCCTATTAAAATCCTAGCTTGGAACTCAGTCTTTGATAGGAACTCTGCGATTGCCAGGTGCTGTAGACCAAGGGTATATCTGCACTGCAGCCTAGGTAGACGGACTTGGGTTAGCTCCGCTGGAGTTAGCGTACTAAGAATATCAGTGTTGACATTGTGGCACCGGTGGTGGCTTGCGCTAGCCACCCAAGCTTGGATCAACCCAGCCTCCTGGATGCGAGCTCAGGCAGCTTATTTATTGCTTTGGATGTCTTCCTGGTTTGCCAGCATCTTAGAGTTTATTCTATTGAAGCTACCCACAATAATGAAATTAATTGCAGTGGGGTAAATGCATGTAGATATACACGAGTCTTAGTGTTCTAACTTTCAGCTGGAGAACTAACTCAGAGAGCAAGAGTGCAGCGTAGCCTGATCTATCCCTAGCTGTGCTTCGGTCAGGATACCTGCTGTCCCTGAGCCAGTGTTTTACAGTCACCACTCAGATGAGAAAACATGTAATAATTGTATCTGATTTGGAAGGTATGGCAGCTTAGGTTTATATCCTTTCCCCTAACATCTTGGAAAGAGCTTTGACCATAAAACAATCTGGCACTTTTCCAAGCTGGGAGGAAGTCTGGAGTGAAATCCAAAGACAAAAAAATATGCAAATCTCTGGAGCTGACAGACACCAATTCTGGATTTTCATCTAGCCTGGATAGGAATGTTAGACTTTTTATTTTTAAAGACTGTAAAGATATTTACAAGGTTGCTGAAGGGTTCACAGGCCCAAAGCTATAGCTATCTTTACTCTTGGGTTCAGGGGGCCAAATTCCCTCCTCAGACACATGTTCAACTCCCATTTGAAATGGTGGGAACTGCATATGTGAGAGGAGAGTTTGGCCCATAGTAAGCAATTTAAGAGGACACTGAAGTCTCTAAGCCACAGAGTGGTCTTTGCTTGACAGCTGTCCCATCTGGAAGGTCCTGCCTTTTGGAAACCATGACAGCATCCCTATCACCTCAGTCCCTTTCCTTTATTTCAGCATGACCTAGGCCCTGTCACCTTTTCCTTTTGACCTGTGTGATATCTAGGCCTCTGGCTGTAGAATGGCTGCTTCTTTCCGCTATGGAGTGACCATCACTGGAGCTATCCTGCTGGTGACAGGAACACTTTGTTTTGCCTGGTGGAGCGATGGAGAGGTGGGACCCACGTCTAATAACGATGCTATGGCTGTGCCTCATGGAGAAGCCAAAGTGGTGCCGAACTCCTCCTCCTCTAATGCACTGCTCAGGTCTGTCAGCTTCTTCTGCTGTGGCATCGGTGGCATCCTCCTCCTCTTTGGGCTTCTGTGGTCGGTGAAAGCAAACGCTCGGGGGATGTCTCGACACTATCAGTACCACTTCTCTAGAGACCTACACTACTTCACCGTGGAACCTCTTGATAAAAGGACATGCAGGTTAGTGCAATCTCTGCTACCGATGGCTTTCAAAAGGGAAACAATGTTTTTTAAATACGAGTTCTTTTAAACCCTAGTTTTCATTGATTTTTAGGATTTCCAAGACCGGACAATAAGTAACTTACATGATTAAACTACCATATAATAAAGCTGAGTATTTATGTAGGATTTTAGATTTTCAAAGCACTGATCAAACATAACCTCCCTCACAAAGGAGATGGGAGGGTTAGTTAAGTACTACTTACTCCAGTGTAGCCAACTATCAGGATTTTTAATCACAAGTATTCACTGTTTCTCTGAAAGCCCCAGCTCCTGGAATCAAGAGACTCTCAGCCTTTCTTTCTTTCTTAGTAAGTTTCTAGCTTTCATGGCTTCAGAGACAAGCTTGAAAATGTGACCTGAGTGAACTCTAAAGGCTCAGAAACCAGAGAGTAAATAAAAGAATTCCAAACTCACGGTTTTTAAGCCAAACACATGATTTGTGGGGCCCGACTCACAATGTTTGGGGTTGGCAATACCTTAGTACATACCCTTTTCCTACTGTGGGCCACTAGGAGATTACTACCTTAAGAAGACAGCTCTCTATGCCAATTCCACATTATCCCTATGGTAACTCTAGTCCTTGGTTATTTTAAAAGATAATATTAGGACTGCATCAAGACAAGGTAGAAATAAGCTCACTTTGTTGTGATGGATGCTGCTGCTCAGATATATTTCCCATTGACCACTTTGTGTCTGCAGTATATTTCCTCTCCACAGGGGTAGGACTGTGTGCTCATTAGCATCAATACTCCTGTAATTCTCTGTAGTCTTAATTGCTTTGTTCCTGTCAGGTTGCTTCGCAATTTGGCTCATGTTTGCTGCTGCTTCATAGCTGGTGTCATCAGGAAATGTGGTTGTGATTCTTTTTACCCTCAAAGGAACAACCACCAGACAGATTGTCTCTGTGACAGGTTTCAGGTTTTGTGTCATGACCCAACAAGCTGAAGACTACAAGAGACAGATTCTTCTGCAAGAATCTGTGCAATTGAACCCTTCTGGCAGGGCACAACTGCCTCTTGTTTCACTTGCCTGCGCTCCATTATTGTGACAGGTACAGCTCTGCAAACTGCTTGGAAGTGTTGTGTGGCTCAACAGTGCTGTTTGAGAAACTATGGGATGCCATAAATATTAGGGCTGGGAAAAAATGATTTGTGACATTCAACCTGATCATCCTGCATTGGGTTGGGGGCTTTTGCTTTAGGAACAGCTCTCTCAGCTGGTGCGAATCAGCAACTGAGCCTCCCTCAAATCCCATGGGAGTCTGGTCCATTGCCCAGTTGCTTAGTTGCGAGCCTTTTCCTTTTGCCTAACCTCAACTCTTCCCTCCTAAACTTTAGGGGAGGGCTGGAAGTATACCACTGACTGTAGCAGATGTTGATTTCCGGGCACGTACCACCACCAGGAGCATGTGGCCTTTCATAGAATCATAGAATATCAGGGTTGGAAGGGACCTCAGGAGGTCATCTAGTCCAACCCCCTGCTCAAAGCAGGACCAATCCCCAACTAAATCATCCCAGCCAGGGTTTTGTCAAGCCTGACCTTAAAAACTTCTAAGGAAGGAGATTCCACAACCTCCCTAGGTAACTCATTCCAGTGTTTCACCACCCTCCTAGTGAAAAAGTTTTTCCTAATATCCAACCTAAACCTCTCCCACTGCAACTTGAGACCATTACTCCTTGTCCTGTCATCTGCTACCATTGAGAACAGTCTAGATCCATCCTCTTTGGAACCACCTTTCAGGTAGTTGAAAGCAGCTATCAAATCCCCTCTCATTCTTCTCTTCTGTGGACTAAACAATCCCAGTTCCCTCAGCCTCTCCTCATAAGTCATGTGTTCCAGTCCCCTAATCATTTTTGTTGCCCTCCGCTGGACTCTCTCCAATTTTTCCACATCCTTCTTGTAGTGTGGGGCCCAAAACTGGACACAGTACTCCAGATGAGGCCTCACTAATGTCGAATAGAGGGGAACGATCATGTCCCTCGATCTGCTGGCAATGCCCCTACTTATACATCCCAAAATGCCATTGGCCTTCTTGGCAACAAGGACACACTGTTGACTCATATCCAGCTTCTCGTCCACTGTAACCCCTAGGTCCTTTTCTGCAGAACTGCTGCCTAGCTGCTCGGTCCCTAGTCTGTAGCGGTGCATGGGATTCTTCCGTCCTAAGTGCAGGACTCTGCACTTGTCCTTGTTGAACCTCATCAGATTTCTTTTGGCCCAGTCCTCCAATTTGTCTAGGTCCCTCTGTATCCTATCCCTACCCTCCAGCGTATCTAGCTCTCCTCCCAGTTTAGTGTCATCCACACCATCCTCCAGATCATTTATGAAGATATTGAACAAAACCGGCCCCAGGACCGACCCTTGGGGCACTCTGCTTGATATTGGCTGCCAACTAGATATGGAGCCATTGATCACTACCTGTTGAGCCTGACAATCTAGCCAACTTTCTACCCACCTTATAGTGCATTCATCCAGCCCATACTTCTTTAACTTGCTGACAAGAATACTGTGGGAAACAGTGTCAAAAGCTTTGCTAAAGTCAAGGAACAACACGTCCACTGCTTTCCCTTCATCCACAGAACCAGTTATCTCGTCATAGAAGGCAATTAGATTAGTCAGGCATGACTTGCCCTTGGTGAATCCATGCTGACTGTTCCTGATCACTTTCCTCTCCTGTAAGTGCTTCAGAATTGATTCCTTGAGGACCTGCTCCATGATTTTTCCGGGGACTGAGGTGAGGCTGACTGGCCTGTAGTTCCCAGGATCCTCCTTCTTCCCTTTTTTAAAGATGGGCACTACATTAGCCTTTTTCCAGTCGTCTGGGACTTCCCCGGATCGCCATGAGTTTTCAAAGATAATGGCCAATGGCTCTGCAATCACATCCGCCAACTCCTTTAGCACTCTCGGATGCAATGCATCCGGCCCCATGGACTTGTGCACGTCCAGCTTTTCTAAATAGTCCCGAACCACTTCTCTCTCCACAGAGGGCTGGTCACCTCCTCCCCATGCTGTGCTGCCCAGTGCAGTAGTCTGGGAGCTGACCTTGTTTGTGAAGACAGAGGCAAAAAAAGTATTGAGTACATTAGCTTTTTCCACATCCTCTGTCACTAGGTTGCCTCCCTCATTCAGTAAGGGGCCCACACTTTCCTTAACTTTCTTCTTGTTGCCAACATACCTAAAGAAACCCTTCTTGTTACTCTTAACATCTCTTGCTAGCTGCAACTCCAGATGTGATTTGGCCTTCCTGATTTCACTCCTGCATGCCCGAGCAATATTTTTATACTCATCCCTGGTCATTTGTCCAATCTTCCACTTCTTGTAAGCTTCTTTTGTGTTTAAGATCAGCAAGGATTTCACTGTTAAGCCAACCTGGTCGCCTGCCATATTTACTATTCTTTCTACACATCGGGATTGTTTGTTCCTGTAACCTCAATAAGGATTCTTTAAAATAAAGCCAGCTCTCCTGGACTCCTTTCCCCCTCATGTTATTCTCCCAGGGGTTCTTGCCCATCAGTTCCCTGAGGGAGTCAAAGTCTGCTTTTCTGAAGTCCAGGGTCCGTATTCTGCTGCTTTCCTTTCCTCCTTGTGTCAGGATCCTGAACTCTACCATCCCATGGTCACTGCCTCCCAGGTTCCCATCCACTTTTGCTTCCCCTACTAATTCTTCCTGGTTTGTGAGCAGCAGGTCAAGAAGAGCTCTGCCCCTATTTGGTTCCTCCAGCACTTGCACCAGGAAATTGTCCCCTACATTTTCCAAAAACTTCCTGGATTGTTTGTGCACCGCTGTATTGCTCTCCCAGCAGATATCAGGGTGATTGAAGTCTCCCATGAGAACCAGGGCATTCGATCTAGTAGCTTCTGCGAGTTGCCGGAACAAAGCCTCGTCCACCTCATCCCCCTGGTCTGGTGGTCTATAGCACACTCCCACCATGACACCACCCTTGGTGCTCACACTTCTAAACTTAATCCAGAGACTCTCAGGTTTTTCTGCAGTTTCATACCGGAGCTCTGAGCAGTCATACTGCTCTCTTACATACAGTGCAACTCCCCCACCTTTTCTGCCCTGCCTGTCCTTCCTGAACAGCTTATATCCATCCATGACAGTACTCCAGTCATGTGAGTTATCCCACCAAGTCTCTGTTATTCCAATCACATCATAATTCCTTGACTTTGCCAGGACTTCCAGTTCTCCCTGCTTGTTTCCCAGGCTTCTTGCATTTGTATATAGGCACTTGAGATAACTTGCTGTTTGTCCTGCTTTCTTAGTATGAGGCAGGAGCCCTCCCCTTTCACGTTCTCCTGCTCGTGCTTCCTCCCGGTATTCCACTTCCCCACTTACCTTAGGGCTTTGGTCTCCTTCCCCGGTGAACCTAGTTTAAAGCCCTCCTCACTAGGTTAGCCAGCCTGCTCGCGAAGATGCTCTTCCCTCTCTTCGTTAGGTGGAGCCCGTCCCTGCCTAGCACTCCTCTTTCTTGGAACACAATCCCATGGGTCAAAGAATTCAAAGCCTTCTCTCAGACACCACCTGCGTAGCCATTCGTTGACTTCCATGATTCGACAGTCTCTACCCAGGCCTTTTCCTTCCACGGGGAGGGTGGACGAGAAGACCACTTGTGCCTCAAACTCCTTTATCCTTCTTTCCAGAGCCACGTAGTCTGCAGTGATCTGCTCAAGGTCCTTCTTGGCAGTATCATTGGTGCCCACGTGGAGAAGCAGGAAGGGGTAGTGATCCGAGGGCTTGATGAGTCTCGGCAGTCTCTCCGTCACATCGCGAATCCTAGCTCCTGGCAAGCAGCAGACTTCTCAGTTTTCCCGGTCGGGGCGGCAGATAGATTTCAATACAATAGGAATTGCTGGGCCTTGCTCGTGATGTAATCAAACCTAGCGTCCTTCAGGCCAGCTGGCTCTGCCCATGTACGTGCTGATCTTAGCCACCTTTCTTGCAGCACCATATGCAGAAGGATATTTCAAGATGCTGTTTTAGGAATAATAGTGGGCATCTCACCACAGCATGTGGCAGCGGTTTTCATTGACCTTGCCGTCCATACAACTAATCTTAGTCATCTTAAATAGAAGCAAGTTGTATTGGACACAGGGTAAAAAAAACCAACACACACACAGGAGAAAATCATCACAACTAACTGCTAAGTAGAACGGAAATGCAGTTAGACAAAAGACCTGATCCAAAGTCCATTAAGGTCAGTGGAAAGATTCCCACTGATTTTGATGGGCTTTGGGGCAGACTCCCCAGCACCCCAAAATGCACATTTAGCTAGGTACTCTTCACCCAGTTTGAATCTCTGGGACTTGTTCCCAGTTCTGAATCAAAACCATTTTTTCTTCTGTACTCATGCTCTCTGTCTCTGAGTGACTTCAGGGATATTTTTGAAAACAAAATAAATCACCAAGGGGAAAAAAAGCTTGTAGAAGTGTCTTCTATAAATCAGGCTATGGGAAAAATAAGTCTAAAAGGAACATAAGCACTTACTGTAAAAATTCTCTCTTGGGACACAAAGTACAGGCTCCTGATCATCCAGAGGCTTTTTGGGAAGCTTTTTAAAATCCAGGGCCAGAGACTCAGCTGGTTCCAATCAGTGTAGTTCCTTTGGCTTCAGTGGAACTACACTGATGCACACCAGCTGAGGTCTGGCCCACTAATTTTGGCCCTTCTCCTGTACTACCCCCATGACCTGGTGGTGATTAGCCCAGTACTATGGGTTCACCACAAACACACAGTTCAGCAAAGAAAGCTTTGCCGTTGTGAACGAGCTCCTTCCACCCCAGCAGCTGTGTTGGCTTTTGCACTTGGAAACCTTTGAACAGAGCAGGGCAGAGAAAGGTCATTCTGTTTCATGGAGGATTGTGATATTTTTAAATTGGTGGTTTCATTCCAAATCCGAATGAAACCAAAATTCTCCACAAAGGGAACGGATCCCCAACTCCAGGGCAGTCTGCTTGGTGTCTACCCCAGAGCTGCAGGCCCTGGAAGACCTAGGGTCCCCTGCTCTAAGGCCACCTGGCAGATAGGCTGCCCTGGAGACATAGACCTGGGGAGCTCTGGGCTCCCCATTTTTGTGCCTGTCTGGCAGGTGGGCTGCTGAGGAGCTGGGTGGGCGAGCAGGCAGGAGCCAGGCAGGTTTCAGTCAAATCCCTGCCTTCATCAGAAGTGAATGTCTCTGTGAAATGTTTTGTTTTCCACAGATCAGCAAATTCCAGTGAACAAATGTGTTCTTGGAATTTTCCCACCCAGTTTCTATTGAACGTCCCACAGCCGGCCTGGGGCAACTTGTTGACTTACAAAACTTGTTTGTTTAAAAAGGCCAGTTTCTCACCATAAGCTAATTGGGCAAATTCTGGCTTGCAACTGTATTAGCCCTGCTGAGAGCCTGAGAAGCCTGTTGACTGGTGTGTGGGTGTGAAGAGCTCCATGTAAAGAGCTGCACACAAGAAGCCCCTTGCCGTGCACAGCAAGAAGAAATGTATTGGTCCTACAAACCCCAGGAACAATGCTGGATGTTACTATTATTTATATTATCATAGCGCCTAGGAGCCCTCGTCATGGACCAGGACCCTATCGTGCTTGGGGCTGCACAAACAGAATTCTTGAGCATCATCTACTACCACCTTATCTACTAACTATTTACCTATATGCAGACGTTTCCATTTATAGAGCACTCCTGTAACAGACGGCAACTCTAACAGTGTTGGTGCTAGGGCAGGACTGAGACCCGTTGGCAGGGCAGTGTAGGACAGCTTGCACAGCGGCTGTCTGGGTGCTGCCTGGTCTGTGGATAATTCAGGTAAACACCTCACATGTAAACTTCATTGTGTTCCATTCTAATGATGAAAGTCTCCTGGGGTGACACATGCCCACCTTGTTCTGGCATTCAGTCCCAAGTTTTTGGCTCCCTTAGGTACAATAGTCTACAGACTAAGGAAGAATCATGGCGTGATGTTTTCATGAGATCCCACAGGGTTTCTCTGGAGCGTGTGTGTATATGTGTGTCACCATGTCCTAACACTGCAATACAAACCTCAAGTCTCAAGCCAGGCCCTTTTACAGGTTTAACTGAGAGGTTTGTGGTCATGGCCTTACACACATTTCCCACCCGCTTTGAAAAATAATCTTCCCTTCAAGGAAAGGGGAAGTGAGAAGATCAAAGGTTGTGCAAATGTTTTACCTGTACACAGCCTATGTTTACTCAGCAAAACAAAATTGAAAGGCACAAACATTGTGTTTTTCCCAGGTTCTCCGCACTGCTGATTAGTTAATGATTAACATTGGACACTATTAATACCTAATAAATAATAATAATATAATATGTATTTGGCTTGTGGCAGCACCCAGAGACCCCAGACAGGATCTGAAAGGCACTTGGACAGCCCCAGTCTCTCCTGCAATAACTTCCATACCCATGACTGCTTTTGGAACCCTCATCCTCCCTTTCCTCCATTTTCCCTGCTTTCATTTGCCACACTCCCTTCTTGCCTCTTGTTTCAAACTATACCTGATCAGGCAGGAATGCAACCTAGCAGCATGTTTGTACTGTCCTTGGCAAGTTAGCACAAAAAGATCTTGGTTCGTCACTGGGGTCTTTGGTTCTAAACTACGTGAAGATTTTTTTAAAGACATAAATAAAGTCAGCTAGCCCCAACTGCAACAGAATCTAGGCATCACTGGCTGGCTGAATCCCTCTAGACATCACAGCAGAAGTAAACGCTAAAGAGCAATTTGAAGGAGAGGGTGGGAAGGAAGCTTGAAGCTATAGCATCTCTCCAGGTCTCCTGAAAATCAGCTGCACGATCATGTCAGATCAGGAGAGGCCCATATTTTGGGATGCCCAAACGCACAACTTGTCGATGCTGTAGAGTATTAACAGTTTCTCACTTTTCGACACACTGTTATAAACACCACCACATGGTGCAGAGTGGCAATGGACCAAAATTGCCTTCAGCACTGTGTGCCTTCAGACACTTATGATGGGGTTTCTCAAATGTCTTTCATTAAAGTGGACCACGCTTTCATGAAGAAAATTTCTCTTGAAACAGCTCCCTTGACTTCCATGTGATGATAATAACAATTGCTTACATTAGGAAGTAATATGTAGCCACACTTTAACACAATGCTTAGCATCTGGAATGGAGGAGAAGCCACCAGCACCAGGGGCACAGTAGAAGTTGTTAGATGCTGAGCACTTCTGCAACTTTTGTGTCCAGCAAGCACTCTGTACACCACCACCAAGTCTCCTGCAGGCTCACTTTGGGACCACAGTCTAAGGACCTCTGGTTTAATAATTGTGACTATTCTTATGCAATTGGTAGTGGTAGGTTCCCCCCACCCCCTGTTAAAGAAAGCGTAACCTGGTCAAATTCAAACCTCTCTTGAGTTTTGGAGCAACTGCTAGCTAATGCGATAGCTACTTTTACCTGGTCCATGTACTTCATTATAAATCCTATTTTATAATCTGATGCATTTGATTTGGTTTAGCTTGATGCAGGTTTGCTTTGCTTTTTGTTTCAGTGCCTGGGATGCCAATGCTATCCCCACCTATGAAGAAGCCCTGAACTGCAGGCCTGCTCAAAGTACCCTCGGTTATATACCACCTCATGGTGGGAAGGAGGAGACTACACCCCCTCTGTATGGAGACTTAGATGAGGATGATACGTGGCCAGGTTGCCGCAGACGCAGCTCCTCAGACAGTGTACTGCTCAGGACCATGCCATCCAGGAGGGAAACAGAGTCACAGGGTGAGCCCAGCGCTACACCACCGCCCAGCTACGAAGACATCAGTGTACATGGCGTGTGATCTATGAACCACATACAATGCGTTGGACTCTATAGATTGCTGCCTCGTCTGTTTGCTTTGGAGCCTGTCCTTTCCTTCTCTAAAGTAATGATCATGAAGTGAGAGGGGAAACATAAATCAGCTATTCAGATCAAAATGGCTTTTCTGTCTTTTCTAGGAGTAAATCCAGAATAATTACAGTAAATCCAGATAATCTCAATGCTGCCATTTTCTGAGTTGTGTGGATAATCAGAATGTTTTCAAGCTTTCATATTTTTAATACAATTACTGATGATTGCAAATATTTGACAGGTAGCAGGACAGAGAAGAAAATATTTTTGAGAATCTAGGATGCCTGTTGAAATGCATGGGGAAATCTTTACAAGAGAGATCCAGCCAAGACTAGCATCTTAGGGTAACATTTTTATAAAAGCCTGGTAACTTAGGTGCCTAAGTGCCATCTTAAGAAATGATTTAGTCACTAAGCAGGCTAAGCTGCCTTGCCACTCAGTGACACCAGCTAAGATTTTCAGTGGTGATTTTTGGGTGTCCCGTATAAGACCCTTTAAAGGGGTTTGATTTTCAGATGGTGCTGAGCAACTCGCCTCTGAAAAACAGGTTCTTAAGGAGCCTCAAGTTGAGCACCACAAACTTGAGACATCCGAAATCATCAGTTTCTTTTGAAAAGCTTGGCCTTGGCTCCTAGGTGCTGAATGTACTTTTGACAACATTTCCCTAAGTCATTCGGCTCCGAGGTTGTTCTAGTAGATAAGAACGCTGGGACTTAAGCTTTAGCCAACCATTGGTCATGAGCTGAAGTGCTCAGCACCTCTGAAAATCCAGCCAGTATAGTGTGTATATATATGGCAAAAATGTGCTTACTTCAATAGATTGTTCGCCCAAGAGGAAAAAAAACCCAGCTTCCCTGTTCTGCGAGCAATGCAAGACAAACTCTCCCAAATAACATCTTGTGGGGAATCCTTGATACTAATTAGCTAATGAGTCGAAGACAGAGCTTTATAATCTGAGTGGCTTGTATTCAGCCTGCTGTCCCGCAAAGTCAATCACTTTGCTGCTGTCTCATGGAAAACCCATGAGCTCCAGAAACAGCTGTGGGGCACACTTCTGGCAATTGCAGGAGAATAGGGGAGAGGTAGTGTTGTCACTTTTATGGATGGCAATGATGACTAGCCAGTGTACTTTATGACTGTCATTCGCCATACACACGGACACAAATATAGGAAGTGCAGAGTTCTCGCTGTCGTGGGAAATCACACATAAGGCAGTGGGAGAAAGCAAGCCTATAAAATCACCATGGTGACACATATCAAAGCATTAATGGGCGGGAAGCAATCAAGCAGCTTCAGGGAATCAAAATGTATGACCATTTTAGAGTGAGACTAAGCTAGATCCTCAGACAGTGTAAATTCACAGAGTGCCATGGCCACAGAGGAACTACGCGGATTACACCAGCTAAGAATCTGTCCCCAAGCCTTTGGAGCATTGCCTCTTTAGTGGAAAGTCTGCCACTGAGTCCACAGGAGTGAACCTCTCCCCAGAGCTTACAGTAAATGCTTCACATTCAGACTGGAATTGTGTAAAAGAATTTGTAGTTGCAAAATAAAAATCTCCTGTCAAAATTGTTGCAAAGTTTTAGGCATTCCCTGTATGTGGGAATTGCCAGGATCCTGATGGAACCTTTATGATTCTGTGTGCGTATGCCGATAAGATTCTCTAGAGACATGAGGCGATGAAGAAGAGTAGCGTGTAGTCATTGCTTTTGTGTGTGTGCTGGGGTTGTGGGGTCTCTATTTTCTAGTTGATTTATTTCTCCTTTATGGGGCGGGGAGGGGCTTGTCTCCTCCTATTTCTTGGGCTGGGAGGGGTTGGATTTTTTTTGTTTTTTAAGGAATTTTTGCTTGGTTCTTTTGTTGTTGCAAACTGAAGTTAATGGACAATCTTCCCCCCATAAAAATATTAAAGCAAAAATAAAGTATATACTGTGCTTACAATTAATTTTCCAAAACTGTGACCAAATAATTGCTTATAAAGGACATTTATTCATATCTCAGCTGTTTCCTGTTTGTTCTCCCCTCCCAACAAATGACCCCAAATACTTATGCGACTTCACTTACTGCCTTTTGGTCTTAAGCATGTAGTAGAGTTTTTTTGTATTTGTGTTTGATTTTTACCTAGTGCACTATCACTGTACACCCAGAGCCACTTAAATATGTTATACAGTTTCAATAAACAAATGCTCATCTAAGCCAGCCGTGAAGGCCAGATAAAGTATAGGCTGTTGTCATTTGATCCTTGGCATCTAAGCAACAAACTCTGTAAAAGAGGGATTGTTGTAGGGTTTCTTCTGGCAGAAGGCCCATAACCTTAGATGTGTCCTCGTCAGAGGACGTTTAGGTTGTGAAGTGCTCTGCAGACCCCATAGTAGATATGGAAGAACAATTCAAGGACCTGCTCTGCATGTGTGGTTCAACAGCCTTAAAACAGCACTGCTTCTAATAAATAATCTCTCACTAGCTGGGGATGGTGGACAATATCCAAAGCCTAATCAGTCCCCACGCTCAGCACAGACAGAACTGATGTAATTTCACTCCTTGCAAGCCATCTTCTAAGACTAACACTTACTAGTGTGTGAAGGAAGGCCTGTCTCACGAAGAACCTCCACATTCAATGAGAGATCCACATTCAATGAGAGAAACTTTGAAGGACGTTGCTGAGGTATTTTTCAAATATTGTTTTTGCTCTCTCTGACCATGAAAAGCTGTTTTCCTGCCATTATCTTTGATCCTTCCCTCCCTCCTGCACTCCCACTGACTCTTTATGGCAGGGTAGCTGGCAGTTGGTTTTTTTGTATTTATTTACAAAGAGATTGGAGCATTTGTTTGGGAAATAGAGCCAAAGAGAATTCCAGAGCCTGTACAAACAGACAGAAGATAAAGACAAGGTCAGATGAATCTTGGGTCTTATCACCAGCCTTAACAAAACCAGAAGGGCAGCAACAGAGAACTGGAGTGAAAAAACTTACTTACCTCATGGGATCTGCTTGTCCTTAACCCCTCGGTGCCTGAGACTCCCTACAGGGCAGAGCTCTTAAAATCATAATGATTGTGTCTCAGTAATTTAATACTTTGCAATTCTCTTGCATCTTCCACCTGAGGATCTCACCATGACTTACAAACTGGATCATTGGACTAAGCCTGGTAGGGCCCCTCTGAGGTAGGGTGGTAGAATTATCCCCATTTTGCAGGTGGAAGGACTGAGACGGAGAGGGCTCAGTCATGGCAGTGTTTCCCAGGCTGCTCCTGGAGCAGCATAGCGGATTGTAACCCAGACTCCCTGTTTCCTCTGGCGGCAGGGGGGACATACACTGGGCCAGCCCTATACCTGGTGCAAGGTACAGCTGCTGGCACGCTGGCCCCACTGCTGCCCAGTGCCTGCTGGGGAGGGTATGTGTGCAAAGCCAAGGCCTCGCTCACTCTCATGCCTCACTCATCTGCGGGAGAAGGGGAGCAGGAGCTTTGCAATGGCTGTTTCCCCATCTCCTCAGGCTCCTACCATTGATTTAGGGAAGTGCCTTCCACCCCCCATATTCTACGGTGTGGGGGCACAGAGCGGGCCCTGATCTGACCTAGAGAGTGTGACTCGCCCAAGGCCATGGGCTCAATCTGCAGTCCCATCACAAAGCAATATTTGGACCATATCTAGAATGGGTGAATGCAGGGTTTAAATTCTCATAGATTATTTCCTGGGGCTCGGGGTTTCTGCCCCATGGGTTTGAAAATATTTACTAGAGCTCTGCTCTGGACACCTCTGGTTGAATTTAAGCCCTGGTGCATGTAGAGTTGTCACTAGCGTGGCTTCCCTGGCTGGTGTAGGCAGGTTTGTTTAGAAAACAGTCCTTCCTGAGGTTCTTCTTATCATCATGGGCATGGGCTATCAGGGCATGTCTGCCTAGGAACTGTGCACCCTCTCTCCTCCAAGGACATTTCTGGCTCATAGACAAAAAGTCTGTGGGCCTGATTTTCCACTGCTTTGAATCTGACTGCACAACCTGCAAGGCAGTGAGAGGTGGGCCCCAGGAGCCTACAAAGGAAATAGGGCTAGCTGGGTCTGGCCTGCAGCTGGGAATTAGCCTGCATGAGCTTCTGCTGGGATATCATAGAATATCAGGGTTGGAAGGGACCTCAGGAGGTCATCTAGTTCAACCCCCTGCTCAAAGCAGGACCTAATCCCCAACTAAATCAAATGAATGATACAGGGAAAGTTCAACCTACTGCCAAGAAAATTGCCCCTGCTCAGACTTCCTGGAAAACCAGAGAACTCAAGATCACAGGGAGTCCATTTCCCCCGAAGGTACATTGCCACAGCTGCATTAGCATTAACATTTGAGCTTCCTTTTTAATCTTCTCTCTAGTTACCAATCCCATGCCATTCTATGAATGTCTCTTAGAGCCACCAAAATCAAAGCCAGCTGCTCAGCACTTACGAGCAAACACACCGAAGCACCTAAAAGAGGAGATTATAACCAACCAGCTTTGTTTTAAATGCATGAGAAATACAATGTCCTTTTAATTTAAAACCCCTCCGTGGGCTTTCATGTCAGGCTGCCCTCTAATCCTGGTGCCCCCCCCCCTTCTAGCATAATTACCACCCTCTTTAAAAAGCATCAAGGCTGCATCTAGCTTCAGAGATTCCAAGGCCAGAAGGGACCACTGTGATCACATAGTCAGCCCTCCTGTGGCACACAGGTTATAGATTAAGGATATGCACACCATTGTAGCTACAGGAATTCCTTTACACCCGAACAACCCCTAATGCTGCACCAGCGCAGACTGGGGCTTACATTGGTGCTGCTGAATTTTGTACTAAAGCCAGCTGCACTGAGACATCATTGGGGGCAGAGCCAGCGTCACTACATTATTGCAGTGTGGATTTCCTTCATATAGACAGTGCCCCAATGGCCGAGTTGCAGAGTGGGCTCTGCAACAAAGGCCGTGAGTATTCTCTGTCAGGGGCTGTGCTGGTATCAGGGTACGTTCAGGCCAAGTCTACACAATGAGCATTTTACTGGCATAGGAATACCAGCTTACCCTGCTGGCAAAGCACCGCTAGTGTGGACACAGCTCTCCTGGCAAAGCGGCACTGTGTTCCGGTACAGACACGCCACCCCAGGAATGAAACAAGCTATACCAGTAGAAGTGCGTCTGCTCTAGAGACCTCTGCTTGGGGAACTATGCCGGGCAGGGAATCACACCGCTTCACACCCCAGACCAACACAGCTATGTCGGCAGAAGCCTGTAGCATGACCCCGGCCTCAGGCTGTCAAAAGACACCAATCTGGGATCTACCAGCCATTGGCAGGGGGGTCGCTCAGTCAGCCTCAGACAGACTGGTGCCGGTCTGTGGGAAATGCGCCCACCTTCCCATCCAGCTCTGAGGAGTCCTCTCCAGGCAGGCTTTGCAGGGATCTGGCTTCTCAGAGCTGGTGGGATGGCTGGGCTCCTCTCCCACAAAGCTGGGGGTGGAAAATAGCAAAATGGGCACCTTGGTGCGGTAACCTCCCCTTTCTGTGTGTGTGGGGTGTCTGGGGTAGCGATAAGAATGGAGGTAACTGGCAGCATGGCCCCAGTGGAGCACTGCTGCTGAAAAGCAAAGCCTCTGGGGAGATGTCCATGATCTCTGGGGGAGATCCTTGTGAATCTTGAATGGGCTACAGTTTCCAGGGGGCCTGAGCCCCTGGATACGTTCTAGGACACGTGGGGACCCGCACCCTGATGGAAGGACTGGAACATTAAGCTCACAGTGCTCCCTCTCCCCTCACAGGGTTATCCCTGCAAAGGGGAGAATGGGTTCCTTAGTGTTTTACATTCATTAATCACTAATAGTTGTTGAAACAATGAGGAGTCCTTGTGGCACTTTAGAGACTAACAAATTTATTTGGGCATAAGCTTTCGTGGGCTAGAACCCACTTCATCAGATGCATGGAGTGGAAAATACAGTTGTTGGTGTCCCTATAATCTTGACCTTTGCTGGTGCAACTGTGTGTCAAATCCACAGGGGGGCACCAGGAGCCCAAAGCTTTTAGTCCCACTATTCCTAAATCCATTTTTCAAAGGAGATTACAATATGAAAACGTGGGAGCATTAAGCGTTGCTAGGGAAAGGCAGTCATTCCTCCCACGTAATTGAAATCACCCATTAACTCCCCAGGGTCCAGAGGAACCCGCTGAATGTCGGATAGGGCCTATGTTGCCCTCTGTAGCCCTTTAAAATACACTTACATGAAAAAAATCATGCAGTTGAAAATGATGTTTAAAAGACACATTTCTGTGATTTGATTGTTTGAGGCACCCCGCTGGGACAGCTGGGAACAGAGAAAGGACTAGCCCTCGCTTCCTGACCCCATGCATGTAGGCTACAAAGCACCCTAGGGCAACCTCAGGGAATGATGGGGATCTGATACACGTTCACATGAGGGCTCCCTCTCCCTACGTAGTTCTGGTGCTCCTGTCCCCAGAGTATCCAGATAACAAGGGTGGAACCTGAGATTGTCCCTCACGCCCTCTTGCTTTAGATTAGCAGAGCCAGCTGCCCTGTCATTCAAGCCACACTTCTCTCCTATCCCCCTAGGATGAATCCATTTAAAAATCAAAACAATCCCTGTCCTCCTAGCTGAACAGAAGCATGAGCTCTGTCTCTCTGGAGAGATGGCAGCCATCCCAAAGCCAAACATTCTCTCCTGGGATTGGGAGAGGTGTCTGTCCCCATGGGAAGTTCTCCCTCCCCATCTCTGCTCCTTCCTTCACAGGCTGTGGGTTTGTTTTTCACTCCTCCTGCTTTCCCTGGCTCCATTTCCCACCCTCCTTTCTCACGGGAGTTTCTCTCTTTTCCCCCTCCCTGCTCCATTTCTCCCAATCTCGCCTATACAGGACAACATGTGATTTCAAGTCAGCCATTAGAATCTATGACACAGGAGCGGGACCTGCTCTGTGCTCCAAGAACTGTGCTGTGGGGAAAGTTTTCCTTCCACCTGACTTCGGGCTAGTGCCCAGGCTTATCACCACTGGTGTCCCAATCCCATCTCCTGGAGAGCAGGGAGATGATGGTCATTGGCAGCTGAGTGCAGGGTGCACCCCAGCCAGAAGGCACAGAGGGCAAGGAATGAAGAACCAGAGAAAGAAAAATGTGATCCCTCACTGTGTGGGTGCGATTGATATCTCCTTGTAGGGATTTCTGAGGGGCTCTTTCGGGACGGTTTCCTCAGCAGGACACATCACTACAGTTGGTTGAAATGTGTATATTTAAAGTTTTCTGTTATTTTATCAAAAAATTGGAAAGCAAAAAGTTTTCAGGAAAAGTTTACTGTTTTGGCAAAAGCTTTACCAAAGCACTGAACATTTCTACTAGAAATAGGTTTAATTTTAAAAAAAACCTTTCTGAAAATCAACATTTCAGGTTTCTGTTTTACAATAAATGGGAAATTTCAACGAGAACCAAATAACCATAATTTCCCCCCCCCCAAAGTTTTCTGCAAAAAAGTATATTTTGACCAGCTCTGGCCAGAATCCCTTCAAAACACACCCAAGGCTCTTGCTCACGGGGAATCATCACGGTGCGATTTCCCCCATAGCCACTGGTAGACATTCATCTGTCCTGCCTGGCGTGTGACCTTGCTCGTGGTCCTTGCAAGAAAAGGATGGAGTTTCCAGTGCTAACAAGGAATTATCCTGTTGCAACCTGCCTAACTGTGAGCTCTCGGGGGCAAGGTCTGTCTTCTTAGATGTCTGCACAGCACCTTGCACGATGGGGCCCTGACCCTAGACTGGCATTCCTAGGTGCTATCGCAATACAAGTAATAAATCAACATCATTTCCTTTTCAATCACTTACAAACATATTGGTGCAAAGACACATCCCCAGAGCTCAGGAACACCGTGCTGGAAGGCATCTGCCTGATCTTTTTTGTCGGTGGCCTTAGTCTGTGCTAAGAGAATCAGCAGCCCTTGCTGAGCACTGGTGTAAGGATGGGCATACACGGGACATCTTGTCACCCCCGGATAGAAAAATAGGTCTGGAAAGGAGTTCAGGGGGTCATCGAGTCCATCCCACATGCCAAGAGAGGATTAAATATACTAGTTCATACCTCGACTGTCATGCAGAGGGGTACCCATTTTCCTACAGTAGATGTGCCCTTTACAGAGCACTGAAAAATAAACAGGCACTGCCCATCTGCCTGCCGGATTGCCCACCTCTGCCAAAAGACCAAGCCCGCTCCAGGCCAAGCAGCTAGTATAGTCAGGCATGGGACGGTTACTGCAAGTGCCCAATGGTTAGCCTTATCTCTGCCCCCTCCCCTGTGAACTCTCCCTTTCCGACTCGCACTCTCTGGGTAAGGTGTTCTGGAGCCCGGGCTGCACGTGCCTTGAGGGAAGGTTAGAGTGAAGTGCGCTGGGCAGCTTCACTGGACTGTGAATTTCGGGATCTTGTTTGCATTCATTACACTCCCATTAAAAACTGGCTGGTTCAGCCCTGGGCAGGACTGGTCTGAATGTGCAGCTGATCCTCAGCCCTGACAGCCTCTGGGAACACACTCCTGGCTGTGCACCTGAGGAACGCTCGCTGGGACACAGACAGGCAAGGGGCTCCCTGGCATCTGTCCCCTCCCAGCCCCAGGCTAGCTCTCTGCATTCTCACTGTGCAGTTGGTTTCTACCTGTATGGTTTGCAATGGCTGAGGATAAAACTTTCCGCTACGGACTCATAGTGCTGGGCTTCTTCCTGGTGATGATTGGGATGTTCATCATGAGCGTGGACAAGCCCCAGGTCTACATCACCTTTTGCACGCTGGGGGTTTTAACCATAGCAGTGGGGATCACCTGGAGCATGTGTCAGTGCTACCCCAAGGTACGGTCGATTCTCTTATCTGTGCTTTCTCAGTCTGCCTCTCTGGCATAGGGGGGCTATGGGCGGGGCACTGCAAGGCATCTTTGGGAGCCAAAAACCATCCACAGGTGCTTAACAATAGTAGCTGATGACTTAAATTCCCATTGAGACAGCTAACTGCCCTGCTGAGGGGAAGGTGGTGCAATGCTTAAGACACCAGACCAGGAGACATGGGTCCTATTCCCATCTCTGCTACTGACTCACTGGGCAGCCACGGGCAAGTAATTTATCTCCTCCGTGCCTCAGTTTCCCCATCTGTAAAATGAGGATAGGGGTACTTACCCTTCCTTCCAAAGTGCTTTGAGACCCAGGGATGAAAAGTATTAGTATCCACTCATAATGATTGTACAGTCACTGCAAGGCTTGGCCCAGCATTCCTTCTCTCCTTTGGCGGCTGATCTGTCATCCGTCAGTGCTTGTGGCTGGTTCTGGGATATTGCTGAGTGTATATGTCCCATTGACTGGCTGGCAATTTCTCCTGGGTGTATCATGCATTGCTTCCCTCGAGAGGGGCTTGGGAGCATCAAGGCATCATAAGATGCCCTCTGCCACAGTCAGGCAATTCAGACTAACTTTCAAAGGGGCATTTAAAAGTTACCATAACTTCGGGTTGGTTTAAGAAAGAATACGTGAAACAGTTGTGAGTGGAGCAGGGAAGAGAGGATGATACTTCTTCCGACTTATTTTCTCCACATGGCCCACAGCACCTCCAGTTACCTCTGTGCATGGGGCAAGGGGAGCAGACACATTGCCACTGTCCCTGGAAGGGGTTAGGGGGATTACATCTACCTGGGGTTACAAAACCGTATACCCTTCCAGCCGTTCAAAGTGCTCCTTGATATCTAAGGGGAGATGCCCCCTAAGGACACACACACTTTGTTTTTCTATCTCCAAAGAGCCTGCTTTCTGCCAGGTTTGGCTTTAACCCTAAGGATGCTAAGACAGCGGAGAAGGCTGGCTGCCGTTTCCAGAGAGTTACAGGTGAAGTAGGCACAGGGGAAGCTGGGCAGGGTGTCATTCTTTTCTCTGATCTAGGGATAAAACCACTTCAGGCTTTACTGAAAGCAGTGCTGACTTTCACTGGGCAATGCAGTGAATCCCTGTTAGTAATGAAAGAAGGAATCGTTTAAAAGAAACTATCCTGTATGTCCAAAGCCCTTTGCTATACCTCTCAGTGACAGCTGCAGTGTAAATCATTGCTGTGAAATGATGAACAGGAATCAAAGAATGAAGAAAGCCTTGATCCATTTCTCAGGTTCACTGTTTGAAAGCCACCCCCAAAATCCACATTCTCCTCCCCAGTGGAAGTTGAGCAGATGGTGGCCAGATCTTGAAGGATAAGGAGAGAGCTCCCTCCCCCGCTTTCAGCCGGTGTCTTCACTGTCTGCTTTCCAAAGGGTTCCTCTTGCCTTAACAGGACTCTTGAAACAAGTTATTTTGGGAGACATGTAACAGAGGGGCAGGCTGGTGCAGCAGAAATGTTTTCAGGTAAGCAGCTTATTGAACAGATTCATGACACCGTGAAAGAAATTCGTAGAGTAGGGGAAGAACTGATCTTTTGCCTAAATAACAACACAGCTGTGTAAGTGAAAGGTACAGGAGACAGCCAGGAAGATGCTGGGAGGGGGAAGCGTTTACTTATTGCTCATCCATGGCTGATAGTTTTATATAAAGTTGTTTTAAATTCAGTTTAGATTAAGGGAAGAAGAACCCCTAAACCTTGTTGAACCCATGCCCAACCCCCAACCCTTTGACTTAGGTGCGTCATTAAAACCCCCTTCGGAAAATCTCCTGGTTAAAGAATGTTGATAGTGCAGTAAAACAATTAAACTCCCATTCCCTGAAGAAACATCTATCCAAGAACACCATTTTCCCAATGGAAACAAGACATTAGCTCTAGGGTTAGATTTAGGCTTGGTCTAGACAGCCTTATGTCTGTAGTCTAGAGTCCCTGAGCGACGCAGGGATACCGACCAAACTCCTGGTGTTGACGGTGCTATGTCAAGAGGACGGCTTCTCCTGTCAACGTAGCTACCGCCTCTTGCGGAGGTGGAGTACGGCCAGCGACGGGAGGTCTCTGGTTGGCGTAGCTAGCATCTTCGCTAAGCAGTACAGCAGCACCACTTCAGCACTGTATGTGTGGACCATCCCTCAGGGGCGCAGAATGGCTCATTAGTAGATCTGGGCCTATGAGAGTGCATGTTGAGACACAGCATGGGATGGGGGGAGGGGCAGAACTGGAAGTTATAGCACAATAAGCTGAAGGGTTCACCTGTGATAGGGATCCCTCTCCAGAATTTTGTATTATATGGTGTCTTTAATTGCTGGCAATTAGGCCTTTTTAGTGTCACCAGGAGAGAGCTGTAAACTAGAGAGTTTGGATCTGGATCCAGACTTCCTCAAGGTTGGGGTGGAGGGGTTGGCTCTGGGGCTTTGGTTTGGCCCTTAAGAGTGATAGAGGCCAGCCATGAAGTTTAGAATTGGATCCAGTCCTCAGAGTCTGTAGGGGCGTGGATTGGGAATGCTGGGAATCCGACCCGTTGGGCCCATCCTTTCCCAGATGTCTCCATTTTGGGACTGCAGCCTCTAGGCTGAAATAACCCATTCAAACATCCATCCCTCTCTGGGAAGAGTCTCATCCCCCAGAGCTTTGGCCACCAAACATGGCTCCTGGAGGGAGGGGAAAAGCTATGGAACCCACACCTTCTCCTCAGACTGAAGTCCATGATGAAGCTCTGACTCCCTTGAAGGGCTCCTTTGTCTCTGAAGGGGCCTGTCTCCCCTCAAGATCTGCCATAGTTTCTGATGGTGTTGAGGGAGGCCAAGCTGGCAACTCCTGCTGGGATTTGTGCTTCAGAGCCTGCAGGCCCACCAGTTGGCCCAGTACAAGCATGCTCTCAGTTCCATTTGGAATGAGTTGGCATTCCCCTACCTGTCTCCTCTGCGCCTCAGAAGGCAGAACGCCCATTGTCATCCAGCAGGATGGCAGGACTGAGCGCACTATTGGTGACATAATCGAGTCCAAGCCTGGGCAGGCTTGAGGTTCTGAGCATGCTCCATGGACCACTGAACACTCAGGACCTTGCACGACTGAGCCCCTGTTCCATCCGACGAAGTGGGTGTTCACCCACGAAAGCTCATGTTCCAATAGGTCGGTTAGTCTATAAGGTGCCACAGGACTCTTTGCCACGTTTACAGATCCAGACTAACACCGCTACCCCTCTGAAGCTTGAGCCCCTGTTGTGGTTCTTCTTATCAGCCTGAGTTTCCTGGCCAGGGGAGTAGCTTGCATATTGCCTATTCTTTGTAAATGTGATGTGAGGGCTTAGATACCTCTTCCTTTGCTGTGATTTGGATGTAAAAATACCTAGTTAAAGTGCCAGTAAAGTGTGATGTCACCTCTGGGAAGGAGTTAATGATAGCCCTATGCCAGGGAAAACTCCTCCTCCACTGCAGGAGATTAACCCTCTTTGTTCACATTCAGAGGAATGATTCATCCCTCTTTTTTTCTTCCCCCCCAAGATAACGTTTGTCCCCATGGAGACGGAGTCCGAGAAGTTCCTGTCACACAAGCCCGCTGTTTCGATAGAAAATGAAATTCCGGAGAAGAGCTGGTATGTTGGAAAGACCCCAGGCTCTCAGCCTCAGCTCAACAGTTTGCAATCTGGTTTTTAATGAGCGCCTTAGCTTGTACACAAGGTTATCTGTGTGCCTCAGGGGACAAGGTCAGGGTCTGAAAACCCTGGCATGAGGGAGGGCTAAAAATATTTTGTCTGGAAAAAAAAAAAGCAGCAGTTTGTTCTGGAACTGAGGACTCCATTTCCATGTTCTTTCAACCCTTGACTACATGGCTTCTCTCTGATGAGGCTGCCAACAGTGGTGTGGAGGAAGGGAGGATAGTTTGACCTGACCCTGCAGTCCTTTCCCAGCTAGCCGTCCCACTGATTTCAGTCCTTTCCTAGCTAACCTCCCACTGAGTCCCCCACGTCAAACTGCCATCGACAGCAGCAGGGATGTACTGCAGGCTCTCTCAGTAGGAACTA
Source organism: Lepidochelys olivacea (assembly GCF_965140295.1). Lineage (NCBI taxonomy): Eukaryota > Metazoa > Chordata > Testudines > Cheloniidae > Lepidochelys > Lepidochelys olivacea. Next base: position 95,431,074 of record NC_140418.1, on the reverse strand, counting down.
GACTAAGACCAATAGTGAATTTCAATGCCTCTCGGCTGTGGGTGACCGCTGGTCACTACGGGCTGGATCCAAACCTCCCCAGAGTCTGGGGAGTTCAGATGTGGGGATCTGGGTATGGCCCCTCTCCAATACAAATCCCCTCGATGTGGCATGAACGTGCTGCTCTTCCCTTTTGTGGCATTTTATTCGTTTCTTTCTCAGCAAATGATAAAATTCCTGCGTCTAACCAGAAACTATTGGAGTCCAGTTAAATGGCAGAATTTAATAGCGTCCCTTCCCCTCTTTCTCCCTCACCCCAGCTCCCAGACTCCCTACACCAGCCAGGAAGAAGCTAATGTCTATGAGAAAAGCCTGCCATCTTATGAACAGATCCAGAGGAAAGCAAAGGGCTCTGTGGAGTGTCTGGGGATTCAAACGGCCCCAGTCCTAGGTGACTGTGAGCTCAAGACAAGAGGATGTCCCCATCCCTTTGTACAGGCCAAGGCTGAGGTCCACAGAATCTCAGAGAGCAATGGAGAAACCTGCAGAGATCCAGTGCCCCAAGTGCTCACAGCAACGATCAGCAGGTAGGTGACCTTGAGGCTCTGCTATAGAGGAGTCCAAAGGGCAGTAAAGTTGCACTTATGGAGATTCACTCATTCCAGACATAAGGACAGACAAAAAATAGGCAGCAGACATGGTGATCAAATCCTTCCCGCTCGATACATCTAACCGGGACACGCCTGCTACAGGTACCTGTACGCATTTTGGGACGGGGACTGTCTCTTTCTACGGGCATGTCTACATGGGGGGAAAATAACCCATGGCACCGAGTCTCAGAACCTCGAGCTCATGCTATGGCGGGCTACAAACAGCAGCGTAAGTGCTCGGGCTCAGGCTGGCGCCCCGGCGCCGAGTCCCTCCCCACCTCACCCGGGTTCAGAGCCCGGGCTCCAGCCAAACACCTAGACTGCTGTTTGGTGTGAGAGCCCAGGTCCATACCTCATGTGGGCATCCTGGGAGCTACTGCAATGAAAACAGCAGCAATGCAGGTAGGAAGCAGCGCAGTCCAGGGCAGGTAGGGTGCACTGCTATGATGCTGGATGTTCTGGGCACACCCCAACATCCCAGGCCCATCAGGAGACTAGTGACATGTGACAGCAGCACAGCCTGGGAGGTGGAGGTTCAGCAGCGAAAGGGGCATGGTGACTGGTTTCCTGCTCAGCCACTGTGGTTGTGAAGCCAGAGAGCTGTGTGGGCCAGCAGGAACACGGTGCCTGGCAAACATCTCTCGTAGGGGAACCGAGCGAATGACGGGGCATGAACTTGCTCGTCAGACGCTTCACGCAGAGTTCTACAACTGGATTGAATCCATTCAGGCAATTTAGGGCACTCTGAGTTCACATGAGCCTAACTAGGTGCTGCGGTGCTCTCTCCTCTCCCAAAACACAATTCAAGGCTAATGCAACGGGCTTTCTCTAGCCCCTTAGATAAGAAAAACAGCCCCCGACTCAGCTCCGGCCTCATGAGAGCCTGAGCCAGCACCCACTGAAGTCAAAGGAAGAGGTGTTTTTTTTGGAAAGGGGAAGGTTTTCAAATGCACCAAGGACAGTTGGGCAGCCAGGTCCCCATTTGTGCCTTTGAAAATCACCCCCTGCATGATTAACTGCAGGATTTTTTCCTAACCTTTCTGGAGGATTGCAGGGTTTCACTTCCCTGTTTTAAAGCAAAAATAGGTAATTATTTCCAGCCGGGTCCTACCAGGGGTCCATGATGGCAAACCCCAGATCAGCACAGAGCTCACAGGCACTGAATATTATTTCAATGCATATGTTCATTGAAATCATCATTAGACTGAACCCTGAATCTAGCTCCCTCACTTGCTGTAATCAGCTGGTATTTAGTTAATATTAATTATTTAAATTATGTTATCTTTGGGAACGTTTAATCAAAGTTTGGCAAACTATCATGTGCCTTTTTATCCAAATTATTTGTAGCAGACCTGATCAAGTCACTTCCAAAATCTGACTGGGGAAGGCAACTTCCTTACACTGGTATACATCTCAATAAACAAATGTCCTTCCTCAGAGTAAATCCATGTTCCCAGTTCAGAGTTTCAGGCAAAGAGAGACCTAACTACTTCTTCATTTAAAGACTTCAAGTGAGGCGTACAGATGCCATGGTGATGGGCTCAGTGTAAGAACCTGGGTTAGAATTGTCAGAACAATAAATCATGTCAATCCCCAACTGCTTTACAAAGGTTACTAACCAATTGTATGAACTATTGATGTAGGACTCAGTTGGCCCCCTTGCTGGAATGCAATCATCTCTGGGGTAGAACATGGTGGCTTTTTAACGTGTCCATCAGCAACACTATGCAACTGTTTAGGATGAGAGGTGAAGAGTATCATAGCCAACTGAAATGGCAGGGGGAGGTTACTGGGTCATTGCCTTCTGACATGCTCTTGGTCTGCTTAAACTATTTCTGGATAGGCAGTTAGCGGCTCACAGCAGACCTATCTCCTGGGTGATGAAAGGAGCTCTGAGCTCTCTATTCTCCAGGAACCACTGGCAGGAGAGCAACCAGAGTCTGATTAGGTCTGTGCCAGGATTTACAGCAAGGAGACTGTCACTGTGTCCTTTGACATTCTCCTTGGAAGCTGCTGCACAGCAGATGAAGGAGAGGAGGAGGAATGGGCAGGTACCATAATGGAGGCACTGGGCTCCCTGTCCATATGGTGTCAGAGCCTCACCTGGCTAGTGGCAGCTGAGATCCACAATGGGGAGGGGAAATAAACAGAATGGCATCATTATGAAAACCAGGCACAAGTCAGCTGGTGAAAGGAACACCACGAACCCAGCGAGCATCTGTTCGGCTTGATTTACTGTAAACCCCATGGCCAAAACACAAAACAGGGAAACAGCAGCACAGAAACCAGCCAGTAAATGAATCTGTACCCTTAAATGTACCTTTATGCCATTTTCAGCCCATCAGAGAGGTCCCACAGTGCAGCACCACTGGCTTCCTTCCTGGAGGACACTGACCTTCCCTCTTCCGAGGGATCCACCTCCAGCAGCCTGTTTCTGGGGGGATCCACCAGCTCCCTGAGGAATCCACTCCCATCACAGGGGTACACCCAGAAGCTCAGGTTTGAGCTTCCTTGCTATGAAGATTTTGCCCTGATTGATTCACCACTGGTGGAAAGGTGGCATCCAAGCCAGGAGCAAACACCGGCCCTACCCCAGAACTACCTGTCTGCGATTGCCTCAGCAAGACAGTTTGCATTCGTCTCAGGTCCTGACTCAAAGGCAGCAGAATCAGAAGAGAGACAGAGTGTGGAAGAGGAGGACAACAACATGTATTACGGGTTAAAAGAGGGGCCAGAGAATTTACTGATAGCAGATGATTTTATCTTTGAGCCAGAGACCTAACCCTGGAGAGGGGAAAGAGACTGTCAGAGACAGGCCCAGGCTGGCTCAAGTGATGCTCAGTATTCCAAGTGCCTTGCAGATCAACCCTGTTCAGATTGGGGGTTGGGGGCAGCTTCCTGGGAGGCCACAGCCAGCTGCAGGCTTTGTGGCTGTTCGGTCGCATCCTGCCTCCTGGGAGTGCACTGGTTTGTAGGGGGAAGATAGGATGTTTGGAATATTAAAAAAAAAAAAAAAGCCTGATTCATTACTGAAAACACAGCCTGTCTGCAACCCTCTGTGGAATATGAGTGCTTGGAGAGCTTTCTGAGAGCAATGAATGCCCAACAGGTCGGTTCTCCACACTCACTTCCCCCCACTCCTGTACACAGCTGCTGGCTGCCTGACATAAAGACCGCAATCCCAGGGAGATGCCAGGGATACTGGGAGTCCATTGGCATCAATTAACAGGCCTCCTCCCTGCACCCGCAGAGCCATATTTTCAAAGGGGGAAATGTAGTTTGGGCCCTTAAAACGTGCACCCAAGCCCTACCCAGTTGCACTAGAATGCTCAGAATCCGGGCCCCAGTCTGCTGGGGCCCACTGCTCGTTCTTTGGACCCTGAGTTAATGGGAACAAATGGGAGGCCAGGGCTCAGGCTGGCAGCAAATGTAAACGCCAATGTCCAAGAAAGAATGCAATGGATTTTATAATTGCCCAATGAAAATAATTAGGTAAATACGGTACTCAGGAAAGTGAGTCCTTACTCCAGGCAGGGCTATCCAGGCCAACAAGTGGCTGATCACCTGGACATTGCAGGGTGGAATATAGGGCCCTGGTACTACCTGTGATAGTCCAGGTCTGTGCTGCCCAGGGGCTGGGGAGCCGTTGTCTCTGCATATCCCTAAGATCTGTGGATTTGGCTGGCATCACAGTCTCCACAATCCAAATCTCTTCCCCAAGAGCATTCAGTGCAAGTACCATCTGGAGACAGGAAACCCTGAGCCCCTCATGCAGGTTTTTCCACAGAAGGCAGCGATGCTGCACCATGCAAACTATGGCACGGATACTGCAAAGCCTTACATGTGTTTGGCTTTCAGCCTGGGAGCAGTCCCATCGTCTTGAAAAGGGCTGTCGATGCAAACAGAGTTCAGCACAAGCGTGACCCTTGGCAGGATCAGGGCCAGATCATGTGCTTAGGAAGGAGAAGACTAACTTCTCTGACTGAAACAGCAGGACTAGTTTTCAGGTAGGCAACAGTGTATTCACCCAAGGTGGATTTCACAAAGCATAGATTTGGCAAAGCTTTTTTCTAATCATAAAAGCCCCACAATTCACTTAGTACCAATACTAGGGATCTTGAATGCGATTTTCCTGTAGTTTCCAGGTTAAAAGGTACTTCAGCTGAGAATGTCTGGCTCCTTAACTCCTCACCTCGGCCGGCGGCTCGATCTAGGGCGAGGAGTTCTAGGGCGAGGAGTTCTGCAGTCGAGAGGCAGTCAAGCAGAATGCAGCTCGCGAGCTGTCAGCTCCTTGCTTCCGAGGAACCGCTTCATGCTCTGACAGATGTCTCGCGGGGTCAGCTGGGAAGAAAATCTGGAGTGACTCAAGTCAATTTCAGGATCCTGCAGCTGCTGGGCTCCTTTGGTTGTCTGTTTGCCTCCTGGTGCTGGGAAATGAAGCCAAGCTGACAGCAAGCCATGGAGCACGCCAGCAGCAGCTGTGTGAAACTGACCATGAGTGGCAAAACAATTGCCAGCCATGTGACTCCTAACTAGGCCATCTGCAAACCAGGTCATTTATTCAGCACCCCAACAGTGCACCTCTGTTTGAAAACCTGGGCCCTTATATTTGTAAAGGGCCACGTAGGTCTGTAGCCTGAAGTTGAATGATACAGTGATGATGGTGTTGCAGGTTCCATTCCATTAACATTTGGTTTCATTTTATCATGTGAATAGGTTGTGTGCAGTTGGAGTTTTCCACAGGAGCTAAGTACAGAGAGTCCTTGATCTGCCTTTGAGCAAAGGGCCATGACACACTCACATTTACTTGGCTTTCATTCAACAGGATCATTCAACTAGGCTGTTGCTGCACAAGGTCACTCACAGTTCAGGCCCTTGGAATTAAAGATCTTTACAGATTATTTCTAAGGGGTGCTTGGGGATCTGAGAGTGGTTGTGTCTCATATATTGGGTCTTGCATTTATGTTTTTCACAGGCTTTTTAATGCCTAAGGGAGCCCTTGATGTCAAACTAATGTGTTATTTGGTTTTCTTATGATATAGCAATATAGAGGAAATACCATGAGAAGACCAAATCTCACTGCTTGTCAGCCCCAGAAATGGCTCTCTCAGGTATTCAGTAGCCTACAGAAAGCACATGCAGAGGTGAATTTCTCCAAATGATGCTGTTTGCATCTATGGGTGGCAGCAGGGCGTCCTGCAGAGTCCTAATTTCCCCCTGAGACTTGGGGGTAACAGAGTAAGTGTTCTCCCTTCAGGCCAGATCCCCACTGCCTCACCTACTAGCTGGTCATTTACACCTGAACAAAGTGGTTGTCAATGCTCCTGAAACGGAATTCCGCTGCTATGGGCTGCCAGGAACACTGGACAATGACTATACAGGGTGCAAGGCACCAATGAACCAGGCCCTAGCATTGTACTATAAGTTAACCCAAAGCAGAGCCCTGAATCCACCCACCCAGCGAAAGTTCAGACACCATTCTGGATCTGAGGCATCTTGTGACTTGGGCCTATTTCTAAAATGGACAGGGACCCATGGATAGAGAGGGAGGGGTTCAGTGTCACTCACAAAGTCTTTCATTAGGACTGATCGGTAACAATCACAAGCTACCTAAGCAACTGGATGGCTCAGATAACACCCCACAGCAATATGCTCCTGGTTCTGATCTGGCTTCTAGTGGGAGAAGGTTGCTCCCCTCTGAAGAATATTGGGTCACGCCTGTGAGATGAATTGGTGGCCTCCCTCCAGTCCCCACTGTGTAGGTGATTGTTAGCTGGTAGTCTCATTAGATAGGTGAGGCGGCCTTTCATTCCCTGACCTCTCACTCGGATACGGATCTTCCAGGGCAGAGCAGAGGCAAACCCAGGCTGTTTTCTTTGGCTCAGTTACATCCCAAGACTCCTAGTTAAACCACTGGACTGTCTCTGAACAATTCCCCAGGTCTGGTGGTGGTAACACCCTTCATATGCCTCCTGTTGAAGCAGTTGTACTCTGCATCAATAATGAAAGAGTGGATGGAGTGGGTGATTGTTCCACTGTGGATAAATACTGAAATAGTCATTGAATGACTCTAGGGGCCAGTGGTTCAGGCACCCACCTGGGAGATGGGAGACCCCAGGTCCAGCCCCCCTGCGCCAACCACTCTTTCATTGTTTAATCCAGAGACCAACAGCTTCAACGGATGAATCAGAGTATCCCAGAGCTCAATGGTTGGAGCACTCTCCTGAGAGGCTGGATACCTCTGTTCAAATTTTTGCTTCCTCCTCTCTGCTAGGCAGGGGGGAATTGAACCTGGGTCTCCCACATTCCAGGCAAGTGTGCTAGTCCCTGGGCAGCACCCCACCCCCTCTTCCTTGTGCTCCTGGAATGGGACCCAACCAGTAGACAGTCTCTGAGGATGCCTACTAGATGGGGTCCTGCATGCAACGTAGGCAGCCGAATGCCTGTCTCTCTCCAGTTCATGAATTGCTGGGGGGCTAAGTTGAGAGATGGGTGTCCAGATGCCTAGAGTGAGGCAGCAGCGTATGCCAGCATATCCGCAGCTGCAGAACATAGGCATCGAGAGAGATGGCGCTGTGAAAAATGGAGATGCTGAGGGAGTTTAGGCACCGACAGGGTTCAGCACCAGATTTGTGGATTGGCTCCAAAGCTGGGATGTAGGCAGCCAACCCAAGACTTCAGTGCCTACAGCTTGAGTTGAGGCACTTAAAGTTCTTTTGTGGATCCCTCTCTCTCTCTCTCAATAGGAAGCATTTGGTTTAAGTCATTTTGTCAGAGACAGGCCTTGTTTGGCACCAGAAGAGATGTAAACATAATTGCTTTTAAAGTCTAGTTTACAGTAAATAGAGACACCCAACCCAATGGGAGCTATGACCTGTACACGTCCTTCAGAGTCCTGCCTTGAACTCTGGACAAATCATAGAGCCTCACCTTACTGGGCATGACACAGCTTCCATATGAGGGGAGATTAAGAAGACTGGGACTGTTCAGTTTAGAAAAAAAAAAGACAACTAAGGGAGGATCTGATGACCCTGTCTGTGTCACTCAGTGCATCCGAGTGAGTGTGGGAAAAAGCTGATTTACACAAATCATGTATAGAACATTCCCTTTAAGTGGTATATAGTTTATTGGGATGGGACCTTTCTAATCTCATTCAATGGGAAAAACCACTCTATTTATTGGCATTACTGTACTATCCCTTGGGACTGGCCTTCCCAGGGAACACTGTTGGTTTAGGATATTCCTCTTTCTAACCCATGTTAGCTCTACCGGCGGTAGAGCAGAGCATCTACACTCAGTCCCAATCTGTGCAATCTCCATGGTGTTCAGAGCAGAAAATATAAACTCTGCAGGAACTAGGAGAGTGTTTAGATGCTGAACAGAGCTCTGTCTCTGGGGATCGTGCAATCTCCTCTCGACTGGGCGGGACACATGGCCACCCTGATTAAGTGGCTTGTTCTGCGTCTGATTTGAAGTTGAGCTGTGGTAAGTGAATCCTTCAAGGCCCACATGCAGTATCACATCCCAGAACTAGTGCAACAGGTCTTTCAAATCCCCCCTTTAAGACCTACTCCCATCATGGTCCCTAGGGGGACTTGACACCTGCCAATGGCCAGCCGGCCTGCCAGGGTCATTAAGATCATGGTTAATTCCGGTTTACATATAGCAAACAAAAATGGACTGTCCTTTCAACCTGGCTGACTCTGCACACCATTGTACATAAACCCTTGCCCGCCACGCTTCCAGTTCTCTCCCGCCTACCTCCCACTAGCTGTTACTCGCTTATATCCTAGGCTGTGAACTCTGTGGGACAGGGCCTGCCTATGACTAGGTGTTCATACAGCATCTAGCACAATGGGACTGACTGTCATACAAAAAATAAACTTTGATTCATGCTCACTTACATCCTGAATAGAACCAGAGACACTGAAAAGCAAAAACCATAGTCAAAGACTGGGGTGAAATCCTGACCCTATTGAAGTCAGTGGCAAAACTCCCACAGGGCTAGGCTTTCACACACTGTTTATATATTTATGGCTGACTGTGCTGTGATAAAGGTGGGGAGTAAAGAGGAAAGCATTTCCTAAATACTGCAGGCAGGGTGCAGGGAACAATTATTCCAACTGTTTACACTTGGCTGGCTATTTTCCTTTTAACTGCTATTTACGTTCTAGAATGACCAGTCTTTGGATCCTCCAGAAATTGCCTGGTACTTAGTTCCTCTTCCATCCCTTCTTCTTGACTCGTCAGACACGGAGGGTGAATGCTCCGTTGAGACTCTTTCCCTTTCCATGCAGCTCTCCATTTCTCCCCCAAACCTTCCTTTCCTCTCACTCTGTTTCTAGGTGGCATTCTGGGTCTGCCACATGCAACAGACAGCACATGGGCCATTGGTTAAACGAGTGGGGTCACATCAAGGGTGCGCTTTCTCCATGCTGGAGGTGGGTGGGCACACACGCTGGTCTGTTTATGATATTACCGCTGGCTTTATCTTTTCATTATTTGTCAGAGAGCTGGCACGAGGGACAGCTGGGATCAGGACAAGTAGATTGGGGCAAACTCTGCCCCGCATTACAGGTTGACTTCAGTGGGGTGGCCAGGATGTTACCGGGGTTAGGATACAGCCCTACATCTCCACTTCAAATTCAGCTTTGGACAGTAGGCGGAGACAGCTATTGGCCTTTCATAGCTATTCTGTCCCAGGTGAAATGAGTTCTCTCTAGGTTCTTACACAGGGCCACATCACCATCGCACCCGAGCTGGTCATTTCAGCCCACCTTCCAGCAAGCATCAGCTACAATCGTCATGGCTGTCAATCTCAGCAGAGACTGGGCTATCCCCTCGCTCCAAGAGGTGGTCCCTTCAGCTCAGGGTTCAGGCACATCAGGAGCGCAGCTGCATTGACAGAGCTCAGACGCCAAGTCTGTCCGTGTAGCATCTTCTGTGCACACAAACCACTACCAGATAGCCCCGGTGAGGTAATTCCTCAGCGAACGAAGCTGATGTTAGTCTGAGTCTGAACTACTCTGCTCTCAGTGGAGGTTAAACATTGTAGGAAGAGAGACATTCCTGCATGAAATTAAAAATGGGACAAAGCAGAAAGCCAAAACCTCGGCTGTACGTCTCCGCTGTTAGCTGGGCACGGTCCTAGGCAATAACCTTGAGGTGGTGCTGGTGGAGGGCAAGGGAGCTAAAGAACCCGCAGACATTGCTAGCAATAACCATCTTCACTGGGGAAGAAATGAAAACCTAACATGTTCCGTTGAGCAACTCGTGTGTACTGTAAAGCACGCCCTCGGGCTCGGTGGCCTGCTCTAGTGCACAGGGCACCCGGCTGGGACCACGGAGATCTAGCTCTGCCACCTGTGTGCTTGCCCTGCCAGGTAGGGCAAGTTACGTCCCCTCTGTGCCTATTCCCCTCCCACCCTTTGGCTACGGAGAAGCTAAGATCTTTGGGAGGGGGCAGGGATGGTGTCCAGGGTGGGTTGGAACAGTGCCCGTCTGTGTGGCTGTGGAGGGCTGGCTGGCAGTTGATCCGTTTTGAGGCTGGGGTCGAAGCTCCTGCACAGCCCCTTTGATCTGGTGCTGGTGAGGGTCAGCTCGGAGTAAGTGCCATGCAGATCTTCCCTTCTGCCCTCTGTGGGGGGGACATGGTGGGGCTGGAGCAGCGGGGCTGTCTGGTCACTCCACAACCTGGGTTGGGCATAGGGGGAGAATCTCTTCCCCCAGCATCCGTTCCAGCTATCCGAGCCGGAGAGTGGGGTGGGTCTCTTGTTGTCCTGGTTTTAAAATACCCCGATGGCAATGAGAAGCCAGGTTTTGCCCCCCAGACAGCAGAGGTGGGGTCAGCAGAGAGGAAGATCTTCGGTTTTACAATATACTCGCGGAGGCAGGGACACGGGCACATTGTACAGAGTCGAGCCGCTTCTCCCATTTAGCGGCTGGCGGCACAGCATGCCGGTATTTTCAACACGAGGCAGGTGACGAAGAGGCCTGAGCTTCAAAGATGCAGCACACCCAGCGCTCCCACTGACCCACGGGTCACATAGTGAGGTGCCTCTGTAGGGATTTAGGTGCCTTCCTTTAGGCACCCACATTTGAAAACGCTGGCCAGAGCCTTTCCAGAGCCCTTCCTTGTGAATCAAGCCTAGCGCTTGGCCTGGGGTCTGCTTACAGAAGGAAGTGAGTGCTGACCCCTACTGGCGTGTTTGTATATTCGCAGTATATATCTGGTGCAGGTGGGTGTCCGAGGCCTCAAAGGAAGGTCTTGGCTGAGAACACTGCTGGGGAGATGAACCTCCCGCTTTGAGCTTTCAGCCTGTGTTTTTAAACCAGGGCTTCGTGTGGCTGGGTGAGCTAGTGGCAGAATAGAAGGCTCTGAAAACCTGCATCTCTGGCAGCTGTAGGGGAGACTGACATGCCCTGCTTGCAGTTGGTTGAACCAATCTTGTGATGGTCAGTCAAAGCTTTCGAGCCTCTTTGGCCTAAATACTGAGCCAGTGAGCTCACGGGAACAGGTTCTCAGGGGCTGTGAATACAGGGGAAACCACCTGTCAGGCCTTTCACTGCTGGAGCTGCCTGTAGCTCTAGAGGGGTTCGACAATCAAGTGCAAACAAACTGGTGCTCGTTTTATCTGAGCTAGGAGAGCTGCTCCTAGTTCGGCTACTATAGGAGTCAGAACATATTTAAAAAACAAGAGCACAAGACCCCCTCAGGTCATGACTTGGGCCATGTCTACACTTCAAAGTGTACGGGGGCCCAGCTGTACCAATACAGCTGTGCTGCTGTAAGAGTGCTTTGTAGCCATGTTATGCCGACGGGAGAGAGCTCTCCCCTCAACATAATAAAACCAGTTCAACGGGCAGCCATAGCTATGTCACTCACCCACCAACATAGCGCTGTGCCCACGAGCGCTTATACTGGCAAAACTTACGTCGCTCAGGGATGTGGGGTTTCTTCATGCCCCTGAGTGACAAAAGTTTTGCCAACAGCTGTGCTAGTGTAGACATGGCCTTGTTGGTCTAAACCCTTTACACTGGCAGATCTTTACATGAATTCAACATTTAATCTCTTGGGCCAGGAGTGATACTAATGCCTACTTCTCAGCCCCTAGCGTATTCTTACATAAGAGACCTACAGTACACAAGCATGAATACACACAGGAAATACCCATGTGTGAGTGTCTCCATTGTGTTTTGACTTATGATTATTCGTGGTCCGAGTGCAGGACTGGTCAGGACATCATTCTCCTTAACCTCTTAGGATAGGACAAGACGCAATGCATTTAAATCACAGCAGGGGAGGTTTAGGTTGGACATTAGGAAAAACTTTCTTCCAGTGCTTAACCACCCTGACAGAAATTGCCAATGGAGGGTGTGGAATCTCTGTCAATGGAGGTTTTGAAGAACAGCATAGACAAACACCTGCCAGGAATGGTCTAGTTCAGGGATGTCAAACTAGAATCACCATGAGGACTAGTACATCGGCCCGAGGGCCGCATCATGGACAACCCCCCCCTCCGCTGCCCCCAGCCCTGCCCCCACTCCACCCCTTCCATGAGGCCCCACCCCTGCCCCACCCCTTCCCACCTTTCCCATCCCTTCCCCAAATCCCCACCCCTGCCCCGCCTCTTCTCCGCCTCCTCCCCGAGCATGCGGCTCCTTGCTTCTCCCTCCTGGAAAGCGCTAAGCACTGCCAAACAGCTGTTTGGCAGCGGGAAGCACCTGCAGGTAGGCAGACGAGCGGGGATGCGGTGTGTTGAGGGGGGGCAGCAGGTAAGGGGAGCTTGGCGGCCATAGGAAATAACTCGGGGGGGGGGGCGGCGAGCTTGGCAAGCCGCAGCAAATAACTCAGCGGGCCACATGCAGCCCATGTGTTTGAGACCCCTGGTCTAGTTATTATGTAGTCCTGCCTTGAGTGCAGGGGACTGGACTAGATGACCTTCCAAGGTCCCTTCCAGTCCTACACTTCTATGAAGTCTCTCCTGGGAGGGGAAGCGTGGATAGTAGTTAGAACTCAGGCCCCTGTTCTATTCCTTAAGCTTTGGCACCAATTCCCTCCCATTGGCATATCCCCTAATATCACTGCTTCAGTTGTCCCCATCTTAACAATGGGGACAACAATTCTTATCTCCCTCACAGGAGCTGTGTGGGAGTTAATGGAACCTAATAAGTGCTAAACATTATGGAGCATTCCCTGGGCATAAATATGCCATTTTTCTCTTCCCCAATCTAAATATTACAAGAAAACAACACAAATATACAAGGGTTTTTTGCGCGGTCTCTGTATAAACAGATTTGGGAGCTCACTGGTAAAGCTTCTCTACAGAAATACCAGCAGTGAACTCGAGTCTGCCTTCTGTGGCGCACAGTTCCATTACGCAGCTCAGCTGTTGACCTACAATTTACTGAGCAGTTTCCCTGGGGATTTTAATGTCCTACTTCAAAGCAAACATAGGCTGCCCAAAGGAGTGTTTTGTCTCCAAGTTTGCAGAGGATTGTGTTTTTCCCTCATTGAGGGAGAATTACATACCAGGAGCCAGGCCCTCCAGTGGCTGATGTTAGGGTTCTTTGGCCACTCACCCTCCTTGGTGCCAGTATGGAAAGGAAGCGGGGTACAATCAGAGACGTGAGGCATGGCCACGATGCCTTTATGCTAGGCCAGGCCGATCCTCTGCTGCAGTTTTGGCACATGGCTGTTGCAGTTCAGCAGAAGTTAGAGCTACCCTTAAGCAGCTCTAATAGAGGGCAAAGGAGTGGCCATGCACAGAGCAGCCCTAGGATCAGAATGCAACACAGAGCAGAGCACTACGCCACAGGTATGCACTACCCCCTACCTCACACCGTAGGGAGTTTGGTAGTGCCCATCCGGCTCAAGAGTTTGCTGCTGGAGTTTTGATAACCTTATTGCCTCCTGCCCTCTGCTGGCAAAGCGCATATAGTCATTTCCAGTGCATTGTTGATACTGCAGGGGAGGAGGACAGGTTCCTGCTTGAATTTTACACACTGAATGAGTAACATTTACCTGCTTGCTGGTTTTTGACAAATTTTCCTAGTGATCTGGATTTATGGAAAAATCAAAATTCATGAGCAAAAAGTTTCTTCTGCACTTGACAAGAGGGGAGCATGGGGGCTTGAATACCATGTGTGTGTGAATACCATGTGTGAATACCGAGTGATTTCCTCGGTAACCCCTACCTCACAGGAGGCACTCACTTTTCTCCTGTCCTTCCTTTTGCTGGTTCAGGGTGTCATTTTCAGAGACACTCAGCACCCAAACTGCCAATCAAAGTCACTGGAGTCAGTCAGGCCCTAGCATATCAACTTGGGAACTCCAAGATAAGTGGCTGCTTTTGATTCTTTTGGCCTTAATCTCTGTCCTGCCACTTCAGCAGGCACTGTGGATTTAGAAGACAGAACACTGGACTGGGACTCAGGGACGTGATTTCAGTACCAGCCTCTGCCATTGGTTTCCTAGGGGATCTCGGGCAAGGCCCCATGACTCAGTTTCCCTAGCTGGAAGGGTAGGACAAGGATATTGACCTCCTTTGTAAAGCAATTGGAGATTGTGGATGAAGGGTGTTTGTACCAAGAGCAAGGTATTATATGAGGAATCTCATAATATTGAGATGGGGATAGGTAACTCACCCAACACTTCTATTGGAAACTCTAGGCTTTGTTAAATATGCTCGTACTTGGTTTCACTAGAACCGTATCCAAGTGCTGTGCGTTAAGCATAGCAGTGATCTGCGTGGGACGGGGAAGCTGGGCTGCATGTTCCTTTGGAAGCGATGAATCTGTGAGCATGGCGAGTATCCTGTGGAGCAGGGGCTGGATGCTCCAGGGTGATGCTCGGCGGTCGGGCTGGGCCTATGGCTAACCTGCAGAGCGACAGCAGGGCCTGCAAGGCCTAGAGGGCAGTGCTGGTGTTGCCTGTGGCCTATGGGGTTGAGGAGCTGGCCCAGACAAGATGTTGTGATGCTAAGGAAAGGGGGTAGCAAGGTGCCTCCCAGCCCTGTGAAGCGTCAGCCGCCCTCCCCCTTTGAAAACAAGCCACAGTACACCAGAGAACCTCAGCAGCCCTGCCCCACAGCCCCCAGAACACTGCCGGTACTAGCCACTAGCCTGGGGGCAAAGGGGGGGATGGCTGTGTTGGAGGGCCTCGCTTCTGTGCTCCCGGCAAAGCACCTCAGCGAGCTGGGCCATGGGAGCGCGTTAGCGAGACCTTGTCTCCCCATCTGCCCTTTTGGGTGCTTCGTTTTACAGGGCTAAGGAGCTGGGTGCTGTACACTCCTGCGCAGGCCTCGCAGGGAGGGATTTATACCGAGGGCTGCCGCTACCTGTCAGCTTCCAGACACACGGACAGCGCCGGGCCTCTCGCCTCTCAGGCATTCCCACAAGCTGACTCCAGCCTCACAGCCTAGGTCACCTGGCAGCAACGGGTGGAAGCGACAACTCAACATCTGTGTGGTTCCCTGGCTGAAATCCCTACCTACCAGCAGGGCCGGCAGCCAGCCCCACCTGACCCATTCAGCAGCCTGGCTCGGGAGCCATGGCTTTGGTGCTGACCGCAGCGCTTTCTGGCCAGCGAGCGGCAGGTGGAAGCCCCCACCCCAGGGTTCACACAAGATGGGTTCAGGCTGGAAACTGAACCTCATGTACTCACACAAATGCCAAAATTCCCCTGTCCACACCCCCACCCTGGTCTTTAATCTTCCTGTTCCCCTACATTCTAACGCCCTTTCCCTTCACATTCTCCCTTTATCACACTGCCTTCTTACCTGCGCCCCATGTTACCTTCCCCCCTGTAAGTCTACCTGTCTGGGCCCAGTCCCTGCCTTTCCATGTCCCCTGATCCCTCACTACCTGCTCCCTGGACCACATGCTGATCAGGAGACAGCTGCTTCCAACCCAGTGGAAACAGGAGTGATGGGGACAGTCTTACTAAGGTTGCCTCATCTCCACTTGAGAATTGTGTAGGGAACTGGTGGGTGGCCTCCTTAGCTGAGCACAGCCTGGCTCCATTCTCACAGTAGGAGACAGGGGCTGGTATTAGCAAGGTCCAAGCAGGCTACCAGCCTCGATGCACTTCCTGATGGCAAAGCACTGCAGGCCCTCTGCCTCAGTTTCCCCACCTGATCTGGTGGTTTACATGGCTCAGCCCTCCAGCCAGGTCACTACAACACTTCAGTCCCTTTCCAGGGGGAACAGAATCCAGAGTCCCAGTCCAAACAAAAGACAAAATAAAGGAGTGATTGGCCCAAATGACTTCGCACTCATCCCCTTTAGGGCTATTCATCCACTCACCCCCTGGGCTCAGCTCTCACTCACTCTCCTACCTCTTCTGGTGAGACACCCTACTTCCAGGGCCTATCAGGTCCCCAGGTACTTCCAAACTGTTCCTTATCAATGCCTGTCTTTCCCTCCAGGCAGGCTTAATCAGGCATCAATCCCAGCTCAGCTCCAGGCTAGGCTTGTCTCTCACCACATGAGTATTATTGATCTGTACTCCTCCTAACCCAGCCCCAACCTGAGCAGGGCCTTCCCTTTTTACCCTCCTCCCGTCAGACCTGGCACCCCTACAGGTATAGCGGGAGAGGCTGATTAGGCCTACAGTAGCACATTAACCCTTTCAGGTCCGGGTGGGGTCTGTAAACCCCATCACATAAGGGCAATAGATAAATAAACGAGAAAGCTCCAGTTTCTCCTGCAATCATGAGCCGTTTAAAAAAACCCAACCCGACTCTAAGCTGTGAGGCTTGTGATGCCGCCAGGAGCACTTGAAGCGCTGAGCTAGGAGTGGGACAGAGGGCTGAGCAGCCCCTGGGATAAATATGTGCCATAAAACTTTACCCAGAAAGGTTTAAGAACCGATGAATCTCCTCACTTTACTGCCCCATATGCACACCGCTGCTTAAGAAATACTGCTACTAATAGGGCCACAGCCACCTGAGGGTCTAGATTGGGTGCTTACAGTTAGGCTCTTAAATCTATACGTAGGCATCTAAATATAGTAGCCTGATTTTCAGCGGTGCTGAGCACCCACAAATCACATCCCAGCCAGTGGGAGATGCAGGTTCCCAGCACCTTTGAAAACCAGGCCACTTGTACTGAGGGGCTGAACTACTGCTTTATGAGCCTAGCATTAATTCCCAGCTCTGCAAATGTCGACCGACCCTGTTATTTTTAAAGGTGATTCTCGGGCATTTCATGTTTAACACAAGATTTCTCTCCTTGCATGAGAGATGAGAACGTCCAGCTCTTTTACTCTTCATGCTCCACAGAGGGCCGGGAAACGGGAGGTGGAGTTCTGTGGAAGCAGCAGCCAAGCAGAACGAGGGCCATGTACTGTCAGCTTCTTATGTCTGATGGACATCTCAGGGCCGCAGGGGTTGGCTGGGCTGAAAAGCTGGAGCAATTCATGTCAGTTTCAGGATCCTGCCCATTGCTGGGCTCCCTTGCTTGTCAATTTGCCTCTGCTGCCCAGAGATGCAGCCAAGCTGCAGGGAGCTACTGAGCAGACAGCAGCTGTGTGAAATGGACAAGAGGCAGAGAATTGGCAGCAAAAGGATTCGTGTCTCCCCTCAGTTACCCCGCCTGATTTCTGATGTCACATGGGCTCAGACAAGTCACCCCTTCCATCTTCTCATTATGCTAATTAATTTGTTTTAACAAGGTTAGTGGTCAAGTCCCACCCCAGTAAGACATGCATGCGCTTGGGACTTTAAATCAAAGCCATCTTTATACCATGTGTTGTTGCCCCTTCAGTTTAGCTGAAAGTTCCTATTTTCTGTAAAGGTCCATTTAATTTCATTGCTTTTGCACTTGAAATGTCCAAAACCAGAGCCTGATGCTGCAGCCGTTATAAAGCACAGATTTGCACAGGGACTTAAGGGAGTTTGGCACCAAAGTCCCACAGAGTTTCAATGGGTTTTGGTACCTAACTCCACTATGCTCTTTTGAAAATTTCCACTTAAATCAATAGCAAGGTTCCTATTGACTTCAATAAGAGCAAGCTCAGCCCCTAGCAATAGCTCATTTGTACTAAAGAGAAGCCAGTGTGATTATCTCAGTGATGCTCAGCACATGGTATTTAGACCAAAGGACTGGAAAATATAAATAAGAGGATTTTAAATGTTATTGTGATGGGGTTGGGACTCACCACCGCAGCGCCTCCTGCTGGCTCATCAGGGAATTAGCTCAGTCCAGCATGGCACGCCTTCCACTGGTGGTATCCCATCTGTCTCTCACCCTCCATTGGCACCTGGACCCACATTGCTCCCTTCTTGCAGCATCCCTCTGGCAGTGCCCCTTAGTCCTCGCTCACCCCCTTCCAGGGGGAGGTTTTCAGCAGTCTTTCACTTTGCCCAGCTGCAGCAGCCAGCCACTCCCCAAAGTCTAACCCTTCGTGTCAGGGGTCTGGTGCAGTGCGCTATCGCCACATCAAATGGCCGGGTGTATGTGCAAGGGGGGGACCCAGGCCCACCCTCTATTCTGGGTCCCAACCCAGGGACCCTTTGGCAGCAGCCTTCCTGCCCTCCTTCTCTCCCCTTGTCCGCCTCTCTCCCTGGGCTGCTTCCCCTTCGGCCCCTTTGCACCGGCTAGGCCCTTCCCTCAGGGCCTGCAGCCTGGCAAGTACCGGACTGGAGTTCCCTTCTGCTTGCCTCAGCCGCTTGTCCCCTCACCCAGGAGACCAACCTTCACCCTCTGAAAGCCTGAGAGAGACTGACTGCCTCTCACCTGGGCAGCCTTTATATAGGGCCTTACCTGGCCCTGGTTGCTGCCTCTTACTCAGCCTCTGATTGGCTCCCTAACAGGCCTTCTCTGATTGGCTGCCAACCTGCACAGCCTCTCTGGCCTGCTGAAGCCCCATCTAGCATAGGAGTGGGGCAGCCACCCCACTACAGTTATTAATTATTATTTCTTAATATTATCACATAACCCCCTTTTCTTGTTAGCCACAGCAGAGCCTAGAGGTGCAACCAAGATCAGGGCCCCATAGTGCTAGGCGCTGTACAAACACATAGGAGACAGTCCCTGCTCTGAAGAGCTTGCAGTCTAAATAGACGTTAGAGGGGACACTGAGGCACAGAGAGGTGAAGTCACTTGCCCCAGGTCATCCAGAAGGTCAGGGCAGGGCTGCGAACAGGACGCAGGTCTCCTGAGGCCCAGTGTATTGAACTAATCGGCCTCTCTGAATGAGCCTTCCAATATGCAATATATATTGGACTAAACTAGGGTAAATTTTTGTGGGCTTCCTGCCTCAAAGATGCTCTATATAAATACACTGTCCTCATGCAGATATTTTAAACATTTACTAATGGTTTGGTAGCAAAGATTTGCAAAGAAATCCTGACAGCTGCCCAAAAATATAGACCAGAACACTAGGGGAAAAAATCATTGCAGTGTGTGACGCGCCTGTAAAAATTCCTAAACAGGATTAGAGTCCTTCATGAAAATTCATCTCCAGAGGAAGCCCATAAGCGACTTACAAACCCTTTCCTCTGAAAACTGTTGTTGAGCTTCCACCTTTGATTTGCCAGCTCTCTCACTAATGCATGAAAAGTCTCAGTTAGATTTTTGTTCTCAACATCAAAAATAAAATGTCCTGAGCAGAATATATTAGGGTTAGGGAGGGATCTCTTCTTCCCCCTCTCTGCAATGTTATTACACTTGAACCTTGCTAATTCTTTGCTCCCTTGCAAACATAGGGGCCACAACATGGCATCAGTTTTTAAGGAGAATTCCTGAACGAAATTCCCCCAACCGACCCCTGATAAATGTCACAGAAGACTAGCGGTGTTGGCCCATTTCTCAGCAAAGATTTAATAGTACTGAGCTGCAATTAGTTCTCATGTTATAATGATTTGCCTAAAAATAGTAATGCTCAGTGTTACTTGGAGTCTGGTTTCTTTTGTATAGAGAGAGAAGTTCCATTTCAAGGTATACGATGGACCACATTTTCTTTCTTTTTGTTTCTTTCCTTGGTGCAAAGCACTGAATTATCATGTTGAGGGTTCCAGATTTGTCATGGCATTTTTTTTATCAAAAATCACAGTCATGGTAAATTTAGTAAAAGTCATGGGTTTAGTGTCTGCACTATGATTTTTGATTAAACATGCCCTGACAAACAAAGGGGTACTGACTACCCCCAGCAGCATCCTCTGCCCCTGCACCCCAACCTTAATCCTGGCCTAGAAGGGAAAGGAGGCAGGGGCTGGAAAACGAGCCCACCCCACATTCACCCTGGGCACTAGTGGCTCCTGTGTCCTGCAGGGCTGAACCTGGCTCTCTGCTCCAGGTGCCGCGACCTGGCATGCTGGATTGCAGTGCCACTTAGGTTTGACCTGCTACCTCGCTCCTCGCCATCATGATGCAGGGGTGCCTGGGACAAATCTGAGCCAAATCTGTGACCCCACAACTGGATTGCAATGCCCAGAGCGGGGAGCTAGTCCCAGCCCCACGGGACAGGAGCTGCAGCTGCAGAGTAGTCACGGACACACAAAAAGATCATGGTCAAATAGGAAGATCACACTTTCCATTAATTTTTTCCCCTGCTGTGACAAACCTGCAGCTGTAATCATGTTGCTTGTAAACGTTAACAGATCCTGCTGCCCTACTGTGGTGCCTTGCTAGGGACAGTGTGCCAATGTCACCTCCTGGTGATGGCTTTTCTGTTGTCTTACGTGGGTTACTCTGCAGGTTGCCAGTGATGGCTCTGAGTTTGCTATTCACTTGTTCAAAGGAGAAGATGCAGCAAAGTGATAACCAAGATAGATACATAGAGCATGTTCTGGTGGACTGCGTGGGTTCTCTTATCATGACGTTATTATTTCCTGGGGACAGCTTTCATCTCACTCCAAATTTAGCTAGATCTTTGCAGGGATTAGTTTGCAGGTCACTCTGGATTTTATGGAGCATCCATTTTATTCTGTCTGCCTTAATCCTAGGTTTTTAAAGTAGGTGATGTGTGACAAGCAAAGCACTGAATCCCTGCCCTGAGGATCATGCAGAACTGTACTAGCTGGTTTTAAGGTTGATTCTTTTCCAAAGCTTCTACTATTTGTGTCTTTTGTGGGACGTCAGGATGTCCACATAACTGCTGCCCCTCCTCTGGATGGTTTGTCTGGAGGAGTGTGTGGTCTAGTAATGGATTTTGTTAACCCTTTATTTTTGCTAGCTAATTAAAAAAAAAAACAAATTCATTTCCCCATGCTCTGTTTTATTTATAGGACTTGCAGTCAGGAGGCTTTGTCCCTAGCTGGGCTAATTTGATATGTCTGTGTATGTTGCTGTTTTAATGTTAGCATTTACTTGTGGCTAGGCTCAGTACAATTGTGTGATACGCCTGAGTTGCCCTTGGAAAATATACTTTCCTAGGATCAAAGTACTGGGAAAATGTTAATTTATTATACGCTGGAGAACTGGAATCAGCTATTTCTTGTATGTGGTAGCAATACAATAACCCACAGTAGGACTGTTTGCTAGTTTGTAATATGTGTGCATAAAACCGCATGCACATTACAAGTATAAAATACAGCAACGTCTATTACATGCAATCACTGCCCAGGTGCATTTAATTAGACTGTTCTCCTTTGTGTATTTGCAGTGGCTCATGCACAGAAAAATCTGCATTTTTCTTCCTCAAGCTGTGAATGGTATTCTTTTTTTTTTTTTCTTAAATAATCCTGTAATATGACGCCAGGAAAGAAAAAAGGGGCAGAAACCTGATCTCAATGGATAAGTAAAACTCCAATTAATGTTTAACAAGCTGGAATGGTCCGATGGGACAACAGTGGCGTGATCCGGCACATCCACGCCCAAAAGATTTCGGGAAGCACGTGGAAGTCTGGGGGGGGGAAGTGGCCACACCGAGTGTGTGCGCGAGGGGAGCACTCGCCGTTCGCGAATCCGACTCAGCCGCTGCCGGAGCAGCCGGGGGAGCCGATCGCGCTCCCTGCCGGGGTCCCCACAGAGCTCAGCCCGCGCGCGCCCCCAAAGGCTCCGCGCGAGCCGGGTTCTCGGCTCCGCCTCGCGCCTTCGAGACGGGTTCTAGGCTCTGCGGCCCCCGCTCCCTGGGTTCTCAGGCTCCCCGGAGCATGGGCCGCTGCCCCCGCGCTCTGCTGCTGCTGGGCACGCTGGCCCTGCTGGCCCCGGGCCCCGCCGCTGAGGATGAGCACGACGAGGACGACGAGCTGGCGCTGTCCTTCCCCTCGGAGGAGGAAAACCAGACGGAGGTCGGGAGGCAGCTGGGCTCGGCCGCTTTCTACAGGACGAACAAGGCGAGCGGCGTCGGGGCTGGCGGCAGAGCGGGCTGGGTCGCGGGCAAGGGGGCTGGAGCCCGCGGGCACGGGGCCGGGGAGCCGCCTGGTGCAGGAGGGGAGCTTGAGCGGCGAGGCCGGGGGAGCCGCTTTCTGGCTCTGCCTCTGGCTCCTCGGCTGACCTTGGGCAAGTCCCTTAGCCGCGTGCGGGAGCGGGGGGGGCTCCGTTTCCCTGGCCCCTGCGCCTGGGCTCCCCCCTCTCCGCCGTGCGGCCAAACCTGAGCGGCCCCGTGGGGCAGGAGACTTGGGGCCGCCGCTGCGGGGCGAGGCTCAATCTGCAACCCCACCCCGTGGTAGGACTCGCCTCCCCCCAACCCCCCTCTCCTTCTGGGGGCAGGACTCGACTCCCTCGGGGGGCGGGGAGACCATAAGTGCTGGAAGGAGGGGTGCCCTAGCTTGAAATGGTTTCCATCATACACCAGTTTGGCTCAGCCCCCCCACTGTAAAAATGGTTCCCGCGCTGCTGGGCAGGCGGCAACTCTCTTCCCACCCCCAAGGCCTCCAATCCCTCAGGGGTAAGAGCCCCCACTTCCCCCAGGAGAGGCTGCCCCCCCGCAAGGGCAGGACCTGATTCTCCCCCAAGCCTCCCCCTCCAGGGGGACAGTTTCTCCCCCCCCCCCGCGGATAAAATGAATAAAACAAACTGTTGTAAAGAATCAAATGAATTTTGCTGGTTCTAGTTGCACCGCTGCTTGCCCACCTGCGGGACCTCCTGATAAAAGGTCTCTATGTTAGCGCTGGGTTGTGGTGGTGATCAGGTGGATCAAGGCATAAAGGAGGGGCAGAGACGGTGCCTACAGCCTCTTGGGCAGCAGGCGAGAGGCGACGGTGCCAGGGGATGGCAAGAGGGATGGGCCCATGCCACCTTCTTGGTGTGAGCTCCCTGGGTGTCCGTTGAGCGTCTCTTGTGTCCTGTGACAGCCAGAGAAATCAAATAAATAAAGCCATGCGCCCCCTGTTCTGGAGAGCGGCTTTGCGCTGTGGAGCGTGCGGGGTTGCAAAGCAGCCATGCTTGGGAAGGCACGTTGGTGCGCGGGGGCAGGCAGTGACTTGTGGCGCTAACTCATTGCAGCTACGATGGGCTGGTGCCTTTAGGCTGTGGACCTGGCCTCGTAGTTTCTTTTCTACCTCTTTCGGGAGCAGGCTCTTAAGCCCTTTTAGAGCCAACTGCGTGACTTTAGAAACAGAGCTCTGGGGGGACCCTTTTCTTCCCCTTGAGGAGGGGAGGGTTTGGTAAGTGATGCAGGGAGCTGCAGGTACAGAAAAATTTGGGCAGGAGGGCGGTTGGCTTGTCCTGAGAGTGTGGGAGGGTTCTGGTCACTGAGAGTGGAATTGAGCATATGGGATGGGGCTGGGTTGGTGTCCCACCTGCTGACCTGCTAGGCTGTCCATTTAACCCCCATTCTTGCCTTCTGCCTCCCCATGATGAAGTGGTGATTTCACACTGTTAGGGGACTTGGTAAGATGTTTTCTGAGTGTAATGCAGCTGCTGTGGCGACTGTGTCCATGCAGTTTAATGAGAAGTGTGGGGTATTTCATTCCCCTGTTAAGCTCTGAATGGACCTGGCACCTGCATCTCCCCATGACTACTTCATCTGCAGCTGCGAGAGCTCAGTGCCTCTCCATGAGAATAATACAGGCTCAGTGTATTCATGGTGTTGCCAGCTCTTGTAAATTCTTCTTCAAGTCCCAGCTCCTGGAGTCAAGTGATGATGTAAAAATCTCCCTTTTGTTTTGTAAGTTTCTAGCCCTTCCGGTTGCAGAGGACAGTTGGAAATGTTATCCACGTGGGCTCTGCAGACTCGAAAACCAGAAGCCAAAGAAAACCTAAATTATTTTTAAAAAAATCTCAGGACTGTGAAGCCAATCTCATGATTTTTGAGTAGTTAGGGCTCACAATACTGCATCCAGTTCCTTCCTTCAGATCATGTGTAGATTACATTACAAAATGAACTCTGCTGTGCTGATTAAAGTAACAGCTCAAGTGACTGAGCTTGCAGTGAGAATTTGAACAGCAGTGTTTGCTCTGTGAAGGTGCATGGCTTTGAAAAATCTGCTTCTGCTTGTTTAAATTCAGCACATGTGGAGATTACCCGGGCAGTACATAGTGGTGCTGAAGGAGGAAACTCATAAATCCCAGACAGAGAGAACCATCCGCAGGCTGCAAGCTCGAGCAGCGAAGCATGGCTACCTAACCAAAATCCTTCACATCTTCCAGGATCTGTTCCAGGGATTTCTTGTAAAGATGAGCAGTGATGTGCTGGATATGGTAAGAGGATGTTGCACTTCTGTCTTTTCAGCCTGCACTGGTTTTGTTTTCTGTTCGGAGGCATCTGGGGTAGGGCAGGCAGTGTGGAGAGTAGGTTTTTTTCCCAGTGGTAACAATTCTGTTTGAGGCAAGAACCATGTAGATTGAAAGGCAAGGAAAGCAGCATATGCTGGAAGTAAAAGGATACAAGCTAGAGAATGTTTGTCTGTCTAGATAGTGAGAACATCTAGAGTTGCAAGAGTAAGGATTAAAATACCCACTTCTCCATCCAAAAGTTTGCAAGGTTTGTAAATCCTCATGCTTCAGGGCATAAACTAATCTCTAATTTATGGGTTTAAAGAAGAAACTTTCCTGTGGGTTGATTATTCCATAACTGCCTGCATGAGGCTTTTTGTAATTTCCTCTGAAGCATCTGGTGCTGGCCACTCTTCAAGACAGAATCCAGATTAGGTGGACCTTGGGTCTGACTGTCCCTCCCCAATCTGACAAAAGTCATTGTGCTGATTTTGCATACCTGCTTTCCGATGCCTGCTGCTTTCTGTGGGATCTCACTGATATTTGAAACAAATTGTAAATGGTGGGTCTGTAAAACTCGGAAAGAATCCAAAGTAAGGTAGATCCAATCAGGAATCCAAGGTGATGCAAGTCCCAGGTACTCCACCCACATGGCTGGTTACAGACTTGTGGCTGCTAGTCATACGTCTTCGCTGATCAAAGAGCACGTGGGCGTAACTTGCACTTAAGCAGAGGCAATACAGTGCTCCTCTTCTGCGGAGGTGACTGTGAGAAGAACATGGGATTTCCCCAGGAGAAGAAATTCAGTTAAGGAGCTGTTTTACTTTATGTTCTCTCTTCACTGGGCTGCTACAGATTTAGGAGCCTGGGCCATTCACAAGTTCTTTGTTTTCGCTGCTTTAGGACAATCGTTTTGCAGTTGCAGATGTGGTCCGTCATGCTGTCAGGGGTCGTGTGAGCGTGTTGCCACATAGCGACTTGAGTTTGAGGTCTGAGGCCAGCCCTTTGCTCCCAAGGTAGCACAGCCACCCCTGGCAGAGGGAGTGCCTGGCACGGGTCTCTGTAATTCCCCTTTGCACCTGCCAGAGGACCTCAGAGTGCTTTGCTGAATAGAACCTCACAGAGCTGAGGCACAGAAATTAGTAAATGAATGTGGTAGAGCAAAGCCTAGAACCCGAATTCCCTGACAGCCAGATCTGTGCCTTAGCCATCAGACCATCCTTCCTATGTCTCTAGGAACCCCTCTGTGCCTTCCAGAGCAAGTGGCATTGATGAGCTCTGCAGGGAGCTGCATCCAGCACTGCTCCCAGGAACGAAGGGTCACTGTGGTACATGTGTACATGTGTTCTAGCAAGGGCTACAAAGGGCACAACCTTGGAGCTACAGGGACAATTGCTGGCAGTTTAGTATCTTGTAAGTGGCCACCTCAATGCATTAGGAGGCTCCTGCTCTCTACCAGCATTTTGTCTGTGGTTGCACCTCTGCTTGGAGCTGTCCCACCCTAGTGGAAGATACTGGTCATGTGGGTGGGGCTGGACAGTCCGGAATGGGCACATCAAGAATATTGTGAAACTCATTGTGACCATCATCAGTCGTAGAGCCAGGTCTCACTGGAAATCGAGCCTACGGCATGGCCCCGTCTCCCACGGTGTCAGTTCTTCGTCCCTTGTGCAGGCTTCCTTAGTACAGCTACGGGACAGGCGCTAATAGAGCTGGAATGCCTGGAGTAACAAACCCTGCTCTCAGACTCGGACTGAGGACTACTTTCTCCACTGCTGTGAACTGGTGCAGCGCCGCTGACTCCAGGGCATCAGTTTACACCCACAGATCGTTTGGCTCCTAATATGCAGCTCTGAATCTGGGATTGATTTGAGGTTGTTTTTTTTCCCCACATTCGACAAATAAAGCTCTGTGGGTGTGTCATCCTGCTGGTTGGGCTTTGACCAGTTGAGCACTCAGCCCTCATCAGCTTCAGTCGTGCAGCATCAGAGCCTAGGAGAGAGTAAGCCACCTGCCTTGGGCAGCTGCAATCTTTCCCTGGCCCAGTGCAAGGAAGCTGCTAGATAGAACAGCTGAGCGCATCCCACGTTGTTCCTGTTCTGCGTGGTGTGCACCGAGTACTCAGTAGCTAGGGTGTGTCCATGCCATCTCTCTGTGATGTTTCTTTTGCACAGGCTTTGCGGCTGCCGCACGTTGATTACATTGAAGAGGACTCCTACGTGTTTGCTCAGAGCATTCCCTGGAACCTCGGCAGGATCGTCCCAGCACAGTACAAGTCTGGCGAATATAACCCTCCCAGTAAGGGCTCTTCTCTCCCCCCCCCCCTTATTTGAATTTATTTTAAAGGAGAATTCATGGGGCAGGAGATGATTTCTAGGGGCAAAATTGAACCCTCCAAATGCATGCAGAGAAGGTAGGAAACCTGTGCAAATGTAGTTCCAAGTGTGTGCAGAAAAGTGAGAGAACACGAATCTCAGACACAACCTTTCTTCCTACCCCAGGGGGACCGATGTCCTCTTCTCCAGGGAGTTTGTTGGTGTCTTTGGCACTCTGAGCTTTTGAGGGGGCGTGGCTTGCTAGGGAGGGGGCCGAGCCAATCAACTGTCTATGGTAACCTTCCCCTCCAAATCTGGGATACATTTACCATGTGAGGACAGGGCAGGTTGGCAACATCTGGAGCACAGCCCTTGGTCTACATTGTTTTCTCCTGCTCTTCCTGCAGGTCGTTGGCGCCTTGTGCGCGTCCTTAGGAGGATGGAGTTGAGAACCGAAGAAACTGCTATAGCTATGGTTCTGGGGGGCCAGGGAGCTTGCATAACTACCCTGGAAGTCAGTGGGAGCTGTGTGCATGCAGAGTTTGCAGGATTGGGCCCTATATAGGACCTGGATGGATGCATTGTTTGTTGTTGTTTCCCTTGCAAGCCACAGTTTGCAGGAATTGATAACTTGGCTGTAAAAATGTAGCCATGTGGTTTGTAAGATGGCAGTGCCCAGAAAACATTTGTGTCATCGGCTAGAGTGCTGGGCTGATGACAGCTACGACTGCTCTGGCCATAACGGTGTGTGTGCTTTCTGAGGGCATTGCTGCCTTTCACACTGACTGTGCCATGGCTTGTGTTTGGTAGATAAAGGAGATCTGGTTGAGGTTTACCTGCTAGACACCAGCATCCAGAGCAACCATCGGGAGATAGAGGGCAGAGTGTTTGTGACGGACTTCGAGAACGTGCCAGAGGAGGACGGCACGCGCTTTCACAGACAGGTGAGCGAGCCTGTGGGCTCTGTCAGGGTCCTGGGCTCTCATTGCCTGTGAGAGGAACAGCTCAGGTTGTAGTGATTGGAATGGGGCCCAGCTGACATAAGAGTAATGTGAGCATCCCAAACCCAGGGCAACAGAAGCATGTTGGCACCCTGCACAATTGCCACCCCTCTCTATAGGACTCTGCCCACTATTATGTGTTATGCTTAGCAAATCTAAGAGAGAGCAAAGGCTAAGAACACCTGCATCTCAAGTTCACAGCCCAGGGCCTTCAGTGGGATTAGATGGTTATATGGATAACGAGATTATCCAGAGTTAATGCAAAGAAAGAATTTTGGAAGGGATAAAACCTCATGCTTCAGGGGTTAGGCCAGTCTCTAACTACTAGGGATCAGGATCAAACCTTCATGGGGGGCAGATTGTCCCACGTCTTGAACCTTCCTGTGAAGCATCTGCTGCTAGCCACTGTCTTGACAGGATACTGGGCTAGATGGACTATGGGTCTGACCCCGCGAGCAATTCCTGTGTTACTTAGCAGCTGTATCACTGAAAATGGCTAATACGCTAGAGAATAGCATAAAAGTGTAA
The DNA here is from genome assembly GCF_965140295.1 of Lepidochelys olivacea. Classification (NCBI taxonomy): domain Eukaryota; kingdom Metazoa; phylum Chordata; order Testudines; family Cheloniidae; genus Lepidochelys; species Lepidochelys olivacea. The sequence goes on along the minus strand of NC_140418.1, from coordinate 95,402,997 downwards.
TGATAGGAATGGTGGTAGCAAATACAGGGCCTGATCCTGCATGCACCAACATGCATGAGTCCCTCTGTATTGACGTCAGTGGAAGCACTATCGTGCGTGTGAGTGTTTGCAGGATTGGGCCCCAAGTGTGTGTATTGGTGCCAGTGAATGGGATGGTTCTGGAAACGTTCGCTGCCTTGCTTGACTTCCCCTCTCTGGCAGGCCAGCAAGTGCGATAGCCACGGAACCCACATGGCCGGCGTGGTGAGCGGGAGGGACGCTGGCGTGGCTAAGGGAGCCAGCGTTCGCAGCCTTCGGGTGCTGAATTGCCAAGGCAAGGGCACGGTCAGCGGGACCCTGATTGGTGAGTAAGAACCATTGAGGTGTGTAGTGTCTAACTCATGAGAGCCTGATTGGACAGTTGGGATTTTAGGGGCCGATTCAACGCCCACTGAAAGCCAACGCCCGTTGGCTCCTGTGGCACTTGGCTCAGGCCTATGGGGTCAGATTGTCAGAAGCGCTCAACTCCCATTTAGGCACCTAAGAAGTGGATTTTCAGAAGTGCCCCACACCCAATCTGCTGAGCTCTTTTGAAACTGACCTTTAGCACCTCACTGTGATGTGCCTCTGAACACTCTGTGACAGGGTGCACTCGCTGGGTTAACCGCTTTTCCTAACCTCACTGGAAGGAGAGCCCCTCCCGGAGAGCACCTCTGCTGGGGTTCTGTTGACTCATCCCATCAGCCTGCTCGCCTGTACTGAGCAACAGTTGCTGAGTCACCGAGTCTCTTTCCCTGTATTTTATTGCTAAGGATGTTTTCCGGAAAAGGATCTTGCTTATTTCCAGCTGGAGGGGAGAGCTGAATCTGACCCCCTACTTCCCAGCTAGCAGGATGCGAGTGAGTCATTAGTGCTGTCCTTTTCTGTGATCGGTTTCTGTCCGCTGTGCTTGATCAACAGGCCTGGAGTTTATCAAGAAGACCCTGACTGCCCAGCCCTACACCCCTTTGGTGGTGTTGCTCCCCTTTGCTGGAGGTTACAGCCGTGTTTTGAATGCAGCTTGTCGGCTGATGGTGCAGACGGGAGTGGTAATGATTGCTGCAGCTGGCAACTACAAGGAGGATGCCTGCTTGTACTCACCTGCGTCTGAACCAGAGGTATGGGGCTAGGACACTGCTTTCACTGACTGAGTGGGTACTGAGAGACCTGGCTTCTATTCTTGACTCTGCCACAGGTTTGCTGTCGTCTGGCCTTGACCAAGGCATGTCACCCCATCTGTGCCTAAGTTTCTTTGGGTGTAGAATGTCCTGCCCTTTGGACAAAGCGTGCTATGGGTCAGAGTCCCCACCGCAGTTTGTTTGGTGTGGGGAGGGGGCCCCGAAGCACATCGCTCCTGCTGGAAGGAGCTCTGGGCTCCTGGTTATCCCCACCCTTGCAATGAACTTTGAGTCTCCCTGGGGAATTATATCGTCCTAGTCATTTACAATTCCTCTAATCCTGAAGGAGGGGCGTGGTTTTGTGTTCCTGTGAAGGCAAAACATTATTCAATAGTTTTCACCCTGGTGAGCAGGAGGAATTGTACAGGCTGGGGTGGATTGGTTTGGGACTTTTAATGCAATTATGGACAATCCGTTCGCTGCTGACGTCCCAGTTGACTCGTGTATTGTGCTCTAACCCTCAGGTGATCACTGTTGGGGCAACCGACTTCCAGGACCAGCCCACCTCCATGGGAGCCTTAGGAACAAACTTTGGCCGGTGTGTGGATGTCTTTGCCCCGGGCGACGATATCATAGGGGCCTCCAGCGACTGCAGCACCTGCTTCACTTCCCAGAGCGGGACGTCCCAAGCTGCTGCACACGTGGCAGGTGAATCGATTGTATTTTTTAAATGCAGCAGTAGCATCAAGCAGTAGTGGTTCTGTGACCGTGTGCCTAGCAGGGTAAAAATGAACCATCCCCAGCAAAGCACATTACGTTGACTAGCACAAGTGCAACCTGGGCAGAACTGGGTTCTATCGCACTTCGGGGGTGTGGTTAAAACATGAGTCCTAGCTCCTCGGACGGGAGCGGGGCGGCATTGGACTTGAGTTTCCTGTGTTACCTGGGGAAAGTCACTTAAGTTCTCTGTGCCTCAGTTCACCATCTGTGACACTAGGATAATAGTCCTTTGTCTATGTAGCTCAGTGGGGCAGGGGCTATCTCCTCTTATGTGTTTGTACAGCGCCTAGCGCAATGGAGGCCTGATCTCCACTGGGGCTTCTAGGCTTTGCCATATACTAATCGGTGCTGCAAAGCGGAGCCATGTTTTATCCCCCTCAGGTAACAACTGCTGTGTCTCTTGTAGTAAAGACAAGGCAGGACTTGGTTGCAGTCAGGTGATTTGTTTCTGAGGCTGCTGGAAGGTGACCAGAGTCATGCAGTGTAGGTGGGGCCCCACAGACAAAACAGGCATCATGCTGCCCCAGGGGAAGGCGTAAGATAAAACTACAGTACACAAGGCTGCAAGCAGTCAGTGCATGGCCTGATGCTACACTATTTGACAGCCATGGCCCAGAACTACCATTGGTATGGACTGTGAGTATATCTACACTGCAAAGAAAATCCCATGGCACCAAGGTCCAGAGCCTGGGTCAATTGACTCAGGCTGGGGGCTAAAAATAGCGGTGTAAACGTTCCCACTCGGGCTGGAACCAGGGCTCTGAAACCCGCCCTGCTTACCGCATTTCAGAGCCTGGGGTCCAGCCCAAATGGGAACATCTGTGCAGCAATTTTAGTCCCACAGCCTAAGCCCTTGCAAGCCTGACTCAGCTGGCCCGTGCTGTGGGTTTTTCTTTGCAGTGTAGACGTACTGTGGCATCTGGGCCACATCGGGCAAGGCCCTCCCTGTGCTGTCCATCTACATCAGTACATCAGTTTTTGCCCCCGCCCCATCTCCAGCCTTACAAAGCAGCTTCATGCAGATCCATGCCTGTGCCCTGATTAAGCAGTGGGAAATGCCCGGCTGTGTGCTGTGATCTAATAGTGATGTGTCTTGTGGATTCATTGGCCCAAGGCTGAGTGCTGTTAACTGTCAACACGTTTCCATCTCAGACCATAAATACACACGCTCTGTCCTAGTGGGATTGTAGCGTATGGGTCCCTAAGGGATGAACAGGCAGGGGAAGAAGAGAAAACGTTTACGATGAGGAAAGAACGCTTTCAATTAGGCGGCAGGTTATGTTAGGGGAAAATAGTCTCAGATGGCAACAGGTTTTTTCGATACTAGGTCACTAACATTTTTAATGGGAACATTTAGGGGAGTGAACTGGTTTTGAAGCTGATGCTGTGGAGAGGAGGCTGCGGGGACCTGTGGTTCCCTATATGATTCTTTCCTCGTGCACCTCCCTCCATCAGGCTGCTGTGTATCAGCGAAGAATTAAATGAAGAAGAAACCTGAGCTTGTGCATTGAAATGTTTCTGCCTGGAGGTGAAGTTTAAGGATCTCAAATGTGGGATCCCGTCGGGAGAATATTGGTTTTGCAAAGCAGAACTTCCTTCTTTCCTGATGAATCGCAGGGTGAAATGGAAGGCCGGCGCTGCACTGGAGTATGACTGAAGGGGCAGCATGATATCCATGGTGTGATGAGGTCCAGTCCCGAATGGAGAGCTCATCTGGTGCAGTGTCGTCAGTGACCCAGTAGCCACGTGTCACAGATCCACAGCGTCTGGTGCATCCCCCAGCCTGGCAGTGACCCCTTTGGCAGTGACCCCTTTCGTGGGCTGGGCCCCAAGGACTCCGACAGAGCCACAGGGGCAAGCCCGTGGCCTCCGAGACTCTGCAACTGGGCTTGTAGGTGCCAGTGATCCATGGCTTCCTGCAGTGAATCCATCCAAGCCAGACTCCTTTGGGAGGCTTGTACGGTGCTCCTTCAGGGTGCCGTGATTATTTGCAGCCACCCTAGGCCGGCTCTCCAAAACAAGCTAACAATTTAGTTGGCACCTGTCCTACAGCATCGAACAGTCCTTTGGTTAGCAAAGAGAGGAAAAGGTGAAGACAGAGTCTGGCTTGGCCGTGGTGAAAGCCATCTTGTCTTGCTCTCCCAGTCTCTGTCCCTTTGTCCTTGGCCCCAGGTCTGTGTGTGTGTCTCCAAAGGCCAGCTCTTAACCCAGGCACCTGGCACCTTCTCCCTTGGTTCGCCAGCTGCGGCTTTTGCTCTGCTTCCTGGCGAGGGGTGGGGGAAAATCTCCTCCCTCTTGGTTGCTAGTTATGAATGTTCTGGCCATTGGGGTTCCCACTCTCTTTCTGGATCCTCCATTGATATGGGTTGGTCTCAGCCAGTCCTTAGATGACCCATTCATACCATCCCCAGCAGTTATGTGACTCAACACTTAATGTGCTCTGTTCTATCCCAAGAGTAGCTGTGTAACCTTCACTGTTCGTGCACAGCAGTGCAAAGCACAGGGGGAAACTGAGGCATGCATAGGCATCATAAAAATATTCCCAACATTCCCTCTTCATTACACCATGTGACGATCACAGCCTCAGGTACTCCTGTATGTCTGCTCCAAGGACAGTGCACATGTCATTCACGTGATCTCAGTATGGGTCTTTGTCCCCTGCTAGTGGTTGATCTACAAAAGAGGCTTGTGAGCTGACTATAGCTAGTAGGGGCTAGGCTGGGAAGTAGAAGATCTTGCTTTTAGTGTGAGAGACCTGGGTTCAAACTGATGATCCATGGTAGGTGGTCAGGTCTCTATCCCCCTTTGAAATGTGCCTGGTTCTGAATTGACATAGCTGCAGTGCAAATACAAGTGTAATGAAGACTTGGTTTTGGTGACACAAATTCTGCAATGGCGTTGCCAGGTGTAAGCAGACCTGGCACCTGGAGGTGTAATCTAAAGCAGACACGCTGCTGCCTGCCTGTATATTCTCCAGGGCTTTCTATATGCATTCTCACCTTCAAATCCGCATTTTAAAATCGAAATGGCGTGTGTGCGTCTCTCCTAGGCATCGCAGCCATGGTTCTGAACACTGACTCTGCTCTGACGCTCTCTGAGCTGAGGCAAAGGCTAATTCACTTCTCCACCAAAAACGTTATCAATGAGGCTTGGTTTCCTGAAGGCCAGAGGCTGGTCACGCCCAACAGAGTGGCAGGACTGCCCAGCAAACTCATGGCAGGTAAGTCACGCACGCTTCCTGGGGCAGATGTGCAGCCAAGGGAGAGGCTCAAGGTGACAGCATTGCCGTGGTACTAAGGCTGAGCTGTGCATGACTGAAACAACACCCACTTAGGGGCTGGAATTCTCTTCTAAGGATACGTCTACACTGCAATGAAAACCACACAGATGGCCCGTGCCAGCTGTTTAATTATGGTGTAGATGTTGGGGTGCGGGGGCTCCAGACCTTGGGCTGCAGCCTGAGCCAGAGCATCTACATTGAAATTAAACAGTCCCTTAGCACCAGCCCGAGTCAGCAGACGTGGGCCAGCTGCGTGTTTTTAATTGCATTGTAGGCCTAAGGTAAGTTATCCCTAGTGACTTGACTGTGCTGGATTTGTGCAAAGAAAGTCACGTAGGGTTGCCATGTGGCTGGTTTTCAACCACAAAGTCTAGTCAGAAAGGGGACTGAAAAGATGTACTGACTGGACACCAAAAGCCCAGTGGCAGATGAGACGCCAGGTCATCAACCCCCACCAGTCCCTGCTTAGCCGAGGCTGCTTCCTACCTGCATCTCGTGGGCAGGCAGGCAGCAGGCTCCTCCTCAGGCCGCAGCTCCCATCCCAGCCCCAGAGCAAAGGGAGCCCAGCTGCGCAGGGGGAGGGAGGAGGAAAGGATCAAGCGACTTGGAAGGGGGAGGAGGGAGAGCAGCGAGCAAGCAGGGGGCGGGGCCTTGGCGGGAGTAGGCAGAGCAGGGGGCGGGGCCTTGGGGGGACTAGGCAGAGCTGGGGCAGGGCAGAAGGGTCCGGTTTTCAGAAGTTGGCAGGGAGTCTGTGCACGTAGAGAGCGCAGCGGGGCTTGCTCTCATTCTGAAACCTCTTGTGGTCAGCGATACGTGCTGCTTGGTGCAGAACCGAACCTGCTCGTTGCCGTTTTACTTACTCACGTGACTGAACGCGGCCCCTGGAGCATTCTATGTGCTCCGGAAGATGCGGCATCGACGGGAAGCAAACCTGCTGCCCGGAACTGATGACTGAGCCGTCCCTTTTCAGGTGAGCAGTTGTACTGCCGCTCCGTGTGGTCTGCCCCGTCCGGGTCCACTCGCTCTGCGACAGCTGTCGTGCGCTGCAGTGGGAACGAGGAGATGCTCAGCTGCTCAAGCTTCTCCACGAACGGCAAGCGGCGAGGAGAGCGTATTGAGGTGATGCTCCACGGCGGGGAGGTTTGGGGTGCTGCAGTTGGCCCTCATACATCTCATGTCCTGTTGAAATCTCTCAGGCCGTTCCTCAGGAGGTACATAGGTGCCTGACTCCCATTGATTTCAGTGGGAGTCCGGCCCCTAAATATCTTAGCATCTAGGCCTCTGTCTAGGACCCAATAGTCCATTGAAGATCCCACCCATCAGGCCTTACGCAGACAAAACCTTCCAGCACTCCAGAGGCATTTGGTCTCCATCAGGGCTGTCGGATTTGTCCCTTAGCAAATAGTGTGTGTGGGGAACAACCTCAAGGCTCCTGCAGCTTCCGTGAGCAGGGACTAGAAACGTCGGAAACGTTGCCTTACAATGGTGCCTTCTGAATTGTAGGTTCATGGAGGCAGGAAGCAGTGTGTGGCTCACAATGCATTTGGCGGCCATGGTGTCTACGCTATAGCGAGGTGTTGCATTTGGCCCAAAGCTGACTGCCAGATTCAAACCAGCTCCCAGACTGCAGATGGTACTTCGACACCTGGAGTGGGCTGCTCCAAGGAGAACCATGTTTTGACTGGTACGGTAGGCTGTCTTGCTGACAACAACTAGAGCAGCAGTACTTGATCCAACCTTACTCTCTGCTGTATGAGGCTGGACCAGCCCATTCTGTTTATAAGTGAGATACCCAATTTAAAGGAACTCTTGGGAGTCTTAGGGTTAATTCCAACTTCTTATAATTTATCAAACGCCCTCTCCGCCTAGTCACCTGTGCAATCAGAATAATCCTACTACATTCACTTGGGAAGTTCAGTTGAATATTTAGAAAGTACTTAGAGGTCCTTGGATTAATTTATATCCGTGGTCTTATTTTTGTGCCGTATAGGCTGGTTTGATAGTTCCTAAACTAAGCAGCTAGCTGATACTTCAGTTTCTGTTCCCAGTACTTCATGTTCTCCTTGTATGGGAGATTGTGACACACACATTCCCTTAGCATGCTGACAGGTTCAGTGGCTCAGAGCACCTCTCGCTGTTGTTTGTGGGTTCCAGTTCCTGGATTTCTGGTGGTTTGCAAAATGAATAATCTGTTAGCCCTGATGTTCAAAATTAAACACCCTGCTTAGGTCACAAGTACAATTTTTGAGTCTCGTCTTACCCTCTGGAGTGTATTTGCCCATGTATCACAATCGCCATGCTGGTTTGACTGACATTGTCCACCCTGGAGTGGCCTCTGTTGGTGATATCCGGGAGCATTTCATACCCAGTTTTAGGTGCGTTGGCAGAGATGCTGCCCCTGCACCATTCCATGCTATTTTCTGCTTCATGTTTTTAAGAGAAACTTATTTCCCTGACAACTGATTGCTCACAAGAGCAGGCTCTGAGCATTCACCTGGAAGCGTTCTGTATTATTGGCAGGTTGTAGCTCCCATTCTCTTGCTGGAGAGTTTAGTGACAACGTCAGACCCGTTCTAAGGATGGAGACCGGACACCACCAATGCGTAGGTAGAACGGACGTGACCTTGCATGCTTCCTGCTGCCACGCCCCCAGCATTGAATGCCAGGTGAAGGAACATTCACCCGTGGGCTTCCAAGAAAAGGTATGGCAGAACCAATCACAGTAGGTATTTTCAGAATCCTTTTGCTAGCTGTCTATTGAAATCGTTCTTACCACATTCTAACGGTTCTTCATAACCCCCCCCCCCAAAGCTGCTTTACGTAGCATCACTCCAGTCATTGAAATAAATGGAGCTGTCCCTGCTTACCCCAGTTCTCAATCGTACCCATATTAATATTTCCCCACAAAGAGTGATTCCATCCCTCTTCCTGGTAGGTGGCAGTGTCCTGTGATGAAGGCTGGACTCTGACAGGATGCAATGCGTATTCCTGGGGGCCCGGCACCCTTGGCGCCTATGCCGTGGATGACACTTGCGTGGTAATGAGTGCTCTCGCTGGCAAAGGGGCAGCGGCCATCGCCATCTGCTGCAGAAGCAGACGTTTGGAAAATGACAAGCACTTTTCCAACTACAAGTGAGGACAGTGCCCATGGCCACAAGGCGCCCCTGCTGAGACGAAACTGACATCACACCAAAAAAGACACATTCCAAAACCATCACCTTTCCAGATTCCAGAGCTGAGGCCACTACTCCCAGTTCGGTCAGGGCTGATCGTGATGGAATAAGAATCACTAATTGCTTGCAGGTGGGAGTCATAACACATCTAAAATGCAAGGGTTGTGGTGTCTGGAAATGCTCAATCCCAGCACCCTGAGGATGAGATCACCCCCGGCCCCTTCCACAAGACCTCCTAATTTACTGCATATGGATTCTAGCAGGGCGACATTTGGCAAGAAGTCCTGCCCACCAGTTTGTAAGCATATTTTGTTTCTATTATCAAGCAGCAAGGTTATAAACTCAGTGTCAGTCAAGTGGTTTGAGGGTGACCGAAGAAGGTGTATTTACTGCACCAGGTCAGCAAGCCCTTCACTGTTCTTAGCTGTGGTTGCTAGGTACCTTGGTTACCTCTGCAGCATTCTGTGGGTATTTGTGTTACCACCTCTTCCTTTTTCTGCACTCGGGGACGGATTCTCCCTCCTGCTATAGCCCCTGTGAGCATCTGTGGCAGTGAGGGGGCCGTGAAAGCCTTGGGTTTGGCAAGGGGACAATTCCTCTGGCTCAGGAACTGGACTTATGTGGCTCTCTCTAGATCCCCTAGTGCAGAGAGTGAGGGGTGTGGGTGAAGCTGTAGGGGCTGCCATTAATGCGATTCTGGCTGGCACAGTCTCCCATAGGCAGTTCAGCTGCCTAAGCTGTTTCAGCCTTGGCAGCAACACCCAATCAGGGTCCAAAATGTGCCTTAAAGCCACTGTAGTCCCCCCCTCGGGCTCAGACTGATCCTCCAGGAGGCGTAGCACAGGGCCCTCGCGCTCTGATTTGCGATTAGCCAAAAACCCCAGCAGGAATTTTAATTTTTTTTGTTTCTAGTAAAATCTCTTGTTTTCTGATCGTTCTATAGCGTCTTTCCTCCAAGCAGAGCCCCAAGTGCCTTACAACCCCCGCTCCAGCAGTTGTGGCATTGAAACGTGCAAAGTGAAGGCCTCTGTGCACAACAGAGCAGTGCGGGCAGTGCCATGGATTCCCCCACCTAGCTGCCGCTGAGGCAGGTGAGGTCTGGAGAGGGAATTACCGCCCACCCCCAGGGAAAACCCATCAGAGAGGAACATCAGGAAGTTAGCCCCACTGTGGCAACAGCAGGAATTTGGCCCAGGCCTCCTCTGGGTCTCCTAGTTAGCAGTCCTTTGCCTCCACAGCACTCCTCCCTGGCCACACCATCCCCATGCCCGGATCACTCAGTGTGGGGAGGTTCTCTCTGCAGGTCCAGAGATTGTGTATGAGGCATAGTGCCCTTTGTCCGGGGACCGTTTCCTTCGTTAGCTGAGACCAACCACATGAGGGTCAGTTCTGATTATTTTTGGGATACAGCCTTCTGGCCACTAGGAACTGGACTGAAACCATCACTTCACCTTCTCTAGGCCCCCGCAGCAGGGATCAGGTGGTAACAACCAATCCCCCAGTGATGAATGCAGTATGAATTCCTAGGAAGTACATTAAAGCTAATGGACATGATCTGTAGTTTAGCCAGGCTTGGTTTATCTCTCACTACAATCCCTGACCCCACAATGCATTGTTTATGTAAACATTTATAATACAAAAGTGATCTTTATGGTGTAGTCACTTGCATCGTCAGTTTGGCCAAACCAGAATCTCTGTAACCAAATGCACTGTTGGGGGGGGCTTTTTTCTTTACTCCTCAGATTTCAACTAGACCCCCTCAGGGCTAGCTCATCTAGTTTGACACTCTTTGGAGCTTTAGCTCTCCCAAAAGGTAGCCTAATAGTGTGGCAAATAGGCCCTAGTTTACTCTTAGTCAAGCTTGCAACCTCTAGTTTAATTGCTTGCTTAATCAGATTTTAATCTGTAAAGTTAGAGTTTTTGCTGCTGCTTTGTTAGTTTTAAAAAAAAAAAAAGAGCAAAAGAAAGTTGAAGTGTAAATGTCGACCTCCTGTATTGCTTTAACTGGTCTCCTTTTGGGTCCTCCCTTCGGGGAAGTTTATATATTTGAACTAACATGCTGTAATTCATTACCAGTTTTTTTTTTTTTTTTTATAAAGAAAGCTTTCATAGTACTGGGGTTTTTACATTTGTATCTTGAAAATATTTATTCTGAGTTTTATAAACAGCCCATTTGATAATGGTGTCTTTTTAAAATAAAAGATGTATGCCACTGCTTGGAGTTCATCTGTGTACTCAACCGTCTTAGTGTAAAATGGCAGGAGATTAACCGTTGTATTCAGCATTGTGAATGGGCATCCACCACCCAGGGAACTTGCATGGTGCTTGTCTCCTCTCCTGTCCAAGCAATGTGGATGGCTAAGTAAGTCACTCAGGTACACAGGAGGTTAGACCAAGTACAGGACAGCAAGCAGGAGTCCTGGCCCCACTAAGGTATAGCTGCGCTGAATGAAGCTGGGAGCGAGCCTCCAACCACACGTAACCAAGCCAGTGCACTAAACCCAGCAATGTGGACAGTCCAGCTTGTGCTGGAGCTCAGGCAGGCTTGAGAACTCAAACGTTTGCCTGAGGCAGAACATCTACAGCGCTACCTGGAGCCCCTAGTGCACAGCTGCTGAGTGGGGCTGGAAGGGTCAACTACAGCGTAGACCCTGAGTGACGGGCTGAGAGCTTGGACACAGTAGCTGTTCTGTGCTTCCATTACCCTCTCTTACAGGGTAGCATTACAGAGCCTCTGAGGAGAGGTACTAGAAGGGCAAAATTATCTACCCGTACCCTTCAACTACTTGTTAGCCCATGGGAAGAATCAGTCACTTCTGCTAGAGGAACTAACAGTGAAGCTCTTCTACACAGGTACCTACGATAGCAGTAGTAGTGAACAGAAAGATTAGACTGCAAGAATGAACTGCATAACCTTCCTGTTGGTTTGTGTTAAATGAGGCCTTAGATGGAAAGTTACCAGTTAATAAATAGCACATCGTTGTCCCTCTGATTAAATTAATTAAAGGCTTTCACAGATTTGCTTCTATTCATTCTACTTATAAGCTGCTTTTACCTATCCCTAATAAAGCTAACCTAAGAACATTTGAGCTGTTGTCTCAAATAGAAGTAAACAATATCAGATAAGCGCTCTAATTTAGAAGTACATGGAGTTTTCATAAGGGAACAGTTGGGCTGTTTTAATGTGTAAAAGGTTTGAACTTTAAACTGACTTGGATACTCAATCGGACCATAGCCCACAAATGAGCTGGGAAAATGATCAGTTTGAATTACAATTGCCTTGGCTAGGATTTTCTGAGAAGTCCGTTATCTCACTTTGGTGCACTAAATAAAATATATCTAGCAGGACTTAACCTGCATTTAAAGAAGGGTGGCTGTGGTAGTTTGCTGTTGTAAGACGACGAGTAGGGATGCTATGGGGTTGGGAAAGGCGGCTTCTATGATGTAGCATCTCTCCAACTTCTGCTTTAAGTACATGCAATGCAGTGTGCTCTGCAGGGGGAAGAGAAGAAGATAGCAGCTTAGCATGGAGGCAGCTGGCATCTGCACTCAAATTCTTGGACAAAATTCTCTCTTCTCTCTGCACCCTAAAACAAGGAATGACTCTATTGCACTTATCTCCCCCCCCGACAGGAATGAAGCTGAATCTGCTCCTTTGTGCTGTCTAGCATTAAGGCACAATTTCATCCAGTGTAGAAGACAGATTAGTTTGACTAAGCAGGTAAGTGCGCTAGCTAGGGAACTGACCAGTGTCAAAAGCCTGGGCTGTCGGTGAGAACACCCGAGTCTTGGTTATGCCACATCTGAACACAGTACAGGAAGACTTTCATCCACATTATGATAAAGCACCTCCCCAGGGAATTCCTTAAAGACATTAAAAGCAAGGATTGTTCTACATAAAGGGGTTTAATTTGCTCAACTAAACTGCAAATCACCCATTTGAGGACTGTCATGTGAGTAACATTAAGAAATCAAAAACACTCAACAGATTAGCCTTATTACAACCTGAGATGTTTCCAGCACTTACTCAGTTTCCTTACAGATATTAATCAGTTTTAATACAAGATTAGCCCGTGCCTACCTGTGCCAAAAACACACCCTATGGTAGAGTGCCAGGATTCTTATTGGATTGTTGCAAAGATCCAAGGGGGGGGTGTAATATTTTTTTTTAAGCAAGCAGGGACAGCCTGCTCGATTTTGAACTCAGGACATCTAAATCTGAGGGAAAATAGGAAACCTTTTCACTTCAACTTAAAACTACTTAAGCAAGAAGGCTGGAGGGCAGAAAACATTGCTGGTCAGTAGGATGCTCCTTAAAGAGCAGAAACGGAATTAATAAAAGCTCAAAAAAGGGTATGGAAAATTATGTGCATTTTATTGTGCTAATTGGACCATTTCACAGCTTACTCAAGGAGATCAAAATTGGTTTTCCTAAATGATAGGGAGAGCAGTGAATAATTGCCACTGTGCCTGAATAATAGAACAGTAGCAACAGGGGCAGCTCTTTCTTTAGAGGCCCAACAGCAGCATTACCCGTGGCAAATTAGTATTTTCTACTACCCTGAGGCATGCTAGGGCACTTCAGAGCCCTCGGACAAATTCCAGTATGGTGTCTGCTGCTTCGTGGTTGATACATGAGCCAAGTGCATCGCTCCATTTGGTGAAGGGGTGAGATAAGAGAAAGCACTCATAATGCTTAAGCCCCTGAGAAGTGTGGAGTAATAGCTTGCTTGGAGATCCAGATAGTCAACTGGTAAAGCACCAGTATATTTCACACTAGTGTACCGGCTCAAGGTTTTGAGTAAGTAATTAACATGATGGGACATGGCAGCCTTGATCATGCTTGAAGATTAGAACAGTTTCTTCTCAACAGTGCAGAGGGGCTTTGCTGATTAGACCATTCATCCGCAGGGAGTAGGCATCTGTCAGAAAGGGTTTTGTTTCCTTAAGAAACGTAGCATTGCAACTTACATACCTGGTTGTAGCTATTGCGTCTGCTCTTTCTACAAAGAGGAAGACCTGGCGCATATAACAACAAATACGATGTCTTTTTGTTTCCTGCTTTTCATGTAAATTCTTTCTTTGAACCAGCATAACGAGAGTACGCAGAATCTCACTGTTTTATGCATCACGCACAAACTGAAGTGAGTATAAGGGCAAAATCTGGCCCTCAGATTCAGGCAACTACCAGCTAATCCTACTCTGTGACAAGCAAAATATTCACAGATTTAGGCAGTCTAATCAAGTGACTTTATTCTGTTGTAAGAAAGCAGGGTGGAATGGTGCAGATGGCTATTACACCTGTCTATTCTTGTGCTTGCAGACAGCCACACTATAAGGGTGTGCAGTAGAATAGCACTGAAAGTAATTCACCTCTTTCAAATTAGAGGTCATCTTATGGGGGCTGTCAAAAAAGTATCAGGATAATAATCTATCGCTCATTACCTCAAGGATTGGCTATGGGAGAGTTCAAGGTCAGAGGATCAACCACATGACAGCACAGCTTTATGAACAATCTGAAGACTGCCCTCGTTTTCTGGGAAAGGAATAACTTTATTCCACTGACCAGGAGTCCCAGGACTGTTCATCAAGACGGCCTATTTTTAACAGCGCTAGTGTCTATGCATTAGTTGGACAGATCCATCCCCAAGAGCGCATAGGCAGCCTATGGCTGCTCCCTTACTGAGCATACTGTAAGATGTATAAAAACATTTTCATCCAAAATACTGGCAGTAAAAATTACAACATAGAAACACATCACAATTTGCACACACAAAAAGCTACTTTTGTCAAACGGTATTTTCAAACCCCCCCCAAAATCATCTTCAGCAGGTTCAAATGACAGCAGCTGGAAACCAAAGTACTGAAAATTATAGCCACTGACTTCGTACCAGCATGAGCAGAACCATGAGAAGTTTGTATTGATGTGGAATATACAGTGGTGATCTGAGCCATCTTGGTGCAGTTTTGCAAGTGATGCTACGGTGGCCTGCAGTAACAGAGGGCGTAGTTTCCATAGGAAATAATAGGGATTTGAAGTGACAATTGATGCTGGCCCCTGGGAACAACAATGACATCACATCACCACTGTATATGGGCTATTTCTGAGATGATTTATGACCTGTTATGAAGTAATAGGGAAGGTGGGGAAAGAGGTGTCAGTGAGAAATGAATTATTTATTCAAAATTAATTTAAAACATCACATTTAAAATTTCCCAGCATGTTATCAGAAACATTTATAAAATCTGCTAACTCTGCCATGTTTCAATGATGGCATTATTTTGAAAAAAAAATATCCACTACAATGCCACCCTTATTTGGAACACGCAGTTTCTGACCCGGGTTCTCTAACTGGCAATAAGTTATAGAGCTGTACAACTGAAATCCTATCAGATGGTTGCTTCAACAATGAAATGACTGGTTAATTTCCAGATTAGTGCACAATAGTGAAAAGCCATCTGCCAGTTCTTGTTTTGACAACAGTACATAGAAGTAAAGAAAAAAGGCACTTTTTGGCTGGTTGTGCCTTTGACTTGGCAAATTTATCCATTTTGGAGGTACGCAGGCACTCCTTAAGATTGCCCCCAATTCTGTGCATTATTTTTTTAAAGTAAGGCAGAATCCATAAATAAAGGCAAAAGCAGTGCAGACAATGTGAAACTGAAAATGCAAAATGTACAAATATGAAAACTCAATTGGCACAAAAGAAGCTAGTATCCCGAGCTATCAGAAATGACTGAATTGCATTCAGCATGGAAAACAAAACTCCGCTCATGTAGTTCAACGGGTTTCCAGTTATTTAGGAGCCAATAAACCTAGCTGTGGCATTTTAGATGTTGCCTGCGCAAGTGACAATACAAAGCCAAATCATTCTTTCCCTGCATTAAAATTATTATAAAATCCACACAACAATGGCTCCAACTCACTCAAGGAATTATTCATCATATACAACCAATACCAACTTTCTCAGTAACTTCAAAGCATAAGCAAATGATTGCAGATCACATGATTAAGACTACAGTTTATTCAATATGTCTCCAAGTCTTAAAAAGATGATTTAATGGAGTCAAACTGCAACAATTCAATCTTAAAGTGCTTTTTTTCTTTTTAAACATTAAACTTTTTTTTAAATCCACCTATGTCATTTCATACACACCTGTTACTAGAGAAAACAAAGCTTTTTTATTGCTCTTCCCAATTTGACATCAGAAGGTTATCAGAAAAAGCTCACCAATTCCAGAGTTCTTGTGCCAAAGTCATTCTAGAAGGAATCACAGTCCTTTCAGAGCTCTCTTAGCGACCCCTCTGTCAGGCGCTATACAAACCAGCGGGGAGACATATTAAATACAAAGGTCCTTGTGTAGACGGATTCTTAAACTAATATTTTACAATGTAAGTCATCACACATCTTCACAGAATTTTGAATATTCCTATTCAATATTATCAGAAAGAGTAAAAATTTGCCCCCCATACCTAAAGGCAGACTGATTTTTTTCTGTATAAAACCCAAAAGAATCTTTTTTTGCAGCATCACAGAAAAAGCAACAGTTTTACATTCACTCATTTAATGTTCACATAATAAAAATGTCAACCACTAGCTTTTTTTGAACTTGATAAAATCTTCCTGACAAACTTTCATCCTGTCTGGACAATCACACTAGCTACCGCAGGAGTTCTTTGCAGCATTAAAGTTCCTAAACCTTCACAGATGAAGAATGCTTTTAACTCTGAGGGAAACAAAATTCTTCAGGGTTGCCACTGATTCTTAGAAAGCATTCTCTCTCCAGTCTCCTCTGAAGGTGTAAGCGATGGGACTCCAGTTTCAAAAAGGTGCCAGGTATTAAATATTTCGGTTTAACTCTTGCTCTTGAGTTCGTAGATATCCTTTAAGGGTCAACGTCGTCAAGGTCACTTTTAGGCTCACCAATCATCATGGGAGACTCCGAGCCCTTTCAACACACAAAAATAATGACGGTAGTACACACATTGTTCTTTAAAAAGGTATACAGTGAAACGTTAGCACCCTGCCTGCAGACGGGTTATTTTGTCTGTATCACATCTTTAAAATGCAGTCATTAGGCAAAGTGTGCAGCACTGGGAATTCTTAGTACGAAGCCCATTGCTTTCATCATTCATAATGCATTCTTCACACGAGACTGGATTATGATTGTTTTTTTTACCTGTTGTAGATATCTGTCTCCATTCTCATTGGCTGGACTACTCTCTGATCCATTACTGCTTCCTGATTGATCTTTCTCATTCAACAGGGCTGTGGCATAGGCCAGCGTGTCCTAGGGTAGGATGGAAATTCAGGAGGTTAGATGCCAAGAAGGCCATATACCCCATCCATTCAATGACTGTAATTAAAAACTCAACATCTGCTAATATTTATCATATGCTAATGGACCTGCCATAGTTTGGCAGGAAGTAACTGAGGTAACCACGTGGATTCACTTAAGCGTGCCCACTGTAGCCAGGAACAGACTTAAGATCCAACCCCCACGAGAAGAATGCACTTAAGTACATCTGTCTGTAGTAAGATGCCAAGAAAAGGGCCACTCAGTGCGGAGTAGGAAAGGGAAACGAAAACAACACACACACTACCTCTTGTGATTACAACACGTACCTGTGCCGAAATCGTGCGCTGGAAGGTTTTTGCCGTGGATGTTTCATTGGACACATTACTCTGTGGAGCCCAATAGTGTTCGGACATCTAAATAAAAACCAAAGTCAAAATTAACCCTGAGCAGCAGAAACACATGACATGCCTAAGGCCTTGCTTGTCTATTCCACAGCAGGATGGGCCAAAAGTCTGTGTCAAGGTTCCCCAAATCCGTGGCATACCTGTGCAGCACACTGGAGAGCCTGTGTCAGCATCAATGAAACATTCCTATTTAATTAATGAAAAGGCTCCAAAGCCAAGATGAATAATATCAGTACAATAACACTGCTCTATTTTTATAGCAAATTTAATTTCATGCCTGTTACCACATGTTCAATTTTCAGTGTGGTGCGGTTTTTGCATTGGCAACACAACTGCCTTGTAAAAGCTGTCAGAGAAAGATGGAGGTTTTTGCAGCTGGAGAGTCTGGGATTGTGGGACAGCAAAGATACCCCATGCAGCGCTCGCAGAGAGACCGGGGCCTAATCTGGGCTGCAGAAGCAGAACATGGACTGGTTCTACTGAACTTCACACTTAAGTGTCTTTGAGTACTGGAGAGCCACCGCCGGGCCTGCATTAGCTGGGAGCAAATGGGAACTAGAGTTCCTAGCCATGGCAGTGGGAATTGAGAGGAAAGTGGTGTCTGTTTAACACATACATTTTTCTGTGTTCAATCGCAATGGGTTGCAAGAAATCTCCTGTGGAAGGTGGCTATTTGGACCAGCATGCTGGCAAGGGAAGGTCTCCATACTGGATTTTCTACATTCAGCTTCAGCCTCTGAAAGCTTCCAAAGTTGGCTTTCTTCATGGGGAGGGACATGAGTCAGGAGGATCATCACTGATTTAAAAAATATTCTGATTTATAAAAACTATGTACGAGTTTTCTTTACTGGTACCTATGTGTACATTTGTGCGTACACAAACCTTTCTATTTTAAAGTAAGGAGCCAAATAAAGTGCCTTTTCCAAATGTATCTGTTTAGCCATGTCATAATAATACTTGACATTCCAGGAAAAACTTGCACTCTGTCATAATAATGATCACTGAAACCAAGGTGAAACTCATGCCTATCCCAAAAATACGGCAAGGGGAGATTTGAGCTTATAATTAGAGCTGGGTGAATGACTGATTTTTCATTTTGGCCAACAAACCCAAAAAATCAGGGACAACATCCAGGTCAGTTCAGAAAATGTTTTGGTTTTCCTGATTCGGGAAGAGAGAAGATCTGAATCCACATCTCCTACCTCCCAGGTGAGTCCCTCAATTACTAGGTAACAGTCTCTCTCACTCTCTCTTTAGTCCAATGAATATTTATAGATTTATACAAAGTGGAATTGTGGAGATTGACAACAGAATAGCCTAGTGCCCATTGGTTAGGGCACTCACCTGCTCCAATGAATATTTACGAATTTATACAAAATGGAAACTTTCAACAGGAGAGACAGAGAGCAATCTACCACAGAATAACCAAGGGAGGGAGGAAGATCTGTGTTCAAGTCCCACATGTGAATCCCTGGTCTGGAACAGGGTCTCCCACATCCCAGGCAAGTGCCCTAACTAGTGGAATAAGAGTTTTAAATGGGAGGACAGACACACAGACAGTTTTCTGAAGCTGATTGTGAAAACCTTTCCCCAGCCTCAACTATCGGGAAATTCGTGAATAGTTTTGGGCCAACAAAAATTAAATTAAAAAAAATGTCACCTAAATCAACTTATAATAGAAGTCTGGCTGCAAATGTAACAGGGAAGAGAAGACAGTCTCTCCATAATATTGCCACAGACAAATTACCTTCTTCTGTAGCCACTGTACAGCCCAGCTCCAATGATGAGAATTCTCCTTGAAATAATCTTTAGCAGCAGGGCACCTTGGAAATTGAGAGCATATTTATTATCCACAATGAAGGCAGTCCTTTCTGTTAAATCTGAAATTTAAAGACCGCTCTTCCTTAACACATATTACAAGATCCCAGTCATTGTCTTCTCTACATGTCGTTATTGCAAACACAATGTTTTCTTTTTTTTTTTTTTGAAGATAAATGCTATAAAAATTAATTGGCTTAGTGATAGCAAAAATGTATATTACATATACACAAATAAAGTTGAATGAAATTTACATCAGATAGTCCATTATGGGTAAAGATGAGCCAAAACCATATACTTTAAACCTTTAATTATTAATATAATACATGATTAGATTTAAAAACTCAAACATTTTGAAATAAAAGATCTGAAATCCTTCCGAGTATTTATCTGCCAGAAACCTGCATTTCTCACGCAAGAACTGACAAATACAGAATGCAGCTCTCCTGCTTTGGCTTTAGATGTTGGTATTATCAGCTGTGGCAGGAGAAATCCAACTCAGCTGCTAGTAGGTTTAAAAAAAAAACCCCCCCACACACAACTTCAATCCATCTCTAAGGAACCTAGCACCTCATTTTCAAACTTCTAAGTAGACTTCAAGAGCAGGTCCTTGAACTTCAACTGCGTTACAGTAACCCAGCCGACAGGTGACAAAGGGGTAGGCGACAGCATCCATATGAGCAACAGGAAGGTTTGTGACAGGCTGAAGATTTGTGAGGTGGTTACTACGGAGAGTTTAACAGGAACTTTTCACTTTCTTTTACCATTACTTACTTCTGAGCAAGAGTAACAAGGAACTTGACACACTGATAGCAACGACTGCTGTCCACATGATTACTATGGTGCATCAAGGCTGGAATGAGAAAAAAACAGTTACCTACCTCTTCGTAACTGTTGTTCGTAGAGATGTGTTGCTCATGTCCATTCCATTCTAAGTGTGCGTGCGCCCACGTGCGCGGTTGTTGGAGATTTTTGCCTTAGAGGTATTCGTAGGGCCAGCTGTGGTGCCCTCTTGAGTGCCGTGCTCATGCATCAGTATATCAGGGGCCAGCAGCTCTATGTGCTCTCACTTCCTTTTTGCCAGCAACTCTGACAGGGCAGGAGGGTGGTAATGGAATGGACATGAGCAACACATCTCGAAGAACAGTTACGAAAGGTAGGTAACCATTTTTTATTCTTCGAGTGCTCGCTCATGTTGATTCCATTCTAGGTGACTCACAAGCAGTAAGTATCAATGGAGGTGGGCTCAGTGTTCACGATCTTGCAGCACTGCTCTGCCAAAGCCAGTGTCATCTCAAGATTGCTGGGTAAGTCTATAATGAGATGCGAACATTTGGACAGAAGACCAGGTAGAGTCCCTACAGATCTCTTGGACTGATACCTGTGCCAGGAAGGCCGCTGACCACGCTTGTGCCCTAGTCGAGTGTGCTGTCATGATCGCGGGTGAAGACACCTTCGCCTGCTCATAGCAGTTAACGGATGCAGGCTGTGATCTAGGACAAAATCCTCTGAGCAGACACTGGGTGACCTTTCATTCTGTCTGCCACTGCAACGAACAACTGCACTGACATAGGGAACGGCTTTGTTTTATCTGTGTAGAAGTCCAGCGCCCTCCCGACGTCCAGAGTGCGTAGCCTGCGCTCCTCCTGTGACACATGAGCCTTTGGAAAGAAGACTGATAAGTATATATCCTGGCCAGTCAAACTGGGAAACGACCTTGGGCAGAAACGCTGGGTGTGGTCACACCTGGACCATATCCTTGTAGACCACCATATAGGTTGGCTCCAGAGTAAGCACCCTGATCTTGGACACACTGCGGACCGATGTTATCGTGACCAGGAACGAGACCTTCCAGGAGAGAAGCAGGAGACAGCAGGAAGCCAGCAGCTCAAATGGAAACCCCATGGTCTCGACAGCATGAGATTCAGGTCCCAGGGAGGGGATGGGATCCTGGACGTGATGGTAGAGACACTGCAGACCTTTCAAAAACTGTGCCGTCATGTCGTGAGCCAAGATCAACCTGCCTTGGAACGAAGGATAGAAAGCCGAGATAGCGGCCAGGTGGACTTTGATCAATGACAAGGACAAATCTTGGAGTCTGAGGTGCAACAGATAATCCAGGATCTCCTGCAACGAGGCCTGCTCAGCCTGAATATGCTGTTCCAAGGTCCAGAACGTGAATCTTTTCCATTTGACCAGGTAAGTTGCTCTGATGGAGGATTTCCTGCTATCCAGAAAGACCTGTTGGACAAGGGCCAAGCATGCCCGTTCTCCTGCACTTAGCCATGCAGTAGCCAAGCTGTCAAGTGCAGCACTGCACCGGTTTGGATGCAAAAGGCTGCTGTGGTTCTGTGACAGCAGATCCGGCCAGAGGGGCAGCTGCAGCGGCGTGGCTACTGAAAAGCTCAGCAACATGTCGAACCTGTGCTTGCGAGGCCACGCGGGGACTATTAGGATAACTTTCACCCTGTCTTGCCTGACCTTCACAAGGACTCTGTGAATCAGTGGCACTGGTGAGAAGACATACATCAGCGCCCCCGACCACAGAATGAGGAAGGCATCTGATAGGGAGCCTCTGTCCATTCCCTGAATTGAACAGAACATGCATCATTTTCTGTTCTGCCTGGATGCAAACTAGTCCTCCTGGGGAGTCCCTCACCTCTGGAAGATTATAGTGACCACCTCCGATTGGAGCGACCACTCATGGCGAGAGGAGAAAGTGTTGCTGAGGTGATCTGCTAAGATGTTCCTGGTCCCAGGCAGGTATGCGGCTATCAGATGAATGGCATGCCACACAAAAATCCCCAAAGCGGAGAGCTTCTTGATAAAGGGCCAAAGACCTGGCACCACCCTACCGGTTGATGTAATACATCATGGTGCTGTTGTCCGACAGGACCTGCACAACCTTGCCATTCAGGTGGGACAAGAAAGCCTGTCAGGCCAGGCAAATTGCTCTGAGCTACCTGACGTTCATGTGGAAGGCCAGATCGTCCCACAACCAGCAGCCTTGGGTGCTCAGCTCACCTAGGTGGGCTCCCCAGCCCAGGCCTGAAGCATTGGAGACCAGGATCAGCGATGGGTATGGGATCACGAAGGGGACTTCTTCCAACACCGACCTGGGGTCCAACCACCAATTCAGGGACAACCTGATGTGGTCTGGCACCCTGACTACCCAGTCCAGGTCATGCCTGCTGGGAATGTAGACCGATGCCAGCCATGCTTGCAGGGGCCGGAGATGGAGCCGAGCATGGCTGACCATGTATGTACATGCGGCTATGTGGCCCAACAGCTGCAGGCAGGTGTGAGCCTGGGTGAGCGGGTGGTTCTTTAGATGGGAGATCAGGTCTGACATGGCCTGAAAATGTGCTTCTGGAAGGCAGGCTCTGGCTCATGTGGTTTTGAGAACTGCCCCAATTAACTCTATTCACTGGATGGGCATTAAGGTGGATTTTCTCTCGTTTATTAACAGGCCCAGGTCACGGCAAGTGGAACGCACAAGATTGAGACTCCACTACACTTGCTCCCGAGACCTGCCCTTGATGAACCAGTTGTCGAGATACGAGAAGACCCGGTCGCCTCAACGTCTCAGGTAAGCGGCCACTGGCTCCATACATTTTGTAAACACCATGGGGACTGGCGAGAGGCCAAAGGGCAGCGCTGTGAATTGAAAATGGTGCCCGCCCACTATGAAATGGAGGAAGCGTCTGTGACCTGGAAATATGGAAATAAGTGTCCTTTAAGTTGAGGACAGTGTACCACTCTCTCAGATCCAGGGAGGGGATGATGGAGGCCATGCAAAACTTCAACTTTTTGAGAGACCTTGTTGAGGAGACGCAGGTCCAGGATGGGTCTGAGGTTCCCTTTTGCCTTCAGAATTAGGAAGTAGCGGGAATAGAACCCTTTTCCTTTCATGTCCTGAGGGACCTCCTCCACCACCTCCAGGTGCAGGAGGTTCTCAACCTCTTGAATGAGGAGTTGCTCATGAGAAGGGTCCCTGAAGAAGGATGGGAAAGAAGAGGGGGTGGGAAGGGGGGGCGGCCGAAAATTGCAGGGTATAGCACCAAGATATTATGTCCAGCACCCAGTGGTCTGAGGTGACCTACAACCAGGCTGAACGGTAGGGATGAAGACATTTGAGGAAAGAACATGGTGGATCTGGGGAATTGACTGGGGCATCGCTCTCGACTGCACCCTCAAAATGAGCACTTCTGGCCCCAAGATGCTTTGCCGGGCCAGGCTGTGTGGGAATACGAAGGCTGGAAACAACTAAAGCTCATGTGTCTACCCATTCTCTCAGCAGACCCCTGACGAGGCTGCCCAGGCCTTGGCGGCAGGAGCAGCTGGAACTGCTTCTGTGAAGACTGTGGTGTATGCATGCCCACCAAGCGAAGGGTGGCCTGAGTGTCCTTCAACCCATGCAGCCTTGCATCTGTTTGTTCAGAGAAGAGACCATTCCCATCGAAGAGGAGGTCCTGGATCAAGTTCTGCATCTCTTGGGACAGGCCGGGGGTCTGATGCCAGGAGCTGTGCCTCATAACCAATGCCGACGCGACCACTCTAACCGCTGAGTCCACTGCATCCTATGCCATTTGGAGGGAGCAACTAGCCGCCAAGGTGCCTTCCTCCACCAGAGTGCCAAATTCTTGGGCCAAACCCTGTGGGAAGGACTCGAACGTATGGAGGGCGTCCCATAACTTAAAACTGTACTTGCCCAAGAGGGCCTGATGGTTTGCCACCCAGAATAGCAGGCTGGCAGTGGAATAAATTTTCCTCTCAAAAAGGTCCAGTCTTTTGGCCTCTTTATTTCTGGGAGTTGAGCTGGTGTGCCCCTGCTTGTCTTTTTCGTTGGCCACAGAGACAACCAGCGAGCCCAGAGGTGGGTGGGTATAAAGGTACTTGAACCCTTTGGCCGGGATAAAGTACTTCTTTACGTCCCTTCTGGAGATGAGGAGGATGGAAAATGGGGTTTGTCAGAGGGTCTTGGCAATTTTGATGACCCCGTCATGCACTGGTAGTGCAACACGGGCCGGAATAGAGGCTAAGAGGATGTTGAACAAGGTGTCCGCCTGCTTGGCTATCTCCTCCACCTCTAGGCCCAAGTTCTCGGCCACCCATTGAAAGAGGGCCTGGTGTTCTTTAAAGTTGTCAGGCGTGCTAGCCCTCGAGAGTCCCGTGACCTGCCTTGTCTGGGGATGAAGAGATGACTGTACCACTGGGTGAGGCCCCGGGGCATCATCCCCCATGGGGGAAGGAGGTTTAGGGGTGGGTGCAGTCTCCTCTACCCAAACCTCTGAGTGTGACTGATGAACAGAGTTTGGTGCCGCCAACTGTTGCTCCAAGGCAGCGGCTGAGGAGTGGTGCGAAAGGGGCATCATCATGACTGGCATGTCCCATGCACTCCAATAAGGCCACTGCGCTGGCCACTGGCAGTGCTGCCAAGGTGGCGTAGGCAGAAGCCTCTGCTCTCTTGGCACTGTGAGAGCTTGGGAAGGTGTTGATGCAGTCAGGAGTTTGGGTCCCCTGCTGATTCCAGAAGTCGGTGGTGGATCCTTTGGGGCTAAGGGCCCCGACCGGGGAGGCATGTCCACGTGGCTCTGGAGTGGCAGGGCAGCCCGAACTGGGTCCTTTGCCTGATGGCCTTTTTTTTTTTTCCTTTCTGGGCACCAGCGACGGGGAATGGTGCTGGGTGGAGCCTGGTGCTGGGGGTTCACTGCGCACTGAGGCCAAGGTACTAGGCAAGTCTTGGCAGGATGGCTCGGAATCCAGACAAAGGACAGCCTCCATGAGGAGAGCCTGCAAATGAATATCCTGCTCTGAGTCCTGGGTCAAAAATTTTTCAAAATATGACACTTGTCCTTCACGTGTGATTCCCCCAAGCACTTGAGGCAGCTGCTGTGGGGGTCACTTACAGGCATAGGCCTGTTACAGTCCACGCAGGGCTTAAACCTGAGAGACCGGGGCATGCCCTGCCTGGGGCGAAGTCCCCGCTGGGACTCTAACTTCTAACTACACTTTACTACTACTTAAACTATTTACAAAGCCCTAAGGCTCTAAGTCAGAAGAGACGAAATCGCTAGCTCTTGCTATGCAAGGAAAGGAGCTTCGACTAATCACCACGGGTGGTAAGAAGGAACTGAGAGAACATAGGGCCGGCAGGGCCTGGTATACTGATGCATGAGCTTGGCACTCAAGGGGGCGCCACAGCTGACCCTATGGATACCGCCAAGGCAAACATCTCTGACTACTGCGCACGTGGGCGCAGGCCCACCTAGAATGGAACTGACATGAGCAAGCACTCGAAAAAGAACAGAAATATTTAAAACATAATTCACACACAGTTTTGCGATACAAACAGCTACAAATTGGATTGAAAACATCAGGCTAAAGTAAAAAAACTACCAGTATCCTATAATTTATTAGAGCTTTCAGAAATGTTAGACATTTATTAAATATTCATGCTAACAGTACTAATTCTGCTCAAGATTCTCTTACAGTTTATCTGAACCTTCCTTTTTGTCTAACCTAGATCAAAGTAAAACTGCAGGCAATTTTATGCACTGTACCTGGATTTCACACCGCAGTTTACAGACAAGCTGTAAATCTCTGGTAATACCGTTATCTTCCTCTTATCCATCCTACCACAGATTTTTACATGGTTCCATCTACTAGGAAGCAAATTAATGATCAAAGCCAGGATAAAGGACCCAGCTCACCAACTTCCAACTGGAGCTAAAACTTCTAAAGCAATTATCAGAGGGGTAGCCCTGTTAGTCTTTATCCACAAAAACAACCAGGAGTCCAATGGCACCTTAAAGACTAACGGATTTATTTGGGCATAAGCTTTCGTGGGTAAAAAAAACTCCATGCATCTGAAGAAGTGGGTTTTTTACCCACGAAAGCTTATGCCCAAATAAATCTGTTAGCCTTTAAGGTGCCACCACCTTAAAGGGGTTGGGAAGGGCTCAGCAACTTGCTGACTGGAGAGAGCTCTTGGTAATACCATTATTAGAAGGGGGCAGCACACATTAGAACCAAATCCTGGGATGGGGCTGTATGTGTGTGTGTGTGTGTGTGTGTGTGTGTGTCATATTCCACACAGTAAGAGAAGGTTCTACTATCATTCCATATGAGGTTAGGGCTGCTGTCCCCCTTCCCCCCGCCCCTGAACTTTACCTTCCAGGTCAGAGAAGCTTTGGGGGAAAAGAACCTCAACTCACGGGGTAGGGGGAAAAAAAAAGCTTAGCTATGGAGAACCTGCATTTGGACACCAGCCCTCTGATACAGTAGGATCAAAGCACCTGGAGATGACCTATGGCCTGAATACAGGCTTACACTCTTTTTAAAGACAGGAGGCATGCATCCAGTCCTTGGTAAGATTATTGAATCAGAACAGGGATCATCACATTCATAAGGGAGGAAGACTGGAGGAGGCAGCAAAAATACTAAGATGTGTAAGGAGGAGACTCTCTCAAGGAATCTGTTTTGCAACTGGGTTGAAAGTCAACCAGCAAACTGAGAGAAATTCCCATCTCTTCCACTTACTTCACATTTTCTTCACATCTTTTCCACCCCCCTCCAGGGAAACGCCAAAAATGTTAATATTAGTATATAGGTTGCTTCCTATATACTAACCACTTTTCCTCCTTGTCTCCAGTGCAAGGACTATATTGCAGAATGGGGTTGAGGAGAGGACCTTTATGACAATACTGTATATTTGTGTGTACACCCGCCCCCCCCAATAGTTTGGGCCTGATCTGAATTTGAACTCTGAATGGCCTTCCCTGATGTACATATGCTCCATCCCTCTATCAGCTCAATGATTTGTTTTGTTTGGGAGAAATAAGAGTCCATTTCCTCTCATCTATCACCACGATATTCTTATGCTCTGCTTTTGGATAACATGTGAAATCAATTCCACTAAGAGGTTCTTCAGTTCAGCAAGGTATAAAAACCAATAGGTTATTTGGACATTTCTCAAAGGAAAGAATGACAACATTTCACACAGTAGGGCTACTTGCCTAGCAATCCATTTTCAGTCTCAAATGCAAATTTGACCCTCTCTACTTGTAAAGGGTCTTCAATAACCTGTGAAGAAAACAAAAAAGGCTGGTAGAACTTAGTGTTATGTGAGAGGTACTTGCAAGATCGTCTCTTCATTATAACCATGGTCTCAAAGGTTCTTCAGATTTTTGTGTTATAAATCAGAATTGTAGGACTGGAAGGGGCCTTGGGAGGTCTTCTAGTCCTGTCGCCTGTACCCAAGATAGGACTAAGTACTATCTAGACCATCCCTGACAGGTGATTGTTTAACCTGCTCTTAAAAATCTCCAGCAACAGAGATTCCACAACCTCACTAGGCAATATATTCCACTGCTTAACTACCCTGACAGTTAGGAAGTTTTTCCTAATGTCCAGCCTAAACCACTCTTGCTGCAACTTAAGCCCATTGCTTCTTGTCCTATCATCAGATGTTAACAATTCTTCTCCCTCCTTCTTGTAACAACCTTTTATGTACTTGAAAACAGTTATGATCCCCTCAGTCTTCTCCAGACTAAACACACCCATTTTTTCAATCTTCCCTCATAGGTCATGTTTTCAAGACATTTAAATCATTTTTGTTGCTCTTCTATGGACTCTCCAATGTGTCCACATCTTTCCCGAAATGTGGGCATGCAGAACTGGACACAATACTCCAGCTGAGACTAATCAACGTGGAGTAGAGCGGAAGAATTACTTCTTGTGTTCTATTTACAACACTCCTGCTAATACATCCCAGAATGACGTTTGCTTTTTTTTGAAACAGTGTTACACTGTTGATTCAAATTTAGCTTGAATGACCCCCAGATCTCTTTCCGCAGTACTTCTTCCTAGGCAGCCATTTCTCATTTTGTATGTGTCCAACTGATTGTTCCTTTCTAAGTGGAGTACTTTGCATTTGTTCTTATTGAATTTCATCCCATTTACTTCAGAACATTTTTCCAGTTTGTCCAGACTATTTTGAATTTTAATCCTACCCTCTAAAGCACTTGTGACCCCTCCCAGCTTAGTATTGTCTGCAAAGCTAATAAGTGTACTCTCTATGCCATTATCTAAATCATTGATGAAGATACTGAACAGAACTGGACACAGAACTGATCTCTGCGGGACCCCACTCGTTATGCTCTTCCAGCTTGACTGTGAACCTCTGATAACTACTCTCCAGGAATGGTTTTCCAACCAGTTATGCACCCACTTTATAGTAGATCCATCTAGGTTGTATTTCCCTAGTTTGTTTATGAGAGGGTCATGCAAGACAGTATCAATAGCTTTACTAAAGTAAAGATATACTACATCTACTGCTTCCCTCCACCGCATCCACAAGGTTTGTTACCCTGTCAAAGAAAGCTATTGGGTTGGTTTGATATGATTTGTTCTTGACAAATCCACGCTGACAACTACTTATCACATTATTATTTTCCAGGTGTTTGCAAACTGACTGCTTAATTATTTGCTCCATTATATTTCCAGGTGCTGAATTTAAGATGACTAGTCTATAATTCCCTGGGTCGTCCTTATTCCCCTTTTTATACGTTGACACTATATTTGTCCTTTTCCAGTCCTCTGGAATCTCTCCTGACCTTCATGAGTTTTCAAAAGATAATTGCTAATGCACAGGTGGGCAAACTCCAGCCTGCGGGACCATCCTGCCCGGCCCCTGAGCTCCCGGCTGGGAAGGCTAGCCCCCGGCCCTTCCCCCGCTGTTTCCCCTCCCCCGCAGCCTCAGCTCGCCATGCCGCCAGAGCTCTGGCCCTCTGCTCCTGCCAGGCAGAGTGGTGGCATGGCTGGCTCTGGCCAGGCAGCGGGGCTGCTAGCTCCTGCTGCTCTGAGCAGCATGGGAAGGGGGCAGGGAGCGGTGGGGTTGGATAAGGGGGCAGGGAATCCCAAGGAGCAGTCAGGGGATAGGGAGGGGTTGGATGGGGCAGAGGTTCTGGGGGGGGCAGTCAGGGGACAGGGGTGTTGGATAGGCACCAGAGTCCCGGGGGGCCTATCAGGGGTGCGGATAGGGGTCGGGGCACTCAGGAGACAGCAGGGGTTGGATGGGTCTGCGGTTCTGAGGGGGGAAGTCAGGGGGCAGTAAGTGGGAGGGGGCCAGGCTATTTGGGGAGACACAGCATTCCCTACCTGGCCCTCGATGCAGCTTTGCAATCCCGATGTGGCCCACCCCTGCGCTAATGGCTCACTCCTTGAGTGCCCTAGGATGTATTTCATCAGGCCCTGGTGACTTGAAGACATCTAACTTGCCTAGATATTTTTTAACTTGTTCTTTCCCTATTTTAGCTTTTGATTCTACTTCATTTTCACTGGCATTCATTAAGTTAGATGTTTAATTGCTACTAAACTTTTTTGGTAAAAAACACAAGTAGTCATTTAATACTTCTGCCATTTCCACGTTTTGTTATTGTTCCCCTTCTCCCGCTCCCACCGAGTAATGGGCCTATCCTGTCTTTGGTCTTCCTCTTGCTTCTAATGTATTTGTAGAATGTTTTCTCATTACCCTTTATATCTCTAGCTAATTTAATCTTGTTAGGTGCCTTGGCCTTTCTAATTTTGTCCCTACATACTTGTGTTATTTGTTTACATTCATCCTTTGTAATCTGACCTAGTTTCCACTTTTTGTAGGACTCTTTTTGAGTTTCAGATCATTGAAGAGCTCCTGGTTAAGCCGGGATGGTCTCTTGCCATACTTCTGCTCTTTCCCATGCAGTGGGATAGTTTGCTCTTGTGCCCTTAATGTCTTTTTGAAAACTGCTAACTCTCTTGAACTGCTTTTCCTCTTAGACTTGCTTCCCATAGGATATTACCCACCAAATCCCTGAATTTGGTAAAGTCTGCCTTCTTGAAATCCATTAAATTTATTGTGCTGTTTTCCCTCCTACCATTCCTTAGAATCATGAACCTGATTCTCTTCAGGTCCAAAACGAAAAAAACAAGACTTGTAGCATTTCACTGACTATTGCAATATTGAGAAAGTAACACAGCTGAAAGTAGGAAAGATTATAGGATGTGTGGGTAAGAACTGTAACCCACCATAATAATGCCTTCCTTCAGTTAGGTAGTTAAATGTAATCCATCCTGCTTGGGCAGTGCTTCATATACAAGTCTTTACTCTTCACTTACCAATATCTCATGAAGTAACTGGAATATGTTCTTCAGTTCATGAGGGGGGGCAGTTTCCAGCTGGTTCTGTATGTTAGAAATACAAAATTCATCAGATGGTAGAATACACACCCACATAAATCTGATGTAATTTAATAATAGTTCAAAATATAACATATTTAACATTCCTTGTTTGTAGTTTACAAAAAACTCTTAGAACTATTTATTTGAACCTTAAAACCTAAAGAAAACTCCAAGTAGCTGTACAGACTATACTTAAGATCCCCACAAAAATATTTAAAGCCCTTGGAACACAACCTTAAGTTCAAAGCCTGGAACAGGCCATACGCTGAAAATCTACTTTGATTAGCTTTGTACCTTGATGAAATGTAGCACGGTGAGGGAAAAGTGCTCATTACAAAAGCAGCAGTACACCACCATCTCAATGAGAACGGACAATGATCCAGTTAGCTCCCGGAATGCATGCATCACCTAACGGAGAGATACACATATCATTTCAACACGGGATTTTTTTTAGTATCCTTCAGAAGGGATGTAATTTTGCTTCCTACCCCACGGAGGCCAGGTCAGTCCACCCCCAACAGCATTCCATAACACTGCTGCTTTCCATCTCTGCTAAGCTTGCCTTCAACAGTAATTTGGCTTGCAGCCCACTTATGAGCTATTTTATTGAAATTTCTCAGTGTAAAAAGGCTGAGTTGATATTTTCTGATATGTGTTCCAAAGGCTAAAATTTTCATTTTATATCTCAAGTGTAGTGGTATTTCAAAGAACCAATGTAACACCAGCTTTTAAACACACAAAATGTGGAGACATTTAGCACAATAGCTACCTCCAGTAAGTAAGGCTTCCCCTCAGACAGGAACAACAAGGCTTCCACTTCTTCATGGAGGGACAGAAGTGGACCTGAGGCAGTGGTGCTAAGAGGTGGACGCTGTTTAAAGAGACCAGGAGCTAAAAGAAAAACAGAACACACAACCCACGGATATAACACCGTTCTGCACTTCAAAAACCACCATCATTCTGTGACAACGTTGAGTTTGCTGCAATCTCTGTTGGCAGCAAATAGTTTCCAAGAACCTTCATCTCAAGTGCTGCACCACCTACAATAGGCATCACCACACAATCACTTGAGCACAGAAAATGAACCATTTATTACATTGTCAGCATCCTAGTGACAACTTAATAAAAGTGCTAAAAGGCCACAGCAAACGAGTTTACTTACGTAGGTTAACCTTGGATACTTCTATCAAGTTTTAACACAATCACTACCACCACATTCAAGTGGTGCAACAGAGCTTAACACCTTTCCAGTGCTTTAAAACCTCACTCCCATCTCAGAGTTTGGCAAATTTAACAATCCTGTTCAGTACTGAAACTTTTCTTTCAAATGAGGGAGGGGATGTCTCTCAAGTCCCACTTCAAGCACTGAGGATCCCAACTTTTGTCTTTTCATCCCTTCCACAGCACTTAGCTTAACAGGAGTGTCGTTTTCTGCTGCAGGTGGCTGGATACTTAACTGCTCATTTAACTTTACCTAATAATTAAATATCCTTTTGAAAGGGCTGGAAGGGATATGGAAAATGCAAGCAAAGTACAATGTTGAAAGCTGGTCGTGTCTGTACATGGCCCAGACTGGATTGATATGGCTTAATTCACAGATGCTAGTAAAACTCTCTGCGACATTTGGATGACAGGGTGCTATAAAAATGATATATTCACATATTCCTAGAGTGCCAGCCGTATTTTTAGTTCACCATGGGATCCAAGTATCTCTACATGTACACAGGTGAAAAAAACACGTGGGCTCAACTGTACATCACACACACACACACTATTGTTTTCAATGTTCAAGGCAATTTTATTTCCCCAGTGACGACAAGATTAGTTCCCTCCGCCAATGTAAGATCATCTCAGCAAAGTGCCATATAAAAACTGAAAGGTAACTCTTACCCACATTCCTCTGTGAGGAGACATCGGAGTGCAAAACCAGTAGTGCCACAGTATTGTGAAGGAACCCAAACTCCCGAGCTTGTGCTGAACTCCACCTGCGGTTCTGTTTGGCAAAGGAAGGAGCAAAATATACATCACTCCCTACTTACATCGGTAGTAACGCATTCAAAGAAGCTAAGCATCTATAACTTTCTCTTCTCTGGACGCAGTGGAAACTCCCTGTATTACACTCAGGCCATCACAGCTACGAAACATCAATTCATACAGACAAAAGTGGAGTTTAAGCACAGATTTAAAGGAAAATGATAAAATCAGAGGAATGCTCCTTTTTAAACCTCATGAAAGGTCTGTCCTCTGTCTTAACCATATGAAAAAATATGGGAATAGCCAACCTAAGCACACACGACATACATGCCATTTAGGCAGTTACCTGGTTATTTTGCCGGTTGGGGCCAAGGAGAAAGTTGATCATATGCCTTAAAGCAGAATGTTGGAGAAGAAGATTGCTAGCCCTTATACCCTGCTGTCAAAAGACAGAATGCAAAGTTACATTGTTGTACAGATACAGAATGACGTTTTTCAGGAGCAAAAGTAATTTGCTGCATAGACTAGACTCTACATTCCCTATATACGAAGAAAGTGTTTCTCTATCAATAAGCTACACCTTCACATAGCAAGAGCACTGAATAAAGGATGCTTTCTGAAATTCTGCTTTAGTGATTTGTAAGCTTTGTGTGGCTTTAAAACACTAAGAAACCATGCTGTGATGTACAGCCCCATCCTCTCCGCTATTCAGCTTTCCACCGCAAACCTTTCAGCCTATTTCTTTAAATACTGTCAAATTATTATATTTAGACTTAAGCAGCAAAGGAAGGGTTTAACATGTATACTTTGCTTGTATTTCTATACTCTTTTGTCCCAATCTAGTGTTCAAAAGTCATGTACTTTACAGAGATAGGAGTTTTACTCATTTGAATTCTGGAAAGTTCTCATTACCACTGTTTTCTTAAATTGGTTCTAGAGTATCCATAACCAGTTCCTTTTCTCGTGTCCTTTTAAAATTAAAATCGTGTGAAAAGTGATTAGTTCATTTAGTTACCTTATGTACAAAGTTGTTGAACAGGAAAAAGTACTGGGCACAGTTTTTACAGTTCTCGGGAACATCTTTATCCAACAGAGCAAGTAGCACCTCCATTACCTGATGCAGACTTTTTAACTGTCAAAAAGTAATATTTAAATTAGAGTGGCAATTGTCTACTGTACAAATCATTCAAAACACCCCCCATCAAGGTTAAGGGCTAGTGACCACCACTGTGTTTATATTCGGATGTACTTATTGTGAGGAGAAAAGTCAAACCAGGATGAAACATGGTCAAAACCAGCTTTCCCCTTTCAGACAGTAATATGTACATTATGAAAATGAAAGCAAAGTATCAACATTCAGCAGACCTTGCTCAGAGAAATGGAATTTGGCCAGCTGTGTCTCATTGGGCCATTTAGCAGACTTTCCTTATAGGCTTAATTAGACAACTTCCTGAACAGTGGCCCAAAGGGGTAGGAACATCCTCCTCCCCATGAGAGTGTTATCTTAATCCATCACACAGAAGCATTCACTGAAAAAGTCAATATACAAAGTTAGGAAATTAATTCCCGGTGTGAACAGTTGTCTGGCAATTAAGACTAGCTTAAAAGCCCATTGGCAACGAATGGAAATATGCTAGAAGCACAGAACAGTGATCAAAATATCTCAATTTCTCTTACAACTCAAGGACAATTGTATGACAGTAGGTCTAAATTCATCTGCCCCACCCGGAAAAAAAACCAGCACTGTTTTGAAACTACTCCTTGTTTCATAATTTCTTGTGGTTTCTCCCTTGTGGTATTACTAGGGACAGTTGCATGTAAGCAGGAACATTGTGAAAAAGCTCACCTACTGAGACGCTCTCACCCAAAGTTAATCCTCTAATCACCATTGCATCTATATTCACTCCAGCGTGCTATACTATGCTGATGTCAGAGACATCTGACTTCAGATAAGGAAGGGGAAGCAGCTGCAGGTAACTCTTAGATTCTGAATTTGTGAACCACTCTTGGTAATATCAAAAGAGAATAAATCAAAACATGACAAAGAATGATTTCCAAACAAATTTTTCAAAAATTTTTTGTGGGGTCAGCTTCTCTTTGAGACAACAAACCTGAATGTTATTTATATATTTTTACAGGAAATATTGTGTTTTAACTAAACTTGAGCCCTTAAAATTGATTGATTGGCGATCCCTTGATTTCAAGGATGATCTCTACCATGGATTTACATATAGGTCCGATCCTGGAACCGCAAATCCGCCCGCAGTAGGTACAGACATTTTGTGGCAGGCCAGCGGCCTGCTGGGAGCAAGTTATTACTTTTTCCTTCCTCCTCTCTCTCTTTTCAGCTTTGAGGGTAAGGCACTTCTCCTCTAATCGGGCCACTGCCTGATGGAAGATACGACACCACTGGCATCGGTTGGTGGCTTGCTCTTCCCAGCTTGTGATGTCCACATCAGTTTTCTAAAGACATATTCTCAGTGTCTCTTTGTAGAGTTTCCTCTGACCATGGGTGAGCTGAGAGTAGAGGACTTGTTTTGGGAGGAGAGAGTCTGGCATCCTCACACAATGTCCAGCCCAGCGAAGTTGGTACATGAGGATCATTGCTTCCATGCTGGTGACATTGGCTTCAGTGAGGATGCTGGCATTAGTGTGGTGATTGGGGAGGTGATCTTTAATGAGGACCAAAATGATTGCTAAACAGATGGAAACAGGGTTGGGGCAATAACGCATCCTTGCTTAACTCCAGTTTTTATGACAAAAAATTCCATCTCAAGGCCATTACAGAGACCTGTGGCAGTCACCTGATCATGAAGCATTAGGACCTTAACACATTTTGGAGGGTAGCCAAATCTGGCCAGCACCTTCTACAGGGTTTCACAATTGACAGAGTCAAAGACCTTTGTCTAATTGATGAAAGCCATGTAGAGGTCCTGATTTTGCACCCAAGACTTTTCCATCCTCTGTTACCGCAAAGTTAAGGTGCATGTCATTCCCCAATAAACTTAACTGCTATTTACATATAGATTGAGTGCTGAGATCTCATGATGTGTACCTGACATTCAAAATATGCAACTTGGGAGTCCAAGACTGGTGTAAACCGTATTATCGTGGCTAGAGGAAATGAGCATGAAGAGATTCAAGAACTGAAGAACTATGGAGAATGAGGTTATTAAAGCCTTCTACTTTGGTCATTAACAGAGGTGCATGGTATTTTCTGGCAATACAGTGACAGCTATAACATTACAAAAATCAATACACTAATTCAGAATGAAATATCACTGACCTTATCCTGATAAAGCAAGGCACCGTCTAGAGTTTTTTCAAGAATGGTGGCTACAGCAATGCGAACCTCTCTTACACTGCACTCCAGCAGGAAAGTCCTGGAAAATACACAACAAAGCTGAAGGGAGCTTGGGATCAAATCTTTGATTTGTCTACACTATTACTTCATGCTGAAATTTGACATGTAAAAGGATAAGAGTTGAAGCTTGCGTTCACATGCTTGCTCCTATTGCAATTTCCAATGGATTTATTTTTTTAGAGCAGTGAAACTGCATTTTATCACTTTAAAAGACCAAACTGAAGTTATAATACAATTCATAAGAGACATCTATACATATAGCATCGACATTCTTCAATCAGCGCTTTTATACACAGCATACAGTAGGGTAGCATAGCAGATTCCTAGCATATGATCTCAGCCACTAAGAAGTGATTAAATGTGATCTTGCCTCAACTTCTCAGAGCTGGCACACTCCAACATTTTCCATCTTAGATTACACGACAGGTGCCTTGAAAATGCCTAAACACTAGATATTTCCTTTTCTGAACAAGAACCAGCAAACTTACTTCCTGATACGAAATCCAAAATACCCCAAAGCATATAGGTAATTCAGAGAGAACTCTGTTTAAACACTGGTGAGTTTGACGCAGAAAAACAAAGCCACTCAAAGTTAGGGGTTCTCTCACAACTAGAGTTAAGGAATAAACGTCAACTTTGAATTTCCTTGCCTCAATTAGTGATTATTATGGCTAGTTAGCTAGAAATATACCGTATTTCCATGGATCACCTGATCATTGTAGTATGACAGCAGAAGAGTTATTCCCTCAAAATAATTATGATTTATCATCTAAATATTTAATACAATTAAGAAAATGCTTAAACTTAGATCATGAAGTTTTCTAATACATTGGAATATGTGCTAAAAAGTTAAAAGAGCCTTGGATGCAAAACAAAATTTTCTTGTAATCCCAGAACAAGGCAGTATTAAGTTGTTGGCTCCCCAATCATTTAAACTCTAAGAGCTACCAGCAATGGCCTGGATTTATTATGCTCAAAGGAGTTGCTGTGGAAATCCCCACTGAAACCTTGGAACAGTGCAAGATAAAACCAACAATCTGCGAGAAGGATTTAAAGTAAATGCCCCTAAGAAAGAAACAAACTAGGCTGAAGAGCTTTTGTAAACAACCACCTTCATAAAAAGCTGAGAACTGAAAAATAACTTGAGAATTCTCAATGAAAGGCATTCTGAAATAAGACCTGACTAGCACGTTTCGGGGGGAGAGGGCTTTGTTTCTTGAACACAAATTACTTTCCCCTTCTATTAAGTACAATAAAAGCTGTTTGAAACATCCTTCTGAGCAACCTGACCCATTAAATTGCTCATCTAGGGATTTCACTGTAGAGGAGTCAGTGGGTGGATGAACTTACTCAAAGCATATACTTTAGCTTCTACATCTTTGTAAGAGAAACAAAATTGAGAATACCTGCAACAATCTTTTAAAATATATTTAATCATGTTTTCTGTTCCCTTCCTCTTGTAGCAGAAACTAGTAAGGAGCTCCACAAACTCTTCAAGATGCATTTCAAAGCAATCACTAAAACTAGATTATTAGACATTTGTTTCTCCACTTAAGTGGATATCACTATTTTATTATATTTATTGGCTTCTTCATGAAAAATTAAGCAATCAGATTATGACAAATACTATTTCTAAACATCTGATGAAGGGATACGGAAGATACTGAACAGCTCTTCTACTTTTATTAGTAACTGACAAACCACACCTTTAAGAAATGTTACTTATATTGACTTGAGAGAGGATACTGGTACTTACTTTACAAGCTCTCGTCCCTCTGATCCAACCAAATATTCAACTAGCCACTGACAAGCATCAAAACTTTTAGAAAGCAATGCATCAATGGTGGCAATCCATTCTTCCGTATCAATCCTTTAATGAAGCAGAGACAGCAGGATCAGTAAAATAGCAGAATTCCATATCTGACTTTTTCTTGTCTGATCATCAAGATCTGGTGTTTCTAGAGGTAGTTATTCTGCTGTGCAGCTTTCAGGACAGCAGGACCCGCCGACTGGTCAATCAAAGGGGAGTGGTTTGACTCCTTTTTCTGGGGAGCTACTGCTTCCACCACTGAAAAATATCTTAAGAATTTAACAAGATACAGGAACTCAGATGCTCTCTTTGTTTCACCTGTCTACAGCACATAAATGACCCATGTCTTGATTTGAATTGAAAAGATGTTGGACAGCACAGGACAAAATAGTGAAACACTTAGGGGAAAAAAAACCAGGCATCGCATTTTACTCTCTCAAATCCAGCCTAGCCATTCCTGCACTGAGATCCAAAGGGTGGGTTTTGACATTATTCATAAACTCTGCAATAGTCAGAACGAGTATCGATTTATTTAAAAACTAAGAATTTACTTGGGCTCATAAAATACCAGAATTTAGAGTTCTTATTTCTCAACTCAGAATACACGCTAATTAAATCTGATCATTTTACTTGTATTTAAATCCTTTCTACCCCCACAACGATGTTATGGATGACACCGATAGACACGGACAACTGCAGTAGAAATAAGTTGTCAAGTTTCCCTCCCGGGATTTTCTTGTGTTGGGCAAATTCCATTTGTATTTGGAATCCCACAGCTGGAGACTACTGCTGTGCTGGTGAATATCAAGTGGATTTGTGGAGTCAAGAGGTTTAAATGCAATGCTTCAAAAAGTTACAGGATTTACAAGTCAGCAGATCTCAGCGAGTATACCCATAGAACACTAACATGAATCCTTACCTGAGTTTTTTCTTGGTTCGTAGATAGGTTTGGAAGAGGAACTGGACCGCTAGCTGTAGGCTCACCTTTGCCATACATGGGTAATAGGGGTGTTTTAGCTTAGTCTGAAAGAAACAACACATTCACTCCAGTCCAGCAGTACCACTTTTCTGTTCATATTTGTAAAGAATCAATAAACATAGCAAACTACTCATTTTTTAAAGTTCTGCTTTATTTGGAGGCACATTGGCAGGCTCCAAATTTTACCTACACTGAAATGAAGACTCTCCAGCTCAGAACACAAGAGCAATCTAAAACTAGGGCTATACCTTTGTTAAAATATGAACTAACTTGCTGAAAACCCCACCCAACCCAGGACACTGGTTTGTTTACTGTTCCATTATTGTGAGTAGACAGGACTGTATGAGCTCTAGGACACTGGAGAGTGCATCTATCAGAGCTGATAGGCTTGTAAATAATGTCCCTTTAAAGTTGGAAGCGTTGTTTTACACAAAGCTTCCAGAACTGGAAAAAGAACGATATGATGGTGACTAATATCAATTGTGATCCACCCTTCATACAGAAGGGAATGCTAACCAGCCAGAGTTTAGCAACTTGTACTCCTGTTATACAGTTTTTTAATTACAGAAATTTAAATCATACTTTTGCACATTTTATTGCAGCCTGATGACAACTGTTTCCATTATCAGGAACGGGAAGATAGCACCAGCTTTTAACTAGATGCTGTCACTAGGAAAGGTAATTGGAAATATTGAATAGTTTAAACAAGAATTCAATTAAACCACCCAGCTGCCTTTCTTCAGACTGGGGCCCAAACAGCCTTCTGTATGCCCTCCAGTCCAATATTATAGCACCCAAGGATTAAAATTCTGCTACTTACAGCATTCAGAGAAGCTAACGACAGAACAAAACTGAAATAGTCAGTACTGTACACATCTCTATTCTTCATAAATTTCAGATTTTCATCTCTCACCATCTGTAAAGGAAAAGTGGTTATTGTTAGTAATGGACGGCAAGAAACCATTACATCCTCCCAGGTCACAGTGCTCACATTAACATTCCAATCCTACCTACTCCAGAGGGATCAGGAGTGTTTGGCACATGGTCACGCAATGAACTTGTTTGTGCTCTGAGCTCACTGTATTGCTTGGGGGAAGTTAGTACTGAAAGACTTCCATAAAGACAATTATTTTCTCCCAAAATACGGTAAGAATCACACTAGCAGAATGAGACTAATTTACCCACTTGCCCAGCAAAAGATAGCTTGTGGTTTTGTTTGTATTTAACAATGTTACAAGATTACGTGCCAAGAA
This sequence comes from Lepidochelys olivacea, assembly GCF_965140295.1. NCBI lineage: Eukaryota > Metazoa > Chordata > Testudines > Cheloniidae > Lepidochelys > Lepidochelys olivacea. The sequence continues at coordinate 95,363,505 of NC_140418.1, read as the reverse complement.
AATGAAAGCTTAGGATATCACTAACATGTGCTACACAAGTTACTGGACCATAAAATTAGCAGGTGTAACAAAGAGTCACGATAATGTACATGCATGCAGAGTTTCCCCCACGCAAGTTGCACTAGAAGCCTCACACTAAGTTTAAAACAAATTCTGTTTTCTGTGACTACATGTTTTAAACACCAGACTGCACTGTAAATCCTCCTGTACTCCACTGCTTAAATGGTCACCAATTCTCCCTCCATTGGCTTCCCATCTTACCAAGCCAACTTCAAAGCCCTCACAGGAAGAGGGAACATTTGTATGTCTGAACTTGTCTCCTTCTCTTCCTTTTGGTTTCTCCCATTCTCCTCACCTTACTGCTCTGACCTTTTGCTCCAAAAACAAGGACAGCTAGATAGAATTCCCATTTATCTGCCAAATATCTTCTCTATTTTTCTTTAGACTCACTTCAAGGACTCCATCCTTTCTGCTCTGATCAATCATCTCTTCACTCTCCCTTATATACATGGATTTTAATGTTCATTTAGATTGTTTTAAACTAAAAATTCTTCAAGGCAGGGAATCTGTCAATCGATGTTTTGAATAATATGGTGTAAAAGTACCGTGCTGTACAATTAGTTATTAGCACTGGATTGATGACTATAGGAATGAGTTAAACAGTCCTGAAACATTTTCTACCTTTAATCTAGTTTTGTTTTCAACAAATCTATTTCTACATTAGGGTCAGCTTCAGAACAATGTATTTCACCTGCTGTGCCTAAGAATAAATGGACAGAAGCAGCATTCAGTCCCTATTTTTGGAGTTCTTTACCTGATATATTCGTACAGGCATTTTCTCTACAAAGAGTCCCTTCTTCTCTCCTTTTCTGACCAGCTTAGTCAAGATGGAGAGACGGTCACTGTTGGGTCTGTGTGGTCGAGGTGATGACTGGGGTGAAATTTCTGGAGAAGATGGAGCAGATCTAAGAGACAGACAAGTTTAATGCTGATAACTGAATCCTGAGAGAATCTTGCAAGGCAATTTTCAATATACCAACAGGAAAATGTCATCTTAATAAAGTGTTTTGATCCTTATCTACATATATTTTTGGAGGCTGTTTGAGTCAGTGTCAGACCTCTCACTACAACAGTGGTGGGAGCATGAAAAGTTACTCATGGAAACTGCCATAAACATACAGTTAAGGGTAACATAAAATCCCTCCTTTACCTGTAAGGGGTTAAGAAGCTCAAATAACCTGGTTGGCACCTGACCAAAAGGACCAATAAGGGAAGAAGATCCTTTCAAATGTGTGGGGGGAGGTTTTGTTTGTGCTCTCTTTGTTTGCTCTCTAGGGACAGAGAGAGGGACCAGGCAGGAAAAAAACACCTCTCCTAAAACCGTACCTGAAATAAGCATCTAAGATTACAAAAATTGTAAGTAAAGGAAGGAAATGCATTAGATTATCTTTTGTTTTAGCTTGTGAATTTTCCCTATGTTAAGAGGGAGGTTTATTCCTGTTTTTTGTAACTTTGAAGTTTTGCCTAGAGGGGAATCTTCTGCGTTTTAAATCTTATTACCCTGTAAAATTACCTTCAATCCTGATTTTACAGAGGTGCTTCTTTTACCTTTTTCTTTATAATAAAGTTCTGCTTTTAAGAACCTGATTGGTTTTTAGTGTCCTAAAAACCCAAGGGTCTGGTCTGTGCTCACCTTGTTTACCTATTTGGTTGGTATATTATTCTTAAGCCTCCCCAGGAAAGGGGGTGAAGGGACTTGGGGGGATATTTTGGGGAAAAAGGAACTCCAAGTGGTTCTTTTCCTGAATCTGTCTCTAAATCACTTGGTGGTGGCAGCAATACCGTCCAAGGACAAGGAAGGATTTGTGCCTTGGGGAGGAAGTTTTTAACAGAAGCTAGTAGAAATAAGCTTAGGGGGTCTTTCATGAGGGTCCCCACATCTGTACCCCAGAGTTCAGAGTGGGGAGGGAACCTTGACAGAAGCAATAAAAAAGTATTCATTAAGAGCCTTCAAAAAAACAGGGTAGACAGCATGCTCCTTTGGGGGACAGGAATTATCCTATTCTTAGTTTTGTCTATGGTATCTAGATATCATGGCATCAGCAATGCCTCAGATAGGAGGATAAACTTACAGTGAGAGATCCTCAGCTTCTTGCCGTACAACGCTGACTCGACTTTTCTTTGGTAAGACTGGAGAGTTCTGATCCGAGACTCTCTGGTAAAACAGCATGTAGGCATTCCAGTACCGCCGACGCACATCGGGATAAGGGTTAGCTTTAAGGAAAAATGAGGTTCAAGTCAGTCTTTGTAGGTATAATTAGCTTTATAATCTCTACAGAGGAAACATAATTAATGCAAAAGGTAAACTATATAAAGTAATCTTAACCATTTTACTCCCAGTCTACTCTGAGGGAAGTGAGCACATAAGGCATGGGGCTACAGGGAATTTGGTTCAATAAGTATTATTCAACCCTCTCTCTATAAGCAGTGAAAACATTCCTCAGTAATGTGGAAAACTTCATAAAAAGTTGCTTAGGAAGGTTTCCTAGTCAAAATGTAACTGAAGACATTCTAATTCTAGTCACTCCGGGTCAAAGTGTTAATTCAAAATAGTAACTCCTAGTATGTTTGGATAACATTTACTTAATTTTAACTCTGCAGTGAATTAGTATGAAACAAAGCCACTATTCATTAAGCCTATACTTATTACTTACACTGATCATATACTTTCGGTCTATACTCTCCACCAAAACATTCATATTCCAAGGTTTCATCAGTTAACTCAAATTCTTCAACAACGGTGTCATTGAATTTATACCATTTTCCTTTTCCACATCCCCTATGGTCAAACACAACAGAAAGGTGAAAGAAGTTACAAGATAGGTTTGAGTGCCTTAAATTAAAAAAAAGCAATTCTCTAGCAATGAAATTCCTGAGACTGGGTCTGCTTTGATGGTGAACAAGAAGGGCTTAAAACAATTCTTAAAGTTACCAAAAAAAATAAAATAAAAATTACTTTAATGAAAAGGTGCGATTTAAAATTCAAAAGCATGAAACATGTCATCTAATGTTGAGATATCATTGACAGCTGCCATCTTGCAAGCCTGCATGGAACCCTAATGGGTATGTCTACACTGCATCTAGGAAAGAGCCTTCCAGCTTGGTTAGACAGACTTCTGATAGCAAGGCTCACCATAGCACACTAAAAAGAGCTGTACAGACTTTGCCACCTGGGCTGGAGATCAGGCTCTCGAGCCCCCTGCCCCTCCCCAGCCAGGCTTGAGTCCCAGCTGTAATGTCAAAGCAATGTCTACACAACTATTTTTACTCACTAGCATACGTCTGTCTACCCTGGCTGGGTGGCTTGTGATCAGATGCAGCACAGACACACCAAATGACATTAACTGGGGTAGCTTACAGGATTGGACGTTCGTTCACACTAGATTTTCAACTTTTTCCAGAAGCGCTTACGTTTTTTTCAGTAGCTCGCGTCTTTGTTGGTAGCTTTAAAGGACTCACTACGTTTAACAAGGAACCTGGGATGTTCCTTTTAAAACAAGTCATCTTCAGACCCAGTTGCTTTGGTCCTAACCCACTAACGTGTGTGATCATTCTCATTCGTTACCTCCTGTCCTTTATAAAGGAATAATAGTGCCCTGCATGGGCTTGGCCACTGTGCACAATCACACCAACAAGCTCGTAGTTTTCTGTAGGGGCAACTTTTTTTCGTGGGGATCCTCCACCTCCTTGATCTGTATTTCTCCCGTTGTCACCAACTTCTGAAGAGGAATCTTGTCGAGCCATTCCTGAAACTGTGTAGGGTTCCATGTTCAACATCCAGGGAAACTGTTCAAAAGCAAACATCTTGGATTAAACTAAGACACCATCTGGTATGTTACCAGCTTACTGTAGTTGTATAAAAACACAGATTTACTCATAAATGCCTTATACACAGGAAATATCTAATGGAAGTGCTGTGTTTTTGCCTGTTATCCGCACAATGTATGAGTTATCCAGCATTTCTTTAAGAAGCAGGTTTTTGCTCTTGCTTTCCAGGCCATCAAGGACTTGAGAGTAAAGTGGAAACAACAGACTAAGCCCTTGAAAGACTCCACAGGGAGCTACATTCAAACATTATCACTGCAGAGAAGATCACTATACAATGGTCTCTGAAAAAAATGCTTTTTTGAGGAAGGGATAAGGGAAATATGGGGATTCAAGAGGAGCCCCAGGGGGAGAATATAGAGCAGTTATCTTACCCTTATCTGTTCATCATATTTAATGGAGCGGCCACTCTCCCAATCAAATCCAAATCTCATCAGGTGGATCACCAAAACACTGGGCAGAGCTTTAATGCAGGTGCGCTTCACTGTAGTTCTCTTAAAGAGAGAAGAAAGTCACCTCTGTCTAGATACTCATTATAAAACATTGTACAGTTCCTGTCCAGTCTAAATGACTTTTAAAGAATAATGTCCCAAAATTGTACACAGTGCCGGATGAATGTTAGAAACGCACACACAAGCAATGAGCGACGTGTATAGAACCCACGCAGACTGGGTTATTTACACCTCTAGAAAAAAACATCTTATACTATCCAGTTGCTTATCTGAGTGTTCATGATATAGAAAACTCAAGTCATAGGGGATGGAACTTGATGTTTGGTTAGGGCAAAAGATTTGGATTTAATCTTGTGATTGTGAATGAAAGACATTGTTCCCTCATATGCCATATGAAATCTCTCTTCCTACATCCATGTAGGAAACAAGTTAATACTCAGGCTATGTCTACACTTGACTTATGTCAGGAAAACTTTTGCTGATCAGGGGTGTGAAAAAAAAACATACCCTGACTGACAAAAGCTGTAATGACAAAAAGCGCAGTTGTGGACAGCGCTGTGTCAGCAGGAGACACTCTCCCGCCACCGAAGCTACCACCCCTCCTTGGGGGTGGTTTTATTTTGTTGGCATGGCAGCTACGTTGCATGCCTTACAGCGGCAGGACTTCAGCGGCACAGCGTACACATAGTTTAAGTCACAGTGTGTATTTTAATTTCTCCTCACTAAAGTAAAATACCTTTTCTTTGCATTTCTCACAGTAGTATGCATTACTTCCCTCCAGAACTTCTCCTCTAACAAATTGATCCAATGAAATTTCCAGACTTTGACATGAAGTGACTCCTAGATTGAGAGCCATGAAGGCTTCTTCGCGCTCGTACCTAGATTCAAGAGGGGGAAAAAAAAACCCATTAAAATATTAGAGAACAAAGCAAAACATATCTAGCTTAGATATGTCCTCCTAGGTAGAATCTTCAATTGTTAGAACAAAGGTTGGAAATCAAGAAATGTGAGATTTATTCCCAGCTCTGCTACTGGCTTGCTAAGTGATCACAGACAAGTAATAATCTGCTTATCAGTTTTCATAAAGATAAATAGCCACTTCTGGAAAGTATAACTCGTATAAAGAGGATCAACTCAAAGTAGTTACAATTTCTGGTCAGAGCTTTCTTCACTTTTGTTGAGACTTCAGCTGCTGATTAGGGTTATTTTCTCACACCTATCTGACTTGACAAGAGAACCATGACTTAGAATTATTTTCTATTTGATCTGTTATAAGTGGCCATCCACTGGTTACAGGGCTCCTGCTCTCATTTTCAGCTTCTATTTTGGAGCCACCAATTAGAAAAAAAATGTGATGACCAATATAAGGAATTATGAAAGCCTTAGAATTTTAGCTTGGGAATGCGAGATTTTTCCTATAATAGACAAGGTGCTGGAAGCGTTTTAGTCACCAACTGTTTACAAAGTACCATTGTGCTCTCCTTTTTACAACTGGAGACAACACATGGTACTGTACAACTAGGTGAGAAGGTTCCAAATTTGCTTACGTGACATTAATATATGAGCAATTTTAAACAAGAAAGAAAAAGTAGTCCTGAATTCTGAGCCAGTAGGACACAGGTATAGGAAATTATGTTATACAGGGCAAACGGTCAGTGAATATTAAAGGGATTTGCAATACTAAGATTACAATAGAGTTGAAAGTTTATTCCTCCTCCCACATCTGTTACTTTAAGAAGCAGAAGTGAACTCCATGATGTACTGTCGCCTCATACTGCCTAGTTACTTACCTGTGAGGACAGTCCTTACAGATCTTCTGATCAGAGTAGATGCCCTGAAAAGTATTCTTAAATAGTTGGTCTCGTCCTATTTTCTGTTGAAGATAGAAAGTTAAAGTATCAGTTGGATATTTTTGTAATGTACAAAGAGCAGCATCCTGAATTTAGTCCTGGTTTTATCTATTACATAAAAAACCCTGTGCTGATGCAATGTTAAGGTCGCAAAGTACAAAAGCAGAAACTGCAGAAGTTAACTCATCACAATGTTAACTTACTTACACTGTGTACAGAGTACTTCATATATACACACACACACACCCCTTGATTTTCAGTGTTTCATACAAGCTACATCACCAAGATGCATCGCCTCAAAAATCTGAAAAGCAAGTCGGTCTAAAATTAAGATTAGAGATAGTCTTTTATTTTAATCCCCATTTCATCACTCCCCCTCCCCATTTTACTTTGCTAGTGCTAAATCAATCCTCCTAAAATGCAGCATGTGTAATTCGATGCCACATTAGAATTTTTTCACAGACGTTTAAGGCAAATAGGAACAGGCATTTGGGAAGTGAAGTTCTAAAGCTTAAAAAAAACCCAGGCTGATCTCACATGAAAGATTAGTAACCGGTTTTTAATGGTTGTTCTTCGAGATGGGTTGCTCATGTTCATTCCATTGTAGGGGACTCCCAAGCAGTACCTCCAGAGGCGGGCAGGAGTTCATGGATGTGTCAGTTGCAACACAGCTCTGCCAAATCCAGCGTCATCTCTGGCCTGCTGGGTAACGGTGTAATGCATGGGGAACGTGTGTACCAAAGGCCATGTCGCAGCCCTGCAGACGTCCTGGATAGGAACATGCACCAGGAAGAGGCTTGAGCCCTAGTCGAGTTAGCCTTCCCTATTGGTGGAGGCACAGCCTGTGCCAACTCGTAACAAGTGCGGATGCAGGTGGTGATCCAGCTTGAAAACCTCTGAGAGGATACTGGAAGGCCCTTCATCCTTTCAGCGATCGCCGTAAAGAGCTGAGTTGATCTGCGGAAGGTCTTGGTGCGCTCCAAGTAGACAGCCAGGGCACGGCTGACCTCTTGAGCGTGCAGACGCCTCTCCTCGTTGGCTGAGTGAGGCTTTGGACAGCACACTGGGAGGAAGATATCCTGGTTGACACGGAAGGGTTGGCCTTGGCCACGCCTAAATCCCTACTCTTTCTGCGGTACGGTTCCGCTCTGGTCTGGCCTGTGAATCTCTGCGCCTGCCGTGGTTTAAATCTCTTTCTAGCATGGGACAGGGTGTACAGACCCAGCAAGCAAAGAGTGGCTCGAGTCTTTTAGGCTGTGTAATCTGCTGTCTGTTTGTTCAACAGAAAGGGCCGAGCTGTTGAATGGGAGGCCCTGGATGGACTGTTGGACCTTCGCCGACAGACCAGATGATTGAAGCCATGACACCCTTTTCATAGCCACCACAGAGGCCGCTACCCTGGCTGCAGGGTCTGCCACATCTGAGGCAGCCTGGAGAGAGGCTCTCACGATTGCCCTGCCCTCATTTAGCATGGCATCAAGGTCCTGCTTATGTCCTGTGGAAGCAAGTCAGCAAACTTGGCAGTGGACTGCCATATGTTGAAGTGATACCTGTTGAGCAGAGCCTACTGGTCTGCGATGCGAAGCTGTAGGCTGGCTGTAGAATAAATTTTCCTGCCGTAGCAATCAAGTCACTTTGCATCTTTATTTTTCGAGGTCGAGCTGGACCCTGCCTGTCACGCATGTTGGCGGCCGCAACCACTGGCAGGGGTGTGTATATAAGTACTCAAACCCCTTTGCAGGAACAGAGTATTTGAGCTCCGCCCTCTTAGAAATGGGGGGCAGGGATGACAGTCTGCCACAGAGCGTTTACGATTTTGACTACCCCATCATGCACAGGTAGAGCCATCTTTGCCAGGGCCGCTGCTGCCAAGACATCAAATAGGGAATCCACGGATTTGGACATCTTCTCCGCCTCCAATCCCAGGTTAGCTGCCACCCGTTTAAGCAGCTTCTGGTGGGCTTTGCCATCATCCTGAGGCACAGTCTGCGACGGGCCTCCTACTGCCTCATCAGGCAATGATGATGAGGCGGCCAACCCGGGATGAGGGGTGGGTTCCACGTCCCCTTCCTGGGGAACCACGGCCACTGAAGGAAGGGTCTCTTGGGCTCCTTGGACCGACGTGATGTCTGAGTCTGGGGGCAGTCTAGACACCAAGGCCAAAGGTCTTTCCAACACCTCTGAGACTGAGCGATGGGCCTGAGGTCCGCCAGCCTAGGGCACTGCCCAGGGGTTATAGATTTACCAGGGCTCAAGCCACTGACCCTGTGGCCACATGCTTGCAGCTTGGCTCTGGGAAGAACCTGCTCACTGTGCAGGTGGCAGTTGGTCCCTGGGGGCCATCTACTCCTTTCTCTCAGAGCCCGAGGAGGAATGGTCTTCCTCTGGTGAGCACAGCGGCGCCACCATAGAGTAGGCTTCCCCACTATGTCTGGTAGTCTTGTGCCTGCCAATCGGGGAGCGGTATCGGGACCCCGCTGAGCCATGATGCGTATCCAGCGACACTGCTCATAGGCCTGGTAATAATCTGGAGAACAATGCCACCCGCTTCAGGAATGGTGCGCAGGCTCCGGTGACCGGAATTGGGAGTGCGGGGATCATCCACGATGCTCTGGCAACCGTGAACTGGGGAGCGGTGCCTTTCCGGTGACCATTGCTGGCATTCTGGGGACTGGCAGCATGCTTCTGTGGCCCGGTACTGGGGGTCCGGTGACTGATGTGTGGATCCTGGAGCTCAGTGTCAAGAACCTGCTGTGGGTCTGTGATTCGGGACACAGCAGTAGTCCTGGCGAGTGGGCGTGGGTACTGTGCTGTGGGGGTGACTTCTGCAGGGGTGCCATTGAGGGCTTTCCCCTAAAAACGGGTGGGTGGGAGGGATCCTTAGGCTTCTCTTTCCGAGGAGTAGGCAGCATCAGGAGGAGGAGGAGGTTTTTTGCCACTTGAAAGGCTTCTGGGGTGGACGGCAGCATGAGGTACCACATACTTCTACCACTCCCTGGGGTAGGAGGCAGAGTGTGGGGTGGACTAGGCCCAATAGGTGAGGCTGCCGTGTGGCTGTGCTCTGGTGGCAGCGAGATTGCCTGACTCAGTCCAGGCTCGTCTACTCCCTTATCCTTGCGGGACTCCGGAGAACGCCCCGTCCCAGTGTGCTTCTTGGCTGGTACTGGTGCAAGGTCCGTCATCAGGAGGCAGCCGGTGCCGGGGGTGCACTTCTTGTCAATGCTTAAGTACTCAGCACTGAATCCGAATGTGCCATTTCCGAGGTCGGTACAAGAGCAGAGTCCATGAGGAGCACACGGAGCCTGATGTCTCTCTCCTTTCTGGTCCAGGGCTTGAATCCCTTGCAGATGGGGCACTTTTCACAAATGTAGGTCTCACCCAGACACTTCAAACAAATAAGATGCGGATTGCTGATCGGTATGGGCTTCTTGCAGGCTTGAAGCCCATGGGTGGGCATGCCCCATCTCTGGACTAAGGCCCTCGGGGGACTATGAATAAGTACACTAACACTATTAGGAACTGATAATTATACAACTATTTACACAATAAAAGGTCAAAGAACCACTGAAAGAGAAACTACTTGCTAGAACAAGGGGAGTGTTCTAGCACCGACTCTGGTGGTAAGACAGAACTCAGGGAGGGAGGGGGCCAGCAGGGGGCATATGCACGCCACTCCAGAAGGCACCAGAGCCAGTCCCCTACAGATTATACCACTGAGGGGAAAAAAGAAAAAAAAAAAAATTTACGGCACCACTGCATGGGGTGAGCGCACACACCTACAATGGAATGGACATGAGCAATCTCTAAGAATTGCAATGGCCTAGAAATTCCAGGTGTGTTTCATCTGTTTATCTGGATGAAGAATGATTTCTTTGATTAGCTGTGGTATTTTTGGGGCAGGGGGAGGTGGTGAGTTTGTGGATGGAATTAAAGTAGTTCCTGAATATATTATGGCACCAATGCAGATATTGCTGTGAGTTCCCCAAATCCAGACAGGGAGAGTTGGTTTATGGAGGCCTGGTACTTTTTGGCTACTGTAAAATAATAAGGTGGGCCATTGAGTAGACTAGAAACTGCTCTTCAAGACTGCTTTCCATACCTTCCCACAAAGTAAGTCTCTTCCCATGACTGGGAGAGTGGGAGGCATGAAGCCACATTTGGAGCATGAAAGAGAGGGGGCCTTTTTTGGGTGTGGGAGGGTGAAACAACGTGCATAGGGAGATGTGGTTCATTTCTGGGCAACTTACAAGCACCATGGGAACTGATCTCACTGAGCAATTCTTAGCCAAAAGAAAATTCCCAAGCCAAACACCCCCATCTTAATAAAAGTTAAAGACAAATATCTGTCAATAACTTAAGGGGAACACACACTGAGAATATTGGCGTTCTAGGCCCTCCACATTAGAATGCCAGTAAACGAACAATTAAGGTCACCCAAACACACCTTAACGCGGCCTCCTATTTTATCGCTAACCAGAATCAATGGAAACAAAGATTTAATCCTAGTCTCAAACAAGCCACATCTTCCTCACGTCACTGAGTCCCAAAGACAGGCATAATTTAACTGGCCTCACTGAACCATCGGTATAATTTAAATAAAAATACACCTGTGTTACATCAATATATCATATTAATTTTCTGCCTTCTAAAAGATCACATGCAGTCACCAGAAATGACTTCTTTCCCCACAAACGATCCCATTCTGGAGAGAAGCTTGGGAACAATTTCCCCTCCAAAATACAGTATTAATCAACATAATTGTTATATGATGGACTTAGAATAAATGCCATATTTTGGGCCATGAATCATGTGGGGCCTTGACCTAAAGTTACATTACCAGGAATTTAAGTGGTGGGAATCAGAGGCATCATGTGAAGGACTTAGGGTGGCAGGAATTATATTTACGTATCAATATATATAACCAAAGTGATTTTTGCCAGAATTCTGGCCACCACAGGCAAATTACACAAAGAAACCGGGTTAGCAAATTTAAGGTGCTAAAGCCACAAGTTATGAACTTCTCGGAGTCTATCAAAACCGCATTTCCCAAAAGCCCATCCAAAATGCAAGGAACAATAGGTGTGCAGGGCGGAAGGTTGGCAGGGCAAAACTACAGTTCATTTTAAACCTCTGTATTTTGTTATCAAATATTAATAAGATTTTGTTGCACTTGACTAAAATTGTTAAGAATGACAGCAGTTCTTAACTTACTTTTCAAAGGTGCAGGGACAAAAAACCCCACCAAAAACACAACAGGAACCCACACACACTTCTACCTTGAGGTATTCATCCATCTGATCTATAAGGCTAGTAAAGAATTCATAAGCATCCTGTTGCTCTCGAACATAAAGTTCCTTATTCCACATCTTGAAGATCTATAAAGACCAAAAAGATTAGCAGTTTTATAGTAACCACTGTTGCCATAAATATAAAGGGAAGAAGGGTAACCACCTTTCTGTATACAGAACTATAAAATCCCTCCTGGCCAGAGGCAAAACCCTTTCACCTGTCAAGGGTTAAGAAGCTAAGATAACCTCGCTGGCACCTGACCAAAATGACCAATGAGGAGACAAGATACTTTCAAAGCTGGAGCGAGGGGGTGGGGGGAACAAAGGCTCTCTCTGTCTGTGTGATTCTTTTGCCGGGAACAGATCAGGAATGCTCTTCAGAACTCCTGTAAAAAGTCAGTAAGTAATCTAGCTAGAAATTAGTTAGATTTCCTTTTGTTTAATGGCTGGTAAAATTGCTGTGCTGAATGGAATGTAGATTCCTGTTTTCGTAACTTAAGGTTTTGCCTAGAGGGATTCTCTACGTTTTGAATCTAATTACTCTGTAAGGTATTTACCATCCTGATTTTACAGAGGTGATTCTTTTACTTTTTTCTTCAATTAAAATTCTTCTTCTAAGAACCTGATTGCTTTTTCATTGTTCTTAAGATCCAAGGGTTTGGGTCTGTGTTAACCTATGCAAATTGGTGAGGATTTTTATCAAGCCTTCCCCAGGAAAGGGGGTGTAGGGCTTGGGGGGATATTTGTGTGGGGGGAAGGGAAGACGTCTCCAAGTGGGCTCTTTCCCTGTTCTTTGTTTAACACGCTCGGTGGTGGCAGCATAGGGTTCAAGGACAAGGCAAAGTTTGTACCTTGAGGAAGTTTTTAACCTAAGCTGGTAAGAATAAGCTTAGGGGGTCTTTCATGCAGGTCCCACATCTGTACCCTAGAGTTCAGAGCGGGGAAGGAACCTTGACAACTGTAAAATGTGAAATTTACATCTTTATGGCTTCTACGTACCTTAAAAAGGATGTTTATTAGTTTCAGACCAGACAGATGTATAATTACTAGTAAGAGTCAGAAATATTGACATGTTTCACCACGTCTGAATCCAAGTCCCACGTATTTACTAACTAGGAAAATTATATAGGTTGAATAAAATGGAAATGATACCTTCCAAAAGTTCTCAGGTACATAATACTGCAATTTGCTTTCCATCAAATGGCCAAAGAGAGATTGAATTTGATAGAATACACTGTCATCTGGATTGTCCATATCGTCGTCAATTGAAAGCAATGCCTTGGAGGGAAAAAATAACCATCCGTAACATGACTTATTTGCAAAAATGTCACGTAAGAATTTAAATTAATAATTCTGTTACTACTGTGCATTTAAACAAGGCACAAGTGTTCCGAGAAGACAAAACTGAGTTTGTGAATAAAAGCTTACATTTTAGATAAAACTTGCAGTGCTAAACAATAGATTCATTTAAAAAATTCCTTTTTAAAAACAGATTTTGATATTATAACCTATAATTTCTCTTAAGAATTTGCATGTCCTGAGCCATTCAGCATATTTCACACACTCCACATTTTTAGACGCAATAAGAATCTATTTTGGGACTTAAATGAATTTACAGTAGAATTAATTGAATATTTGTAAAATAATTTGACTAATTTTGCAGTGTTTGACAAATATTTGACTAAAACCCTTTTATTTACTCAGCTCTGATTTATAGTAAAATCAAAGTATCGGTTGGCAGAAAGCATCTGTCAGAAATTAAAAGTTAAATTTACCTCAGGGAGACCTGGCTGCATGTATAGCTGCTGGAAGACTGCATTCATGTAACAAGTGGCACCACCGTTCTTCAGCCCCACAAATCCTGAAGTGGATCGACTGTCCACAGGTGGAAGATACTAAGGGGAAAATTGACATTTCTCTGTATCAGTAGATTATACAAACTATGGACTCCAACAGCTTATAAATCACATTATTATTATTATATAGGCAGTTATAAAAAGGTATGCTGGCTGTTAAACAACATTTTCATACATTTCACTGAGATTGAGTCAAATTTGTGAGAGCTATGCACACAAGTTATTATAATTGGCTGTACAGCCAATATTGAATATAAGATACCTAAGAACTGTCTACAAAGTTGTATACCTTTTAAATCAAACCAGTCAGGGATTTTAGGCAATAATTTTATTTATCAAGATGACAACTGCCTAATAGACTCAAAAGAGGGCTTGCTCTTGGGAAAGATCAATAGGTATGCATTAATTCAGATCTGATTATATCACTTTAAAATGAAGGCTCTGGAACATTTGCGGTTGGAACAAGGAAGTGGCTAAAAGCAGTATTTCAAATCACACTGAATAATTTAAATTGCATCAAGGCATCTTACTTACATCAAACTCCTTGGTAAGTGTTGGGTCAGGCTGATGGTGCATCGAAAGCAGCTCTTTTGTAATAAGCTGAAGATTGGAAGGTGAGCTATCAGCCAACATCACTAGCACTTCATAAGCTGCTAATCGGCTATCCACTGTACTGCACCTAAAAAGAAAACCATAAGTGGGATCTAAATGGTAGGTAGTCATACTCCATAATTTTAAATTCTGGTAAATCTTGTAAGTCAGACTGTGTAACCCACTTATAATTGCCAAAGGAAAACAAAATCAAAAGATGTTTAGTGACTGATTCACAACTTGCTTTGAGAATTTTATTCCCTGGACCTGTACCAGTGAATGCTACTCATTTTGTGGGAAGAGATCCATTTGTGCTGAAGATCAAAAAAAGAAGCCGCAAGACACCAACTGCGCACATGCGTCCCGACTGGGCACTGCTACTGAAGTTCTCTGATGAACGGTGCTGGGACGCACTGACACCTGAAGTGGAGCACTCACAGGGACACCACTTGAAGAAGTAGTTATTTAGCCATCTCCCCACAGTGATGAATATTCTTCAGGCTAGAGGACTCCATCACCTGTAGGCCAGGACACCATGCCCACTGGGTACAACTCTCTGCTGTACATGAAGTTCTTTATAGGTTTGACAGGCAAATCCTTTGGAATTTAGAGATTAGTGGGAGTTTAAATGCAAACAGGAATTGGCAAGTTTTGGTACAATCCTTTATCAAGTGCACCAGTAGCTGATTTTTAAAGTACTCAAAGATATAGCTGGAAAGTCGACCCATTGCACTAATCCCCATATCTTACAATTCCAGCCTGCAATCTAGCTAGGCAAGAACTTGTACAGTGTGAACAAAAATGCAAATTCTTTTCTTTACTTTGGGTGAAAGTCCTGCTGACTGATGGCAGCACTGCCAGCTGGAGAATTGCTGTTCAGGATAATCCTAGATGCTCGGAAGAGGAAATCATCTAATAACGGTTTAATCAAAGATGAACCTGTAAGAAAGCAAATCCACATTTAATGTTAAATATCTGCCTTATTGCTACAAAGACAGTCAAATCTTGTCCATATCCAGAAAGCCACCTACTTAGAATATCACCATGCTAGACTGTCAGCAGCAGCAGGAACTATCCTATTTTCTTCATGACAGATTTTTTTCAAATCAGACACTAGTAACTATCAAAGGAAAATATGCTCAGAATTCCTAGATGCTGCAGCGGTGGTGCAGCAGCAACAAAACTATATGCAGCCACAATATTGATATTCTCCTGTAAATTTCCTCCACACCGACCATGGCAGAAAAAAATATATCTTTAAATAATTCACTACAAATCCCAAACAACCTGCAATGAAGAACATGGTTACTAACTCAGGTACATTTTTCCTTGTAACTCCTCACTACTTCGCCCGGTACAAAATGGCTTCATAAAGCTATGTCTACACTGACGGTGGTGTGTAAAATACAAACACTGCATGCCCAGCTAGCATGGGTATAAACAGCAGCGTAGAAGGGAAAGCATGGATTTGGTGAGTAGAGTGCCCTAAACACATGCTCTCTACATGCCCAAGCAGTGACTAAAACGTCCACACCTCTAAAACGTCCACACCACTATTTTTTGCAGCATAGCATCCTGCTGCCAGAGACTTTCCCCACCGCAGTGAAAGGCTCCAGCAGTGGAGAAAGGCTCTGGCAGCGGGGAACTCTCAGAGCCTTTCACTGAGGCATGTAGCTACACACTGTAGAGACAAGTGTGGGTGTAGGCTGCCTTTCACTGCTGTGTGTAGCTACATGTGTAGTGCCTGTACTCTCTACACGCCATCATAAGCATAGATTTGCCAAAGACACTACCTACTTCTTTATTAACCAAAACCAGACATCTTCAAGTGATAAAGAGATCAAACTCAAATTGGTTTATGTACTTTGGTACACAAAAGGATACTCACCGAGCATTTCCTTTTCTGCCCCACACAGTGAAAGAAGAGTCTTAATGAGCCTCAAGTGTCCTGCTAATAAAATGTTGTCAGCTTCACTGGTCTCACACTCAGCTGTGCGGTTGGGTTCAAAGTTATCCAGCCAAGTGATCTCATCTTCTAACATGACAGCTGGGCTGATCTTCAACTGCTCCATTTCAGAAGCTATGGAATAAACAGAGAAAATCGAAGTTACAGACATGAAGAACTTAAATACCGATAGACAATCCCAAGAATTTCACAGATTCAGTCATTAACAATGGATATGGCACATTACATTTCATGTCAACAGCAGGCATTTAGTTATGCAGTTAATTAACAGCTCATGAAACTGCAGCTCACCACCAACTTATTGATGTTCATTGTAAATTGGTCAAAAGAAATTTAGCACATGAAAAAGAGGGGCAATGTACATATCTATACAACTACAGGTAATGCATAACCATGTGTAAAAAAGATGAAATAAGAAGTCAAAGTCTTTAAGGTGAGCATTTTTAAATGTGCATGCCTGAAGTTAAGCATGTAAATTCATAGTTAGACACCTAAACTGAAGGCATTGAGGGCCACAGGTGCTCAGTACCTCTGAAAACCAGGCCACACAGGGAGGCAGCCAAGTCAAAAGCCAAGTGTCACTACATGACAAGATAGGGGAGGAATATAAGGGGCAATAGGCAAGAAGGGAGAGAAAGGGAAAGAATCTTAAAATGAAAAACAAATATTAAAATATACAAACAAAAATGAGTATTAAGCAAGGGTACAGGCAGTATGAGTTGAGGGGGTGAACCATTTTTTAAAAAGCATAAACATAAAAGCTTGTGTTGCCCCCATTCCCTGACTTCTCAATGTCTTGTCTACTTAGACTGTAAGCTGTCATGGGCAGGGACTTGTCTTACATGTCTAAGTGCCTAGAACACTTCTGGTTGCTATATAAATGTCATATTAGAGTTCGCATTCCAACCTCTAACACATACTTACAAGTGAGATCGTCCAGTAACTGGCATCTCAGGTCAAAATACTCTGTACACTGGGATAAGAGCCTAAAACAAAGATGAGTAATTACAAATGGGGAGAGGGTTTTTAAATAAGTCTAGACCTTAGAGCATTTGCTTAAACATGTACCATCCACCCACCCAATCACACTGTTATAGATCTACATATTTATACCTCCACATGCACACCACTGTAGCTTCAAAGCAGATTTCTTCATAGCAGCCACTTTTTGAATTTTGGACTGACAATTCAATTTTTTCCCCTCACCTCACAAAACTACATATTAGATGATCACGTACAGTTGCTAGAATGAGGAGAAGATGCTTCAGGTTCTTAAGTTATTCTTTTTCTACCATGGTGGACATAGAATTTGCATTTCAAAATTAATGTTGAATTCAATTTCCCAACTAAAAAGCATTCCTCAGAAAAGTCAATGGAATTGATATCTACAGTCTAAAACGTAATGGGCAGGGATGGAATGTGTGAGGTCAGTGTCACAACTGATGGGTCCAGACTTAATGTTCAAAGAACCAAACATCTTTGTTTGGCATTCAGTCTGGACTCTCCTGAATAAAATTTCTTGCCATTAAACCTTGGATAGATGGAAGCACATAGTGGCACTTCCATGCATCCGGGGCAGCATCCAAGATCTAAAGGTTACACCCGAAGATACAAATGAATTGGACTCTAATGTTCACCGTCTACTGTAGACAGGAAACTTTAAAAAGTCTGACTGGTGTGGTATTAGTTGACTGCTAAGGTTACATCTTCTTCACACTTCAAAGATTTTGAAAATCCTTAAGGCAAAAGACTTTTTCTAAAACGTGTGAATTTTCCTTTCTGAATAAACATGCATGTAACTTGCCTCTGGTTGATTCCTCTCATGATGCTGGTTGGTGACCAAAGAGGCAGCTGAGCAGTGAGAATGACACTTAAGAGAAACTGGTTTGGTTTTTGTACATCTGGGTGAGTTGATGTGTCTGTCTGACTAAGGGTATATAATTGGTCACAGGCAACGCGACGAATCTGAAACAAAAGCATTGAAAGTACTCTGTATTTCACGTTCCCCAAGGTACACATACTTTGATCAGAAATCTATAACAAAAATATAAGTTAGAAATAGGAAAGCCATAATGGACTGTGTGACCCACTGAGTGTGGCTTTTTGTCCCCCTGTGGTGGCAACACCATATCAAGTTGGTTATAAATTTGCTACTGCCTCTGAGCTAATGGCCCTGGGTCGTTCAGCTCAAGTAGCAGAGACTTGTGCTTTTAGATCCATAGGTCTGTTTCAGCCCTTGCAGATGACCCTTTCGGGGGAGTCATTACAAAGCATGCCATCCCATATGTAATCCTTTCACATCTCAAGTTAAGCCGCACTGGATATGAATCAATAGAATGGCAGACCTCTAAAGAGCCAGCAAGTGCTGTAGAAACAGTGTTGGCAATTTGATAGATGTCATTCTTCCCTCCAAAAAGAAAAGGAGGACTTGTGGCACCTTAGAGACTAACCAATTTATTAGAGCATAAGCTTTCGTGAGCTACAGCTCACTTCCTCAGATGGCTCCCAGATGGATCCCTCCCAGGCAGTATTGAGCCAATGACCTAACACAGCATGTGAGGATTGAAGAGATGCCTTCTTTTGGCTGAGATATTAAAGTAAGATCCTAATCACTTGTTGTCTTTAAGCACTGTGGCTCTATTCATAGATAGGGATGCTGGCCAAATTCCAACTGGAGTAACTTGACTTACTAAACTCTCCATAGAATTTTAATTGCTCTGCTAAAGAATAATAGAATACCATTTATTTAAATATTTTTGGATGTTTTCCCCATTTTCAGATATATGGATTTCAATTTACAACACAGAAAATAAAGTGTACAATGCTCACTTTATATTTATTTTTTATTACAAATAATTGCACTTGAAAAAACAAAAGAAATAGTATTTTTCAATTCACTTAATACAAGTACTGTAGTGCAATCTCTTTATTATGAAAGTTGAACTTACAAATGTAGAATTACGTACAAAAATAACTGCATTCATAAATAAAATAATGTAAAACTTTAGAGCCTACAAGTCCACTCAGTCCTACTTCTTATTCAGCCAATTGCTCAGAAAAACAAGTTTGTTCACATTTGCCGGAGATAATGCTGCCTGCTTCTTTTTTTTTACAAAGTCACCTGAAAGTGAGAACAGGCACTCGCATAGCACTGTTGTGGCTGGCATCGCAAGATATTTACGTGTCAGATATGGTAAAGATTCATATGTCCCCTCATGCTTTGCCCACCATTCCCGAGGACATGCTTCCATGCTGATGACGGGTTCTGCTTGATAATGATCTAAAGCAGTGCAGACTGACACACGTTCATTTTCATCATCTGAGTCAGATGCCACAAGCAGAAGGTTGATTTTCTTTTTTAGTGGTTTGGGTTCTGGAGTTTCCACATCGGACTGTTGCTCTTTTAAGACTTCTGAAAGCACGTTCCACACCTCATCCCTCTCAGATTTTGGAAGGCACTTCAGATTCTTAAACCTTGGGTTGAGTGCTGTAGCTACTTTTAGAAATCTCACACTGGTACCTTCTTTCCGTTTTGTTAAATCTGCAGTGAAAGTGTTCTTCAAATGAACAACATGTGCTGAGTCATCATCCGAGACTGCCATAACACAAAGTCTATGGCACAATGCAGGTAAAACAGAGCAGGAGACACACAATTCTCCCCCAAGGAGTTCAGTCACAAATTTAATTAATGCATTATTTTTTTAACGAGCGTCATCCTCATGGAAGTGTGTCCTCTGGAATTGTGGCCAAAGCATGATGGGACATACAAACGTTTAGCATACCTGGCATGAAATACCTAGCAATGCCGGCTACGAAAGTGCCATGCAAATGCCTGTTCTCATTTTCAGGTGACACTGTAAATAAGAAGTGGGCAGCAGTATCTCCCGTAAATGTAGATAAACTTGTTTGTCTTAGCGATTGGCTGAACAAGAAGTAGGACTGCGTGGACTTGTAGGCTCTAAAGTTTTACATTGTTACATAACTGCACTCAAAAACAAAACAAAACAAAAAAAATCAATTTGTAAGTTGCACTTTCACAATAAAGCGATCGCACTACAGTATTTGTATGAGGTGAATTGAGAAATACTATTTCTTTTATCCTTTTTATACTGCAAATATTTGTAATAAAAATAATATAAAGTGAGCCCTTTGTATTCTGTGTTGTAAATTGAAATCAAATATTTGAAAACGTAGAAAAACATCCAAAATATTTAATAAATTTCAATTGGTGTCTATTGTTTAACAGTTGATTAAAACTGCGATTAATTTTTTTAATCACAATTTATTTTTTTGAGTTAATCACGTGAGTTAACTGTGATTAATCAACAGTCCTAGTATCAACACAAAGATTGCAAAGTCAAGCATCCAAATGCCAAGAAACCCCAAATGTTGTTCACTTGCCCATGGTGGACATGCTATATAATTTTGTAATATATTAATAAAAGGTAAGAAGAAGTGTAAACAGACAAAGGAGAATGCAAAAAACTACCTATCATAAAATATATAGCATATGCTATGTGACCAAATTAGTGTGGTTGGCGCAACCTTGACTTTCAGAATATCCAAACTTTTGAGGGCTTGTTCTCAATCACATAGAAAACTAATGCTAGGAGGCTTTTGCATTTAGCTGTATGTTACAGACGTTTGGGTGAGCACCTAAGAATTCACATGCTTTTCCAAACCTCTTTGACTGGAAAGCTAAAAAGAACAGCCCCTTGTGAGATTCTCAGTCCTGACTGGAAGAGTGATAGTGTTAACCTTCAGACCTCCCCAAAACTGGGTTATTCAAACTAGTCAGCATAGTCTTACTTTCAACTAACATTGGTGTGACAGAGCATGAATAGACTTAGCCTGAGCACTTGGTAAACATCCCCACATGGGGAAAGTTAGGGAGATAACTGGTTAAGGACTGAACAATTAGCCAATTAACAAGGTGGCTCAGCTCATCAGCTGAGGACATCTAGAAGAGAAACAAGAAGAGTAGTGGGAAGAAAGAGCTAGAGAAGCCCAAGTTCTCAGGGAGGTGAGATCTCTCCCCACCTCACCCTGTGCCTAGGGAAAATGTAAGAACTTTGAGCTGTGGGGAACTTGTTCAGTTATATTCACACTGTACATAAAGCACTTGATGTTGAACTTGCCAGAAATCCCCCATGAAGACTGTTTGCAGAGAGGAATCCAGGGTAAGGGAACACTGCCCTGTGACAACTAGTCATAGATGAAGCTAACAAATCAAGATTATACTCTCACAGTATGACATAATACTATAAAAAGGTATAATTTTTAACTGAGACAGGGATTAATACTGCAGTCAGTGATGTCTGATTAATATGTTCTATATATTACTCAGTCAGATAATGAAAGTGCTGAAATGAATATTTTTGTCTGAGACCAGTAATGTAAACAAGATGTTATATTGCAGTGGGATCAGTGAATGACTTAGAAATCTTTATTCCAGCCACTCACCTCGGCACTTGGTGATCCAAGTAGAATGTCAATGATGAAGTCAGCAACACAAGGCAAGCTGTAGAACGATCCTAAAAATGAAACAATCCCAGTCAGTGTTTTTTGCCAATGGAACTTGTTAAAAATATAAACAACTGATTATTATTTAATTTATATTTATTTATTTAACTACCACTAGAATAAAAATGTATCTCGCCAACACCAAGGATGAGAGATATAGGTATGGAAAAATCTTCTTACACTTTGATTTCACCTCTTCCATAGATTGTAGATTATTAATATAAATAGGACAGCTCCTCTTTTCTCCCCAGTAAAGGTTTCAGCCTCTCTGTATGTGAAGGCACAAGTGCTAGTGGAGTGATTTACTAGTCTTATGGTTGAATTTACAGGTAGGCAAACAGTAACATCAGCAGAAGTGATTACTTTAAGCAAAGCAGCAACCATTTTGATGCTAACATTAAGTAAATTTGCCCAACACACACAGTTCATTAAAGCCATGATTCTGCAAGGTACCTGAGCACATAAGCAGTTCCACTGATACAAGTATCTTGCTGAATCAAAACCTAGAAAACATAACCCCTGCGCACATTTTAAATTATGTTTATTGCACTGCTGCAGTTTATTTCAGAAATGAATGCTGGGGAAGATTTCAGTGTAAAAAAGGTTAATCTGCAATGAAAAGTTGACAAAGAAAATAAGAGCAGCCAATAAGTAATGCAGCCTGTCTACACCAGCAACACACTTGTGGTAATTGATCAATAAAGTATACAATCCCAAACATTTCAGTTCCATCTGGTCTCATCGTAGATACCCCTCAAAGAGCTATTGAAAGCATATTGTTTATCATCCCCAAAGCACTAGTTCTATAGTCAAGTTACATAATGCAGAATAATGAATACAGAAGACACCTCATTAATTTTGTTAAAAAGCGACTGAAATATTGTATCCCAATTACCTTGATACATTTATAAAAATATCAGCAAGCCATCTAATATTAAATCGTGGAGAGAAAACCAGCAGACTGAAAGCTTCCTTTCCATTTTTTAAAAATTCAATTGTGTCTGCGAATTTAGATGCGTCAATAAGAGCAAAATTCAGTAAGGAGGAAAGCACAAAATGTATAAATTCATCTTCAAAACCTGACTCCCTACTAATTACATTATACTGAAAGTCTGAATTAGTAAGAGTCTACTGCATACCCAACTGCTGACTGCGTAACTGTAGGCACGTAACGAGTAGAGACAAGGCCTCTCCAGCAATCAGAGCATCTTTGGTGGATACAGACTGCTGTCTCACACAGATTCCGGCGTGGAGTGCTGTTGGCTCTCCTTCACTTCCTGAGCTACAATTGCTTCCTGCATTAGATTAGAAACAACAAATGTAATAATCACTTGTGGTTTTTAAAGCTTTTCTGATCAACATCTCTCTTCTAAAAAGTACTTTAAAAACTACTTGTAAGAACACAGCAAGTACTGTAGATTTAAGTAGCAATTTAGAAGGAGTTCATCTCCTAAGAACTCTAGAAGTGTTACAAAACTGGAGTAAGTTGAGAGTATTTTGTTTAGACTAAATGATGCAGTCTCACCTATAAGTGACATACCTGAGCTGCTAAGTCTGTTTCGAATCCCAAGAGGAAATAAAGTGTTACTTTCTTTTATTGGTTGACTGCTCCCCACTAGGTCAAGTCGTCCTGCAGCAGCAGCCCAAGAAAGTCGCATGAAGCAAGCCACTGTAGACGTGAAATCATTTATCTCCATTGTCTGAAGGAACAGAAAAAAGTGGTTACTCTTGCCACACCCAATAGTCTCCTTTACCACGAGGAAAGGAGGAACCACATGGTCTTTCCATTCAGTTTTGTTCCTTGCTTATTATCTGGTGCCATGACACGAGGACTTTTTGCTCATATGAAACAGTGGTTAATATGGCTTATTGAAAGCCAGCAGCACTGCCTTTGAAACAGAAAGAAGAGTCACTACAGAAAGACTCCCCTCCTTCCTTCTGGAGTTAAGCATGCAAACTTCCTCCTGGTAGGAAAGCACCAACTGAATCCTAAATTGAGATCCTACACATGTTAACACAATGTGCTAGCTATAGATCACAGCCCATGCAATTTCTTTCAATCTGACAATAGGAAAATGGGTCAAGTTATTCCTTTTATAGCAGTGTGTTTTAGTACGTGGCCTCTCCCAACAGATTAATCACTAGGAAATGCTGATTCTGGATGCTTAAGATCATCATCTTGCTCTACAAAAAAGTTAGAAGTGTTTTTCCCCAGCTATTGCACATGTTTCATTTTTATAAAATTACAGTTAAAAGCAATTTTGGTAGATTAGAAACTTCAGGACTTTAACCAGGTAAGCATGGGGGTCTAGTCACATTGGCAAAAGGCACCTGGTCACCCCTCAATTCTGCTTTATGTGATGGTACAATGAAATCAAATACTTCACCTCTTCTCTTTCCAGATGGGACAGTGTGACACACAATACGTATCATGTAAAATAAAATGAACAGCGAAGTACAATATTACATTTCAATGTCTTCAAACATCCCTGGCAAACCAATGTGAATAGCCAACCTATTCGTTTACTACTTCAGTATGTTATAGATCTTTCAGAGACACACTGTAGTTAAAAATAAAAGTCAGGGTGAGGTTTGGGGGAGGAGAATAGCACCTGGATTGTCTCTTAAGCCTTGAGATGAGACCTGTGCCTGGAGAACCAGTTTCACAGCACTACTTATCTTAAACTCCAGAAACTAAGAGCAAGTTTCACCTTTCACTCTACAGCACAGTGCTATATCTTCAAGACTGTAAAACCTTCTCTTACTTGTATCGCAACCCGTGCAGCAGGTATGATCTCTTCCACCCTAATGGAGGACCTGTCAGAAACTGACAACTGTCGGTAGGATGACTTCTCAGGTGTTCCACAAATGGACATCTGCCTGCTAGCCTGTCGGCTTACATTACGGAATGGGCGTGAGGACAGTGCTTCTACCCCGTCTTTGAGGATATCCTCATCTAGTAAGGTAGGAAGTGTTTGGCCAACAAGTAAGAACCTAAAACACACAAAGAAAAAAAAAAAGAGTCAGGTTTATTTTTGAATATTGGGTGACCAGAGTTTTAGTACAGAATTCAAATCACTGTTACGTTGCGAGATAACAGGCCAACTGCTAAAAAAATGCAAGTAGCATTACTAGTGGTCTTATATACAATGAAAGGCAATCTCATACCTTGCAAGTTGCAGGCAGATGGAATAGACTCCCTGTCTTGTTTCATAGTCCACTTCTGATGGGATGGAGTCTCTCTGCATCACATTCACCACCAAACTTAAAAATAAGAGACACTATTTTATAAGATGGTGTAAAAAGGAGACTGCTGGTAACGAGTTTCAGGTATTTCCCCCGCAGCCATTCTCAGCGACTTAGTGCTGACAGAAGTACCAAACCGATACCTCTGGAGAAGGAGATCCCTATTTCCCCCCCATTACGAAGGGCTTTGAGGCGAAAACTGCTGTAGGAGCAAAGTACTGTACTTATCAAGTGATACAACAGGCAGCAGCTCTGCAAGTTTTTCCAAAGTGCTACTGTGCCTCCACTCTTATCCGTAAAGTTGGTCCCTCCTGGTAAGAGTGGAAAGATCAATTGCACTGACCAATTCTTGGTCCATTCTAACACTGCTAAAAATGCCAACTAGTGCCAGCGGGGAGGTTGTGTAATACGCACATCTGTATACTTGAACTGAAGTGAGACTACTTATTTAGCACCCAAATACCAACTATAGTAATAGAGAAAAAAATGCAAATGAATTAGCTTTGATTCAGACTTTAATGTCATATAGATTATACACTACATACTGTAGATACAGAGTGGCTGTTCAGACATTACTAGTGAAAGTAATTAAAACTACAGGTATTTTTTTATTCACAGGACCCAATCCATTTTAGTTTTCATACTGCTAGATGAAAAAAACTGAACACCTATGCAAGTGTGCTATACTGTAAGCAATGTGTTAGAGATTACAGAAACTATACAGTTATCACTGATAAGAAGTTAGTGTTATGGAAAAAAATAAATGTCTAAGGTCTAACCTCAAGCCTCCTGCTCTTAGAAAGTTTTCACAGAAAGATTTGGCACAATTTCTTGCCATTTCATCATCTGCCGTTGGCATCAGCTTGGAGCTCAGTACCTGAAATGCATGCAAGTATAAATATTTCATAACTAGTATATACAAAAACTATAGCATCTCTGAAGTGGCATCCAATATCCCAGGCAGTCTCACCCTAAGACCAAGCATTTCCTGCTCTCAGTAATTCAAAGATACAGCCTTGCAACAATCTGACCCATAAAGAACCAAACAATATTTTAAAACATTGCCTTCCGTTTTTATTCCGTGACAAGTGACTGACATAATCATAAATGGCTCACATAGTAAGAAGGGAGGAGTCTGGACTCACATGTGAATTATTTCTTCAGGCTTAACAAGGGCACTGGAGGGTTACAATTCTATCACCTTTTTTGTTAAGAAGATGTTATTCCACGAAAATAATAATTATTAAATAAGAGCTCCCAAGGAGGTTTTGATTTTACATTTCTACTTTTATTTTGAGGTGTGAAAAAAAGGAAGAGGATCCAAGAAATTTTATGGCTTTTAGGAATGTCATCTTTATTATACTGCTCCTCTCATTTGCAAGAAGGTACCCTTCTCAGCAGTGAGAGTCATAAAGTGCAATGATGATCAGAAAAGCAACCACATAGGGACCTGCTCATCTGACAGGCAAGATCCTCATGTGTATTCCGAGTTGAATCTTCTTCGTTCAACATTTAACACAAGTTTTTTTTACTGTTTACTTACTCCAGTTGCAGAACCTTTACTAATGCAAGAGCTATAATCCACAAGCCAGAAAGAACAAATTGTGACTTTCAGTTCTCTGCAATATTCTGTAAGATTCCATGTTTGTGTCTGTGACTCGGTAGCAAATTTGCAGAGCCATTTTTCAGTAAACAGCCACACTAATATTCTTGGCTGGATCCGTGTGTTTAATAGCTTTAGCAGACTAACAAATATGAGGGATTAAAAAAAAATACGGCTTGTTAAGAGAGAAAATATTTTCCATTATACTTGACTGAACTTCAGGAACAAATCCGCTAATATAATCCATTTAATTATCGGACCTAAGAAATATTTAGTTAGGTTTGCTTCCTCATTAGCCTCACTGCTGGGAAATAAGCATTTTGTTACTTATTTGCTCTGAAGTGAAAAAATCATTTTGGGATACCAGTCCCACTGCAAAACAGAATCCTCTCATCCAGGAGGGCATCTGTACTGTGACACAGCAGACTGCTCTCTCAATCGGGGAGTTGCAAACAGGTTTTGGGGGGGTTACGACCACCCTACCTTTCTTCATGGCTCATTGGAAGAGGAGGAGCCTGAAACTTTTTGTTAGAACGTGGATGTGGTATAGAAAAGGTGGAGAACTGCAGTACTAATAACAGACATATGAAGGTAAATGGCGATTACGAAAATTCCTATAGAAGGCTTTGCAGACACAAGGGATGAGAGATGAGCGTATGCCTCTATCAGTTGTTTCCAGAACTGATTCTTATGCCCCAAATACACTAGGAAATTAACCTGCTGCTGACAACACTGTCTGGCAATGGGACCCCAAACCTGTACATGTTAATCTAGATGGGTCTGTAATGGAGTTGTAAAGAGTCATCTTATGATAGCATTTGACTCACTGTTCTGAACATGTGGAAAGGAGACAAGATATACAAGGGATGTGGATTAATTCAGCCGCAAGTTTAACTTAACTGCTCTGGGAATCATCCAACAATAGTTCATACGGTGCAGGTCACGATTCCATCCCTAGTCATCTGAATTTAGTGGAGGGCTGCAGTCAGGACCCCACCCCTCCAGCTGGTCCCCAGCCTGTTCCTGGGACCTTACTGCCCTCCCATTGTACAAAGGTGAAGGGGCTGGAGAAAGAAGGTTGTCTTCTCACGTTATCAGACTTTAGGAGCTCCAACACCATACCTCAGCTTTAGGGGATGCCTTCCCCTTAGTCCACTTCCAATTCCAGTTTGTCAGGGAACTGGACTCATGTGGAACAAGTACATGCACTGGACATTAGCCACAAAGAAACTAACAGCAGCAGTTCGATTATCTGTCTCCCCCTGTATTCTCACCTGGGTTTCCAGATTGTTAACAATTTCTTACCTAAATCTGCTAAAATATATGCACTCCCTTGTTGGAGAGGCCTACCCCATCACTCTGAATAACTCCCATACCAAATACTATTTTGGGGGACCGATTAGCCTCCTTCCCTGTTCCAGATGTTCAATATCTTCTGGTCTTGTCAGCCCACAAAAGCCTGGCAACTCCCCACCAAACTCCTCACTGAAGCATTTCAGACCAGTTTAACGATCATCCCCGGGAAGAGGTCCTGGGTCTGCACTACATCTCAGTGCCCTGATAAAATCAACCCTAGAGCTGCACTTATTTTCCCCCTCAGCATCACTATTTGCAAATTTGACACATTCACCAAATAGTTTCAGCCAAAAAGCGATGACATTGGTGGTGACTCCCTTACACGCTTTAGCTCAGTGGTTAGGGCTTTCTCACGGGACGCGGGAGACTGGGTTCACTGGAGCAGGGATTTGAAGTTGGGTCATTTTCACTCCCACTTTGTGTAAATAGAGAGACAAGGTGATGGAGGTTATATTTTTTTATTGGACCAACTTCTCACCCACCTTGCCTCTAATATTCTGGGACCAACATGGCTACAACAAAACTGCATCCAACATTTGTATAAACAGTCATTGGAACAGAGACTGAAACAGCTTCAACAGAAGAGACTGAGAAAGTGAATGTAATATATTCAGCCCTTTTCCTGCAGTTGAATTTGTATCCATTAGAATATCCCTGTCTATTTGGAGATTCAGAAGTACAGTACACCACACTAATTGCATCTCCTAAAAAGGCACCTCCAGGGCCCTAAAAGTGAGCCTTGGCATATGTCTTCTTAAAAGGCAGTTAATGTTTTGCTTTGTCAGCCCCCTTCACATCTTCAGTGACATCTGACGGTGACTCACTTTAATGGAGAGCTTATTTTGTAATCCAAACAATCCAAATTAAATTTGGCTTGATTTTCAGAGATGTTGAGCACCCCTGGCTCCCATTCATTTTTAATAGAGATGCATGCGTTCAGAACCTCTGCAGATCCAGCCAAAGATTTAAACCAATAGCTAAGGCCTTCTATGACGGCAGAGAGAAACATACAGATAAATTCCAAAATTGTCTGTTCTGTTTACTAACACATTTAAAAGTCATCTTACAATTACAATGATAAGAGGCGCCTGGGGTTTGTAATGAAACCTTAAGGAGAAGCTTCATACTATGCTCCAAGCTCTTTGGAACTTTTCATTACTATATTATCATGTAATGTTCTGCTTTACATCAACTTGTTTTGTGTAATGTATTAAACCTAGTTCAGCTGATGATATTTCTAGCAACTGACAATATATTTTGCAGGACTTGAAACTATCAATTGTTTTAACTGCAATGCTCGAAAACTGAGGCGCATGTTGACAAAAGGGTTTCTTACCTCTAAATTGTAGAGCACTCTAAAGGTGGACATGCCAGGAGCAAAAGATCTAAAGAGACTTTCCAGTATCGAACTAGCACTGGGCTGGTGTTGATGCTTTGAAGACAAGGATGGGGATTTTGAAGACTGAGAACTTGATTCAGACAGCAGTGTTTTCTGAGAGGAATAAGCACAGATAAAAACCTACACTTTTAGAATACCACTTAAGGAGAAGTAGGCCTTGGAACTGCATCTTGTATAGTCCCAGTAACAACCCCCCTCCACCCTCCCAGCCACTTAGAAACAAAGCATTAAAAACCCTTAGACTATATTATTCTGCCTTATCACTAAGTTTTATAGAACTTGAAAACTTCACAAATGAACACCCAACACAGTATTACAAAATCCCAATGTTAAATGCCTCTTTTTAGCCCTACAGAGACAAGAATTTAATATGGGTTTAATCCATACCTTTCTTCCTAGAGAATCTAGTTGATCAAGTGCTTCCTGAATAGCTGGGTCAGTAGGAATCAACAGCAGAAGCTTCCGTACACGCAAAGTTATCCTGGAAAGTTCAAAGCAATTATTCCACACACGATAGGATTCACTCAATGTCATATTGGACAAGAGTCCACATAAATTGGTAACAATTTTTAATGTGGTTATTTGGACTTTCAGTAAGAGTATTTCTCCAATGTTTAATAACTAATTAGCTTGTTTACCTTGGCTCCTCTAGGTTAGCAAGCTGGTAAAGCATGTCAAAAACATTACACACGAGAGCCATCACAACTCCAGGGAGGGATTTCTCCTGAGGATTAAACAAACAATTACAAAGGTTGTTTTCCCCCCTTTAAGCTATTGTGTGGGATTCTTTGTTGAAGCAAATGACCCAGAGATGTCTCAGCTACTTTCTAGCCCAAGACACAATTTGAATTTTAATACAAAACCCCTGCATGTATCTCTTATATCTGCATATCACTGTGCAGCATTACATCTACATCAGACAAAACATGCCCTCTAGGCCAGTTATTAACTGTGAATTGGAGAGCAATGGCAGAGTGGTACAGTTATCTTGACCCACTCCCAGATTTTTAATTTAACACACCTGAGCTTCACTGGTTCAAAAATCTCTCACTTGGTGTTAGAATTAATTGCCCACAAATCACCAGATCTTAAAGTCAAATGCAAATCTTAATTTAAGATTAAAAAGTTTAACAGAAGACACAGCAGAGGTGATCAATACATAGCAAACAAACACACAATCAGCTGTTTGTAGCTGAATGCAGCTTTTAAATCCAGTTCATTTGAGTTGGATTACAAAAGGTGATGCCTTTTTAATTACTTGTTTGAAATCAAAGCACCATTAAAAAAAGTTTTGCTACAGTCTCAGTGGTTTTTCTTTTTTTAAATGTGTGTATTTAATGCTCAGAATTAATAGTTACTTAAGCCCTGGTCTGAGAAAAGCATGATGCACCCACATAGTATATAGCCACTGCACGAGCTTTCCATATCGCTCTGCCAAAGGATTTCACTGACTGAAAATACCCCAGTTATTTCATTCTCTGGATCTGAACCACGCTGAACTGTAGTCCTGTAATACCTCAGGTACTCGAATCCTAAATCACCTGAGATGAGTCTTGCATGGTGTGTTGATTTTGTAACACAAACAAATGCAAATCAAACTCTCCCATTTTTAATTCTGATATGTAGCAGAATTTGAAATCAAATCTGGAAGTGAAGGACTACAGCATCAGCTTACTCTGCCACTTCACCCCAGTTGTGACGTGCTTGTGAAAGGGTGCACTGTAAAGGCAGATTTCAGACGACTATCCGGTACCTGTTCCATCACATAAGATGAACTAAAGACACCACTACTGTTGCTGGAGCTGGCTGAGGAATCGACAGAGCTCCCCGAGGGGGTTCCACTTCCTGATGTTTTTACTGTAAGTACATGTTCTTCAGAGAAGCCCAGCTGGTGGAGTAGCTTCTGATCTTTATTTACCGTTAGCTGCAACAAAATATTTAACACTTAGTTCTGGTGAAAGGAACGATTCAAACTTACAAGATAAAAGGTAACTAATTAACATACCAAACTTTCATTTGCAAATATCTGTATGTTATCCACAGGAGAATTCAGCAGCTTTGCTATCTTCCACCTGACGCTTCCTACAGTTTCATTGCTATGAGCCTGTAAAATAAAACGAGATCTAGTTTGGAGGAAGCTGTTTAAACAGTAGGGCCTGATTTTTTTTTTTTTTTAAGTGTTCTGTTAACATTTTTAAGGGTTTTTCTGCTCCTCTATTATTAATATTAATAAAAAAGTCTTTTCAGCCAGGAATACTAACTATACAGCAGAAGAGTGAAAGTGCTGCAAGAAAATATTTTCTTTCCACAAACCTTTCCGTTATTATAATTTTAGGTGTGTAGACAAGGCTTTTAGAAAAATGGGGTTTTGAAGCTAGCTATGCCCGTTACACTTCTCTAGCTTGTGCTTCAAGTCATCCATGCAACATAACGCGGTTAGTGAATACTATGTTTTCACAAATAAGTAAGGTCAATATGGCATGACATGTGTAACTTGGGTAAACAGACCTCTATAGTGAAGGTATCTTTGGTAGATTCATATGTAACATTAAGTGTTAAAAGATGTCCGTGGAAAGAGGCACCATGAGGTAGAATAGTACGAGGAACGGAGTAAAGGTCCTACAGAAAGAAAAAAAATCAGTGTAAACAATTCTGGAAAAACAAAAACATTTTCACAGTATTAGTAGTAACTGATTCTACAGTACATGGGCTGAAACAACTCATGGTATTGTTAAAAATATTGAGTTAGCATCTAAATTTTTGTCTAGTTATGAGAAAGGACGTGAATGTTAGTAACAAGAAAATCTCTCACCTCTATAGTTATCACATAGCGTTCTGCCAGAAGTAGCAGTCTCTCAATTATGACAAGTTTAGTTGACCTAAAGATTGTATCCAAAAATTTAAAAAGGATAAGGTGAGTGGTTTCAGTTCAATCACAAAAGACAACAGCCAAAGGCAAGGACTGAATTTAGTAGAGACTAAATACAACTCTCACTCTTTGAGGTGGCGTAGCTAGATTGAGGCACATTGGCA
Source organism: Lepidochelys olivacea (assembly GCF_965140295.1). Classification (NCBI taxonomy): domain Eukaryota; kingdom Metazoa; phylum Chordata; order Testudines; family Cheloniidae; genus Lepidochelys; species Lepidochelys olivacea. Next base: position 95,331,457 of record NC_140418.1, on the reverse strand, counting down.
AAGCAAAGTGTAAGTCTTGAATTGCACTTCCTGTATCATACTAGGTTTGGGGACATACATTGTGCATATCTAAAGGGCCCTTCCCTGTGCCCAGGTACTAAAACACAAATTTAGAAACATCAGTCCCCTCAAGGATGACAGTCAAACCCCCTCGCCCAATATCTCCTACTCCACAGATCTAATAGCTCTTGAGCAGCAATAATCTTTGTAGTTTAGAGGACTTCAGCATTTAGACTTCCAGTCTCATTCCTTATATTGAGATTGTTTAAAAAAATCTCTTCTGAAATCAAATACATTTTAATGTAAATATGAAAAGCTACTGTGCGAGTGGCTATAAACTTACACCTAGAGACAAAAGTATTACAAGAAAAGGAAGAGACACAAAGTTAGGATTGCAAATATTGGTCCATGATGTGAACTGGTTTATGCTACTTCAAAAAAACAGTGCCATTTAAGAACGGAAATTAATACACAGTGGAGAGTAACCACTCCCCTTTCTAAACACAGAGGCTTAGTTCACATACAGAGATCTGCTATTCTTGTATGTGGCCATTCATGCAAACACCTGAAGATTGTTTGTAAGCAACCTTGGCATAGTGCACTCCTGTTCAGAATAGAAGATGGATAGTGAAAATAAAGGACCATTCTCTACAAACACACAGTTTTGGCATTCTAAAACCTAAGAGATTTTTGTCCACGAGAATGCTGATGGTGGTGATCCTTTGAGATGGACAACCTTATGACTCAAAACTTACATTTTGGTAATTACTAGATTCTAATCAGTTAAGTCTGTACAAAAATATTCCCCTCCCTTCTATGTTCTCTCCCTACTGATGTCCTTCAATGTTCTCAGCTCCTTGTTTTCATATGCTCAGTAGGGAAAGGAAGCACTACAACTGAGCAACCTGTTTTGTATAAGGAGATGTAAAAGGCTATAAAGAGGAGAAGCTGAATATTTCATCGATGACTCTGTGCGCCAATGATTTACCAGAAATGCAACGCAGCAGATCATCAGTATTTAAACTATGGAAGCCCAGCTGGTCATATCTAGCATGCAGAGGAACTGTCACCAGAATGTGTTACTGGCCTACAATTACCTTGTATTCCTACAAAAAAAATATTGATTTTATCCTCAAACACAGACTTACCTGTAGGGAGACTGTACTGATGTTGCTACGGTAGGCATAGCAGTTGCTGTAAGCATTTTTGTAGCTCTTGTAACAGCATGTGTTAATGTCGGACCACCAAGTGCTGAACTGGCTGCCTAGAATTTAAGATGCACCAATGAAAAACAGCATTTATATTGTATTATTTATTCTGGAGTGATGAAGTTATATGAAAACTATTAAAGATCTTCCTAGTTAGGCAATAGGAAAGGTTACAAAGTTTAAGTACATTCTGTGGCTTTTCTACATAAATTACATTGCAGAAATAGTGTGTCAGAGGAGAAAAATCTTCCTTAAGCCCTCAATAAAGTTGATTTTCAAGTTCAAAAGAATTTAAACATGCATCTTTGCTACAATTCAATATTCTAGTCTTCACATAAAGTACAGTTTGCACTGTGATTTGAAGTTCGAACATCTTCAGCTAAAATGCAGAAGCTTGTGAATTCTCCTCTATAAACCTTCAATTTAAGATTAGCAATATTTTGAGAGAGCGCATAGGATTGTATTCTCTAGTTCTTGAAAAGCAAGTTTTTTGTAAACACACTGCAAAACACTGCTTCCATTCTGCAAGTAAAATAATACTGAAGACAGAAAGGGCTTTAGGAACATGAACAAATTTAAGTCTGCCACTTACCTCTAATCTTGTGTAACAATCAGCAATGAATTTCTTGTGTAGCGACACTGAATCCTGAAGGTATGAAGGACAGGTACATTAGCACTTTAAAAATAATTTCATAAGAATAAAATGGTCAACAACAAATTTAATTAATTGCAATATATATCACAACTTCCAGAGAATTAAACCTCTGCATGTGGGTCAAATACCTTTCTTGGTAACAGACTACGCTTACCTTTTTCAATCTAGGATTTAGATTAATATAGCTGTAATTTATGATCAACTGAATGGCCTCATTAGCAATTTCTTCATCAGGTGATTCCATTGCTATTTTCCAAATAAAATCCATCCCTATTAACTCCAGTTTTTCTACATTCTGTTTAAAAGAAAATACGTTAGTAAAATACAATTTGACTTTGTTACATGTTATAAGTATGTATAATCATAAAATCACGCTTGTTTTAGATGTGCTGGAAAAGTAACTTTTGCCTGAAGTCTTAGAAGCTGTATTTTTCAGTGTTTCAACTCTATGAAAATATTTATACAATATGAACTAAATTTATATAATTTCAAACCTACATAATCAGTGGAAATTTTAAGTCTAACCCACTTTGTCTACATGTAGACAAATGATGACTTCTGAGGTAAACGTTCAACCAAGCAATGGAATAATGAAGAATTCAAAGAACATTTTAGGAGTTCAACGATCATACAAAACATTTATTTCACACAGGTAAGTCAAAAGAGCAACAAATCATATGCTAAAATGCTCATCAAGTGGCATATACTGGTCATGTACTTAATCTTGCAAAACTTCACAACAGGTCTATGAGCACCATAGATAAGTCTGAAGTAAATTAACATTCCTGACAATGAGCAGATCCAGATGTATACTGCAGTGTATTTTTTGTCATATTTTATTTTAAATAGCAGTGCAGGATCATATCAAAGTTAAAAATCATTACAATGTAATTAAGATTTAAATTTACTAAACATCTCTCTTGTAAAAAGATATATAAATAACTAAACATACAATAGGTTTTTTCTTTAGGGGTCAGCAAAACAAGTTACACACGCTAGAACGTCATTTGCTCATTAACAATGCAAAGGAAAACTGGGACTGGTCTTTCAAATTTCATGACATTATTGCGTTCCAACCTGAAATCTTTTACATTGACTTTCAACATTCGGTGGCTTGGGCATTTTACAAAAATCCCACCGTTAATTTCCCAAGGTAAAAAGCAAGAATTTGTAATGAAAATACTAAAAGGACCTGAGGTATTTTAGTACAAATATGACCATATAAAATGGCTGTTTTTTTTGTTTTTTTTAAATTAAGGACCTACCTGTTCCCCAGGTCTCACATACTGTACTAAAAAGGACCTGTTCCGCAGATCTCATGTACTGTTCATAGGAATGAAAAGGCAACACACTTACCAACTGAGTTCCTTGTCGTTTTAGTCGATGATCACATAGGTTCACATTCTCAAAGAATGTCTTAAATAAACTAAAACCTGTATGTAAAAATCACGAAAGATTTTATTTAGAATAAATTCCTGTTTTTATTAAAACAGGACATTAAATACACAAATAATAAAGGATACTCTTAATAGCAATTAAAAATTTAGACTCATTAAAAAAAGACCTCTTAGTGTTAGTTTTTAAAGCTCTTCACAGGTCTAAAAAACTAAGTTTAATGTTTTATTAGAAAGCTACTATCTAGTACTCTGGTATATATTTACTCCTATGACCTGGTGACCAAAAACATTTTCATACCATTCATAGTAATTTCATACGACTCCAGTTTGAGAATTTTCTCTTTGAAGAGCTGCTGCTGTATGTCACTCTCCAGATCATGTTGTCCTTTTGTAAACCACTCAAAGCACATCTGTGAATAAGTATAGGTGTTTAAATATATGGTCCATATTTTGAAGATCAAAAGATTTTTTTAAGTACATCAGCATTGCTTTTTCAAATTACTTCAGACACTATAGTGATGAGTGCACTAAAAAAAGCTTAGATAAAGGACCTGTCATGAAAAGGCAAGATAGTTAAAACATTCAGCAGTCTGTTCCCACCTGAAGGGTACTGCTATTGCACACAACATTACTATTTACCAGAATAATTCAGATAGTAGTAGTCTTTCTTCTAGAGCAGAAGGTTCAGATTCCACACCAGGACTCAGGTTCTTACATATTACACAAGCCTGCAGTGCCGCATTAGGGTACCAGGCATTACTAGTGCTGTCTACTGCATAAAACATTAAGTGAAGGCTCATTTATGACATCTCTGGCTGTTCAGATGGAAGTTACAGCTCAAAGAGTGGATAACCCTCATCTAGACTCCTGATCAACATTCCCTTTCAACTAAATAGGTCTTAATGTTCACGGCAGTATGCCATTTATCGTTAAACACATAACAGCTGCTCCATTTGTCCTTGCACTAACAGGATCTAATGCATTAGTGCTTTGTAAGGCATTTGAAAACACTGAATGTGAGAAACATTATAAACAATTTATTTTCTATACATGCATTCCAGTCATGAGCTATTAAATTCCATTCCCACCCCCAAATGTTGATCTCTTGGGCTTCTTACCTCTCGATCTAACTCACAAACATCTTGACCCGTCACAAGACATTCCCAGATTTCCCTGGCCCGATTCCAACCCAAATAGAGGGTGGCTTCTTGCAGAAAAAATGCCAGAAATTTTAAATGCGCCTCTAAGTACTGAAAAGGGAATAACAAAAAATTGTCATCTTTTCAAAAGAGAACTTAAACTTAGAAATACGTTATGTTATTTTTTGTACATGTTGCGAAGTGTTAAGAACCAAAAACTGACTGATCCTGTAACAAGCTCCATGTGGACAAAGCAGGGCCTGCAATTATGATTTCTAATTTTCACTATTTTAAACAAAAGACCTCATTTCAGGCGCCCCTTCAGAAAACACTCAGGTTGCTCCCAATCCCCATAACAGTAACTAGCCTGAGCTGCCACCTGGCATAAAAAAGGAGATCGAAGGTGCAATAATACTGTGCTGCAAGTGCTCTGTGGATATATGAATCCATCTACTAATTGGAAAATATTTTTTGGTTTTAAGTAGTCAGCACCAAATTCAGCCATTTAAATATGCCACAGGTTTTAATATATAGAGGCTAACCCACCATTTAATTTATTGGGTAAGTAATAAAGCTCAGTATATTTCTATTCCAAATTACAAAACAGAGTACAATTTTTGGAGGGAGGAAATGCAGCACATACAGATACAGTGTACATTAAGTGTCCAATATTGTACATTGTCTAGCCTTCTGTGTTTCAGCTGACCATGGCTTTTTTGGGGTGATTTATAGCATTGTTCATCTGACAATTTCTAGTAACTAACATTACAAAGCAGTGTTCAGTACCTCCCGGTAAGTGTATCGGCCATCGACTAATGTTGCTCCAACTAGTCCACCAGGACCTGCTACAGATGCAGCCAATCGATGACATGCTATTAGGCTTCCAGTCACCAGTTTCACTATTTCAAAATTTTTCTTCAAGTCTTGAATAATGCTCTTGGCAGAAACATTGAGGAAGACAGTGTAAGAAATGCAGCATCACAACAGACACTTAGAGGTTTTGCATTTTTATGGGAATTAAAAAAAAATCTGAGAGAACTGTGGGGTTTTTTCAGCACTATCAAAACTGTCACAAAGGAGCCTTGAAGGTTCACCTTCATCCTTCCCCATCCATTTACAAACCATCCTACAAGACAACTGCTTTCAGCATCTGGCTATGTAGCACTGCACAGCACTACATGCAAAGCCAAACACTTCCACTCAAAGCTGGCATAATGCAAAGCACAATTTGGTAGTAGATTGGAGCCATTTATTTCTATTTTCCTAAAGGTCATAACTGATTATGACGGAAGAACCCAATGGACAGCTACAGACTAGGGACCGAATGGCTAGGCAGCAGTTCTGCGGAAAAGGACCTAGGGGTGACAGTGGACGAGAAGCTGGATATGAGTCAGCAGTGTGCCCTTGTTGCCAAGAAGGCCAATGGCATTTTGGGATGTATAAGTAGGGGCATAGCCAGCAGATCGAGGGACGTGATCGTTCCCCTCTATTCGACATTGGTGAGGCCTCATCTGGAGTACTGTGTCCAGTTTTGGGCCCCACACTACAAGAAGGATGTGGATAAATTGGAGAGAGTCCAGGGAAGGGCAACAAAAATGATTAGGGGTCTGGAACACATGACTTATGAGGAGAGGCTGAGGGAACTGGGATTGTTTAGTCTGCAGAAGAGAAGAATGAGGGGGGATTTGATAGCTGCTTTCAACTACCTGAGAGGTGGTTCCAGAGAGGATGGTTCTAGACTATTCTCAGTGGTAGAAAAAGACAGGACAAGGAGTAATGGTCTCAAGTTGCAGTGGGGGAGGTTTAGGTTGGATATTAGAAAAAACTTTTTCACTAGGGGGGTGGTGAAACACTGGAATGCGTTACCTAGGGAGGTGGTAGAATCTCCTTCCTTAGAAGTTTTTAAGGTCAGGCTTGACAAAGCCCTGGCTGGGATGATTTAATTGGGGATTGGTCCTGCTTTGAGCAGGGGGTTGGACTAGATGACCTCCTGAGGTCCCCTTCCAACCCTGGTATTCTATGATTTTATTACTTCAGTCAAAAGTCAATAAAAAACAACCTGTTCCCTTAAATTTGTCAATCAGGTTCACTTGTAGTTAGTAATGGCAAAGATACTGTGAGATAATTCAGACATATCAAAAGAAATAAGCTTATCTGAATATAATGGACAGCACAGAGTATTAAGGAATTACCATTGTAAAATTATACTGTCAAGACACTACCACAACATTAAATGCCTCAATTCAAAGAGTGCCATAAATACATACCATATTTTTAACTTAACTTTGTTATAGAAGAAGTTTGATGGATGTAACTGTGCTTTCAAAAATACTTTAGCAAGTGCCTTACCTTATCTTGCTTTTGGTATGTTTGTTTAATAAACGAACGTGTGATTTCATGGAGCTGACGTAAAGCTGGTACCACCCAAACAAATTGGGGATTATGATGTTGGGATGACTAGTAACAAAAGAAGTTAAAATAATTACACATATGTACATGCTGAATAATACTAGAATTGTTTCTTGTAAGAGATTCCTAGAAACCTATTTATTATCATCCATGCCCCAGCTTCAGGATAATAGTTTTCTTTCATAAACCTGCAGTCGCTATTCCTTGGTTCATCTCCACTGACAGTTTCAGCTTTCACAATTACACCAGATAGCTGAGGAAGGAGATGGCTAGCTGACAGCCGGTAAGATGGAGAGGCAAGCCAAGGGTTACATTTGCCCTCTAAACAAATACAGCTACTCAATGAAAGACTAGGTTGTGGAGGTGGTGAGAAGAGACAGGAAAAACAGAACTTAACTATTATAATACTACCATGGCATTCAGAGGCTGGAAGGGGGAAAATCAGTGGTTCTCAATGAGACATTTTAGGGTCACAAGGAGCCCTCTGATAAGATATTTAAACTCAGTTTTGTAACAGAACTTAAGATTTGATCCTGCGAGGTGGAAGCATTCAGCACTTTGCAGGACTGAACCCTTAGGGGGCTTTATTTTCCATAAAGTTTGACATTAGAAGCTGGCACACCAAATTCGGTTTGGGAAAGTAGCATCTTGGTTCTAGGTTAGATGCTAACAATCAATGTTACGTTCTCAGTAGCCTGTTCATGGCAGAAAGAAAGCTACACTGAAGACTTCTCCATACCTTTGGCAGTGCTGCCAATATTCTCTCAAATGTTGTTTTAATTTCTCCTTGTGTATGTGTTTGGGGTGGGGATAGATAGGTAAATGTTGCATTTGTAAAACTGGCTTAAAACTACATACTATCAAAGCTCTAGATGGAGATACTGTAGCAGGGAGCAGTAAGAAAAAAAAACTTGTTACAGAAGGATGCCTCAGGATATATTTGAGGAGTTTCTAGCAAGAACAGGAAAGAGAAGTGAACACCAGATACAGAATACTCTGGATTTCAACAAACATTTCCCCTAGGGCAGACAGCTTGAGATCTACACTTCTGATTTTTAGAGAAAAGCAAGAATGCAAGGTACCTTGGCACCGAAGGAATATCTGTTCTGCCAAACCACCACCAAAAAAACCCACCTCTTGGATGGTGTTGGAAAGATAGAAAGGCTAGTCTAAGTTTAGGTTAGCATGAGAGGGGGAAACCGAAGTAACAACAAGCCATCTCCTTCATAATGGCTCATTTTGGACTATGGAAAAAGGACACGTGCATTCTTGCAGGCCTACAGAAAGATCATTTATTACATGGGCAGATCTGTAAATAGAATGGGAAATCCTTTAAGCTATGCGCCATGAATTTCACATGGTCAAAACCCTCTCCCTGCAACAGCATGCTGCTGCTGCCCAGGAGACATCTTGGCAAATTCTGCTGCAAAATGGGTTCTTATACCAGAAGACATTTTTCATGCCTGTTTCTTTAAACAAAGAATATTACTGGCTTTTAAAAACTAATCTGTATTTTGAGACTTGTCTAGCAGACAAACCAGAAAACATTATTTACTCTTTCAAAGAAAAATCTGAAATATTTTATATTAAGGGGACACAGTTTCAACACTGACATATCTTAACAGTATTTCCATCTGAAAATTCTAACCCTGAGTCCACTCAAATTTCCCCCCAAACTAATCACTCCTGGGGCTGCAAATTTGTTTAAAACAAAGGCAAGAGACTTACTATGAGTCTCACGGTAAACAAGTTGGCTCACGTAAAATCTCCCCCTCTCAGAGTCCCCCGAGGTACAAGCTTACAGATGCGACAAGTGTCCAATTCCATGTCATTTGAAAGAAGTGTCGATATTGCCCAAGCCACTCTTTAGAGAATGTGCCATTTTGGAAAAAAAAGTAATTCTACAGAGAAACGAACCCTCTTAATGTCTTCTATGCATTTGATGATGTAGCTCCTTTTGATTGCTTCCTTCACTGCATAAGCATCACTAAGAATTGTCAGATGTTCCTCCAAGGCCTGCTGAATTAGTCCACAGGGTAACGTTGGAAGATGAGCCAGTTCCCAAAGCACCTCTAGGACCTTCAAGAACAGCATGAATGGTCAGGGACACTAGTAATTACAAAAGATGTAATTCTATTCTTTATCCTAACAATGGCAGATTTTATTTTTCATGCCTTTCCAGTGGTTGTCTCAATGCGAGCTTCCCGACCAATGCGTCCTATCAGGCTCAACAGTTTTTGTCGCACTCTGTCACTCTCAGTCTCCCAGCTCTACAAGACAAAGAAATAGAATTTCTATTACAGCAGCAAATACGCAATAAAAATGCAAAGTTTCAAATTAATTGATTCCACCTATGACCTATTTTACTGTGATATCACCAATTAATAAAGGGGCACAGTTTCAACATGTGCCACTGCCAGCTTGATTAGATGTGAACTCAGTTTCATTAATAGGAGATCTAATTCACCAAACACTGTTCCAAAAATTTATCATGAGTGGCTAGAGGCAATAATGAAATCTTCTTCTGAACATACTTTAGCAGTAAGAACGCATAACATGGTTGAAACCGGAGTTAAAAGATTAAATCGACAGCACAATGGGAGCTGAGTTATTTAAAATAAATATTTTAATCTTCACAAAGTCATATTATAGGTTTCAAAAGAAATTTTTATTTAGAAATGTTATTTGTAGACTAGATGCTCAAACATATCAACATTCCTGGTTTAGTGAGGAATTTAAATTCAGATAAAGATTTACCTTCTGAATAAGAACAAATAGATGATTAAGCTGATCGGAGCTGAATTTCACAGCAGCTGCAGCAATAATAGTGTGTATGTTTTCAATCACAGTGGATGATTGTCCTGACTAAATAAGAGGGGAGGAAATGAGAGACAACTAGTTCTTTGCAAGGAGGAGAAAGTCAAGACTGTACACATTTCATGTAAAATCCTTCAGATGTCTGAGCAACCATGGAAAAAATGAGTATCGCCGCATCTCATGGAAATAGAGAATCATTTAGAGAATCATTCTAGAACAAGACAGGACAGTACTCTCAATCTACCAAACCCCCAAAGGTGGTTGAAATACTGTCCAAAAAGAAACAGTTGATATTTGTGAGAAATGCTATGTTAATTGTAAATATTCTAGGCAGATATTGTAGGGCAGGAGTAACTGACTTTAAATTAACTGCTCACTCTTTCAGAAGTATTTTCTATTTCAGTGTTTAACCATTTTAAGAACTAGGAAAAGATATGCCAACACAGGTGTTTGCAGGATTTCCACATCCTAGTGGCCACCATTACAGAATTTTGATCGCATCATTTAAGGTAGGATGGTGGAACCCATAGAAGTAGAACGAGGAACCACAATATCCATCAATCTGCTGAATGTACAGCTGTCAGTTTATTGCTTGTCAAGATGTTCAGTCTAAAATTACATATGGAAATACTTTAACATTTAAACAGGAAGGTATTGATGCTATCTGCAATTGTCTTGCACCACTGCACACGACAATTGCAGATCTCTCCTCTCCATACATACATTTTCCAAAACTATTCATGGAAGTTACGTACATATATAGAAATGTTTTTTCTGTTTATGAACATTAAGGCCCCAATTCCTGCACCTCTAGAAAGCCCCACTGAAACCACTGGGATTCCCTCATGAGGAAAATTATCACAATCCTTGAATCTCACATAGCCTTCAAACACTCACCAGCAATATTAATAAGTAGCTTTCCATAAACACTTCTCCCACCCCAATCATCAATCTATACAACCCAGTGAGTGCTTGACAGATGAAGTAGGCTTTGCACAGTGACCAGAAAGTTACTAGATCCCAGGCTCTGTGGGATACGGTAGTGGAAGAAGTAAAATCCAGAATCAAGGGTTCTCAGAGAAAATATCTTGTCAACTGCTGAGTCCCATTTACAGTGGGGGAGCTGCAGCTGAAGCACTTCCACTGACTGCAATGGTGGCAGTATGCGCGACTCCTGTGCTGGAACTTTTCATTGCATTACCTGGGAACACAGAATGAGCATGGGAGGCTTTCACCAGATGGGGGAAAAATGAAAACTGAACTCAGTGACCTGTAGGTTTCTACCATTATGAGAACAGAAGTGCTGTTAATTTAAAATTTGGCTTGGGAATCCCAGCTCCAAAAACATTAACGCTGATGAACCTAAACTGCATGGTGTCATCCTGGTTTGATGCTGCATCAGAAAGTGGAGCCTAAACCTTCACTCTACACCAGCTGTGGGGGGCAATCAAATCTTTTTGATGTCTCCCAGAACATATTTCATCACCCTGTATTCTCTCTTTTCTGGGCATCTTCTTTTATGCATCTCTCTAAACCCAAAACTAGGTTTGCTATGCTTCCATCCTTTCCTCAACATCATGCTTCTTCCAGGTGTCCTACACACCCTAGTTATCCTCACAAGTGACCATGAAGTAATAAAAAACACAAGAATGACTCCAAATGAGGCCCATGGCTAAAATGCACCACTCACACACTTGCTTCTTGGCACATACCACTCACTCCATTTACAATGTACACACCCCAGGGCAAGATTTCACACACTGGGAAACAAACACAGATACAGGTAACTTGTCCAAGATCAGAGCAAATCAGTAGCAGAGCTAGGTACAGAAACCAAAACTCCTGCTAGTCTGTAGTGTTCTAACCATTAAGCTATGCATCTTCCTAAAAATAAAATAAAATCAGAAATAAAAATAGGAAAGAGAAGATTTGGGCCGAAATATCAGTAGATCCCAGAAGGAAGCATGAGGAAGTTGTAGCATTCAATACAGTTCCTGCATTCAGAAGGTAGGGTTTATAACTGAGGGAATTAAAATACCAAGTTGAATGAGAGACAAGGCAGGTGAGGTAATACCGCTGTTGGAAGGGACAAGCTTTTGAGATTCACACAGCTCTTCCTGAGATCTGGACAATGACATGATAATCATTCAGCTAAAGTGTCCTGTTTGGCTGCAGCCAAACAGTTATACTGAATAAAAAAAAAAAAAAATCTTTGCATTATGATTTTACAAAGTAAAAAACCCATCAACACTGAATGCACCACTACACACCAGATTAATCAATCCGTAGCAAGAAGTGGGGGAAGCCCAGTTGAAATGTTCCTATTAAAAACAAAATGCAAACAGTTGAGTGCCTTCTATGAAAGCTCCAAGAGCCTTCAAGTTCAGCAGCGTACAGAAATGTTACTCTTCAGGCAGAGAGGACACACTCAGTCTCGAAGGAAACGGAAGGAAAAAAAAAAATCAACGGCTTCATTTGTGCAGCATCTTTAAAATGCTGCACTGACTTGTCCTCCTCTGAGGTGACGCGCTGTGTCAGCAGCTACCAGATCATTAAAAGAACCTAGGAAACTTCACATGAATACCATCCTGTACAGGATGTGAAAACAGGCCGATAACAGAATGATAATCTGAATACGCGATAGTGCATTGACCAGCCAAGCTATCAACAACTTCTTTACATTACACACTGGGAATTTTGAACAGAACCCAAAGTCTAGTTAAAATTGAAGTCTTCCACCAACATTACACCGTTTTACGCTCAGGGCACTCTATTCACCCCCCCCCCCCATCACATTTAGACTCTTCAGAGGGAAGTGATACAAAGCCCTTAATACAAAAGCCATGTCACAAACAGGCCAGCAGGAAGACAAAGTATTACAGCTGAGCTCAGAAGTGCAAGATGAGTCATGTCAATGTCACAGCTTCACTGAGCAAGAGAGACTTGCTATTATCCCCAATCCTACTGGGAATTTATACAAAGTGTCCAAAAAGCTTAAACTATTTAGTACAAAATATAAAAGGCTAAACTGTTTCTGTGTTGACTACAACTTGGCACTAGCATGTTAACTTTCAGACCAAGCAGTTTTGATTGAGGAGAGAGCTTTCAAACAGCAGTTTGCATTAAGAATTTGAGAATCATTTTCTACACATTGATTAATGTTAGTGTAAGAAGACCAACAGATTGTTGTCAATAGTAAATATGTAATAGAGCAGAAATCATTAAGAGACAATTAACAGAATTTGAGCTTCCTCTATTTAAAAGCAGATAGAGAGTTGGATTCAGATTCATACCTTCATCCAAGAAAATTAAAATGCTAAAGTATGGTCATAGGCTAATATAATGCTTCACCCTTTATTTTAAAATCGAAGTTTTTTGTAACCCTCTTACATTCGCTATAAAAGCGTAAAAAAGGGTATCAATGAGAAGCCTATTTAATTTATGTGAATGTGTTTTGAGAGGTTAACAGAATACTTGACTAAGTGGTAAGGGTGCGTGGGAAAAGGGGGAGAGGTTTTATTTGGTTTAGATTGTAATAACATTTTCAAATACCTCACGATCCCCTCAACTGCCTTTTGTGACACCCCCACAAAGTCATGGCCCACTGGTTGAGAAACACTGGGCTAGAACAAGGAGTGCAACCTTGAAGGGAGAGATGTTTATTAGGAAATAAAGATTAACACAGGTACAAAATAAACAGGAATCTAAACTTATTTAGCTGAAGGCAGTAGTTACAATAGTAAGTGACTGGTAAACGTGTACATGTTAAGGCGTTCTTTCCCAGAAGCACTTTTGTGGCCAGGGCCATGGTGCTCATGAGGTAAGTGAAATGCTAACGACCATGGCTGAAAACTGAATGTAAGGAGTCTACACTGATATTTAAGTCCATTAATAATGTACACCACAATTCCATAGGGAATGAACAAAGTGATGTGATCCAGCACATAAATGGACAGCTAGATTTTCACTATTTTCAAAGTTATGTGCCTAAATTTAGGCACTTAAGTTTGAAAATGTTGGCCTAAGTGTTTTTTTTAAATGATACATAAAATAGAACAATCCTTAAGCTTACCTGTATTCTCCAAATTTTAGTGAGCTCATCCAAAGACAGTTTACTGCCCAACAGTTCAATAATTCCCTTTATGCGGTCACAGTACTGTGCTTGGTCTATATTACCTAACCGAACAGACAGACAGCTAAATTAGAAATTGTGAATAATATAAAAAATGAATAATTTAATACAAGTTATAGCAAGAAACTTGGTACTTTATTTCAAAGGAAGAGTACCAATTTGAAAAAAGTCATTTCCATCTGAAAATTCTGTGCCTGCTATTATTACAATTCTTAAGATTACTAAAAGAAAAAAAAAATCCAAGAAATACCCATAATTTCTCTATTTTTTCAGCTTTTCTGTGTAATTGACAGCATATCGCATCTAGTCAGTTTTGAAAAACCTCACACTCTCCCCTAGACTCAGCAAGTGGTAACCTATAAGACCAGCAAAGCTGAAAGTGCAACTGAAGGAGGCATCAGCAGACAAAAAGGAAAGAAGTGTGCTTCAGCATGGTTGGTGGTGGTATTCTCAGAACCCTTCTAAATAATCAAAACACTGTAGAAAAATCCAAGCACTTCTTTTTATAAAGGGTACTCTATTAGAAAACAATTTTTAAAAAGTCCAGCTGACAGTCCCTTGAAGCCTATGACATTCATCCAAAGTTCATAGTGTAAAACAATTTGTAAAAAAGCTTACCTTCTAGTGCAATTGATAGAACAGAGTTTTCAACTAGCCAGTTTAATAATCGGTCTGTGTCTATTGCATTTTTTACAGATTTTGATACAGTGCTGTCTTCTATTAATTTGGTTACCTATAAATCACAGAATGTTAAAACTGTTGCTGTATTATATATGTCTCTCTTTCTTACACACACACACACACACACACGAGTCCATTCAAAAGGCACACTCTCCTGCAAAGCCCAAAGTAGTACAAGCATCAGGAGAATATAACAATGCACTGCCAAAGGCCAGTTATTAAAAAGAGAAAAGCCTGCTGGGTATCATTATTACATCAATTTCCTAATCCCATTCTGTCACAGACAGGAGGGCCCTTCTGTACTGCAAACTTCTTTAGATTTACTAAAATTTTATTATTGCAGAACAGGTTTCTTTTTGTGGCTCTCAAATTAGTTCCCTGTCTCCATGGTAGGGAACCATTACACTTCAGCTCAGCCTAGTGATAAAGGTGACCAAAGTACAAGTTCTGGAAGAAACCCAAAATGCTGCATTTATGTGATTTCACGAGGAATGCGATACACTTATGACCAAGGACCCAAGATTAATGATAAACACATTGGAGTTACTGATTTCAAATGACAATTGAGAAAGGTTTAATATATCCTAGAAACAAGAACTGAACCAAGAAAGCCTTCAAATACATTTAATTTGGTGGGCTTTTAAAAAAGCAATTTCTTGGAGTACTAAGATATTCAGTTCTTATTTCCAAAGCTGGTCTGACTATACCTGCATACTGTAAGTGACATCTGGAGAGGCTGAATTTAGAGTTTTGTTTTTTTATGCAGTTACATGAGGAATAAAATGTTTGCTAGCTCAGCACAGCCTTTGGGATACATCTAAGATTTATCTTACTGTGGAATACCCATGAATGGCCCAGGCATGGCAGAGACTACTGCTCACAAATACAGCTGAAACAATAGTCCTTAGAGAAGGCTGATATGACTTGGACTCTTTCCAAGGAAACCAAAACCCTTGCATCCATTGCTAACTTGCAAAAATAATTCTTGTTAGACTGACTTCCTTTGTTCTTTGCTTGGAATTAAGACTTCCCTAAGGCCACATGATTTGCATAAAACCACCCTGCCCCTTTGCCTTTCAGACACCACTTTTGGTATAGCAAGAATAGCGTGTCATACTCAAACAAAAATTCAGACTTACTTCTTTGAGGGAATTCATTTTTGCACTGAAGTGAGGAGATTTTAACATGCGCAACAGAATGTCCAATCGTAGATCATCCACCACAGTTACCAGGTCAGGTTGGAAGCGCATACACAGTAGCTTTATAGCAGACAGGAGTTCAGGGATACTAACTAGCCTCTGTTAAAAACATTTTTTTTTAAAGTAATGGCTGTACAGATTTTTAGACATTTTATTTTAAGCATAAGTTCTGTCATGTTTTAGACTTGGATAATAGACACAAAGGGTAACAACAGTAACCTGGTGAAGGCTGCTTGATCTATAATCTGCAATACTTTGTCTTTCTGTGAACATCTGGAGAAGTATTACTCAGACTACTAGAAAGAATCACTATGAAGACAAAGTTTAGGGGTAATGAAGAAACTTCTGTTGAAAGTTAAATGTGCTAAAATGTTCTAATTTGTAAGATACATATTTCATGTCTATCATTATTTTTTAAGTGCACAGACTGTAACATTTCCAACACATCATTATGACTATGTCTACACTGTGCACCTTACAGCAGCACTACTGTACCGCGACAGCCATGCTGCTGTAACGTACGCAGTGTAGCTGCTCTTTTTTGTCAGCAGGAGAGAGCTCTCCTGCTGACAAAATAAAACCACCCACAATGAAGAGCGGTAGTTTTGTTGGCGGGGGAGCGTCTCCCTCCAACAAAGTGCTGTCTCCAGCATGACTTTGCATCAGTAAAACTTTCATCCATCAGGAGAACGTTTCTCTCACGTCCCTGACTGACAAAAGTTTTACCCACAAAATTTCAGTGCAGCTATAACCTAAAATAAGCTTCATGAAAAAGACACTATAAAGACTCATTAAACATAGTGGACAAATTCAGTACAATGTAGAACAAAAATATGTCAGAAGATGTTGAAATCTAATGATCTCCTCTGATAAAGATTAGCAAACTCTTTTGGAAACAATACAATATTTGTATCTGTAAAGAAATGCAATTTTATATCTACTGCAGCCAAGGCAGAGCAAAGTAGCCATGTAGCCCTCGGATTTTAAAAGATATTTAGGCTCTGCTCCACCTAAGTCACTTTTGAAAATGAGACCTAGCCTCCTTAGTCAGTTAGGTGTTGCAACACTCAGCAGAGCAATGCCTAAATGCCTTTAAAAATGTAGGCTACAGGGCCTAATGCTACAAGGTACTAGGCACCTGAAAGTCAACAAGAATAGAGGGTATTCAGCACCTTGCATGACTGGACCTAGGGGAACATGTTGGACAACTATGAGGGAAAAGTCTTTTTAGACAGGAAGGTCTAACACTGAGTAAGATTTTAAAGTGGATCCTGGTAAGTTCAGCCAACCCACTAGCACAGTTTCCTATTACAAACATTCTCAGTCTAAATTTAGCTCAAGTGATACTTTCCAAACAGAAACTAGTATAATTTGTTCTCAAGTTATGGTGGTTTAGCATTAACATTTACAGTAGTTTCTACATGTATATTTGATATAATCAGAATGTTACCTTGTCTTTTAGGTCCTTCTCTTCCACATTCTGCACATATTTAATCATTTTATGAATGACTGGATCCAGCATGGGCTAAGGAATTTGAGAAAATACAAGGACAATCATTTTTTATTTTCCAAAAAGTCAAGTTACTTGGAAGATCTGGTTGCAGTAAAATGAAATTCAAAAGCTTCTCTCTCTACAAAGGCTACAACGACTTAAGATCACATTTACTTTGAATACATAAGCTAACACAAATATGGCATACATAAACCATCCTGCTGGTATGAACAGAGAATGAAGTAATGTAAAGGAAGAAGTCAAAATTTCCCAGATGAATTAACAGCAGGTTGTACCATAAAAATATCTAGTAAAGAGACCTAATCTTTTCAACACACAACACTTGCTATACTACAATGAAGTTAACCTGACACCTAGTGGCTTCCTATCTGCCACTCTTCTGAACAGAGTGACCACCCCCACCCCCCACAAAACCAGCTGCAATATTCCCAGCAAGCCAGTGTGCCTTACAACCAGTACTTGTGGTGCTTTCTCTCTGAAGCTATGAATAGTGTATTGCCAGCATCTAGAAATTACCACACAGCTCTTTCTGTGCAAGCACATTTATTCTCAAGGTAAAAATATTACAGAAAAAAAACATATAAAAGCAATAAATAGATTTAAACAACATACTAGGAGTCACCCACAAATCTTACAGGACGCTAGTAGGCCAAAGTCTTTCCAACTCTTTCACAAGAGCTGGGGCCTTTCTGATCCAAGAAACGGGAGAAGTCCTGAATCAGTTTAAATCCAGTCTTTTTATCCCCAAAAGCCCTTTCTTTGGCTGGTGGTCTCTGGAAAACTCAGTTTGAACCAGTACATTTGCAAATCACCACAGGGTGTGGCATTTCTTTTAACTGTTCAGTCTCAGTGACTCACTTTAACCGCCCTCACTGTTTTTAGGTTTTAGAGGAGCTCTGGTAGCCCTCCCCCATAGAGAAGAACACAATCACACATAAGCCACTCATAAATTTAATACAATGGCCCCTAAAGATATTGCATGGGGTTGCAATATCTGCCACAATTTAGCAAAGGTATGTGGATCAGAGACATTTCTCTCTAGCGACGTATTTTCCAACTGATGCTCACATACCCACACTCGATCTCAGTCACAAAGCTAGCAGTCTAAAGCAAGAGGTACTCATTGGGGCAGATTCTTGTCACACCTGTTTTACCCTGGGATAGTTCAACTGACTGCAAAGGAGTTGCTTCTGATTCACACTGATGAAGATCAGGAGATTCAGGATTACCATCCTCAGCAAATGAATATTCACACGGTGAGAAACCCTTCTACTCTGTATAAACCAAAAAATTAGGTTGAGATTTTCAACTGACTTTGAAAATCTCATCCCGTGACTACATAGTTGTAATTAAAAATAGCATTTCTACTCTCTTGGGTAACAAATGGCACATATGGTCTCCTTGTTCTGGGTAGCTCCCCACCACTGTAATATGCAGACATTTCTCTAATGCATGCAACTTTCCTTCAGCCCTTGTTTATGAAGAAAGTATGTTGAAATCTTCTTCAATAAAGTTTTCAAAAATTGACATATCTAAACCTGGTGGCTATTAGCCATGTGTTGTGAAAGGCAACTTATTTCCCCACCTTCACTTGTGAATGCATCTAAAAATTGGTATTTGCACATCTTACAGCACAAAATGTGTCACTCAACCAATATTATTAGCCTATGCAAAACAAGTACCCCGCACCCTAAACCAGACATGTTTAAGAGTGTTTCAAAATTAACCACCACTTTGATACTAAGTCGGTGATAAACTAATTCAGTTTTCCATATTAATTTTCCGATTCTCATGCCAAACTTAAGTACCAGTAGTGTTGCCTTCTGGATGCCATTTTTTAAGAGATCCATTTTAACACAGAAAAATAAATACAAAACTCAAGGGAGCAATATAGCTGTGTGTTTCAAAGTTTGTTTTTCTACTTTCTGAAATTAACTCATAAAAATGGTGTTTTACCTGCACTACAGAAGAGTTGAGATACTCTGCACACACCCCCAATGGCTGAACTAATGCAGAGACTGCCTGGAAGAAAGATAGTAGATATTTAGGCACAGACACAGTAATCCCTTTCAAGACTGATGATTAAATTCTTTAAAACATAGGTGAAGGTTTACAAGCAACATGTTATCATACATCCCAATTATCCTCCCATTGCTTACAATTTTGTTTCAGCACTGAAGGGACGTCCTGACTAGTTATGATTGACAACACGCAGTTCAAGAAACAGACTTAAAATAATGGGATGCATTAAGTATTGCATCTGTTGCTTGCAAACACAAAAGGACCATCTCAACTTTCAGTGGTTTTGGTCATTTTATGGTTCTGTTATTATAGTCTGTTCATGGTCTGTTTTGGTCCAATGCAAGAGCCAATAAATGCTTTGATGGTTCACTATGCAGCACTGTAGAGTACAAATGCATGTTCTCTGGTGGAAAGCCACAAAAGAGAATTTCTTCTCCCAAATCCAACATTCACCTTCTTCATGAATCCTATCACTATCTGCCAGATGGCTTCAACATTTCTGTGTAGGACCCAATGCTGAAGAATGTTCCTCATGCAGATCAGTCACACAAGGACTTTCCTTCAGATATGGAATGAAAAAAATCTTGAGATCCAAGGTTTCCAAATTTTATCAATTTTCAAGTAGAGTGAAGGAAATTCACTTGCCATTATGACATACCAAGACCAATTTCCTCCTGAGAAGAGGCAATGACTTACCTAATAGTGAGTGTCTCACTACAACCAACAGCCTGTAAGTTAAGTGTCCCTAGTCAAAAATCACTTTCTTAAGAAAGGAGTTACTAGTAAGTTAAGAGGAGAGAATCTATAACAATGTCTAAATTTAATGAGATAAACTCCCCTTCTCTCATATTTACATATAAACTACTTGCCTCTCCTTAATAAGTGTGTGTGGGAGGCAGAGGGAGGAGAAGAGGGAGGAAGAAGAAATCAACCCACTAAAAGGAAATAGAATTTTCCAAATTTGTAGCTCAACTGCAGGTGATGAACAAGTTATTACTTTACAGACAATTAAAATTTGAAAAAATGTGCTTCCTCTCAGTATTCTGGTTCTCAGACATGGATTTAGATTTGAAATCTGTTATATCCGAGTCTTCTAGATTACTTTCAACACCAAACACCATTAGGCTCTATGAACCTAAGACCTCGTATAGTTTATGTAGTCATAAAATGTGTCAAATTTTGATGCAGTAGTTAACATATTTAGAGTTATTTAGTGCCGAGATTCCAAGGCCAGAAAGGCCCACTGTGATCATAGAGTCTGACCTCCTCTGTAACACAGGTCATAGAACTTTCCCAAAGTAATTCCTAGAGAATCTCTTTTAGAAAAAGATATAAATTTGATTTAAAAAATGCCAGTGATGGAGACTCTTCCATAACCCTTGGTAAATTGTTCCAATGATTAATCTCACTGTTGAAAATTTACACCTTATTTCCAGCCTGAATTGGTCTAGCTTCAACTTTCAGCGAAGGGATCATGTTATACTTTTGTCTGCTAGTCTGGAGAGACAATTATTAAATATTTGTTCCTCATGTAAGTACTTATAGACTGTAATCAAGTCAATCCTTAACTTTCTTTTTGTTAAGCTAACTAGATTCGGCATCTTGAGTTTATCGTTATAAGGCACATTTTCTAATCCTTAACCATTCTCATGGCTCTTCTCTCAACCCTCTCTAATTTTTTAACATCCTTCTTGAATTGTGGATATCAAAACTGGACACAGAATTCCAGCAGCACTTGCACCAGTGACAAATAACGTCTCTACTCCAACTTGAGATTTCCCTGTTCACACATTCAAGGATCACGTTAGCCCTTTTGGCCATAGTATAGCACTGGGGGCTCATGTTCAGCTGATCCTCCACCATGACTCCCAAGTCCTTTACAGAGGCACTTCTTCCCAGGATATTGTTCCCCATTGTGTAAGTATGGCCTGCATTCAGCCATATTAAAATGATATTATTTGCTTGCATCCAGTTTACCAAGTGATCCAGATTGCTCTGTTTTAGTGACCTGCCCTCTTCATTATTTACCATTCTCCCAATGACTGGGCCATCTGCAAACTTCACGAGTGATGATTTTATGCTTTCTTCCATTGATAAGATAGACAGACGAAATATATAAACCAAAGATATTTTAAAAATAATTTACACATGGGAATCACCTTCCCTGCAACTGAAATGCAGCTACTTCAGTGATGAATGCTAAAACTATATAACAGTTTACCCTCACTTAAAACTGGGATGCTGAACCCAAACTGAAATTAATTCAGGACACCAATGCTAATAACTGCTCTCTTCTGGGTAGATTCATGGGATGTTTAGTAACAAGTGGTCAAGACTTTGTTTTTCTTTCAAGCAGCAGTAGACCATAATGCATTGCAGAACTTTTAGAGCATGGTAACACGGTACATGTGGCTAGTTAGGATGCAAATGTAATGTGTAGATTTACATCCCAGCTTGCCAGGTGTCAACTCTCTGTAGAGACCAACTCTAAGTCTCATCTCAAATATATAGTTCCCTGACCTCCAACCATCCCATACCAAAGAATTCTCCCAGCATTCTTTTTGGAGTACTTCTTCAGTACTGAAGAAAGCGTTCTATGTATCAAATTACCAGTATCGCTTGCTATAAAACAACAACATATAAAGAACGACATCAACAGAAGATTAACTTACCCCAAGTTCAATATCTTCTGAATGGAGTTTAGACTGAATTGCTGAAAATCCACCCAACTCTGCAAACTG
The DNA here is from genome assembly GCF_965140295.1 of Lepidochelys olivacea. NCBI lineage: Eukaryota > Metazoa > Chordata > Testudines > Cheloniidae > Lepidochelys > Lepidochelys olivacea. The sequence continues at coordinate 95,309,544 of NC_140418.1, read as the reverse complement.
CAAAAAGCAGTATCAAGTCAATGAATTACAACTGTCTGCATTTTAAATATGTGATTAAAGCAAATATTCCAAGCTTTAACTTGGAGCGTATAAAGCTTGGTTCTCCAATGATCATCTCTGAAATAAGAATTCAAGACGAGATGCTTGAGCTGTCAACAAGGATCTTCCACAGTGGGATTTTAAGTTTAACATAAGACTTGTGCTTTCATGTCTATTTGATGGCTCACTGGGGAACACAACATAGAAGATCCACATAGGATGACAAGCTGAGAGACAGCATGCAGGATGCATCTCTCTAGCATTCCCTAGCAGCTGTTTGTGGAATGGCATGGCAGCCCCAGAGGTGACCTTTGGCCTTCCTCAGCTGAAGGGTACAAATCAGTAGTGCAAAGGTGGGAAAGGAAGAGGGAGGCAACCCAGCATGATTGCCTTGGCAAGGACCTTACCATCTATGCTGGGCAGGGTTAAAGTATAAAACTCATTGCTCTACAGTTGTCATCCTCTATGCGAACAAATATGAAGCATCACTTTTAAGAGTAATGAATTCAAGTGACAGACACCAGATACTGTCAACAGTTCTTTTCAGTTTAGCTTTACCTACCCTGTTTACCAGATCCACCAGCCACCCATGAGGTTCCTAGATAATTAAAAAAAGTTAATTGGCAACATATTTTAAAACAATATGTGAAAGTCAGCTTTTTTTATTGTGTGCTGTATTTAGCATTTTGGGTTAATTAGCTTTATGTATGTGCTACTACTTCAAAGAATATATTTGTGTGTTTATGCTACCTCCTTTACTGAGTGCAGCTGGAGCTTTGAGTTGTTATTACCATCATCCTTTTTTGGACAATGCCTGTCATCACCAACAATGGGTTGCGGCAACATTAAGCTATGTGGCTGCTGACTGACACACAGCCATAATTATAACTTATCAGTAGTGTGGAATATGACGGAAGAACCTTCCCTGAATTTTGGCAGTTTCTTTTTGTTTTCACAAGCTCCGTGCTTTCTTTTTAGCAACAGAGTGATAACCAGAGACTGAAACAATTTTCATCCACACAACAGATACAGCACCCACAATGGCATTGCAAGCCTCAAACTGCATCTCTACCGGAGTGCCACCACCCTGACCTGAAGGGACCACCTTTAGGTGCGAGAGACTGAATGAGCATGTAGACTTGATCAGTTTTGAACTGTTTGCTGAGACTGCTAACAAGAGGGTTAATTAAGAGGGCAGTTTTGTGAGGTGGACACTGGTATATTAGGATCTGGACAAGAGCAACTAGGTCATTTTATATAGCAAAAGCTAGAGATGTTAAATCAGTGGTCTCCAACCTTTATTTGCACAAGATCACTTTTTGAATTTAAGTGCAACCCAGGATCTACCCCGCCCCTTCCAAAAGGCCCCACCCCGCTCACCCCATCGCTTGCTCTCCCCCACCCTCACTCACTTTCACTGGACTGGGGCAGAGGGTGCAGGCTCTGGGCTGGGGCCAAGGGGTTTGGAGCGTGTGGGGGGCCCTCCAGGCTGAGCCTGGGGCAGGGGGTTAGGGTGCAGGAGAGGGTGAGGAGTGCAAGCTCTGGGACAGACTTCGGTTCCAGGTTGGGGCAGGGGGTTGGGGAGCAGGAGGGGTTACAGGGTGCTGGCTCCACAATGGGGCTCAGGTGCGGGCTCCCACTGGGCACCACTTACCTTGGGCAGCTCCCGGGAGGTGGTGCAGTGGGGCTAAGGCAGGCTCCCTGCCTGCCTCAACCCATGCCATTCCCAGAAGTGGCCAGCATGCCGCTGGGGGGGAGATGGCATGCGCGTAGCTCCGCACACTGCCTCTCCCCTGCAGGCACCACCCCCGCAACTCCCATTGGCTGCAGTTCCCCATTCCCAGCTAATGGGAGCTGTGGGGACGGTGCTTGCAGGCAGGAACAGCACGTGGAGACCCCTGCCCCCCCAGACCACAGGAGCGTGCAGACTACTTCCGGGAGAGCCGTGGGCCAAGGCAGGCAGAGAGTCTGCCTTAGCCCCGCTGCGCCACCAGATTTTTAGCGCTGAAGATTGTGATAGACTGTCAAAGGCGCCAGGATCGACAAGTCGATCGCGATCTACCACTTGATGACCACTGTGTTAGATGGTCTTTTGTTTATTACTGGACTAGTAGTAATGATGACAGATTTAGAGAGGAATGGGCACCAATCCCCAGATCCAGTCCCTCTGGTAGAACATTCTCGCAATCATGAAAAGGGAATGCTCTTCTGAAGAACCACCACATTTGGTATTCAAAAGCCACTCAATATTTTTTAAAGATTTACTTCAGCTTATTTTGGATAAGCATTTACAGATATTGGATAAGCCTTTTATACTCTAGGTATAAAGCATTTCTGTTCTATAAAACAGACAAAAATATGTATGATCACCTTTTGGAAAGTAGATATGGGTGAGACAGCATACAGATTTCCTTCTCCAAAGACTTCTGCCCAGTTTCTCTGGCATACCTTCATTCGATTCTTGAAATGGTATTCATTGTCAGGGTTAAAAGCCTTGAAAAAAAAATACATTAAAAAACCAGTCACAACATGGCTTATTTGTGAGTCTCGAAGACTGATCTTGTTAATATTTGACTTCAGTAGTTGAACACAGTTCTTGAGCATGGCTAATTTTTCCAAGTGAAATATAAATTAACAGTTTAGCATGGATAATTCAGGTTAATGATACTTAGTACTTAACGTATACAGTATTACAACTTCAGAACACAGTACAAACAATCTCCAACAATCCTGTGAGGCAGATATCCCCTTATTGATTTTCTTCTACAGAGAGGGAGGACAGACTGAAAGGGGGTTAAAGTGATTTGCACATGGCCACAATAGTGTCAGAGCAGGGATCAGAAGACAGGAGTTCCCACCTCCCAGGGCTATGGTCATTCTTTTGGCAAGGTAGCCTCTTTAGAGCAGTAATACAAGGGAAGATTGTAAAAAGTGACCAATGATTTGAATGCTACACATGAAATACCTTAAAGAGGGCTGATTTTCAGAAAGCATTGACCGCTCAATCTGAAAAATCAGGCCCGGTCAGATCTCTCAAGTTCGACACACAAAACCTGAGACATGCAAAAAATCATTACTTACTTTTTAATATTTTGGCCACAGTTTGAGTTTATGCTTTAAATGGTAAACAGTAGCAGCAGAAATATTAGAGGTCACAAGAGCTTTCCTGAAGATTGTAAACAAATCATCTGTGATGTTTAAGAACGCATTTCTAGAGACTTTCATGTTTTAAGGACATTAATAAAACTAATGAGTATTAATTCCTTCTATAACTTCTATCCTCCCTCCAAGTGAGTCAAATGTCTCCATGGATGTAAAATATTACCATTACAAGAGATTGCAGGATATAATACAGTACCATTGTAAGCACACCCAGAAGACCAACAGGAATTGGGTCTTGTTTCACTCTCTCTGCGACCAGATCTACTAGCAGCATCAACATGTTGTAGATTCCCTCATGGATTTCAGTACCCCATTTATGAACAGCACTTGATGTCAGCAGCTACCAAAATGAGAAAGATGCATCAATCTCTGGCACTGATCATTATTTTCAGAGTAACACTTTTCCGTAACAGTATTTGCTAGTAGTACTCTAATATAAATATTATTTATGATATCTTTATACAGCAGAAAGGGAGGAAAAGCAACAGTGATAGTTATAATTCCACCATTTTAAAACTTCCTAATTAGAAACAGGATATAGCAAACACTAAGAGGTAATCATCAAAATACACTGACGGTTTCTCCTGGAAATTACTATTTAACTCAGAAAAGTTTTGTATGGAAGAGAGCCATTCACTTTAATGTTTTTATTCCTAAATGCTTGAGTAACTCTGTTGACATGTTTGTAGGATGTTAGATAATCCATTTTTAATTCTTGCAATAAGCTTGTCACATGGCCACATTACTTTGCTTGCAGTCATGGTTTGCTATATCACCTCTCTAATATAATTTTCCTTAGAAATCGAGAGAAAATGTCATTACTGAAGAGGTGTATGTTTAAAGAACATTTTTAATGGATTGGGAGGCAGCATTAAATCGCCATGTTAGGCCAAACTGATAACAGAACTACATTAGGTTTTTAAAAGGTAGAAACAGCAATTAGGTAAACATTACCCGCTGCGTTTGCTGGGCTTGCATTCAAATTACTAAGCTTTATAACCTCACAGAACCCAAAGACTATTTAATTTATTTTTTAAGATTTTCAGAAACTGCAGTGCATTAAGCTTCATAAATGGCTTATGGGTATTTTAGAGTAAATGTAACCCAGCGGAAGACTAACTCCGCAAACAGAATCTTTCAGCTACCCTCTTTCCATCTCTCCTCCTCCCCACCCACACCCCAACTATACAGGATGAAAACTAAGTAGGTACAAAGCACTCAGTGGTTAAAAAGCACAGACATTACTCTCAAGCCAATTGGAACATGATGTTATTTTCTTTAAATCCTTCTACCTGAAATATAATTTTTCCTGGAAATTGTAGGGCTTAATAACTGATGTACATTTAGAAAATCATATACAAGACCATTATTCTTAACTCCTAAAACACCAGTTAGTTTCAAAGGTCTATCCCTTGTTTACCATTGGAATATAGGACCATAGATGCGCATGGCACATTATGTAGCAGGATAAGGTAGTCTGTGCACCATCATGCTTATATGACATGATCATGACAAGAAAGAGAATGCACCGGACGAAGGGGCAATGGCATGGAGAGGGAAATACACAGAAACAGGGTAATGGAGTTGCTCATATGGTATGGTACATGTCAGTATCTGGATTTGATATTTTTAAATTACTATATTAAAAGAGGCTCAGAAAATCATGGTTTGGAAGGACTGTAGAAAAAGATGGCTTGTAAGGAAGGATTTGAGAGGGGGATAGAAGCTGCAAAGCATACAAGGTAAGCAAGACCATTCCAAGTGTAGGGGCTGCTTAGGATAAGCCATGGAGATTATTATTGGGGTAGGGAAGAGAGTGGTCTGGAGGAAGAATTAGTGGAAAACAGGGTCCAAATAAGAAAGTGTCATGCAACCAGTGTTGAGACAGAAGCAGGACAGAGTTTGTTCATAGCTTTGAAAGGAAGGACAAAGTTTGAGACTGATGTGGAAGGGGACATGAAGCCAGTAAAGGTAATTTTAAGTGGGATAGCATGATATAGTCAGAGTGATGGGCAAGGAACAAAGTTAGGTCACAGCATATGGAATAGGAAGGAGGAAAGCAAGATGATATTGAGAACTCCAAAGCGTAGGAGTTCACAGTAGGCCAGGCAGGAAAACCAAGCATGGAAGAGAGTTTTGGTGGTAAGCACAGAAAGGAAGGGACAAATTTTGGCTAGGCTGTAAAAGGCAGAAGTGGCAGGAGTTAGGGGTCTAACTGTGTAGGGTAATGGAGAGAGGAGAGGAATCGATTACTCCAATTTTTCAGACCTGGGGGACAGAACGATTGCAATGGAAGAATGAGGGAGGAAGACTGATCATTAGTACTAAACAATAATACATCCTAATATTTATGGAACTTTAGACCTTCAAAAACACTGTATCAACATATACCAGTTAAGGCCGTGATCCTGCAACTGACTACGGATGCAGGGACGCATCCATATGAAAGACCCCATTGATTTAAATGGAGCTCAGCACAGATGCAGGATTGGGGCATAAGCGTTCAATTTTACTGAAAAATTTATATGACCCCAGTCACCATAATATCAGAGACACATCAGAATGGAACAGAACATTTCATGAAATGGACTCCCAAACACAAAAGTTGGATTTGTGCACTTTCCTCCCCCTTACCTTTTTAAATGCTTCAGGCATACATCTGTCCATGAATCTTTTGCAATTCTCATCAGAATCAGAAAGACCTTTTCAGAAAGGATAGAGGGTATATAATTTAGGATTACCTCTGGCTGGTTTCCTACAGGCTCTTGAGCTCTAGATCTCAAAGCCTTGCTACTGAGGTCACAGAAGATGAGCTCAACAAATAACGTGTTTGCAACACAAAGCAATAAGCATCCTATTGGGATTACATTACTTGTGCTCTACATCTTTCACCAAAAGGGACTGGAGGTCAAAGAAACTAGATTTCCAGCCTTTTAGAAATTAGAAGCAGTTTAGTTTCCAAACATTCCATCTGGTACAACTACATGGCATTAACAGAACCTCACCTCTGTAGGTGTTTTTCCTTTCAACGACACAGTTTATGTTTTGATACTTGCACAAATCATTCTGCTGCTGCTCATCCACCATAACAAACTCACATACAGCCTACAGTACACTCAGCTAATTTTTTTTTTTTTTTACGCACTGTATTGTCTTCCACCAATGCAACAACATAGCATAACCTCCTTTTAGCTCGCCAGAGGGCATACTGAAAAGCAAGTTCATGTATACCTTCAACTTCAGGAGTTGAACGTGTTGCCTCCACAGCACCCTCAGCCCCTGACAATTTGACCCTCAGCCCCTGACCAGAGAGGAATCAACCCAAGTCTATGATATGGCAATAGAGAGTATTTCCACTAGGACAGCCTGGTCAAATAACCCACTCTACAGCTTAATATGGAGTGAGCTTGGACCCAAACATCATTAATATAATAATAAAATGCCCAAGTAAATTAATACAGCTCTTTATTGACAGTAATTTTTAAAATGAAACCATTTTACATACAAAAATATTTACAATCTTTAAAACATAGAAAGAACTGCATGCCTATTCTATTCCACAATCAAGCACACATGAGCAAGACAAAATTGAAACCCTCTTTGCAAAACCAGTATGAGCTCACAACAGCAGACTGTTAACTGTTCTAGCAATATTTTTGTATGGCACTAGTTAGTAAGTATAAAAATTGCAGTTTTCTAGAGCGTATCCTCTGTATACACCTTTACACAGAATTCATAAGTACTCTTCCTAAATACACACTGGACTCATTAAAAAACAAGTCAAAAACAGAACTTACCAAGTCTTGCTAGGTAGGTAGATGCAATTAGGCACTTGCCCAGAGACTCTTCTCGCTTATATGGTATGGACCAGTGATCTGTTAAGACTCTGCTCTCCAGTTCGTACAAATTGGTTGTAGGAAACTCAATACCTTCTCCAGAGCAGTTCCCATTTTCATCATTTTTCTGTGAATGAAAAGAGATACAAATGAAGAAGGGATTTTTAGCTGCTGCTCGTGATTATTTAGCTCATCAACTCCTTTAAGACAAAATTAGCATGTACAACTCCCACTGATTTCAAATGGAGTTGCAAGTATATTTGAGGGCAGAATTTGACGTTTCAATTGAATACCCATTGATACAGGGACTGTACTTTCCTCTATACATGTGTGTGTTTACATGTCTTATTTCCAGGCTTGCCAACTAATAATTTAAACTTAAGTCTTGTGATATTAATATTCCTGGAGTCTTGCGACAGAAGAATCTTAGCTGAATAAAAAACTGCCCTGGTTGTGAAGGAAAGCTGGAAAACATGAACCCTAAAGGTTCAAAAACTAGAAGACAAATTAAAAATAAGCTTGGTTTCTAAGCTTTAAGCTTTTAAGCCACTCTCAATTTTGGGGGGCCTGCCTCATGATTCTTGAACACCTGGGGTTAGCAATACTGTATTTAAATAATATCTAACAAACACCCCTAGTATTTTTATAATTTGATTTCTAGTAATTAAATACCAAATATTCTGTACTCTTAAACACTATCACAGAACATATTACATACTAAAGGTAATAAATGTCTCATGCTTACAGTGTGAAGTACCCTATTCACTTCAGAATTCTGCAATTTCATCTCAGTTATTCTCTACTAAATATTCACTGTGAAACATCTGACTAGGCCAGATATTGTATCATTTGAGGTAATTCAGCTGCATAACACGATCATTCCCTCATTTTAAGGACAGACTAAAATATTTCTAATATGCTGTACATAAAGTAGTGATTTATCAAAAAACCCAAATCTCAATCACAACTCTGCCCTTTTTACAGTCAAAATGAGTCATTAAAAAAAGCAGTGCTGTATTTTCCCATCCCCCTCCCACACAGGACAAGCAGCAATCTGCTCAGATCAACGTTACCCATTTCTTTTTAATTGCCACTGAATTGCAATTATTCCTGCACACAGAGAGAACACACAAAATTAGCCCAACATTCTTTGTGAAGTGCCACGTGAGGTAAAGCAGTGATGCCAGATAAAATAAGGGCCTGGGAAACAAGCTACCATTTCTTCTGTTTCAAATGCTGATCACCCAGTGTGGGGTGGGGTAGTGGGATTCACAGAGGAATTTTCCCTCTGACACGAAAACAGGAGGCAGAATTTGGCTCAGGTCCTGCACCAGTTGGAAATAAGTGAAAACAAAAATGTAGTAGCAGCAACAGGACCGCACTCAGGAGAAAAGCCACGTGATGCTCCTGGGGGAATTCTGTGCCACTGCACATGCAGAGAATTCATGTCTCCCCGCAGATTTCTTTGCTTCCCCACAGAAAATGATACGGAAGTAAAGGGAAGCCACGTAGGGGGTGGGGGACCTGGGGATGCCCACGGGCTTAGTTTGGAGGGGTACTGCCCTCCCAAACAAAGGCTAGGCATGGGGGGCACTCAGGGTCACATGCTACTGCCCCTCCCATTTCTTAGAGCACAGAGCTGCCCAGCTGAAGGAGAGTGCTGCTCGGACGCTGCCTCATGGGTCCTCCCTTTCTGTGTGTTAGGAGCCATCCTGTCTTCTGTACAAGAATAAGTGCCTGCAGTGGGGCAGGGGAATAGGATAGGGGAAGAGGCAGTAGGGAAGGAAGTGGGGTGGGATAGGGCAGGGATGTGGGAGTGAGGGCAGGAGACGGTGGGAAGGAGGATGAGAAGTGGATAGGGGAAGCGGGAGCCCAGCACTTGGCACCCCCTCGGTAGCAGAAGCTGGGGCTCCCCCCAATAAGCAGGCACTTTGAACCCCACCAAATGAGCCCTCCCCCTGCACTTGAACCACCTCAATGAGCCCCCCCACAGTCCCAGTACCCAGACCCCCACAGATATAAACCCCCACCAAGCCCCATCATGACACACCCAGACCCTTCCTGCCTAGTCCCAACCACCCTCACCTGGACCCCCCCTGCAGAGCTCCACTGCCCCTGCACCCAGAAAGCCCCAAATGAGTCCCGGTGCATCCAGATCCCCACAATGAGCTGCCACACCCAGATTACCCCACACAGAGCCCTCTTGTCCCACACCAGGCTCTCCCCACATGAAATCCCTCTACACTTGGATTCTGCTGGGCTGAGCCTGCCTGCCCACAACTGGGCCCCAGGGTGCTTCTGGGGCAGGTCCAGCCCTTGTACTTTGTCAGGGGTGGGTGCAGTTTCACCGCTGAGTCCCTTTCCCAGGGCAAGGGCTGCAGGGTGCTCCCCACTGCAATGCTGGAGCCTCCATATTTGTTTATTATATAATAAAATTTGCAGAATTTTAAAATATTGTGTGCAGAATTTTTTATTTTTGGGGGCCAGAATTCCCTTAGGAGTAATGTGGGGAGGAAGGACAAGGACAAAGCATATTCAAGTGTAAAAAAAAACAAAACCAAAAAACCCCCCACACCAGTGTCAGGGAAGTGAAATGAACAAAAGAAAGAAAATTAAAAGAAAACAGAATCCATGAGAAAGTGGTAAAGAATTTAGTCTATTTGAGCAAATAATGGAGCTCCTAGTTCTCACTGCATCCTATATGGAGGTTTTGTCCAGTTTATTTTAAAAAATTCTAACCTAACTAGAACAGTAATTCAAGAGCAGTAAGTTTAGAAATAAACTCAGACTGTATATAACTGACCCGTGGAATTCACTATTACAGGTGTTACTGGGATACAGTTGCTGAAGTAAAACAGAACAAGGCTGGATACCATGACCATTAATATTTGCAGCTGCACAGCCCAAAAAGAGTAATTAAGTCCAAAGCTTCAGGGCATAAGCTTGTCAGCAGACAGGAAGCAGTTTCCCCCACATCCAACTTTGTGAAAAACACTATGTAGTTGGCAAGCAACTATAGGATTTTGTATTTCGTTTGAAGCATCAGGTGTTGGCCACTGCTGTTGAAACAGCCTGATCTGATGTGTTAAATACATTCCTATGTAATTTATATCTGAAATTATTATTTGGGTGGGGGGAGGTAAGAGGATTTTGAAAGTCTAAGGGTATGTACGGAGCTGGAAGGTGTAATTTTCAGTCCAAGCAGACATACCCATGCTAGCTCTAATAGAACTAGTGTGCTTAAAACAGAAACGCAGCTGCATTGGCACAAGTGGTGGGATGGGTTAATCGCCCTGAACACAATCCCATTTGAGATCTTAAGAATGTACTCGGGGAAGCTAGCCCATCCCATGGCAGCTACACTGCTCTTTTAGTGTGCTAGTTCATCAGATGCAGCATGAATACGTCTACTCAAGCCAGAGATTACACCTTCTAGCTCCAGAGTAGACATACCCTTAATGAATTTATTATGCTGAAAGATATTGGAGACAAAACTGACAACACAAGTGCTCTAGAACAGTAGTTCTAAACTAGGGGTACATGTACTCCTAGGGGTACACAGAGGTCTTCCGGGGGTCACCAACTTATCTAGATATCAGTCTAGTTTTACAACAAACTACAGACACTCCCTGGGTTACGCAAGACCCGATTTACACAAATTCACACTTATGGAAAAAGTTCTGTAAGCTAGAAATAGGAGGGTTTTGGGGTTGGTTTCTTTTTTGGCATAACGTTCAAGTATACGTTTCTGACTTATGCAAAGTTAGAGTTACGCAAGGCTTTCCGGAACCGAACAATTGCGTTAAGTTGGGGAGCGTCTGTACATAAAAAGCACCAGCAAAGTCAGTACAAACTAAAATTCCATACGGACAACGACCTGTTTATACCTCTCTCTATGCTATACCAGGGTCGCCTAACTGTGGCTCATGAGTCGCATGCAGTTCTTTTACAGTTAAAGTGTGGTTCACGGAGCCCCCGACGCCTCCCCCCATTCTCTGCCTACCAGAAGCTCAGGCTTCTTCCCTGTGGCAGGGTGGTGGGTCTAGGAGCTTCTGCGCGAGACAACTGGTGCCTACTGATAGTGGGGGGCACAATTTAAAGCCCCCCGCAACAGCTTAAGTCACACACACCCAGGCATGCCCCTCGCCTTCCCACAGCAGCTCCTCCCTGCAACTTCCAGGTGTTAGCTCCGTGTGGAGAGGCACTGCTTTAGCTCCACAGGGAGAGGCAGCAGTAAAAACAGGAGCTCTCCCTGCAGCTCCCAGCTGTTTGCCACTGTCTCTCCCCATGGCCACAGCTCCCAGCTTGCTGGCTCCAGCAGCTGCCTGGCAGGGAGGGGGCCCGGCAGCATCATGTGACCGAGCAGAGCCAGCAAATCCTGGCAAAAATCCGGAGGGGGTGGGGGAGATATGACCCCACGTGCCTCCCCCCATGCATCACCTCTGGCAGTGGGGCGGGGGGAGGAGGGGATTTGGGACTGGAGGTGCTCTCAAACGTCTCAAGATTGTCATGCACAGCTCAGAGGGTTAGTAGGTTTGGCCATCCCTGTACTATACACTGAAATGTAAGTACAATATTTATATTCCAATTGATTTATTTTATAATTATATGATACAATAATGGTACTGAAGAACAGGGAGGGAAAACCAGTAACTGACAGAACAGCGATGAAAGCAGTCTGCAAAGATTTCTACACCAAACTGTTCGCCTCTCAGATAAATGTCCCAGTACCAACACTTCAACCAACCAATGAGCACGTACTCCCAGTCCTTGTCAGCAAAGTTTGACATGTAGTTCACCAAATGAAGGAAGGAAAAGCCCCAGATAAAGATGGACTGACAATTGAAATTATAAGAGCTGGAAGCCAAGACCTCTGGGAAACCCTTGCTCAGAGGTTTAGCCATTACTTGGACATGCAGAAGATACCATCTAGCTGGAAGGAGTCCAACACCATTCTGCTGTACAGGAAGGGCGATCATGAAGATCTAAAGAACTATCGTCCAATATGCCTACTCTCACATGTCTACAAGCTGTTCACCAAAGTAACAACAAACAGACTCTCACAGAGTCTGGATGAGCAGCAGCCGAGAGAGCAGCAGGCTTTCGAAGGAATTTCAGCACAATGGACTATATTTTCACTATAAAACAGCTATTGGAACACTCAAGGGAATACAAATTCCCTTTATGTACTGCCTTCGTCGACTATGAAAAGCGTTTGACAGCAATCAATGCAGCGTTGACAGCTCTTGCAGAGCAGGGCATCGACACAAACTACATCAAACCATTAAAGGAAGCAAATTCTGACTGCACTACAAATATAACTTTATTTGATATTCCCCTTTGCATCCCAGTTAAGGAAGGTGTGAAATAAGGAGACACCGTTTCACAGAAACTCTTAACAGCCTGCCTCAAAATGGTAATGAGGCAGATGATTTAGAGGGGTGGAATCAACATCAATGGAGAGCACTTAAACCATCTCAGATTCATGGACGATATTGTGTGATCGCAGAAAATACTACCAAACTATAGAAAATGCTGCTAGAACTCAACACAAAAAGCAGCCAAGTCGGACTGAAAATTAACAGTTCCAAAACGAAATTTATGTGGTCTGATACCTTGCCAAAAGCCCAAATAAAAATCACAGGAGAACAAGTAGAAGTTGAGCAATATGGCTATTTTGGCCAAGAAATTAACACGTGCCACGATCAGGAAAGCGAGCTCTCGTGAAGAAAGCAAGCAGAAAAACCAACAAGGCAACATGCGCCAGCCTCTTCAGCTCAACAGTACTGCCAGCAATGTTGTATGGCAGCAAAACATGGGAGCTGACGAAAGAGAGGAACAGCAACTGACTGTCACGGAGAGGGCGATGGAAAGAAGAATTCTGGGAATTTCCAACAGCGACTGAGTCCCCAGTGAAGCAATCAGACAGCAGAGTAGAGTGCAGGATGTTGTTTTTGAGAGCATGCATAGTAAAATGCAATGGGCCGGGCATATAGCAAGGCTCACTGACTATCGATGGACTGCAGCTGTCACCGAGTGGTACCCCTGGGAACTGAAATGCCCACTCACACGACCTCCAAAGAGATGGGAAGATTATATTGTGAAAATACATGGCCGCACATGAAAAAGGAAGGCCAGGATATGAGAAGAATGGAAGGCGTGTTGTGATTGGCACAATCTATATGAGGGCTGAAGGACTGATTGACCAAGGTGATATGGTAAAAATGAGAAAGTAAGTAATTTGTCCAGTAATAGTGTGCTGTGTCACTTTTGTATTTTTATATCTGATTTTGTAAGCAAGTAGTTTTTAAGTAAGGTAAAACTTGGGGTACGCAAGATAAATCAGACTCCTGCAAGGGGTACAGTGGTCTGGAAAGGTTGAGAGTCACTGCTCTAAAACATACAATGTAAGTAGTACGGCTGAACCTCCACACCAGTTTAAGACTTGGCCTCTTCAAACACTGCTAACAGGGTGCTACCACAGCCACCTATCCACCAGGAAATGGACTGAAACCACAACTCATTTCATGTAGACCAGAAAAAAAGACTGTACATTTATTAAAATGAGTCATCTTTTTCTAGTACAAGATAGGATAGTTATTAGTCCAGTAAAAAAGAAAAATAACTCAAAGAGGTGTCAGTGGCACATCGGTGCAGAACCTAGGTCATCGATCTGACTCCTACCCAGGCTTGTATTGACTGAAAATGACCTTTTAGTGACTGGTTTACGTGAAGTGAGTTGTGGACTCAGTCCATTTCTTAGTGGATAAGCATCAGTGTTCTTTAAAAAAATAAATCCACTGCTGGCATCAGTTTGCATCTTGTTGGCAGTTTTAGGAGAGGCTAACAGTATGTCTACACTACGAACGCTACAGCAACATAGCTACACTACAGCAGCAGAACTGCAGACGCTTGCTACAGCGATGAAAGGGGTTTTTCTGTCGCTGTAGTAAATCCACTCTCCCAAGAGGTGGTAGCTGGGTCAATGGAAAAAGTCTTCTGTCGATCTAGAAGTGTCTATATTGGAACTTAGGTCAGCTGACCTATGTCACTCAGGGGTGTGAAAAATTCAGCGATTTAGCTAGGTCGACCAAAGTTTCAGGTGTAGACCAGTCCTTATTCTTAAATTGGCATGGATACTCAACTGCTACTACCCACGTTGAACATGTTAAAGGACTTCAGGACTAAAGGATGTCCATTGTGTGTGTCACTATTATCTTTCAGCAGTACTGACCTTTTATGCTGCCTTCCCCACAGAGATTAAAAACCATACAACAGAAGGTGATCACTTAAGTCAGTACCACTGAGGAAATGAGAGAGGAGATGTTAAATACAAATTCCCCCAACAATCTGCTGTATTTCTGAGGGGGTCAGCCACATACCTTCACTAACAGTATAGTGAAAGGAATGCCATTTACATGAGGAAACGGTGATGTTGGGTGGTTAGAAAGTTGACTTAATAACTTAAGCCATCATTTTGGGAAAGGGAAAGCATCCCTTGTCATATTCCTTTGATTGGAGAAAATATAGCTGAGTTTTTCTTCTGCTAAAACCCTGCCCCAAAAAGATATCAAACAACTAAATAGTAATTATATAGTGTTCAAGATACAAAAGCAGCTTTACAAGTGATGTCAAGCCTATGTTGTCGGCCTTTAGCAAACACAGAAATGGCTTACAAGGCAAAGTCAGCTTCTACCTCATAATAGTAAAATTTCAGACCCTTCATTTCTGGAATATTATTGCCTTTTCAAGTAGTTTATACTACCAAGGACTCAATTTTGTATCTTACAACACACCTGAAATGGGTAGTAACTCCCCTAGAAATGCATGGCTGCTTCTTGTTAATATCATCCTTGGATACTAATTCAAATGGTTTATTATTCAACTTTTAAAAAAAAGCATTAGTGTAGTGCTCTTGAAAATTAGGGTTTAATAGCAGATGTGAGAGCCAGATATCCTGCAGAAATGCACTATGCATGCATGTTTCAGTATTACACTATTTACTGAGACCCAATTGTAGATTTAATTGACTTTGGCAAAATTCTCTAGTTATGATTTATAATCAGACAGCCACCTTCCTCAACTCCCTCTCAGAATTTAAAAGTATTAAATATTTTTGGTATTAAATGGATAATTTAACACTTATCCAATACTTATCCAATACTAAAATTAATTTAAGATTTGATTTGTTAATTTAATTCTGATTTAACAGTCAAAGCATTTTATTCTTAGTGTAATTTAGTATTAATAGCAACTTAACTCTGGTGATGTTTTCTTAATTTTAGTTTTACTTTAAGACTTTTAATGAAGTTCATAAAATAGAAACAGATATGGAATCATATTTCTTTCAATAAGCAATGGGGGACCAGAACCTTTGAGGACCTGGGATGAATACTAGCGGTCAACCTAAAAGTCTCACTAGTCCCCGCTAATAAATCTGTGGTTTTTACAATATGAAGGGAATGTCTCACGGCCAAGAAAACAGATCTAAGTGCCTCAATTTGTTGTTTCAGAGACTTCCCCAGGGATTTCAATCTGTCCCTATATGTAAACACAACTCACATTTTAAGATCAGTAAGTAACACATTTGGAATACGTCCTAGTGCTTAAGAAGCACAGGATGAGGAGCCAAGACATATGGAACCTGTTTCCAGCTCTTCCATAGGCATGGCTCAGTGACAATGGCTAAGTCACAGCTTCCTGGTGCTTCAGTTTCCTCAGATATAAAATAGCAATAATGGTACTTCGCTACCTCAGTGTGTTGAGGCACGATTCATGGGTATTTGCAAAATGCTTCAAGATGCTGAGATGAAAGGCAGTGTAAAAACACTACATCAGATACTCATAAAAACAGGGAGCATTTATCTCTGCTCCCTGATCTGTAATGTTTGATGTCTGTCAACCTAGGAGACAGAAATGAATCCTGAAATCGACACGACAGTTCCAGTTCCTGTTCCTCTTCTAGTTAGCTATCCAGAGGAATTTTCAGATTTAAGACAGCACGTATGTTCTGCAGTCTGTCTGGGAACCTCAATTTTTAAAAAAAGCTTTACAAATCCACCTTTTAGTCTCTGTGTCTAGGATCTATTATGGCAGGTGCTGAAAGCTGAATTTTTTTTTTTTTAAATCAACCACCCAGAGTCACTTCTTTGCATGTTACACAGTAATTTCAACCAAATATCTCAAAACACTGTCTACCTTATAAAGTGAGATGTAATGTTTGTCTTCTATTCATTTTGTAAACTGGTGGACATAAGCACAGTGGTTAAGTGATTTCCTCAAAGTCCTACAAGTGGAAGATCTGGGAACAGAACCAAAGATTTTCGACTCCCAACATTACCCTAAATTCATCTAATACATACTGCTCACAGCAAACTTGGCATCCATTTCTAATCTTAAGAGAACCAAAACTAAACTTTGCAGAACTTCATTAGTGCAAGTTAGCGACAGAGACCCATTGTGATTTACAAGAATTTTACCAGTTAGTAAGTATAGTACATGCCAAAATGTACTATAAATATAGTGTTCATTTATTTTGAGAGTGCAATCTAGCTTAAATTGTTGATAATACTTCATTATATTTAGATAATTATTCTAACCATGTATATGCAGAGCACTTAAGTTCTAGCAAGACAAGAAGCCACTACAGCACTTTGCTATTACATCTTTGTAAAGGAGGGAGACTGCTTCATGTGTGAAAATTATGAAGTTTTAGCTGATTAGCAAAGTCAGGAAGGTTATACTTTATTGCTGTTCTGCTACCAAAGTGATACCAAAAAAGTCCTAGACTGCTTAAGCATTTGGATGATTTACCTAATTTCTACAGAAAGTCAACTCCTTTAGCTCAAATTTGTGCTATTACACACAAATGTAAGTGTAGCTTGCAGCATAGGTATGGGAAGCAATTAACATTTAGTAGCACTTGTATATGAGGATTGCTTTTCAGTTCACAAGTCTTAGGGCTAGCTCCATCTAGCTGAAGCTAACTGGGATCCTTTTTACAGGTGAATTTAAATATGCTCCCATCAAGCCTCTAAGTCAGCGTACACACACAGAGCAAGATACAAGCTCTGAGGCTACTTCAGACCAGTGATGAGCTGCCAAAAGCTGAAGAACCAGTTCCTTCAGTCGCTCTGGGTCTTCAGCGGCACTTCGGTAGCAGGCCCTTCAGTTGCTCTGGGTTGTGCCGCCAAAGACCCGGAGTGACTGAAGGGCCCGCTGCTGAAGTGCCGAAGACCCGGAACACTGCTGGGTGAGTAAAAATTAAAAAGGGATTCTCAGGGGAGCCTCCCCAGCTGAGACCTCAGGCAGGCCAGACAGGACGGTCCTGTGGGCTGGATGTGGCCCGTGGGCAGGAGTTTGCCCACCCCTTTAACAACCAGTTCTAAACCGGCTTCAAAATTTAACTGGTCCGTTCGAACCGGCTCCAGCTCACCACTGCTTCAGACTGTTACCAAGGGTCTATCAGTGGGCTTAATCTTCTTTCAGAGTAGCAGCCGAGTTAGTCTGTATTCGCAAAAAGAACAGGAGTACTTGTGGCACCTTAGCGACTACAAGTACTCCTGTTCTTTTTAATCTTGTTACAATCCCTAATAACTATTAAAAATTAGGCCCAATAAAGTCATCATCTTCGATTTCCTATTTTTCATTCAAAACTGCAAGCTACATAAACAAAGCCAGTGTACTGTATAAGACTGGATACAGGAATGCTATACACACTTCCAAGAGGAAATCCTCTTAGCCCAAAGCCAGTCTAGAAATTAAACTTATTTAATTAAAATTTTATAAGAGTACTGGTGGGAACTGCAATTCCTGGTTTCTAGGGTAATGGTGTGACGTTACCATTCAGTGTTCCCCAGCCCAACTGACTAGATGTTCAGAGTCCAGCACAGTGCACAAATATTAGTAGGACTATAGCTGAAAAAAAGACAATGGGATCCTAAGCCTATGTTTTGCACATATTTGATTTCCTGGGAGATATGTGGCTTAAGGAAGGGCAATATTGATCCCTTTAGTATAGTGGTTCTCAACCTGCAGCCCAATCAGCATATAGCTGCAGCCCCTGTGACATCCTCAGGGCCATAAAGGTAGTATATATATTGTGTGGATACGGCCCAAACAACACAGAGAGCTGCATACGCAGCCCACAATGGTAAACAGGTTGAGAACCATTGCTTTAGCGTAACCATCATGTGTCCTGGAAACCATGAGAGATCAGGAGGTACAATGGCACCTATTGCAAACATTGTTTGGCCTCATTTTTAAAGTTAGGTAACTAGCATTAGTCTAGGAAAGGGGAAAATAAAGCCATTACAAGGAATGTCACTGATACTGTAAGCTTCTTCTGTGGCTGTGTATATGCCATGTACATGTAAAAACGTATCTGAAGGTGAAAATGTTTTAAATACTATGACAAGAAATATTTTAAACAGAATTGTGTACAGGTGTATTCCACATTCATAGATGCAATTCTATAGTCTAGTCATTGCACCGATCCTGAGGAGTAAATAATTATAAAACATTTTGGAGCGATCACACACAAACATACTGCTTGCCAGAACGCCAAAAAACTATCTTTAGTAGGAATTAAATATTGTGCCTTAATGAATGACAGATTTCCAGAATCAAAAAAAAAAAAAAAAAAATCATCGGTAGTGTTATTTGCTGCTGCCAGGACACTAGGTATTGACATTACAGTGCTGCAAGATCACTAGAGATATAAAAATGTTTGCCCAGTGACAAAATAAGTCAGTAGGGAAAGATTTTCAGGATTCTAAATGAGGTATTAAATTAGGGTGATCACAATAAATTAGTAAGGATAACAAAACTGACATTTCTCTTAAATCTCAGTATGTAGCACTAGCCATTAGGCCATCTTGCTTATGAAAATCAGCAAGTGCCTAATCCTGCTTGCCATGAAGAGAACAATAATATATCACGTCAGTTCTAAGCCTCCATACATGGAGCTTAACTCAGATATTTAGTCCTACTTACTCCCACCTACTAATGTAGGAGTGTAAAAGGAGTCTAATGACGAAACTTACACAGCAAGGAGCTATGATAAATGTAAATTTAAGTTATTAGCTGCTCTTTTCCCCCCCCACAAAACTCCTTTCCTCTACCCCTACAGACTGCGAACTACACCATGCTAGGCTCCCTAAACTCCACAGGCCACATACAGAGACAATGAGCAAGGAGGTGTGAACTTCACATTAGTGAAGCATGTGCAAGTAGAAAGGGAGTCTACATTAGTGTAAATAAGGCAAGTGGAGGAACTGAAGAAGCAAGGTAAATTCAGACTACCCCAGACTCCTCTGAATTTGGCTTAGAGTGTGGCAGAAACTTACATATTGAAAACTATTCCTCTTGCAAATTTAACATACCCAAGTGCTTCTGAAAATAAGGGTTACAAATAAATAAGCACTTCCCTTACCCTCCCAGCCCTCTTCTTACAAAGAGCTACTGTTTGCTAATCCAAAAACATTCCTAATCATCTGCTGGAATTAACTTCTAACACTGGCAATTTGTTTTTATCCCCATTTTCCTTCAGTATTTCACTTCCTTATTAAACATCTGCCACAGAATAGTGCTTTAGACTGGGAAGATGACCAGAAAATGCAGCTAGAGAATGTTATATCAAAGAGACTTCCTGCCCAGCTGAGAAGCCGACCTCTCATCTGCATGGACTACAAACATCACCTCTATAACATGTGTCCTGAGTCAATCTAGTAATTTAAAAGCATTAATTTTTATGTGACAACTACTTCAATACACTGCAGATTACATGCCAAGTGATTTGCAAGTCCTCTGAATACAAAGCTAGAATTTAGCATTAGCAACTCAGTCTAATTCTCATCCAGTACTACCCTCTTCAAGTAGTTTCTTGGTATCTGTCTCTACTCTTGGCCCATCAAGATTTGTAAACAGTGAAAGATATGTCAAGTTACTTAAAAAAAAGTGCTGAAAAATTTAAATAGGCAAAACCAAGAAACGTACTCTAGCTTACTCAGTAGTCTTTAGAAATGCAAGTGCAGAGAACTGGAAGCGTGTTAAAATTCTAATGCCACTTGATAGCCACACAGCAGCTAGACAGGAATTTAATGACAGCATCCACCACAAAGCTTTATTTGATTACTTAATTATTTTACAAGGCCAATTCTTATGTAAAACACATTGTAAAAACTTCCAGAATTACATGCAAAGATCTTCATGTTGTATAATTCAAAATCACTATGTGCAATAAACAGGACTGTCTGAAATTTACAGCAAGATCATGGGGTTAAATTTAACACATTTGTTTAGTTAAAGACTAAGATTTATCACACATGACAAAAGAATTATTCTTTGCAAACATACAGCTCCCTCTATGCAATGATGTCAAAGCACTTTAAAAGCCTTAATGTTCACTGTACACTTATGTGGTGGACAAGTATCGTTATTCTCATTTTACAGAAGGAATCCAAAAGCACAGAGAACTATATCCAAAGCCACATGGTAAATCTGTGGCAGAGCCAGGAAGAGAATCCACACTTCCTGAGTCACATTACCGTTAAACACAAAAACTACTCTCTCGCCTCATTATTGCAACACAGTTTTGAGATGCGTACAGTATAGCTAGTGAAAAATTGCTGCTGTCACATTGTTCACAAAGGTTACTGGCCATTTCCCTTACAAAGCCTCTTTTCTATGAGGTAGAACGTGGGAAGAATGTTGGCAGAATGATGGAATTCTACCTAGAACATAAAACTACCTTTGAAAACAATCTTGGATGAGTCTATAGTACAAAGGTATCCTTGTGCAATATGGTATAAAGTGGAACCAAAACTCATACATCACAAATTGACGAAGAGAGGACATATTTAAAGTGAGTCAGGGACAGCTAGAAGGCATACAATCTATTAGTCACACTTTAACAAGAAGATCACAGTAATGATGGTTAGAAACCATTTAACAGAGTAAGAGAATATCCAAAGAGACACTACAACCATTATAACATGCATGGTTGCTCCTACATTCCGGGAGTTTAATATCAGTCATGGTTTCTTATTGGATCTCACAGAATTTGTGGACTCTCTGGTCATGCTTCCAGCATTCTGCTGGCTTGCCTACCAAAACCCTTGCTGCTCCTCGCTACAGAATCCCTGCATCTGGTCTCTGCACACTGGTGGGTCTGCTCCATTTTGAGCCTTTCCCTCCCAGGCAAGACATCACTATAAAACAATTTAAAATTTTACTACACATTTCACTTTGCAATGTTAGTAGGAATAAAAGGAAGCTGGTTGAGTAGGATCCTGCACATTCAACAAAAGCCAATCAAGCTGAAAAAGATATTGCACTTCTGCTTTTAAGTATGACAGGATTTTTCACTGGAGAGGCTTTATCATAATATACTCAATACTGGGCCATAAGGGGAGAAGAATTTTTCCTATGTGGCTCAGTAAATGCTCAAATTTAAGGAAGTCTGTATGGCAAGCAGACTTCTTGAGTTTTCTTGCTTTCTTCCTTTCCTTCTACAGAAGTCAATCTCCTGACAGAGAATTACACATTTTGCTCACTTTCTGATACCACTCTCTGAAGAGAAAGTATGTAGATTTACTGCTAAAAAATTGACATTCATCTTCATCATTCATTCACAAGCCTGTTTCAAGCATGTACAACAGCTTCTATTCTGATCAGCAAGAGATATATGAAAAGAGTAAACACTTCATACTTCTTGTGAAAACAGCTTAATTTAAAATCCATGTTTAAAGAATGTGGTGTGCAGATTTCTATATTTTTTCCAAATCAATTTGTCTGCCGTTTGGAGTAAATCTAATATGCATTCAATTTATGTTATGCTAACAGGGCCTAATCAAGACTTGTATAAGCAGGTATAACTTAGCTGGTCCAAGGTGTTTTGCCTTATACAGGGAGGACCTTTTGGGGCAACCGAAACCCTACTGTGATGCTTAATTATGTTTCAGAAGAGTAGCAAAAATAATCAAACATTTTTTTGTGGGGGGAGGGGGGAAGGCATTTCTTTGAATTTTGACATTCAATTTTTATTTTTCTTGGTGAGATGCGCGTGAAGATGCAAACAAGATTAACTGTAATCGATAGGCCTCACCTATTTGCAATGACATTTAGTTAAAAGTTAGTTCACTCTAAGTAAATAAACTAGCTTGCTGTATAGTTCAAGTTTCAGTCTACATACAAAGAGGAATTTATAATTTTTCCTTTTTTCTCAACCATGACATACAAAATATATTCAGTGCATCAGGATGGTTCAGTGGTAGCAGCCTTACTTCTGGGCTAGTGCAGTGGTTCTCAACCTTTCCAGACTACTGTACCTCTTTCAGAGTCTGATTTGTCTTGCATACCTCAAGTTTCACCTTACTTAAAAACTACTTGCTTACAAAAATCAGACATAAAAATACAAAAGTGTCACAGCACACTATTACTGAAAATTTGCTGTCTCATTTTTACCCTACAATTATAAAATAAATCAATTTGAATATAAATATTGTACTTACATTTCAGCGTGATATTTCAGGCTGTTTTTCACTTGTGAGCCTTGTTTGAAGATTGAACTGCACGCAGCAGGGCTGAAGTCTGTAACTTACCTTCATGGGGCCCTGGGCAATTGCCCTGCTTGCCACCCCCTAATGTCAGCCCTGCGCTTGCAACCCTCTAACCCAACCCGTGACCTCCCTAGGGGTGCAACCCCTAGGTTGAGAAACACTGATGTAAATTAGTTGAGTAACCCCTGGAAGACCTCTTTGTACCCCCAAGGATATGTGTACTCCTGGTTGAGAACCACTGGGCTAGTGGATGAGGCATACAGTTTTCACACCATGATCAGGGATCCCCTCCCAGGCTGACACTGCAGTACTTGGGGGGAAGAAAAGGGGCAGCTGATCTGGTATCCTTCATGTTATCTTAAAGTGACATTCTTCCAGCATTCAATACGTATCCAGTGTCATCTCTGTTCTGGCCAACATTCTCCCTCACTCAACATAACAGATTCTAACATCCAAGTTTCTGCGTACATTAGCGACTGCATAATGGTCACATTTGCCTTCACAGTCACCACTACATAAAGCACTCAATCATTTATAAATCTATTTACACCTGCAGTATGAATTATACAGCGGTAACAGAACTCCAACTGAAAATGTGGAATACAAACCCATTCTGTAACCTATATTATGCCTGAAGCTCTTCCATTTTGTATTACAAAAAATGGAAACTTTTTTAAGGCAAACACACTAATACAATGTGATTCACCAGACCACCACAGTTCTGTCCAGAGAAAAACATCCTGTAGTAAAAAATAAATTCCAACCACAGGTTCATGAACTGTATTGAAACATACCATCTAGATAAAAAAAGCATAACATCCCTGCACTGTGTGCCACTTAAGTGATAATCTAGAAATAGATTTAACAGAGAGGCAATTACTCTACCGTGCATACTTTCTGGCAAGTCTTAAAATGCTAACATGAAGTTCAACAGAAACAGCAGAAATATGCTAGTGTACGCTGAATGCTATTATTATAATTTGTGTTCACTGACTTTTAAACAGCATTATATGCCAGAAGTAAATGCTGAATAGAAAACATGCTGTCTTTTCATATCTCATACATTTCAGAACTTTATATTTGCTATCCCATTTCAAGGGTTGGCTATGCTCAAGAATTGCAAGGCCTGCTCAGTACTCCCCAAGCTGGAGGATCCCATTTTGCAGTCCCCCTGAAGTCAGTACTGAGCAAGGGCCTCAGCTCTGCCCTGCTCAGCACTCGAGACAAGTGTCAGTCAGTGGAGAAGATAAGAGGGGGGAGAAAGAGCAGGAGACCCCTAATTCAGGTCAAAACTAACAACCAGATTCACAGAGATAGAAGGTACACACCTTTATCCTGATGAAACTGATCAAATTTTGTACTACTGGCTCTTGGTGCGCAGTGACACTGGTTCAGACTACAGCAAGAATCAGACACTGAATCACATAGTTTCAGTTTCCCAGCCATCACTGCTAATTAGACTGGTAGCTGAAAAATGCAGTAACACCTCAGGTATGTGAACTGTTCAGATACTAGGGAATGAGCACCAAGGAAATTCCTATCTAAAAAACCTGAAAAACTAATATGAATTCCAGATTCTTTTTAATTGTAAAGTTAGGAAATGAAACTAACACATAAAACTGCAGATCAGCAAGTGCATCTAGTATGGGTGAAGCACACAGCACGTTACTACTCTGTCATACTGCAAGGTTTAAGTTATATAATGAGCTCCCAGCCCTCTAAATTTTCCTCTCAATAACCAGAGTAAGAGAGTTACCACCACCACCATATTCTCTCTTTAAGATCAGTTTCTGACTTCACAGGAGAATTTTTATTCTGATCCATTTAGAGGATGGTAACAATATAACAGTCACAATCCTTCCTACTATCATCAAAGGATGAGAAAGTTCCTTAGCTCTTCTCCACACATAACAAATGTTTAATCCAGTCACTGAAGGTGGGCACAGGCAGATAGACCCTTGGGCCTTGCTCACTGAAACTCACCCATTCATCACGAAGCTTAAACCAAGAGATGTTATTAATTACATCACTTTTATTAATGTACTACAGAGTATTCCTGATCAAGATATTATCTTCCTGATTAAATTCTTCCTTTCCTGTATTTTCTTGGGATTTTATCTGAACACTCCAACTTTTAGATTCTCATCCTTTGGCTTTGTCTAGTTTTAGACTGCATATCCCTAACGTGCAATGTAAATACAAATTAACAAGTATATTATTTATGCAATTACAGTGTACTTCATCACTGACTTTATTATTAAATGTACGTAGTGTATATTTACAAGCAGTTTTGGCATTTTAATCATTGAATCAAAGTTTATCATTTGTAATTCAAGAGAATAAACCTTAAAATCAGAAACATGCCATACTAAAACAGGATTTGAAATAAAAAAGGATTTGAATTTCTAAAGAGGACTTATTAAGTTATTACCATAAGTTCCAAAGAGAAGAGATCCCACAACCCCAGAGCCACCAAGACACAGACACAATCTCCTCTTGCAAGCCTCAGACTCAAAAGCCCCAGTCCCATGGGGCCTCAAAGAACAGGACAGTATAAGTGGAATTAAGAGCGCAGAAATGTCTCCAAAATGTCAAATGTGTTTTGGGTTTTTTTTAAGCCTTAAATTTAATGGACTCCATGCCCACACAGGCAGATAATGCAGCAAGCAAACAGGCTCCCCGTTATATATCTCCAAGATGGATGGAGTTGATGATGGTTGAACAGACTTTTTTGGTAGCTCAGGGTAGGGAATTCTGCAATAATATAACCCACCATAATGGCATGCATCATAATCAGCAAGTGAATTATAGGACTATTCTAAATTCCATCACCTTGCTTATTTATCAAAAATTGTGAATACAAGTGCTTAACATGCAACTCTAGTAATCACAACAAACATAATATATAGGCATTTCTAGGAATATCCAAATGCTGTGGAAATATTTTTCTCTGGAAAGTTTCATGGATTCTCGAGAGAACACCTTATTTAAAACCTCATTAAAATTATCCCAGAAACAACTCAGCTGAAGCACAAAGGGGGCATCTAAAATTACTATAAGGAAACAAGAAAAAGCATCAACATGTATTTGGCCAAAATTTTAATTTTGTAAAGACAAGCTTTTATAAAACATAACCAGTCCCGCTCAAGCAACTCCCCTGCAGTGTTTGAACCTGAACACTGCAACATTAAGAACATTAAGAACTTAATTTTCATTGTCCAAGATGAGAAAAACAAATTAAAATGTAAACTGGATTTTAAAATGTATTCGTTTTTAATAATGTAAGCTAGCATTAGTAAGAGAAAGAGCATCTTATGTTGCAAACAAACATTTCTCAGCGGTCTGTGTCTCTTTAACTAATTGTATATCCTGAAGCTCTGCTTCAGAAGGTGTCTATTATAGTAGTCTCCTAATATGAGTATATATAGGAATGCTCCAGGTTACAATTTAAAAAAATGAACACAAAATACAATAGCTGGTCACAGCTCAAACCTTAAAGAGGAAAAATTGGAATAAGTAAAGAACCGTAACAATGCAATACAAAAACATCTAATTTTGTTTCCTAAACTATTCCTGTGAGTCAGACTTTTACATTACAAAAAATTAGGCTCTCAATCTTGTAATCAGATCTGTCACTGTGGAAGAACCCTTGCATCTGTGTGGATCCTATTGCTGAAATTGTACTCCCAAATGCTCCTAAACCCTCTGCAATTTGTCATATTTTCCGTATTTTGTTTGTTTCCCTAGTTTCTGTAACACTACCACTAAAAGGGAAATATTTTACTATGAAAGGGGAACAGTGAAGTTCACTATACACAAAGCATCAAATACACAAACAAAGGAATTTCCCCCCTCTATTCTATCAGAGGTAGTATCACAATCTTAGATATCATTTGTAACAAGAATAGGTTAAAAAAAAAGACAAATGTAATGTTTAAATGACCCGTGTCCCTTTAAATATCATATTGAAAAAAGCATCTTATCTCATGTGTAACTATACACGTTTATTTGAAATTAAAGACGTTAAATATCCCTTCTTTGGTCATAAACTGCTTACTGACAACAGATCACACATATTGGGATCACGATACCCGTCCCCCACTAGTCTCTCCAAGGCAGACACTAAAAACCAGTTTGTGGTTTACCCATTGTAACTTTGTTGATTTAAATATATGGTTCCGATCTTGCAGACACCTCCACATGAGTAACGTTATGCATGTAACATAATTCATCATAGCACATCTACTGAAGATTTAACGCATTGAGTTCAACAGGGCTATTCACGTTCCTAAGATATGCCTAAGTAAAGTGATGCAGTGAAAGTAGGGGTACAGCTTGTGTATACATATATACACACACACCCCTACGCATATAATAGCAACGTTAAAAAACAGAGATAAGCACCAGCCATCCCCCTACATTCAACAATCTAGACATTTATTGCCTCATTTCTTAAAGGCATCATGGGAAAGGTGAGTTTTGAATTCAGATTTGAGGGAAGAAAGGGTAATGGCTTTACACGTAAGGTCAGAGAAGGCATCCACATGAGAGGCAGCATAGGAGGCATGAAGAGGTTTGCATGAGAAGCTGGCATAAGGGTTGATGACAAGGCTGGCATAACTGACAGAGAAGAGACGAGAGAAGAGACAAAAGCAGACCAGTAGGAAGAGGCAAAGTTATGAAGGGGCAATATTCTTCAGTACCTTTATCAAAAAGCTATTCTGAAATACAGATAAGTTTAAATTATAATGTTTGAAAAATCAATATTTTAAAGCATTTTTATTTCAGTTCACCATCTTTTAAGTTGCCATTTATTCTTATTCCCATTACTTCTATCTGTATTAACTTAGCATCCAGTAACAAACCCAACTCTATTTTGATTTGTGCAAAATAAACCAAGGTAATCACACTGTAATTTTTCTTTTTTCTTTCTTTTAACCAAATAAAATAATAATAATAAAAGAACATTGCAGTGTAGAGCCACCTGGCTGATGCAATGAGGCAAAGAAAAAAAAATAAGCCTGGCAAAGCCAGATAATGCGGTGTTCCTAAAATGCTTAGAGCGAATGGCAAGCACTTCACTTTCCAGAAACTGAAATAAATAAATACGGCATATTCTCTCCACAACCACCAAAGAGGGGCGGTGGCAGCGATACCTTGAATTAATTGAGCTGATGATGGCTGAAACTAGCTACCACATGCCACGGGTAGAGCTGCTCCATTTTGGGGGCAACCTACAACAGGATCCATATTGTGGGAGAAGCTAAAGCTACCATCAGACTCTGCTCTGCCAGCACATCAGGGAGCAGCCCTCACCCGTGCACCCACTGAGTTTTGGAACCGCCCCAACGCAGCACTGGAAACCTACCAGCTCCCCGATGCCTTTGGCCCAGTAGCCCAGTCATCCAGGTTGGGTGGAGTTGGCCCCCTTACACCAAGATGCCGGGGCCCCGGCCAGGTATTTTGTGCACCGGGGCTGGGAGGTGGCCGAGCAGCCCGCAACGCTGCCGGGCGAGCGGTGGGAGCTGAGCAGAGCGGACGGGCTCTGCTCACAGGGTCGCTATCCCACCCTCCCGGGCCGGGCCCCTGCGGGGGATCGGCCCGTTAACCCGGGGATGAGGCGACACCGGCCGGCCCGTTAGGCGCAGCCCGGCACCGGCTGACAGCGCTCAGCTCGCCCGGGAGCCCAGGCAGCGGTGAGGGGCCCCGTCCCAGGCAGCCCCCCGCGCCTCACCTCGGTCTCCACCACCTCATGGTAAGCGGGAGGTGGGTCGAACCCGCCGCCGCCGCCGCTCCCCCCGCCGCCGTCTCCGTCCCCTCCGCGGGAGCCCTGCCCGCCCGCCGGCGAGCCGTGCCCGCCCTGCCCCGGCTGGCCCTGCCCGCTGTCCATGGGCTCGTAGCCGCCGTAGTGCAGGCCGGGCCGCTCGTTGGTGAGCAGCGCCACGGCCTCGTTGATGTCGTTCTTGGCCAGGCGCAGGGCCCTGCGGATGGCGGCCGCGTCCGAGAAGCCCATGCACAGCAGCGTGGTCATGTGCTGCTCCTCCTCGCTCTCCATGGCCGGGCCGGGGGCGGGGGGGATCGGGGCCGGGAGCCGGGCTCAGGCGCTGCCCGCTCTGCGCGCCGCCATGTTGACGGCCGCCTTCCCCCTCCGCCTCAGGACCGCGAGCCCCGCACCCACCCGGAAGCGGCCGGGAAAGCCCTGGTGGGGAACGCGCCTGGGGCCCTGGTCACGTGACAGGGGAGGGGCGTGGCTTCTTGGGCATGAATGGAGGCGAGGCAGGGGCGGGGTATGAGGGAGGAAGAGGTTGCCATGGGAACCTGAGAAGGCTGCTGCGGGGGCAGGGAGAGGGGACAGGAGGGAGGGGCTCTCAGGGGGTGGATGCCGCCTCCTGGGGAGCCTGAGGGGGCGAAGGGTCTCAGGGCAGGGGGGTGCCAGGGGAGGCTGAGGGAGTGGGATGGAGGCTCCCAGGAGTGGAGGAGGAGGAGGGTAATGGAGGGGGACTGCCAGGGATCTGATGGAGGAGGCTGCAAGGCAAGGAGAGAAGAAGGAGGATGCTAGAGGGAGACAGAAAGAGAGGTGGACGAGGGTTTTCCAGACTAATGCCACCCTGTCCTTTAGAGGACGGGCAGCAAGGACTGGGAAAGAGCCTCCCAAACCTGCCTCTGCCTGCTTTGCTTATTTGTGCCCATCTCTGCCGTGCCCATAAACCCTGTATTTGCACAGGCTGGCAGAATTGGTGGCATAAATGAGGACTTGACAGAGGTAAATGTGAGGTATGTGTGCAAATGGTCAGGCAGGCTCAAGGAATGCGGGCGCAAACGTGGTGGATTCTGCAGATGTAGAGGCAAACCCTGTGGGTGCAATTTAGGAGGAAATTGGAAAAGTTGATCCTAAAATCAGGGACACTACAAGTAAGAAAGAGGCATTGGTTATAATGCTGTAATGAGCTGAGTACTGTGTATGTATCCTAGAATCATAGAATATCAGGGTTGGAAGGGACCTCAGGAGGTCATCTAGTCCAACCCCCTGCTCAAAGCAGGACCAATCCCCAATTAAATCCTCTACTGACTATAATTAGAATTGCTCAACTGTAGCAATTCTAGCTCAACTGAAGAGTCTCCTTTAACTCAAGAAGTAGGACCTGTGCTTTTGGAGTGGGAGGATCGCCTACGTCTTCACTATCTTTATGAAATTCCAAGTGGCCATGGTATGGCATGCAGTGACATTGATGTCCCAGATGGCCTTGGATTTGTTACAGTACTTATCTATGAAGATCAAGATTTTGAGAGACACAGTTTTTAGGTGAAACAACGGACAACTTGACATCGTAATGTTGACTCATTTTGTATTTCAGTATGTCACTAGCCATCACACTCCTCATGTCAACAAACCAATGGGCAGAAAAAGTCACGCAATATAGACTTTCTAATTCCTCTCACTCTTTTAATGGAACTACGTACAAATCAATTGTGTGGAAGTTGTGAGCTGTTTTGGAATTCACCTTCCAGAACAAGGAGGGCACTTTCATTCACACTGACTCCAGTCATGAGGTACTAGAGTTCATTGAGCTGCCGAGGCTCAAATGTGGCAGGCTCCAGAAAAATTCCAGCATTTCTGGTTGATCCATTTAATATGTTGAATGTTGACTCTTCAGTCAATCATATTACCTACAGTAGTGCTTACATTTCACTTTTTCATTTTCGAAGCACTTTACAACCATTAATTAGTCCTCAACACACTATGAGTAGGTCAGACTTATCTCCATTTTACAGATGGGAAAATTGAGGCACACAGAGTTTAAGTGACTTGCCTAAGGCTATACAGAGGAAGCCCAGCACTCAGCTCAGCAGACTACATCTGTAATTTTGCATGCAGGTGAATGAATTAAAGCCTTATTGGCTTGCAGGCAGAAGTAGCAGGGAAGCAGAATGCGGTGGACTCAGTTGTAGTGATAGATGCTCTATTATAGTCAAGCAGTGCTGAAACTAGCTAGTTGTAATTTTATATTGGGCAAACTGATGACATTTTGGCCAAGTGTGGAGGTAGCACTGAGTGATAACAGTGCAGTGTCACTTTAGAAACCAGGAGTGCCAGTCCCAAAGGTGCCTTTTACCATCTCACCAGACAGGGTTCATTGGAGACTGCCCTCAGGCAAAGACCATGTTTTACAGCTCAGTGGAGGTACTGGGGAGGATGTCAAATAATCCTCCAGGAAGATTGTGGGTCCCAAGTTGCACACATTTTTCCTGTGATATCACTAGAAGGAATTTATGCCCCAGATGGAGGAGGTTAGCTGAGCAAACGCGCCCAAATGAGCATTGCAAAGAGGATGTGGTGCCTAGAGACCCAGAAGGGTATTGGAGGGTGCAAGGAAGCACAACAATACATTTATTATCAAAGGTTCAAGATACAAGAGACAATGAAAAAGGATAAAGGGAACAAAAGGGTCAAATAAAACATGTATATTTATAACATGATTTCTAGAGACTAAACCTAACAGGCGAACTTTCTGTCTAAAGAAGTTTATCTCATCCAAATGTTCTTTGCAGCATTTCCCACCATGGCAGGTTGTGATCCTGTTTTTGTGAATGTAATTGTACTAACCAGTTACGTGCTCGGTGCAGGATAAAGGGTTGTCTTCCTTGCTTTCTCCTTATTTTCCCCAAAGTTCATTGTCTGAACTTCAGAATTTGGATGACCCCTACCCTCATAGCATATTCTCTGGTGTGCTGCCTCCCTGTTGAGTTCACAACCCTCCCATTGACTTCATAGGTAAGTGAGTCTCCATTGTGTTAACTTATATGCTTAACTTACATGCAGGCGAGACAGGTGATAAACATCATTTTTATGACAGAAAACCTGTCTGTCAATTCTGCCTTGATACAGACTTTAGGAACATATTCTCAATATACACACATAATTCCTTACATAGTTACTGTACTCACATTTCACAACAATATTAATGACCAACATGTCGTTGGCTTTCATTTAAGACCTCACGTGATATTCTTCGGTGAACGAGAATGTACATATCAAGCTATTCTTGTAATCCCATTGCCAATTGGCACTGAGGGGTTCTTAAGGTCACAGGATGCTTATAGCAGGGGTGGGGAACCTTTTTTCTATCATGGGCCATTGGCCCACAGAAAAAATCAATGGCGGGCCACACATAGCCCCGTGGGGTAGGGGAGGGGGGCATCGAGGCTCGGGGCTTCCCGCCCATGGTGGGGCAAGCCAGTGCTCACAGCTTCAGCCCTGCGGGGCGCCTAGGCTCGGGGCTTGCCACAGGCCGAGTGAAATTAAGCAACAGGCCAGATCCGGCCTGCAGGCCATAGGTTTTCCACCCCTAATTTAGAGCATCAAAATGGGTACTTTGGTCACCAGGAATGTGGGTATGTATTCAGTGATTGATTTAATTGTGTTCCTATTTAATATAGTGTGAATTTACCAGCTATTTGGATTGTGTTATTTTTACAGAAGTTAACCAGTTCCTACAGAATCAATGGTATGCAAATACCTAAGAACCCCCAAGAATGTTACTTACTCACAAAAGAGTATTTTGCAGTATCCACTAATGTTTTGGTAGGTGCCAGAAGTATATGACCTTGTGGACAGCTTTTGGGATGGCAGTCATAGCTACCTTGGATAGACAACCAGCCTAAAAATAAGATGTGACTGAATCAAGTACAATGACTTTTGCAGAGATATTGATGTAGGGCTGTTGTGTTGATTTATATTTTTAACTGGCTGTTTATTCTTTTCTTCACAGATCCAAGCAATGCTGTGTTTTAGAGATCACCTTTACTTAAACAGCAAATGCAACATTTTCACTCTGTGAGAACAAACAGTTGTATTGCTGTGGAGACCATGCATGCACAGCACAGGCAAAGGGTGACATCCTGGCCCAATGGGAGTTTCCCCATTGACTTCAACAGAGTGAGGATTTCACCCAAAATCTTTGAATTTACTGGAAAAAAATTTTGAGATCATGTTTTTATTTTCCTATGTGCCTATTATAAATAAAGCTTCAGCTCCTTGTAGCTGAAAGTGACTAACAAAATGTTTGGCGATTTTAGTAGAGGAGAATTTAAATTTGTTATACTGCCATCAAATCCTTTATTTTCTCTGTATAATTTATTTATGCTAAAGGATTGACTCC
Organism: Lepidochelys olivacea; assembly: GCF_965140295.1. NCBI lineage: Eukaryota > Metazoa > Chordata > Testudines > Cheloniidae > Lepidochelys > Lepidochelys olivacea. The sequence goes on along the minus strand of NC_140418.1, from coordinate 95,276,787 downwards.
CTGAAGTAGCAGAGTAACATGTTATCAAGGAGAGTTTGCTATGAGATTAAACCTTCCTGTTTATAAATCCTTTATAGCTATAAATAAATAGACATACAGGGAAGTGGAATAAAAAGACAGGTACATTATTGTTTTTAATACTCAAAACTCAGGTAGGTAAGCAATAGGAGTTGCATAAAACAGGAGTAAGAAATACATATATATTAATGATTTCCACAAAGAGTTTCTCTTTCCAGACATTCTATGAAGGGACATGAGGCTTGTCTACACTTACATCACTGCAGCGGCATAGCTGTACTGGTGTAGCTGTATTACTGTAGCGTTTAGTGAGCTTCTCCCATCAGCGTAGGTACTCCACCTCTCCGTGAGGCGGTAGCTATGTTGACAGGAGAAGCCCTCCTGTTGACACAGCACTGTCTACACCAGGACGTAGGTCGGTCGGTAGGTGTGGATTTTCCACACCCCTGAGTGACATAGTTATACTGACATAAGTTTGTAGTGTAGACCAGGGGTGACCAGAGTATGCAAGTCATGTGCATTATAAAAGCAGCTGTGTTCTGTTTGGGAGGGAAGAACACTGTTTTTGACTCACTTTAATGGTTTAGGATAAGGCACCTGACGCAGGCAGGTCAGATGATGATAATGGAGATTTTCAGCCTGGTAGCCAGCCAAATGAACAGCATCTCTCTCCATGAGCAGAAGGGTGAAAACTGTGGGTGAGAACTTGGCACACACAACTGTCAACAAACATGGCAGGATTATGCAATAAATTAAGAAATTAATAGTACGTTGCTCTTGAGCTGAGATGGTCGTTTTTATTATTTTAGTTAGGTATGTAGCCTTTTATTTTATTTAATGTTAATTTTAGCATGGTTATGCTACAGTGGGTTTGCCTTTGGCGGCTACAGTCTTAAGTTTAATAAGAGTTATCTCTGTTTGTTTTATATTTAGAGCTCATAGGAACACATGAAACCAAAGGCAAGTAACACAATTACAAGAAGGTTCATTATTTTTAGTCGTTTTATTAAAGCTGCCAACAAGGTTATAAATGTTACAGCATATACAATTCCTAAATATATCCATGCACCATTTATAACTACAGACATACTCACATCCTACTAGATGGTGTTAGAGTCTGATGGCCGTCTCATGGATTGATCATCAATATGGGGATGGATCCTGTTGGAAGTTTCCCATAGGAAGCTCAATTTTCCCACTGTGGGCACCCTTTTTTATAATGATTTTGTCTATACTTACATTCTGCGCATGTACACGGAAGTGTCAACCCTCTCTTACTGGTTTGTGTCCCCTAGAAACGTAAGGGACCCTGAATTCTATAGGCCGTGTAGGTTCTCATTAACATACCATGTGTTAAGATACATGTTAGAGACAAGATTTGCTCTTACAGCATTTTATAATTTAAAATTTAATTTTTCGGCTAGACTTTCGCAACATTACCACTTGGTGCCTTTTTTCCCATAATCTTAGAGCGTATTCCTCGGTCATTTACTTATGTCAGCATTTCTTGTCTCCAAGGCCTAAAATAGCTAAACTAAAATCTTGCAGGCATCAGCCTACAGGTTCTTGAATTTTAGCTTGTCTTACTTATATCTAATACATAATTTCCTGTAAATACTGATCAATCTTATACTTGTATAATCCTACTAATTAACTCTAATTAACATACAATGAATATATATGATATAACATGTTGATTAATCATTAAATCACACAATAAATGAATAATAAACTTAAATCATTGGCTACAGGTACATCCCCTCTCTATCTTCATTCACCCCAAACATAATACATATTAACTTAAAACATTATAAATGAGGGATGGCCTAATGAGTGTGCTTTATAGTAGCAGGTGACTTCCAGCTCTTTAATATAGCTATTTGTTGCAGCACCTCCTCTTTTAACACATCAATATGTATTACCAGAAGAAAGGATATCGGAGAGAGTTCTGTCTCCAGTAGCTTCTCTGGTGAAGTTGTGAAGGAATAATCTAGCTTCTCTTCAATTTTAAAGAGAAATTTTAAAGTGAGGAATCAAAAGGGCTCAGTAAGGATCATGAAAGGTATCCTATAAAATACAAATACAATAACAGATACTAACAAAGTAAACACACAAATGCAGTTAGATATTAAGACATCTAGGCAAATATAGGCAAAATATATAAATGAAGATTTTAACAGAGACAAAGAGTTTGTAGGTGTTATTTGGCACCATGTGATACAGGCAAGTAGTTAAAAACAACAAATAAATGCAAGACTCCTAGGCCTTGTGGATTTGCCTGCAATTACAGCTGCTGGTGGCCAGATAACAGTATAGTTGCATTGGTCTGTACTCTCAGGCAAAGCTGCTATAAATTGTGATTTGCACCAATGTCGCTTACCTTGGTTTCCAGCAGGGGATTGCTCATGTGCATACATAATCCTAATTACAATATTTTCTTCTTCTGTTTTGTAACCCTGCATTTCAAAGTGCTTTACAGAGGAGGGGGGAGTATCATAGCCCAATATTCCCCCACCCCAGCTAACCACTTCTAGAGTTGCAGATCCTGGTGTGACCATTAGAGGTACAACATCCAGCCAAGGCAGCTGACTAATCCCCTTCTCATCCTGGTGGTCAAAGAACATAGGAGCTGAACTCTACTTTTTATTTTAACAGTACTAGCTATTCTCTTAAATACAAAAACAAAGTGTCACACTGTTTCCATTGAATGAGAACAGCATGATGCAGCAATGGAAATAGTGAAACAGTAATTTAAGAGAAACACAGCTGGGAGGAAAGAACTTATTCAACGGTCTGATCATACCTGCTCTGCAGTGCTCACTCCTGATTCACCATATAGGGTATGTCTACACTGCAATTAGACACCAATGGCTGGCCTGTGCCAGCTGACTTGGGCTCGCAGGGCTTAGGGTAAGGGGCTGTTTAATTGCATTGTAGATGTACCCAATCTTGTGTTCTGCTCTTCAACTCAGACCAGCATTACAAGACTTCCTCTCACTCCACAATTTAAATGTTAAAAAAAGTGACAAGGATGTTTTGATTCTCTCCAAAACAAACTCTGCAAACCCAGGAAATATAGAGATAGGGTTAAATTAAAAAAAAAAATCTATACATGTAAAAGTAGCCAAACAACCATAACTCCACCCTGTAATGGTCACGCAATAATCATACAATTATGATTGATGCATTTTAATGTTTGTGGTTCTAGATTCAGTAAAAATGATTTTAAAGACATAATTTTTATATTTTCCCTCATGAGCTGAGTAAACGCAATGCTTTTACAATATTCGGTTCTACAGAGGTTCTTATACCATGCTCCTTATTGTAGTACCTGAGTGTCTTCCAGTAGCGCGTTAAATGATATGACTAACATCTGTCATGCTGTTTATTCTTTCATGTTCTCCTCAGGAGCTGAAGTGTGTGCAGAGGGGCATCTTGTTTTGGTATGATTTATACATGCAAGTTGCTATGTATTTATGTTAGAGAATGCAGGTCAATGAAGTTCACCTTTGCAATTGGAGTGCAAGCTGGTGAAGTTCATGATGGTCCTTAGTGCAACCCAGAGACCTCTTAGTGCCAACTGGCAGAGGGCACAGGGGTTTACAGAGACTGCCTGGGTCAGATATATACATATTAGTTCACCAACGGGTGGCATGTAATGTCTCTACTGAGAGCCAGTAGGCCGCTGGTCATCACAATCATTGCAAAATGTATGTAAGAATAGTATTTAAGAAGTTATATATCTATACTGAAAATTGTGTTTTAAGATCTTAGAAGAGGTGACCTACATCAGACAGGTTCCTTTCAGGCAGGAGCTAACAGATGCTTATCTCCCTGTCTGGTCATATGTGTATTCTGTATTGTCCACTTCACAATGGAGGTCTATTTGCATACTGAACCGGATCCTAATCAAGAGAAATTGACAAGAGAGGGAAGCCACAGGAAGGAACAATCAGCAGGAGGGTGGAGGGTGGGGATGGGTGGAGTGGGGTTCTTGTTTATGAAAAGGACCAAGGGACTGTCTTGGTATATCTAAGGGTACCAAGAGACATTTCATTGAGGAGGCAAGCTGACAGTGTGACTTGTCTCATGAACAGAAGATCACAGTGAAGCCTGGTTGTAAAGTACTGGTGAACAATACTTTAGGTGAGAGTATCTTGTTAATTAAGTCTAGGCTCTAGAATGAGTATTATGATTTTATTTTCTGTGTAACCTTTTGTTTCGAATGCTTCTACTTGCTATCACTTGAATCGCTATACTTTGTTAAATAAACTCGTACATCATTTCACTGTAAACATATCTAAATACTGTGTGTTAAGCAGAATTGTGATTGGAGGTGGAGCTGGTAAACTGGTGTGTACGGTTTCTGTGAATACTATGGGTGTTCAGTAGAACAGGGTCTGGACGCTCTAGAGAGATGCTTGGAGGTGGGAATGTGCCTGTCAGAGAGAACAGTGCCTGTGCAGGTCTAGAGGGAAGGGCTTATGTTACTAGTAGAGTTGGGGAGCTGACCTAGGGTGGGCACAGACAAGGCTTCCACATGCTAAGGGCAAGTGATAGCGAGGTGCCTCACAACCCTGGGTACCCCTGGAAAACATCATACTTAGTTCCTCATTGCAGTCAATAAAATCATAGCATGCAAATTAGCTGTAGAAGGAAGCGTGATGGCTGGTTATCTCTGATGTCACAATGGCTCCAGTTAAGCATAACCAGAGCTATTGGGCTGATTCTGCCTATAGTCTATTCATAACCCCCCCCACCCCACCTTTATGATAAACAGTTAAGGTTACTAAGGGACAATAACACAAAACTAAAAGTAACAACCCTTCCTCCTAACAGGAAATACTATGCAAAGCCTATCCCTTCATAAATCAGCTCTCAATCATATACACAACCACAGACATTCAGACACACACTGTTCATCTCTCTAGCAGTTTTGGGGAGGATATGTGGTATTCTTCACAAATAACAGAGGTTTTAAGTGCAAAATTCAACTCAATCTTAACTAAGGAGCTATAATGAGCATCTACATAATTTTTGAATGTTTCACTTTTAAGGATGCAAAAACTAGATTAAGTATGGAATATGAGCATTCGTTCAACAAATCAGGAAGGAAAGACCACCAGAGTAACCCAGCAGCTCTTATCCAGGATCCATGTGACTACTTAGAAGATTCAGTGACATCACCATGGAGGAACAAAGATTTGCAATTTAATATAACTGTCAGCTATTTTTCAACCATAGCCACCACAGATATTAAACCTGGCTGAGCATGAAGATGATGATAATACAGTGGGTGCTAGACCTCAATCAGAGCAAAGCTGAATTACATTAAAATGCCTCATTTACTGTTAACACTGGAAACCTGGCTGGGCAATCATGCTTGTGAGCACATGACCAAGGATTCAGAAAGAGCATTACAGAGAAGCCTTTTCCACTGTCTTCAAAGAGCAGGATAAGGTTCTTGGTGGCAATGAAACAGTGAAGACACAGGGATCACTATAAGTTATAACGTTCCTAAATGCCATCCTTTGATTTGGAAAGGAAGTGGACCGTGGCTTTTTGGAAGAAAGGCCATACTTCTCTGTAGGGCCAAAAAAGCAACCAACCAATATGCACAAATATGTAATGAGGCAAGGTGATCCAGTTTTTCATTGGACCAACTTCTACCGGTGAGAGAGACAAGCTTTTGAACTTACATGGAGCTCTTCTTCAGGTCTGGGAAAGTCTATGAGGAAGTTTCCCGGACCTGAGGAAGAGTTCTTGTAAGCTTGAAAGCTTGTCTCTATCGTCATAAGAAGTTGGTCCAGTAAAAGATATTATCTCACCCAGCTTGTCTCTCTAATATCCTGTGACCGACATGGCTACAATAACACTACTGCATACAAGTATGTAGTGACATTTTAAAGAAGACACTCGTTATGAAACAAACGTCTGAAGTTTCCCAGTGCTGATGCCTGGATCACTCCAATCTGTTAGACATGTGCCCATCTCAGTTCCTATCACTTTAGCATCCTAATGCCCAAATAGCTTCATTGAATTCTTCTAGGGGCTGGAGGGGCTGAAAACAAGGTGATTTTATTTCAGAATTTCATTGTCCCAGTATACCTGTGTGCTGTAGCTCTCAGAGGAACCTTAGAACAGCCTCTGATCATACCGTATCTTCCATTCTGTGATGCAGAAGCATATGTAAATAAAAGGAATAAGAGAGACAAAGTGGGCGAGGTAAGATCTTTTATTGGACCAACTTCTGTTGGTTAAAGAGACACGCTTTGGAGCTCCATAGAGCTCCTCTTTAGGTCATCCACTGTAATGTTGTGACTGTGGTATAAGGACCGCTGTCTGCAGCTGAATATTGTGGCTTTTGTGGTCAATCACACCCTTGACATAATTTTCACTTTTACAATGCAGTTTTTATACAGGGAGCATCTGGGGGAGCATCTGGGACAAACTGTGAGTGTTAGGAGGGGGAGAGAGTCAGGTCACTTGTGGGGGATAATGGAAGAATTAGGTAGCTAGGAAGGAATTTAGATTGAGCCTAACACTGGTGGGATGGGAGCACTCTATGGAGGAGCAAATTTGTCTAGTGCAGTGCAGTGCAATGCACTGAGGATGATTGTATTAGTGTGCAGTGCTCTGAGGGTTAAGGCAGCTTTTTGTAGTGTGTGTATATAGAATATGCAGGAAACAAAACCGCTTGAGAGTTTCCTGCCGCAGATTGTATTGATTTGCTGCAGTACAGTGCCACATGCTGAAGCAACAGAGAAATTCCTCTTTGGTCTTTCACCCTGTATAGATTTCTTTCCAACTGTGTTACCTTTAAAGCAGAACCTGCCTCTTCAGCTCTTCATTGTGTAAATTCAATGTCAGAGCTGAAGAAATAAGTCTATAAAGGTAAATAATTCTAAAAGCTACTATTAACAAAGCATTAAATAGACATAAAACATTCTGCGGGAGGAGACGCTTGCCTGATGAGCGTTAACGCTATTATTTTGACGAAGAGCCTCAAGAAAGAAATTAAATAAGGGGGAGGAGGAATGGACTCTTACTTTGCAGATCCTGTGTGGTTTTATATTTGATTTTAACAAAAACTAGCACTAAATACACATTTATTAAACAAGTGGGTGTCAGTAGGGCCAGGTCCTCAGCTGGTGTAAATCAGCATGGCGTAGCTGATTTACATCACATGAAGATCTGGTCCATAATTCCTACCATGCTCATGGGAGGTACATGCGCATACTGAAAAGAAATGTTACCCTATTTGTCTTCAAGGACACAGTCACGTTCTTAGTACTGGGGCTTTGCTTTGAGTAGCATCCAGCAGCCATTCTGCACCTGGAACACCATGCAGCGGTTTTTAAGAAGGGAAATGATAAATAATTTCTCCAATTGAAATTCCAGAGGGAATTTAGACAGAAAGCTTTAGAGCAGTTTTAGTTGTGGTAGAAGAGTACTTCCCTTTGGGACATTTCTAGATTTCCATTGCACTTAATAGCATTTCTACTGCACTTCTCATTTGAACAGGCTCCAAAGCACTTTACTAAATGCGCATACCAGGATCACTCACCCACCAACACCAAAACTTGGACCACTCTAGGGTGGAAGGCCGCAGCCATTCTGTGCCAAAGAGTTTAGGAAAGGAAGTCAGGAATAATTTCTGCAGATGGAACTACAAGGGATTTTCAAGCAGGCCATTTAATTTGGTTAGAACAGCAGGGTTAGCTTTCAAGAATTACCAAGAGTTCTTCAGTAGTCATGATTGGATAGGGGCCTTGGTTTTCTTTTGTCTCAGCTAAAGCAGTACTGTATGTATCCCTAAAATCAAATGGATATTGGTCTAATAATGACTCAATAGGAGGAGCTTCTTGCCCTTACCCTTTAAGGCATACCCAGGACTGAGCTCCACCTCACTTATCAACAGTATTACCTTATAACATCATCCATGGCTACCTTTACTTCACCAGCATGTCCAGCCTCTTTGTCCACTTCTCCCACCAGCACTTCCTTGCTTTCTACCTTGCTGCCCCTATGCATCGCAGAAACTCCTCTCCCTCTGCCCCCACACGTATTGTAAAAACACATTTTTAGCCTCCTCAAGACTCACTTCTAGTGTGTCGTCTCCCAAACGCTGTTAGTAGATAACAGCTAGGTCAGTGGTGAACAACATTATGCACACAGCTAGTCTATGTCAAAATGATTGAGACCTTGTCCTCCCTCTCCCCACCATATTTGCTTGTCTTATCCATCTGTTGCTATTAGCCTAACTATAAACTCTTGGGAAAGGAACTGTCTCTTTGCTATATGTGTACAGCGCCTAACACAATGAAGCATCACTGGAGGCTACAGGTGTTAGTGTTGTGTAACTTACAAGTAGATACTACTAATAATGAATTACCAAAATCACATCCTGCAACAGCTAGGTATCCTAACAAAAGAGTAGGTTAAAATCCAGACGAATCCCATAGCACTACAAACTAGAAATCATAGACCCAGTGCTGAAATACAGCTACTTCTGAGATCAAAGGAAGTAACACTACAACACAGTGATTAGGAAACTGACCTGAAAAATCACTGCACCAGGTGAAGCAAAAGCAGGTATTTATCCAGGCTAAAAGATTAAATGTTTTTCAGGACATGAGGGTTCTCGTAGGCTCATCTGAAAGGCACCACCTACAGCAACATGGTGCCCCATACATCCATGCAGGGACATGTGCTCATACTGATTCGGGGAACGGTACTACCTGCTAAATCACCATCCTTGCTTCTTATAGTACCCATTTTTTTTCTTGAAGGTCTCTTGGTTTGACCAAATCTCAAATTAAACAAGATCCAGCCAGGTCAGTTAAAGGATGGGAGACTTCTAAAGAAAGCTCAGTGTTAGGAATCAGGGCCTGGGATCAGTCAGCTCACTGCAGCCAAAACCCCGAATTGGCCAGATCATCTGACTGAGTGGCGTTGCTAGGACTGCACTTAGGCCCAGCAGAAGGGGTTGACCCGTGGCTACTCAGCACTTACGCCTGCAGCAGCGATTGTGTCTGTCTCTGCCTTGTTCCCAGTTTTGCTCCTGACTCCCAGTTCCTGCCCCTGGGCTCTGACTCCTGGATGTTGACTGCAGCTCTGACTACTAGGCCTGAGCGCCATGGCTCTGCTCATTAGACCTGAGCATCCACATCCCAGGCTATGGACAAAGGAAACCTAGATACAAGCCAATGGGGAAGGTGGTTTGGTTGTTTTTTGTTTTTACTGTAGCCAAAGCTGCTTAACGGCATGTGTTGTCTTATGAAATACGTAGGTGAACTATTTATAAATACAAATAGATCCCGCCTCTGCATCTTGTGGCCAGTTTTCAGTATAATCCAGATTGGGAACATTCTCTCTGCTCAAAGTCACACTGCAGGTCAGCGGCAGAACCAGGAATCAAATCTGCTTCTCCTGAGTCCCAGAGCAGTGCTTTACCTACTAGACCACCTTGCTTCTCAGTCTTTTATCACTGCTACTCTCTGCTTACTGAGCATGAAGTCAGTCTGATGAACAAGAAGGAGACTCTTTAGCCAGTTACCAATTCTCTGAGCCATCCAGTTCGAGAGAAACAGATTCGTGTTGCCAAATATTTTTTCTAAAAGGTGATTAAAAAAAATAATTGCAATGATTTTTTTCCTCAGGATTATTTTTCCTGCTAGGTACAGACTAGCCTACTCTTTAACGTACCACACAGCGACAGTGGGGAAGAGAATCGTTTTGCCTTCATAATATCAATAATCAACCTGACCGCTAACTGTTGTACTGGTTTCTAACTGTTTTGCACCACTGCCCTCTATTGGAACATGAACGACCAGTGGAATAAGCTACTGGACAGCTGTGAAAAACCACAATCTGTTTTGGGGATTTACAACCAGGGGAAAAGCAGAATCTGGGTCCAAAAACTTTTGTATGGGACTCAAGAAGTCATTAAACCCCTTCAGGCTTTATATCTGGACTTTAAACACTGCATGAAACCAATTACAGCAAAGTAACCTACTAGCAGTTTCATCATTAGATGCAGGCATGAAAGGAGAGAGGTACTGCAGAAACTAGCTAGCTGTAATAATGAAAACATGGTAAAAGGCTTTAAACACCTGATCAGCCTCCTTGATTAGAGTTTTATATGACTGTCGATATATACAGCAAAATTACAGACTTTATTCGCGAGGATTTATTCTTCCGAACATAATTGTTCCACCAGGAAACAGAATTCTCACTCTTCTTGTGCTTGCACACTTTTTGCGCTTCCCCTTTCCTTTGGCCAACATCCAATGGTGGCTGGTTGTGGCTATTCACCAGCCACCTTAGGACCGATGCTGCCATGTTGTACCTGATCGTGGCTGCCTAGTACCCACAAACAACCTAAAGTTTGGTTATAGTGTGGAGGGGTTTGCATGTGAGGAGGAGTTACTGGAGTTTCCACCCGAAATGCCTTCAGAGCAGATTTCCAATCTCCTAAAGCAAAATGGGAGTGTAATGTAGGGAATGGGTACGCTTCAGCCTTACCTCTCCCCACCTCTGGTCCTCCACCCATTACTCTTGAACTGTGGAGATGTGTTTGTGGTGCCTCTGTAGTTTTTAGGACCAGGGGGTAGCAGATTGGGAAGCTACTGCTCTCTCCTCTCCACCTTTCTGGCATGCACTCTGGTGCATATTGCAGTGTGGCGAACTCTCATGATTTTATGAGTCTTGAAATATTTGGTGTTTTTTTTCTTAAAGCCCCAGCTCCTGGAGTCAAGTGACCATGTGATAATCTCAGCTTGCTTTTTTTTTTTTTAATGAAAGTTTGTAGCCCTTGTGGTTGGGAAGAAAAGCTTGAAAATGTGAACCCCTCCAGACTTAGAAACCAGAAGGTAAATACAAAGAACCCCCCACTTACTCATTTTTAAAACAAGTCATGATTTTTTTGAGGTCTAACTCCTGATTTGTGAACATTTGGGGGTCGGCACTACTGGTATTGCTTCCTTTGCTGCTGTACAGCAGGGAGGAGCATGTTGCCCTGTGTATGCATGTATCCTGAATCACCAACATCAGCTCCCGCTGCACCAAGCATTTCCTTGGAAATCCCCCATCCTAGGGTTAACCACATCTAGCTAATGATGAGGTTGTAGGCTGCAGAGGGAGCCCAAATATGAATACTCCATGGCCAACAGAACACGGGTAACCTATAGGGTAGATTTTACTAGAGATTAGGTTGAGACCATGAAATTTAATCTTAACGTGGACCTAAACCAGATGGCCTTTCCCTCACAGACAGGAGGTCTTCTAATGCCTTCAATGCAATGCACAGCCTAGTTGCCTCTGTCTTGCATAGCCATATGTATTGCATTCTGGTGGTCTTTATATGGGACCAATTCTGCCACCCTGGCTCCTGATGAGCAGTAAATTACTCTGTGCGTGGCCCATGTATTTCATTGGGATTATCCAAGGAGGCGAAGTGCTCCAGGGTAGCAGAGTCTGCCCCAACATTTGCTTTGTATTTTTATAATAATAATTTGCAGCTAGAGTATGTGGTATCTTTGAAGCAAAGCTATTCTTATCATGAAAAGGAACAACGAGGAACGTTAGCAAAACTGCCCAGGGAACTTTTCTGAAAGAACAGGGACAATTTTTTAAGCCAGCAATGGGATCCTGCTGTCCAGTTGCATTCATTTTCACACAGCATTTCCATCTCAGGAAACGTAGCCGCCTCTCGGCGCAGGCACCAGCAGCGCCTACACCCACAGTCGAACTGCAGGGACCGAATACTGCTCCTCTGTCTCCCTGAGCCGTCAGGAAATCCCAGGCCTGGGTGCTCCAATGTGCACACACAATTCATTTTGCCAGTGTGTCAGGTTTCAGCCTGGCTGAAAACATACCCATTGAATCCCTGAACTTTAGTTATAGGACAGACTAAAAATGGCTATAATTTTTTCGCTCATGTTCATCGGTTCCCGCGTTTAATTTGGGAATCACCTATTACAGGGGTTCTCAACGTTTTTCTTTCTGAGCCTCCCCCACACAATGCTATTAAAACTCCACAGCCCACCTGGGCCACAATAACGGGTCTTCTGCACATAAAAGACAGGGCCGGCGTCAGGGGCTAGCAAGCAGGGCAATTGCCTGGGGCCTCATCCCACAGGCCCCTCCTACAAAACTGTATTGGTCCGGCTTCAACCCCATGCAGCAGGGCTTTGGCTTTCTGCCCTTGCCCCAGAGAGTCTAATGCTGGCCCTGCTTGGTGGCCCCCCCCCGAAACCTGCTCACAGCCCCCCAGGGCAACTCAGACCCCTGGTGAGAACACTGACCTATTACATGCTGGCCTCTGGGTAAATTCAGAAAAACACCTTTTGTCTTAAACTAGTTTGTTTCTAGTTTATTGACACTAGGTGGCGCTGTTGGCTAGCCTATACATTGACAACAAAAACCCGAGTTGACATATTTCCCTTTATCTGTTTTATTTCAGATTAGTTGTCCCAATCCCTCCCCCACTCCTGCCTCTTTTAAACTCATAGTCCTTGGCACTCTTTGCTATAGCACTAGTTTCACTAGAGCTATTCCCTGAAATACCGGCCATTCATTTTTATTGTGCAAGGTCACTGAAATACCTTGTTCTAGTCCGTTTTTCCTCCCCAGGGGAACATATCCAATACACCCCATTAGTTTTTAGTGTGTCAGGGACCTGCATGGAACTTCAGTACTTGACAGAAGTAAGTTTAGCACTCTAAGAACTAGACCTCAGTCAGATCTGAACATCACTAAGAGTTTGGACGTGTTCAGAGCTAGGATTTTGCTTTGGGCCCATTAGAGAGGCTTCAACAGTCAATCTGTAGTTAGTTCCCAAATTCTCCAGTGTTTAGGGGTAAATGGATCTATGGCTTTGGTTTGCATCCAGCTCTACTAAATCCCAAACATACAAGGAATCTGATGGGCCCCTCTGCTGGCACAAGAGTGTTAGAAATAAGAATTTTAAGATTTGAAGGATAAAAGAGGTGGCATAATGTTTACCTTTTTGCCTCATTAAATAATTGACTTCTGCAACAAGATCGATATCTTTCCTGCTTTATGTGGAATGCAGCCGGCCTGTTTGTGTGGGCATGCGTGGGTGAGGCTGCCTGCTTGCAGACTGATTTACAAGAAGCCAATCTAGGCACGTTGAATGACTTCCTTCCTAGCAAAGGACTAATTGCATGGCTGACAGCTGAAACTTTACACTGAGCCTCAGGCAAAGCAGAGAGAGGCAGTGCCCACCGTTTCCTGTACTGTCTGAACTTCAGCAAAGGGGAGGATGGCTTTGTGTCATTGACTTTCCCAGGCAACCAGGAAATCAAACTGGCCCTTTGGAGTAAAGGAGGGACTGTGGGATTCTCCTGAAGCCGCAGTCATTCCAGTCGTAGTTAATGCATATTGTAACTACTGAGCTCACCTCTTAACAGGTAACTCACACGGGGGCCAAATTCAGCCCAGGTGCAAATAGGCCCAACACTGATTGATTTCAGCAGGAGATACCTCCACCTATACCAGGAATAAATTAAGTTTTTATGGGGCCCAATTGTCAGCCAGCACAAGCCAGGCCGCAGGCAGCCCGTTGCAACTAGCCTCTTTGGGTGGCATGCCAATGCTAGCCCTATGGAACCCCTCTTTCCCCGGGGCCTGGGGGTCAACTGACCTGACCCCACACTGAAAGGGGATTCAGCACCTTTCCCAGGCAGAAGCTGCTGCTTGCAGGGGGTATGGAGCCTAGGCCTGAACACAGGAGTTCAATCCTTGAGGGGGCCATTTAGGGATCTGGGGCAACAATTGGGGATTGGTCCTGCTTTGAGCAGGGGGTTGGACCAGATGATCTCCTGAGGTCCCTTCCAACCCTGATATTCTATGATCCATTCCTCTGCTCCAACAGTCTGACCAATGCTCACATAAGCAGAAGTTTGGGTGGCCAACCATTTCTTGTAAGACATGAAAGGCCTGATTTTGCTCTCCAGTCATGTGAATCAAGAGCAACTCCACACGAGTCAGTGAATTTACACCAGTGTAGGGCTGATGTAAATGAGATCAAAATAATCATTTTGGGATCAAAATCACCTTTAGTGTGTAACTCCATTGATTGCAAAGGAATTACACCATGGATAGACTTGGTGACTAGACTAAGAAAACATCTTAGCAAAATAGTTGGCTGATATACCTACTGTAACTAATAGGGCTGGCCTGATAAGCTTCCCCAGAGACCCGCTTGATATTAGAGTCCCTGCTGTGGAACAGAAGCAAAACCCAGATTTTTAAAAATAATTCTTTCCTCTGACTTTACCTTTCAGAAACAGCTGTGCAAATAGATACAATATAAACAGAAAGAGGGAGTAAGGCCTCATGGTTAGAATGCAGGGTTAGGAGGACACATGTAGATTCTATCCCCACCTCTGCCACTGGTTCATTGTGACCCTGGGCAAGTCACCATCTCTTTGTGCTCAGTTTATCCCCCTGTAAATTGAGTAAAGGTAACTCTTTGAATACAGCAATAGGATCCCTCCATAAAATAGAGCTAGCAATAATATTTAGAGTGCTGTTTGATCTTTAGATAGAAGTTAAGTTGCCATATAAAATGCAAATAATTATTCACACTGAGTCGCCAGCTGGATTTTAACCACAGTGATGCTTCAGATTCCAGAACCACTATTTTTTAATGAGTGGGAAATCATTAATTGTACTAGAAAGCACGATGAACCTTCTGTTGTTGTCAAAGTGGCTAGGCGCAGGAAAACCTTAGGAGCCAGGCTTTAGACACCCGGTTTTAAACATTTTGGCCTTTGTGTTAGAGCATGCATGTCAAAGCCCATGTCAGCATGTTGGATAACGCAGATTATCAGAATGTCACAGAGGTCTGTGCATTTGATCACACAGCTTCTCAAATGGATTTAAGATGTATCTGATACTCAGGGTGCTTTCCCTGGTAAGGAAAGGTGCCTAGAAAATATCCAGCTAAACACACTAGCTGTTTCTCTCCCAGGACCAAGCACCATTGCTTACACACAGCTCAGGAAGCTGTTGCCACTCCAGGCCAATGGGGGGCTGCGGGAAGCGGTGTGGGCTGAGGGATGTGCTGGCCACCCTTCCTGCAGCCCCCATTGGCCTGAAGCAGTGAACCGTGGCCTGTGGGAGCCGCGATTGGCTGAACCTGGGGACGCGGCAGGTAAACAAACTGGCCCGGCCCACCAGGGGCTTTCCCTGAACAAGCAGTGGCCCTAGTTTGAGAACCACTGCTCTAGAAAACCTACTGATTTTTTGCTACTCTGACATTTAGGGGTCCAGTTTCTGTCCTCTGATACATGAGTGCTGTTTCCAGGGACTTCGGTGAGAGCCACTCATGCCCAGTGAAGATTGGATTGGTCTTTGATATTTTTTATTTTAAAAGCAAATACTTTTCCAACGTGATCCTGAAAAACCTTGTCCAAAGGAGCGCCATGCTGTCTCTTTTCCAGCATCGACTGTTCTATGTGAATGTCTGGGCCTGCTGTGGCATCTCCACCCGTAGGGAGAATTTGCTCCATATTGAAATGAGGCCTTTCCTGCTGAGTCAGGTTCTGGGTATCATATGGTACCATACCGGGAGCTGTCATGAGGCACCCTCTGTGGATGCAATGGGTTCTCAGCCGTTTGGATCCTTCATAATGTGAGAGAGGGATGTTCAGAGAGTATTGTGCATTACAGTTCCCTTAGACAAGCCAGGGATCCAGTTCCATTCTGTTCCAATGATAGCTTTTGTCATTCATGTGAGAGTGACTCACATAATTCCTAAGTGGGATTTAGGCATCCAAGTCCCATTGATTTTCATGGTGGCTGTGACCGTCACTCCCATATTTGCCTTTGATTTTACAATCTGAAATGAAGATAATAACATAACATAACAGTAAAAAGAAAAGGAGGACTTGTGGCACCTTAGAGACTAACCAATTTATTAGAGCATAAGCTTTCGTGAGCTACAGCTCATGAAGTGAGCTGTAGCTCACGAAAGCTTATGCTCTAATAAATTGGTTAGTCTCTAAGGTGCCACAAGTCCTCCTTTTCTTTTTGCGAATACAGACTAACACGGCTGTTACTCTGAAACATAACATAACAGTGAAATTCCTTGGATTAAGAGGGAAGGAATGAAAAGGAGGGAAAAAGTGGGCGTTTGCTACCAAGCACTAGGAATGGAGGAGAGTGAGATGAATTCCGAGACTAACACTTAGAGGCCTCAGAGGTCACAGAGTATTGTACTTGGGACACTTTAAATAGCTATGCAACTTCATCCTCAGTTTTGCAAAAGACAAAATTAGTGGACAAAGGGAATATGATAGAGCTATTGCCTTTGGACTCTAGTAAAGCATATGATAGCATCTTACAAAAATCATACAAAGTGGCTTGGATTAGAACACCGTCAAGTGGATTGAAAAGTAACTGAAATATCCCAGAGAAAGGACAATGATTCAAGGCAATAGTCCTGTAGATCTGGGAAGAGGTGACGAAAGTCTGGTCTATGCTACCAAGCTAACTCAATGTAAGCTGCCTTGTTGTGCAGACCTCTGTTCTACACTGAAAGTTGTCTCCCACTGCTGTAAGTGCCTTGGTACGCCGACATAGTAACACCAGCCCCCTGAGCAGTGTTGAGCCATGGTTGATGTAAGGAGGTTGGCACAGCGCGAGTGTAGACACTGTGTTGCCTATGTCAACCCTAACTGTCCCTCTAGCCACTGTCCTACGATGTCCAACATGGACCCCTCTGGTCACATTTGTTAACTCCACTGCCCAGGGTCATGTAGAATGGAAGCCCACTCACCCCCTCCCTCCCTTGAAACCCCAGTGAATTATTGAAGTGCCTTTTGTTGATTGTCCAGCATGGCGACCGAGCACACCTAGCAGCTCTGTTGTGTGCAGCTGACCATGCTGACTACATACTCCAGATGCGTTCCTGCCTGGAGCAGACAGGAGATACTGGATCTCCTAGGCCCGTGGGGAGAAGAGGCTGTGCAGGCCCAGCTCCAAACCAGCCATAGAAATGGGGACATCAACACGCTTGGGGGATGCAGGAGAAGGGGTACGACAGGGACCAGCAGCAGTGCCTTGTGAAAGCCAAGGAACTGGGGCAGGCATATCAGAAAGCCAGAGAGGCCAGCAATTGCTCTGGTACAGAGCTGCAGACCTGTCACTTTTACAAAGAGCTACATGCCATCCTTGGCAGAGATCCCACCATCACCCTGCACACCACCCCGGATACCTCTGAGGAGCTCAAGTGTCAGGGCCCTGCCTACCCCTACCACTCCACACCAGGGGAAAGCATGGAGAACCCCAGCTTCACATCCACTGATCTCTGAGAGCCACAGTTGTATGTGTAGCTACAATGGACATCAGTATTCCTTTCCCTTGCTTGTTTAAGGTTCCTAAATTTTTTGAAGTTAAAATGTATTTTTTATTAAGTTCTTCAGATTTTTTTTTGGAGCTGATTTAGTAACTGAATAAAGCTTTTATTTATCTTTCATAGTTTGCAACACATGGTGGATAATGCCTGCTGGCAGTGAAAGCAGTGCTCTTGTACACTCAGCCCCTGGATCAGTGCCAAAGACTGTAGTCATCATAAATATACAGCAAGCACCACAACGTTATTGGCTGCACTGTCAGTGATATATGCACAGATGTGCAGCAAGCACCACACAACTCCTAATAGGCCTCAAACTGCAGCGCCAGGTTGAGCACAGCATACCACAGCATGTTACTGTGGCTGGCTGTTGAAATGCTCTTTTAAAGCCTCCACACCGTATATCTCCTCACTGAGCTCAGCTTATGGCCCTTGTTCAAACTCAGCAGACAACCACTCCACCTCCACCCATCTAGCAAGTTTTTCCCCTTTGCTTCACCAATATTATGCAGGACACAACAGGCAGCTGCAACCATTGGGATACTTTTCTCATGGAGGTCCAATCTGGTGAGTAAACAACACCAGCACCCTTTCAGTCTACCAAAAGTACACTCAACTGTCATTCTGCACCTGCTGAGCTGGTAGCTGAATCCTTCCTTGCTCCTGAAGTGGTTGGTGTATGGCTTCATGGGCCAGAGGAGCATTTATTTGCCTAGTTCCTTTTACAAATTTTAATCTTTCTTATATGCGCTCCTGTTAACAGTTTAGTTTATATGGTATGTTAAGTATTGTTCGTTTTATAATATTAGTTGTTAACAATCAGTAGTTTATCTATTATGATTTAAGCTAGCGCATAAGAGAAGTTTTCTCTTCTTGTTACTCATTTTAGCATTAGTTCTTCTATAGGGATGTGCATGCTGTCTGTTGTTCCACCACAGTTTGGGAACCCCATAGTTGCAAAGCCATCCAGTATGTCCTGCCCGCTGCTGAGCGTCCTGCACAGCAGGAGACAATGAGCAGCTCTGCACACTTTGGCCCCCATAGTGGATTTTCCCACTCCAACATGACTTCTTACTGACTGGGAGCAATCCAGCATTGCAAGTTTCTATAGTGTGATCATCGCTCGCCTCTCTGCTGTCAATGCCGCTGTCAGTTTGGTGTCCCTGCATTGGATGGTTGGAATGATCCAGATCCAGGGATGTGGCTTTGTATCTGAAAGTTCTACAGCCACTGCTTGTCATCCCAAACCTGCACTACAATGTGATCCCACGAGCCAGTGCTCATTTCTTGGGCCCAGAATCGGCGTTCCACCATCCGCAGCTGCTCTGTGAATACCACCAACAACCATGAATTGGTCTGTACTATGTCCCACAGCAATCTGCCCTCCAAGAAATCGTCACATTCCCTGTGATTCTTCTTGTGGCTCTGCAAATATTGGTGGATCGTGCGTCCTGTGCTTGCAACGCTCGTGACAATAGTGCAGAGCTGTGCAGGCTCCGTGCTTCTGTCAGAGATGGCGGACAGCGACAAGTCCTGTGCGGGTTTGTGGGAAGTTGACAATAGGTGTGAAAATTATGGGATAGAAATGACATGGGATTAGGGTGACCATATTTTCCCAAAGGGAAAACAGCCTGAACTTGGGCCTGCCCAAACTCCCACCCCCTACGCGGGGCGAACCCAAGCCCTCCCTGAGTTCCCGCACACAGGAGGCCACCCTTGCCCACCCCACGCTTGGGCCAGGCTGAGCTCTCCCTGCCTCCTGCCCATGGAGCCAGCCTGAACCACCCTGCTGCCCGCCTGTGACCTCCCCTGGTCTGAGCCTCCCCACTGCCTTCCTGCATGCAGGGCTGATTCTCGAAGCCCACCCTGCCCCCCGCTGCCCACCTGCTCCCGGGACTAATCCTCCGAGCCCCCCTCCCCACAATCTCCCCACGGCCTCCTTCCCCCCTGGGCACAGGGCTGGTCCGAGCCCCCCCCCCCTTCTGCCCTGTGCTTGGGTCTGGTCCTCCAAGGCACTGTGCCACCCACCTGCAGGGCAGGTGGTCTGAGCCCCTACCCCACCACACAGCCATGCGCAGGGCCGCCCAAGGCCCCCCGCAGCTCCCTGCATGCAGAGCGGGCTGGCCAGCCCAAGCCACTCTCCCTTGCCCTCCCTCCAGCACAAGGGTAGCATTGCCACTCCCCCCCCCACATTCCTCTGCACCCCACTAGGGGTCCCACGTGCAGGTGGGTCGGCAGCAGGGTGAAACACTGCTCACAGCCTGCTCCATCCCACCAGGGGGCCAGTGGAGCCCCTTCACCTGGCGGAGCAGGGATCCTTCCACCAGGGCTTAGCAGGGACCCCCATCTCTGTAGGCTGCCCAAAGTGCCAGGCAGGGGGCATAGAAGGTGCACGGAGGAGGGGGGGCAAGCCCTGCCCTGGCTACTCACCTGTGCAAGGAGGGAACTGATGGTGGCATGGCGGGGGTGCTTCCCGGGAAGCACGGGGTGGGCAGTGGGGCAGGACCAGCAGTGGGAATGGAGGAACCCAGGCTGCTCCTGGGTGTGCTCTCACTGCCCATCCCCGGTGCTGGTGCTGCTGCCACCCCTGGAGGAGATGGCAAGGGAGACCCTGGCATGGGTACTCATGGGGGTGAGCAAAGGGGCTGGGGGCACGGCCGCTTGCTGTCCCCTGCTGCTGGCTCTGTGCTGCGACCCCAGAAAATACGGGACAATTTGCCCATATTGAACAAAAAAATCAGGACACCTGGAAAAAGGTTTAAATACGGGACTATCCCATTAAAAATGGGTCACCCTACATAGGCTGCCTTATGAGAAATTGACCCCTGGCTCCCAGTAACCCCTGCATGACTCGTTTATGCCCCACCGTGCATTGCCAAAACTATCCAAAAGACAGTGTGCTGAATGGTGGCGGGTTGCTCACTGGGATACCCACCAATGGTGCACTGCACTGTGCATCGATACAAGCACTCCTGGTGAGGCACCAAATAGGCACAAGTGAGGGTATGTTTACACTACGAAATTAGGTCGAATTTATAGAAGTCGGTTTTTTAGAAATCGGTTTTATATATTCGAGCGTGTGTGTCCCCACAGAAAATGCTCTAAGTGCATTAACTCGGCGGAGTGCTTCCACAGTACCGAGGCTAGAGTCGACTTCCGGAGCGTTGCACTGTGGGTAGCTATCCCACAGTTCCCGCAGTCTCCGCTGCCCATTGGAATTCTGGGTTGAGATCCCAATGCCTGATGGGGCTAAAACATTGTCGCAGGTGGTTCTGGGTACATATCGTCAGGACCCCGTTCCCTCCCTCCCTCCGTGAAAGCAAGGGCAGACAATCGTTTCGCGCTTTCTTTCCTGAGTTACCTGTGCAGACGCCATACCATGGCAAGCATGGAGCCCGCTCAGCTCACTGTCACTGTTTGTCTCCTGGGTGCTGGCAGACGCGGTACTGCATTGCTACACAGCAGCAGCAACCCATTGCCTTCTGGCAGCAGACGGTGCAATAGGACTGGTAGCTGTCATCATCATGTCCGAGGTGCTCCTGGTCGCCTGTGTGAGGTCGATCAGGAGCGCCTGGGCAGACATGGGCGCAGGGACTAAATTTGGAGTGACTTGATCAGGTCATTCTCTTTAGTCCTGCAGTCAGTCCTATTGAACCATCTTATGGTGAGCAGGCAGGTGATACGGATTGCTAGCAGTCCTATTGCATCATCTTCTGCCGGGCAGGCAAGAGATGAGGATGGCTAGCAGTCCTATTGTACCATCTTCTGCCGAGCAGCCATGAGATGTGGATGGCATGCAGTCCTTCTGCACCGTCTGCTGCCAGCCAAAGATGTAAAAGATAGATGGAGTGTATCAAAACAAGATTTGTTTTGTACTCATTTGCAACCCCCCTCCCCTCCCCCAGTCTAGGGGACTCATTCCTCTAGGTCACACTGCAGTCACTCACAGAGAAGGTGCAGCAAGGTAAATCTAGCCATGTATCAATCAGAGGCCAGACTAATCTCCTTGTTCCAATAACTTAGGTGCACCATTTCTTATTGGAACCCTCCGTGAAGTCCTGCCTGAAATACTCCTTGATGTAAAGCCACCCCCTTTGTTGATTTTAGCTCCCTGTAAGCCAACCCTGTAAGCCGTGTCGTCAGTCGCCCCTCCCTGCGTCAGAGCAACGGCAAACAATCGTGCATCTGAGTTGAGAGTGCTGTCCAGAGTGGCCACAATGGAGCACTCTGGGATAGCTCCCGGAGGCCAATACCGTTGAATTGTGTCCACAGTACCCCAAATTCGACCCGGCAAGGCCGATTTAAGTGCTAATCCACTTGTCAGGGGTGGAGTAAGGAAATTGATTTTAAGAGCCCTTTAAGACGAAATAAAGGGCTTCATTGTGTGGACAGGTGCAGGTTTTCATTGATTTAACGGTGCTAAATTCGACCTAAAGTCCTAGTGTAGACCAGGGCTGAGACACTAACCGCAGCGGCTGCATCCCGACATAACTTGTGTTGGCAAATTTCATAATGTAGCCACGGTGTAATGGAGTTGATGTTGCACCCCTCTTATTTAAACAGTCACTATTTGTTCCATTGAGGGAGGAAGTAGAATGTTAATGAAATTAACAGATGCTAAAACTAGAAGTAATGGGGTAAAAGTGAGACAGCAAAAGTTCAGTTGGAAAAGTTTCCTAACAAAGAGAGAATGTCTCAGCTTTCGGAATAGACTCCCAGGGCAAATCATAGAATCATAGAATATCAGGGTTGGAAGGGACCTCAGGAGGTCATCTAGTCTAACCCCCTGCTCAAAGCAGGACCAATCCCCAATTAAATCATCCCAGCCAGGGCTTTGTCAAATGGTGCAAATCCAATTGCTTGGCAGGTTTAAAAGTAACCTGGACAAGCCACTAATAAATGAACTTTGGTACAGTCCTGCACTGGTTGGGTGAGATGACCAACTGAGTCTTTTCCATCACTGTACAACAGGAGACTGTGGACTACACCAGGACATAGAATTTCACCCAGCAATTCCTGCAGTGGACGGAATTATTCTTCCTTACTACGTAAGTATATGCTGTCAAGCCCAATCACTTGTGGTTGAACGAGAGCACAGTCTCAATTTAAACTCCAAATGGTGATGAATTAACCATTAATGGAGGGTCCAGAGAGCCTGTAACAGCTCCCTCCCCTTTGAGAGACACAAGATATGTGCTCTGTAGATCAGTTAGTTATTGCTGATGGCTTTGGAAGGAACCTCAGCTTCCAGTAATTGCATATTCCTCTTGCCTGGCTACCACATTTCATCTGAATGCTCTGAGCACATGGTGGGAGAATGGGAATATTTTACTCTTAAATTATCCTTCCCCCAGGTTGAATTTCATGTAGGCTTGCAGAACTCCAGAATTCAGCCAGTGGGGTGAGAACGAGAAGCAGGCGCTTTATACATATGAATGATTGGGAGTGTTATTGCATCACTGGGCTTGTCTTGTTTTTTCAAGTGAATAAAGAGGGAAGGGGAATTCAGCTCATCTGATTTACAGACGGTTTGGCTCAGATCTCATCTATGCTATTCTCAATGGACATTAAAGGGGAAATTACCATTTACTGCTGGTGTTTTCTCTTTATTTTGCTTGAGTCAGATCTAATATTCCTTTACTCAGGAGGGTATTTTATTGTGAGAGTGTTGGGGGCTGTTTGGTATCCTCCGACACCTTCCGAAGGAAGCACATAGGAATTACTTTGGGATTAGAGTATTAAAAATGTCTACTATCTTTCCCTAGTGAAGGAATCCTAGGACTTACTCTACCAGGCTAGACTAGTGCTATCATGTCTCTACTAGTAGCTAGTACCTGAAAAACCTCTAAAGCATTTGGCCTGTTTTGCAATTCTGTCCAAAAGGGAGAAATCTTCTTGACCCCTGCAGTTATCAGTTTGCAGCCTGCAGCACAACCTTATCTCACAGCTACTGTGTCATCAATGCTCATGAAATGAGCCAGCTTGTTATGAACTCTAGCCCGAGCAGGCACTTTGCTGGAGCCGTCTGCTGCACTGGATGCTAGAGGTTGAACATGCATAGTGGAAAGTGGTATTTCTTTGTTAGGTTCTCAGCATACTGTGCTTGCTGCAGCACCCCTCAGTTCTGTACCAGTGCAATCTCACTGACTGGTTTACACTAGTAAATCAGAATCGGGCTCACCTTTAATTCCACTATAGGTCCATGTAAAAGGGCATGACTGATCACTTCCTGTCCTCCCTGTCCACGGGTACTAATTTTTTTGAATGAATATCTGAACTCTTATAGGTCTTACTACACCTATTTTTGTGTACAGACTCTCATTCCTGGCTCTCTGATTCCATTCAAGAAAGTGACACTGTAGCTGTTAAAAGCATGACTACGGCTGTTTTAAATAGTGACATAAAACTCTAAAGATACCCTGCACTAACTAAGGAATAATCAGCTGGAGTTCAGGAACTGGACAGTTTCACCCTTGAGTCCAGCCTTGAAAAAAATATAAGTTGACACAAAAGGAGAGAAAGGGAAACAGAATGAAGGGGAAATGGGAGAGCAAATACGTTTCTAACTTTTATATGGTTCTATTGACTCCAGGAGAAAAGCACCAAATCATGGATCTCCTTGTACAAGTCAAGATAGGAAATATGCAATGGTTTAGGATTTCTGTTTTGATCTGTCCAGGAAGTAGGCCTTATTGTAAAAGGACGTTGGGCAACAAAGCTGAACAAACATAACACTCCTGCTCTAATATTTTTAATTGTGTGTGTGCAGTTTTGTCTTTTTTTTTTTTTTTTTGGAGGTGGGAGGGTACAGAAAGTTAACAAGGAATTTTCTAAAGCCTCAGCCACAAAGGCTTGGATTGTAGTTTTCCAGCAGACAGCATGAAAACCTCTGTCACAAGCAATCAGCATCCTTGAGGAGGTGGCCTATTAGTAGCATATTTACTAATTGGGATCATTCTTTGGCATGTAATTGTTTGTGACACCAAAGCTGATTGGACTGTTGGTGTAGCTACATCCTGCAAATCGCCCATGACAGTTTTGATGAATTTGAAGATTTGGGTCCAAATAAACCTGTGCAAAAAATGCTTTGACAATATATATATATCAGAAAAGAGCCCTGCCCGGGGTCAGATCCTGAAAATGGAACTACATGAGTGCGCATACATGTTTGCCAATTAGCCTAAGGGGGGCAGGCAATCAGCTGGTCTTGCAAGACTCCCCATTTTCTGTTAGATTTAATTAAAAAGACTGGAGGAGGTCTAGTCATGTGAAATTAAAAATGGGGGAGGTCAGTTTAAAAAGGACAAGGTTGGCATCACAACAGAGGACTTCTGGGATGCTCAGAATTTATTAAAATACCAATGGAATGAGCTCACATGCAAGTCAAGCCACCTGACTGCCACACACTAGCAAGACGGTCTCCAGCACACATGGATTTCTCCTGTAATTCAGCTTGCTCAGGAAAGAATAGATGAAGGCTGAAAACAGTTTTATGGAAGAATCTGGTAGAATCCAATTGGCTTCATCCTTACAGGGTTTTATAGGAATTACTCCAAACACGTATAGAATATAACAGAATTTTATCGGTGCCATAAAATTACTCAGGTTGGTTTAAAAAAAACCCAACCACAAAGAATGATCATTCTCCATTAATTACATTCTACTGGACTTATTTCCATCAGGGCAATTAATCATTTTCTCCCAAAATTTCATCGGCAACAAATGACATTTCAGAGTAGTTCTGGGATTTGGGAATCAATTTTGCATTGTGCTGGGCTTCATCTCTCCTGCAATCTATTGGATGAAGATCTCTTCAATGCATGTGTTCTAGAGAAGCCAGACAAATCAGTACTGGAAATGTGTCAGACAAGTATTGCACTAGCAATTCTACATCCACCATCTGGAGATTTTCACTTGCAAGCACAGATTTGAGTGTATCTCCCTTAACCAGCTTTGTCAAGGCAGGAAGGTTATTACTGCTGATGGAGTATGTGCCTTATTATGTGTTTCCTGAAATCCTAGGGTTGGTGATGGCTAAATCATGGGGCACGGGGATTCACAGGGCTTCCAAGATGAGAAAGTTCCATTTTCCCACTCCCAATGTAGTACAGCCAGATCCCATTTGTTCAGCTGGTGCTCCTCTCTTGTTTAGCAGCCCTGCCCTGCTCCCTGCCCCTTTCCACAAGCAAATGAAGTCCCAGGGGCCAATCCAGATGGAAACCTTTGAGGAATTCCCTAGACTTGGGCTTTGAAAAAAGCCAACAAACTGTTAATTCTGATCTCTGCCAGGTCCTCTCTGCTGAGCCAGCGATTTGTATTCCGTGTGAGGTCAATTCAAATGGTACTCTTTGCCAGTGTTCTTGGGTTAGAGGGTTATATAGTGAAATGATGCAATTCAGGCTTTGGTATTCTCAGAAATCCAAGATTTAGGGCAGGCAGTGGCTCAGCATGTTCCTCTGAAATCCAACCACAAGAGTGACCTGCAACACTCCTGCTATTCTGGTCCGGGAGACTGCCAACTGTGCACTGGGGTTTGTGATGTGAACAAATGGGGAACTAGGATGAGCCACCCCCGCCCCCTCTGCCCCTTGTCCAACTTTTTAAAAATGAACACTTCCAGAAGGTGCAGATTGGACAGTGACGAGGAAGAGAATTCACTCCACAAACAGTAACTTTAACTTGTGACCTAAGCCAAAATTTGAATTCATTCCACCCCCAAGGCCTGAAATAACTCCAGTGTTAACAGAGCAGGGTGATGGTAACACAAGTTGTCCTAAAGATTTGTCTTTATAGACTGGGATAATCATTGAGAACTTAACTTCCTCCCATGGTGGCAAAGCTGAAGGTGGTTCTCAGGGAGGGGAATCACAGCTGTAATATAGAACTAAAGCATTAGGGCATAATTGTGCAACCCTTCTTCTTAATCAAGTAAACCCCATTAAGGGTTTTTCCACTAATTGAAAGAATTTTGAACAACTAGATTCATAGAAACCAAACGGTGGGTGGAAAACTCATGAACAGAAGGAGAGGTGAAATTGATCATACATTACTTCCCATGGATTATGTGCTCATTTCTATATACTAATCATATTTAATACAAACGCCATCTGGCACCACAGGAGGCTGAACTGTCTTCCCGCCATTAAAAAAATAATAAATCAACAGAGCTTGCAAAGGTAGCTGCAGCACGAAGTAGGAACAGGGGGTTTGTATTGTATCTGGCAAGGACCTGCTATTGCACATCAGGCATTTACTGCTCGACACTTTCAATGCAGTGTGATTTTCAAAGACTTCGGCGCCCATGAATTAAAATTTCATAACCACCATTGAAGGCACCCCACCTATTAACTTCCTGCTATGTTAGAGACACAGGGAGGTCAGCTGACTTGCCCTAGATCATGCAGTGAGTCTGTGGCAGGCCCAGGAGTAAAATGGAAGAGTCCTGACTCAATTCTTTGTTCAAAACGCTGGACAACATATCTCCCCCTTACAGAACTGCCAAGTCACATTTTAAAATTATCCCTGCCATTGAACATCGGATTGATGGAGGCAACTGCATTTAAAAACACTCCATGAGGCACCCCCTCCCTGCAATGAGATCCAAAAGACCCCTCTGTCCATGTGCTATCCCATTAAAACCAATGGGTGAGAAGGTCCAGCCTTGAGGATCCTGTTGCAGGATCAGGACCTGAATCTGTTTCAGGACTGACCTGCTCCAAATTTGGTTGCTGAGAAATAATAATCCTGAATGATACTGGGAGGGAAATAGGGCATTGTGCTTGTTATTTTAACTCTGATAATCCTCTAGGGGTTCAGCCGGTCCATGAACAAGTGACGAACTCCAAGCATTCTTGGCAGGGGTCCTGTATCCCACAGCTCTTCTGCAATTGAATTCAACGTGTCTTCATTAACATGGTTCAAATTTGGTTTTTGGTTTGGTGAAACACAGTATAAATCCCAACCCACCCTTGTCCTCCAGGCATAGGATTCTGAAACTACATATGGAAATACTTTTGCTTAGCTCTTTCGTCTCTCCCCATTTAAGCTTACGTTTGTATTGCACTTTAAAAAGGAAAGCCCTCCAAGCACTGAGCAATGTATACAGTTCAATAATACATGAAATTCAAAGCCACACATTAATCACATTCATGTTTTAACGGTGGGTTTGAAACCTTGCTGATTGGATGGCCTTTGTTCCAATGTGAAGTAGAAGGGGGAATTGTAACCTCTGGAAAGCAGAGTTCAAATGCTGCCCCAGGTAACAAGTGAAATTAGGGTGTATGCGCCTGAGCCCATTCCCCCTTTGGGTACATCACAATACCACCACGCAATCTCTTTTCAAAGGAGGCACAGAGAAGTAGAGAGGCTTTGTAGGTCCAAAACTGATGGCCACTGACAAATAAAAGAGCTCGGGCCTGAAAAAGCGGATCAGAACTGAGCCAGACTGGCAGGGCTGCATGGGGACGGTTGGATACGCGCTATTCAGTTTCCAAGAGCCTTCATCGTCGTGCGCTCTAGTTCATTAACAGAAGATTTAGAGACGATTTTTAAAGAAAAGCATTTCACGGTTGAGGGATTCATCTGCTAAGTGTCCCTGAGGGCTGGACTGTTAAGTGTTATCGGTGGTGACCCTTGTCTAGGACCCAATCACTCACCTTCAGTGCTGCAGCTTCCTCCCCTCTGGCCACCCACCTCCTCACACATTTCACTTCAATCTGTTCAAAATGCTGCTGTGAAAATCATCTCCCTTGCCCACTGTCTGGAACCAGCCCCTCCTCAAGTCCCTGCACTGGCTTCCCCTCATTTTCACAGCAAATTGAAGCATAAAATGTAATTATTAAAATCCTACCCTATTACTCACACTTCATATTACAACTTTACACTGAACACCATACTTCCCGGGAACAAAACAATGGATTTGGGGGAGGTTTTATGTTGAGAAAGTTATTTCAAAAACCAAAGTGTTGATCAGTCACCAGAAAAACAGTGTCACCATTGACTTGCAATGAGACTTAGGAGCCTAAAATCACTTAAAAAAGAATTGGGTTCTAAATCACTTAAGTACTTGTGAAAATGTCACATCAAGCCTAGGGTTGGATATGGTCCTGGTGTTCCATCTGCATGTGATAGGTGCAATGACCAATAGCATCCAAAGGGAACTTATAAACATTCATCAAAAGAGGACCCCTGTAAAATAGACTTCATAAAGACTACACTTACAAGCCCTAGATGTGAGACTATCCATCACCAACAAAAGAATCTGTGAACTTGTAGCTACATGAGAAAAGAAGAAACAGCTATGAAATGAATTCCAGAAAGTCCAAAATAAGGTTTTAAACAACACAGCTAAATACTACATTCGGAAGGTATAAATGGAACAGTGTTGGACTAAAAACTGTGCATATAGAAGTATGGTTGGAAGTTTTCTGATGGAATGTTTTTCTTTTGGGGAAATGCCAGCTAGTTGAAATAAACTTTCTGTGGGAACATGTTGATTTTGCCGAATCTTCCAATGGAAACCAGGCAGGTTTCAGAATTTCCCACAGAATGGGAAGTCCGGATTCTGACCAGCCCTAATTATGAACTGTTGCCGTTCTATTATCCAAGAGCACTTTCTGTGTTACACTCAGCCTAAAAAGGCAGTCAAAGTGGGAAGAGTTTGATCCTGTGTGGTCCTCTCCAAAGCCAAAGATTGAGAATAAGAAGGCCTCTTTACATGTAATGAAACCCTGAAATAACACCTTAGATCAAATGTTACATACATCATGCCGATGTTCAGACATCCATGTTGAAAAACAAAGAACAAAACCTGATGAGAAAAATATACATCCTGTTTGTTCTACAGAGTTTCAAATGTATGTGAAGTACAATTATACAGGTGCAATACAAGGCAGAATATTTCATTCATGTAGAAAGATACAGTATTTTACCTAGTTATAGTAAGCACCTGTTAAACTTTCAGGAACAAAGTATGTATTGTTCTCTTAGTCCCACATTCTGGTTCTATTGAAGTATATGGTAAAACTCCCATTGAGCTCAACAAGACTGGATTTGGCCTTTAGCAATTTTAGTTCAGGAAGTTATTTTATATATATAGGAAGGTTTCCAACTTACCGAGCTTTGATGCAAATAACTTTTCAAATTTGTGTCAGAAGAATTAAGTGTATCAAGTGAGCAGTACATAATTAAGGCAAAATTTCCACTGCTAAAAAGGCTGCCTTATAACATGACTCGAAAGATAAATGGACTGTAAGAAGGGTGTCTGAAAGCATGCCTACTGGAGCTTGGATCTGTGCAGATCATATGATTTCCCACAGCACTTAGCACGCTGTTGGCACTGCTGACCACTTTTAAAATGTAGGCCAGAATTGTCAAAGGTGCCAGAGGGGATGAAGTACACAATGCTATTTAAATTTTGATTCCACTCAAAAAAATCAATGCAAGCTAGGTGCCTAACTCCCTTAGGCCCCTTTGAACATCCCAGCCCTAATTTATGACATACAAGGTAGCAATGTGAGCAGTGTTATTTAGGACTCGATGAGAGAGCTGGTAAAACTTCCATTGATTTCAACTGGAGCAGAGTTAAGCCAACATGAAGCGTTCTTGAAAATCCCACCCTGATGTTCAGAGTGCCACCAACCAAGAGCAGAACTAACTGCTTCCTTCCCCTTCTCCCAATTCCTTACTTGCTAAGTTAGAAAATGTGGCGGGGGAGGAGGGGTTCTGGACCACTCCAGCTTCTCATCTAAGGGATGGCTAGAAAGTTCCCATTCCCTTCTTCCTCTTCACATGTCCTCTGGTCTCTCAACCTGCTTACTTTAAATTGCCATTTTCCCTGACAAAACCCTGGACAAGATTTCGCTCAAAGCCAAAGAGGAAAGTCGCATGCAGGCACTAGAAACTGAAAGGAAAAGGAATAGTAACTTGCCATCTCATGGACCTTTCCAACCTACTCCGCTCCTGGTTGGCAACAGTGGTAAGTAGGGGTATGGCATATGCACTGGAATCCTAAAAGTATGGTACATCCTGTGGTATTTATCCAGTGTTACTCTGAATGTAAAAAAACAGTACGGCTCACAGATTTTATTTACAATAAAAAGTTAACTTAGTACAAATAGTTCAAAAATGCATCCACCCCCTGGGAATTCATCACACAGCAAAATGATCAGCAACTCATCCGTTAGGAATGTTCTTCATTGCCAGAAGGAAGCCACTCGCTATAAGTCGGATAGACAAACAGGTAGAAAGGATTCATAATAAGAGCTGACCAAATGCTGCAAAAGTTTTCCATGATTATTCACTGCACTTTGTGCTAAGTGAACATGGCCAAACATTCATGTGATTGAGTTTTGCTAGCACAGATGCTTGTGGAAAAGAAGTTCTAATCTTGCACGCTCACTATTAATTTAGAGCAGTGGCCCCCAAACAGTGGGGCGTGCCCCTCTAGGGGAGTGCAGAGGAACATTTGGAGGGGGACACACAGTGGGGCCCCAGCCATCCCCCATGGGGCCGGGGAGAGAGCACCACCCAGCTCTGTTCTGCCTCCAGCCCAGCTCCAACCCCAGCTCCACCCCACCCCCAGCCACGCTCCGCCCTCATTCCCTCTCCACCCCCAGCCACGCTCCGCCCTCATTCCCT
Source organism: Lepidochelys olivacea (assembly GCF_965140295.1). Taxonomy (NCBI): domain Eukaryota; kingdom Metazoa; phylum Chordata; order Testudines; family Cheloniidae; genus Lepidochelys; species Lepidochelys olivacea. The sequence continues at coordinate 95,245,745 of NC_140418.1, read as the reverse complement.
CTCCACCCCCAGCCACGCTCCGCCCTCATTCCCTCTCCACCCCCAGCCACGCTCCGCCCTCATTCCCTCTCCACCCCCAGCCACGCTCCGCCCTCATTCCCTCTCCACCCTCAGGCCACGCTCCGCCCTCATTCCCTCTCCACCCCCAGCCACGCTCCGCCCTCATTCCCTCTCCACCCCCAGCCACGCTCCGCCCTCATTCCCTCTCCACCCTCAGGCCACGCTCCGCCCTCATTCCCTCTCCACCCTCAGGCCACGCTCCGCCCTCATTCCCTCTCCACCCCCAGCCACGCTCCGCCCTCATTCCCTCTCCACCCCCAGCCACGCTCCGCCCTCATTCCCTCTCCACCCCCAGCCACGCTCCGCCCTCATTCCCTCTCCACCCCCAGCCACGCTCCGCCCTCATTCCCTCTCCACCCCCAGCCACGCTCCGCCCTCATTCCCTCTCCACCCTCAGGCCACGCTCCGCCCTCATTCCCTCTCCACCCCCAGCCACGCTCCGCCCTCATTCCCTCTCCACCCCCAGCCACGCTCCGCCCTCATTCCCTCTCCACCCTCAGGCCACGCTCCGCCCTCATTCCCTCTCCACCCTCAGGCCACGCTCCGCCCTCATTCCCTCTCCACCCCCAGCCACGCTCCGCCCTCATTCCCTCTCCACCCCCAGCCACGCTCCGCCCTCATTCCCTCTCCACCCCCAGCCACGCTCCGCCCTCATTCCCTCTCCACCCCCAGCCACGCTCCGCCCTCATTCCCTCTCCACCCTCAGGCCACGCTCCGCCCTCATTCCCTCTCCACCCCCAGCCACGCTCCGCCCTCATTCCCTCTCCACCCCCAGCCACGCTCCGCCCTCATTCCCTCTCCACCCCCAGCCACGCTCCGCCCTCATTCCCTCTCCACCCTCAGGCCACGCTCCGCCCTCATTCCCTCTCCACCCCCAGCCACGCTCCGCCCTCATTCCCTCTCCACCCCCAGCCACGCTCCGCCCTCATTCCCTCTCCACCCCCAGCCACGCTCCGCCCTCATTCCCTCTCCACCCTCAGGCCACGCTCCGCCCTCATTCCCTCTCCACCCCCAGCCACGCTCCGCCCTCATTCCCTCTCCACCCCCAGCCACGCTCCGCCCTCATTCCCTCTCCACCCCCAGCCACGCTCCGCCCTCATTCCCTCTCCACCCCCAGCCACGCTCCGCCCTCATTCCCTCTCCACCCCCAGCCACGCTCCGCCCTCATTCCCTCTCCACCCTCAGGCCACGCTCCGCCCTCATTCCCTCTCCACCCCCAGCCACGCTCCGCCCTCATTCCCTCTCCACCCTCAGGCCACGCTCCGCCCTCATTCCCTCTCCACCCCCAGCCACGCTCCGCCCTCATTCCCTCTCCACCCCCAGCCACGCTCCGCCCTCATTCCCTCTCCACCCCCAGCCACGCTCCGCCCTCATTCCCTCTCCACCCCCAGCCACGCTCCGCCCTCATTCCCTCTCCACCCTCAGGCCACGCTCCGCCCTCATTCCCTCTCCACCCTCAGGCCACGCTCCGCCCTCATTCCCTCTCCACCCCCAGCCACGCTCCGCCCTCATTCCCTCTCCACCCCCAGCCACGCTCCGCCCTCATTCCCTCTCCACCCCCAGCCACGCTCCGCCCTCATTCCCTCTCCACCCCCAGCCACGCTCCGCCCTCATTCCCTCTCCACCCCCAGCCACGCTCCGCCCTCATTCCCTCTCCACCCCCAGCCACGCTCCGCCCTCATTCCCTCTCCACCCTCAGGCCACGCTCCGCCCTCATTCCCTCTCCACCCCCAGCCACGCTCCGCCCTCATTCCCTCTCCACCCTCAGGCCACGCTCCGCCCTCATTCCCTCTCCACCCCCAGCCACGCTCCGCCCTCATTCCCTCTCCACCCCCAGCCACGCTCCGCCCTCATTCCCTCTCCACCCCCAGCCACGCTCCGCCCTCATTCCCTCTCCACCCTCAGGCCACGCTCCGCCCTCATTCCCTCTCCACCCTCAGGCCACGCTCCGCCCTCATTCCCTCTCCACCCTCAGGCCACGCTCCGCCCTCATTCCCTCTCCACCCCCAGCCACGCTCCGCCCTCATTCCCTCTCCACCCCCAGCCACGCTCCGCCCTCATTCCCTCTCCACCCCCAGCCACGCTCCGCCCTCATTCCCTCTCCACCCCCAGCCACGCTCCGCCCTCATTCCCTCTCCACCCTCAGGCCACGCTCCGCCCTCATTCCCTCTCCACCCTCAGGCCACGCTCCGCCCTCATTCCCTCTCCACCCCCAGCCACGCTCCGCCCTCATTCCCTCTCCACCCCCAGCCACGCTCCGCCCTCATTCCCTCTCCACCCTCAGGCCACGCTCCGCCCTCATTCCCTCTCCACCCCCAGCCACGCTCCGCCCTCATTCCCTCTCCACCCCCAGCCACGCTCCGCCCTCATTCCCTCTCCACCCTCAGGCCACGCTCCGCCCTCATTCCCTCTCCACCCCCAGCCACGCTCCGCCCTCATTCCCTCTCCACCCTCAGGCCACGCTCCGCCCTCATTCCCTCTCCACCCCCAGCCACGCTCCGCCCTCATTCCCTCTCCACCCTCAGGCCACGCTCCGCCCTCATTCCCTCTCCACCCCCAGCCACGCTCCGCCCTCATTCCCTCTCCACCCCCAGCCACGCTCCGCCCTCATTCCCTCTCCACCCCCAGCCACGCTCCGCCCTCATTCCCTCTCCACCCCCAGCCACGCTCCGCCCTCATTCCCTCTCCACCCTCAGGCCACGCTCCGCCCTCATTCCCTCTCCACCCCCAGCCACGCTCCGCCCTCATTCCCTCTCCACCCTCAGGCCACGCTCCGCCCTCATTCCCTCTCCACCCCCAGCCACGCTCCGCCCTCATTCCCTCTCCACCCCCAGCCACGCTCCGCCCTCATTCCCTCTCCACCCCCAGCCACGCTCCGCCCTCATTCCCTCTCCACCCCCAGCCACGCTCCGCCCTCATTCCCTCTCCACCCCCAGCCACGCTCCGCCCTCATTCCCTCTCCACCCTCAGGCCACGCTCCGCCCTCATTCCCTCTCCACCCTCAGGCCACGCTCCGCCCTCATTCCCTCTCCACCCTCAGGCCACGCTCCGCCCTCATTCCCTCTCCACCCTCAGGCCACGCTCCGCCCTCATTCCCTCTCCACCCTCAGGCCACGCTCCGCCCTCATTCCCTCTCCACCCCCAGCCACGCTCCGCCCTCATTCCCTCTCCACCCCCAGCCACGCTCCGCCCTCATTCCCTCTCCACCCCCAGCCACGCTCCGCCCTCATTCCCTCTCCACCCTCAGGCCACGCTCCGCCCTCATTCCCTCTCCACCCTCAGGCCACGCTCCGCCCTCATTCCCTCTCCACCCCCAGCCACGCTCCGCCCTCATTCCCTCTCCACCCCCAGCCACGCTCCGCCCTCAGTCCCTCTCCACCCCCAGCCACGCTCCGCCCTCATTCCCTCTCCACCCCCAGCCACGCTCCGCCCTCATTCCCTCTCCACCCCCAGCCACGCTCCGCCCTCATTCCCTCTCCACCCTCAGGCCACGCTCCGCCCTCATTCCCTCTCCACCCCCAGCCATGCTCCGCCCTCATTCCCTCTCCACCCCCAGCCACGCTCCGCCCTCATTCCCTCTCCACCCCCAGCCACGCTCCGCCCTCATTCCCTCTCCACCCTCAGGCCACGCTCCGCCCTCATTCCCTCTCCACCCTCAGGCCAGCTCCGCCTTTAGCCCCAGCTCCCGCCCCATCCCCAGTTCTGCTCCCGGCTCTGCCTTCAGCCCAAGTTCCTCAGCGGAGCCAACTGTGCAGTAATGGAGGGGGGCGTGGACAGATTCCATTATTGGTAAGGGGGGGGCACAACAGGAAAAATTTGGGCACCACTGCTTTACAGGGAATTTTAAATTTGCTTCCTGAGAGCATTTGCATTGCAAACCTCACGAGCTGCTTTCCTCTCGTCGGGGAACAATAGCCATGTAACTTGTAGACCACTCACAGCAAAGCAACACTGCTCAAGTAGCATGAGAACCATGACACATTTCTTCAAATAACTGAGAACCAGGTTTTAGATTCATAGATTCTAAGGCCAGATGGGAACATTGTGATCATCTAGTCTGACCTCCTGTATAACACAGGACATAGGATTTGGCTGAATTAATTCCTGTTTGAGCTACAGCAGATTAAAACCATCCATGTGGTGATCTGCAAACTGGCCAAACCAACAGAAAAATAATAATTTTATGAATTCTGCCTCATTATGACTTATTCACTCGGCCTTCCAAATAATTTTGTTGCACGCAAAATTGTATTTTAATGGGCATAAACTTAAAGGGACACTGTAAGATAGTTCAGACAAGAAGTTAATTCCCCTTCCCACTCCCACATAGCATGGATCACATTGCAGTATGCCTCATGGACCCTTCTCCTCCCATTCACAATCGTATGCTCCAATTCCCCTCTAGTCACAGCAGCAATGGCCGACGTGGCGGGGTAAAAGTCATCATCATCATGATGATGTTCCTATTATGCCTCTGACGTTTAGGGCAGTGATGAAGCTCCTCCACTCCTGTCTGTTCCTGGCAAGTCTTTCAATGGTTCCCCAGCTGTGCTCCAGGTTTCTCAGCTCGGCTTCCAAAGCTCTTTGCCATGTTGTTTTCGGGTAGCCTCATTTTCACTTGCCTTCAGGTGTCCATCTTATTGTTTCTCTGGTGACGGAATCAGTTTCCATCCGAAGCACATGACCAATCCATCTGCAACGCCTCCTGGCAATGATGGTGCTCGGATCCTCTTGCCTGCACTGTGTCAATAGATCTTGGTTTGAGATTGTTCTGGGCTAAAAGATATGGAGGATTTTTCTGAGTCAGGTTGTATGGAATGAAGACAGTTTGGACATGTCATACTTTCTCATTCCTCAGCATTCTGCACTATAAAGTAGTGTTGAAAGTACGCTGCTCTGGTAAATCTTGAGTTTGGTTTTGGTGTTGTATTTTGATGATTTCCAGGCTGTATTTAAGCTCCTGAAGGTGTTCCTGGCTTTTGATTTTGTTCCAGATGTCCTGGCTTGTTCCACTGTCCTGACTGATGGTGCTGCCCAAGAATGTGAATGTTTCTACATTGGTGGGAACATAATCATCTATCCGGACTGGTGATGATGAGGCAATATTAAAGGTTATGATATATGTCTTATTGCAGTTGATTTTCAGTCCGATTTGCTGGCTGAATGCCTTGAGTCGAGTTGTTTTTTCTTGTATATGGTGTTGGGTATGTGATAGGAGAGAGACATCATCTGTGAAGTCCAAGTCTTCAAGGGATAAAAGAGTGTCCATTTAGTGCCTCTTGGCATGTCTTCTGTTCTACACCACATTACCCAGTTGATGGCAATGTTGAAGAGGATTGCAGACATGACACACCCCTGACGTACTCCTGTTTTGACTTCAAAGCTGAGCTCACTGTGATCAACACTGCATGTAAAGTTGAAATAAAAGCTTTTGATCACATTGATTATATGGAAAGGAATTCCGTATGCCCGCAGAATGCGCCATAGCCTGGTCCTGTGAATGCTATCGAAAGCCTTCTCAAAGTCTATGAAATTTATGTAGAGTTGCCATTGTCATTCTAAGCACTGTTCTATTATGTTTCGTAGAGTGAAGACCTGGTCTGTGCATTCCGGCCCTTTCCGAAAACCAGCTGCTCTTTTCTGAGAATGCTATCAACTTCCTCTGATATGTGCTGGACTATGATCTTACACAGCACTTTGCTTGGCACAGATAAAAGTGTGATTCCATTCCAGCTATTACAATCACTGAGAGTTCCTTTCTTTGGTATCTTCACTATAACCCCATTGGTCCACTCATCTGGCACTTTCCCCCTTTCCCAGACTGATGTAAATAGAGGTGCCAGGATAGATGCTGCTAATTTAGGAATTACCCTGAAAAATTATGCATTCAAGGCATCCTTGTCAGGAGCTTTCCCATTTTTTAAGGATTTGATGGCTTGAATGATCTCTTCCTTAGTTGGGGTGTCTGTGTTGTTAAAAGCAGGTAAAAGTAGGAAAACATTTAATGCAATTTTAGTTATCTTTTAAGGCCATTTAGTAGCTGGAACAAGGAGGTGCCTGCATCATGTGACCAACCAGTGCTCTATGGACCACCTATCAGACCCGGCTGGGAACCTCTGGTTTAGACCAAAAGAATTCAGTTTTGCTGAAAAAGTTGCTATCCCAGAAACCTACTTTGAATAAAAATGTTTTTATGAATTTTAAATAAGGATGGGGCCCATTTCTCTGTAGTATTGGACATCCAAAAAAGCTGGACAAAGAGCATCGTGCCAATGCATGAGAACCAGAAGATGAAACTTGACCATCTAGTGTCACAGAAAACAAATGCAAATTGTGAAAAGTAAGTTTGTTTTTGGAAAAGCCCTGATTTTTAAGGCTATAAGAAGTTATTCATGTAAGTGTAGGTATTAAATTGCAAGTGGGAGGGGCTATGCAAATATGATTAGTATCTGACTTTGCAAATGCCTTGCTTAGCCTCTGAGCATGCCTGGGGGAAAGAAAGTGTATCCAGAAACCTGAGCAGATTCATGCTGAGCCGAGTGCTTGCTCAATGAAATTGCTGCACCTTCTCTCCTCATGAACTGGACTCCTGAGTGCTTACTAAATATGACAATCCGTAACATGTGGCAGGAACTGTTAGAGTGCTGTAATTGCTTTATCACACATGGACTTCTACTGAAGTCAATGGGAATTCTGCGTGCAGGGAGCGGAAGAATGAGCCCCAAAGGAGCTGCATAGGTAGAGAGAGGCAGACTTGCAATTTCCCATAACACAGAATTAAATGTGCTCTGTGTGGCTGAAGTTATTGTCCCTTTCAGAAGATGCCGTTTAATCGCTCCTGGCTATGCTCGTGTATAACTCTGATGAGCACAAATGAAATTTGTTCACATGGCAAGTGGTTGGGTAGAGGAGTAGGTGACATGAAACACCACATTTGATTTACAAAGTCCAATTCAAATAACTTTTGACTAGACTGATTTGGTGCATCACACGTAAATGCATTTTCCTACAGCCTCCCTTTGGGCAAGCCTGGAAAATTACTGTTCTCTGAGAACAAAGGGTAAGAAAATGATGGCACATTATAAACTCCATGCAAAAGGAAAACTCATATAAAGTTATGGAAATGAAGGTTTCCAAGCTCAGAAGGCCCATTTTGTAATGTATCATTATGGTTTACAACTTGGTAGTGGCTGCTTATATAACCCAGGATGCTGTGCAGGGCAGCACATGGGCAAGTAGCTGACTTTTAGCCTAATGAAAATGATCCAGTGCAGCAGAAGAGAGTTCAGATAAGCAGGACTCTTGAGAACACAACAGGGATATTCTTCTGAAAGGCCGTGAAGCTAAAATAAAGATATTAATTCTCTTGAAAAGTATTTGTTTCAGAACGTTGTATCCAGTGAAAGGACATAGGAATCTTCCTTGCATTCAAATACTGAATTGCAAAACAACATCTCACCCCTTCGGGATGCAGGCAGATAATTCACAAAAGCCCCTTAACTTAACATGTCTCATTCTTGTACAGAACTCCCTGTTCTTTGATCCAAGTAACTCAATCCAGGAGGGCTCTAAGGAGGGGGGTGGTGGGGAGAAAGTGTTTTGAATTAAAAAAGAGAACAAAAAATAATGGAGAATTATTTAATTTAAAATGTATGTTTTAATTCGCTGCATGTTCCAACATGAGATGTGGCTGTAGGACCAACTGGTTAAACAGAATCACTTGGCTACCGGCCCACACACATTGTTAAGCAAGGCAGCCTTTGCACTAACCTCTCTCCTTGGCTCCCAATCCTCCTCCCCTAACAATGTGGCAAGTGAGGGCAGACAAAACATAAGCTGTAGTGTTACAATACATTTCCCAATGGATCAGATGACATTTTTACAGCTGGGGGACGTTTGACATTGGGAGAGGAAAGGTGGCCACTTATTTTAGGATGGGGATAGTGCCAGAACCTTATTTAATAGGGAAGAGGGTGATGGGCAGTGACAAATATTTTGAGGTTTTACAGTGTTTCATGCCTACCTGCTATTGTCAAACTTTTAAAAGTGGAATATTGGAAGAAAGGCCTTTTTTGTTGTTAATTCTGAAAGAAAAGTCATCCCTGTTTTTTTTTTTTTTAACAACTTATCCTGACCTTAGGCTACTTATTTTATCTCAGGTTTCACTGACATTTTGAGAATTCCCTCTGGCATCTGGTGCCTATTTATAAGGTAGAAAAATAAGGAATCACTTGAAAAGATGCAAGACTAAATGTGAAATGTGTGTTAAAACAACATCCTTGGAGATTGTAATGCAATAATTGACCGCTTTCTCATTTGTATGTCTAATGCCCTCTTTGTTCTTTCTACATCTCACAAGGTATTGAGTTTAGTGGTTAAAGAAGGGTTTCAGACCCTGGAAAAATCTTTGCTCCTAAGGGTAAATGGTTTTCTATTCTTCTAGCATGACAATTATACTCTAACATTGACTTTCTTGTTGTTTTCCATTCTGGGTAGGGTGAAGGCCTATGAAAGAATCCCATTTGTCAGAATTCTTGCAGTTTATTGCTTTTAAAGATTTGGCAAAAACATCATTAATTCATAAAAAACTACTTCAGATATAATAGAGACACCAAAAAGCATGGACTGAAAAGAGACACTGGGTTTATGGTTTATTACAACACTCTGTAACCCCCGAATCCCCTCTTTTTGTCCTAAGACTGCGGACGTATTAACAGGCCACTCTACGTTGAATAATGACAGGTTTCAGAGTAGCAGTCATGTTAGTCTGTATCCACAAAAAGAAAAGGCGTACTTGTGGCACCTTAGAGACTAACAAATTTATTAGAGTATAAGCTTTCGTGGGCTACAGCCCACTTCATCGGATGCATAGAATGGAACATATAGTGAGATATATATATATACATATATATATATATATATATATATATTTATATACATACAGATAAGTTGGAAGTTACCATACAAACTGTGAGAGGCTAATTAGTTAAGATGAGCTATTATCAGCAGGAGAAAAAAACGTTTGTAGTGATAATCAAGATGGCCCATTTAGACAGTTGACAAGAAGGTGTGAGGATACTTAACTTAGGGAAATAGATTCAGTATGTGTAATGTATCTAGTTTGCATATTAATTCAAGCTCAGCAGTTTCTCATTGGAGTCTGTTTTTGAAGCTTTTCTGTTGCAAAATTGCCACCCTTAAGTCTTTTACTGAGTGGCCAGAGAGGTTGAAGTGTTCTCCTACCAAAACTATTCAAGTTTTTGAATGTTATGATTCCTGATGTCAGATTTGTGTACATTTATTCTTTTGCGTAGAGACTGTCCAGTTTGGCCAATGTACATGGCAGAGGGGCATTGCTGGCACATGATGGCATATATCACATTGGTAGATGTGCAGGTGAACGAGCCCCTGATGGCGTTGCTAATGTGATTAGGTCCTATGATGGTGTCACTTGAATAAATATGTGGACAGAGTTGGCATCGGGCTTTGTTGCAAGGATAGGTTCCTGGGTTAGTGTTTTTGTTGTGTGGTGTGTGGTTGCTGGTGAGTATTTGCTTCAGGTTGGGGGGCTGTCTGTAAGCAAGGACTGGTCTTTCTCCCAAGATCTGTGAGAGTGAGGGATCATTTTTCAGGATAGGTTGTAGATCCTTGATGATGCGCTGGAGAGGTTTTAGTTGGGGGCTGAAGGTGATGGCTAGTGGCGTTCTGTTATTTTCTTCGTTGGGCCTGTCCTGTAGTAGGTGACTTCTGGGTACTCTTCTGGCTCTGTCAATCTATTTGAAAATAACAGAACGCCACTAGCTGTCACCTCTCTGGCCACTCAGTAAAAGACTTAAGGGTGGCAATTTTGCAACAGAAAAGCTTCAAAAACAGACTCCAATGAGAAACTGCTGAGCTTGAATTAATATGCAAACTAGATACCATTAACTTGGGTTTCAATAGAGACAGGGAGTGGCTGGGTCATTACACATATTGAATCTATTTCCCCATGTTAAGAATCCTCACACCTTCTTGTCAACTGTCTAAACGGGCCATCTTGATTATCACTACAAAAGTTTTTTTTCTCCTGCTGATAATAGCTCATCTTAACTAATTAGCCTCTTACAGTTTGTATGGCAACTTCTACCTTCTCTGTATGTATATATATATCTTCTTACTATATGTTCCATTCTATGCATCCGATGAAGTGAGCTGTAGCCCATGAAAGCTTAAGCTTTAATACATTTGTTAGTCTCTAAGGTGCCACAAGTACTCCTGTTCTTTCTACCTTGAATGGTCCCTTACAATATGTGCTAAGTACTTATGCTAAACAATCTCTTCTACCTTGCATTTTGCTGTGATGCTGGGAGTTCCTTTCCCAGGCCTGAAGAAGAGCTCTGGGTGGCTCAAAAGCTTGTCTCTCTCACCAACATAATTTGGTCCAACAAAAGATATAACCGTACCTACCTTGTCTCTAATACCCTGGGACCAACATGGCTATAACTACACTGCATATTTCAGATATTAACAGATAAGGAATTACGTTTGCACAAAAGCTAATGTGGCCTGAAACCTCTGTCTCAAGATCATCTTTGAAATCTGTGAGGCTGAATTTACTCCAACCAGCGTTAATGGGGGGAATTAGGCCATTAACTTTAATGGGAACGGAATGAGGCTCGTGGTTTTGATAACTCATGAGAAAGATCATTTCTCTTTTGGCTGTACATTCAATTAGGTTTACATGCAGTAAATGGTGTGCCAGAATCTTCCCCACTTTACTTAAAAGAGAAAATAAATCTAGGAGAGTCTACATGAGATACAGATGGGTTTCTGTCATCCAAGCCTCATATTCCTTGTTACGCAGAACTGTGAAAAATACAGATCTGGATTACCAGATCTACTTGCATTCAGTGTGAGGAAATTGGGAGTCAGACAGATGACTTTTGGAACTAAAATGGATTTAAAAAAAGCAGACTGTAGTTAATAAGCATAGCTGTGTGTTTTAATCTAGGTATTTCTAGGGCCACCATCACCGTAAAGCAAGCACTGCAGTAGTCATTTTAGTTGATCATATGTATGTTTGTAATATATATTTAAATCTAGTGATAATGTTCCTTTTTCTCTTGCTCCTTTGGCATATGCATTCTAAAAAAATACTTTAGTGGCATATTACATTTAAATATAACACATATAGCTGCAACCTTCTGCCATTCTGTTATACAGAGTTCCATCTTCTGTACTGGCAAATGGGAGATGAACCAGATGAATTACATTCACGGAGTCATGTGACATAGGTATAAAGGGGTATGGCATATGCACCAGTAACACTGTAAAGTCATGACTAGAGAAGATGGAGGAATGTGAGGGATCTAAGCAGGCAAAATGGCAAATGAAATTTAATGTGGATAAATGTAAAGTAATGCACACTGGAAAAAATACCCCCAACTATACATACAATATGGTGGGGGCTAAGTTAGCTACAACTAATCAGGAGAAAGATCTTGGAGTCATCGTGGATAGTTCTCTGAAGACGTCCACGCAGTGTGCAACGGCAGTCAAAAAAGCAAACGGGATGTTAGGAATCATTAAAAAAGGGATAGAGAATAAGACAGAGAATATCTTATTGCCCTTATATAAATCCATGGTACGCCCACATCTTGAATACTGCGTACAGATGTGGTCCCCTCATCTCAAAAAAAGATATACTGGCATTAGAAAAGGTTCAGAAAAGGGCAACTAAAATGATTAGGGGTTTGGAACGGGTCCCATATGAGGAGAGATTAAAGAGGCTAGGACTTTTCAGCTTGGAAAAGAGGCGACTAAGGGGGGATATGATAGAGGTATATAAAATCATGAGTGGTGTGGAGAAAGTGAATAAGGAAAAGTTATTTACTTGTTCCCATAATATAAGAACTAGGGGTCACCAAATGAAATTAATGGGTAGCAGGTTTAAAACAAATAAAAGGAAGTTCTTCTTCATTCAGTGCACAGTCAACCTGTGGAACTCCTTGCCTGAGGAGGTTGTGAAGGCTAGGACTATAGCAGGGTTTAAAAGAGAACTGGATAAATTTATGGAAGTTAAGTCCATTAATGGCTATTAGGCAGGATGGGCAAGGAATGGTGTCCCTAGCCCCTGTTTGTCAGAGCGTGGAGATGGATGGCAGGAGAGAGATCACCAGATTATCACCTGTTAGGTTCACTCCCTCTGTGGCACCTGGCATTGGCCACTGTCGGTCGACAGGATTCTGGGCTGGATGGACCTTTGGTCTGACCCAGTATGGCCGTTCTTATGTTCTGAAGGAGTGGTTAGCAGATGGTACATTGTTGGAAAAAAGGTCAGGTAATGCACATTAGAATGAACAATTTGAACTATTTTGCTACACAGCTGGGGTCTAAGCAAGTTGTAAGGATAAAGACATGGGCATCATGGCAGACAGCTCAGTAAAAGCCTCTGCTCAGCCTGCAGCAGAGGTCAGCAATCCGAACTTCAGTGCAAGGAAGACGAGGAAGATACTAAACATATTGCAATGCCATTATATAATGCAGTGGTACGTGTTCCCATGGATTAGTGAGAGACAGCCCAAAGAGAGGGGGACAGTGCTGGGTAACAAAGGTAACTAGAAGCACAGAGAGAGTTCCAGAGGGAAAGAACTGATTTGGACTATCATTTAGAGAGGAGACGCATAAGAGGGGACATGACAGCGAGATCTAAAATGATGGTAAATTGGGAATAAGGGGGGAGAGAATCTTTCCCCCATTCTCTCATGTGAGTTTCTCCTCCTTGCCTAAACAAGCCCTTATCACTGCTGCTCTTAGTTTTCTGAGCCAGCAGCATGAAATTGACAAGTGTCTGGCCAGACTCATTGCTACTTTCTGATCTGCCCTGAAGTTGACCAGCTACTGGAAAGCAGCATCAGAAGGTATGCATTCCTCTGCAGCTAGGGCATTGGGGAACAACGGGCGGGACAGGTGAAGAGCGGGGTAGTTCTCCCCGATTTGGAGGACTGAGCCCCTGCCTTTTCCACTGCTTTCAGAGTAGCTCACTGAAATAGACCGGCATCTCTGTTCAGTCTCATTGCTGCCTAGAATGCAGCTGTGAAAATGAACATACTTGGTCAATGTCAGTGTGCTGCTAATTCTCACTAACCAGAGGAAGTTCACTGCTCAACACTGGGCTGGAAGGTGCATATTTCAAGCTTTGACGGTGGTGCACACAGGGGCTCTATTTGCACGGGTGGCAGGACATATATGGCTCTGTCACTACTTATCATGGTGTTGTGCAGTTTAACTATTCATGCAGGAGCCAGCCTCACTGTTAATAAGCAGCCGGAAGTCAGATGAACACTAACCAGCTTTTTGGGCAGCCGGCCTGAGCTCCTCCAGTACAACACCCTGAGAACCAGACTGTATGAAATCCCCTGCTTGGGGCTGCATCGTATAATACAAATCAGGGCTGTACCAATGCACTGTCCTTTGAGGTCTGTGAGCTTAGGCACATTCCCCCCTCCCCCCCATTCTCCTCCTCCCACCCCAGTCTGGAGTTCATAAGACAAGTGCCAGTTTTATGAAATCTTTCTCACACCCCCATGTTATTTTTATGGAGAGGAATGAGTGTTTATTTTCAAGAAGATTCAAAAAATATATTTCCTACCCAAAGTGAAGGCTGTGCTGGGGAAACTATGAAAGAGATCACTGTATTCTGTTTGTCCTTCTATCCAGAACCGTGACCACGATTTTAATAACCAGATGCATTAGGTGCAAGGAATGTACGGGGATGCACTATAAATTACTGCCACTTTCATCTGTAAAAGCCCTAGATTAAAAATCCAGCCCCGTGTAAACTATTTAGGCTAAAACAAATGTTTGGAGGAGGATTATTTATTGTAGCCAGCCCTACTGCTACTATTTTCTCATGTCAGTGGGCCAGGTTCTCCTGTGTTAACAGTGCAACCCTCACACACGCAGGTACACGCCTAGCACCAGGGGGTCAATGGGATTATTTCCCATGAACAAGTGCTCAGTAGAATAAGGGTTGCACAGGTAAATCCTGATTTAGGGTGAGCCGTATAGGTAAATAATGGTCTTCCCTGCCAATCCTTCCGAAATTCGGATGTTTGAAGGGGTTTGATTTGTGTGCTGGTGCTCACAGAAAGTAAGTGCTGCCGACACGAGAGCTCGTTCACATCGAAGCACCTAGAGCTTTGGGTCAGGAAAAGCCTCGGAGCAAACGTGTTACAGCTGCGTAAGGCAATTGGAGCCCATCTATTTCTTTTCCTTGTACGACCCAGGCAACGCGAGAGAAAGGAAGCAGCGTGGCGGACAGCAGCCTGGGCCCATGCACGTTGTAACACCACTCACTCAAATTGAGCCTAGCTCTCCCTTCTCCCACCCTGCCTCAAGTCCGGCCCTGGTCATGTGATGCTGCATCAAGAGCCAGCCCCAGGATGGAGTGGGGAGCCAGGCCCAGCCCAGCTGCACAGAAGCTGCCTCACTCTGCAACACCCCTTTCACCTTCTCACCCCTGAGGGCAGGACTTGATGACCCCCCCATGTCACCCCTCCCACTTTTAATGGCTCACTGCAGCCCCTATATTGTTCCATGGGGGTGTGTGTGTGTGTGGGGGGTGGGGTGGAGGCTGTCCAGAGCAAACTGCCCCTGACCAGCCCTGGGCCTAGCACTATCTACACCAAGCAGGTGCTGCACCTTTTGTCACCTCCTACATCCCCAAAGTTCCTTGGCCAGCTGGTGCCCCAGGAGCAGAAGTGAAACAGGATGAAGGCAAGAGCTATTCCTTGGGAACAGCAGGAGAAGGCGGAAGATGGAGGAGGGCTAGAGGCCTGCAGCATGCAGGAAGTGTGGCAGAGGTGGAAAGTTCCTGATAAAGTCTCTCACTTACTGTGAAGTTCTGACAGGTAGGGACAAAAATTAGTGAAGCTGTGTCCTAGTGACTTACTCTATCCCCTGGCGTATTTTGAAAGACTGTTAACTGTTAGGAGGACCTTGGTGTATGTCCTGTCTGAAAGACAGCATCTCCCTTGCGTCTTTTCTCCCTACTATCACATTCAGGCATCTCTCTAGTGCAGGGGTCGGCAACCTTTCAGAAGTGGTGTGCCGAGTCTTCATTTATTCACTTTAATTTAAGGTTTCGCATGACAGTAATACATTTTTAACGTTTTTTAGAAGGTCTCGCTCTATAAGTCTGTATATTAAGTCTATAACTAAACTATTGTCGTATGTAAAGTAAACAAGGTTTTCAAAACGTTTAAGAAGCTTCATTTAAAATTAAATTAAAATGCTGATCTTATGCCACTGACCCGCTCAGCCCGCTGCCAGCCTGGGGTTCCATTCACCTAGGCCGGCAGCAGGCTAAGCGGGGCCTGCGGCCGGGACCCTGGCTGGCAAGGGAGTGGCAGCCAGAACCCCAGACTGGCAGCGGGCTGAGTGGGGCTGGCGACCAGGACTCCAGACTGGCCAGGAAATAAAATGAGGGAGGGGGCACAGGGTTGGGGCAGGAGGTTTAGGTGTGGAGTGGTTACCTGGGCAGCTCCCATTTGGTGCGAGGGGTGCAGGTGGGAATGTGGGGTGTGTGTGTGTGCAGGAGCTCCCATTTGGTGTGCAGGGTGGGGGTGGGAATGTGGGGGGTGCAAGAGTCAGGGCAGAGGGCTGGGGTGTGTGTGGTACGGTCGTGGGGGTGCTCCCAGCCTCCTGCCCAGAGCGGCTCATGGCAGGGGGCTGGAGGGGATATGCCCTGATTCCACGCCCCCTTCCCCAAGGCCCCGTCCCCACCTCTTCTCCGCCTCTTCCCTGGAGCGGTGAGCGTGCTGCGGCTCTGCTTCTCTCCCTCCCTCGCAAGGGCCATCAGCTGATCGGCAGCAGGGAGGGAGAGGAGGAGGGGCAGGAACCCCGCATGGTGGGGGAAGAGGCGGGGGAGTGGGAACCTTGCCTGCCCTGCAGCCAGCAGGACCAAGCTTCTTCACCCTGCCCCTGCAGCGGAGGGGGAGGGGGCGGAGGCAGAGAAGAGCAGGGCTGGTGGCTGGGACCTGGCAGGCTGCAGCATGCCATTAAAAATCGGCTCGTGTGCTGTCTTTGGCACGCCTGCCATAGGTTGCCGACCCCTGCTCTAGTCCATGGCATTAGTGAAACGCTGACTCCAAAGTTCCTGCAGTATTTTAGTGCCTAGTGGGAAGTCTTTAAACCACGATTTTAGGACTTCAATAGCTCAGACATAAGTTAGGGGTTTGTTACAGGAGTTGGTGGGTGAGATTCCGTGGCCTGCATTGTGCAGGAGGTCAGACTAGACGATCATAATGGTCCCTTCTGACCTTAAAGTCTATGATTTGGAGGAAAAGCCAGAACTCCTTTAGCTTGTGTGGTCTGAGGACGCTGTAGATTCAGGCTATGCACATTAGCCTTGCCCTGCCAGCCACTTCATGCACAAAGGGGTCTGTTCTCCCGGTAGAGCCTGATTTTGGAGAGGGACAAAATTAGGGTTTCTTACAAATCACTTACTGGTAACCTTATGGCATCACAGACAGTGCAATTGTAAATGGCCTGAGCCTATCTAGCTCTGTTTATAGGCACTAGATCTTGAACAAATGCTTATTTTCTGCTGCGATGCACTTTTTGGACATATTACGTAGCATCTGTAAATTCAGTTTTAGCCAACGTCCATTTTTGTAGGGGTAGCAGTCACTAGAGTTTATTCCCATGCAAGCAAACAGAACTGTACATGATACCTAATGCATTCTGTTTAGGTGCCTCCAATTAGGCACCTGAGTAAGAAAGTTAAGCATAATACACAAACAATTTAAAAGGTACACTCATGCTTGGCTATGGGATACCTTGCTGCTGGACTAAACCATTTCCCATATTCCCAATCAGCATGCCACTGCTCACTAAAACAGAAACAACTCACATTTAAAAGTAGTGTATTGTCTTATTTTAACATGACCAAAAGAGGGACCTTTGAAAGAAGTTGTCAGCAATAATTTACTTTGCTACAACATGAAGAAGCTTGAACTGAAATTTTTTATAACCTACGACTTGTCAGATTTTTTTTCCTTAACAGAACCTTCCCCTTTAACATACTTTTCATGACAATACCAGCCAGCCTATTTGTTATTTTCAATTAAAATAATTTGCATTTTTTGTGTGAAAATTGCTTCACCACCGGGGCCACTCGAGTGGCCAGTGTAATATATCATTGTGTGATCTGGCAAAGCTATCCATTTATAAGCTAGTGTGTGTCAAACTAGCTTTTGGCAAAATGGGAGAGACACCTGGTTTAGTTTAGGCTCTTCACTGTGTAATCATCAACAATGCATAGTCCTCTGACTCCTCGGGGATTGAAAACTAAGGCTGTAATCCAGATGAGAGCTCTGCTGTCATTCAGAAGATGCTCAGGGGCCTTCTGCTCTCATGATGTATGAGATCATAAATTCTCATTTGCAGTCTCCCCCCGCCCCCATTCAGGATTAGGCATTATTCCCCCCCCCCCCAATCAATGTGGGATTTAGATTAAAAGTAAGTAGGGGCACAACTCAGATCCCGCCCATGGATGATTCTACTAAAATGAACAGCAATTTAGTTCATGAACGTTTACTTATCATTAGACTAATACCATATTGAGACAAATAGAAGCAGGTAATTTTAAGCGCTCTTCTTAGAGGACACCTGTCTTAAGGCTCAGGAAGATGGGCATTCAGAAGGTTATGTTTCCAGCCAAGAGGGCTGGAAAAAGAGCTTCAGCATAGTTATGCTTCTTTTGTAACAGCTGAGGAGCCAGCCCACAATATTTAAATAAGATGAAAGTTTATACTCCATGGGCACATGATAGGGCCAATACAAAAGTACAGTGGACTAGTTATTACCAGCGTGAGCCATCCCTAGACAGGAACATACAAGAATATATTTAATGAGTATATCCATTATGAACGAGTGGCCACTTAGATTCCAGCTGCAGGTTTGTACAGTGCTTGGTTATACATTAAGCATTTAACACTGATTTATCTACATTTACAGGTTTCACAAATGACAGCATCACTGTTAAGTGATTGGAGGGATACGTGTCTTTGATTGTAAGCTCCTGCGGAATGCTGTGTGCGTAATCGGCACTTCAGCAACCGTAATAGGGAAGCAAAGCCTATGAAGACGACAGAAGATTTGAGGAAAGGTAGCGGGGAAGTGTCTGTTTTCAAGTTCCAGCCAATGATTTCCTGATGAAGTCTCCAGACTTTAGATAATTGGGTTTGAAAATGTCATCCACAGAGGCCTGTATTTGTGTCACGCTATCAAAATAATGTGGTAATGGCTGGTTTAGTTTTGTGAACTTTAACGGGCTGGCACTTGAGGGTGACAAGCTTGTGTGGGGAAGATCAGTCATTACAGTGCTCAAATGTGACCAGATTAGTCCTGCTGAGGCTATTTCAGCCTGCCTTTATACAGATAGGCAGGTACCCATTGAATCAGATCCTCAGCTGATTTAAAATTTACATCATCCACTTTGTCAGGACTATATCCCATCTTCCCGCCTTGTGACACAGCTATCCCTTTTGTAATATTAAACTCATTCAAAATGGAAGGTATTTTTTCTCTCCCTTGTCTTTCTCTGTCTCTTTCTAAGCCTAGAGGGAGCTCCCTATACAGTACCCTGGTCAGTTGTCAAAACACATTCCAACCAGTCTTGATTAGTTTCTTCTCATCTTCCGGGTGAGGGATATAGGTGGTCTGGAAAACAGAGTTAAAGTGAAAAAAGTTCATGCCCAGAACAGCTAAACAAAACTACTGAGGTCAACTTATTTTTCATAATTTATCATCTTGTAATATAAGCCAGTGCAGTAGCTCTGTACAAAGGCGCTTCAAGTTTTGAAGGTCAAAGGACCTGTATATTTATCCACAGGCTAAGTCTGGCTTAAGTAGACATTGCTATCGTTTGTATATTACCTCATCTCCAACTAGAAAGGGAGCACTCTATAGTCTGGGATTTTGGCACTTCTTACTAACTCAATCGTAACTGTCCCCTATGATGCAAATAGAACAATATTGTGCATTAGTGAGTTGATTACCAAGGACAAGTTGAACACCAAATTCCTGCCACTAAGGACTTGAAGCACTATCTGGTCTTCAGTGCTAAGACCAGTCTTGTATCACTGATTGTATGAACATGCATAGGGTGACCATATTTCCCTAAACTGGAAATGGGACTGGGTAAGAGATGGTCAGTGCTCAGGGGAGTTTACTTACAGTATGCAAAAAAGATAAGGCAGTTGTTTCATATATTTTACTTAGAACTCAGTAATTACTGGCATTGTTCCTTGTCTTGCCGTTCTTCAGGGTGTAAAGATGCTTGATACCAGTTGTATTTCTCGGACAATGCTATTTTTCTGAGGGTTTGCTGGTCTTTCAGCAACTTGTCGTAGAGAAAAGTTAACTCGCACACACACAAGACAGCGTTCATAGTGGAGACATTAAGATGTGGTTTTTCAGGACACCATGCATCACTCATAATTGGAAAAAAAACCCCGCAACATTAAACAGGTCCTGTAGTACCAGGCAAACAGCACAACTTCCACAGCCCTGGCTAGATCTGCGTGTTGTACTGCATTACGGTCCATCTCTCGAAAATTCTACCACCTTTAGGTGCCTGGCATTCTCAGCATATTCCTCAGCAGAGCCCACCTCAAGTTTTTCGGTGCACTCAAAGACAGGTCTCCAGTGCTCTAAGTAGGACAGGCATGTTGTGAAAATTGTCAGCTACATCCTAAAACTCCTTTTCTTTCGTTTGCCTGCATTCTACAAGACAAATTCTACATTTGTCTGTTGTGACAAATCTTTCTGCAAGCGTCTCTGATAAGTTAACATGCAGGAAACATATTTGCAGTACAAGTTTTGTCACTGACAAATCATTTTTCTGTATCATCTCCATTATGTTTTGGAACGTGGCAGTTTGTTTGCTGGCAAATAGAAGCCACAATTGAGTGGCAGGATCAAAGACCTTCTTTAGCAGTGTTGGGCATTGATCTTGAGAAAGAACATATGCTTTAAGCCCATAGAACAATC
Source organism: Lepidochelys olivacea (assembly GCF_965140295.1). Taxonomy (NCBI): domain Eukaryota; kingdom Metazoa; phylum Chordata; order Testudines; family Cheloniidae; genus Lepidochelys; species Lepidochelys olivacea. The sequence goes on along the minus strand of NC_140418.1, from coordinate 95,225,648 downwards.
AACAAAATCCTGTGTATTGCTGGTCCCAATGAGAGGACTCGTGTGCTGCCATGCTCTAGTAATTTGCTATATTCGATTTCAGCAAATCGACAGAAGTCTTTCAGCTCTTCGACACGCACCGTGTAGATATGAAAGCACTTGTAAACCTTTACAGCAATGCTCTCCACATCTAAAGGAAGACAGTTGATTGCAGTTATGCACAATGTGTGAACCACACCCAATACCGAAGATCTCTTTTCCTAAGCTGGCCAAGAGCTTTCACCACAAATTGTTTTTCCCACAAGGTATGGCACCCCCAAAGTTAGCATTGGTGTTGTCTGCACATATTCCAACAATCTTGTCACTAAGAGTATTTCTCAATCACTTGCTGGATGAATGCACATTGCAAATCTGATGTTTCTCTAGGGAGAGATGAAAAGTCAATTTTTGTGCAAATTCTACTCAGTTTTGAGAGAAAATACCATTTTAGAACAGGAAATAGTTTTTGCTCCTTTCTGTTTGACGCATCCATGCTAAGTGTAATAAAGGAACGCTTATTCAACTCAAGCTGCACTTCTTCAATGGATAAAGGGGCTAAGACATTGCAAACTATTGCCTCAGATTTTGTGCGAGCAGATGAAAACTTGGTTTGGTACAGTTTCCTAATTAATTGTGAGGTACAGTCCATAGGTGGTGAGTTATATGGGCTTGTGGTGCCCATGCTCCACCAATATTTAGGAATGTGGGCCCAACTCCACCAATGTTTGGGCTTACTATGCTTGGGGGGCCCTGTGCTTTGGGGGGATGTGGGGTCCAGGGAGGCCTGGGTGGGTTAGCGGGGGGTGGGAGGGCTGGTGCTGGCAGCAGCAAGCAACCCGGCCCCAGCCTGACCCACCAGCTCCCAGTGTTGCTTGGGGGGGGGGGCGGGGGAGCCAGAGAAGGTGGGGCGGGGGCTTGGGGGAAGGGGTGGAATGGGTCCAGAGCCAAGCCCCCTTCCAACCCCCCGGGCCACTCTGGACCCCACATCCCCCTGAAGCATGCCCCCTCACAAAGCACAGGGCCCGGGCTGGTTGCCCTGGTCCATCCTATGGACAGGACAGCTTTGGGTCCAGGTCCAGCTTTGGGTCCAGCTATGGCCTGGGGGGGGGGGGGCTGGTGCCAGCAGTGGGGGGCCTGGTGCCAGCAGCAGTGAGTGTCTTGCCTCAGGCCTGATTCTCCACCGTCCTGCCATTTAAACCATTGTCAAGGGGGGTTAAATTGTTCCCTGGTGTAAGAAAGTGGAGCATTCTGATTGCACAGCGGTCAGTAACTACACAAAGCCCTGGGGAATCAGGCCCTGGAAGAACTGGATTGAAATTTCTTCATAATTTTCTTCCTGAAAATTGGCAATTCTAAGGAAGCAAAAACAGTAGTTTCTGGTAAAAAGTTCAGGTTTTGTTTTAAGAAAAATTAAAAAACCCTGTAAAATTGCAACGCTTAACATTTCTTGCAAAGAACACTTGGCATTTTTTAACCAGCATTATCTGTCCAGAGCCTGGAAACAGAATACCTTAGGGTACTAATGTTCCATAGTAAATTGGAACTCTCCCAGCTATCTCTTGAGCTATTTCCATTTCTGCCCTTGAAGGACATGCGTGCTCTCCCACCAAGAGTGAGCTTCTACATCCAGGTTTGCCTGTTTAAGAGTCCCAAGATTTTTTAGCACAACCCCAGTTATATGAACGTCCGGCTTCTGAAACAGCATCTCCAAACAATCAATACTGACAGTCCCTTTATTCAAAAGATTGAGCTTGAATCTCCACCAATATCTACACCTGTGCATGGATCATATTCCAATTTCTGGTGTTAGAAAAATCAGCCAGCATACCCAGTAGGCCTCAAGGTGATGAACAGTTTCCCGACTGCACACTCAATTACACAACTTCTCCCTACCCTCTTACACTGCTTCATACTCTTGACTTCTCTTTAAGATCACATATTTTACCTGTTGGACTCTGTCTTTTACACTTGCCACATTGCTCAGAACTTTACAATTCAGAGATAGTGCCATAGGTGCTGGAACTAGGAACTTAACACCCCCCACTATGCAAATTGTTCCAGCACCCCTGGATAGTGCAGACCCTTGGAATAGTTAACTTATTTTCTGTCCAACATATTCAATACGGAGTCCCAGCACTGCATCTAGTTTCTTGAAGACTTAACGTTAACAAAGGTATCTGCAATGCAAGTCTCTTTGCTGTTCTACCTCTCTCTCTCTGTATGCAACAGACCAAGGAAGTACAGCAGATTCCAAGAGGAGGCACAGACTCGTTTTATGGCCATGTAACACACAAAAACAAGCTAGTAGACTCTGGTTTTTATTTGGTGGTAATTTTGATCAATAGCGGCTAAATCATTTACAGAAGAAAGAGAAATGTGAACAAAACTTCAAGTTTATACTCCAGCTGTGCAAGGGAAATCTTGGTTTTCTTGCCTGTCCTTGTCTCCCTGAGCTTGTCAGCAGTAGGAATTTACACTAATAAAAGCCAGACTTCCAATGCAGGTGTTTGCAGAGTGATAGTAATCTATTTCTGATTAACTACATCTGCAAGAGATCTTCTCATTACAAGCCAGGAAGTTGCTATAAAGTGGTATCATATAGGGGTATATTAGCAATTTCAAAATATTCTAGACGTCTCAGACTCCTAGGATTGCTCAGCAAGGTTAAGCAAAATCTAAAGATAATGCTGAAGGTATCATATCAGGGAGATTTCAAATGTCTGTAGGAGGAAAAAAATGGCAGAATAGCCTGGTATAGGTAAAAAAGTACTGATACAATTATGTACTGCTGAAGTATTGCTCTGTTAGTAAGTTGCGTTATTAAATTAGAGTGGGGCTCTTATTAAACTCCAAGTCCTGGCAGGCTCCCCTGAGTCAGTAAGTCATCGGCCTTATTAAAGAAAAAATAAAGTGCTGATCTTTTGTAAACGTAGCTTTACACTGTTTGGGAAAGCTACTAGATTGACAGCCCTGAGACTGAAATCTTGTTTCCTCTCAGCATAGGCACCAACTTCCTTGCTTACTGCTGGGTGCTTGACACCCCCTTCTGCCCCGGCCCTGCTCCTACTCCACCCCTTCCATGTGGCCCCGCCCCTGCCCCCATTCCAACCCCTTCTCCAAAATCCCCACCCCAACTCCACCCACTCCCTGTCCCTTTTCGAACCCCTTGCCCAAATCCCCGCCCTGGCCACGCCTCTTCCCCACCTCCTCCCCTGAGTGCACCATGTTCTGCTCCTCCCCCTCCCTCCCAGCATGTGGTGGCCTGGGGGAGCGGGGAAGCACTGGGAGGTAGGCTGAGGAGCGGGCATGTGGTGCGCTTGGAGGGGGGGGGAAGGGGGATGAGCTTGGCTGCCAGTGGGTGCAGAGCACCCACTAATTTTTCACCATGGGTGCTCCAGCCCCGGAGCACCCACGGAGTTGTCACCTATGCCTCTCAGAACAGACTCAACAGCAGCACAAGGTACCCAGCACTGTCTACCAACATGTCCCAGATGGAGGGGAATTAAAAGGTTTAATTGACATGGAAATCTACTAACAAGGGTGTCAAAACTTTCACGCAGCCCATGGCTTGGGGGCATATGCAATGTTTGCATGTGCAAACCCCACACTTACAACTGAAAATGGATGATTTTGATCACTGATTAGTAGCTGGTTTCAGAGTAACAGCCGTGTTAGTCTGTATTCGCAAAAAGAAAAGGAGTACTTGTGGCACCTTAGAGACTAACCAATTTATTTGAGCATGAGCTTTCGTGAGCTACAGCGATGAAGTGAGCTGTAGCTCACGAAAGCTCATGCTCAAATAAATTGGTTAGTCTCTAAGGTGCCACAAGTACTCCTTTTCTGATTAGTAGCTGTGCACTTAACCGTATTTGCACATGGAAAGCCATATTTGCATATCCAAAAATGGAGACCATCTGAAAGTATGTCCCTTAATGCCACTTGTGTCAGTGATTTACATGAAGAACACTCATGTACCAAAAACTGGATGGAGTCCACCAGTGAAATATTTAATAGATTTAGAAGAGTGGAATAACGTATGACACTCTAAGATGATTTTTGGCATTTTGATACTGTACATCTTCTTCATGCAATGGGAAATGTGAAATATAAGTCTCAAAGTTAGGCAACGTGAAACAAAAGTTGAAGGTTTTGTCCCCCGGTATAACCAAATTGGTCCAGATGTGCTTACAAAGGGCTGTGAAATTTTATCTTTCAAAATATCTATTTTGGTAAGGAAAGGGACTCAAATCTAAGAGGATTTGTTTGAATTATTAGTGAAAAAACTAATTTTAGAAACTTGAAGTTTCAGTGAGATCAGGATCCAGGGTTACATGTACAAGTTGTATTCTTTTCCATCCCCCTGTCTAGATACTTACATGGCCTCATCACTATAGTAGGAGAACCTCAATCATGAATGGATAATATCCTCAACAATATCTGAGGTAGGGAATAGGGAAAATAAAGGCATACGGGTAGATTAAAGGGCATGCCCAAGATCACAGAGAAAGTATGTGACTCATTTGGGAGCTCAGAGTCCAAATCCTAAATCCCAGGTCATTGGCCTATCCCTAGACCATCCTTCCTACATCCTTAGTTTGTGGTGTAAATCCCATAATTTTATGAACATTACTCCCCTTCCCCATAACATTTTGCAAGCTAGATCTTGGTTGTATAGAGGCCAGCTCTTGCATTTATGCATACTAGAAGGAGTCCTTCAGTGTAACACAGCCATGCCTGACTACTAGGAGGACTTCCTGGTTGCCATAAGAGCTGATCAAATAGTAGGGGAAAAAATGGTTGGCAAATAAGCTAGATGGTGGATAAAGATGTTCTGAATGGAGAAATTGTTTGCCCATCTATACAGCAGTCTGAATAGAGGGCACACTTATTCCTGGGTAGGGTGACCAGATAGCAACTGTGAAAAAACAGGACAAGGGGTAGGGGGTAAAAGGTGCCTATATAAGAAAAAGTCCCCAAAAACGGGACTGTCCCTTTAAAAATGGGACATCTGGTCACCCTATTTCTCGGTAATTTGAATTGCCTAGTCACGTGTTACCAATCGTTCTAGCGGTTACTCTTCTGCACACAATGACAACTCTGAACGTTGGGGGTAGCTGGGATATATCCCAGATCCTCCCGTTCATTGATCTAAAGGAGAATCTCCCATTAGCTCTTAGGAGTATGTGGTGTAACCCAGATGAGTTGGTTTGATTCGATGTAGTAGAGGGTGATGTTCCACGCACAAACTAGCCAGCCCACTCCTGTAGTGTACTGCTTTTAATAAGCAGAGCAAGATCTGCCCTTGCCTCATAATAGTAAAGTTGGCAGGAGCTGAATTAAGAGAACACATGCTTTAAAGGAAGCAGATTGCAAAAGCCATATATAGCATTTTTCATGCAATTACATGGCAGCAGTTGAGATATGTAGTTCATTCATTTGCAAAGCAGCCACAAGCCTTTATTCTGCATTATTTTGTTTTTGGGTTTGGGGAAGCAGTAACTATGGGCTAGTTCTTTAAGAGATATTTAGGTGCCTAACTCATTGACATCAGTGGGAGTTAAGGCACCTAAATATCTTCAAAATCTCCAAGTCTCAAGCTCTAGTTTTTCTTTGGTATCTCAAAGCAAAAAAAAAAACAAAACAAAAAAGACACACTATTGACCCAATTCTGCCCTTATAGGCACAAGCCTCTCCCAGTCATGCCATTGCCTTGAATGGAGCCACTCCAATTTATACCAGTCAGCAATCTGGGCCTTTATTATCAAACAGCTGTAGCAGAAGGGTTAAACTGAGTCCAGAGTATGAATTCTCTAAGCACTCCTTGCACTCACACCCAGGGTTTATGGTAATCATTTTAGCATGTGACTAGATAATTGGAAGAAATTATGTAAATTAAATGCAAGTTAAACCACTGTAGTGTGGTCATAAAAAGAGACTTATCTGCAATAGAATTTAAGTCCACTGTACATGCTACATTTCTGCTGCTGGAAAGGTCATCGAGAGACCTCTCCAAATCTGCTACAGCTTTATGTATTTTACATTTACATGCAGGCAGGCAGCAAGAACACCGCAAGCCACATCTGCATTTGAATAGGTGAAGCCAACACGATACCACATGGAGCTGAGTGATGCTCAGGACACTGGTGCATAATTTGGCACATGAGGAGTTTGCTCTCCCTTGGATGCAGGCCACACTCCTCCCACTGACTTACTTGTGCGCAGGGATGGCAGAGAATGAACAAACCCACTGGAAGCTTTTTTACAGAATGTGCAGTTTGTCCTCCCGCCACTTCTGTTGTTGCCAGACTTCTGCTTGAATCTTGAGCAATGTTACTGTACAGAGTACAATTCTGTTTCTGCAAGGAAGGCTTAGCCCAGAGTAACTCAGTCCCCTCTCTCAGGCTAGGTACACAGGTCAGTGTTCTAACGCAGGCATTGCTCCCTTCCCAGACCTGGCTGAGCAGATTCCTTGCAGTGGCCCCATGGCATGTTACCAGCAGCTCCTTTACAGCCTGGTGGTTAGTGCTTTGGCCCAGTTCTTTTCTCCCCATCAGTGGCTAGGGACAGGATTTTTGACACATAAATAACACCAACGTAACAGAAATACACTGCCTGCTTTCATCACCAACATTGCATATGATTAGGATTCCTTCCAGTCATCTAACAAAGTAGCAGCTTTCAGAGCACTCATCCAAAGCAAGACCTGGCTAACAGGACATTGTGGACAGTAACACTAGGACTCTGTGTCCCCCTATGTATGCTCCTCTTGTAGCAGACTATGCTTTCTTGGGAGAGGGATAATCTTCCTTTGTGTCACTGAAGAGGAGAGATTTTGCCCTCCACCCCCACATGTGAATTGAAAGCTGATCTTGCGATTTGCTGAGCACCCCCAGCCATGCTCAGTCGTGTAGATGGAACTAGATTGACAGCACTTGTGACTGACGTTTTATTTATGCACAGAACAGACAGGGTCAGGTAGAAGCAGTTGAAGTGTCCCTACACTCCCTCACCAGCGCTCCACCCTCGGGTGTGCCAATTTTGTGATGTAGACACCTGCTCACTAGGAAATGGACTGAGACCATCAATTTACCAACCATCCAATGTTAATGACATTTGAATCCAGCATGGCCTGCTAATGTGCAGAGTGATGACAACCCCCACTTGCACACACTGATCAGAGTGCATGATTAGGAACTACATAGGCAGACTATGAAGGGAAGAGACAAAAATGCAAGGTTAGTGAAGGGTTAAGTGCCCAAATCCACACTTGCTGTGTGCAGCGTAAAGGCTGCTGTGTATATATTTCACGCACAATTATTAACAGCCAGAAACCATTTGGGCAAATTCAAAAGGTCACCTTAAACCCATTGCATGAAATCTGAATCCTACTCTATTTTCAAACACCATATGCAAATTGTGGATAAAAAACAGTACCATGACTTCTGCTGGAAACCCTTCATTATGAGAATCTGCTTTTGCCTTATGATGCCACAAAGCATTTTATTGAATAGTTCCTGAAGATTTACAGGATTCTATCCACTTCCTCCACACTACCAAGTCTCAGTTGCCTCTGTGATGCCGGTGGATACATTTCACTAAGCAGAATGCCAGAGGCCAGTGGGATCCCAAGGGAGCGTGCTACATCTGTCAAGTTATCCAAAAGGCCTGAGTGATGAATGACAGTGTTAACATTAAACAGCTTGCCTATGATGTTTTTCAAGTGTGCCTCCGCAATGGATTACCTGTTGCCCTGTTTGCTAGAAGATAAACCCAGAACAGAAGAACATTACCTCATTAAGAAAGCTGGCAAGAATTAAGAACAGAGACAAGGCAACACTTCCTGTGTACTGGTCTGAATGTCCACACTGCCTTCCAAATTCCTCTCTGGAAAATTAATTTCCATACACATGCAAGTAGAGGGGCTGTTGATTAATCTCAGTTAACTCATGCGATTAATTTTTTTGAGTTAATCACAGTTTTAATCGCACTGTTAAGCAATAGAATACCAATAGAAATTTATTAAATATTTTTGGATTTTTTCTACATTTTCAAATATATTGATTTCAATGACAACTCAGAATACAAAGTGTACAGTGCTCACCTTATATGATTTTTGATTAAAATATTTGCACTGAAAATTAAAAAGAAATAGTATTTTTCAATTCACCTCACACAAGTACTCTAGTGCAATCTTTGTCATGAAAGTGCAATTTACAGATTGTTACATAACTGCACTCTAAAACAATGTCCCCTCAGTCCTACTTCTAATTCAGCCAATCACTAAGACAAACAAGTTTGTTTACATTTACAGGAGATACTGTAAATATGAAGCAGATCGCATTGTCACCTGAAAGTGAGAACAGGCGTTCGCATGGCACTTTTTTAGCCGGCATTGCAAGGTATTTACGTGCCAGATATTCTAAACATTCATGCGTCCCTTGGTGCTTTGGCCACCATTCCAGAGGACATACTTCCATGCTAATGACATTCATTAAAAAACTAATGCATTACTTAAATTTGTGACTGAACTCCTTGGGGGAGAATTGTAGGTCTCCTACTCCATTTTACCTGCATTCTGCCATATATTTAATTGTATAGCAGTTGGGGATGATGACTCAGCACATTGTTCATTTTAAGAACACCTTCACTGCAGATTTGACAAAATGCAAAGAAGGTATCAATGTGAGATTTCTAAAGATAACTACAGTACTCGACCCAAGGTTTAAGACTCTGAAGTGCCTTCCAAAATCTGAGAGGGATGAGGTGTGGAGCATGCTTTCAGAAGTCTTCAAAGAGGAACACTCTGATGTGGAAACTACAGAACCCGAACCACCAAAAAACAAAATCAACTTTCTGCCGGTGGCATTTGACTCAGATGATGAAAATGAATATATCAAAGTAGTTAAATGGTATTCTAGTATTGTTTAATCGTGTGATTAATCTGTTTAATCGCTTGACCGCTCTAGCAAGTAGTGAAATGCTTAAAAATTAGCCATTTAAGAGCTAATCCTGTACATGTGGTGAAAATGAGCATCAACAATTAAGTGGCTACAGGAGCTCCATATGAAATTCCATACTCTGGAGGTCTCTGTACATAATACTGGTTGTGCCTAGTATAGGAATATTCAGACAAATATGTACATAATATAGGGGTGTGTGTGTGTCTCAAAAAGGGATGTATCATCTTGGTTAAGGAACACAGAGGACAAAAATGCACGAGTCATCTGACAGCCTTCTGATACCACACTTGCTCATTAACTCTGTGTCCTTCCCACAAAAACACTACTCTGCTTGCTTCAGGCCTGAGGAAAAAAAGCAGAATAGAAGGGCAAGAGGAATCCTACCTGGCCCTGGACAGAGGGAGAGAAATGTGTGTGTGTGGTGGGCAGGGAAGGGCAGGAATCCAGTCTTTCAGTAGACCACTGAGTGTATTTAAACTTTGTAAGGTGCTGAGCTACAATGACCAGTCTTTTACAAGCATCTACATAGAATAGGCTGCAACAGCTACAGGTCTATCAGGCTGCTATAAGAAAGCTGACTTGCGGATCTATCTAAAGAATATCAGAATGTTCCGGCAGAACACCATGTAGAACTATTTGTTGGCTCAGGGGTGATCTATGCAGAGAAAGGATGAAGAAGCAATATTTTGGGATGCTGATAGTTTAACTCCTGCCAATATTGGTAGCCAAAATGAACAGAATGTTCGCGTGTTTAGTTTTTGCTATGGTTAATTAGCTCTGTGCAGATAAGTCTGGAGCGGCTGTGCTTGGAAATGATTATGATTATTCACGCTTTTTGTTCCTGCTGGGAGCAAGTCCTTCCTTGAGATTAGTTTGAGACTTCCTTTCTCGTTCAGCTGTGTGCCAAGAGCTGCACTCAAGCTAAGGGTCTTTTGCACTTCAGTTGTAAATACCTCTGGGATAACTTTAATATTAAAAATTTGAGAGTTATGGAAGACATTCATATTAATGCAGAGCCACTTCCTGTGCAGCTCTTACACTCTAGGTAAGAGTTCCACAAAAGCCTCCATAGCCAGGGAACATTTACAGCTGAGCTATAAAGAATTCTGCTCTGGGCTGAACTTCTCACGGGGAAGAAATTTTACTGAAATATGAAAGATCTGCTTGGCCATCTTCAACCTCACAGGGCTAGATATAGCCCTAGGTCATGCAGGCTTTTTATGGGGAGTGCTCTGACAATAGGGAATTGTCAGTCCACTGCCAGTGTCACCCAAAAGGCTAGGAAAGAGCATGGCCAGGATGACTGGCTGATGTGCTGACTCAATGCATCCTCACTCCAGCCTCTCCTGTAGAATGCTCAATGCTAAATCAGCCTCCCTAGTTAAGCCCATTGGGAGGCAGCTGATCAAGTCAGCACAACCTTCCTTCCCTGTACCCCAGGTCACAGCAGAGCTGCTGCTCAGTCCCCACAGTTACAGCAGAGCTGGTGGAAGTTTTCATACATGTAGCTGGAATTTCAAAAGACGCCAACAGAAGGGATTTTTCATGACAAGTTTTGCAAAAAACCACACAACCAAGCATCCTGGTTTTTTGACAGGCTTCAAAATTGATAAAAGAAAAGGAGTACTTGTGGCACCTTAGAGACTAACCAATTTATTTGAGCATAAGCTTTCGTGAGCTACAGATGAGTTGAGTTGTAGCTCACGAAAGCTTATGCTCAAATAAATTGGTTAGTCTCTAAGGTGCCACAAGTACTCCTCTTCTTTTTGCAAATACAGACTAACACGGCTGTTACTCTGAAACCTTCAAAATTGATGTTGACTTTTGAACAAACGTTAAAAGGGGCAATTCTGGAGAAAAATTGTGAAAGTGTTCCCACTTTTTGGGAGGAAGGCACCATTTGTAGCAGGGACAAATAAGACCTATAGTCCTCAACATCTTTGTTTTCACCTCCAATATTTCCTTCTTGTGACTTCATGGTGTATTTTAAATGGAAGGTTTTAGCCCAGAAATTAAGTATTTTGAGCGAAATCTAATTTAAACCACCAAGTAACATCATTTAAGAAAGTAAGTTACTGCTACTGATTCACCTCTCTCCATTTATTACACTGGCAGTGAACTTGGCTCAGTGCATTGGCAGGTATATGCAATTATTTGTATTATTCATTATCCCCATTACAATAATGCATTCAGGGCCCAAATAGGTTGGGGCTGTAGTAGGTGCTGTACAAATGTAGTTCCTGTCTACGTTAGGGTTTAATATTGCTGCCCATCCCTAGAATAGTGCCTTCCACATAAAACCAACAGCAATAGCAAAGTCCCTAGGGGACTTCATGCCATCTCTACCATGTCTTTCTTTTCAGGGTGAAAACGCTTCTTGGGGTAGGACTTGTTTGTTTTTAGAGGGATTAGTGAGGGCTTGAGGATAGACAGGGGTATTCATATTGTGAGCTTCACTTCTGGTGGGAAGGCTGTCTCCAAGAGGAATGCTTTGCAATGTTTCCTAAAGATGGTGAGATTCTGGATTTGCCCAGTTTCCTCTGGAAGACTATTCCATAGCTGGATCCCCTTGACAAAGAATGCTTTGTCTCCAAATCTCACATGTGTCTTCCTGGGCTTGGTGAACCGCATTTCCCCAGAGGAGCACAGTGGTTCAGAGATCAGAGTTCATTCTTATCCATTAATTACTTTGAAAGTTGGGACCCAGGCCTTAAACTGGCATCAGAAGCTGACTGAGAGCAGCCTGGAGCATGGGCCTGTTGTGCTTACAGCAGCCTGAGCCATGGAGAAGGAGAGCTGCATTCTGTACCAGCTGGAGTTTGGGCATCAGAGTCACATTCTGCTTCAGATGCTGGATTACTGTAATTCACTGTGTGGAGGGGACAACTGCATGGATCACTGTGGCTGGATCTTTGTCCAGGAGGAAGGGACAAAGTTTCTTAGCAAGCTGGAGATGAAAAGGCATTTTTAGAAACTGAGGCTATCTGGTCATCCAAGCTTAGCAAGGAGCTAAGCAGGACCCTAGGCTTCACACATCTTTGACAAATGGGATTTGTGCACCTTCCAAAGCAGGTAGAGATGGTCTTGGCCAGCTCTTGGAAGTGTTTCCCCTTTCTGAGCAGCATCTCTTTGGTCTTGCCAGAGTTCAATTTGAGCTCCCTGCTCTTAATCCAAGAGCTTGTTTCCTGAAGGAAGGCACTCTGACAGCTTAGTGGTGGCGGTGGCGGTTGTCTCAGTTGAGAATGAGAGATTGTCGAGTGTCATCAGCATGAGCCTGTGGTGTCCCACTCTCTCCCAGTGGTCTCACATAGATAATGGACCGGCAGGGTAGAATATAGATCTCGTTGGGACCCTGCAGATGTGGGCCTTTGTAGAGAAGGAGAAGCTACCCAGCACCACTGATTTTGCTGGAGAGTTCCCTGCCCCAAAGTCTCATCCACAAGACAACAGGTGGGTGAAACAGGAGAAGAGGAAACATGAGGCAACCATAATGAATGTAGCATACGTACTCCGCGCAGTGCTCTGACCCCCTTTTGTGGTGGCTGGGCCATATACAGGATCACCAGCCTACTTTAGCCTTGCTGACAGAGCTTTTTTTTAAGCTCAGGGAGTAGAGGCTTATGCTTTAAAATCCAAGGCCCCAGGTTCTGTCCTTCCCACTGAAAACCCACTCAGTAGCATGGCTTTACAACCACCTGTTTTTCAGACTAGCTCTATGCTCAGGTCATAGCTGCAATGCACCAATCAGCAGCAATCATCTTGACTTGTATCCATAGCTTGTCATTATTACCATGTTTCCTTTGCGTACTCAGCGAGGCTGTAATGCCACAGACCAGGGATAGCGTGGTGATTATATCCAAGATACTCATGTACTCTAATATCCCATTTTAAGAAATCCTTCAACATTGGCAAATAAATAGGTCGTTATAGCAACATTTGTGTTCTGCTCAGTCAATTGAATTAATAGTTTGGTAGAACCTTACGCAGCCATATAAAAGTACTGGAAGATGTATTTTCATGAAGCATCACATTCTGGACCTGTGCTAAAGCATCGCTCATTTTTTTGGTTATGACAGATTGCCAAATTCTAAAGTCATCAAAAGCTTGATTAATAATCTATTATATTTAAACATCTTTCAGCCCAAAGGACGTGCTCATGTACTAGTACAAAGACCACATTATTCATCAGTGAAATGCAGTCATCTTTGGAAAGGCCTCAGCCCTTTCTGGCCAGCTCCATTTCCCAAGAACTGTAGCAAGAGAAGTAAAGAGTGACTAGGAGGGAAATGACAGGTTTCAGAGTAGCAGCCGTGTTAGTCTGTATTCGCAAAAAGAAAAGGAGGACTTGTGGCACCTTAGAGACTAACCAATTTATTAGAGCATAAGCTTTCGTGAGCTACAGCTCACTTCCTCAGATGCATATCGTGGAAACTGCAGCAGGCTTTATATATACACAGAGAATATGAAACAATACCTATTCCCACCCCACTGTCCTGCTGGTAATAGCTTATCTAAAGAGATTTCTTATGCTCTAATAAATTGGTTAGTCTCTAAGGTGCCACAAGTCCTCCTTTTCTTTAGGAGGGAAATGAAGATACAGAATTCTGAGACAAGCTGGAATATTGCCAGGGTACTGGCCCCCTACTGCTGTAAAAAAATCTTCTATGGGACCTTTATTGACAAGTGACCTACATTTTAAACTTTTATAAGTCATGTTTCTCTTACATCTTTTACGCTGGGCAGGATTTCAAGCAGAGACTCACCAACTGAATTCATCCATTTCCCGTGCCATCTGAGATTTCCTTTGAAATCTCCTATCCGAGTACTGCTCAGGCCCAACTAGGCTTAATCTGTAATCTGATGAGATGGCTGTTCAAGATAAAATGGCTACAGGCCATTATTTCAGACTATAATACTACAGTTCAATGGTTTGCAGACAAAGATGTTAACTAAACCTCCAAACATGAAATAGTTACACAGATTTTTGGGACATGATGTCTATAGAGTTGCCCAGTGTATCTGGTAGGTTGTCACCACTGATTCAACTCTTCAGCGGAAATGGAAGGTTTAAAAAGAACCCTACAATGATCTGCTGTGAGAATCTGCGGTTGACCCTAGCAGTGAAGCAGTTAAAGGTTTGGCTAAGAACCCAAGCAAGGGATTTGAGAATTAAGACTGAAACACTAGCCTTCGCTTACCATATTGTGCATAGAGATGTGTGAACTGATTTAGGTATCAAGAGCGAATTTGAATGCTTGCCCAAAACTCAGACCCCAACCTTTGAGGTTCAAAAATGGTCAGATACAATTAAAAAAAAACAGGTTTCTTATTTTCATGCCCCTCTATGCTTCCTGGTTCCGGCCAGTAAAGCAAGAGTGCCAAGAACTGCAAGAACATCTGTTTTCCAGCACAAACCAAAAAGCAGGAAGTAATGGAAACCTCCCAAGTAAGCCTATCATGAAATTTTGAGTAATTACATTGGCTCAGTTCTTTGGGTGCTTAGCTAAATGGCTGAACCTTTAGAGGTGCTTCCATCACCAGCTGGGGTCAGTTTCACTGGGATGTCAGACAATGGTGATCTTACAGACTCATATGTACTTCCACTTTCGCACAGAGCCATGTGTTCAGATTTCAGGACAAGCTTTCACCTTTAATTCAGATTCTACTCCATATTGTGGGCATGAACCAGAACCTTTAATGGAAGGTTAATATATTTTAAAAAGGGGCAATAAATTACACCTTTCCAGTTTGCTTTTGAACAAACAGTAATAATCAAAGGAGAGGAAGTCAAAAATCAACATTCACATTTTAATAACTAATAATGAAGTGGAAGTGACTTTAAAGAAATCTCAGCCTCCGTCTGTCCTACATCCTGCTTGGGAGCAATTCTTTCAGAAGGGAGACAAGTGGCAATGAGGTTTGATTTAGCACATGATGCAGCTGATGATGGCGCAAGGTTGCCTCTATTGAAATGGAGTGGGAACAGTGGGTCAGGCTCATGCCTGGTTGAGGCAGCATCACTTTTGCTGACTGCCTCTTGTTGATCCCTTCTTTACTCATGGCTAGTTAAGTTCTAAACAATGTTCTAGTTTAGGCCAGAGTTTGGGTTTGAGGTAGGGAACCGTGTCAGAGCCAGGGTTTGGAGCCGATGGTGCTGTGACCCTGTAAATTGTGCTGAAGCAGCAGATCTCTCATTGACATCTCCACAACACAAGATGGGGGAAGTCTTAAAAAAACAACTGATCTTGCAAGAGGTCTACCATTTGGGGCCAAAAATCTCAAGAATGCCTTCTCTCAGGTGGTTTTGGCCACATCTGAATTGGACAAGACACTCCTACTTGCTCCTGTTGATAGCCCTGCAGATTTCAGTGCTGGTTGGCCAATTCCCTCCATTATAGGCATCTGGATGAGGTCCCCAAGGCTCACCAGCCTAACTGGACACTAGGGTTGCCAACCCTTCCAGTTTCGCCAGGTATCTCCCGGAATCAAGCTCTATCTCCCAGAGGCTACTGAAGCCAAACCGGGAGATTTGAGGCGCTAGAAGTCCGGCAGCACAGTGGGACTGAGGCAGGCTCCCTGCTTGCCCCTGCTGCTCCCAGAAGCAACTGGCACATCCCTGCGGCCCCTGGGGGGGGTGGAGGTAGGGGTAGGGGTCTCTGCGTGCTGCCCATGCCCTGAGCGCCAACTCCACAGCTCCCATTGGCCAGGAACTGTGGCCAATGGGAGCTTCAAGGGTGATGCCTACAGGCAGGGGCGGCATGTGGAGTCCCCTGGGCCCCCTGCAGGGGCCACAGGGATGTGCTGGCCACTTCCAGGAGCAGCACATGGAGGGGGCAGGGCGCAGAGTCCCCTGGCCTGCTTACCTTGGGCGGCTCCTGGTCAGTAGTGCAGCATGGCTAAGGGAGGCTCCACCCCCGCACTTCCCATTGGCTGCAGTTCCCAGCCAATGGGAGCTGTGGAGTGAGCGCTCAGAGACCCCTTCCCCACCAGGGGCAACCAGGACATGCTGGCCGCTTCCAAGAGCGGCATGAGGCCAGGGCAGGCAGGAAGTCTGCCTTAGCCGCTGCACCGCCGATCAGGAGCCGCCTGAGGTAAGTGCCTCCCAGCCAGAGCCTGAACCCCAACCCCTTATCCCAGCCTGGAACCCCCTCCTGCATCCAAACTCCCTCCAAGTCTGCACCCGACCCCCTCCCGCACCACAACACCTTACCCCAGCCCAGAGCCCCCTCCTCCACCCCAGACACTGGGGGATGTACCCACCAGTGGTCATTAGCCACTGGGTCAACAGGACCCAGGCCTGGGGCCCCAGCCAATTGGGGGGCCCCATAAAAATGGGCACCTCCACACCCTAACCCACTCCACCTGCCTGGCGCTCCTGCTGGGGAGCGGGGTTGGGGGCTCACCCCACTCTTCCCGCATGTGTACACCTGGCAGGGACTGGGGTGGCAGGGTGAGCTGATGTGGACAGGTTGGTAGAAAATCTTGAGGGGAAGGATGCAATTAGGTAACCCATGAGCAACCAGGACAGGCAACCAGACCTCTCCAAAGTCCCCGGACATCCTTCATTTCAGATCCCGCCAGTCCACATGGGTTTGGTGACCCCACCCTCCCACCAATAAATGTGTGCTTAGGTTCATGGCAATTTTTTTTTTTTTTAAACAGACCTCTTGTTATTTCAGACAACCTGCCTGTGTCTAGACATGCCTGGTTTAGCCAAGGATTACTGCACTAGAAGTTCGGTATACAAATAAAATGTGAATTTGTAGAATTCTTGTTTAAGAAAAAATAAATAAATCAGTATTTCAGTGGCATTCCAGGACCAGCAGATTTAGGATCACACTCCTGAATGAGAGCGGATAGGTAGAGTGGGGACAGGCTGTGAAGGGCCTGGAAAATGAAGACAAGTAACTTGTTTGAGGCCATAGAGAAGGGGGAGCATCAGCAGAGAAAGACTGAGGGGGTGACATGGTCATAGCTATGGGCTAGGAAAGTGATTTTTGCTGCAGCATTCTGAGTTCTGATTGCTGGACATATTGTCAGCACAAAGAATCTTCCGGGCTGACATCCCGGTCTTTGTATCCTTGCAGAGATAATTTGTTGTTTTAAGCTAATATTTCCTTGGGTATTCTAGCTCTAGGGTGCTTATTTATTGGTCATGTTTATTATGGTAAGGTCTAGGGACCAACCAAAGTGGGAGCCCATTGTGCCAGGTACTGTACAAACAGAATATGAGACAGTCCCTGCCCAGAAGAGCCTGCAGACTAAATAGACAAGATGCACATGTGGGAGGGGAAGGGATGATCCATGTGATGGCAAAGAGCATTAGTTCGGTCATTGATTTGGGGGTTGTTTTTGAAATACAATCAGTGGGATTACTTAGGAGGGGATTAGCTAGATGAAGAGACAAGGAAGGGAGGGGTGAGAGAGGGTCACTGGCTTGATGGCTGCAAGAGGGAGCAGTGCAAGGCACAGGATTTCAGAGTCATTCAGGAGAGGTTCTCGAGCAGCCTATTCATGAGCTTATGAAATGCTGCAGTGGGCGGCCTCTGCCTCTCATGAGAGAATTAAGCGGATATTCTGCACTGGGAAAGGTCTGATCTAAACAGATTGGTTCCACTGCATTACACTGCAGACTACATCCTCTTTCAGGTAAGACTACACAGGCAAATACTACTACACATTCAGCAGTCCCTCCCCAGCGGGGCCCACTATCCTCCCCTGATACACGGTGCTTTAGACAGTGCTGGTGAGGACACCTGCAGCCACTTGACATTAACATCCCCATTATTGCCAGCACCAGCACAGATGCACAGTTGCTAAACAGGCGGTGGGAGATTTCCAGTCCTGCTAACTTTGAGCATTCAAAATCATGCATCTGGGCTCTTCAAAAATCATGGTATTTAAAAAGGTTTCAGATGTTGATTTTTCTTCGGGTGTTGGACTCTATTGGCATTACATTTCTAAGCTTCTCTCTGCCAGTGTGAGGGTAGAAACTTTAAATGAAAGCGGAGAGCCATAGTCACATGACCCCTGGAGCTGGAGTTTAAGGAAAAAAAAGCACCAAATATCAGAAGACTTGCAATACAAATCACAAGAGTTGACCACACTTGAATTTCTGAGATTATTCAATGGTTAGTGTCAGTTTCTGGTTCTCCTACACTTGCACAATCACATTGTGTTCCGTTTTCAGTGCTGCAGGGGGCTGTTTAAATTAGAGAAGCCTGGAACTACTCCCGATGCTAGCTTTGGTAGAACATTTTACAAATCCCAACTATTCAGCCTTACCTACATGATAGTGTCTTGTGAGCAAGTTTCCCCCTCAGCACCAATAGAGAAGTGCAGTATGAAAATTGTTTAGGATGCATTTCACTCACTTCCTGAATCCTAGCTCTTGCTTTCTTAAAACACATCTTTATGTACAAAGTCAGCCAGGATCTTTATCTGCAGCAAGGAAACTGAGCTAGACCCTTACCTTAGAGGCTACATTTCTCACTACGCAGACTCTAACCTCTCTAAACTCCCCCAATCCCCCATGTCTCTGAAGAAGGAAAAACCGCTTTATTAGTTCCCCACGTAAATATCCAGAACATAAACGCAACACTAACCTTCAGCTAGAAGAATTTATTTGCCCTAGAAAGCTTTTCCAAAAAGTCAACCAGTTCCTGAGAGCAGGATTAGAGCTAGTTTAGCCATATAAACTCATTCACATTGGGGCCTGCAGCACAGGATATGAACATGAATGAAATGTATTAAAAAATACGAGTTGAGAATAAAAGCTGTCCCCTAAATCTCTCTTATTGTATAAGCTGCTATGAATTAAGGCCCTTTCAGGCTGATTTTGAGTCATCAACGTAATTATTTCAGAACATATTCCAGACCAGCCTTTTTTATAAGTATTTTAACAACCTGCAAATCAGGAAACTGTAAATCAGAGAAATAAACTGAAATCAGCAATCACAAGGCAGTAGGTCTCATGCTTAGATTCTGACAGCGCAGAATGAATAGCAGAGGTCTGGTGGTCTTGCTTTAGAGTGCCAGAGGCCTTTAAACCCCTGGAGCCTTAGATCTACAAACTTTGGGGAAATTCAGATCCAAACTTTATGGCTTGGGCCAGTCCCTTTCCATAACTCGATGGCTCTTTATATTTTAGTTTCTCTGGAAGATTTTACGTGAACAATTGAGAGTTTATTCATGCAGGTTTTCAGAAGCCTATGAAATTCTTATTCAGCTTTAAAGAGTTTTCTTAAACAGCAATCACTGGATTCAATAGACACTGACCCATCCCATCAAATAGAGACCTATAATCTGTAACAATGACTCCTGTAGCTGGGGCCAAAAATCAATTCAGGTTTTTAATTGGTTGGGATTTTCAAGAGCGCTGTCTTACTAGTGCTCTCGTGTCACATCCCTACAATATGGTGGCAGAAGGAAACGGACAAAGATAGCACAAGTGAAGCCAGATCACCTCCCCAATCTGTAAGGGAACTGCAGTGCTTCCTAGCTTTTCTGCAGAGAAATCAGAGAAGGTGCAATTCTCCCTACTGTTAGAGGAGATAGGCCAAGGGGCTTTGAAAATCTACAATCGGTTCCGGGGGAGCCTGGAAGTTGCTGCTAAATGCTAGACAAAGTAATTCAAAACTGTGAACCTTTAGCCCCAGGACACCCAATATAGAATGAGATTGTCAGTGCCACCTAGGGGATTTACATAAACAGAGCAAAGGAAATTAGCAAGAATTGGGAATGGAAATCCTCAGTCTTGGACCTAAACTTCTGTGCCGCAGTTTTTCAATCTGTCCCTTGGGATAGCACTTCTCATGGATAAGGACGACTAATGCAACTATTAATTACTCATATACCATGGTGGTGAGTACTATAAAGTATAGCCTACAGTACTGGTAACATGTTCTAAGCAGGTTGTGATTTTCCTAGAGTCTCAGAGGAGGGCAGATTTTCTCTCCTCCCTTTGTCATTTCTGTGGTACTCACCTCCATGGTAGAGAGGCACCAAGCCCAGTAACTAAGACCGAAAGGGAGTTGCACACAGTGGTCAAGAGAAGAGAAACCCAGCTCATTGAACATTCAATTCATGTTTTTATTGGTTGGGATTGTCAAGCATCTAAGTGAGTTAGGCTCCCCATGCCAAGGGAAGTGGACACAATACCCAGTCTCATTTGAAAAGGCCAGCAATTATCGTTACTGTTTTGACACTGCTGGATCCTAGTTTAGCCAATGTTCAGACATTCCAGTGTTAATATCTGCTCTTATGTAATGCTTTTCATTGTGAGATCAGGACCATTAGCCCCACTACTGGGGAAACTGAGGCACAGAGAAGTGATGTGACTTTTCCGGGGTCACAGCAGACCAGTGACAGAGCTAGGACTAGAGCTCAACTCTCCTGAATCAGTCCACTGCTCTAGCCACTAGGCTACACTGCCTACCTAAAAATTATTTCCCATACTTCCCTTCTCTCCTTTTAAGGGTACATGAGGCGACATTAAGACAAGCTTTTACTCTTTCTCTTGTTGAGCATCCTCTTAGCAACTGTTGTGAATGCTAGCTCCCTTGCTAGAATATGTGACAGAATCCTGGCACGAGCACCAAGAAAATGATACCAGGTATTTAGCACCTTCTGAAACAGATGTCTGTCTAGCTGGGGCATCCCTGCGGATGGGATGCAGAACTCTGGGACAGAGCCGTCCGGGATTTTAAGGAGATGTGGCTCAGGAAAGGAGTGTCAGGAGAGGGCACTGGTTGTGACTGAGAGGGTGTTCGATATGGGGATTTGATGCACCTAATTAGGTTAGAACCCCTCAGGAGCTAATGAAACAAGGTAAGGGGAGCAGCTATTTGGTCAGACTCTGAAGGCAATCACAGGGACAATGCAGACAATCTGACTAGTGTTGGGGAAAAAAAAAAAGCAGTGTTCTCAGATGCACCAGGTTAAATAAAGCTGGTGAGATTGGACACAGCTCATTTTGGAGCAGAGGTCCACAGATAGTTTAGAAAGAAGAAAGTTATTCAGTAGCTTAAGGCACAGCCTATCACTTCTTCCCCTCCCCAAGGGAGGGCTCGCTTCTGTAACATTCACAGGTTGAAGAACAAGATTAATATGGTGCACTTCTAGGCCAGATCTACACTGCAACAAGAGACGTGCAGCACAGCTGTGGCTGGCTCCGGTCAGTTGACTCGGTTCTGCAAGACTCGAGCTGTGGGACTATAAAATGGCAGCATATACATTTGGGCCCTAGCTGGAGCTTGGGCTTGGAGAAACTCCTCCCTCAAGGGGTCTCAGAGCCCTAGACTCCAGCCCAACCCTTAATGTCTACACAGACATTTCATAGCCCTACAGCCCAAGCCTGCTGACCCAGCCCAATCCACAGGTCTTTTATTGCGGTGTAGATATATCTCTTCAGACAATCTGAAAGTGCTTATATGAAGTAATCCTCCCACCAGAAGACTAGGGAAGTTTTAGCGTATTTTACAGATAAAATAGATCTAGAGAGGCTTGAAGTGACTTGCCCGAGATCACAAAGATAAGGTAGGTGAGAGAATATCTTTTATTGGACCATCTTCAGTTGGTGAAAGAGAAGCTTTCAAGCCACAGAGCTGAAGGAGAGCTCTATGTAGTGCAAAGTCTTTCATTGAGAGAAGTTCACCCAATTAAAGATATAACCTCACCCACCTTCTTTTTAACCTCCTGGGACCAATGGCTACAACAACGCAGTAAACAAGATCACAGAGACAGTTACAGCAGAGCAGACACAGGAGCTCCTGACTCTCAGTAGGGAAAAAGGGCTACCCACAGGACCAGCTTTCTCTCCTGTAGTCACCAGGAGATATTAATACAATGGACACCTGCCTTGAGGTAGTCTTTGATAGCGCACAAAATACTCATCAGGAGGCCTTCTCATTGAAGTGAGTAAACCAAAGTTGCTTTTGTTTACCTTAGACACTGAAACAAACAGGTTTCATCCAATGAAGCCGATTACAAACTGCAAGTCTGCTTAGATTCCTTCCTGAGGAGCCTCCATCTGAGACTTCCATATAGCTTTCTTTTTAAGCAGCAGAGATAAAGTGGGAGAAGGAAGGTGATTTGTAATGCCACTTATATAGGGAGAGAGATCACTCTGCCCAGTACACAGCTGAGTCTAACTAAGCCCGGAAAGATGGTATAAAAGGCCAGTCCTAAGAGGGAGGCTGGCTTTTTAGCATGTGATTTCCAGGGTAGAGTAGATATGTTCAAACAGTAATAAGCGTTATTATACAGTTATAGATTGTTTAGAAAGAGCTACTCTACTGCCTCTGAAAGATTTCATTGCCTGTGTTTAATTAACCCATGTGTGTGCCCTTATATAGACTTTATAAACCTGGATTTTGGCACAGAGTAGCTTAGTGATCAATAAAACTAGGCAGCATTCTCGCTCCTTGCTAACTTGCTTATATAACCGTAGACAGTAGTTTACTGGGCTGGCTGACCGCAATTTCTCAAACAGCCTTTTGGAAAAAAAAACTAATATCCCCCACAAAGCTACTAAGAGATCCTCCCTCCTTTTGCAAGCAGGCAGATATGCTGCCAGTTGTAGCTGCTATGCGAGGGACTGAAAAATCATCATTGTAGCATAGAATCAAATAACAAACACAAAAGGGTTTTCCTTTTGGAGCTATTGTGTGGGACCCTCTTTAGAGAGAGGGGGAGAAAGAGCTATTGTCTCTTTCAGAAACAAAACAGTGCTTTGGCTTTGGTTCTGCTGGAATAGAATGACCTGTGCACCGTTATCATGCAGTAAATACATCCTCTTCAGAGAGCATGCTTGCTCCCTGCTCTACTTATTGCGCAATTGGTAACTGCCAAATCCCCTGGGATGGAAGGCCTTGTACTCTAGCTGTTAAAGGAGTAATGTCCCCCGGCTGCTCAGCATGATAGGAGAGTAATAAAAACATCATTTTAAATAGAGAAAGTATGTTTTCATAAAAGAACAGGGGCTGGCTTGCTTGAGCGAGAAAGCTCTTCTGGAGGGACAAAGCTATGGTTAGAAAATGTAATAATAAATAATGGCCTTTCTACAGGTATGGTTTTTAAAATCATGCTATAGAATTTAGTGGAGAAGAATATCACTCTTCTAGGATTCCAAAACCCTATGGGTAGGGTATAATTTTCTATTTCAGTCTGATAGTCTTTTAAAGTAATTTCTATATAGAATCCTATTGAATTTCTACAGAACCCTACTGATTTTGTGTCTCTAGAAATTCCCTGTGTTTTTTTATAAGGGCAAGCCCAAATTTCTATTTGTATTTTTAAAAAATTAAAATGTATTTTTCCTTGTAGCAAAAGCCTCTTTTCTGTCTTGATACATAGAACCACAGCTCCTCATAAACAGGAGGCATTTGTTAAAGAAAATAACTCCGAGCTATAGCTACCAATACTTTCACACAAGCTTGAGTTCCAGCCTTGTTATCTTTGTTTGCTAGGGACTATACGCTGCCTGGAACTCTGCATAGACCTGCCTAGTGGCTGAGATAAAGTGGGCAATGTATCGTTATGCAATCTTATCTGGACTGCACTTTCAGTAGATACCCACATGGATAAGATTCTTTGTATCAGTACCATATGTTTTAAAATTAATTCATGTCAGCCTATACTTGTTCAGTCCTACTTGTAGTAGCACCTCCCAGTTAAGATCTAGAAAAAAGAATTCCATGATGTGACAGATACATTCAAAGAAGAAACAAGGCTCCACATAAATGCTATCTCGCCTCTAAATCCCATCCCACCCCCCTTTCGTCTTGAGGTGCGAAGCCTAAAGAAATATTTCTTTCTCACTGCATCATGTATTGTACTGGATTCCTGCAGTTGCTCAGTGTGCATGTGTTTCATCAGTTAGTTTAGAACAACAACAGATGCAGTAGGTTTCTTTAGCCTTATCTGGCCAGGAAGTCCCTTTGCAGAGCCTTGCTTTTGGCAGGAGCAATTTCAGCTTGTTGTGCTAGTTTGCGTTGATGAGATCATTGCAGTTTAACCATGTGCTTCACAGATGTCCCAGCGCTGCCTCTTTCAGAGAGTGGGACGAACTTCTCCCCTGACACTATCACTGTCTTTACACAAATGGATTCAAAAAATTAAGATCACATATCAAGTCTTTCATTGAAAGAAGGAAAATATTCCAGGGACTTTGTCAGTTCCACTTTAGATCAAATATTTAGTTACAAAAAAAAAAAAATCCCAAACCCCAGTGTTTTACATTTACAAAACCTAAAATTAGTAGAATTTTAATTAATATTTCCACAGTAAACACTTTCTGTGATTCAGATTGGAACTTTCCCTCACAGCATTTGCAACCTAAACATTCCAGCATCGTGTTTCAGGGTAGAGTAATGTATTATTCAAGGCAGAAATAAGGGTTGTTATACAATTGTAGGTTGCTGGGGAAGAATCTTTCTTCTGTTTCTGAAAGTGAAATTGACTAGAAAGAAAAGATTCTGACCAGTGTATTTTCATTTCTTCAGCTGAGAGCAACGAAAAAAGCATCTTAAAATAAAATCAATTAGATTTGACTACTTGCAGTTTGAATAATCTCAGGGATGAATAAACATAAGTGAGGACATTAAAGAAAATCAGGAGCAAGTGGGATGAAGTTATCTGGAGGAAAACTTAGGTTGAGTATCAGGAAGTGCTAGAACCCCCTTCGCTTGGCACAAGTCAAACTAGACTGGAGAAAGTACCTGTTACAGTAGCAAATAATCCTGCGCTGCCACAGATGGACTATTGAGCTAAAATGCTTTTCATCAGCAGTCATCATTTTTAACCAGAAAGAGGAGTCTCTTTAATATTGTCAAGGATAAAATCCAGGATGCCACTGATGCTTCACATCAGCAATGGGGATAGAATCTAAATACAGGTATTTCTTCTCAGAAACTCCAGGACCCCGCTGCTTGAGCTAACAAAGAATCTACTGCTGCAGGACTAATTCCATCCAGCAGAGGGCAGCGATCTCTGAACATACTGTATTAGCCACTCGGTGGCAATATCGTTATTAAGCGTCTGTTCATGGTTCTAAAACATTTCTCCTTTCCCATCCGGGAGATGAACAAAGGCTATGGCCTCTTTCAGTTTAGTAGACAGAAATACTGAAGGAGGCTCAGTGGATGTCCAACACCTGATAATAATGGTGTGATAAGACCTCCAGTATGATTAAGCTTCCTGCTGCTGACTGCTAAAAACGCTAGTTTCAGAGCACTTAACATTTGGCAGAGAGCTTTGAGCATTGCAATCAAAGGCACTCAACTTCAGGCTATTTCTAAGTGAGCTGGAACAAAGGTTCATGACAAAAATCTTGAATGATAAATTGGAGGTCTCGTACTCTAACATGGGCTTGATATACTGTACCTACTAGGATATTTTTCTGCTGTTTGTCTTTTATAACACGCGGATAGATGATATTTCAAAATGTGTAACTTCACAAATGCATCAAAGCAGTCTTGGCTGAGACCCGACCCAGTGAATTTATACCAGCGCTTGTGAAAATCAGGCCCAATGTATTTTGCAGGATTTAACACAGACAGAGCTGTTGCAATAGAATCTGTGAGGGAGACTGGGAATCTGACCAGAGAATTCCTTGGAGGAGTTCTGAAGTCCGGAGCTGCATATACGAGCTAGGAGCTGCATTTACAAAGTGTACCTGCTGCAAATACGTGACACATTGTCATCTATGCTACCTTAGTCTGCCTATTTGTTAGTTCAGTCCCTGTGTCCTAATCTTCCCAACTGCTCGGAATCTGGGACAATATTTTTAAAACCAGGACTTATTCATACACAGTTCAGTTATGTTATCACCCCATCATCTGCGATGAGTCCGAAAGAAGCTTTTTTTGGGGCCCAAGTCAAAACTCTTTGAAGTCAATGGAAAGACTTTGGATCAGGCCCATCATTTTCTTGCTTAGAACTCAGAGCCGTAATAAAAAAGACTTTTGTAATAGTCTTCCAGGTTATAATGAGGGTTGTTCAGGTAGAATATGCCCTAAAATAGGTTTTGCATTTTTTAAACATTCTGTCCGAACCTCACTGGAGGGTCTCTGCTCAGTTCTCCAGGCAACATCAGGCTGGCATCACCCCCCAAAAAGATTATAGAGATGCCCAGATTCTTTCCCAATCCCAATAGCTAATCAATTTAATCCTGTGCATGTGAGCAGAAGTCTCAGTAAACATCCAGTCCCATTTAAACCCCAAGTTCACTTGTCCCATTTAAACCGCAAGTTTACTTTCCTCTTGAATCCTAATAAGGTGGATTTGACCAGTACCTCTGGGGACAGAGCATTCTAACCCCAAACCAGATTATTCAACACACTCTCTCGAAATGAAAGGCCATCCATGTGTATTTAATCTACACTTTAAAACCAATTTTCAGCGTTCATATTCTTCCTGTTGTTTATTTTGGATACTATAGATCTCTTCCTTTTCTCCAAACTCTGAAAGCTGAGGCTCTTCAGCTTGTCTTCGTAGCTAAGTCTGTCCATACCTTTGATCAGTAGCTTTTCTCCAGACTTTAGCCCAAAATGTGCACAAATGCTATGGAGGTGTATGGTCCAGCAAACAGGCCACAGCCCACCAAGGAAGATCTCACCATGACTTTGTACAAGGATCACAATCACCTTCCTTGTTTCATTAATAATACTCCTGCTGATACAGCATAAGACCCTCTGGCCATATTTGCTCCCATTTAATAACTGAATAATCTTTAC
This sequence comes from Lepidochelys olivacea, assembly GCF_965140295.1. Taxonomy (NCBI): domain Eukaryota; kingdom Metazoa; phylum Chordata; order Testudines; family Cheloniidae; genus Lepidochelys; species Lepidochelys olivacea. The sequence continues at coordinate 95,198,935 of NC_140418.1, read as the reverse complement.
AGCTGACTTGAATTCATAAGTATTTCCATTGTTACTCCACTCCAGGTCTCCATCTGGTATAGGTGTCTAGTTGGCTTTAAAATGTTTCGCTCCAAAATCATCCTTTTCCCCTCCGCCTTGATGCATTTAAATTTTCCTGGAGATGATTCATCTCACTTAGAGTGGTGTCACCCCTGACCTTCACCATGAGCTGAAGCACACTGGGATTCAGAGCACCTCAGAAAGTACTTTGCAACGCTTCACCCATGCAGGATTGGGGCTGTCATGTGGAAACCTGTTTAACTTCAGGGATTTTTGCAGCTGTAAACTTTGTTCTGTGAACCTAGTGCGTTCAGTTATTCTTCCTTCCTGCCTCTCCAGAGTCTACATGTGCATTGGACACAGTGTTTGTTTGGAAGTGTCCAGCATCTTCCAACCTCAATAAATACCTTTGCAATCCCGATATTCATCTCCTCGTCCATTCTCCTGTCCTCCTGTGAACCCCCGCTTGATTTTCAGCAGAGCTACTGGAACCTTTCCCCTCATCCTGCTTCTCCTTCACATATTCAAAACTCATTTGTTGTTCTGCCTATGTTTTTTGTTCCCATGCTCCCTTCTCAGACTTTTGCCATGGTCATTATTCTCCGGTTGGCCCCTGATAACTCACTGAACTTGGTCTTAAGTCAATAATGGGCTTATTTTAATCTATTAGAAAAGATCTCCTTTTCTTTATCAAAGCTAAACAAAAACAAGGAAATTAAATTAAAAACAGAACGATGTTTAAATAATATAAAGGTTGTGACACCAGCCAGGAAATCCAATGATAAAGGGGACAATCCACCCATTGCCTGAAATGAAGAGCCACCATGGCAAGAGTTAAGGGTGAATTTCATCCATAATGTTGCATTTTTCTGGGTTTCAGTTGTGTATAAGAGCCCTAACCAGCTGGGAAAAGTTTAAGCAATAGCTCCTATCGGCTCTACTGTGGGGGAAGTAATCTTTCATTGCTTCCCTTAGCACAGCTGCTCTCTGCAGGTTAAGATTTAATTCTTGATTGTAGCAATATGAAGTTTATGTGCACACAAATGAATTGATGCACAGAGACATGCTGAAGATAGCCATCGGATTTTGGAAGACCCTTGAACTGTCGTTTGCTTCCATGTCTCATCCACCAATGATATGGTGATAGAATTTCACCTGCTGGTATCTCCAGGTATTGTAAGCTACAGATTCTTCCTGACAATGTTCTGTTAATTAAGAAAGGTAGCTGATGGCTGGCATTTTCTGCTGACTGCAGTCAACAACTTTATTGCTAGTCATTTATACTTGCTTTTTAAAAAAAGTTTCCTTTCAGGACTTGGAGAAAAAAAATCCTGTTTGTTTTTGTCTTCCCTTGTTTGTCCGACGACAACTAAAAATCAGGATCTGTATATCGGAAGTCCAGAAGCAGCAGATTACTATTAGATGGTAAAACCATCTTGTATGGATCTGCGGGGGGTAAAAACATTCATCTATATGAGAAAAAACGAATACAATTCTAATTGGGAGGAGTGTTAGCACGACCCTAATGCTCTGTGAATTTCATTCAGGTTCTTCTTATGGGGTATGTGGTACTTTGCTGTTATGTTATCAATGCCTTCTTCCCCTCCAATCGGTTGTGTCTTTGGATGACATGTGCTCATTAAGTGTGAATTTGTATGCTACGCTCTGATGCCATGCTGGAATGAGGTGGTTTTTGATATCGGAGCCTGGGTGTTCAGTGCAATGGGGAGTTGGGTCAATAAGACCTCCCCACAGTGCTCCACATTTCCATTAAACAGTAGGAGAAAAGATCCAGCTTCTGTGCTGCAGAACCCTCCTCCCTCTCCTAGCAGCTGTTTGACTGGCTAGACACTCGGGAAGCTGCCCAGCGAGCCCAACAACAAGGAAGTGGAAGGTTGATGGAAAGATGAAGATTTAATTGAGGTTAATGTTGGCATGAGAGCTGAGTTCTGCAGGGTAGGTGAAGCGTTTATTATGCTAATTCCCTGGAGCTTGGCTTGTTGCAACCCTTCCCCTAGCTCCGTCCTGATCATGACCCAGTGCTGCTCATGCACTTTCAGAGAGTGTGAAGGCCAAATTCATAGTGGGAGGTGGTCAAAAGAAAGGTGTCCCCGCAAATCCTTGGAGATGAGAACACTAGAAAAAATGCCAACAATGCACAGCCAGCACTGCAGGGCTCTCGATTCCCTGCTACTTTTACAACACATGCTATAAATCTTCCCTTTTCACTGGACAGGCGCAAACAAGAAAGGCTCAGGGGCCTGAATAAACACGGTGTGGTGGAGAAGCCAGGCTGAAAGTGCTAATGCCAAACACTCCTTGATTGGTTTAGAACTAACTGCATCACTGACATTCACGAGGGAGGGTACAACAGCATGAGCCGGATGAGAAACACTGTGGGACATATTCTGCCCTCCGAGCTATGTGTCGGAGAGCAGAGGCTGGGCCTTAGTCCATTCAGTGAACAAGGGACTCTTCATTTTTGTGGTTTACACTGAACTTACGATAAATATTTTTGCTTTCATTAAACCTTGATTGTTTTTTAAAATATTCTGTTGACTGATGATTCTTAATATCCTGTTATCTCCAAAAGCATGAGATGGAATACAGAGATAAAAGGGTGGGGACCTTGGGTCCGACCACATGTGGAAGCCCTGCAGCTGGAGAATGAGGGTTTCAGCAATAATTATTGAAGTGTTTTGGAAGGGTTATAAACCCTGATCTTCACAAAGCGTAGTCCAACCTCCAACTTAATGCTAAATAAAAGTAACCTAATTTTCGGAGCAACTGCAGCTCTCACTGAATGTTACGGGGGTTTGCAAATTCTCAGCACCTCTGAAAATCGGCATCCTCCTATTTGGTACCTAGTTTATGGATCTAGGTGCTGTAACTTAAGAAGCACTCAGATTTGCAAATGTTGCGACTCTTAGTCTATTTGTGCCTCAATTAACCCCTTTGTAAAATGAGGATCATAGTATTTGCCAAGGTCTAGGATGGCTCTCGGAGGCTTAAATAACTAATAAAGAAAAGGAGGACTTGTGGCACCTTAGAGACTAACCAATTTATTTGAGCATAAGCTTTCGTGAGCTACAGCTCGCTTCATCGGATGCATTCAGTGGAAAATACAGTGAGGAGATCTGTATACACACAGAACCTGAAAAAATGGGTGTTACCATACACACTGTAAGGAGAGTGATCACTTAAGATGAGCTATTACCAGCAGGAGAGCGGTGGGGGGTGGGGAGGGGTGTAGTGATCCTTGATTATCACTACAAAAGGTTTTCTCCCCTCCACCCCCCCTCGCTCTCCTGCTGGTAATAGCTCATCTAAAGTGATCACTCTCCTTACAGTGTGTATGGTAACACCCATTGTTTCATATTCTATGTGTATATAGATCTCCTCATTGTATTTTCCACTGAATGCATCCGATGAAGCGAGCTGTAGCTCACGAAAGCTTATGCTCAAATAAATTGGTTAGTCTCTAAGGTACCACAAGTCCTCCTTTTCTTTTTGCGAATACAGACTAATACAGCTGCTACTCTGAAACCTGTAAATAACTAATGTTTGTAAAGTGCTTTGAGATTCTGGGATGTCAGGTGCTACATTATAATAAATCATCATCCAAGGCAGGGCAGCCAGTGAAAGCACCTGAGAATTGTGGACAGATTTGCGCTAAAAGAAGTTCCAGTCATGGTGAATTCTGCCTTGTGGTCTGGTAGAGTGGCCAAGCAGAGCCTGACAACCTGGAAAATGCTCAGGTAAGGTGAAACTGTCCTTGCTCTTCTGCTGATGGCAGTGCCTATATCTCCGAGGAATGGCAGTGCTGTGCAGCTGCCTCACACTGACAATGCCCCCCGATGACTCCATTGTGAGCCCTACCCCTTCTCTGTGCAGAGCAGGCTGCGGTAAGGGCGAGGTGCCGCATTCCCCTTTCCCTGGAGCCGCTCTCAGTTGAACTCTCGCTCAGAGGGACAGGGAGTGGATGCGAATCCACGCAGTTTGACCCTTAAATTACAGATGCCTGAAGCTGAGGCCCACCTGGAAGAAGATATTACAAAAGAGGTGAAGGGGAATGATGTGATCCCTTTTGTTATTCTCATTACTGCGGCCCTCACTCCAAATGCAATGGCCTTAGGAGTGTTGTTTGCCTCCATCTTATCTCAAACTTAACTGCCTGGGTGGCTAAGTTTGCCCGAGGCTGTTTAGGGCTCATCCATCTGGATAGACCTTCCACAGTCTGTGGGAGAATTCTGCCTGGCAGGAAGGAAGACCACGTTCTTTGCCTAATGATTGACAACGGCTGTAATTATGGTTGCACAAGCCGGCATCCTGTGTGGTAGTTTCCCCCACAAGACGCATCCTGTGAGTGTTCTCCCCTCACACAGGACACTCGAGCAGAGCTGAAAGGTTTGGACAGCAGACTTGTGATTCAGGCTATTCACACATTAAACCCGTTTCTTCTGCTTACAGATGCCCTGGAGGAGGAGAAGTTGTGAGGCTGGGGCAGAGGTATCTAGTCGAAGGTGAAACCACCTGGCTGTGAATATACAGTCGTTCTTTGTGTCAGTCCTTGGTCAGCTATCAGGTAACAACAGGGTGATCCAGTTATCACTGCCTGGGTAACTATCCCACCATGGCTGTCTGGGAACAAGAGACTGTTAACAGGTCTGTCACTCAGGCTAGCCCTCACATAGTTTGACCCCTTGTGTGTTAGAATCTGTCCCCACAAAACCCTGTTGCTCAAATGGTTTTATCAGGTGCAAATTGTATCACAAAGTGCAGTGGTGACGACCTGTACTTGCACAAGCCAAATGGCACACGTGCAAGTGGAAGATTCCCATTGAAAATGTACTGTGGTGGATCCTGAGGAGGTAAGGGGGCACTAAGGAACCAAAAGGAGAATGTTTTTACTGCTCAGTGCGAAGGAGAGCTGCAGGCTGTGCTACGGCGTCTGGGAGGCAGGAGTACTGCATTCACTTATTGTCGTAGTGATTTGCTGTATGAGCTTGGGCAGGTCTTTTAGAGCTAGGCTGTGGCTTTTGAGTAACTGGCAGCTTTTCTTGTGTAAATCCTGGCATTTGTCCTCCTCTGTCTCACACAAAGCAGGAAATATGATCCTTTCAATTGTCACAGGGCTAAACTACCTGACCTTTGGCTGTTACATTGCTTTATGCTAAGGCAGCAGTTCTCCAGCCATTTCAATCTACAGACCACCTTGTTAGAGTAAGATCCTTGCACAAAATTATCTTCCCACCCAACAACCTACTTCTCAACCCCAACTCTTTGGTTCTCAAACCTTTGGTTTTGCAGACTACCAGTTATCCATGGGTCATGGTTTGATAATCACTGTGCTTCAGCATGTTGGAAGAAGGGAAGGGTGTATAGAGAACTTATTTATGTATTGCCAGAGGACATGGGACTTTACAGAGTACTAGAGGGACAAGGTCTAGCCTCAGATTTCATAGTTATATGGAAGACGAAAACAACAACAGCAAAACAGACAGGGAAGATGATAAATAACAAGAGGACAATACAGCCCTTATCTATGTGAGTGGATTGTACATTCTCTTTCCTTCGTGTCCGGATTAGTCAGCAGTTGGTGATTGCACAATTTGATCTAGCAGCAACATGTGTTTCCAGTTTTGTAACTATATGCAAACACATTTACATCCAATTTTTCAGAACACTAATGAATTTCTGACTTGTGGCTGACAGAATTATTAAAATATATCCTAGAGTCAACCCGGAGTGGCTGGCCCCTGTTCTCATGCAATGGTGAAGAGGACCAAGATGCCATGATAGCAGGCTTCTCCTTTCCATGGTTTAACCTGGGACAGGGGAAAAAAAACACTGTTCTTGATATGCTATTATGGATAATATTAACCAACAGATTCACTTGTATTGAAGCTCCTTCTGTGTAACAAAACATTGTTATCTCTCCACTGCAGCTAGAATTTTCCTTTTCTACATGACCAATCTTTGGGAAAGGCAGGAAGGGCTTTTTCTCCCCAGGAAAGGGGTTTAGTTAGCAATTTAGAAGTGTTTTAGTGCATTGCAATTTGATTATTTAATCATATTGCCAGTAATAACGTTAAAGTGGTCTCAAGTGGAATGTTTTGGATGATACACAGTTGAACGTACTACATCATCATCAAGTCTTTAAGAAGTGCTGTGGATGTGATCAGTTGCAAAATGTCTCTCATTCTCTATACCCATGCAAACCTGTATCCTGTGCACATGCTGTATTTGTGCTGAATGTGGACCTCCCATTAGCATCTTTGGAAGTTTGCATGAAACAAGAATGGAATAGGAAATACATGGTGCAGACAAGGGATCCACAGAGTGGCTCAGAGAGGACAACTTTGACCTTAATTTTCATGGGAGTTTTACATCATTTTGCTTTAGATGTTCTCTTATGGCAATGCTGTTCCATCTGCAGAGCTCATCTGTGTCCTCTGGTCTTCTCTCTCTCATCTTCATTTTAAAATTTGTCTGAGCTACAGTATACAATATAAATGCCTATCATGTCTATTTGCGCTGCTCACCTATGAGGTTTAGAGGACAGAAAATTACCTGGTGACGCATGGTTAGCTTAAAAGCCAAAATTTGAGCAGTTTTTCTGAATGCCATCCCAATCTTCAGTACTTTTGAATAAAGCCCATCTTGAAGCCTTCCCAGAGTTTTCACCAAACAAAACTCCAACTGATGGAGTGTTGCAAAATCATTTTGGGTTTGTTTATCTCTGTAGAGTGATGGACCAGACTGGCACCATCTGAATCCCTTGCTGTAGCAAGGCGATGACTCACCAGTGCAGCGCCTCCTGTTGGTTGTCCTGGGAATTAGCTCTGCCGCCCCAGAGTGCCCTCTGCATGCCGGTGTCTCACCTGCCACTGGCCCCAGTGTTCTTCCTGGACCCTGGTGCCTCTCTGCAGCAGGGTTCTGCCCCCTGCAGTAACCCCACAGCTCTGGGTCTCCCCTCCCTGGGGATGCCCCAACCCTCTATCCCCACCTTGCCTCAGCCTATGGCTACTGCCAGTCACCATCTAGCCCCTGCTCACTGGGGCAGACTGCAGTGTATAAGCCATTCATCACTGGCAAAATGGCCTACCCTCGGGGCTGCAGCCTCCGCAACCCCAGTACCTGGTTTGGCCTTGCACAGGACCTGCAGCCTGGGGAGTTGCCAGGTGGGAGTTGCCTCTGCCTCTGCCTCTGCCTCTGCCTCTGCCTCTGCCTCTGCCTCTGCCTCGCTCCCAAGTAACTAGGTTCTTCTCCCTCTGAAGCTAGAGGGAGAGTGTCTCTAGCTCCTGGCTCATAGCCCTTTTATCCGGGCCAGCTGAGGTCTGATTGGGGAGTGGCCCAGCTGTGGCTTCTTCCCCAGTCAGCCCAGCTTTTAGCCCGCAGCTCCAGCCCTCTCCCAGGGCTGGCTGTAACCCTTTCCAGACCAGGGAGTGGGTGACCACCCTGCTACACTTGCCCTCCAAATTTTGGTTTTGCCACTCGGTTAATTGCCCTCATTTCCCAAGGGGTAGAGTGCTTTTCCTCAGGGTGCCACTAAAGCCAAGTTTTTCTGTCAGAAATGGGAGAAGAAAATACTTAAATCTCTCCTGGAGGAGCCGTGCTGCCAGTAATTTTGAATTCATCCAATCTTCTTTGCTTTAAACACCCCTGTTATGCTGCCTCCTTCCTCCTCTTGGAGTTTGCATTCCTCAGGTGTATAAGGGGAAGAGGGGCCCAGCTGAGCAGTAGGAATGATTGACACAGAGGAAAGTGTGTTTCTTTCTCCGTGGCCCAGTGAAAAGAATATGTGTGGATCACACGGAAAAACTCCTGGAGCTACAGCAGTGAGTGCTTATGAATCAGATCCTCCAAAATGTTCTTGCTGTGAGGTGGTGACCAAATATGCTCTTTAAACATCAGTGTAATGTGACAAGGCCGGATCCTGAAGCCGTTCGCCATTTGGCTTTCATTATTTAATAAAAGTTAGATTGACAGAAAGCCATTTAATGAAAGACCTTAAGAAAGAACATATTGTTGATCTGGAAAACTTGATAAACAACTGGCTGCCACACGTGGTATTTTCATGCTAAACCAACATAAAAAGATATTTTCTCCCCCTCTTAGTTTTTCTTTTCAGGATAATGCGAACATGTGTTTTGCCCCCATGAAAGGGACACGATTTTGATCAAGGCTTTGGCATGTCTTGCAAGCCCAGAGCAATCTTTCTCTGTTTGCAAATATATTTAAAAAATTATCTATTTAAGGCAGGCAGTTCCCCCTCATGAAGCAAACCTTTTCATCACTTTCAGTGTGACAAAGTCCCTGGGCCAGCTCCATAGCCAGGGTAAATCCACGCAGCTCCACTGAAGCCTACCTTTTAAAAATGCTTTCAGGTGACATAATGACCTAAATGGGTCAGACCCTCAGCTGGTGTACATAGGGCTGGTCTTCACTATGGGGAAATCAATGCTGCTGCAATCGATGCAGGAGAGGTTGATTTAGCGGGTCTAGTGAAGACCTGCTAAATCGATGGCAGAGCGCTCTCCGATAGACCCCGATACTCCACCTCTCCGAGAAGAGTAAGGGAAGTTGACTGGAGAGCATCTCCTGTCGAAGCAGTGCAGTGAAGACACTGCGGTAAGTCGACCTAAGTTACGTCGACTTCAGCTACGTTATTCACGAAGCTGGATTAGCGTAACTTAGGTTGACTTACCCCCGTAGTGAAGACAAGCCATATAGTGAAGTCAGTGAAGCTATGCTGTTTTACACCAGCTGAGGATGTGGCCCGTTGTGTTCATTATTTCACTTGAAAGCCTCTTTAGCAGAGCATCAAACAATGGTTGGCTAGAAACACCACTGTTTATTTTTAATTAATGAACAAAGAAGCCCTGTAAACTAGGATTCGGTATCAAACTATGAAAGCCTGTAATTGCACTTTTGCATTTCATTTGTTGTTCTGATGCATGCAGCCCCTGCTTCAAATCGGGCCATACGTACACTGGCCCTCTCTCTCTGACACTGTTTAGTACAGTTCCTTCATCCATGCATACAATTCCTTTCTGATCTTTGAAGCAATTGTGTGGTTTAATTTATGAGAATGATACTGAGGGGATGTTTCCTTTTAAAAGTGAAATGCGTTCTCACCACTGCTTCATCCAGGTCTAGCAGAGGCAGCAAACCTTGCAAGACTTTTAAGGGTATGTAAGAATGGTGGTAATTCTTATTAATATCACCATTCTACACCAGCTGAAGCTTCCAGACAGTCGTCTTGGGAAGCCTCACAAAGAAAGCAGTACAGTAATTCCCACCTGGATACCACAGAACAATGCATAACTGGTCAGGGCCAAGATCTGAGCAAATGTGGAGAAAAGAAAGCACTCTGGGACTCCAGATCTCTGGAGAATGCAGAAGTGGCCCTCATGACCCTCATGGTAAACAGGAGGACAAATCCACAACTTATAAAGTGGAAATGCACCATCGCTGCCTAGCTCTAGTTAATTCCCCTGCCAACTAGTGTCACCTCTGTTTTCTTCTGGACTGAGCCACAGCCAGCTCCCTCTGCATACCAGTCTCATCCAGACATCGGGAAAGCAAAGTCGCAGCATTAAGTGGGCTAGATGAAATGGAGAGCTAGAGCTGCAGGTCAAAGGCACACTGTTGGCATTGCAGCCCCAAATGCCCTGTCATAACCCCCATCCAGGCTGAACAGGAGGGGTGATAAGAGAATTATGTGGATCCCTAAAACAGAGAACCCTTCTTTCCACCTCTAGAAAGGAAGGAACAGGACCACTCCAGTGCTGTCCAAATTGGGCCTGCCCATCTGCAAAATAGTTGTCAAGACCTTGTGGGCATTAGTATCCAATGCTGCTAGCCTGAGAGGAATAGGACAGCCAAGTGACCTTTGTCTAGTGCTAGGAGGAGTTAAGGTCTATGTAAATTCTGCCTCCTTGTTGCTTATACTAAAAAAGAAGCTGCTTCCCCAGTTGGGCCAGGTTACTCTGTATTTTCTTGCCACTTGGGCAATCAGTGTAAATGTGGAATGCTCCTATCCATAGGTGGTGTTGGAACTAGGGGTGCTGGGGGTGCTACCGCACCTCCTGGCTTGAAGTGGTTGCCATCATATCCAGGGTTTACAGTTTGGTTCAATGGCTTGCAGCACCCCCATTATACAAATTGTTCCAGCCCCCTGCTCCTATCATGTCCAACCTCCCAAGCAGCACCCAGGAACATGCACTGCAGAAGTGACTGAAAATTGCATGACATTTTCATTATGAACAGCAGCCCCATCTTCTCCTGTTGATAATAGCTCACATGTAGGATGCCCAAATGAAAGGGAGGGACAGAATGAGGGGTTTAAACATTTTAGCAGCTGTTCTGTCAGATTCTAATGAGTGGAGCATATGGACATGTTCATAGGTTACAGGGAGTAATACCACGTTTTGTAATTATATCTGAAAAGTGGTTTTTCTATGGATATATATGTGTGTGTGTGTGGTAGGGGTGAGTGTGAAAAGACTGCCCAGCTAATGATTTATCACGATTGTGTGAGAGCAAAGCTTATATTGCATCCAAATCCTCTCATGAAGCAGCTTAACTGTCCCACTGAGCTTTCATAAAAAGCCTGCATGCCTAAGGGGCTCCAATAGGCAGGGGCTATAAGATTATACTGGTTTTATGCCAGTATAATGTCATGATTTCAATGGAGCCTATTCTGCTTTTCCTGCCCCCCCCAAAACACTCAGGCGGCATGAGCTTAATCTAAAATAAGTACAGCGACAGAACAGTGAAGAAGCATAGCACAGTAGTGTCTCAGAGAGAGCACAGTGTGTGTGTGTGATCTGAACACAAAATGGTAGTTGCCCCTACAGCCGGAAGGGAGACCTACCCCCATTTAAAGGTACACAGTACACAGAGAACAAGTCATAACAGATAAAAGCTACAGACAGCACAGAATTAATTACTCCTGCTTCACATAAATGCAAATCAGAAGTGAATCTGGCTGCAAGGACCATTATATAAACTGAAAAATATTGGGAAGGAGGATGAGTGGAAAGGAAGAAGGAAGGTGCTGGATCGCTTTTGCATGACCATTACTTCTATTTTTTTTAATCTCATGGGAAACAGACAGCAGAGGGAGGAGCTGCTCATCTGAGCACTGCCACTGCTTAGCAGGAGTCATTGGTCCCCTGGAAGGGCAGCAGAAAGCTCCAACCTTCTCTTGAAGGACCAAAACCACAGAAAGAAGGTAGTTTTGTTACCCTCTATTTTTAAGCTGTGTGAGATGTATTCTGGGAGGAATCTTTCTACAGGGATCCCGGAATTGTAGGTGGATTTCTACTGCTAGTCCCTTTAATTTAGGTTTTTTTCTGCTCATCATTTGATTTGAGTACCTGTTCCTGGCTTTTCTTATCACCACTTCAGAGCAGCTACCCCAATTGCTAGTCGTGAAAGCAGCACTCTGAGCCTATTGAAGGAAGCGCTTGTTACCCATCTGAGCATGGGGACAAGGAAGAGGTTATCCATTTGGAGGAAAAGAAGAAAAAGAAAGAAAAAGGAAGCAGGGAACAGAATGAGTGTGGGAATGAAAGAACACTTGAGTTTTTACAACTTTAAAACCAGTTTGAGCTATTTTAATGTACAATAATAGAACACTGCATGGGGAGATTTTCTTTAAAGCATTCAACAAAATGAGGCTAGGAAGTCACTAAACCTTAAAAAGGGGCATCTGAGCCAAAAATGAATTGAAAATACCATATGAATGTGTTTCTGTGATAGCTAATAGAACCAACAGGATTTTTATGATGACCGTTTATGAGGGAATGTGTCCTTGCCTTGTGGGTGGCTTACTTACCCTAGGGAGAAAGGAGAGATTGTATTGAGAATCTGTCCCATAATAAAGGATGGGGAAGAACTACTTTGAATAAAATAAGAAGAACTTTCAAACTTTCACAGAAAGCTTGAACCAAACTTGAATGAAACCTTTTTGAAATCATAGAAATATAGGCCTGGAAGAGAGCACAAAAAGTCATCTAAACCCTCCCCGCATGCTGAGGCAGAATTAAGTACACCTAGACTACCTAGGATTACAATTCAAAATGATCTGGACAAACTGAAGAAATGGTCTGAAGTAAATAGGATGAAATTCAATAAGGACAAATGCAAAGTACTCCACTTAGGAACAATCAATTTCACTCATACAAAATGGGAAATAACTGCCTAGGAAGGAGTACTGTGGAAAAGGATCTGGGGGTCATAGTGGATCACAAGCTAAATATGAATCAACACTGTTGCAAAAAATGCAACCATGATTCTGGGGTATATTAGCAGGAGTGTTGTAAGCAATACACAAGAGATAATTCTTCCACTCTACTCCACACTGATAAGGCCTCAGATGGAGTATTGTGCCCAGTTCTGGGCATCACATTACAGGAAAGATGCGCACAAATTGGAGAAAGTCCACAGGAGAGCAACAAAAATAATTAAAGGTCTTGAAAACATGACCTATGAGAAAAGATTTAAAAAATTGGGTTTGTTTAATCTGGAGAAGAGAAGACTGAGGGGGGACATTACAGTTTTCAAGTACATAAAATATTGTTACAAAGAGGAGGAGGGAGAAAAATTGTTCTCATTAACCTCTGAGGATAAGGCAAGAAGCAATGGGCTTAAATTTCAGCAAGGGCAGTTTAGGTTGGACATTTGGAAAAACTTCCTAACTGTCAGGGTAGTTAAGCACTGGAATAAATTGCTGAGGGAGGTTGTGGGATCTCCGTCACTGGAGGTTTTTAAGAGCAGGTTAGACAATCACCTGTCAGGGATGGTATAGATAACACTTAGTCCTGCCACGAGTGCAGGGTACTGGACTAGATGACCTCTCTAGGTCCCTTCCAATCCTATGTTTCTATGATTCTGTGATTTTAGACCACCAATGCTCACAAATGGCCCAAGCAACAACTACATTTAGTCTCAGCATCAATCTCAGCCAAAAAAAAATGTTGTTTAACTTCTAAAAAAATTCAAAATAACTCTTTATTTTCCAACTTGTGGCTTGGAATAGGAGAGAAAGTGTTGAAAACCCCACCAGAAAGGCCATTGGTATGGTACTTCCAGACACAGGTTGTTATGCTCTTTGGAGCAGAGCCCTCTATATTCTGTAAGGTCATCTCTTGATAATCAACAAATAATACCACAGGATCTCACAAGAAAACTTCTAGCCACCATTTTTAGATCTTAGAAGCTGGGGTAAGCAACCAGACATAGAGCTGGTGAATAAAATTTTCACCCAAAATCATCCTTTTTTTCCTGACAAAATTCCAATAAAAAAATTCATTGAATTACAAAATTTGTTCACCAGCTCTATAATGTGTCAAAAACCAAATGAAATTTTCAGGCATTCATCCTAATTTAATATGCTGGTGAAAACATTGAAATGTTTCTGACCAGGCCTATCTAGCCCTTTGCCTAATTTTTTCCAAACTTGAACATCTCAATCCTTTGACTGTCACCTCTTGGCTCCTGAGCCACTTTTGGGTGCTCACCACACCAAGCCCTCTTGAGTTTCACCCATCACTTACATAAGACTGCCTTGCTGTTCTTTACTGATCACTGCAGCTAGCCTGTTCAACTGTCTGTAAAATGCTTGGTGTCAGATTGTGGCTGGCTCTTTTGAAGGTGCATAGGTGGTGAGGGGAGTAAAAGGAGAATGGAAGGAGGATGTGAGGAGAGAGTTGGGTGATGGGCTTCCCCCTTCAGCTCTGTCAGCAGAGCTTGGCTGGGCAGAGTTGAGAACATGCCACTTCCTACCCAAGAGCGCTGTAGAGACTACACTGCTGTGCCCAGGGTAGGAGTCTCCGAGAAGAATTCCCACTGAGTCAGGCAGAAGTCCGTCTGCAGCCTCTGTGCTGCCCTACCCCTCCATGGCACATAAAAGCTCCAAGGGCACAGTCTAGCCCTTTATGTGAAGGGCTGGTGAAGGATGACATACTGGTTGTAGTCAACATTTCATTTAGGAGTAACCAGCGGTGCGTAGTCATGGTGATGAGTGATGGAAAACATCCAACAATCTGCTACTGCTGGCTTTAGGCTGCCTCCTATAGAAGGACTGCAAATGAAGCCTACAATCTGGACTGTAAAAGCTTGTGAGATGCACTGGCTTCGTTCTTATAGTTGGTGAAGCTCAATTTGAGTTAAACAGCAGCCTTTGAACTGAATTTTTTGTTTTGTTTTAAATTAGCCTCAAAGAAAACCCCTCCATACATGGTTTGACACTAATCCTGTGTTTATTTCCTTGATCAGGCCCCGGGATACAGGCCTGGCTTCCCCAAAGCCAAAACTTAGCTGTTGCAGAATTCTACATCACTAAAGGTGCAGAGAAAGTCTGCTTATATTCAGACTGGAAGGAGAAAGTGTTAGACCTTTATTTTCCTCTGCTTTAGTCTAGCTAGAATGTGAAGACTAGGGATAAAAATTAAGGGAAAAGCTTTTTTTTAAAAAAGAAAAGGAGTACTTGTGGCACCTTAGAGACTAACCAATTTATTTGAGCATAAGCTTTCGTGAGCTACAGATCAGTTCATCGGATGCATACTGTGGAAAGTGTAGAAGATCTTTTTATACACACAAAGCATGAAAAAATACCTCCCCCCACCCCACTCTCCTGCTGGTAATAGCTTATCTAAAGTGATCACTCTCCTTACAATGTGTATGATAATCAAGGTGGGCCATTTCCAGCACAAATCCAGGGTTTAACAAGAACGTCTGGGGGGGGGGGGCGTGTAGGAAAAAACAAGGGGAAATAGGTTACCTTGCATAATGACTTAGCCACTCCCAGTCTCTATTCAAGTCTAAGTTAATTGTATCCAATTTGCAAATGAATTCCAATTCAACAGTCTCTCGCTGGAGTCTGGTTTTGAAGTCTTTTTGTTGTAATGTCGCAACTTTCATGTCTGTAATCGCGTGAGCAGAGAGATTGAAGTGTTCTCCGACTGGTTTGACTATCCAACTTGATTATCATACACATTGTAAGGAGAGTGATCACTTTAGATAAGCTATTACCAGCAGGAGAGTGGGGTGGGGGGAGGTATTTTTTCATGCTTTGTGTGTATAAAAAGATCTACACTTTCCACAGTATGCATCTGATGAAGTGAGCTGTAGCTCACGAAAGCTTATGCTCAAATAAATTGGTTAGTCTCTAAGGTGCCACAAGTACTTCTTTTCTTTTTGTGAATACAGACTAACACGGCTGTTACTCTGAAACCTTTTTTGAAAAAGTAGTGAAATAATTAAATATCCATCTGGGGCCAGATTCTGATCTGTTATAGCCATGTAAATCCAGAGTGACTCCAGCCAACTAAGTGGAGTATAAGAATGAAGTCTTAGTCTAATGGCGAACACCGGGGGGAAGTTAGAAATTTTTTTTCAGGTCAATTTAGACAAGACCAAAGTTTAGTCTGAAATACGTGTTTAAAAAACCCCTCCAAAATCTACTGGAAAAGTTAGGTATTTCAAAAATATTTTAAAACATTTTAAAGGGACGAAAGAGGCTTATAATTAATGTCTGTCTCTATCGACTCTTTTTTTTTCCACTTTAAAAACATCTGGACTTCAGTGTTGACAGATAAACTCCTTAATCTCTTTGCTTGTGTTTAAAAAAAATGCACTCAAAGTCGTATTTTTCACCTCTGGTCTAGTGGCATCTTAGAAAGAAGCCAAATGAGGGTAAAACATTTGGAAAGGAACTGGTGCAAAGACTTTACTGCTGGAGCGACACCTGAATAATCTGAGGATGAATGCCTGAGGATCAACACCCTTAAAAGTCACCTACATCTGTCTTGGAAACTGGCACTGGGTAAAATCCATTCCATCCACAGCGATAGGGTTCTGTGCAGGTTGGAGTGCAGAAGGGTTGGGAAGGTAAAATTCATAGATTCATAGATATTTAGGTCAGAAGGGACCATTATGATCATCTAGTCTGACCTCCTGCACAACGCAGGCCACAGAATTTCACCCACCCACTCCTGCGGAAAAACCTATCACCTATGTCTGAGCTATTGAAGTCCTCAAATCATGGTTTAAAGACTTCAAGGAGCAGAGAATCCTCCAGCAAGTGACCCATGCCCCATGCTACAGAGGAAGGCGAAAAACCTCCAGGGCCTCTTCCAATCTGCCCTGGAGGAAAATTCCTTCCTGACCCCAAATATGGCAATCAGCTAAACCCTGAGCATATGGGCAAGATTCATCAGCCAGATACTAAAGAAAATTCTTTCCTGGGTAACTCGGATCTCACCCCATCTAATAGCCCATCACAGGCCATTGGGCCTATTTATGAATATTTAATTACCAAAACCATGTTATCCCATCATACCGTCTCCTCCATATTCCAATTCACTTCACAAAGTAGGAGCAGCAATGGAGCAGCTTGTCTGGTCTTGTCAGCCTGAGCTTCTGTGCGAGCTGTGCAAAGGGTTTAGACCACTGGATCCTTGAATAGCTGGCTTGCCCCTACCTGTTTTCAGCACTGGCCTTATAACACAGAAGAACTACTCCCCTTGTGTTCCCGCTGCGGGACATAAGCAATATGGAGGGCCCTGAGCTGACCTTCAGTGCCATGGGTGAATGTAATCTATTGTTGATAAATCCAACGCTGTTCCATACTCATCAGAATCACTCCTATGATCATTGGGTTTTGAAGAGTGTATGTGACAGCCTGCCCATTTAAATTAGGTTGTTTTTTTAAGGGCTTGTGAATAAAAGCCTGGATGAACATGAAGCCATTGGCAGCTGAGGGTTTTTTGGAAGACTGAATTATGAAATCTGGCATATAATTGCATTTGGATCTATGAAATTCACAGTTGTGTGGGGGTTTTAGCTTGTGTTCTAAAATGTTTCTAACATGAAAAGCCGCTATTATGGAGAGCTCAGATTTGTTTTAAGATGGATTTTCTTTGGCTAAGCTGCTTTGTGGATGTAACCAACCGTAAAATAGCTGATGAGATGGTGTTGCTCATTGTAAATCTACCCATTCAGATGACTGGACAGAGCTATGTAAGGCCCGGATTCTGCAAGATGCTCTATGCAAGCAGTTCCCCTGCACCCAGGCAGAACCCAAAAGAAGTTGGTGCAGTTCGAGGAATTAGGCCCTAAGGTAGCCAGTGTTGCCAGCTAATCATTTTTGATGCTTTTTCTTAAAGCACCAGTTCCTGGAGTCAGGTGATGACATGGGAATCTCAGCCTTCATTTTAAAAAAAAGTTTCTAACCCTTATAGTTGCAGAGAATAGCCACCAAATGCGAACTCTAAGGGTTACAGCACCAGAAGGCAAGAACCCCAAATTTAAGATTTTTAAATCTGATGATTTTGGAGGGCATGAACTTCTGATTTTTGAGTTCTTGGGGTTGGCAATATGGAAGAGCAAGTTAAATAAGGAATGGGAATATAAAAGGGAGTATGCCTGGGGTAAGTGGAGAAAAATTAAGGTTGTCACACCACATCTCAATTTTCACTGATCTGACCCACAGCCCATAAACAAATAATTGCAACATTTGTTAGTTCAGATGATGTGTCAGGAAGAGGTGATGACTAGAACTGAGTGAACTGGAAAAGCTCTCATGAATATTACTTCAAATTCAGTAATGCATGGTGATTGGTCCACGTTTAAGGTCCTTTCGTGGTTGCTTTCTGTGAACATTTGCATGCCAGAATTTTACTAACTCAAGTGCTTGATGGAGTCACTGAAAGTGTTCAGTTGTCCTATTCAAATTTCACACTTAGTTAAGTACATCATCCAATCAGGGAGGTGAGTCACTACCCCCATCATTTATGTAACTTAACCAAGAGAGTGTGAATTCTGAATATTGTCAACAATTTTTTGAACTATTCACAGAGGGGAAAATTATTCTCAGCATTGTGTGAATAATTGTATGGATTAAGAACTGGTTAACTGACAGATCTTAAAAAGTAGTTTTCAATGCAGAATCTTCTCTGTGACCCAAGAACCCCTCAGTGACAACTGGTGCAAGTGGATTTTATAAGACTATCTTGATCTGGTATGTATGTTCTCGGTTACCAAACAGGGTCTCTCATAAAAGCTGATGTCATTCTGATCCTCATAAACACTTGAAGATGTATGGATGGATGATACTGAAGGAGTTGCGTATATGTACTGAAAATGTGGTCTAAAGTCTGTCACCAACCAAAGAGAAAAACCAATTTTCTCCCAGAGAGGGGGTAAGATGTGTATTTCTCTGTCAAAATGTGAATTAAACATTGTAACACAACACAGTGTAAGCCCCATTTACATAGGAGCACACAGGACAAAAGAAGCCATGGGGGTTAGGCTGGCTGTGTGCAAAGACAATGAATGTTGGGGGGGATATACCTAGGAGGCGAAGAAGGCACCTCCTTTCCCCACACCAAGGAAATAATTGGGAATGCGATTACATTCATGAAAACAGGATCACAACCAGTCCTGATTGAAACATTGTAGAAGACATTTGGGGTGAGAGAAACTTCATTAGAGAGAAGGTTAGCCTGTTAACTTTAGTCTCAAGAAAGTGTGTCATAATTGTCTTTTATATGTAACTTGTTGTTTCTTTTATCCCTACTCACTCTCTCTTAAATCTTGATCTTTGATAATAAACTTGTGATTGCTTTCACTATAATTCTCTCTTAGTGCTGTGGTATGGAGTGCTGACCTTGAGTTGAACCAAGCAAGCTGTGTGTATATTTTTCCCTTGGGGACAGCAGACCTGGGAACTCTAAGTCTTCAGTGGAGCAAGGGCTGGACACTACAGGGGAACACTTTGAAGGGGCTCAGGGACTGGAGTGCACCTATTGTTAACCTTCAAGGCAAAGTTAGGGCTGACATAGCCCAGAGGAGATCGTTTGGGCGGCTGGTAGACCGGTGGTGTCAGGACACTGATATCCAGCTAAGCACAGGAAAGTGTCACTCTTGTGGGAGGGAGGCAGTAACAAGGTGACTCTCAGTCCTGGGTAAACTGAGAACCATCCTTAAAAAGAACAGGAGTACTTGTGGCACCTTAGAGACTAACAAATATAATAGAGCATAAAGACTGGGAGTGGCTGGGTCATTACACATATTGAATCTATTTCCCTAAGTTAAGTATCCTCACACCTTCTTGTCAGCTGTCTAAATGGGCCATCTTGATTATCACTACACAAGTTTTTTTCTCCTGTTGATAATAGCTGATCTTAACTAATTAGCCTCTTACAGTTTGTATGGAAACTTCCAACTTCTCTGTATGCGTATATATATCTCCCCATATATCGTCTTACTATATGTTCCATTCTATGCATCCGATGAAGTGGGCTATAGCCCATGAAAGCTTATGCTCTAATAAATTGGTTAGTCTCTAAGGTGCCACAAGTACTCCTGTTCTTTTTGCAGATACAGACGAACACGGCTGCTACTCTGAAACCTGAGAACCATCCTAATCACTGAATAGGTGTGTTCCCACTACAGTCCCATTGAGATCGGTTCCAAGCCTGATACTATTCAGTATATTGACCCATGATGTGGAAGTCCATATAGAATCAGCACTGAAAGTATTTTGCAGATGACATAAAATTGGTGGGGTAGTAAATAACAAGGGGGTCAGGGGAGTCAGAGCGCTCTGGCTCTCTCGGTAAGCTGGGCCCATTTAAGCAAAACGCATGTTAATACAGCCAAATGCAAGGTTATACATCCTGGAACAAGGAATGCAGGCCATCCCTACAGCATGGAGGACTGTTTTCTGGCAAGCAGTCACTCTGAAAAGAATGTAGGGGTCACGGTGGAAAGGCAATTCAACATGAGCTTCCAGTGCAATGCTGTGGCAAAACGGGCTAATGCAATCTGTGGATGTAATAAGCAGGGGAGTGATGAGTGGGCATAGGGAGGTGATTTTACCTCTGTGTATAGCATCATTGAGACTGATACTGATAGAATCCGTTGTGGAGTTTAGCTCTGGCAAGGGCTCTCCTACCATAGATCAGCCACAATTTAGACAGCTAGATGCTGATCTCATTAAACCCAGAGGAACCCCAATGAAGTTACTGTGGATTTACACTGGTGTGAATGAGATCAGAATCTGGCCCAAAATCTCTGAAGATGGCAAAATAAGTGTATGGCTCTGCACGCAAACTCTGGCCCGTCAGTTGTACTGTTCATCCACTGCTCCTTTTATGCAGCCGTGAAGCAGTTTTTGGATCGCACTAGCAATTACAAAATATTTGTCATTTTCAAAACAGAAAAAGTGCAAGGAACAGGGGCTCTCACATCCTTGCAGAGAACTGCTGGCAGCCAATGCTCTTTTTGCACTTGTAATGACAAATAATATTAATCTTTGTGATTTTCCTTGGCACTTGAGCTTGTGTTTTTACACTTTTTTTGTTATTCCTCTCAGAATAGGGAACAGTTTGTAATCGCTGCTTCAGTTTTTCACCAGTCTCAGGTCCAAAAACAAGGCCGAAGCCAAGGATTAAACAATTTTTTTCATGTGGCAGCAAAAACCACACCATTCACAGCATCTTCCAGATCATAAAACTATTTGCCTACCCACTTCAAAATGTGACAGAAAGTAACCCTTTGCTTTTGGGAAAGTGACCTGTGGCTAGAACAGCCAGAGATCACAACATTCAGAATGATGCTGTCCTTGGTTCTTTATCTCAGTATCTGTTTCTCATATGTTGCCTCTCTTGTTAACTTATTTCCAGGCTAATTTTGCTCACCACTGTTTTTTGCCAAGTACCCTCACAATCAAGTGTCATACTGGGGGGGAAACCACCCCTCAAGTACTCAACTCTAGAGCCCTGCAAATCTGGGGATATCCGTGGACCATGTTTATGAATCACAGATGGATGCAGATCCAAATTTTATATCTAGAGCCCTGCAAATCTGTGGATATCTGCTTCATATCCATGGACCATGTTTGCGGATCGTGTACCGGATGTGGATACAAATTTTGTATACGCCTAGGGCTCTGCTCACCTCCCAAGTTCTGCTCCCAAAAGCAAGTTCCACCCCTTGACATCATAATGGGTTGCCACTTACAGTAGCTGGTGAAGCTTTTCACAGTATGATTGTCCCTCTTGCATGCTTTGCTCAGCAGTGAAATAGTTAACAGTGTAGACCTCTAAATTGTTATAATTAGGCGTTGGATTTAACACCCCATTGAAATGAATGGGTTGGTTCACTCCTCTCAGAGCTATTATTCCAGGCGTGTCTGCAGACTCAGCATGGGTTGCACTTGGGTCAACCATCTAGTTTTATTTGGAATAATAATTTAGATTGATGTGCACAAGATGGCTTCCCCATAGAACAGTACCAGTTCAGCTAGTTGCTTTGAGCCAGCCTAATTTGACCTCTGTCCACCACGGAGTGGAAGCTACTCCCAAACCCTGTTTCATGAACACCATAGCAGGTTAGTGCATGCCGAGTTAAACGGGCAGTGAACGGTAGGTACACTGAGACCCAGCACAGAGACGCACTATTAACCTATGGTGGGAAATCTAGAATGAGTCAGCCCATGTATCAATGTTGGCAGTTGGGAATGACCACTTATGCTCACTGGAGATCCCGTAAGGCCTCTCCCAAAATTAGGAGTGTCTGAATCAAATACCATAGTGGATATTTAACTTTTAGATTTCTGAAAATGCACCCAACACTTGCCTTCACGCAATGCACAGTCAGCCTGTGGAACTCATTGCTATGGGATGTTATGAAGGTCAAAAGTATAACTGGCTTCAAAAAAGAATTAGATAAGTTCATGGAGTCTAAGTCCATTAGTGGCTATTAGCCAAGATGGTCAGGGATTCAATCGCATGCTCTGTCTATCCCTAAACCTCCAACTGCCAGCAGATGGGAATGGCTGATGGGATGGATCTCTCAAAATTGCCCTGTTTTGCTCATTCCCTCTGAAGCATCTGGCACCAGCCACTGTCAGAAGACAGGATACTGGGTTCCATGGACCATTAGTCTCACCCAGTATGGCCGTTCTTATGTTCTTATGTCTCTGGGTGCATGTAGACCATTTTCTTTTTAAAAGTATAAAATTAGTTTTCCGATGTCAATTAATATGCTCAAAAGTATACCCAAAGGCATAAATCTGGCTAACCATCACCACCTTAGGCAAAAGCTTCAGTGAACTTTGACCTTTACTCTATATCATGAGAGTCAACAAAATTAGGCTGTAACAAAAGAAGCAAATGCCAGAGTTGCAAAGCCCTTCACTGAAAATGTCCTGGCTGTAGTCCCCAGATGTTCAGACCTAGGAACTATTTAGCAAGAGATCATCAGTTGATCGCAACTGCCATGGAGGCACATAGGGAGAAAGGAGAATTCCCATGTAGCCAGGACCCGAACCTTTACAGTCTCAACACCATGAATTGAAACAAACGGAGCAGTGCTGTAATATGCACCTAGTGGCCTGCATTGCTTCTCAAGTAGATGGCTATTGCTTGTAACAATCCAGTTGGGAGGTAGCAAAGAGGTATGCTGGGCAGATCCTCAGCTGCTGTACATCATCATGGATCCAGTGACTTGATAACTGCCATTCCAACAGAGAGAAACTGTTGCAATGCTTGCACTAACTGTAAATGAAATAAAGGCACTTCTGGCTATTTTAGAGACAGGAATTACTGAAAAGCACGTAAAATCCCCCCACTCCCACCCCAGAGCCAAGAGGTCTGGATACAGTTCAAATTAGCATCCCATGATTTGGGGGTTTGCCAAAATGACCAAGCATTTGGAGGTTCCTCGTTACAATCATTCCCTGCGTGGCTGTACTGAGTGGGAAGCATCTAAATTAGAAATAAAAGGACCATTATTGCCAGTAAAAGACCCACACGCACTGCAGAGCTTGCCCGGGAAATCACACTCCCTTATAGTGCTCCCTTGCTACGCTAAACTCCATTCTGCTGGGCATTCATTTCCTCTTCCCTGACTATTGTGAGATATACATGGCCAAGGGAAGAAATAAGCCATGAGCACAGGCAGCATATATATAAAAATTATATTTTTGCAAAGGTTTTCAGATTTCCCCTCCAAGCTACAGACTACTTGAATGAGTGACCACAAACTTCTGGCCCTTTTCCGCCAACCATAGTCTCTTCTTGATCTTGTCTTTGTCTCTGCAGATTAATATTGTCCCTATTAAAAAGGTCAGCATCCAAATACTACATCCCAAATTGTGGGCTTTTGGGCAGCCCGGCAACCAGTGATTAATGACAAGTCCTTCTCTTTAGCATTGCTTTGAATGGGACCAGCGTAAACCCATCCCATGTGGATGGGGCTAATGCTTTTGATTCCTGTTGTTTTGCGGCAGCTCAACGGTCACAACTTGGCTTTACGCATGACTCCATTGAAAGAGAAAATTAAACCATGGCCATTCCCCTCCCCAGCCCATGTGTTTCTCTAATCAATGTTATTTCAAAACTTCATTGAGAGTGTTGGCCAAAAGAAACCTGCTCTTGTGTCACACAACCGGTTGAGTTCAGTTGTTTACTTAAGCCAGGTTTTGCTTTTGTAAACTTTTTAAATATATCAGATGAAACGGGAAACATGAACCAAACATTTTTCGGAAATGTTTTCACTCAGAACACATTGGATGTGTAATGACCTGATTCAATAGTGAAAAATTTATTCTTTATCCCCTGACAAGCACCTGTCTAAGACAAAGGTCAAGTGGATAGATTTGTACTTACTCATCTTGCTGGCTCATGTTGTTTCAATTACTTCATCACTATAAAGCCAGATTGGAAAACCTCGCCAAGGAAAAGAACAGGAAAGCAATCTATATTTCTGTGGTTTAAGAATTAGAGCAAACCCAGAACATATGAAATATTCCCATACATGAAATGGTTCAGGAAAGACAAATTTGGAATTGTGTAAGGTGTGAATTTCCAAATTTAAACCCTCGTCATTTATGAGCCATAAGGAAAACAGAATCTCTGGACTTCAAGTTAATGTGAATATCTTAATGACTGATTAAAAATATTTTTTTGTTTTAGAATTTTTTTTATCCCTATCCCCATGTTTCCAACTCTCATAACTTTTATCACGACTTGTGATTTTCGGTGGTTTTCTTAAAGCCCCAGCACCTGAAATTACATGGCTACATGGGAATCTCCATTTTCATTATTTTAAAAAAAAGTTTCTAGCCTTTATGGGTTGTGGAGGAAAGCTGGAAAAACGTGAACTCTAAGGGATCAAAACCAGAAGACCAATAATCTCATGATTTGAAGGGGCCAGACTCATTATTTGTTTTGAATTTTTTTATTAAGGTAAAGTTATAATAAAATATTAACATTAATATTAACATGATCATACATGACTTATTAGTTATTCAGGATCAGGTTAATATTCAAAGAACCTGGCTAAAGAATCTGGTTGGCTGGGTGAACTTTCTCCACCTTTGAGAACACTGGAAAGGGTGACCAAATTTCTAAACACCTACCCTCTTTTTGGCATTGGTTGTGTATGTACTTGATGTGAAAGCTTTTCCATTACAAAGACAGTCCATATTTTACTATACCACAATTCCATAGGAGAAGGCAAATTTTTCAAATAATGCAGAATACACAGTCTTGCTGCTAACAATAAAAAACAGCAATTAATTTGTCATTCTGTTTAAAATGTACATTTTTTATTGGAGCATTAAGTAAGCAGGTCAGAGGATCTCTAGGAAGCTGGTATTTTGTCATAAGATGAATCTCTTTAATAATTTCCTTCCCAAACCATCTAATTCCTAGACACAACCACCACATGTGCAAATATATTCCCCTTTCCTCACAACCTTTCCAACAGACCACCTCCCTAGTAGTAAAAATATAATGGATCTTAACGAGTCAAATGCCATACAGTAATTTATAACAGTTTTGTTGAGCAACAAGTATATCCTCTTTCCCATATACAGACCAACTTGTGCTGATCAATTTGTTCAAATACCTCTCCGATCTTTTCATCTGGGTTGTTTTCTTATCAAAATCTTTTTAAATCAAAATTGTATATATCTTAGAAATTAAATATTTTGTTCCAGCTTGCTCCTGGGTCAATGCCTCAAATATGGCTACAAGCCTAGAGAGAGCTGTCTTGTATCCAGATTTCACAATAAAATGTTTGACTTGTAAATACTGAAAATATGGAATCTTTATTATTACACATCTCTAGGTATGATTTCAAATCAGGACTCGGGAACAGCTGTCCAAACTGAGTAATCTCAGCTCTTACCCACAACAAATAGTCACTTGGATATTTCCTAGGGATGAATTCCTGATTATTAATGAAAGTAGTTGAGGGAGAGGGCCTCTGTGAGAGGAATCGAAACAATTTGTTCAAAGCTGCTAAGGTGTCTGGATGAATGGGTGATATTTTTTAATTTTTGGTGACCTAAATTTCTTTTTAACCCAACAACTCTTATAAATAGCTATATTTGGGCTCCAGTCTTGTTCAAGTTTTACCCAGTGACTGATGGTCGATTGTAAACCCACTGATCACATCCTTTAATTGTGATGAATATCAATAATAAGCCAAATTAGAGAAAGCTAGTCCACCCCACTTTGTAGGCTTCAACAGAACTTTAGAAGTCACCTTTTGTCTTTTAGGTTTCCATTAGGGTTATCAGCCTTCCAGGATTGTCCTCAAGTCTCCGGGATTTAAAGATTAATCTTTAAAGATTATGTCATGTGATGAAGCCTCTAGGAATATGTGCAACCAAATTGGCAACCCCAGTTTCCAGATGAATTTTAGTAGCACAGCCTGCCATGCTTTTAATGTTATGTCAGGGATGCACTGAAACAAAAATAATATCTTTGGATGGACATTCATCTCTATCAAGGTTTGCCTACCTAGCCAAGAAATTTCATATTTGTTCCATTCCTCTTTTATCCACAGTAAAGGGTAATTTGCCTTAAAGATTTTTGTTTCTTCACAATATTTATTCCTAACTATTTTAAAGATTCCTTTACTTATTTAAATGTATGTAGCTGACAACAGTTTGTTTTGAGCTTTCCAGGAAAATTAGTTCTTAAAATTTCAGATTTATTGTAGTTTATTTTGGAGCCTGATACCTGCTTAAATTCCAAAGTCAATTGTTCTATAGTTTTTAATGAGGCTTCTGGCTCCTGCAAATATAACAAGGCATCATTGGAATACAAAACTATTTTGTGTTCTAATCCAGAAGATGTTTTGATGCCCTTTTACTATAGGGTTATTTCTCACATTTATTGCAAATGGCTACATTGCCAAAGCAAATGGGGTTGTTGCCTGTTTTTTTGTAGAGGTTAATATTATTATATAGGTTTGCCGATTGATTTGACCAGGAGATAATAAGGTTCTTGTCCTGGAATCAAGCTACACAGAATTAAATATAGTGAGATCAATCTCTGGTAAGAACTCTTGGAGGGTATGGCAACAACACTCACACAAAGGACAAAACACAGCCTTGGAAACTTTTATTAAAATAAGTGAAGAAGCTACAAGACCTCCAAACCACAGAACCAAAAGGGAATAATACAGTATTGGGGGTACCTATGGTATTCCTTACAGAAACTCTTAGATTAGCATACTCACACCCTTCCTTGGAGACCTGACGGTAAGAGACAAAGGGCCAGCCTCACCTCCAATGGTCCAGGTTCCTCAATGCCTGAGATTGATAGTGAATAACAGAGCTGAAGGGGCAAATGTTGAGTAGCTAGGTTAACAATAGATAGCTAAGTAACTCAAAAGCTAAAGAAGAAGAAAAGCTCCCTCCACATGGTGGTTTGCCCTCTTATAGTGCCTGAGGACTATCCTGAATATTCTTGCTAATGCCCAACCTTCCATGTCCAAATCTAGCTTCCTCACCCACATAATATTGGGGTGCACTTATTCTATAGGCTAGCATAGCCATACATATTAATACCAATTAGCTCATTCTCAAACCCACTGCTTCTTGCCCGAACTGATTACAGTTGCTATTTCCACATTCCTGCCGTGTTCCCTGTGGTCACTGTCAAGTTCCAACTTTCTTAGGTAAACATGTCTAGTTCCTCAAAATCTAAAAGGGTGATGGTTAGGCCATGTATCTATGCCAAAGGTCACAAGCCTACTTAACATAACTTATGCTAACTTGATTAAGCTAATCATACAGGACAGGATAGAGGCCTGTAGGTTCCTTGCATTATAGCCAAACATAATAAAGTAATCCAATAAAGTTATTGATATTGTATTATCCAATACAAGCTATCGGGGAGGGATAGCTCAGGGGTTTGAGCATTGGCCTGCTAAACCTGAGGTTGTGAGTTCAATCCTTGAGGGGGCCACTTAGACATCTGGGGCCAAAGATGGGGATTGGTCCTGCTTTGAGCAGGCGGTTGGACTAAGATGACCTTCTGAGGTCCCTTCCAACTCCTGATATTCTATGATAAAAATACAAGCAAAATCTAATAAAGCAGACAAGCAAACCAGTAAATAAAGGCAGGATAATTATAAAGCAGGCCAGCCCTATGAGCTACAGGTGATAAGGGGCAACCCTGTCTGGTATCCCTAGTCAAATTAAAAGAAAGGGGTTGATGACCATTAACCAAAGCAGACTCTTGAGGATGAGTATTCAGGGCTAATATGCAAGTAGAAAACTGATTTCCAAATCCATAGGTGCCAATTTCCTCTCTACCCGGGAGGTGGTGGTGCTCGAGCCCTCTGCCCCAGGCCCAGCCCCCACCCCACCTCTTCCCCACCCCTTTCCGCCCCCTTCCCCAAGCAGACCCTGTCCCTGCTCCTCCCCGTCCTTCCCAGCGCCTCCTGCATGCCGTGGGACAGCTGATCCTTCAGGGGGTGGGAGACGCTGGGAAGGAGGGGGAGAAGTTGATTAGTAGGGCTGCTGGTGGGGTGTGGGGAAGGCGCTGGTCAGGGAGCGCTTGGCTCCAGTGGGTGCTAAGCACCCACTAATTTTTTTCCGTGGGTGCTCCAGCCCAGGAGCACCCACGGCATCGGCACCTATGTCCAAAGCTGTAGTTGGTTGAAGGCTTTCTCTGCTACCCAAGAAAGCAGCATACAGGACAGAATCCCAAGAATTAACATTATAGATCAAATTCAGAGTTTTTCTGATCCTATCAGATCAATATCTGCTAGCAACAAACCCAGACGGTCAGGGTGAACATATCTGGGCAAGATGACACTCAGTTTGCGAACCCCTTGGCATACATTTTAGCATCCACATTAATTAAAGAAAGAGATCTGTGTTCTGCACAAGCAGGAAGATCTTTTCCTTCTTTAGGAATGACGACAATGTTTGCCTCATTCATGAATGTGGAGCCTTGTTCCCCTGCAACATACCAGTAAACAGTTCATTTAAAATAGGGACCAATGCTTGTGTTAGAGCTCCCCAGAAAACCCATCAGGACCTGGAACTTTATTGGATTTGAAATTCTCAATTACAACTTCAACTTCCTCTAGAGCAATTTCCAGTTAAGAGCTGCCACATCATCCTCTGAGTGCTGAGGTAGTTATAAGTTCAGAATCTGAATGCTTTGAAATAAGCAACATATGGAAAAAAGTTAGCAAACCTTTCGGAGATCTGTTTGATGCCAGTTACTAAATCTCCCTTTTAAAATTTCTAATCAGAGGGATGACTGATTTATCCTTTTTCTTTTTTAACTTTCAAGCTAAGTCTCTCAGCTTTATTGCCTTTTTACATAATGTTGTTGTTTAATATATCTAAGTGTTTGCCCAGCCTTAGCTGTTTATGACAGATTCATCTTCCCTAATTATTTCCTTATACACTTTTAGATCCTGTAGATTTATGTCTACTTTCCAAAACAAAGTTATCTAACTGCGTTCTCTTGTTCAAGAGCTCTTATATTTTTCAGGTCTGACTTATTTATGAGGACCCCCCGCATTACCACCCTTCCAGCCTCCCAGAGGATACTTCTCCCTTCATAGGCAGTGGGCATAAGAGGCCAGGGAGGCTAAGTCTTTGGAGTGTGCCACCGCTGAAAGGGTGGGTGCTCTGTCCCGAGGTCCTGCTCCCACTTGTCCTCTTCCCCAAGGTTCCGCCTCCTCCCATTCCCGCTCCGCCCGTATGGGAGCCTTGCAGGAGGGGAAGAAGAGGTGCATGTAGCGGGCGGAAGGGGCCGGGAGAGGAGGCAAAGAGGCACATGTGGGGAGGGGGTGAAGAGGCATGCGCAGCAGGCTGGGGTTGGAGCATGGGCAGGGTTTCAGGGGGAGGAGGTTGAGCGGGGGCGGGTCTCAGGGCGGAGCCACAGTCTGGGCAAATGCAGCCCCCCCAAATGAAAGAGTCACGTGCCGCCCATGGATCCCTTCCTTATTTTCTTCTATATATTTCTGCAAATTTCCATCCAGCTATTGAATTCTAAGTGGGTCATACAACACAGCTCTATTCAAATGCGAGACCCTTTGGTTTTCCACCGAGTGCCAATCTTTTAATCTAATCTATGCAGGGCATGATCAAATCAAGTTATAACTCCGAGATTAGGTTTCTTTTTACCAAATTAGCCAAGGTCCTAGAAGCAAAAATCAGATCAATCCTTAAATAAGATCCATGAGTAGCAGAAAAATGTGTGTGGTACCTGACATCTGGATTCATCTCCCACCAGATCCCCATTTTTAAAGTGATACAACAAATTGGCACTTGTTCCTCCTGCATATCCTCTGTGTACATTAGTCAATCCAAAGTGGGATTAAGCACCTTGCTAAAATCCCTCTTTAGAATAGTATCCTGTTCCCTCAAATTTAAGTCCCTAAAAACTGATCCAAAAAAAAGAATCATAGAATATCAGAGTTTGAAGGGACCTCAGGAGGTCATCTAGTCCAAACCCTGCTCAAAGCAGGACCAATCCCAACTAAATCATCCCAAGAAGCTTGCCCTTGATTGGGAGCATATAGAATTATAGAGTGGATCTACACTGGGAATTGACATCGGCAAAGCTACATCTCTCAGGGGTGTGAAAAATACACCCCTGAGAGATGTAGCTATGCTGACCTAACCCTGATTTAAACAAATTTTGAACAGCTGTGGTTGGTATTACTGAGACCGTGTGAAGGAGTGGCCAGTTTAATATGAAGCTGTTTTGCACGTGTGTAGTTGGTGGTAAGGAAGGAGGGCAAAGGGTTATTTTCTCAGAGAGAAAAGAAGGGATTAAAATATCCAGATGCAGGGAGATTTCTCTAAAACAGTGGTTCTCAAACATTTTTTCCTGCGGAACATTGCTGAGGGTCTCGGCAGACCACTTAATGATCTTTCCAAATATTGTTTGTATCGTTAGCTAACTATTGTAAAGTAGTTTGGATAAAAGCTCTCTATAAAAAACAATAATAATTAACTTTTTTTGTTCTACAGATAAAAGCACACAACTCATATTTTAATATCAGTAGTCTTACCTTTCTAATGCGATGGATGTGCCCTCTCTCCACTGCTGAGCAGCCCCCGAGCTGGGGCTGCGAAGGAGGGCTGTCTCTCCCCAGCAGCCGCAGCCCTGAAGCTGGGGGTAGTCACCTCTTTGACTGCTGCAGTCCTTCAGATCCCAAATTCCCACTGCCCCCTCTTCTCACCCCACTGCCCCCCCCACCGCCTATTCCCGCCAAGGTCACCTTACATGTGTGTCTTCTCCAGGGTCCAGGCACCTAATTAGTGGAGCCACGCCTGCATGGCTTCATTAATTAGGTGCGTGGCCCTTCATTCTCTTGTGTGCAGCCGCCCAGGTGCGCACCTTAGAGGGAACTATCCACAGACCACCTGAATGGAGATCACAGACCACTGGTGGTCCGCAAACCACAGTTTGAGAACCTCTACTCTAGAACATCCTCAAAGCTGCTCCACACAGACAGACTTTCCTTGACTTCAGTGGGACTCGGCTTCATCCGAAGGCTCCTCCCTTGCAAGGTAAATCATGCAAGATAAGGGACTGGCTACTGCTCCCAGGACATATTGAGGTAAGGTTAAGATGTGTATCAAGATTAAAAGCAAGATATGATTTAGATACAAAGATTATGTGGGAAAGGTGAGCAGATCTGCTTCTAATTCTGAGTGCATCTTTGTGGCAAAGTCTATTGCAGGGGATGCTGGTAAAGAAGTTATACAGAGCAGGAGAAAACCCCAAAACCAAAACATGGGAACAAGTCACAAGTGAGTGATCATCATGCTCGCTAATCAGCAACTGGGCCCTCAAAGACCAGCAGCAATAGAAGCAGGGTTGCAGCTTTTTTAAGTGGCTCAAGACAGACTGGTTAAATACCCTGTTAGGTAAAGTCACACTGGTCCGGATACAAATGCCGCTGAAGTCAATGAATGGGAGTCTTTGCATTGACTTCAATGGGTTTTGAAGGAGGCCCATGGAATTATAAGCTCTTTGAGGCAGGAAACTCTCTCATTATGGGTTTGTATAGTTCCTAACCCAATGGGGGCCCAATCACGCTTGTGTCTTCTAAGCACTCTGGTAGTATGAATAACAAAGGGACAACTGAAGAGTGAGCGATTGACAAGGATGGCCTTTTAGAAGACACACAGCAGGCTCCAGGCGGGCAGAAAAAGCACAAACCCAGAGCCAGCAGACCTGATTCTCATTCACACTAAGGCAGTGTAAAGGAGCCTGAAAGTGGGTATAAACAGGGGTGCTGGAACAATTTGTATGGGGGAGAGGGTGGTGCTGAGAGCCATTGAACCCAACTGTAAAACCTGTATATAATGGAAACCACTTCAAGCCAGGGGGTGCAACAACACCCCCTGCACCCCTCGTTCCAGCACCTATAAGTTTAATTGTAATGTAATGCCCTTTTATATTGTCTGAGTGCTGTAAAGGGGCCTTAATGTAAATGAGAATCAGGCCCATAGTAAGACTGAGCAGTCGTTTGAGTCCTGGAAATACTGAAGTCATCTTCCCAGTTCTTCCACCCCTCCCAGTCCCTTCCCCATATTGTAAAAGCAAAAATGGTGTGCAACACCAAAGAGCCTGGCTGAAGTCCTCGATCCATTGAAATCAACGGCAAAACTTCCACTGACATCACTGGGGCCAGGATTTTGCTCCCAAGTATCTGGACCAAGAATAACTGGCTTTCACATCCCTACCAACCATGAAAAGCACATAGACATTGCAAAGCATCCAGCTGCACAAACCTGGCCCAAGAGCGTTGCACATCAGATGCCATATGAACAGATGCCAACGTGGCATGTGGCTTCTTTCTGACCAACTCTTCCTCATATTTTGCAGCAGCAGATCCTTATTTTGGTGCAGGTGTAGATGTGAGCCTGTGATTCATTTCTCAATATCCATCACCAGGAAAGGCTACAGGGAGCAGCTAGGGTTGCAAGATGGAAGAGTGGTTTCATGGTTTATTTGATTTAGAGGTGCTCGTGCTACCTTGTTTGCTACAAAACAGAACCACAGCAGCCCCTTTCACGCGTGTTGTGCACTCTTTTTGTGCACCTGCTTCCCATATCAGCCACACGCCTACAGTAGCTATTGAGTCAGCCCACTGCATTGCAGCCATTTTAACCCTCTCTACTGCATGGGGCAATTTTGCTAGCTCTTCGCCTGGCAAGTTCTAAAGCAGGTATTAACGGGAAATACTCTGCTCTGTGCTTTCACAGCTTTGAAAAAGAACACATTGTGGTCAGCTTACTGTAGGAGTTTTGGAGTGTGGCTCTCCCCGAAGTCTCTGGAGCGTGTATGTGCTGGATCAGACAATGGTGCCAATCACCGACTCTACCCACATACTACAGTGCTTTGTACTTTGTATAAACTTTCTTATCAGTGACTTCCTGCCTCATAAGCACGGTATGAAAAATTAGTCTTGGCATGAAAGATCTGTGGACGCTTTGTCTGTTCTGTATCAAGGTTAGAGCGTTCCTGACCCAACTTCTGGCTGCGGTTCATTGGAACTCTGTGTATATTATATGGTTTAAAGACTTCTGGAATGACTAAAAGCTGTACAAAACTGTGATGAAATGTACAAAAGAGGCCAGGAGGATAGTACCCTTTATCCCAGACATTGGGATCTTGTTGCCAATTTACTCCACTTTTTCCATCTGTATGAAATAGGCTCTCAGTCAGTAAGGACACTATCCTCCGCTGGTGTAACCTGGCACAGCTCCGTTCATATCCATATATATACTTAATGTTACTATTTATCGGGTCCTCTTCTGTATCTTTTGCTGGATAAAATATGCAAAGACAAAAGAGAAAAGAGTCACATTGTTAAGAAGGCCCTGGCCAAATTCATGCTGTAACCTGTGGGTAATTGTTACACCTCAGGGCAGTGGTTCTGACACCCCCCATCACCTTCATCAGCATTAATCAGGACTAACTCCACTGAAGTCAATGCATCAAAGAGATTCTTTGAGTGTTGGGTCTCACAAACGGTATAATATGCCACCTGGACTCCAGCTGCCTTCTGCTGTCTGCACTGCCTCATCTCTATGTAAAACAACGATGAGATGGCTAACATAATATCGTCAAGTCACTGAGTCAGACCTCTTGTAAAAAGAAAAGGAGTACTTGTGGCACCTTAGAGACTAACAAATTTATTTGAGCATAAGCTTTCGTGTGCTACAGCTCACTTCATCGGATGCATTCAGTCAGACCTCTTGTAGTACCCTGACCTTTAGGAACCCGCTGGCTGTTGGACATAAACATACAAATGTTGCCTGTGGGAAACAAGGTTCACATATGGAAGATTTAATTCAAACTTTTTAAAAATGCCCATACTCAGTTATAGTAAATTACTGAAATTCTGGTTTTAGACAGAAGTGACTGTTTTAAAAAAATATTTTGGAGTTCCATATTTATTCTCTCACTGATAAACATGCAGATCAAATTTCCTCAGCTCACTACTCATGGTGATTTCTGTGTATTTCTGATGGGGCAAATGCAGCCCAGACTCTAAACAATCTGTGTTCATTCTGTCTTGTATCATCAACGAGGTGGAGCGTTGGATCTCTGAACCCCTTCCGCCAAACTTTCTCAAAGTTTGGATTCGGATCCAGAGTTTGTGGCTTAGTTCTGTTTCTCTCAATAAGCCCAGACTGGAACCCACATCCACAGCCTGCTTAAGTTTTTGATCCAAATCTGAATCTGAGCCCATCTCTAATCATCGTCATCAGTAATGGAAACATTGCAGTTAGAACTTTCCTGGGGATGTTGTCTAGAAGAGGCAGGGTGATGTGAGGTAGAAAGCAGTGTGGCTTACTTTTCCATACCTGGCGCTGCTGAGCTAGCTGGAAGCAGAAAGGACTCAAAAGATATATGGGAAACTGATATGTTCAGTAAGAAACTGTCATTTTCTTATAGTCACCTCTCTGACCATAGCAGCAATCTAATCAAATATTTACTCTTTGGCAATCAACAACTTGCCTTTAGACCTGGGCTTTTCATGCTTATTGTCCCGAGGAAAGTAAAAAATGACTAGAAATTGTTTGATCCAAAACGCCACATCCAACCCGCTGTGAACTTTGTGGAAGTTTGATAGGTGACCAGATAGCAAGTGTGAAAAATTGGGGTGGGGGGGTAATAGATGCCTATATAAGGCAAAGCCCCAAATATTGGGACTGTCCCTATAAAATTGGGACATCTGGTCACCCTAAGTTTGGTCCCCATTTCCGAACTGACTTTTGTGTCCCATCTCTGTATGACGCTAAACCAAACTTCATGATCAGAATATCTCTGAATTTTGCTGCTTCTTGACAAATGATGTATAACAACAAGTTATCAACCAGTGAGCGGTTTGGTATTTTAACTTACCTCTACTAATGAAAGTACCCAGCACCAACTGAGCAGGCTGCAAAGGGATTAATGAATGTTTATCAAATCAATCTCAGTCAGTGGTTGCAAAGGGATGTTTTTCTAACCTTCTGCCATTTAGGACTGGAGTTCCACAAGGGTCACTGATGGAGCACTTGCCAGCCACAGTGTTTATCATCAATGATTTTTCAAAACAGTGTTAAAATCCTCTTCATCATGAAGATACAATGAAACTTTTGTTCCATCCAGCTGGCGGCATTCTATGGCATTATTGGGAGAAGGCGTTACACGTTTCCTCAGTATATTTCCCACCATCATCTTGTGTGGTCTTTGCTTATTTGTGTTGTCGCATTTTCAGTTACCTTTGATAGTTCGTTATGTGTTTTTATTGTGCTTTATTAGTCAAAGTATCTGAATGCCAAAAAAGGTTCCCTTTACACCTATGTAAAAGACCCTGGAAAGCAATGGAAATGAGGTAAGGAGGAGTTGAAGGAATAATAACGTTGTGCTTCACTACTTTTCTCTCTTCCAATGATCCTAAAGAGCTTTAAATATGTCAAGAAAGCCTCATAGCACCCAGGTGAGATAAGACACAGCCATGGCTTACGTGTACACATCTATATGGATTTACCAGGCTAAGTCATGTAATGGCTTGTGGCCGTCACCTCCAGATTGCTGACCAGGACTTTGCGACAATCCAGAAAGAGGCTGCCCCAGAGAATCTATCATGGATTTTACACTGAGCCTGATGCACAGTGGGAGACAGGACATTAGGCGTGTTATAGTCAAGGGAGCTATGCCTATACACACTAGCAGTGAGGGGATGGTCCAAAGAGTTACTGGTGTAAATCAGTGTGAGAGGAGAAGTCCCCAGAGTAAGCTGGGATGAGCCTCTCCTGAGCAATATAAAAAGGAAGGCACTAAGATAGGAGGGAGGAATGAGGAGTGTTCTCTCCTTGGGGAAGGCCTGAGACTTCTACGGGCTAGAAGGGACCCACCAAGGTCAGAGCAGGCTCCTGGGGAAGAAGCCCTGAGTTGGGCCTTGGAAGAAACAGGGAAATCTCCCCGCCTGCCCCTGAGTCTTGGCCCTGATTCTGGAGTGCACACATTGCATGCTCAATTCTACGCAGAGCCAATGGAGTTGCATTGGTGGAAACCTGATGTAGTGGAGTAGAGAATCAGACTCATGTCTACAGAATGCTGCCGTGTGTGTATTCTCTGCCTGTGTTTTCAGCAGTGGTGATCCCCTGGCTGCTGCATTGTACTGCAGGTATCACTCTTACTTTACCCTCTTTGTGGGTCCGATTGAGACATCTTTTCTTTTGCAGCAGGACTAGCAGTTATCAGCACTTGGAAGAATACAAGCAGAACAGAAGCATCTAAACTTTTCAGGCTGTGAAAGTGCTGCACATGTGGCTCCTGCTTCAGATTATGCAGCGGGTGCCACCTTGGATGTGTTTGCTGTTACGCTGGCTTATAGAAGAGCAGAGTCGTCTCTGCTTCTGAACACCACCTAAAGTTTTGGTTGAGATCCAGAACCTGAACTTGGCAGAGGCCTCTGACATGTGTAATGGCCTGACATGAAACCCAGGACCAGTGAGACACCACCAGGCTTTGGGGATGTTTGGATCAAGATCTAAACTTTGCATCTCGGGGGGTCTACCTCACCATCTAACTCATTATCTGCAATCTTAAAGCGTGGTTATAGTCAGAATAGCAGCTGCTCAATATCAGCTTTTTATTCGGCTTTCCGACCCCCATGGGTCTTCCAGTCTCAACAAACAAGTTTCTAGGAGTCACAGAGAGAGACTGACCAACCGAAACAGGAAACACCAAGTGTTATTGTTACTGTTCAGAGGTAGCTGCACACAGCTACCATGAAACTGCTCCAAGGCACGTGCCTGGCTCTGAGAGAAAACCATATAGAACTCACTCTCTTCCTGCTGAAGTTTACATTTCAGGGTTGATGGTTCAGGGCATGAGTGTAATGTGGGAACATGCAGAGCTCAGGCTAACGGTGAGTGGTAGCTCTATGCCCATGGAAATCTCATTGGTAAGGAACGTGAGTGAAATGGGAAGCCATGAACCAGCCACTGGCTTTCAGGAACCTGTTACATCAGCTCAGTTGCTGAGGAGGAAAAACAGTAAAATATTTATTTAGAAAGTGCATCTTGTTCCCATTTGTGAAGGAGCAAATTATGAAGACTGAGCTTTGAGGGGGTATTTTTAAATGGAAAAAAGCCCTGAAGTAATGAAAGCCGATGAAATGAGATTTAAAAAAAAAAAGTCAAATAAGCAAGTTTAAATTTCAGTAGTAGCTGAAGTTACCCATTCATGTTGGCCTCTTTGCTTCTGGTCCTTTTAAGATGCTCTTTTTCCTGGCTGAAGTTTTACTTTAATTTCCTTTTCATATTGGTCTCTGAATCCCTGCTTCCTTCCCTAACCTAAAGATCCTCCCTCTAATCCCCTGCTGAATATCGAGATGTCAAGGTATGCAAAGAATGAGGCGAGATCCTATTGTCTAAAAATCCAACAAACTTTTAATTCAGTCAGAGCCTTCCCTGAGCAGCACCTGCTTCCCCTGGAGCTGGTGACTGGCAGCATTCCCTACCGCAAGGACACTCTCCCCTGACTTCTCTCTCAATCCACATCACCCTAGGTGAACCCCAGCTAATGGGGAAGGGGTAGTCTAGTACAATACTAGTACAATGCTGTTACCAAGTCAGTTACACGTTCTACAGAACTGAGAATTCCTTTCACTCTGGGGCAAGGAATGCTATGGGCCGCTAGGTGTTCCAATGTTGATTGTGGGCGAGTGGAGTGGTGTATATACAGGGGAATAGATTTGCTAGTATTATGACGAGTCTTAAGACGCTATCTCACAGGACTGCAAAACAGGCAAATATTGTAGAGGTGTAAGTGATCAATATCCCACTGCAACGACACATAGCACTAAACTGATGCACTAGCAACAGAGGTCTTTAAATCACGAGTAGAGGCCTTGGTGGATGGTATACTCTAGCTCAAACAGAAGTTATGGGCTTTAATCCACTGGCCTGTGTTATGCAGGAGGCTAGAGTAGTTGATCAAAATGGTTATGCTACCCATAATCTATGAAGCACTTTATGCCTAGGTCAGTTGGTTTCAAACTGGTAAAAGATAACAACAGGGAGAGCCCCTTTGTGCCTCAGAAATCTCCTCCAACCTCTGGTGCTGCATGCCTTGCTGTGCAACTTCTCATTTTCTTTTAGTGAACTTCGGCTTTCCACTTCTAGAAAGCAGCTGCCCTTGAGTGTTCAGTTCAAATGTAGCCTATTACAGAGGAAGAAATATATTGTGTGCTCTCCTGGAAACTTTACTATTCCCCTGCCACCATCCCTTGCCTTCTTGGCATCAGTTGCTCCTCTCCATCAACCTGTGTAAATCAGTCCTGAGCCAGACTTACCGTTTAGACCTCATTGTGCAGAGGGTTATATACATTAATAACAGAGACTAACACAAAAACAGGCTGTCTCTGGTTTATCTCCCCAGATTCTTGTTTTTCTCTCACCAAAGAACAGTCACCAGGCTCTTTGTTGTCCTGGTGTCGGCTGCTTCTTCCAGTCCATGCTGGGGATATTAATCTCACATTCTGAGTCCCTCTCCAGTGGTTATTCCCTCCCAGGGAGCACACTGTGTCCAGGATTGTTTTCTTAACCTCTCCCTGGGAATTTACTCCTTCTCAGAGCTTTCCACCTTCCTGGTCCCTCCCCAAGACCAGATTTTGAACTATCAGTCTCTCCTGTCTGGAGGCACCTGCCAGCTATCTTTCCAGAGCTAATAACTGGATTTTCTTTACTGTCTCCCTTCCCTGGGGACTCTGACAGTTTCCCCTGGGGATTTCCCTGTTTCTTCCAAGGCCCAACTCGGGGCTTCTTCCCCAGGAGCCTGCTTTGACCTCGGTGGGTCCCTTCTAGCCTGTAGAAGTCTCAGGCCTTCCCTAAGGAGAGAACGTTCCTCGTTCCTCCCTTCTATCTTAGTGCCTTCCTTCTTATATTGCTCAGGAAGTCTCCTTATTGAACTCAACTGCTCCATTCCTAATTGGCTAATGAGCCATTACTAGGAGCAGCTAATTGCTCCCAGATGCAGTTTCCAGGGTCATCATGGGCAAGGTAGGCCCAGATTCTTCCTGAAGAGCCACTTCCCTCATGACAAACTTCCATCCACCAACTAAAAGAAGTCATTTGGACTGTCTCTGGGCAGAGTATTTGGAGAGACATCTGGGAAATGTTTTTAAAGAAAACCGGATACTACAAGGGTAACTAGATGCCATATTGTGCTATTGACTTTGAAACAGGGCTCTCTATCTGAAGCTATTGGGAAAACTGATGGCACAATATGGCCCTTGTAGGAGGGGAAAGGGCAGGAATGAAGTACCCAAGAGTTAGTAAAATTTTCTTGAAACATACATTTATAAGAGGTGGTCCCTGGATGGGATGGCCCATTAAGGGAGGTGGGCTTTGCCTTCACCTGTGACTCATTAGCTGCCCCCAGTGTTGGGCTTGATTTCCCTTATTGTTAATTGTACAAACATTACATCATGAGAGACATTGGCAACACACATAAGGTTTCTTCCAAGGGAACAAAAAATCAGCCCCGATGTTTACAAAGTAACCACAACACAGAGAAAAACAAATTTCTGACATGCAGAGACAACTGAATCAAATGACAGAAATAAATAAATAACCCGTGTCCTGTCACTAGGGGAAGACACCCCAAAACTAACACAGTCCGTCTCTACTAGGAAAAAGCATTAGACAGAAAGAAACCAACTCAGGCAAAACCATCTGTGTTGTTTTTGATCGGAAGCTGGTGAGCCTGTAATCTGAAAGGACTCCCGACTTTGACTCATTCCCTTTCTTCCAACAGTCAAATCAGCGAATCCACAGCAGACACACCCCTTGGTTGTGAAGAAATAGACCTTGACCCCAACCACCCACTCACTAGAGGAACACGGGTTGCATTAGAGCACAGAGCCTGAGGATTCCATGTTTTTGTAGCATAGCCCATAAATAATTATGTGCAATGTGAGCAGAAGCTTTACATTGCTCCATGGAGCTTACAAACCCTTTCTCCTATCCTCCCTAGCTTCAAAAACCGCACTGAGGTCTGCGAATGAGTTAGCAATTAGTCTGCCTTTCGTTGCACTCATTTGGGCTGGTTGAATGAGAGCACTCAAGACCGCTCCTGAAGTGATGCTTTGGCCAGAATTGTGCGATCCATATTGAGCCAGGCAAGAGACCACCAGATATTATGGCTAGGGATAGCGTGTCTCCTGCCTGGCCCAGTAAGATGAGAATCCATTTATTAAGATTCCTTCAAATTTTCTCTTTGATATCTGGTTGTAGATATCCCAGTTAACGTTCTAGCAAACAAGCTCTAGAAGGACTGGCCTAGTTCATTTGTTAGGTCACTTAAACCCAGAGAGATGCCTTTCTTCAAGCCCAAAATTATCTAAGCTATTTCTGTACAGGTGACGTGAGCCCTCAAACCATCTTTCTGTTCTGGAGTCCTTCTGAGTAATACTTCAATTCCCTAGAATAATATTGACCTCAGTTAGTCTCTCTTGCCTGCTATTCTGGCCTTCTACTCCCAGGAGTGCCATTCCTGCTGTCCCTGAAGGCAATCTTCCCTTCTGTTCCT
The DNA here is from genome assembly GCF_965140295.1 of Lepidochelys olivacea. Taxonomy (NCBI): domain Eukaryota; kingdom Metazoa; phylum Chordata; order Testudines; family Cheloniidae; genus Lepidochelys; species Lepidochelys olivacea. The sequence continues at coordinate 95,158,514 of NC_140418.1, read as the reverse complement.
AAAAAGACCTGAGTAGTAATCAGAAAGAACTGAAAGAATCCCTTTGTGGTCTGTACATAAGTCTCTGTCTTATCCCTCAAATCCAGCATTTCTCAAGCTACCCATCTCCCCTTACTTCAGACGAAAAGGGTGTAACAAGCAGCCCATAACTTCCCCTGTTCAGCAGCTAATTTGGATGAGTTGCCAGTCTCCATTTCCATACCCTATCATCCCTTCCGAAACCAGACCCTCCCCTTCCTTTGAACTTCCCATAATTCATCACAGCCCATAGGACATTTAACCATTCTCTGTGGCAGTCCCTTACTGTAGTCTTTAAGGTGAAGACTTCATGCTCCACCCTTCTCCTGTCATGGTTTTCTGACAAACCCCTGTCCCTTTAAACATGTCTGGACCATTGCAAAAAAATATTTCTAATGTCTATCTTCCTTTGTTCCCATCATGCTGCCAGTGAAGGACAGAAGCCAGATATGTTTTCAGCTTCTTCAAATTCTGACAGGAAGATGCTGGCCTCAACACTTGTGACTTCCTGCCAGAAATCTTAGATATAGTTTCCATCTCTCTCCCAGAGCTAATGGAGGAGTCCAAATGCAGAGAAATGCAAATTAGAAAGTGATTCAAGACCTCCGTAGGGATTGCAGAATAGTTTGTACTCTGAATGTCTTCCTTTACATACATCCTGTCAATTGTGGATCCTTGACCCCTTCTACATAAGAATGGCCATGCTGGGTCTGACCAATGGTCCATCTAGCCCAGTATCCTGTCTTCTGACAGTGGCCAGTGCCAGGTGCTTCAGAGGGAATGAACAGAACAGGTAATCATCGAGTGATCTATCCCCAGTTGCCCACTCTTAGCTTCTGGCAAATAGAGGCTACGGACACTTAAGAGCATGGTTTTGCGTCCATGCCCATCCTGGCTAATAGCCATTGATGGACTTATCCTCCATGAACATATCTAATTCTTTTTTTGAACCCTGTTATAGTTTTGGCCTTCACAACACCTCTGGTAAAGAGTTCCACAGGTTGACTGTGTGTTGTGTGAACAAATACTTCCTTTTGTGTGTTTTAAATCTGCTACCTATTCATTTCATTTGGTGACCCCCAGTTCTTGTGTTATGAGAGAGTAAATTACACTTCCTTATTTCTCCACACCAGTCATGATTTTATAGACCTCTATCATATCCCCCTTAGTCATCTCTTTTCCAAACAAAAAATCCCAGTCTTATTAATCTCTCCTCTTATGGAAGCAGTTCTATACTCCTTATAATTTTTGTTGCCCTTTTCTGTGTCTTTTCCAATTCCAATATATTTTTTTTGAGATGGGGCAACCATCTCTCCTATCTAGCAGCCCTATCTATCTCTCAAGGGGAGAAGAGGAAGGGGCAGAGGCTACAAGGGAAGGAAGGGTCAGCTGAGCCAGGACAGAGTCCTGCAAAGCGGACTTCCCCCCCCACTTCACGCCCGCTGCCCTACTATCAGTGGGCATGAGTGATGGAGGCAGCTCTCTCCTTCCCCACTCAGTTCCTAGCCCAACAGGATATAAAGCTTTCAGCATCACCCATGCCCTCAACCACAATAGCCACCTCAGAGTCTGCAACCCTTCGCCCCCTCCTCATTCTTCTCCCACAGTGCCACTCCTTGTGACCTCTCCCCACCTGCGCCAAGGTCACTCTTATTTCCTGGCCTCCCCTCAGCTGTTGTGGTGCTTTCTGACCTGTACCCTTAGCACGTGCATCCATGCACTACGGCCAGCTTCTAAAAGAGGAATGTCTTCTGCACATTTCTCTCCACCTCCTCTAACTTCAGCAGGGGTTGTGCTGACACTTGGCTACTGTTCCCCCTTCCCTTCTCCCTCTCATTCTCAGAAGCAGCTTCTTGAGTCCTATGGATGGCTAAAGGCAAACTGCCACTCCCACCTCTCAGCTTCTCTCTACCAGCATCCTCACCACCTCTATATGCCTCTTCTCCACCTTTGGCACATGCCTCCTCCTAGTGGCCCCCATTTCCAAAACATGCACATCTGGTCTAATGTGGAGACAAGGACACTAACTGTCCTCACTGCCTGCACCAGAACACTGTACCAAATGGCACAATCCAAGGTCAGAAGCCCCACACTTATGTGAGGTACGAGGCTGTCCCACATAACTGATATATGCCCTTTGGTCTGCAGTCGTGACAGGGAAGAGCAGATGTACAATCTGAGAGCTGTCCCGGGATCTAGACAACTGCACCAGGAATGGCTACTCCCTGCTCCAAACTCTCAGTTAACTCCTATTTTCTCACCTTGGGCCCAAAACCGCTGCCTGTCTGCTTAGCCAACCAGCAATCAGCTCATAGGGCACTAAATTATTGCAAAATGTGACAGTGACCTTCTCAATACCCAGCCTCCTCAGAGGAACCACCACCACCACCTCCTGCAGTCACCCTTCCCCGTCACCAGGCCCCCAGCTTGGCACTTGCTTGGTCATCAGGGAAGTTAGACCTGTGTCATTTAAGGGGGCCAGCCACCCTGTGACAGCTTTCCATGTTTTAGGCCCTGTTTTAGTGGCCACCTCACTCCAGACTACTCCCCCACAGCGGCCTGCCGAAGCACCTGGCACCGCAGGGCCACTATTTGAACCCTCCTGCTCCCAACTGCGGCAGGTCCCCCGAAGAGGTATGCCAGTCCCTCCTCCTCCAATTCCCTTGGGCTTCCTCCAGGCCCCTCCCCTCACTGGTCTCTACCACCTCACTCTGAGATTTAGCTGAGCCATGCTAAGGTGTGGCCTGCTCTAGCTAAGCAGGAGGTACAGCAGAAGCAACACTGCCAGCCAAAAGCCTGGCTGCAGAGAGAGTGGCCACCTCACCCATGCTACCTCTGCCTCCCTCAGTGCTTGCCTGCATGTGCCTAGCCACCGCCACTTCTCCTCCCGTGCCAGCCAGCCCACCCTGGCTCCAAGCACAGTAGTGTAGCTGTGGCACGGGGTGGCTGGTCCTTCAAGGGTGGTGAGCTTAGCCCCACTGGCGGTTAGTTTGTTACCTACCAGGTGATGGGTCTGAGGCCAGGGATCAGATAGTCTGCAGGTTACCTGGGCCTCAGATAAGATGCCAACAAGTGATAGTCTCTGCTCCCCTGGGACCTGGACTACTTCACTTTCCTTGTTCAGTTCTCTGCTAGATGGGTTCCCATTTACACAGAACATCCCTTCTTCCCCCAGCTAAAAAACCCTGTTCTGAGGGACCCCACTGACCTGGCTCCCCTCTGGGATTGGAGATCCAGTGGTAATCCCTTGTCATTGCCTTATACTCACTCACTCGGTAACAGAGTCCCAAGTCAAAACCATTGCCCCACTATGTTTGGGCCTCCTTCCTGGGCCTTGAGCCCTCCAGCCTTCCCCTGGGGTTATTAGAATAGACAAATCAAATGGTACTAATTCAAATGCCCCCAATCCCAGTGGACTCACCACCTTAGTCCATTCCAGTCTCTCAATTCCTTATTAGACACTTTTATCACAGCAAGAGTCTTTGTCTCCTGCAACCTCTGTTCACTGCTGTCTGAGAGTTTTTCTCCCTCCTGAAGCCTTCCTGATGTCCTCAGTCTTCTGGGCCTCTTTCCAAAGGCCCTTGCCCCACTTCCTTCAGGGCTCACTGCTAGGTTGACCTTGCTGCTAGCAGTCTAACCTCCTGGGTCAACATTCTTGTGGGTTCTCATCCTTTCCTTTCAGTCCCAGGGCTCCTGCCCAGCTTCCTCCCAAGTACCCTGGGGCTGGGGCTTCCTTCTTTATAACATTGCCCTGTCAGACACACCTCTTCCCCAGCTGTAGCAAGGCAGTACTAATTAAGGTCTTGTCTCTTTTATCCCTTTCCTGGGCCCTACTCCTTTGCGGAGAGAGGAGGAGGAGGAGGTTTATACTATCAGGCACCAGGCCCTAAACCAGCCATATGACACCTGATTTATGTGATTTATGGTGTCAGGACTTTCCCCAAAATTCACTTTTGTAAACCTACGCTCTGTGGGAAGTAGGGAAGCTTGTCTTGGCAAAGAAGTCAAGGCTGATTTTCAGTTTGTGATAAACATCACTGAGAAATAACGGAAGAAGACAGGAACAATTGATTACAACTCAGTATGTAGTTTTATGACAAATTTCACTATTTTGAGACAAACTTTTTGTTTCTTACAAACAAGCTTGACACTTGGGCTACTGCTCTCATGTTGAGTACCACCAGGGTATCATCCGTCAAACTGATACTCGCTGAAAGAAACAGGAACAACTGATTACAACAGTCAAAATTTTTGCTTTATCTTCTTTTTGTGGTCAACCAGACCCAGATTGTCGACGTCTTCAGAAAAATGGCTTGTTTTAAAAAGCAGTAGAGCTTCCCACGCGCTTTGGATTTGGATTATTAACGAGAGATCTGAGGGCATGGGAAAACAGCTGAGAGCACAGGAAGAAAGAGGAAGAACTTGCTGTACAATGAAGAAAGTGACCATGGAATGGGAATGTGCTTTGAATGTTTCAGGAACAGAATCCAGCCAAATGTGAATGAAATGCAACGTTAGGGTTCTTCAAGGTTCATATCACTGGTGGGGTGGAATAACTTTATCCGATTATTAGATCAAACACGATGAGCCCTTGAGGGGTAACCTGCTCTCATGAAGATCCAACAGAATGAATTACAGTGAAACTTTTTTCAATAAGCTTCCCTTGATTTAATGACTCAAGGTTGTCAGTGATCTAAAGCCTTTGGAAGTTGATCTCAGTCTTTGGTTTGGTCAAGCTGATGTTCAAATTTCTAATGTTCTTAAGCTCCCATAAGAAGGGAAATTCATGCACTTGTGTGTGTCCATGGTGGCTATTGTTTAAACTCTGGGAATTTGATAATAAAGTATTGCCTTATCGATGGATTTGATGCACATTATTGTCGGATACAAAGAGTGAAGATCATAATAATTTTAAAAAGCTACATATCTGTGACACTTGTGTGCTTCTTGACTGGCTAAGGGTAGGATGCAATACTAGATGTTCTGTTCAAATTCTCAGTGATTCTTTACATGGACTGCTTCTTTCTTGAGAGGTTCTCTCCAAAGTCAGGGCCTGATGTTGTGAGATGCCGAGCACTTCCTGAGAAGTCCTCATCACCCTCAATTTCCATCAGTCGCCACCCTGCGAGCTCTTTGCAGGTGAAACTCCCATAGACTTAAATGAAAGGTTCCGACAAGCGCACAAACTTCTGCATGTTTATCCCAACCAAACTGAGCCTTTGAATCCTTTAAGGGTTCCTCACTGCTAGGGACTATCTGAGGCAATAGGCAGTTCAAGCAAGAGTAAGTTCTTTCTTCGAGGAGTGTAATAAAAGGTCCAGATTTGAATCCCCTTTTCTGAAGATTATAGAATGCATAGAAAGGTAGGGTTGGTAGGCACCTCAAGAAGTCATCTAGTCCATCCCTCCTGAGCTGAAGCAGGATTAAATATACCTAGTCCTAGATTATATATCAGGGGCTGCACCCTGGGGCATGCCCTCTTGTGGCCTTGCATAGACACAGCCCTCAGCTCCATCTTGGTGCTTGCGATCACTTACTCAGACCTGGAAATCGAGAACAAGATGTCCCCTAGGTGGGGTCTCATTTATTAACTCCTTTTACACATCACAAGAAAACCCTCCTCAAGTCCAACCCTTCTTTTGTTCCTGGGGCAGGCTAATGCCAACAAGCATCCGCTCCCATGCTCGGGAGTACCCAGTCCTACTCCTGGAATAGGTTATGCTTCTGGCCAACTGTAGCCTCAGTCAGCTTCTCTCCAACTGGCCCCTTTCTACTCAGTCCCTTTTTCTGGTGGCTTGGAGAGGTTAACAAGTGGTGGTGCTGCTCCTGCTGCTTTTCCTTATTACCTTTAAGAGCTCCTTTCCCCTGGGGAGGGCTTATTTTTCTAGGAGTCCCTCCTTCCAGCTGAGCCCTGATGGCCTTTTAAAAGGTACAGGTACTTATTGGTCAATTAACTTCCCAGATGGGGCTCTTGTTGCCTTTAAATTAGCTCCTCACAGATAGACTGGGGCCTGAGTCCCTGTAAAGTGCCAGCAACCATATCACAATATTCCTGACAGGTGTTTGCCTAAACTGTCCTTAAAAACCTCCAGTGATGGGGATTCCACAATCTCCTGCAGCAAGCACTGATTTCAGTGCTTAATATCCTTATTGTTAGTAAGCTTTTCCTAATATCTAACCTAAATCTCCCTTGCTGTGGATTAAGTCCACCCTTGTTCTATCTTCAGTGGACATGGAGAACAATTGATCACTCTCCCCTCTTTATAAAACTCATATACATATTTGAAGACTTAGCTTGCTTCCCCAAAACCCTCTCTTCTCTAGTCAAAGCATGTCTGCCTTTTATGTGTAACCCACATACCTCCTGGGTGTGGTGTTCTGTCCCATCTAGTGGTACTGAGACCACTTAGAGAGAGAGACTAATGAGTTTTCTCTACACCACATATTTAGTTTTACCCAGTGATACCAAAGGACATTATAAACATTTATATTGACATGGTCCCAAACCCAGAAACCAAAATCCAAAAGCCCTTCTACCAAACGTGGGGGTAGTTTGGCTCCAGATCTGAATTTTGCAGGCTGTTGCTGATTTAACCACTTGACCATCCTTTGCAGCTGAGAAATGCATGTTTTCGGTAGAGGATGCTGTGCACTTTATTGCCCATGTATTACAAAGCCACTTTTTAACCTGCTTAATTTCCTGGTGTCTTGAATTTGCAGGAGGAAGGCACAGCTTCTGTATTCTGCTTATAAGGGAAAGAGAGAACAAAGTATTCTTTAATGCATTAATGCAAAGGTCACAATTTATCATACGGATTTGATTTAGAATTTGGATTTGAAATAGACTAAGGGTTTGTCTACATTTAAAATGCTACAGTGGCACCGTTGCAGATGTGCTGCCATAGGGCTTCAGTGTAGACACTCCTGACACCGATGAGAGGGGTTCTCCCATTGGCATAGATAATCCACTGCCCCGAGAGGTGGTGGCTCGGCTGACAGAATTTTTCCGTCGACATAGTGCTGTCTACAATGGAACTTAGGTCAAGCTTAACTACGTTGCTTAGGTGCGTGGATTTTTCAAACCCCTGAGAGATGAAGTTATGCGTACCTAATTTTCTAGTGTGGGCCTAAGGATATTTTTCAGTTCCACTTGGAGGAGGAGGAATGAGCTGGTAGAGGAATGTTAGGAGATTTCTGAAATGCAAAATGTTATCTGGCTACAGAAGGCCCAGAAAGGAAATTTCAATGAGGATATATGGCTCAGATATTCCACACAGCCGGGACAAAATAATGAAACACTTTTTAGAGGCGATTTACGAGTCTGGAAAATAGACTGCAGACTTTCAGCAAGGCCTGAAAATACTCCAGGTCATAGCTGTAGTCTATAGTATGCCCCTTTAAATAAGTAAGCCAGGATGGGAGTGTGCAGAGCAAGGAGGGAAATCAGAGGTGAAATATAAACATGAACATTAAAAAAAAAATTTAGTGTCCAGAAATGATTGAGGCACAAATCTGCAGGGAATTTGTGCTTCTCCAGTCCTTACCATGGTTCTTTTTTCTCTTTATTAAAAACAAAACAAGATTCATTTCAGAACATTAGAACATAACATGTGATTAAGTTCAGATCCAGTGAGTTTTTAAGAAGGTACTGAAAAAGGGGGATGTGATCTAGAAGGTTCATTTTGAAAGTGGCCTGCACCTTTCAAAACAAAGGAAGGTCACTTCCTATTGGAGAATGTAAATGTTTTATATTAAATTTTACAAAATGTAAACATGGATAACCTTGTTCATGAGTCATATCTGCTTTCTGGTTTGTTGGTATTATTATTGTTTTATTTATTATCGATTTTAGCCAGATTTTAAAAAGAGCTTGAGTCAGATTTGTCAAATGTTCAGCATCAGAGGCCAGAGTTAGGAAAAAAAAAAAAATTAAATTCTTGTGTCACCTAATTTGATTGCAAACTCATTTAGACACCTAAATCAGGGCTGGATTTTCAAAAAAAAAGCACTCCACACCCATAAGTTCCCATTGTGTGCTACTCCTGGGCAGATTCTCAAGAGCTCGACAATCAATGTGCTGAGGGTTTTTGTTTTTGTTTTTTTTTCCCAAAAATCTGACCACATGTTCTGGTGCCTAAAGGGGAGCTTTGCTCTTCTGAAAATCTGGTCCCAACTCTGGGTGCTGAGCCATTCTGAAAAGTCTGGCCAGCTGTGTGCTAGGTTCTTGCCTCAAAGAGGTTACAGTCCTTGGCCACAGACAGCAGAGGCAGTAGCTGCCTGGGACACCAGCAGAGTGCAGGGAATGGGCCCACCAACCCCTGCCCCATCCTGAGCTGACCACCTACAGGAATCTTGGTCCTGCAGCTTTCCCTTCCCAGGAAGGGAAGCCCCAGGCCATGATTTCTGGAGCTGGGCTCTGGCGGGATGGGGGCTGGCTGGCCTTGCAGATGCAGCAGCTGGGCTCAGGGCCCCAGGGGAGACTCCTGCCCCACTCCATGGTGGCTGGGCCTAGTTTCTGCATGCTGCCAGGCTTGGACATGCTGAGGGGCCTCTGCTTCAAGGAAAGGGCCTAGCACCTCCACAATGGAAATATTGTCGGGATAGAATCTGTGTTGCCAACCCTGCATGTCCCTTCCTGTAAACTGCATGCATGTGTTGGGGAAGGGAGGAAGAGAGGGGGCTGCATTGGCCACTGTAGCACCCAAGGTCAGGCTGGGAAGCAGGTAGGAACACTCAACCTGGGCTCCCTCCTTAGTAAAATTCTGGGTGCTCTCCTGACTGAAACATCTTTTGCTCCTCTCTGGGCTTGAACCTCTTGTCCCACTTAGGCTCCTCTTCAGCTCCTGGTTCCTTGTGGAACACTGGCCCCAGGATGTCTTCTTGGAGCCTGGTCCCTTGTTCCAGGGACCTACCACAGGAGTTAGCTCAGCTCTCCAGCCACAGCCCAGCTTCACTGCTCTCCTCCACAGCCAGCCCCAAGCTGCTGGGCTTGGAATCATAGAAATGTAGGACTGGATGCAGAGGTGAAAGTAAGCCGGTACGCCCCGGTACGGCATACCGGTAAGAGCCGGTGCACAGTACTGGGGCAGCCCGGCTTCCCCGGGGCAATTTGAAGGGCCTGGGGCTCTCAGCAGTGGCTGGAGCCCCAGGCCCTTTAAACTGCCTCCAGAGCCCCGCTGCTGGAGCCGTGGGGTAGCAGCTGCAGGGCTCCAGCATCTATTTAAAGGGCCTGGGGCTCCCCTGCTTCTACCACCCGGGCCCTTTAAACAGCCGCTAGAGCCCCGCCGCCACTACTCCAGGGCTCCAGCGGCTATTTAAAGGACTGGGGCAGTAGAAGCAGGGGAGCCCTGGGCCCTTTAAATAGCCCCTGGAGCCCTGGGGTAGCGGGGGCTCCAGGGGCTATTTAAAGGGTCGGGGCTCCGGCTGCCTCTGCTGCCCCGGTCCTTTAAATAGCCGCTGGAGCCCCACTGCTTCCCCAGGGCTCCGGGGGCTATTTAAAGGGCCAGGGCGGTAGAAGAGGGGAGCCCCGGGCCCTTTAAATAGCCCCCAGAGCCCCGGGCTGCTGCTGCTATGCCAGTGGGGGGGGCACTTACCTTACAGGGTGGGCTGGGGTTGGCTCTGATCCCCTCAACCCCGCCCCTTCCGCCCTAAGTCCTGCCCCTTCCGGGGGCCAGAGCTGGATCCAGAGTACCGGTAAGTCACTCGACTTACTTTCACCCCTGACTGGAAGGGACCTCCATAAGTCATCTGGTTCAGTCCCTTGCACTGAGGCAGGGCTAAGTATTATCTAGACCATCCCTGAGCGAGACCATACCTGACAGGTGTTTGTCTAACCTATTCTTAAAAATCACCAGTGACAGAAATTCACAACCTCCCTAGGCAATTTGTTCTAGTGCTTAACTACCCTTACAGTTGGGAAGATTTCCTAATATCCAACCTAAATCACCCTTGCTGCAATTTAAGACCTTTACCTCTTGTCCTGTCTTCTGTGGTTAAGGAGAACAATTTATTACCCTGCTCTTTATAACAACCTTTTACATACTTGAAGACTGGTATCAAGCCCGCCCTCAGTCTTTGCTTCTCCAAACTAAGCAAACTCAGTTTTTTCAACCTTTTCTCATAGGACATGTTTTGTAGATCTTTAAAGATTTTTGGTGCTCTCCTCTGGATTTTATCCAATTTGTCCACATCTTTCTTGAAGTGTGGTGCCCAGAACTGGACACAGTACTCCATTTGAGGCCTGATCATTGCTGAGTAGAGTGGAAGAATTGACTTCTCGTATCTTGTGCTTACAACACTCCTGCTAATACATCCCAGAATGATGTTTGCTTTTGTTTTTTGCAACAGTATTATATTGTTGACTCACTCAGTTTGTGATCCAATATAACCCTCAGATCCTTTTCTGCGGTACTCCTTTCTAGACAGTTATTTCCCATTTTATATCTGTGCAGTTCATTATTTCTTCCTAAGTAGAGTACTTTGCATTTGCCCTTATTCAGTTTCACCCTATTTATTTCAGACCCTTTCTCCAGTTTGTCAAGATCATTTTGAATTCTATTTATGTCCTCCAAAGCACTTGCAACCCCTCCCAGCTTAGTATCATCTGCAAACTTTATTAGTGTACTCTCTATGTTGTTATCCAAATCATTTATGGAGCTATTGAATAGAACCAGACACAGGACCAATCTCTGCAGGACCCACTCAATATGCCCTTCCAGCATGATTGGGAACCACTGATAACTACAGTCTGAGTATGGTTTTCCAACCAGTTGTGCATCCACCTTTTTGTAGGTTCACCTAAGCTATATTTCCCTAGTTTGTTAATGAGAATGTCACATGAGACAGTATCAAAAGTGTTACTAAAGTCAAGATATAGCATGTCTACGGCGTCCCCCCATCCACCAGGCTTGTTACTCTGCCAAAGAAGGGTATTAGGTTGGTTTGACATGATTTGTTCTTGACAAAAGAAGACTTCCTTCCCTTTGCAGTCCTATACCCAGCTCAGGTGTGGCAGGGCTGGGCTAATTAAAAAGGGGTTAACCAGGCCTCCTAGCCCTTAGAGGTTCAGACCACCCTGTTACGTGGCACATATAAACTTTACTGCATGTGCTCCTTGTCTAGTTTCCTCCTACAGTGACGAGTGAGGTTTACATTCAAATCATGGAACGTTCCTTGTGGGCCGAGAACTAGCGCAAGTGCTTCCATGTGTGATGATTGATACTGCTAGGCAGACAATAACTATGATTTACACATGTATTCTTTTTTCTTCAAGGGAAATCCCAGTTGCCAACGATGTTAACGATGTATGTAATGGTGTGTTAACGAACACCATTAGTAGGCTGGACAAAATTGAGAGCCTTGCCAAAACAAACCATCTCAGTGGTACATTTTATGGATCAGCAGACTCTGCAAATGTTTCAGAGTGGAACTGTATTGTGGCAAACATACCTTAGGGATGGCTAACAATTTCCTAACCACAAGTCCAAGGTATCTGGTAGTAATTAAATGTTCATCTGCACTTTGCTAATTTCAGCATCTAGCAACTTTTCTGTTAGGTGTAATAAATACAGATGGGAAATATTTTGTGTTTAGCACTGCAGTTAGATTAGTATAGAAAATAATCTCAGCTTGGAGAGTTTAATGTTAACAGTATTCTTCACTGCATCAAATGCAAACTTCTTCTGTCCTGGGCATTAGCTCTACCAGGCATTGCATCTTCCTCTGGCAGTGTCTTTACCTATCCTGTGGTGCCTCTATGGGCTTCAGCTCAGAGGTCCTCTGGTTAGCAGCCAAGACCTGCAGTGCTATTCCTTGCTGCTATCCTTCTGAGCCTTCTCCTACCTTCTTGGCTACCCCCCTCTTCGATTTTGCCAGCTTCCCGACTCCCATGAGCAACAGTGGACTATCCTCTATCATTCCAACACACCTCCCTCCTCCCAGGGAGTGACTGCTTCCTGCCACCCCCTTCTGTTGCCGGCTTCCTGACTTATATAGGCCTTGCCTGTCCCTGGCCATCTGAGCCTCATGTCTAATTAATCAGTGCAGCCTGGGCAGTTAATTGGGCCTGCCCTAATTTACCCTCTCAGGGCCAGTGTGGGGAGTACGCTCCACCACAATGTTATTATGATGGCTCTCAGCATCAGTTGTCATTGTCTGCTGCTTGTTTTTCCTAGAAGCGTTGCCAACTCTTATGATATTTAGTAAATTCAGTTGAACCCTGGCTCTTCGAGACATGGGCTCACATGAGAGACTCAGATGGGATTTTGAAAAGAAGTATGTTGCTAGCCCTGGTGGATGCAGAGAAAATGTTGAAAGTGTGACCCCAGAAGGCAAATAAAAATGTATTATTTATTATTTTTAAACTTCACAATTTCTAACCCAATCTCGTGGGGTTTTTGGGGTCCTGACTTATGATTTTTGAGCACTTGGGGTTGGCAAATACTGCCACAATGTGCTTGGCATGGTATGAACACAAAAGAGAAGGCACTTAGAACTTTACTGACAAGCTGTTCAAGGATCTCTGTTTGTCATGTGCAAAAGAAACTTGGGGACTGAGGGTAATACTTTCAGAAGTGACTCAGGCACTTTGGAGCCTCGTAAGTTACTTTTGAAAATGTTACCTTTGTTTTTTCGCCTAAACATGGACAGGAACAGCTAATCCTGAATAACTCCATATGTGGACACCCTTATTCTGGACTAAGGGTGCCTTGTCCCTGTTTATTTTAACCCACTTTCAAGGTGCTGAAGATTAATTCAGGATCTGATGCATGATTAGTGCATAGGACAGGACAGGCTTGATAATATAGGAAGCGGAGTCTCTGAAGAATCCAACTTGAATGTTACCTGTGATTAAAGTGTAGGACTGCAAGATACTGAAAGAATCCCACTATAACACCTAATTAGGATTTTGGATTAACTAAAATAGATACAGCTTCCCCCATTCCCATGACCTCCAAACTTTTTACATGAGCCTCAGCCTAAAAATCCTGTCCCAGGATACACTATCTAGTGCTTTGTACACACTCTCAATATATCTGCAAAAAGAAAAGGAGGACTTGCGGCACCTTAGAGACTAACAAATTTATTTGAGCACAAGTTTTCGTGAGCTACAGCTCACTTCATCGGATGCATTCAGAGGAAAATACAGTGGGGAGATTTATATACACAGAGACCATGAAACAATGGGTGTTACCATGCACACTGTAATGAGAGTGATCAGGTAAGGTGAGCTCTTACCAGCGGGGGGGTGGGGGGGAATAAACCTTTTGTAGTGATAATCAAGGTGGGCCATTTCCAGCAGTTGACAAGAACATCTGAGGAACAGTGTGTGGGGGGGAATAAACATGGGGAAATAATTTTACACAACAGAACCACTAACCCAGGAACCTATCCTTACAACAAAGCCCATTGCCAACTGTGTCCACATATCTATTCAGGGGACACCATCATAGGGCCTAATCACATCAGCCACACTATCAGAGGCTTGTTCACCTGCACATCTACCAATGTGATATATGCCATCACGTGCCAGCAATGCCCCTCTGCCATGTACATTGGTCAAACTGGACAGTTTCTACATAAAAGAATAAATGGACACAAATCAGACATCAAGAATTATAACATTCAAAAACCAGTTGGAGAACACTTCAGTCTCTCTGGTCACTCGATTACAGACCTAAAAGTTGCAATTCTTCAAAAACAAAACTTCAAAAACAGACTCCAACGAGAGACTGCTGAATTGGAATTCATTTGCAAACTGGATACAATTAACTTAGGCTCCAGTAAAGACTGGGAGTGGATGGGTCATTACACAAAGTAAAACTATTTCCCTATGTTTATTCCCCCCCCCGCCCCTGTTCCTCAGACGTTCTTGTCAACTGCTGGAAATGGCCCACCTTGATTATCACTACAAAAGGTTTATTCTCCCCCTCCCCCGCTCTCCTGCTGGTAATAGCTCACCTTACCTGATCACTCTCGTTACAGTGTGTATGGTAACACCCATTGTTTCATGTTCTTTATGTATATAAATCTCCCCACTGTATTTTCCACGGAATGCATCCGATGAAGTGAGCTGTAGCTCACGAAAGCTCATGCTCTAATAAATTGGTTAGTCTCTAAGGTGCCACAAGTCCTCCTTTTCTTTTTGCGGATACAGACTAACACGGCTGCTACTCTGAAAACTCTCAATATATGTACTCAGTAGAGCTAAGTAGGTTATTAGTTTAATTATGAGCCTTCATTGTGTCAATAGACGAAGATTTTGGTAACCTGACACTTTTGGGGATAAGGAGGGCTAGATAAATGCCTGACAAAGCCAGGTGTATCCAATAAAGATGCTAACTCTTTCTCTTGGAAGGCTCTTGCTAATCTGGGACACAATATTGTATTCCTCGACTGATGCATGGGAAATACAGAAGGTTTACCTGGATGATTTCCCATAACGCTAATAGCAGTTGTGTAAATCCCATGCATATCAATGGGAGAAATGGCCCCTTTCTCTCTCACCTTGTCTTCACAGCTAAAAAAGGGATGTTTTGTACCTCAGGGTAACAAATGCAGGTGAGCTATCCCCAGGTAAAAACCTCACCTAGTTTACCTTATGGTAATGCTAAAGTGCGTTTGCTGTGTTTTAACCTCAGGATAGCTCACCTACATTAGGTACCCTGAGGTAAATTAAACCTTGTTTAGCATAAAGACAGGGCTACAAGGCGTGGCTGTGGTTACTCTTTAGTGCATCACACTCATTAGCCACCAGGCTTATTTGCTTTTTGTACCACTTTCCCTCCCCTCCTCTTGTATTAATCTCTTCATGCCATAAACATATTGCATTTTAAAATGAAATAAAGGAGACAGAAAACAGCAAAAAAAGCATATTTTGTGTAAAACAGGAAACATATGTTAGGAATGGGGATTCAAAATGGAAAAACATATTGAAAACATATTTTCCCCCTCTCCTTTACACCATAATAAGCAAGCAGGCCTGAAACTCTTATTTTATCTTCCCTATCTGTTTCTACCACTCACTAGGAGGGGAGTCTATTATAACTGCAAAATCAACCAACCATTTTTACTGGAAATAGGTCAATGAAGTTTGGAGCAAACTGAGATGTTTTCCAAGTCTGGTTGTTTTGTGTAGATATGGGCATATTCTGGTACTTTATTGGGAGCTAAATACACTGTGGCATAAGTAGGTTTCAGAGTAGCAGCGATGTTAGTCTGTATGCGCAAAAAGAAAAGGAGGACTTGTGGCACCTTAGAGACTAACCAATTTATTTGAGCATAAGCTTTCGTGAGCTACAGCTCACTTCATCGGATGCATTCAGTGGAAAATACAGTGAGGAGATTTATATACACAAAGAACATGAAAAAATGGGTGTTATCACACATACTGTAAGGAGAGTGATCACTTAAGATGAGCTATTACCAGCAGGAGAGCGGGGCGGAGAAAACCTTTTGTAGTGATAATCAAGGTGGGCCATTTCCAGCAGTTAACAGGAACGTCCGAGGAGTGGTGGGAGAAATAAACATGGGGAAATAGTTTTACGTTGTGTAATGACACATCCACTCCCAGTCTCTATTCAAGCCTAAGTTAATTGTATCCAGTTTGCAAATTAATTCCAATTCAGCAGTCTCTCGTTGGAGTCTGTTTTTGAACTCTTTTTGTTCTAATATTGCAACCTTTAGGTCTGAAATGAGTGAGCAGAGAGATTGAAGTGTTCTCCGACTGGTTTATGAATGTTATAATTCTTGACGTCTGATTTGTGTCCATTTATTCTTTTACGTAGAGACTGTCCAGTTTGACCAATGTCTATATCAGAGATGTCCCTGGTCTCGGGAACAATTATTAAATGAGTTGTTTCAGTTTGTTGATCCCCAACTTTCCCCCTGGGGCCACACCTGGTTATGTCCCTCACATCCTACATGAAGCTTCTGTTTAGGAAATTCAGAAAAGATGGGCTTTTAGGAAATCAACATCCCCATTTGTCTCCTTCCCCCTCCACCCCAAACAAGCCCTCTAAAACTGGTTTAAACCATTTGAAAAGATTGTGCTATCAAAATATTTTAAGTACTCACTATTCCCAAGAAAAAAATATAATGTGGTTTCTTTTAGTCATATAAATTTGTAGAGTGAGTCAAAGAACACTGAACTGAGGTCTTGGAGACCTGGCTCAGTTCCTAGCTCTGACGCAGACTTTGTGCAACCTTGAACAAGTTACTTAAACTGTGTGCCTTAGTTCCCCATCTGTGAAATGCAGATCCTTAATTTTTCTGTTTCTCTTTTTACATTATAAGCTCTTCTCAACAGGAACTGTTTCAGTACATAAAACTTTCAGACTGAATGGTTAAACTTTTGCAAAGTTATATGCAACTGAAAACAGGGTCTTATAATGGAAAGTGTTAGGCAACCTTAACTTAGATGGTGCTACCAGCTCTACCTGTAGTTGGACAGTACCAAGCACATTGTGTCCCCAATCTCATTTGGGCCTTCTAAGCACTACTGTGATACATATAATAATAACCTGCATTCAGTAAATAGCTCCTTAAATTTCCAGAGGATATCCCAGCAAATCTATAGTTAAATAAGAAATATTTCCCTTATCCTGTGCTGCAAACCTGCAAGTTGCTGGGGCAAATTGTACAAAAGTGAATCCAGGGGTTAGAATGAAATAGGAATGTAACGAAAAGGCTTACGTTCCAGAATTGTTTCCATCTGTTTTCATTATGACCCAGTCTTACAAAATAAAGCAAACATTTTAGCTTTCGTTACTTCCTTCTGGACCCTGAAAAGCTACCTGTTCTCAAAAGCATCATAGGTCTCTTTAATGCTTTAGTCTGTGTGATATTTTTACAGCAATATTCAACCAGTCATGAAAAGCTGCCTGTAGGTAAACATGTAACCATTAGAACTAGTTGAAAAATGGAAAAGCAATTATGTAAAAAAACTGAAATTTCAAAATTGTTCCTGTTTGCATTGTTCTAAATAGCAATTTTATTTTTAAATTTTCAAATTTCTGAAATTGTGAAATTTCATTTCCCCTTTTTTCTTCTCCTTATTCCATTTTTTCTTTTGGTCTGTTGAATGCAATAAAATTGTCACTTTTTCCCCTCCATTTTTCGCTTTTTCCTTTTGTTATTCTGTGTCTCCAACATTTTGCTAACTTTTGAAAAGTTAGTGACAGAGTTGCAGAGTTTTAATTTTCCCTTTTGCTGTCCTATAACTTTTCCAAAGTTTAGAAAGTTTTCAAAAGTCAGACTGGCAAAGGTAAAAAGGAAAATGAAAAACTGAACCTCTAGCCCTGGAAATCTTTCATTTGATTGCACTCAATGCAGGAGGGATAAAAATAACAATAATTTTAAAAAGTTCAGGCTTTGAAATTCAAAAGTTCAAAATTTCTGGTTTTGTCAAAGAATGGAAAATTTTTGAAAAAAAGCAAAAGTGTTTCATGAAAATTTTTTGTTTCGAAAAAAGATTAATTTTCAACTTAAAACACCCTGAAAGATTGATGTCTTAAAACCTCTGGCAAATTTCAGCCATCTCTATCTACTGATTGATTATCAGCTATATCAGCACAAACTATGCCATTTTCCTTGATTTGGTCTGACCATCCATCTCCATTCCAGAATATTATCAACAGAAGAATTTCTTCCTTCTGTCTATGGTATATGACCTCCATCTCTGTAGTATCTGAGCACCTTACAATCTTTAATCCATTCATTCTCACAATGCCTCTCTGGGGCAGGACAGTTCTATCTTCCCCATTCTACAGATCAAGAATTGAGGCATGGAGCAACTAAATGAAT
This sequence comes from Lepidochelys olivacea, assembly GCF_965140295.1. Taxonomy (NCBI): domain Eukaryota; kingdom Metazoa; phylum Chordata; order Testudines; family Cheloniidae; genus Lepidochelys; species Lepidochelys olivacea. The sequence goes on along the minus strand of NC_140418.1, from coordinate 95,140,694 downwards.
CGCCTAAGGTCATACAGGATGTTTGTGGAGAGCAGGAATCAAATGCTGGTTTCCCACATCCCAGGCTAGTACTTTAACCACCAGACCATGCTTCTTCATTCTACTTCACCCAGTACCCAAGTCATGCTCTCAGGGCCCGATCCAACTCTCATAAGAATCAATGGAAAGACTCTCACTGACTTTGATGGGAGCCGAATCTGGCCCTTATTCACTATCTTGATGAGGATCATGTACATATATAAATATTAAGAGATTAAGAGATTCTGATTAAGAGAAGGCAGAAAGCCTACAAGGAAGGGAAGATGGGAGGGATCAGCAAGGAAAGCTACCTCTTGGAAGTCAGAAAGTGTAGGGATAAAGTGAGAACTGCCAAAAGCCAAGCAGAGCTGGACCTTGCAAAGGAAGTTAAAACCAATAGTAAAAGGTTTTATAGCCATATAAATAAGAAGAAAACAAGGAAAGAAGTGGGACCACTAAGCACTGAGGATGGGTTGGAGATTAAAGATAATCTAGGTATGGCCTTAACCTAAACAAATACTTTGCCTCAATCTTCAATGAGGCTAATGAAGATGTATAGGGTAGTGGTAGGGTGGCTAATGGCAATGAGGATATGGAGGTAGAAATTACCACATCTGAGGTGGAAGTCAAACTCAGACATTTTACTGGGACTAAATTGAAGGGCCTGGATAATCTCCATCTGAGAATATTAAAGGAACTGGCACATGAAATTGCAAGCCCAATAGCAAGAATTTTTAATGAATTTGGAGGAGGACCAGAATATCCTACAAGAAGATCTGGATGACCTTGTAAACTGGAGAAATAGAAATGGGATGAAATTTAATACTGCAAAGGGCAAGGTCATGCATTTAGGGACTAACAAGAAGAACTTTTGCTGTAAGTTGCAGATTTATCAGTTGGAAGCGACAGAGGAGGAGAAAGAGGTGGGTGTATTGATTGATTACAGGATGACTATGAGCCGACAATGTGATGTGACCATGAAAAAGGCTAATGCAATCCTAGGATGTATCAGGCAAAGTATTTCCAGTAGAGTCAGGGAAGTGTTAGTACCATTGTAAAAGGCACTCATGAGACCTCATCTGGAATACTGTGCGCAATTCTGGTCTCCGATGTTTAAGAAAGATTAATTCAAACTGGAACAGGTATGAAGAAGGGCTACTAGGATGTTCCAAGGAATGGGAAACCTACCCTTTGAGAGGAGACTCAAAGAGCTTGGCTTGTTTGGCCTCACCAAAATAAGGCTGAGGGGTGATAGGTTTGCTCTCTATAAATACATCAGAGGGATAAATACCAGGGAGGGAGAGGAGTTATTCAAGTTAAGTGCCAATGTTGACACAAGAACAAATGGCTATAAACTGGCCATCGACAAGTTTAGGCTTGAAATTAGAGGAAGGTTTCACATCAGAGGAGTGAAGTTCTGGGACAGCCTTCCAAGGGGAGCAGTGGGGGCAAAAAAACCCTAATTGGCTTCAAGACTGAACTTGATAAGTTTATGGAGAGGATGGTATGATGGGACTGCCTACAATGGCATGTGGCCCATCGGCGACTGCCAATAGCAAAAATCCCCAATGGCTGGAGATGGGATAAAAATGGGGAGGGCTCAGAGTTACTACAGAGAATTCTTTTCCATGTATCTATCACCATTTTTGAGACTGGGAAGGAATTTTCCCCCTTGTCAGAGTAGCTGAGAACTTGGGGTTTTTTCACCTTCCTCTGTAGCATGGGGTATGGGTTACTTGCAGGTTTAAACTAGTGTTAATGGTAAATTCTCTGTAACCTGAAGTCTTTAAACCATGATTTGAGGACATCAGTAACTCAAAGGGGTTAGGGGTCTATTTCAGGAGTCGCTGGGCAAGGTTCAGTGGCCTGCAGTGTGCACGAGGTCAGATTAGCTGACCACAATGGTCCCTTCTGACCTTAAAGTCTATGAGTCTACAAACAGTAACCAGACGTATGAGGAATTTCTATGATGCCATTACTTATTATAATAGTTTTTCAGTGATTAGATTGTTTTTTAGTTTCCTTTTAATGTAAGCTACTAGGATCCTGCAAGACAGATGCCAAAAAGAAACTAGAAATCCCCCAATCTTTATTTTTCCTGGAAGAGAATTGCTGACACACTAACCTAGTATTATTAAATAGTCATAGTTAATGTAAGTGGCTATTGACCATAATGCCCATTTTGTAAATAAAGAGTAAGTGGCCCAGTAGGTTTTGCAGAGAATTAATGAGGTTTAGACATGCCACATTTCCATTTATTCAGTTATGTGGAGCTGAAGCTTACAGATAACAGCAGAGAAATAGGAAGCACATGTAGAGGCCACTCTGGGTACATGTATACGGCAATACAAACTCATGGCACCGAGTCTCAGAGCCCTGGTCAATTGACTCAGGCTTGCAGGGCTTGGGCTGCAGGGCTAAAAATTGCAGTGTTAACGTTCGAGCTTGGACTGGAGCCTGAGCTTTTAGACCCCACCCGCCCTCCTGGCCCCCATCACCAGGTTTCAGAGCCCGGGCTCCAGCCTGAGCCCGAATATTTGCACTGCCATGTTTAGCCCTGGCATCCACGCCTCGCAAGCCCGAGTCACCTGAGCCGGGCCATCTACAGCCATGCTGAGGTCTTTTATTGCCGAGTAGACATACCCTCTAAAGCTCCTTCAGATCCTGAATTTGTATTAGTCATAAAAGCTAATATTAGAATATTTTAAATACAGAAGAATCTTTCCTCTCCATGAATTCCCAATATATATGGGGGGAAAAACTAGATTAAAAATGCATTCAGGGTGTTTATATTCAGTAGTTGAAAAGATTTCTTTATCTGTTGCCTTTAAGAGTAGCAAGTGTGCATTACAAACCTCTGTGTACGTACCTGTGAGTGAAAGAAATAGAGAGACAGCACAGTCTGGTGAGTAGGGCAATGAAAGGGGAGCTTTGGGGTTTGGGTCCTTTTCCTGTCATGCTCCGTCTGTCTTGGGCATTTAGAGTTAAGTTCTTCAGAGTAGGGACTATCTCTAATGTTGCGTCTGTACAGTGCCTAGCACAATGGAACCCTGATGGTGGTAAGAGCTCCAAGGTCCTAGTGAAATACCGTAGCTGGTATGTTACCCCTCCATCACCTCAGCTACTTTCTTGTTCTCCAGAACCCCAGCATTCATTTAGAACAGTCTCTAGCTGTTATAGCTGCAAAGAAAACTTCAGAAATGTGAATGGGAGTGAAACTGATGCAGAACTGAGTCTGCAGAGAGCCAGGAACTATAGCTTTGAGGGGTGCAAATTGCCCCTTTTATGTCTGCAAAAAGAAAAGGAGTACTTGTGGCACCTTAGAGGCTAATGTGCAACAAGTCCTCCTTTTCTTTTTGCGGATACAGACTAACACGGCTGCTACTCTGAAACCTTTTATGTCCCTGAGTTGCCAGCCCAGCTGTCCAGTGATCGTTTAAAGTCAGCTTGTTAACTCTTTCATGTCTCCTGTGAGAAAGGAGAGGGATGGCTATTTCTGCACAGTTTCCTGAGAGTGACCTCTGACCTTGGTGCTACATGTGAATGGACATTTGGGAGATGCCACCACTTAGTTCTTTTCCCCAGTCGAGGACGATCCCAACCCAAGGAGCCTAGCAGAGTCCATGGGCATACAAAAGCCCCAATGAGGGAGCCAAACTCAGGGAGTTGCATGGTCATGTTTTGAATATCTGCATGATCTGATTTACATGGTGTCTCATTTCGGTGACTCACATGTGTGGAGCATATTCTGTGGTCAGAGCTTGGAAGAGAACCATCGCCTGTTTTTTTCCCAATCTTGACCCCTGTGGAATACAAAGCATAAATAACAGTCTTATATCACTGAAATCAAGGGGAGTTTAGCTATAGACTTTAGTGGGAGCAGAAGCAGGGTGTTAGTGCATAGACAAACCAGGGAATATCCACCCAAATCCACTGAATGAGACCTGTCTCTTATCCTGGACAGAGAGGAGCTGTTGAGATTGAGGAACTGATCCTGTTGAGCACTTCCTGGAAGAGGCTGAGTCAAGCTGCTGGAAGAATGGCAATTATTTGACATTGAAATTTGGGTGGGAGAGAAATGACTGTAAAAACCTGCAAATATTTTTCAATTTTTTGATTTTAAAAAAAAGCAAAACTGAACTCAAAAATTTGCAGTGGCAAAATGAAAAAGAAAAAAAAAAAAAAAACCCCTGAAAAGGTCAACAGAAAACAAAGCCTGGAAATGTTTAGTTTTCATTTGCTCCTTTTTTCACCTCCTCCTCCCATTCTCCAGTGGGAAAAGTGGGTCAAAAACTAAAATAAAAATGTTTCTTTTGTGAAATTCCCGCCCCCCCCCCGCATGAATATCATTTTTTTGTCAAACCTTTTTGACTAAAAAATTCTGATCACTTAACTCCAGTGTCAATGGCAGTTAGACGCTCAGCACCCTGTTAGAGGCGCTCAGCACCTTTCGTAGGTTTTATGGTCAGAAGTGACCATTAGATCAGATCTTCCATAGAGAAAAAGATTATCTGGTAACTGAATATTTTTCTTCCATTAAGTAACAGTTATTTCCATCCCTATTTTAGTTGCTCTAATTTTTTGTTCTGTTATAAAAGCTGGTTTTTATACCCAAGTTGCCCAGTTGTCCAGATGTATGTATGTTACCTTAAAAAAAAAGTTATTGATTTTTAGCCAAAAGGAAAGAGGAAGGTTTTGGAATGTGAAATGCAGTTTCTCATAACTTTGTCGAAGGCAGATGTTTCACTTCTGGTTCCAAGTTCCATTTTCTTTGCATGAAGAACAAGCTCTTTAAAACTAAATAAATATCTCTTTGAGAAGAGCCTGGCTCCCAGTGTTGTTCTTTGAATTAACTGTTTTGTGGCTAAAATGCATTGAAGTAAAATTGCTTGTTCACATTTAGGAAAAAAAGAGAGAATTTTGTGGGCCCTTTGTTTCAGTAGTGTCAGATATTATTTTCAGGAACTGACCACAAAACTAACTCAAACCCTCCCCCCACCCCCAACATTCCCAATCCCCGTGCCCCCCCAAGCCTCTGACATTTGACACAGGCTCCATATGAATTCTCATTCATTCTGGCTAATGTAAATATGACTGCAAATAATTTTTTCTTGTAATTAAGATTTCATTTAAACATTTATAATTGCAAACATAACAACATATATTTCAAGTTTATAAAGATAACAGAGGGTGCAATTCTATCCGCTAGCAATAACTGACATTAGACTTCTACCGGGGCCAGCATAAAGGAAAGACAGGAAGGCTTATTAATGGTAAGGCATAAGGGTATAAGATTATCACCAGCTGTGGTGGAATGAAATGGCAGAGTATTGTACATTTGTTGTGGGGAATCATTGGTGTTGGGGACAAAAAGGTGGTCCTTTGGAAAGATCAACAGGATAGCAGAGTGTGGAAAATGTCCCCTTGCAGGTTAATGCCCACCTAAATCAATGCTGTCACTGGGGAAGCTCCTGCTGAGATGAGTGTAGCTGCTCCAGATTCTTAATTCCACCCTCCCCCAGACTCAGAAGCTTACAGGGGCAGGAGACCTGGCAAAGGAAAGCATATGTGTGTGGCGGGGAAAGGACACCGTGTGAGTTCTCTAAGAAGCAGGGGTCAATGGAGCAAGGCCAAAAGCTGGGGGTCACTGATAAGGTAACCGGGGCCATAGTTTGGATACTGTGATTTGGCTCTGACTGATTGGAGAAAGAGACAAAAACCTTTGTGAAATTTCTGCTTGCCACATGTCACAGGGCTGCTACGGAGGCTGGACCGTGGAGCTACCAAGATTACAAGAGGGGTTTGGCTCCTTCCGACAGGGCAGTTTATAAATAAAATTGGTGAGACCTACCCTGAGGGTTTAGGAATAAAAGGCATCAGTGTCTAAAGTTTGTCCTCCAGACTTGGGTGGCTGATGAGCACAATTAACTTCACCCCCCTGGTGGTCCCAGAAGCACTGGCTGAAGTCTTGCGGGAGAGAGAAACATGAGGAGTGAAGGTAGTTAAAGACCCTGTGACTCAGAGGTAAATGCTTGAGCCGTACAGCATGTAAGGGCTGCCCCGTATGGTGCATGCTGTGTGCTAGGCTGGGGAGCCAAAGGGCATGCACCAGGAAAGGAGTTTCTTGTATGGATTGAGATGTCTGTGTTGCTCGCTGAGTGGGTGCTATTAAGGCAAGTGCTGATGGTACAACAGCCAGAGAGCCAAGTGTAACGGGCACTGGGGCTAAGGCCCACTCATTGGAGCACATTCAAGCACCACTCTGTTTAGCAAACTGCCCTACAGAGCTGTTGGACACTATTATTCAGCTGGAACTGAATGACTGTGTGAGACTCCTTCCAAGAAACCTATACATTCTAGCTATAGACAGGAGCTAACACGAGAGAAGCGTGGGGAACTTTCAGCTGGAAATACAGGGCACTGATTGGTTCATGCTCATAACTAAAAGGTGGCCCAGAAAGGCTGTGAGTTATTGTTTCCTCTCTGGGATGGTGGGGGAGCCCGCAGCCCACCCACCCACAACTTTTCTTGCCTATAAAAGCTTCAGGAACAAACAGATCAACACAAAGCATATGGTGAGTAAGTCCCAAACTTTAGTGCTCAGTGGTCTTCCTCACCTCTCTATGCCCACTCCACTCCGTTTGCCGCCTGATGTATGGCATGTGGAAAGAAGTCAGATGCTCCTGTGATGTAACAGGCGTTTCTGTGGTTTGATGGTTTCAAGAAACTGGTTGAGGGTGGGGGCGGGGTGCAACAGCAGGGCGGGTTTGTCTCACATCAAGATGTCTCTTCGCAATCTTTTATTCTCTCCTCTAGAAGGGACTTTTGTGGCAAGACTGGGTTCTGGAGAACAAAGGAAACCTTAAAAGCAAATAAATAAATCTGTACATTGGCCAGTGCTTTCCCCCATTGGCTTTGCATAACCCCCACCTCTCAGGATCTAATAACTTAGCAAGTCCCTGACATGGAGACAGGCCCCGCCCCTCCCTGCCAGCTGGTCTGTGAAAGTGGACTTCCGGGGAGCACACCACCCTTCATATCAACAGTGGTGCTGTGGAGATCTGTCCTGTCCAAAGATCCCCCACTGGTTAGGGAATGGGTAAAAAAGGAGGAGCGAACTTCTGTCCTCCCCACAGACCTGTGGTTGGCTAGAGAACCAGTGAGAAATCCCACCTCTAAGTCCTAATACCAGCTCTCCTCCCATTGGTGGAACTGGGTGATGCGAGGGGAGCAAGTGCATGGCTGGAGCATACTGTGCTGCTCCAGGGACTCAGCAGTTCAAACAGTGTCTGAGCTTAGGGTGGGGAAGAGGCTGAGGGAGCAGTGGGAGCCTGTGGTCCCTGTGAGCCTGTTCTGCATATAAAGCTGGCCACTGTCTGAAGGGAAGGGGCGGGGCCTTAATTTGGGACTGAGGGGTGTCCAGACTGTTACTGGTGGAGTTAGAGTTCATTTCAAGCCTCGTGGCTGTGTACCCTCCTCCCAGTAATCATTTTTTTCAGTGACAGCGCAGTTCTGTCTGTGCTAATAAAGACGTTTGGTTAACTCTCCATGTTGGAGTCTGGAACAACCTAGCAAAGAAGGGAGTTCCCACCACCGCTCCACTGAAGAATTGGTTCTCTGCCTGGGGGTCATGTGGATCGCAGGACCGCAGTGGTTTTTAAAGCTGCCTCACATGTTACAAAAGTGCAACTGACTCATTGTGACACCGTTCTCACAGAAGCGTAAAGTCAGTGGAAAGACTCCCTTTCATTCTAAGAGGCACTGGATCTAGTCCCGTGGAGAGGAGTGTAGCATGGTATAAATCCAAAGTCTAGTATTTATTTAGATGTTACCATTCATCTTCAAAGCCTTTTATATGCCATATCACTGAAATGCAGTCATCTCTTGGGTAAGAGGACATTTTGCCCAAGTACTCCAGGGCAAACCTATACGCTAACAAAATGTGCCATTTAGTGTTCAGATGGTACCTTCCTTTAAGGATCTCACACATGGTATTGCATGGTACTGAATAGATCAAGCTCAGAAGGTGACCAAGACAGACTGCCCGGAACCTAAGTATTAAAAAACCTGATCCTCAGGCCATCAAACCATCCAGTACCTTTGCAAGTCTCCCATCACATGGATTAGCAATTTCTTTTATCTAGTTTAGTTCTTAAAGAGGCCAGGGGGGTAAATGCGGCTCCTGCTCACATCCGTGCAGTTCCATTGATGTCAGTCTGGATGCACAGGTGGGACTGAGTGCAGAATTTGAACAATTGTCACTAGCTGCACATTGGAAGTGCAGGGCAGCAGAGGGAGCTCAAGTTTGGAGAAGCAACCACATGGGGCAATTCAGCTTTTAACACCCTCCCCCCCACACACACACTTGTGCCTCAGGGAAGGGGTGTCAGAGCTCAGACCTGTTCTAGGCCAGCAGCATGTGGTGGCAGTTGTCCTACTACGTCACACAGCCTTGTTGTGTCTGCCCAATTGAGACTGACTGCACGGTAGTGGGTTCAGACTCTAACAGGAAGGCATTTGTGGCCCAATTGCCTTGTTCTGCTGTGTATTGAAAGTTTGGATTTGTGGCTGATGTGTTTTCACCTGTAAGCAGCTGCTGCTCTGGTCTGGCGCCCTCTCTAAATACGTGCAAAGAGGGTTTGCTGTTTCCGCTGGATGATATTTCCCTTCAAGTGTGAGGAATTTGTTTCCTGTTTAGAACTTTGGAGACTTCGTAGGCTCAGATTTGTTGACATTTCAAGTAAGAAGACTGCGTGGGTTCTAGAAAGCAGAATGCGTATGCACCTCCAGATGCTCTGAGGCCTTCTAAAATGATCTTTGAGGCCCTAAAAAACCCCATTTGGAGTCCACGCCTTTTATGTTTTGCAGAGATTCAGTCTCTCAGCCAGGTGACTAGCAACAGGCCAAACTTCAAATTTTGGGATCCAGATCTGAACTTCTCCAAAGTCTAAGACCTTCGTCTACATACAAATTTGCACAGGTTTCACTAAAAGTATGATGGAATTAAACTGGAGCAATTTCGTGTGTGGACACTCTTCTATCAGCTTAAACTTCGTTCATGTCACTTTAGCTTGAGATGATACATTTACAGGCACAAGGTAACGAGTTCGAAATCGATGTGTGACTCCAAACAGGAGTTTGCACTAGTTTAATGGAAGCCGTTTTTAAAATGATTTAAGTTAAACTGGTGCAACTTCTGCATGTAGAGAAGTCGCAAATGTATTCAGTTCCAGGTTGAATCTTTCCAGGTAATATGCTTATAAACTATAAGACCCTGTTGTCATGCTTCAAATCTGAGATATGCCCACTTACTGTAAGAGAGAGAGGCCATTTGGTTTCTCATAGCCACAAACAATGAGTAACACTTCACCGTCATATAACGGAAACCTATCTGTTATGTTCATAGCATGCACAAACAGAAAATAAATATTTATACGCTTGCTGAAAGGTTGAAACTTAACACTGCTTTATTTCTTAGAATTGAGAAATCTAATGCACAACAACCAATTACAGAATGAGAGATAGACTACTTCCTACGTCAGAGTGGCTCTTTTGCAGACTTATAGATCTGAAGACTCAGATCTACCTCCCTCAGAGCCTCCAGCTGGCAAGCAGGACCAGGAAACCGCTTACAATTTAAAGTGATAGCTTGTAATTTTAAGACAGTTTTCATTACACTCACTCTGCATCATCTACTATCTTAACAGCATATTTATTAGCCTCAACTCTTGTTCTCCTTCAAACCCTTCTGGAAAAGTCTTATGGAATTTAATGGAGAATTTAGAGAACTTTTGGAACTACCCGATAGAACTGATTTAAGAATTCATATCATCCCCACTCTAGAATTTCTATGGGAAGATTCTGAACATTCTGTAGGAATGAGAGAGTTTTCTGTTAAGGTATATAGGTTTTTAGAGTCATTTCAATAGAACCCCATTGATTTCATTCTGATTTAATTCTATAGGACTTTGCCATAGTTTATTAACAATGAATAGGTTTGATACTGATAAGACCATGATATTTACTGTACCACATGTGCATCAGAATGTTGTGTATATGTTTTAGGGGATTGTTCTCATCTCTGAATAGGCGTGAGGTGTGTTCTCTAGCGCATAAAAATCCCGTTAAACCTCAGCACACTTCTCTTAACATGCAATCTGCGATCTGAAGCACCATTCTGTTTTAGAGGGAAGGATATTATAGTCAATAAATCATATGGAACTATTTATCAGCAATCACTTCTTTAACTTTTCCACAGTCTTCAGTTTCAAAGCACATTTTGAAATGACTGAAGTTCGTATAGAGCTGTTTATTTTAAAAATGTTTTAAGAAAATTACCTCAGGGTTTACTGTGTATTTATGAAGGGCTTTTTTAAAAAAAGTATTAATATAGCATAAGAAAACAGATTTATTAAGAACGGTAGAAAAATGTGTAAAGAAACAGAAAGGATTTTGTGGCAGACTGAATCTGCAGTGGGAAAAATCTTGCTTGTCATAGACTCATAGGAGCTGAAATCACTGATCTGACTTCTATTGACTTCAATAGGCTTTGGATCAGTCCCATAGATGTAAGAGTTGGGAAGGTCCGATTAGTTTAGCTGGTCGATTTCTGTGCCAATGCAGGAATGTTCATTATAGTCCTGTGGGTCATTGATAAATACAAACCCCTTCTCCTTTATGAATGGATTTACATTCTCTCCAGCACTTCTTTTCCTCCTGATTGATTTGGTTTGGTCCTAACTCATTCTGCTTGTTCACTGTCTTATCCTTTACCTGAATTCATCCCTAATTTTGAGTTTACAAGGAGAGGATTTTTTTAATCCTCTTCTGATCTTAGCACAATCCCTTACAAATCCACATTGGCCACTTTGTTCTTTTTCAGAGCAATTGTGGTCTGCTGCACTTTAATTATGGTGCATTTTAGTAAACAGCTGTAGCCAGCCATATCCATATATAGATAAGATATAAGTATTGATTGCTGCAGTAACACAAGTAGAAGACCAACAGGCCCAGGGACTGAAAGATAGTTTGCTTAACATAAATAATTAAGCCCTAAATTGAAGTTTGACACAAGTAACTAGCAGGCAAGTGACCTTAAGTCACAAATTGAAGTGTAATGGTCAATAAGTATAATAAGTCAGTAGACTGGTGTGAAGCAACAAAAAAAAAAATCAAAAACACAGTTTATTGATATTTTAAGGTATTTTTAAGGCATGTGTATAACTGAACCTCACAAGTGTTGATCACAATAATGCTATAGCAACTAACTGATGTATCTGCTAATGATTATGAAGTAAATGGACAATTAACCTATTAGAAATGGGGGATCCTAGAAGAACTGGGGTACAGAAGTTCGGATAGGAAAAGGGATTGAACCCATCATGAATGTGCGTAAAATAAAGTGGGGTTTAGCATAACACATTATAAAAGATAATTCCCAGCCTAGGTACCGTGGGAAACTCCAGGAAGACAACCACCTACCGATACCTTATAAAGGATGGTGTGAGTAATACAAGCTCTGGTCATTTGGTGTTATCTTTCTCTTCTTTGCTGGATTCCAGAGTGTGTATTCTTGTTTGGTTTCTAATACAAGTATTAATCACAGAAAGAGCAGTGTACTGTCCCTGCGTATTTCGGGGTCCTTAATCTAATGGCAAAGTCTCTATTGTAGCTGACGTGGGGCTAAACCCCTGCACATTACTACCTTATAATTTATCCCAGAATTACAGATTAGGCTACCCAACCCAGCATGGTAGGTAGTGATGACTCAGTGACTACATTGTTTAAAGTCATTACATATGTTTGATAGTGAGTATACAGCAGGTGGTCTATAGTCACCTGGATTATAATTCTTTCCGGTGCAAAGTGAACCTCTTGATGATGAACTTGCAGGTAACAATAAACCAGAACATTTTTGCTACAGATCGTTCCATTTTATGGGCTTTCTTTTCTTGGGACACTAAAATACCAATGAAATTAAAATTGTTGCCAGGTACCTGAAAATTATATAGTCTCATATAATCTATAGTTATAGACTGAGAATCTCAACCATATACTTTTATGTCAATATGCATGTATATAATTTGGCCCGTTTAACATATGAGCAGAGAGAACTTCTAAGTTGGTTTTACATTGGAATTTCTATTAATGACCATTGATTGGCCCATGACTCTGGTTGCAAGGAAATTTGTGGCTGTACATGCAGATATCACTAACTGCTGTACTGCACACATGCATCACAGGGTTATAAAACTCAGGGCATCCAACATCAAAAATACAGGCAACTAATACTTGAGTTTAAAGAAGCTAATTTCATTGTCAGCAGTAATAGGACTTTTATCTGCATACCAACCACTAGGGGGCAGTAGAAACATGCTCTCTACCAGCACATTAGTACTAACTTGTGTAATATTTACTACCTTAATATACTAAAGGTGTGAAGAACAGCACATGGGAGGTCGGTAATTTGCCATTCACCCAATGTAAACATTTTGAATCCAGGTTTCAGAGTAACAGCCGTGTTAGTCTGTATTCGCAAAAAGAAAAGGAGGACTTGTGGCACCTTAGAGACTAACCAATTTATTTGAGCATAAGCTTTCGTGAGCTACAGCTCACTTCATCGGATGCTCACGAAAGCTTATGCTCAAATAAATTGGTTAGTCTCTAAGGTGCCACAAATACTCCTTTTCTTATTTTGAATCCAGGGGACAGTAAACCTCTAGCGAAACAAGGAAAACATCCGTTTTCCATAGAGAGGGCTGTACACCGCAGTTTGGCTATCAATACCCTGTTCTGTTACAAACCGTACCAAGCCTCTCTGCGCAAATTAGTGCTGTTGCTGGTGCATCCATCGGTAAAAAAATGCCTTACTCCCATGAAATGCTGAATGCTGCTTGCCGCTTGGCATGGATAAAATTCTCTAACTCTTACAAATAATAAATTAACTCCAAACTAGTTGCATTTCATCCAGCTCAGGGTATATGAGCGAAGTCTTCAGCTGCTGAAAGGGTGAATTTGCTGTCTGTGTGAATGGCTTAAGCAGTTGAGATCTGAATGTTTGGATAAAATAGTGGCTGGCCCTAGCTCTTCTATATACAGTAAACAGTGGTTTATTTACAGTAATCTCTTGCTTTTAATTTATGGTAAAATGTTTTGAATCACTTCCTGAGAATTTCTTTGGTCACTCAACATGTGCCTTACTTTATCACAACTCAAAACATCCTGATCCCAGGCCCTGGATCAGAGTATTTGCCTTTTCTTCTATTTGAACAAAAGAAAGGTGGCAATAACACTTACAAAAAGAAAAGGAGTACTTGTGGCACCTTAGAGACTAACCAATTTATTTGAGCATGAGCTTTCGTGAGCTACAGCTCACTTCATCGGATGCATACCGTGGAAACTGCAGCAGACTTTATATACACACAGAGAATATGAAACAATACCTCCTCCCACCCCACTGTCCTGCTGGTAATAGCTTATCTAAAGTGATCATCAAGTTGGGCCATTTCCAGCACAAATCCAGGTTTTCTCACCCTCCACCCCCCCACACAAATTCACTCTTAGGATGAAGTGAGCTGTAGCTCACGAAAGCTCATGCTCAAATAAATTGGTTAGTCTCTAAGGTGCCACAAGTACTCCTTTTCTTTTTACACAATCAATGTTATAGAAAAGAACTCGCCACATCTCTCAAACTGGGGAATTAGCCTCTTTCAGGGCCAGTTTCAAATCTCTGTTACACCACTGTCAGTCTAGAGGAACTTCAGTGAACTCTTCCATTACATAACACCGGTGCAATGGAGATCAGATGCTAGTCCTCATTGTTTAATGAGAAGCTCACTGAAAAAATCACCAGGCGTTTGGGTAAGCTGGGTGTTACATCTACCTGCATCAGCTGGGCCTGTTCAAAAAGGTACCTGTCCTATAGTAATGTGGAAGGTGCACAAATACGCTAATTTATTTGAATCGCCACAAAAACGTTGTGTGAAAGAGAGGCACTTACATTCTTTCCTCTGGACTATGACCTGCTCCTTGGGATCAAGAAGGCCATTGTGAGGTCATGTGGATTCTGATAAACAACATTCCATCATGGCTAAAGCACGATGGGAACACAGGGGCTCAAGAGAAGAAGCTAAACACCCATAAAACACCTTAAAATGGTCTTGCATACTGTGTATGTGGTGCTGCTTCAAATACCCTGGCTCAGACCCCTTGCTAGTATCCAGCAGCTTAGATACCACTTGCGGAGCAGGCCCATGAATGTATTTTCATGTAGGAGCCATTTAGTACCTGCTTCTCAACCAGGCAATTTTTTTTTGTCCTTCATTATACAATGCCTAGCACAGTGGGGTCCTGGTCCATGACTAGGCGCTCTGAGGTGCTGCTACAGCCCTAATTGTCTTACTGACGCCATTAGATCAAAATCATGGCAGAGCCTCTCCAAGGAAGGCCTTGCTAAATGCTGACCATCGAAAAAGCTATGGCTTTGTGAGATGAAGGCTGCTGCTAAGCGACATGTCAGCCATGTCCTAAGTGATTTTTGTTTAACTGTCCCCACTGCTGTTTATATTTTCTAATGTGCTGCGGCTGGTGTTTGTTGCCATTAAAACTTCATTTGTTTGGATGATCGTTTCAGCAGACTGAAAACCAATAAATCATGAGTAAAATATTTATTGTTTCAACCGGATAAGTAGAGGGGGCAGGGGAGTGGATAGACCAGTATTCCTTCAACAGTACATGAAACAACGGGGCTGCATCTAACCACAGGACTTTGTCCCCAAAACATCCAGCCATGACCTCGTAGGCCCAATCCAGCAACAACCTGCAACACTAACAGAGGGAACTGACTAGATTGTTCAGTCATGTTCAGGAGAAAAAAACGGTGGCGCTCAGGTAACCCTTACTGATTCTCTTTCTTGCTATCAGTGCAGTTGCAGCCAGGGACAGGTCTTTCTGCAGGGAATGACCTCACAACCACTGCATTTGAGAACACGAGCTTCTTCTACTTGACCTAAATGGTCATGCCTGATATTTTGGCCCCATTGAAGTTAGTGGCAAAACTCTCTTTGACTTCAGCGGTGCCAGGACCGTTAATTCAGAGATGGTAGCAAACTCATAAACCTCTGTGCATGGTCTAGCCACCAGAGGGGAACAAAAAGCAGGAGAAATGACAGTGCCACAGGTCAAATAGAGAACTGAGGTCAGACATGGAAAAGGTTATCCCTAGCTACCTTCAGTGAAATAAGATGTGGAGTCTGGATGATGCAATATGTGTAGTATTGTATTATACCTAATGTGATGCATGTCTCTGCATAGTATTTCTGCGTAGAGTGGATGGATATGTAGATATGCCTCTGGAGCCAGATTCCCCTCCAGCTGAAGACAGTGCTCTGAAAAATCAAGCCCATGGATAGAAATAGTTATATTCTATGCAAAAAAACCTAGTTTAATATAGCATGAAATTTTAGGGCCAGATTCCCCACCCTGACTCTGGTGGAGTAGTTCTTTATCCCTCATGTAGCCCTCAAAGCCACCTCATTGTCCTCCTTCAGTCTTGGTTGAGGCCTCTAGATGCTACTGCAATACCAATAATAATACAGGATCTTAGATAAAATAGCTCTTGTAAATGTCCAAGCTGTCCAGAAAGGACAGTCTGCGAGCCTCCCAGTGAATCATCTGTTTAGAATGTTTCAAACATCTAGCTTCACCAGGGAGCTCTGACATTTACCAGTGTTATCTTTCTTATGTGAGACTTGGCACCTCCTCTTTTCCCCCTGAGACATGTTAGATTGCACTGGGCAAGAGCACACGAAATTAGCGGCAGACATCATTGATAATTTCCCTTAAAAGGTTACAAGGCATGAGTGTGATATTTGGCCAGATCTATTGCTTCTAGCCTCAACACGCCCCCCACCCTCCTCCCCCAAAAGCCAAGGAAAGTTAGATTATTAACATAAGTTTTACTTACCTTTGATTGCTAATCCCTTTAGGATCCCTTGACAAGGGGGTGGAGCTAATTCAGGGAGAACAGGGTTTTTAAAATCCAGCTCCTAAGTGATCAGAAGAGCTAGTGAACAGGAGCAGCTAACAGGGGAGTTTAGAATGGGAGCAGGAGAGCCAGATACACCTAATAAACATGCTATCAATTTAGGCCTAATAATCCCCCCCCTGCAAATTAAAAACAGACAAACGACAGACACAGAACAAACACCCACAGAAAAAGCCCTGCAAGAGTAAAAATAAGGCAGGCAGAAAGCCAGCAACAGAGTGGGGGCTATCCAGTTTATTGCACTGAATGAAGCATGTACGATTACCTGCCTTGTGAGCGAGTGGTGTATGTGTGCATTAGGTGCAAGGAGCTCATGGCCCTCAGAGACTGCGTATGGGCTCTTGAGACCAGGTGGCTGAATTGGAGGAGCTAAGGGAGACAGAGAGGTACATAGATAAGACTTTCCAGGACACAATAGAGCGGCCCCACCCCCAGTCGAACAGTTTCTGTCCTGTTGAGAAGGATGAAAGTCTCCATGTAAATCCATGGTACACCCACACCTTGAATACAGCGTGCAGTTCGGGTTGCCCCATCTCAAAAAAGATATGTTAGAATTGGAAAAAGTACAGAGAAGGGCAACAAAATGATGAGGGGTATGGAAGAGCTTCCATATGAGAAGATGTGAAGAAGACTGGGACTGTTCATCTTAGAAAAGAGATGGCTCAGGGGGGATATGATAGAGGTCAATAAAATCATGAATGGTTTGGAGAAAGTGAATAAGGAAGTGTTATTTACCTCTTCATATAACACAATGTGTTCACAGGGGTCACCCAAAAAATTAATAGGCAACAAACAAACGTAAGGAAGTATTTCTTCACACAGCGTATGGTCAACCTGTGGAACTTGCTGCCAGGAAATGTTGTGAAGGCCAAAAGTATAACTGGGGTCAAAAAAGAATTAAGTTCATAGAGGAGAAGTCCATCAATGGTTATTAGGGATGCAACCCCATGCTCTGGGTCTCCCTAAATCTCAGACACTAGGACTGGATGACAGAGGATGGATCACTCAATAAATTGCCCTGTTCTGTTCATTCCCTCTGAATCATCTGGCACCAGCCAGTCAGAAGACAGGATAGTAATTCTTATTCATATTCTCTTTTGGGATTACCAAATTACCAGATAGGAAATGGGAGATTAGAAATAATAGATTACAAAATACTTTTCCTAGTAAACAGCATTTTAACATACATCTGAGGTGAAATCCTGGCCTCATGGAAGTCAATGGCAAAGCTCCCACTGAGTTCAGCGGAGCCAAGAGTTAACCCTTGCAATACAAGCCACAGTGTCATGAAAAACTTTTTTGTAAACAAGTGTTAATAAATTTTATGTTCTGATTGAAATGGCCGTGAGAGTCTACTCACCATGTCTCATAATCAGGGATCCTAGTTTTCCATGATAAAAAACCAAAATTCTCTGATCAAAAACCATAAACATCTGCGTTTTTCCGCGACTAAAATGAAGCGCTGAACTTTGGTTTCCCTAGCCACAATATATACGGGTATCAGTTGGACACCATGTTTAATGACATATTTACAATTTGTAAGCAAGCTCAAAGCCTACCAGTGCCATCAATCATTATAATAAAATAAAATTAATAGAATGACAATTTGTATTTCCTTCATGTAACAAATACTTCTATTTCTGTTAGCCCTCTCTGGCAGGGCTGTGGCTGACAGCTCCAGGCAGCTCCGGCTGACAGTCCCAGCTGTCTCCAGCTGAAAGCACGAGCTCTGCCACCCGGGGCTGACAGCACTGGTTTGGTTAATAGGGAGAGCTGGGCAATGGAGACTCATCTAAAGGGGGTCCCCCTGTATATGATTTTATTTTTTCACAAAATGTAAAAAACTCAAGATTCTCTGTAAAAATGCAAATTCTATGGCAAACGGATTTCTTAAGATCCCTGCTCATATTGCAGAAACAAAGGGACATTGAATGAAACTAAAAGATGGCAGATTTAAAGCAGATAAAAGGAAATACTTTTCACCCAGTCATAATACCTAGCTCTCACCTAGCACTTTTCGTCAGGAGGTCTCGAAGCACTTTACAAAGCAGGTTAATACCCCCATTTTACAGATGGAGAAACTGAGGCACAGAAAGGTTAAGTGACTTGCCCAAGATCACCCAGAATAGAATCCAGGACTTCTGAGTCCCCATTCAGTACTCTATTCACTAGGAAACACTGCCTCCAATGCACAGTTACCCTATGGAACTCATTGCCATAAGTTAGCACTGACATCAAAAGATTAGCAGGACTGAACATATATCTGAACAAGAACATACGGAGCTGATAGAAAGAGGATTAAAAAAAGACTTCAGGGGAAAAGAAAATACCTAACTCATAGGAGTGGAAGAAACTTCCCTTATGAGCTGGTTATCACACCACTGCCTACTGTGGGTTTTCTTGCACCTTTTCCTCTGACGCATCTGTTCCTGGCCAATGTTGGAGCCAGGATACTGGACTAGAAGGATGCACTGCTCTGATCCAATCTGGCCACTTCTACATTCCTGTGTCGTGTGAAGGTTTATAGAATCATAGAATCATAGAATCATAGAATATCAGGGTTGGAAGGGACCTCAGGAGATTCATCTAGTCCAACCCCCTGCTCAAAAGCAGGACCCATCCCCAATTAAATCATCCCAGCCAGGGCTTTGTCAAGCCTGACCTTAAAAACTTCTAAGGAAGGAGATTCCACCACCTCCCTAGGCAACACATTCCAGTGTTTCACCATCCTCCTAGTGAAAAAGTTTTTCCTAATATCCAACCTAAACCTCCCGCACTGCAACTTGAGACCATTACTCCTTGTCCTGTCCTCTTCCACCACTGAGAATAGTCTAGAACCATCCTCTCTGGAACCACCTCTCAGGTAGTTGAAAGCAGCTATCAAATCCCCCCTCATTCTTCTCTTCCGCAGACTAAACAATCCCAGTTCCCTCAGCCTCTCCTCAAAGTCATGTGTTCCAGACCCCTAATCATTTTTGTTGCCCTTCGCTGGACTCTTTCCAATTTATCCACATCCTTCTTGTAGTGTGGGGCCCAAAACTGGACACAGTACTCCAGATGAGGCCTCACCAATGTCGAATAGAGGGGAACGATCACGTCCCTCGATCTGCTCGCTATGCCCCTACTTATACATCCCAAAATGCCATTGGCCTTCTTGGCAACAAGGGCACACTGCTGACTCATATCCAGCTTCTCATCCACTGTCACCCCAGGTCCTTTTCCGCAGAACTGCTGCCTAGCCATTCGGTCCCTAGTCTGTAGCTGTGCATTGGGTTCTTCCGTCCTAAGTGCAGGACTCTGCACTTATCCTTATTGAACCTCATCAGATTTCTTTTGGCCCAATCCTCCAATTTGTCTAGGTCCCTCTGTATCCTATCCCTGCCCTCCAGCGTATCTACCACTCCTCCCAGTTTAGTATCATCCGCAAATTTAAAAACTCATTGAGTTGGTTCACTGTCTGGGGTGTGTTTGTGTCTTCACTTCCTTTTGATAACAGTGTGGTTCCTTTCTGTTGGTCCATTGGACAGGACAAAAGACCGTGAATAAGCTGACCGAGGCCTATGTCCATGGTTCTGCCTCAGACTTGCTGCCTGAGCTTTAATTCCTCCCTGCCTCATTTCCCCTTTCTGTGAAACATGGATTGTTCGGTCTCCCTTGATCCAATCATCCCAAATGGCTTGGAATAAAACTAACAAAGAAAAATAATGAATCAGGTTAGCAGCAAGGGGTCCTTGTTCACTGGGGCCTCCAGAGGAGGGGGGCAGTTTGCCCCAGGCCCCCCATTTGAGTGGCGTTGTGAACTGGATTGCACCGTTCAGGTTTGGCCCAGCCAGGCCGCAATGCTACTCACTGAAATTTGGCCTGGTGGTCCCTTTGTCATGACTAAAGGACTGCTGGGCCAAACCTGAGTGATGCTGTGACCCTGGGTCATGAGGCCCAGAGCGGGGAGCCAGGCCCAGCCCCCCAGTGCGGGAACTGAGCTGCTACTGCAGGGTGATGTGCTGTGGGCTCACTCTTTGACTCCCCACCCTCTTTTTGGAAGCGGGGGAGGCTCAGTTTCAGATTTTGCCCCAGGTGTGGGCAACTCTGCTTGTTCACAAAATATGACTACAGATGGTGGGGGAGAGAGGGGGAGATGCTGAAGGGAGGGTCAGTGTGGCAGCAGGATCGTGAAAAACTGAAGAAAAGATGTGAAGGAGAGAGACTGATGAACAGTGTCAAAATGAACAAAGAGACCAAAGTGGATGAAGGTAGAGAGTTAGCCAAGGAGTCACTGGAGACCCTAATGAAAACTGTTTTACACGGGGGGGAAGATGAAAGCCAGTAGACTGAGCTAGAAATAAGGATCCATTGGAGAGAGGGGAGGATGCCCACCTTGCTTATCTCATGGGTATCCATATACAAATTGATGGTGTTTAGTTCCTCCACAGCCTCTCCAGCACATATCGTAGGTCATCGAGTTCCTGTAAGTTTTAGACCTACTGCTGCGAGCGTGTCAGCAGATTGTTTTCACCATTACATACAGGGCAGAAAAACGGTAAACTAGTCACAGGAAAGATTCCAGGTGTCTGATTTTTTCAGAACTATTTATATGCCAACATAATGTGATTCCATAAATACACATGGCATTTTACAAACAAATAAAGATACCTCCCCCCACCACCCTGAAAAAAACCCAGCCAGCCGTCAAAGACCGTTGTGACAAAAATGACCCATGGCTGTACAATTACCGTGTGGGGCGTAAGTGAGAAAGTAAAGATGGCCAGAGATGATGAACACCTTAAGATCATACAGTAACTTAAGTGTGTTGTGTGTGTGTGTCTTCAGGGGTCTGTGATTTTCCTGGTTTTTGGAAAAGGAAGATTAAGCTTTGGAGGCTACACTGAGGAGTGTTTTAAACAGGTGCTTGGAGGCAAGAGGAACGGAATATGGGCCAGTGAGGGGGTGCAGTATGGCTGTCACATAGAAGGGTTTTTCACAGCCACTGAGGTTTAGCGTCTGGATTGCATGGGCAGCATTATCCCATACACTAGCTCTACGGCTCATCTGGGAGAGCTGTTGCTCCACACTTGTGCTTTGAGACTCAGGGAGGCGGTGGTCACTCCACATGCAAGTCTGGGGCCTGGCAGTGACATGAGGGGCAACCCTACTCTGTGAATTGCTATAAAAGCTCTGTTGTAGCAAGCAGGCAAGGTACTAACAAACTTCAACAGGACTTTATTTTTAAAGTGGAAACCTCTTTACCAAGCTGCTGCTGCACCCTCAGTAGCTCTCACTCAGCCTCCTCAACTTCCCTCCCCTCCTTCCTGTTTCCTGTCCTTTCAGACTTCCAACAGCCAGTGCTTCCAGTTCTAATAATTACAAGCAGCATCTAAACACCACATTTCTTCCTCTCTTAAAAAACTCTCCCAGTTAAAATAAACATTGTTGTTCTAACCACAGGAACAAATATGAAACAAGACACTATACTGTTGGCAGAAATATTACACTGAAAACACTATAGATACTACATAACATAGTCTCTAGTCCAGACAGGTGATCGTCTGGGTCTGACAGGCAGTCTTTCAAGCCCCAGTTCCAGTGCAGTGTCTTGTTGTGTTGATACTACGGTGAAGTCATCCAATGCAGACTGGGTGTTGGCATAATCTCCTCTTGGTGCATGGGCAGGTGCAAGATGATAAGCATTCCATACCCACCCATCAGAAAGTCGATAGGTGTAAAGTCCCTTCTTCTCTATGATTTTAAGAGGAGCTGTGAATGTATGGTTCCCCTTTGCGTAAAATTCCAGGTTTTCATATCCTAATGAAGGAACCACACTCAAACTTTGGTTCCTTAGCACCCTGCCACTTGTCTGTGGAAGCCTTAGATATTGCTTGGTTCTGTTCCACTGTTTGTCTCACATCATCCTCGGTTGGGGCATCAGGTCGTTCCTTTAACAATCCAGCAAGTTTAGTATTCATCTGTTTAGTATTCATCTGTTTAGTTCAGTTTAGTATTCATCTGTTTCCCATGCAGTAACTCTGTGGAAGATCTTTGTGTTGTGGCATATCGTGTAGCCCGGTATGCTTGCAAGAAATCAGTAGTGAAGTTTATCCACAATCACCCTTCCAGTTTCGCCATTTGCAAACTCTCTTTCAAACTTCTATTAAACGGTTCAATTTCCCCATTGGCTTGAGGGTAATATAGGGATGACCTTCTGCGTAAAATGTTCCTCCGTGCTAGAAAAGTTTCAAACTCCAGGGAAGTAAATTGACTATCATTATCTGAAACCAGTTCTTTGGGGTTACCTTCCCTGCTAAAAACTGAAGAAAGGAACTTAATTACTGTAGCAGAAGAGATTTGCGATGTACCTCAGACCATTTACTGAAATTGTCTATTAAAGTGATGGCATAACGGCAGTCACTTGGAGCAGTATCAAAGGGTCCTACAATGTCAATCGCTACTTTTTCCCATGCAGATTCAGGAAGAGGAACAGGCTGTAATGGAGGGGTACATGTCACTGCTGTCTTATCGTGCATTTGGCAAGTGACACAGGATTTTATGAGTGCTTCAGTTTGAGAGTCCATCCCTGGCCACAAATACAGATCCCATGGTCGTTGTTTGGTTCTGACAATTCCTTGATGAGTATCGTGTTCCAGTTGTATGAGTTTTGACTGTAATTCTTCTGGCACAAGTAGCCAGTGTGTACCTCGTAGCACAAAGCCATCAAGCAAAGAAAGTTCATCCCGAACTCTAAAATAAGGCAGCAAAACTGGGTCAAGGTTTTTAGGGTGACTGGGCCATCTCTTTGTCAGAAATTCCCGTAGTTTTTGTTGAATTGGACACGCTGAGCAAGCAGCTTGAAATTGTTCTCTTGTAACTGCAGTGAGAGTGCTGGTAGTAAGCACAACTACTACATCCTCATCCTCCGGTGGACCATCTGGTGAAGGCAAAGGCAGGCGGGAAAGGCAATCAGCGACCACATTTTGGTTTCCAGGCTTATATTCCAGTTCATCATTGAAAGAGAGTAGTCTTGCAGACCATCTAGCAATATGATATTCTGCTCTTCCCAGTCCTTTCGTGGTGAGCAACGTCGTCAAAGGGCTGTGGTCTGTGCGCAACTTGAACGTGCGACCCCAAAGGTAATATCTCCATTTTTCAGTAGCCCAGACACAAGCAAGTATTTCTTTTTTGACTGTAGAATATTTCCTCTCAGCATTACTTAGTGTCCTTGAAGCAAATGCAACAGTCCTCTCTATGTTGTCCTCATGAAGTTGTGTGAGGACAGCCCCAAGTCCATAATTCGAAGCCTCAGTAGTTACAATTGTGGGCAACGCAGGACTGAATAGTACAAGTACTGGACTATGTACAATCAAGTCTTTCACCATTTCGAAACTAGCTTGTGCATCTGTTGTCCACACTTAGTTTGAACTTCTCTGTAGTAATTCTCGTAACGGTTCAATGACAGAAGCATAATTGGGAATGAATTTTGCATACCGGGAGGTAAGACCTAAGAAGGAACGTAAGGTTTGCAAATCTGTTGGAGGAGGAGCATTTGAAATTGCCAGGATATGATCTAGATCAGGTTTTAGTCCAGCCTGTGAAATTGTATGCCCCAGAAAGGAGAGTTCAGTTTGTCTAAATTTGCATTTGGACCTATTGAGCTTGAGGCCTGTTTTGCTTATGCAGTTTAGTACAGACTGCAGGTTATTGTCACGCTCCTCAGAAGTGTTTCCAAACACGATAATATCATTCAGATAGCACTGAACTCCATGTTGATTCTTCAGAATCAATGACATCATTTTTTGGAAGGCACTTGGGGCAGATGCGAGACCATATGGAACACGTTTAAATCGAAATAGTCCCTCATGTGTAATAAATGCTGTGACGTCTCTGCTATCTTCATGCAATATAACCTGGTAGTATGCGCTCTGCAAATCAAGAGTAGAAAACATCTTTGCTCCATGGAGTTCTGCAAATACTTCTTCTATGTGGGGAAGAGGATGGCTGTCAATCACAATAGCTTTATTTGGCTCCCTTAAGTCCACACAAAGGTGAATGCCTCCACCCTTCTTCTGCGTCACTACTATAGGTGAAATCCATTCCGAGGAGTCAATCTCTTCAATAATGTCCTTTTGAACAAGTTTTCTAAGTTCCTCTGAAACAGCTTCCCTGACTGAAAATGGTAAGCGCCGTAACTTCTGTCAGAAAGGCATCACATTATTCCACATTTTAACTTTAAGCAGAAACCCATAAGCACAGCCGAGTTTCTCCTCAACTTGGTGCTGGGTCCCAGCTGAAACTGGTGTGTGTACCACAAGAGAGCTTTGCTGAAGAAGATCAGTTCATCCATTAACTACCCTGAGATTTAAAGCAGCCAATAAATCTCTGCCAAGGATAGGAGTGCCTTTGTGGACAATGTAGAACTCTGCAGTTACACAGCAATCACCAAAAGTAACTATTGCTGGCAGGCAGTCATGTACTGGAATATGGTTTTTCAAATAGCACACCAAGTGAAGTCTGGGTTCAGTAAGAGGCACATCTTTAAAGTAATGCAAATAGATGGAATCAGGTAGTATAGATACTGCTGAGCTAGTGTCCAACATTAGCTGAATAGAGTGTGATTTGCCTGAGGGTATGGCGGAAATGTTTACAGTGCACTTTTTTGTTCTGGAATATGTTCAGTAGTGATTTTGTCCACGCTCAGCACATCTGGTATTGTACCTGCATGCACCTGTTGATTGAACGGGCAGCTGTGAAATACTTTAGCAAAATGCCCAATCTTTTTGCAATGATTGCACTGAGCTACTTTTGCCAGACATCCTGTGTAGCTTGCAAGGTCTTGTGGGGACCCACAGCGAAAACATGCTTTTACTGTATTTTGAATTTGCTGATTTGGTGGTTTTTCATTAGTTTTCCTCTTGTAATTGTTTGTCTGCAGCGATAGTGAACTTTTCTGCAAAGGAGTCATAGCCTGGACGGTGCCTCCTGTATCCATGCTCATTATTTTGGCTTCAGCTGTATCTGACTCAATCTGAGTAGCAATGATTATTGCTTTTTCTAGTGTAAGTTGTGGTTCTAGAAATAAGCTTTCTCTTACATGAAGCATGGTTGTTTTCTCAGTGAGCTGGTCTCTAATCATCTCATCTGCCATATTCCCAAAGTCACAAGTTACGATCAGACTCCTCAGGGAAGCAATATACTGCATTACAGTCTCCCCTGTGTTCAGCTCACGCTGGCAAAATCTGTAGCAATTAGCTGCTACATTCACTTTTGGCATAAAAAAGTTCTTTAATGCAGTGAGTGCAGTCTCATATTTATCATCTGCAAGGGGAAAAGTGTAAAATATACGCTGACCTTCTGCTCCAAGGCAGTGGATTAGCAGAGCATGCTTTCTTACTTCAGAAATCCCTTTAGCAGTGATTGCAAGCAGATAAGTCTCAGACATATGGATCCAGGCAGTAAAAGCAATTGGAGGCTCACCTGGGCTTTGCAGAAAGGGTGCAGGTGGGTTCAGAAGCAGAAGATCCATCCTCGTTGCCAAAATGTTGTAGTAACCAGGCAAGGTACTAACAAGCTTCAACAGGACTTTATTTTTAAAGCGGAAACCTCTTTACCAAGCTGCTGCTGCACCCTCGGTAGCTCTCACTCAGCCTCCTCAACTTCCCTCCCCTCCTTCCTGTTTCCTGTCCTTTCCGACTCCCAACAGCCAGTGTTCCCAGTTCTTATAATTACTAGCAGCATCTAAACCCCACAAGCTCATGGCTTTGAAAGTGGGTTAAGAGGGATGCGGCACACCGGGTGTATGTGTGCATACATGTGATGCCACAAATCTTGCTTGGCAGCATGCAAGTTATAAGCAGTACACGTTGAACCCTCCCGTGTCCCAGTGGGCATTTTTTGTTTCAGACTTCACGGAAGAATCACTTTCAGCTGCGTGTTTCTTTTAACTGAGTCAGCAAAAGTACTTGACAGTTGGCAGTGCTAGCTCAGAACAGTAAGAGATCTTGTGCAAGATATTTTATCCTCCACAGGTTGCTAGGACGTACTGTTACAGAGCATTACAGATAAATCTGCCTTTTTCCTTACTCCTCAGGCGACCAAAACATTTTGATGACTGCTCCAAAACAGTACAGATGTCCTGGCAAAGTCCCTGGAGCCAGCACTTTGATGCTTTTCTCCAGAGAGACTATTATTTTGAATTTTGGAACAGCTAACACAAGGACTCTGCTCTATTCACCATTTATAAGATAAAGCTTTCACAAAAAACAATTGGTTGGATAATTCATCTTAATAGATGCAGGGCCCAATCACTGAAGAACCAGCTCCACAGCAGGTGTGAACTGGTATACAGTCCCATTGGCATCAATGGAGCAATTCTACACTGATTTACATTAGCTGGGGATCTGGCTCAACAACAAAACCCCATGATTTTCAATTAGAGCAAGTTTTGTCCCTGCACTCCAGAGGGGGGATGAGAGGGATCCCCATTTTGGCGGGAATCCCCAGCAGGAACTTTAGCTTTATTAGTCATAATTATTCCAGGGGGCTTCTGGGGCATGGGTAATGGAGCAACCATCTCTGTAGACCTCATCTGGTTCCTGTGCTCCCACTCCACAGTGACTCTGTGTGTACGGATCATGGACTCTGTGTGTACGAATTCATGGACTGGCCTTTTGTTATTTCCCAACCAGTAATTAGTACCTACTCCATATTAAGGACTAATCCAGTACAAAGTTTGAACCCTCAAAGTCCATCCATTACTGAGTTTCCTCCCTTCTGTGAGGGGTGGGGAACAAGGGTAAAAGTTTAAAGCAGAAAGAGTGGAATACACAAATCAGCATTGTTGATGGGATATGCCCCAACCTTTAGAAAAAGGTCATCTAGGGATGAAAATCAGCCATGGGAAATTTCATTCTAAATGGAAAATTTTTCAGACATCAATGAGTGAATGAGACCAAAGGGCTGGGATTCAGTTCTCCTGGGGTGAAATCCTGTATGACAAAACTCCCATTAATTTCAACAGGGCCAGCATTTCACTTCTGGTTTCTGGTTTTGCTGCTCATTCACTGGGATTTTGGGCAAATTACATAGTGGCTGATGCAAAGCCCACTGAAGTCAATAGAAAGAACCCCATTGACTCTAATAAGTTTTAAAGCACCTGATTCTGACATAGTTACTCATGTTGAAATCAATGGTGCTATTTGCAGAGTCAGATTAGTAGATTCACAGATTCCAAGGCCAAAGGGGACCATTGTGATCATGTACTTTGACCACCTGTGTAACACAGGCCATAGATCTTCCCCAAAATAATTCCAAGAGCGTATTTTTTCAAAAAAACTATCCAATCTTGATTTAAAAATTGTCAAGGAGGGAGAATCCACCACAACCCTTGGTAAATTGTTCCAATGGTTAATTATTGTCATCACTAAAAATGTACACTGTTTTTCCAGTCTGAATTTGTCTAGCTTCTACTTCCAGCCATTGGATCATATTATATCTTTCTCTGCCAGACTGTTGAATATTTGTTCCCCATGTAGCTATTTACAGACTGTAATCAAGTCACCCCTAGCCTTCTCCTTGTTAAACTAAACAGATTGTGCTCTTGCAGTCTATCACTGCAAGGCGTGTTGTCTAATATTTCAATTATTCCTGTGACTCTTCTCTGACCCTTCTCCAATTTATCAGCATTCTTCTTGAATTGTGGGCACCAGAACTGGACACAGGTTGCACCAGTGCCAAACATAAAGGTAAGATAACTTCTGTACCCCTACTTGAGATTCTCCTGTTTATGCACCCCAGAATTTCATTAGTTCTATTGGCCACAACATCACATGGGGAGCTTAAGTTCAGCTAATTATCCACCATGACCCCCAAATCTTTTTTAGAGTCACCGCGTCCCAGTATATAGGCCCCCATCCTGTAAATGTGCCCTACATTCTTTGTTTCCAGATGTATGCATTACATTTAGCCATATTAAGAAGCGTATTGTTTGTGTGTGTCCTGTTTACCAAGTGTCCAGTTCGCTCTGAATGACCTGTGCTCTTCGTTAGTTACCACTCCCTCAGGTTTTGTGTCATCTACAAACTTTATCAGCGATGATTTTGTTTTCTTCCAGGTCATTGATAAAAATCATAGAATATCAGGGTTGGAAGGGACCTCAGGAGGTCATCTAGTCCAACCCCCTGCTCAAAGCAGGACCACTCCCCAATTAAATGTGAATAGATTCTGGTTCCCTCACTAAATTGGGCACAATAATACATAGGATTGAATTAATGTTTGTTTATAAAGGCCAAATGTTGTACTTGGGTACCTAAAATTAGTTTGAAGATGAATGGAAGAGGCAGGTGTGATTTATTTAGGCCACTGATTAGGTACCTACATCCACAGTTAGGCACCTAAATGTTATGCACCCAAGTTTGGAAATTGTAGTCAAATGATCTGAAGTCTGTGGATAAGAGGTGCTGTATAAATGATTTGTATACATATTAAACAAAGCATAATACAGTCCACAATCCAAATGGCCACACTATTAACTACTCCTGTCTATCAGCTTTGAATTGGTTTTAATTTTGGTTGCATTTTTGTCCACAACAGCCATCTGGAGGTTTAAATGCCAGTATTACTCTGGTAATAAATATATCTTTTCAAAACCCTTGCTGTGGTTATACACGTTGGGAGTTTATGTAACAAACTGATTGGTTAAAAAATTCATAAAAAACATTTGCTTCCTGGAGATTTCCACATTGTATGACAGTTCAGCTATGACTCATCATTAGGCCATGGTATATTTCTTTACGCACACTCTACAGTGTCCCAGACTTAAAAATGGTACAAAGTGTCCCAGACTTAAAAATGCATCCAACTGCAACCACTTCATTAAAAATGGGTGTCAAACGAAACATGACTCTCCTGTATGACTTTCCCATGGCAGTGAAAGTGTCATGAAATTTGGGCAGGCGGCCAGTCTATTTGGAGTTGCATGAAGGCTGCAGACATCAGGGGTCAGGAGTCGGGTGACAGATGATCAGGAAAGAAGGGAACACCCTGTGATGTCTGCAGAATGTCCGAATAGGACAAGAATTTTCAAATGTTATTTTCATCCTACATTTTAATTTGATCTTTTATGTTACTTTCAGGGTTACTGCTGGACATTCTTCCAGGCCAAGGGCAGTTGATTTTTCCCTCTAGGTCAGGGACCTGTTTCTCAGGTTACACTAAGGCCCAGAGATGACTGATTCCTGCCAATCGTGGGGGTGTGGGGGCAGAGTGAGGGCAGCTATCTTCATTACTGAGCATGCTCAGTCTGTGTAAGCATGCTCACTACAAGCCAAGCACCAAACTGGGGGGCACATGATGCCTCATGCCCCCCCCCCCTTGTTGCCTCTGTTAACGCCCCTTTGTGCCTTTCTGGTAGAGTAAAGAGGCCTTAAAGAGCAGAAACAGCCCTCAAAGAATTTACCCTGTGCAGGAGCCCTCCCCAGCAAGCACAGATCTTTACAGCAGCCTTACTTCCAGATCCCAGGGTGGAGGGAGGGTGTCTAGAGCACACTGTTCTTTTCCCAGGGGAAGTGTTGGGGTACCATTAAAAACAACTAAATACCAAGGCCCCGAAACTTGACCACCACAAAATTTGTAAGGAGGAAAACCCTGGCCAGATTTGGCAATATAAAAGTACAAGGTGTTTCGACTTTGAGTCATGTAAAAAGCCCCTGACAAATTTGTGTTTGCAGAAGATAAGAAATATTGACATAAAAGAGTCATAGCGTTCTCTCCAAAATCCCCTTCCATTAGTGGGGAAAGATATTACACATATACTGACCTGTAACACTGAAATATAAAATTGAAGGATTGCTAACGATAAGATAACTATATTTTTCATAAGTTGTAATTATGGATAATGAATAAGTATAGGTAAACTAACATGCAGGCATGACATGAGTGCGTTTATGCCCATTGTCCTTTGAAATAAATTGCTGATTTGTTTAAAATGATGTTATTGCTGGCAAGGTAAGTAATGTGTCCTGCTGGAAAATGTAAATAAGAGGAACAAACATGTAAGAATAAATACCGGCCCCTCCCCCCTTTTTTTCTGGAAAGCTCAGAAACAGAAACTGCAAACCCAGCAGGAAAAGTGGAGAAGTTAGGTAGGTGGAGGTTGTGCATGCATAAATGTTTGTGATATGTAAAAATCAATGAGCAATGACTGGAGGAAAGTTGAGTAATGGGGAATGTGAATATGTATAAGAATCCAAGGGAATGTGGGCCCAAAAGTAGAGAAACACCAGACCAGAAACTGAAGAATGGGACTGAAGGACCAGACCAGGTGATCATGGGAGGCAAGGGCTATTGTGGATGGACTTCATGGTCTAACTTACACTGGGGACCTGATGGATTGCTGGAAGCTTCTGAATATGGGTAGAGCAAGGTGGCTTGAGGCCACCTTTGTTTTTCCCATTACCTCCTGCCTCTGTCAATGTTTCTTCCCCAATTGCAAGGACAGAATAACTGTGAATGGTGTCTTGCCTATTATGTCCATCCTTCTAAATGGGAAACATGTCTGACAGCATTCTGGGAAAGGCTGATAATCTCACTAGCCAGATATTAGAGAGGGATAAAACGGAGGTTTGAAGAAGCTCCAGGAGAAGAAAAATAAATGTAATATTTAAATAAGAGAAAATGGTTGGAAAGGCCGAACATCTCTACCTCTGGGGATCACAAACACACTGCTCCTTTGACAGGGCAAAAAAAGAGTGAAAGCTGTAACTTAGCAATAAAGCAATTTATTTTAAAAAATATTTATTCAACAAATTCTGCCTCTTTTTCAGTTGGGTAAAAAATCAATCCACCCGCACAATGCCTGAGTATTCAGGCACTATACTGGAGGGATGCTGGACTTTAAATTCAAACACTCCCGCCACTAGTCAGGGAAAGGGTAAAGGGCTAGTATGCATGCAGCTGTTGTCCCCGCTGTTCCATACTGCCTGGAACGGCTCATGGGGTGAAGCATTCTCAGACGCTCTGCCTTAAGGCGGGAGCAGCAGCCGTGTCTTCTCTATACTAGTCGTGCAGGATAGTGGGACAACAAGACTGACATGAGAGGAGATCTGTGACCCTGCCCCCAAACTGACCTCCTGTCCTGGCATCACACAGGCTGGTGGGGAATCTAGATCCGCTCCACACACAAGGTCCACTGGCACCCTCTGAGCACCCAGGCAGCCAGTTGTTCCCCATCTCTGCAGCCCTCCGTGTAAGGGTTAAGGATAAACAAACCCAAAACACCACACATTAAGTTCTTCCAGTCCCAAAGGGCCAGTCACTCACCCCAAGCCAATGGATACTTTGATTTCACTAAAAAACAATACGGTTAGCCAATCCTTACACCATAAGTCCACTTTTCCTGGGTGGTAAGTAGGGGCTGGAATGCCAAGGGAACTGTCTGTACTCTGTGGTAAACTAGTGCAGTGATCCAAGAGTACCCTTTTATTACTGGCTGAAATCTAACGATAGAATATACCACCATGTCTGCCCTCTTTTCTGGCAGTCTGTCCTGAGTTTGGGCATTCTCCGCTGTGACCCACTCTAGGCACTATGACAATAGCACAATACAATACAAACAAATAATAATAATAATACCTATAAAAACTTGCTATAAGATGAAACTCAGATCTAAAAATATTCAGTTATATTGGTTGTTAAAGTATTTTAAATCAGCAAAAGAGATTTTTTTTAAAAGCCATAAAACTTAGCGAACATTTGAGACTTTTCCAACAGTCTGTTTTTATTTCCCATAAAGAAGGGAAAGAGCTGATTTTATCTGATTAAGGTTTCTCTTCTGAAGGATGCACTGCTAAAAAATACAAACTTGGCTAAAATAATCCAGTAACTAAGGGCCTAATCCAAAGCCCACTGAATTCAGTGGGAGCCTTTCCAATGACTTCAGTAGACTTTGGATCAGGTCCCAATTGTATACGCATAGAATAGGCAACGTTAACCAGTATACGCCCCTACGTGGAACACACCCTTTTCAATATAATCCCAAAAGGGATGTGATCACAGTCTTACTATTGCCTCCTAGAGACACCTGCCCTGTGGGGTTTCTGGTGAGGTGAGTGCACCTAATTTTTAGTAGTTCAATTAACATCTAACTCAGTTAGGGTTGCCAACTTTCTAATTGCACAAAACCGAATACCCTAGCCCCACCCCTTCTCTGAGGCCCCTGCTCTGCCTCACCCCTTCCCAAGGCCCCGCCTCCCCACTCAGTACATTCCCCCTTCCTCGGTGGCTTGCTCTCCCTTTGCCTCCTGGTTCCCCTGCCTAGGAGCTGAACCTACTGGCTGCTTCCAGGGTGCAGCGCAGAGACAGGAGAGGTAGGGACTCGCCTGCCTTAGTCCCGCAGCACCGTCGACCAGACTTCTAATGGCCTGGTCAGCAGTGCTGACCGGAGCTGCAAGGGTCCCTTTTCGACAGGGAGTTCTGGTCAAAAACCAGACACCTGGCAACCCTAAACTCAGTATGGCCCACCTGGGCCTTATACTCCACAAAATAAGTCAAAAGTCTGTGCTCTGACCAAGTCTGGCTTCTTTGTCTAAGACAGAGAAAGGGTACTTCCTCCTCTCTCTTTCCTAGGTTTACCCAGAACTGCCCTCTGATAGCAGCAGTCAGCCCTTTTCATCTGACCTGCTGAGCCCCGATTGGCTGCAACCTTCTTCCAGCCGTTGGAGGACTAAGTCTTGCTAACTCCACCAGCAGCTGACCCTGGAAGGCCTTTCTAGGCAACTCCTGGAGGTCCAAACTCTCTGCCCATCTTCACTTAAAGGCCACTTCCCAGGATGGGGTGCATCAAGACAGGAGGGTCTCTGGCAAGAGGCCACAAATGTCTGGTATGCTCCATCACATCTCTCTAGATAGATCTTCTCAGCACACACAGTAACACAGGAAATCTTGGACTAAAAATTGTTTATTGAATCATGTCACAGAATTTTGCACATCACTTTTATTGATGATAAGGAAGATCTTATCCATGCTAACATCTGCACTTGGCTGGGTATTAAGTGGGTTAATACATGATGTTCCTGGTTAGCCATAAAGATTTCTGAGTTACTTGCTGAAATAGGAGCTTCTATAGTGACTGATTCCCCTGGACTGTTTGTACTGTTTCACTGCATATCAACTTTGCACACAGCAGTGAAATGTAACACTACAGATCTGTAGCTTCTTTCTCTTCCCTGACTCCTCTGTTACACGGACACAGTAGGTTTATGCTACTCAGAGTCTGCAAGAAATTATTATTTGCTGCTACCTGTTATGGATGGAAAAGTGACTTATAGATTTCATAGAATTTAAAGCCAAAAGGGGCCACTATGATTATCTAGTCTGACCTCCTGCATAACGCAGGGCACAGAATTCTACCCAGTAACCCCTGGAGTAGTACGGTATTGTTCTTCTCTACTGTGTCAGAACACAGCTGCAGGGATATTGCTTTTTAAGCAGGATCACACAATATTTAGCGCAGAATTTCCAGCATCATTGTTTTTGTTACAGTGGCCGTCCTCTCAATGGACCAGATTTCAATAGCTCTCACTATGGCATTATTCAGAGAAGGTCATCCTTGTAATATAGATCTCTGTAAATGGTCGAAATGACTTGCTTAGGGCAAAATGCAACAAAAACATTCTTGTGCTGTATGAGCCTTCGAAAAGCGAAGCTGGACATTTGTGTTAAATCTTGCTCTTGCAATTGCAAAACAACCCCCAAAACTAAAACAAAAAACCCCTGATACATCTTTATATGTAGACTCTTTCTACGTGTTTGCCAATAAACTGACTAATGTAGGCAACACTTACTTCTTCTCAAACAGGCAGCTTATTTGGGTGTGCTCAAACTTTGCCTACACAATTGGCAAAGGGACCGTGGGCCACACCCAAGTAGAATAAAAATGAGCAGAATGCAGTCTTCCTTATCTTGAAATTGGAGATCTGGCTGTCTGGTCAAGTCTCAGATTCACAGATTCCAAGACCAGAAGGGACCATTGTGACCATCTAGTCTGATCTCCTGTATAACAGGCCATAGAACTTCCCCAAAATAAGTTCTAGAGCAGATCTTTTGGAAAAAACATCCAATTGTGATTTAAAAATTGTCAGTGATGGAGAATCCTCCATGACTTTTGGTAAATTGTTCCAATGGTTAATTACTCTCACCGTCAAAAAGGTATGCTCTATTTCCAGTCTGAATATGTCTAACTTCAATTTCCAACCATTGGATGATATTATACCTGTCCCTGCTTGACTGAAGAGATCATTATTAAATATTTGTTTCCCATGTGGCTACTTAGACTGTAATCAAGTCACCCCTTAACCTTCTCTTTGTTAAGCAAAATAGATTGAGCTCCTCGAGTTGATCACTCTAAGGCATGTTTTCCAATCCTTTGATTATTCTTGTGGCTCTTCTTTGAACCCTCTCCAATTTATCAATATACTTCTTGAACTCTGGGCATGAGAACTGGACACACTATTCCAGCAGTAGTTGCACTAGTGCCAAATACAGAGGTAAAATAACCTCTCTACTCCTACTTGAGATTCCCTTATTGATGCATTCCAGGATTGCAGTAGCTTTTTTGGTCACAGCATTGCACTGGGAGTGCATATTCAGCTGATTATCCACCATGACCCCCAAAACTTTTTTCAGAGTCACTGCTTCCCAGGATCAAGTCCCCCACCCTGTAAGTGTGGCCTGCATTCTTTGTTTCCCGTTATATACATTTACATTTAGCTGTATTAAAATGAATATTGTTTGCTTGTGCCCAGTTTACCAAGTGATCCAGATCACTCTGAGTCAGTTACCTGTCCTCTTCATTTTTTACCACTCCCCCAATGTTTGTGTTATCTGCAAACTTTGTCAGCAATGATTTTATGTCTTCTTCCAGGTCATTGAGAAAAGTGTTAAATAGTGTAGGGTGAAGAACTGGTCCGCACTGGAAACACACCTGTTCAGTGATGATTCCCTGTTTACAATTACATTTTGAGGCCTATCAGTTAGCCAGTATTAAATGCACCATCTTGGCTCAAGCAGCCAGGTCACTTGGTTTCAAGATGGACCATTTTATGGAAGGACCAGAAGCATCCATGGGCTTGTGACGGAGCTTCCTGTCCTGCAGAACGCTGGGCTCTCCCTGTCCTCACAGTGACCCTCATCAGCCCTTCTGTGGCATTTGCTGTGCAGGGGCCAGAAGGACATTCTCTCCATGTGACCTTGTTCACTAGCTGTTGCCTGCTTCTTGCAATGCCCCCCTTGAATTTGGATCCTCCCTGTAAGGTGCCTGCCACAGACTGCTCCAGGTGACTCCTTCAAGACTCAATTCCATTTGCCCAAGTAAATACACATTATTGCAATTTTACTGAAACAGTGAGAAAAATCAAGAACTATAAAGCCCAGCTTGTCTAGACAAATGCTACAGAAAGTGTTGCTAGCTTGGCCAGAAACTTGGCCAGACAATATTGATGCACTTACCTGGGCCTGTAGAGTGGTAGCAGGTTGCCCTTTCCTCTGACTTTTGCCAGTGAGAAACACCACAAAGTCCCACCTCTGTATTCAACTGTAGAGTCACATTTCACTGTGTTTGAGCCATGGGCCTCCCTTTGGCACTCTGGAGTCTGTGTGCACAATGGTATCAGTTTAAAGGGCCAGTGCCAAATATTTATACATTTCTGAGGACTGCAATATAGGGCATGCCATTAA
This sequence comes from Lepidochelys olivacea, assembly GCF_965140295.1. NCBI lineage: Eukaryota > Metazoa > Chordata > Testudines > Cheloniidae > Lepidochelys > Lepidochelys olivacea. The sequence continues at coordinate 95,104,915 of NC_140418.1, read as the reverse complement.
GGTTAAATCTCATTATGTTTCCATGTGATTTATATTCTCCTCATGATTCTCAGGTGTTTTATACCCTCATTATCTCCCAAATATTACATTTCTAGGTCATGGGTTGGATATAAATGGCCAGGCCTCTATAGCAGCAGGAAATGAGAATCAAACAGCTGTGATGAGACAGTGTACAGTTTCTCTCCATAAAGTATTTATAATTACCTGAATTAGGGGGAAAGCTTCTGAGTAATGTAACCTAGTCTGACATGAATATAATATAGCCTGATCTTTGTTTTCCCAGAGTTCCTTTAAAATTTTTGAATACAGTCCATGCATAGTCCAGAGAAGAAGCAGACCTTGCTTCTGAATGTGAAACATCACTTTCTAAGCCACATGTTTTTGTTACAGATGATGTGTGCCTCATATAACAGGAGTCAGCTTGTTCCAATTTTAGCCTCTGCTTGTGGTCCTTGTGGTCCTCCTCAGAAAACAAAAGGGAACCTGACTGCGTTCACTCTCTTTGTACTAAAGGGGGGCAGTCCTTCGGGTGGAAAAATGTAGTGTAAATGCAATCTGTTATGCTCTCAAAAGGGAGTTGAGTTTTTGGACATCATGGATCTTTATAGAAGCAATGTGGGGAAACCTACATGTTATTTACCACAATGCTTTGATTTCTGGAGAAAAATAGGGATGTGGTTGACAGCTCACACAATCCTTTACAAACACTAAATTAGAAAAATAAAAAGGGAAAGTCACAGATTTGGGGTTTGAATCAAAACAGGAATTACTGGCTAATCCTGAGAATCAATCCAGAATCATTGATAATCACACCCTGGGCCTGTTAGTTGAGTTGAATATTGTTTTAATAGACCTTACAAGAACAATGTTTCATTATGAATAGGGGATAGTTTTGCTTAATGGACGCAAGAAGATCCTCAAATTATAGTTTTTTCTGTTTAGATTATTATAGTCCAGGGCTCGTCCGACTGGTGTTATCCTTCATGGAAAGGATGATCCATAGCTGGCAAACAGAGGGGTCTTCTTATCTGAGCCTTATCAGCAAAGTGCAGAGGCCTCAGAGCACTGTCAAATCTGGGCAGAGGGCATTGGTCAGTGATGTGTGACATTGTCTGTCTTTGGCCACAGCTGAATGCCAGATCCTCTTGCTGGCCCCGGGTGTGAAGGCTGATGGCACATTGAGCCTGACCTGTTGAAAATCGGTTCAGAAGGGCCCATGAGCAGTGCAGCAAATCAAAGCTGGGTACCCACATGGTTGGGTCAGTTATAAGAGACTGGTTTCTGACATCTGCTGCAGCCCATTCTTCACGGCCCCTTGACATTGGAGAGAAATCTGGCAGGGCAAGTGGGCCCACCATGGTTTCCTCGTTGACAAGCACACTCTTGGGTGCTTGGAGAGGTCTGTGTATAGTGGTAGGCTTGGGTTTGCCCTGATCTTCTCAACCATTCTGGCTGTAGCATCCTCACAATGGATGTGTGGAGAAGTCATGTTGCTTAACACAGGAAGCCATAGTACTGATGTGAGTTGAATCATCCCAGTTACAATGGACATGGTTGAGTGTAGCTGTGTGTCAGCCAGCTTGATGCAAGGCAAATGGAGCCAGACAGGAGCAGAGTGTTCTGTTGCAGAGTTAACAGAGGGCTAACCCGGGTAATTGGAGAGTTTGAGCATTTGCTCCCCATGAAGTGTGGGCCAATTTGCATAGAAGGTTGTTACGCAATCTCACCTTAGCCACAGTTTCCCTCATGTGCTTAAGATATGTGAGAGATCTACCTAGGGTTACTCTGAGACAGACTGGGTGAGATTTGTGTTTAAAGCAACGTCTGTTAAGAAAGATATTCGGTTCTTGGGCTGCTCTGGTGTTGTAAAGATGGAACGCATTCGAAATTGTCTGGGTCACACTTGGCTGTAAATACCAACTACAGGATATGGCCCTCTTAAGCAAGTCAGCATTTAGGGTGTCTTCAAGTTCTGGGAATGACCATGCTTGGACGCCTAAGCAAATGTCATCTGCATACATGAACTTGTGGGACTGGGTAGGCAGACAGTCATTTGTGTACAGGATGAAAAGCATCAGTGCCAGCATGGAGCCTTGGGGCGGACAGTTGGTTTGTCTTGCTCTCGCTCTGTCTCCCATGGACATTCAGGAATGTCAGCTGCGGAGGAGAAGCTCAGTGATGTTGACTACCCATGCTGGGAGAGCTCTTAACAATTTGACTAAGAGCCCCATGGGCCAAAGTGTAATTAACTTCATATTACTGACTAATCGTTAGTCTGAGAAGCTGATCCATTACATACCCCTGATTAGAGTTTCACAGAACTATTCGTTCATGAGTTATGCTTTAAAAAATGCGTGAGAGAGACCTGGATAATGTGGCCGTGAAAGGGGCCAGAGCAACCTGGAGACTAAAATCCTCTATCTGTAGCACAGGAAACACCTGGGCAGTGACGTGATAGCAGAAGGTAATTCCTGCCCCAGTGGGTTTGGAATTGGGACTGGTCAAAAATTTTCTGTCAATACTATTTTTTGATGGAAAATTATGTTTTTGACAATTACATTTTTCACAAAAAGTGTCTGATTTCCATGGAAAATTTTAATTTTTCTTTGAAAGACTGAATGCCCAAAACCTGAGAAGATTTCAGTTTTCAGCCAACATGGAAATATTTTGGCCAAAACCTATAATACTTTGATTTTGAAATTCCACTGAATCGTCTCACAGGAATTATGCTCTTATTCTCCTCTATGGGCAGGCTACACAGCAGGACTTCATTTCGCACGACGTACTGCAGCCATGCCACTGACCACCTCCCCTCACCAAAAGGGGGAGACCTTGGAGCATCGTGGGAGTTGTCATCCAACCAGGAAGGCCTATTCCACAAAGGAGACTGGGAGCAAGAATCACCTGAATTACAACTCCCAGGAGGTATCATAGTGATATTTCAGAACTGAAATATTTCTCTCAATTTTTTCTGCCGAAACTTGACATTTTCTGTGTGTGTGTTTATGTGTGTGAAATAAACATCTTCTAACCAGCTCTAAAGTCTAGCGTTCAAAGTCTGTGTCAGACAGGACGTAAGAAGAAGATAAAACTGTAATGTGCAGGAGGGAGCATGGGAGGAGGAGCTAAGAAAATTAACAGAATTTAGCAGAAGAATAGTCGTCTCAACTCACCAGTTACCCAACCGATGCCAGGCAAGCATGATTTCTAGGCATCATGGCAGAGGAGGGCTTTGAGGAGGGATTTAAAGGAGAAGAAGGTGCTGGGTTTCTGAATTTTGGTGGGGCGTTTTCCCATGCATGGGGAGCATGGAGATGCTTGTGTGAGAAGCAGACTGGTGGGTGAGAGGGACTTAGGTCATTGGCAGAATGAAGGCTTACCCTGCAGTTTAAATCCCATTTGAATGTGGCCAGTTGAGTCCTACAGCATGCATTCACAGGCGCACACTCATTGCACAAAAGGTTACCGGTCACAGGTTGGTTTGCTGCACATAAAACTTCTTCATGATTTGCAGAGATTTAAATGTAATAAGCTAGAGTTGAAATTTGTAAAGCAGCCAACTCAAGCCAAGCACAAATCTCTTACACCAGCCCTGGCCTCAATCTGAGTTTTCATTCCTCTAAATGGCATGCCTCTTAGCCTTGGATCAACTTGTGGGTTTGGTAGCTGATTGGTTTCTCTGCTTGTTTTTGTGTCATATGATGTTTCTAAGGCCAGGTTCTGGTTAGGCCCTGCTATATTTAGTTAATCAGCATTTCACTTCTGAGGGAGTAAAGCAAGTTGAGCTGTAACTTCCGAAGGATTATTCTGTAGGTTTTTTTTTTTTCAAAAGGAAACTCTCAACCTTCCGAGGAAATAATTTGTGTTTGTGTTGTTAAGAAAAGAACTCCGTTCTCCTCTGGCTAAAGCAGTAGGACGAGGTTCCTCGCGCGCGTTTTGATAACAAACAAATGTCTCTAAACAAACACCTGTTTATTTTTATATCTTTTTGTTGATTTACACTGCTGCCTGCGGGGAAGGTAAAAGTATCTAGCTCAAACAAGGTGACTGTAAATCTAGGCTGGATATCCTGCCATAAATATAGAACTATGCCTCCCGATGAGGCACAATTCAGCAACAGTGGGAAGAGAACGGGGGCAATAAGTTAGTGAATTAACACATTGTAGTGGGCAGTTAAAGAGCAGCTGATGGAAAAGTAGGTTGTCTTCTGCTTCTGGGGTGGAATTGCACCTCTTTGCAGAGGCTGAGTGCAATGTCTGTGCATGGCTTAACCCTACCATGGGACTCCCCTGTGGCTCACAGTTGAGCTGGTCAGAACGTTTTGAATGAAAATTCATTGAGTAGAAGCCAAAATGTTTCACCGAGATGTAAGAGAGAGATGCTCACTCTTTCTCTAGAGCCTGGTGATTAAGGCACTGGCCAGGGAGATGAAAGAGACAATTTTAAGACCCAGCTGTGCCTGATGGAGAGCAATCTGGGATGAACAATGCTGCTGTACTGTATCTCCCAGGCCACGGCCCTAATCCGCAGGACACCCAGACACCCACCCCTACCTTCTCACATTGAAAAGTTCCAATTTTGATCCAACAGCGCACACTGTAATACAACTCCCTGTCCTGTTTGCCAGATGGATAATTTACCTCATCTGCCAATGTCCCATATAGCAGGTAACATAATGCCCCATTATAAGAGATGAGCAATCTAGGTGAACCAGAACCATGATGATAGCAGAAAGGCCAAGAGTAGCGGAAGTGAGTAAAGATACTAGAGGTGACTGAGCCATTAGGGTCACAGAGCACTCCTGTGGGTAGAAGCACACAGACTTTTCCTTTGACCTGCACTCAGGAGTGTCATCTCTGAATTAGCGGAAGACATTAATAGAGATCTTCCACCTCCTTGCTTTTCTCCTATCCAGTCTACTCCAGTTATGTATGCAGTGTATAGGAGAACAAATTGCGCTGAGCTCTTTGGCCCCAGTCCCGCTCTGTGAGACCAACTGCTTTGTATCACATGTTTTGACTCACCTTCCATTTGTTTTAATCTCTCAGATACTACTGCCAATGAAGGACCACATTGTGCCCTTGGATCACCCATGCAACTAGTGGGAATTATGCATGTGGATTGAGGTCACCAGGTGGCCCTACACTCAGCCATTGAACTTTTCCACCAGACAAAAGAAAGATAAAAGACGTGGGGATTGTGAGAAGCCTGAGAATACGACAATGTTCTTGTATCCAGACTAGGTGTGTCAGCGACAAAGGGATATTAGTTCTCCCTTGCACTCAGTGTCCGTAACTTCCTTGTATTGTTTGTCCAATATTAGGAGTCCCCCCGCCTCCCCCCACTAAAAATAGCTTTTTGTTTGTAAGTTCACTTTGCATTCAAGCTTCCTCTGCAGGTTTTCTCAAGAGGTTCCTTGATGTCTTTAAATTTAGTTTGTCCACAGGAACAAAAGGCTACAGAATTCTTGCTGCATAGAGGTGGAGATATTTTCCCTTAAAGAGGTTTTTAAAAAAATCTGCTTAATTAATGAGAGTAAACAACTCACTCAACCTTTGACTCATTTACGCAACAATAACAACCAGGGAATGCATTGTCTTCCTTGGATCTCAGAGAGCTGTTATCAAGGCACTGGGCAACAAAAATACTTTGTTAGATTATTTTTAAGAACAACAATGATCGTGCAGCTTGGCTCCTCCCCTTGGCAGGTATTATCTGTACCAGATGTGGTCTTGAGAGGAGGGAAGTATTCAGAATTAGAAGGATATTTTTTCTGATCTCCTTTATCAACATTTTAAATCTTGCCACGTAGAACCCTGATAAATATCTGGTTATTTTGATAAAGCTATGAATGTGATACTGTTTGTACAATGGACCCTGCAGACTTAGAGGGACCAACTCTCAGCTGCTGTAAATGGCATAGCTTCATTGATTTAAGTGGAGTCAATGAAGCTCTGCTGATTTGCACTAGTTGAGGATCTATCCCAGTGAATGTGTGTTTATCTATGTCTGTTTGTTAGAATTCATTTCATGGGCTGATTGTTAAATGCTGGCATTCTGAGGCTGGAGTAGCAGGCATACAGTACAGTATTTATACCATTATCAGTTAAGACAACATTAAAAATATTACCAACCCTTTGATCTTAGATTCTTTTAAAATACTTTTCTCTGAGAATTTGTTTCATCATGGTCAAATGCAGTCTCATCAGCAGGTTTACAATGCTGAACCGATCCATAATACTGATGACCTTATCCAGCAGGATCCCAAAGCACTTTACAAATAACGGTCTAATCCTGCATCTCACAGCAAGGAGCTGAACCCTCCTTTTCTCACTGTTACTAGTGGCCTAACACTAAAATGCAGCCATTTTGAGAGTGTAACATGGCATCCTTTGTAGTGCATAGAACACTACATAACAGCTGTTTAAGACAGGAAGTAAAGAATATTTTATCCAAATTAAACACTAAGGGACATATTCTAGGTAGGGAGAAATTAATTAGCCAGAAAGGCAATTAGCAAGAGCAATGAGATTGATCCATTATTATTGCAAAAATGCCATGGGATGCTTTAACGATGTTTATATGTGATTATTAAAAGTACATATTTTCAAATCAATACTTTAGCCATGTGACTCTAGTAATGTGAATGCAAGTTGCATGACTAAATCTTTCTCACCATTTGAGAATATGTCCTAAAGTTGTTATTGCTTTGCCATGGCTCATAGCTGTAGGAAGGATTGCATTTGGTTGCCTTAGCAGTATATGCTATACATTGAAACAAGACTTCCTCTGGAAAGGTCAGGGGCACTGAGTCACGCAGCAAGCATAAGTAACAAGTAGGCATATTACTTATGAAATATTAAAGCCCCTATATGTGAGAATATTTCTGAAGCCAGCAACGGAATTTATGTGGTGTTAGTAATGGGCAGATAGATTTTCCACTAGCAACCACTGTAATAAAATCAGATTACAACTGAAACAAAATGCTAAATTAAACCATAGTAAATAAATAAAAATGAGGTAGTGGTGGACTGCCCACCTAAACTAGATTCATTTAAAGAAATGCTTGATGCCAAAATTATGCTGGAGGCAGTAGTAAAAGACAGCTCCATAATGTCATCCCTGAGTCACCAACCAAACAAATTACTAGCCCTCAGAGGGAATGAATGCCCCTTGAATTCACACAAAGCAACTGCTTTTCTATTTTCCTTCTCTTAATTATTCATTCTTCCCATTATCCAGGTACAACCTCATTTTTTTTAGCAGTCATTGGGGGGTATTTGGAAATGCAAAGAGCCCAGTGCTGTTAGGTCTAGTCTGTATACAGAAATGGAGTGGTCCAATGCCCATTGAAGTCAACAGGAGTCCTTCCCAGTGGCATTGAATTGAGTGCCCTGGAGTGCTTGCAGGACAGATCCCAAAGTTTTGAGGCCAAATTGAGGTGTTTTACACCAATTAACCACAGAAGAAAGGATATCAAATCTACTGCTCTTTATAAATGCCTTTGTGAGTGGATTTCTATTCCAGCAGGTATCTGTTGCCTTTGATCATGTGCCCTTTGCCATAGGCATAGTAACCAAATGCCATTTCACCCTTGGTTAAGATAATCAGACTCCTGGTCAGTACAAAGTTGATATCAATCAAGCACATATTTAAGTTCTTTGCTGAATACGGATAGACTTCGGCACGTACTTAGGTGCTTTGCTGAATTAGGACTGCAATTTGCATGAGCTAAAGGTTAGAGGTTAGAACACTGACCCTTCTCTGTGACCTTGAGCATGTCATTTAATCTCCCCAAGCCTCAGCTGCCCGTTTGTAAAATGGATACAATATTTGCCTACTGTGCCTTACAGATGGTGCTTAGAGGCTTAGGACCTTTGTGGCCTTTCATTCTATATTCTTTATTAAAATATGCTTATGATATGAAAATGACATAACTGAAATGTACCTTATGCAAGATGGATCTTGTAAGATATCATTGGAAAGTTATAATTTACTGAATGTGATTATCCAATGTGTATGCCTGTATCATTTCTATATCTGAACTTAGGAATATTGACTATGTATCTATATTTCAACTATGGTACTTTGGGTAACGCCCACTGCTAACACATCAGGTACAACAATGGAAAAGCCAGACAGGGTGGATGGCCCATCAGCGAGGACAATGGACCATGAAAAGGCTTGGCCTTCCTGCAGACACTGTGATACTACAGAGTCAGGTGGTCTTGTCACCTGACACTAAACATTACCTGGGACTTCTTGTAACTTTCCACTGGAAGGGAAGGGAGGGCAAGTTTTGGAAACAAAGGATTCCCACTTTATGTAAATCCTATTTAAGGGTGGGGAGGAAGGCAAACGGGACTCCTCCTCTCCATGGCCTGTCTGCCCAAGAAGAAAGACAGCTAAAGCCACCTGGAGGGAAGGCAAGGGGGGAGTCCAGACTGAGACATGAGTCCAGTCTGAAAAGGAATATAACTGGAACTCTGAACCACAGAAACTTTGCAGCCTGCCTAAAATAACATCTAGGGTGAGAATTTATATTTTGTAATCTGTTTCTTAAGTATATTGAGCTTAGCTTGCGTATTTTGTTTTATTTGGTCAGTAATCTGGTTTCTTCTGTCTGTTATCTCTTCTATTCACTTAAAATTCACCTCTTGTAGTTAATAACTTATTTCATGTTTATAATATAAGCCAGTTTATGTAATTTCTAACTTGCGGGGGAGAAGTTGTGCATATCTCCCTCCACATTGAGGGAGCGGGTGAATTTCATAAAACCATTGGATTTGTACCCCTTAAAAGGAGTGGGCGCCAGAGTGTTGGGGCCAGCCCCGAAGGCTGAATCTTTCCAGAGTGGATCTCTGTCTCTCTGTGCAGCTGGGCATGGCCCTGCCTGTGTGCTTGATTGGAAGAGGCTTGTGAGCCTAACCCAGCAAGACCAGGTAAAGGGGACCCAAGCTGGCAGACTAGGCTGACTTAATGGCATCCAGCACAACAGGTGACCCCCTAAAGTGCTCAAACCCTGGTTGAGAGTTTTCCCACTGCTGTCAATGGGAGCAGGACTTTAGTGAAGTGTCTTGAGCAGAGCTGTTTGGGAAGTCTCGCTGCAAAATGATGAAACCAAAACTATTTCTGAGAAGAAAGGGCCAGTTTTGACAAATCTCCTGGTTTGAAATTTTTTTTGAAAAGAAAAGTTTCATAGTGGGCAGCAGTGTCCCTTCTGACATTTTCAAAACAAAGGTTCAGTTTTGATAGGAAACTCTTTTTTGTTTTGAAATTTGGGTTCACTTTCATTAAAAATGGTAAAAGATGAAAACCAAAGAGAAACGTTCTTAAATGAAAAGGTTTCAATTGACCTGATTAAAAAAAGGGATTATTGATTCGCGAACATTTTCGAGATTTCAGTCTTTAATATGGATTTGGGATGGGGAAAATTTTCTAAATCTCAAATTCTCCTGGGACGGGAACATTGTTTCCCATCTAGCTCTGATTTTGAGAGCCATGCTCGAGAGGCACATAGCAAAGTGTAAAGTTTGTTATTTTTAAAAAAGTTTTCCAATTTGGCCCTTGGTGTCCCACCTTACAGAGATTAATCAGCAGTCTCATTCCCCATGTGCCACTCATTTTCCCCTGCCCACTACCTAGCTGCCTGTATTTCTGGTTGTAGGAGAGAGAGTGCACAGCTCAGAGCATTGTTTCAGCTCTTTGTGACCTCTCCCCAGCACACAGCCCTCACCTCTTCTTATCAGGCCCCTTCCTTGGGAAGCAGCACCTGGTTTTGATCAAACTTTCTGGTTTGAGGTTGCTGCAGCAAACACAGAAAAGTCTCAGATGTATGCAGACAGAGCCCTCATGTACCCAGCTGTCTCATGAAATCTCCAGCAACCCTCTAATTACCAGAGGATAAATAAATGCATAAAAATAATAGAACATTTACTAACAGAAGCTGAGCCTTTGTGTGGAAAACGAAACCACCCATGAAGGGAACCTTGATAACTTAGACATGCTTGAATTAGGCCAGACATTTCCTTGTGGTATATTTTTTCCAGAGAGCCACAACTCCTCACTGTGTAACCTGAGTGACATTTGCCAATTGAAGTGATTATTTCCTCTGGAGGAATTCACTTACTTTCTTTAAAAGTCCCATGTATATTATTTTCTTCCCCACTCCATATGCTGGCACATGCTAACAATTAAATAAAGGGATAGATGTGAAGCCTTTCTATGCAGAAAACCTTTCTTATTCCTGTGGAATCCACTGACTATTCCTTGTGATTCTATAACGTATCGTAAAACATTCAATGGCAGTATGTGTTTGCCTGGGGGTGGGGAATCTCCATTGGAATGATAGAGATCTTGGTGTTTGGAGCTGTATGGACTTCATCCAACACCCACTGAAGTCTATGGCTATTGGATCAGACCCTTGTGTGTATTAATACATGTGTCACAGGTCCAAAACCTTCCGGGAAAAAAGAACACTGCTGTTTGCTGCAGCAGCGATAATGTTTAGGTCACAGAGACCATCCCAGGAAAGTGAGATGAACTCACATTTTTCCCCAGTGATGATGGTGATATAATGATCTGGTAAACAAAGTATTTCATCTTTCCTTCATTCTCTTCCAGATGCCTGTTTGGTCATTTTTGCCAGAAAGCGGACTTTTTTTGGCAAGCAGCTGAGAATTCCTTACATGCTGAATGCTCTCTCTTGTGTACATCAGGGAGAAAAATCCTCTCTGGAGTATCAAACAGGAGTAAATACTTATCCAAATGCTATATGGCTTTGTTTTCGTACGATTCATTTTTGACTGATGACATACAGAGGCAAAAAATAGGCTCAAGGCACCCTTGCTATTCCTTTTGACCAGTCCTAACAAAGAGATATGCTGAATAGATGGTACCCTAATTAATCAGCTACTGGTAGCAGTGAAGCTTTCGGGTCTCATTGTAGTAGCCTTGGAAAGCAGATGCATTGCGGGCTGGATACAAATGTAGTTTATTTTTTTAATTTGGAAATCAGAGGTAAAATTGTCTGAATCAAAATGGCTGGTCTGAACATGCAGAAACGTTGGGGCGTTTGAAATGTGGATCTAAAAGTTGTGGCTTGACCCATCTCGGAACAAAATTCTTCTTCTTTAGTCTGTATAATTTTTTTCTGAATGTTTTTGGGACCAAGGCACCATCACGATGTGAGCCTGGCCAAAGGCTCCTACTGAGAGGGCTGGTCCCTCCTTCAGGCAGTGACATAAATGTCAGAGCAGCAGGGGTGAGATGTGATAATAGGTTCCCCCCACTCAGGGCAGTCCACTTGTTTTCCCATTCCCTTACTCAGTGTTTGTAAAATATGCTTGGGATAAAGTGAGTCAGCACGGAGAGACAGAGACTGACTCAGAAATAGCAGTCAGTGCTCCGGAAAGGGCTCCAACTTCTTGGAACCTAACTTTAGCCTCTTCCAAATACGGCTTTATTTCACTTTCCATTTTTGAGACATTTGTGCAACATCTAGGCATGTGTATGAAAGGGCTCAGGAGAGCTTTGGAGCTAGGCAGATTTTGGTCAACATCATTAATGGGTCAAATTCATTTGTGTTTCGTTTAATCCAATTTTTTCACAACTTTTTGACATAATGGTTAAAAAGAAACCAGGGGGTTTGGGGAAGAGAAAAGCCTCCAGAAAATGGAATGTTTTCCATTTGATTCTTTTAGATTATAACTCAGATGAACGTTTTCAAATTTTGAATTGTTTGATCATCAAATTTAAAAAAATCAAAAATTTTAACAATAGGAAAAATGTTCTTGAAAATTTGGCTATTGTTTACAAAGGCCTTCTTTGCTGGGGGAAAACATTGACGACATGTTCAATCAGCTCTAATAATAATCTCCTAGCCACAAATGAAAAGGAGGGGGGGAGAAAAGGAGGGGGGGAGGGAATCTCCAAAATGTTGCTCTTTGAAGTGAGTAGAGGCCTCATATTTTCCCTTCCGTTGTAGGATTTATGAAACAATTAGGAGGTATTACTAGATGTAATGGGATGAAACGTAGTAAATGTGGGGGAGAGGAGGAAATCTGTAAAAAAGATCCCAATGCTGAAATCTTCTAGAATGTGAAATGGTCCCTCATGGGATGTGATGGAAGCTCCATCACCTCGGTCATTGAAAACCAGGCTACATAAACAGGTAGAAAATATATTGAAGGGAACTTTTGTAGTTTGGTTCCCCTATGGGAGGGACAAGATGATCTAATGTATCTTTTCCATCTCTAATTTCTATGCTTCAATCAATTTAGGCAAACTTTGAAATAACCTATGGCTTGTCTGTTTCTTCCTTTCTTTCTGTCCCAGGAGAGAGGTTGAGCTGACGGTTTATTGCCTAATGTTTCAGAATTTTTTTTCCTGTTGTAACCATGCTGATGTGGATGGTAGGGATAGTAGCTCCATGACAGGAGAGAAGCAGTGCATTTTAAATAGTCTGGGTGCATGGCTCTTACCTGTTCTTTAACAAGTCTTTCCAATATCTCTACCTCCTGGCTCTCCTTTTCTGTTGGGGCTACCAACTCCTGGCCGGGAGAAACAGAGATATATTCAATATTTACTCATGGTGCCCTTTGAAACACAGCTGTTTGCTCATTGCAAGCCCTCAGTGGCTTTGCACTGCTTCTTCCTTTATATTAACACTTTTTGTGGGGTGTCTGTATGTGGTGGGGGAGGGTACCACCCTTAGACAATGGAACTCTGAGCAAAACTGGCCTCAGGCCCAAGTTAGAATTTCTTGATTTCCATGTGTTTTTATTCCCCTTATTTGAAATCCTCTCCCACTACACCCAAGGAAACTGATGTCACATGAGGATGGGTGGCAGTGGCTGCTGCTTGACTAGTTCCCACCTCAGGAGGAAGGAAATCCACTATGTCAGTGTTGTTTATCAGTTGGCCTCAAGAGAGCTAAGCGTAAAAGCACTGTGACTTTCAGAGAGCTATGATCCCCCCTCCACCCACTGCTAAATGTGTTTTCATTGTTAAGAGGGCTGACTTGAGATGGCTCATTGATTACAGTGTCAGAGATCTAAAGCCTAGCTCCTTAATTACTTTTATAGCATGCTCATGGAATTTACTGTGCAGAAACTCACAGCATCACGTGGGCTAGCTCTGGGCATTTAAAACACCCTCCGATTCCTTTGTCCAAATGGCTAATGCTGTAAGACGTGCATTGAGAATGGGCCAACTTTCCTTTGCAAGAAAGAAAAGGCAGGGCTCACGGGAGCATTTTCCCACGATGCAGCTGCAAAAAGCAGATGGGAGAAGCAGCTGTCACTTGCTGCATGTCTGAATTCCACCCTGTTATAGAGAGGGCCGGCTACATCCTACCCTGTGTTGTACGCGCACACTCGTAGAGAACCTCCAACCTGTGCAGGAGCATGGGCAGACTAGTTGCCTCAGACTGAAGAAAGCAGCGTGGGACAGAGACCTCACTGCCACTCTCCATCCTTGAGAATGATCAGGTCTCTCCTTGGCCACTGTCTGTGCTACAGTGTGGAGGTATCCTGCTTTGTTCCAAAGGAGCAGTAGCATGTACCCACTACATGCTCTCCCATCCTGAGCTGAGCTGGCAAGGTGGGTCTGATAACCAGCTGCTGCAGTAGGCAAGAGAAGAATGTGGGGTCTTATCCAAAGCCCTTCAAAGTCCATGTGAGAATTTCCACTGACTTCAGTGTGCTTTGGGTCAGGCCCAGAGCAATTTCTGTACTTTATCATAGGAACAGCCCTGTGGGTGTGACTTTTCTCTGACACATTGTTTTACTCACCGAGAAAACCCAAAAGATGGACATCCAACAGACATGCGCTACTTGGTGTGTCAACATCCAGAGCTAAACAACCCAATGCTTCTCTTCCATCACCAGCCTCGACTGCGTCTGCATGTCACCTTCGGAACTGAGAGGAACGGAGTGATGGAAGCAGTTTGATTTTCTTTTACTCGGTCACTTCAGCTGTCCTCGCTGATCACTTTTTCTATTCAGCTGGCAGTCAGGCTCAGGAGCATCCTAGATCCTGCACTGAGTCCCTAGTGAGTGTATTCTGAGAGCAGGTTGTATTCCTTAGGTGAAGAACAGCTGTGGGGCAAAAGTTCAACCCATGGGGCATTGTCTCCACTAGAAAGGCTTTGCCAGCATAGCTATAAACTATAATAGTGTAAGCTAGGTTGCCAAAAAGCTTTTATGGTGGTATAATTGTGCCAACACAGAGGCTTTTGCTTGCACTACTATGTTGGTTTAGACCAGGCACAGGAGGCAAGAGGTCTGATTCTCTTTCCCTTGCACTGCATGTAGTTGTCTATGCCAGTACAAAATGGGGGCAAAATGCAACTCTTCTGGTTTATTAACATTTTACATCCACTTTGCACGGGTGTAAATGGTGCAGGGTGATGGCAAATAAAATGTTTGGGCCTGATTTTAAAGAAAGACATTTATGTGTTTCAGGGAGTAGTTACGGGAAGATAGGGCAGTTGTGCACACAGAATATACTTGAGATTTTCCAGGTGAATGATGGAAATAGGTTAACAGAATACACCTGAGTTTACACAGGCAAATAAAGGAAATGATGGAAATAGAATATACCATATTTACTGTTCGTCAAAACTTGGCTTCAGGAGTTTTGTTACAATTTGCTAATTAATGCAACATTTGAAGATAAAGGGGAATACATAAATCAGGAACTATGAAATGGTTAATATGATGAGAAGATACCAGGGAAAAATTAATCGTGATTAAAAAAAATTAATCGCATTGTTAAACTGCAATAGAATGCCTTTTATTTAAATAGTTTTGGATATTTTCTACATTTTCAAATATATTGATCTCAGTTACAACCCTGAATACAAAGTGCACACTGCTCACTTTATATTTATTTCTGATTACCAGTATTTGCACTGTAAAAAAAAAAAAGTATATTTCAATTCACCTGCTACAAGTACTGTAGTGCAATCTCTTTATCATGAAAGTTGAACTTACAAATGTAGAATTATGTACAAAAAATAACTGCATTCAAAAATAAAACAGTGGGAAACTTTAAAGCCTACAAGTCCACTTGATCCTGCTTCTTGTTCAGCCAATCACTCAGACAAACAAGTTTGGTTACAATTTGCAGGAGATAATGCTGCCCGCTTTTTGTTTATCTTGAAAGTGAGAACAGGCATTCACATGGCATGGTTGTAGCTGGCGTTGCAAGATATTTAGATGCTAGATGCACTAAAGATTCATATGTCCCTTCATGCTTTAACCACCGTTCTGGCGGACATGGGTCCATGCTGATAACGGGTTCTGTTTGATAACCGTCCAAAGCAGTATGGACTGACACATGTTCATTTTCATCATTGGAGTCAGATGCCATCAGCAGAAAGGTTCATTTTCTTTTTTGGTGGTTCAGGTTCTGCAGTTTCCACTTCGGAGTGTTGCTCTTTTAAGACTTCTGAAAGCATGCTCCACACCTCATCCCGCTCAGATTTTGGAATGCACTTCAGATTCTTAAACCTTGGGTTGAGTGATGTAGTTATCTTTAGAAATCTCACATTGGTACCTTCTTTGCATTTGTCAAATCTGTAGTGAAAGTCTTCTTAAAATGAACAACATGTGCTGGGTCATCATCCGAGACTGCTATAACATGAAATATATGGCAGAATGCGGGTAAAACAGAGCAGGGGACATACAATTCTCCCCCAAGGAGTTCAGTCACAAATTTAATTAACGCATTATATTTTTAATGAGCATCATCAGCCTGGAAGCATGTCCTCTGTAATGGTGGCTGAAGCACGAAGGGGCATATGAATGTTTAGCGTATATGGCATGTAAATACATTGCAATGCTGGCTACAAAAGTGCCATTCTAATATCTGTTCTCACTTTCAGGTGACATTGTAAATAAGAAGCTGCCAGCAATATCTCTGGTAAATGTAAACAAACTTGTTTGTCTTAGCAATTGGCTGAACAAGAATAGGACTGAATGGACTTGGAGGCTCTGAAGTTTTACATTGTTTTGTTTTTGAGTGCAGTTATGCAACAAAAAAAATCTACATTTGTAAATTGTGCTTACACGATAAACAGATTGCACTTTAGTACTTGTATGAAGTGAATTGAAAAATACTATTTCTTTTGTTTGCCATTTTTACAGTGCAAATATTAGTAATAAAAATAATAATATAAAGTGAGCACTGTCAAGTTTGTATACTGTGTTGTAATTGAAATAAATATGTTTTAAAATGTAGAAAAACATCAAAAAGTATTGAATAAATTTCAATTGGTATTCTATTGTTTAACAGTGCAATTAAAACTGCAATTAATCGCGATTAATTTTTTTTGAGTTAATTGTGTGAGTTAACTGCAATTAATCAACAGCCCTTGAGGGTACAAATTATTTATTTCACTTCTACATCATCTTTCATTCTGGAAGAGCTAAGATAATTGTATAAGTGCTGAAGGGGAGACACATCTGGGGTGAAAAACAGTAGCGGATGGTAAGAGTTCACAACAGTTCAAGACGGGATATGAAGAATACCATACCCCAGTTGAAAATGCAATATTTAGCATATAATTACCCAGGGTATAATTTGTCCAGGACAGGAGGGTTTCTACTTCTGTTGCAGAAAGTGGCATGGGATCGTTAATGATTATAAGTGGTCACGACCTCAGTTTTCAGTTGCATCTGAAAGATGGCATATAAACTGCAGTATTTAGAGTCTGTGGGAAACAGAGTCCTTTTTACTGGGAGATGTCAGGGTTCACTTCCATTGTAGATCTCTGGAAACTACTTTGTTAGAAAATCATTGGTCATTTGCATGATTTGCAGCTGCCGCAGGGACCAGAGCCAGTTTAACAGTACAAATAAAATTGTTGGCCTAAAACAAAGGCTCTCAACCATTTCACAGTGTGGCTCCCATCTTAACAGAACAGTTGTCTTATGAATGCCTCCCCTCTCACTGTGCAGACTGCTTCTTTTCCCCCATCTGTCAGTTCATAGCATACCTGGGACACCCACAGCAATTGCACACATGGAAGAAAGTAGCATCTACCCTATTTTTCAATGTCTCTTAATGCAACTCAGCAGCTGGAATCGAGGAGAAGAGCCAGCCCTATATGATCAGGCCGCTCTACAAAAACCACCAGCAAGTGTGCCATGCGCCATCAGTCATCTGCAGACCACAATTTCGGAACTTCTTGCCTCAGAACTATTGCCCGGTGTTAACCAACTTTGAAACCGAATGGTGGACTCTTGTATACTGGGGCTGTTAGAAAGAGATTATTTTGATAGCATGCTACTGTAAGTAAAAAGTTTGTTTTTTTTTTCCTTCAGGCATAGTTTGTCTAACTAAATTATAGTTGACTTGGGTATTTATATTAAACACTGCCTCATTCTGCAATACTACATTGAGCCTTGGGGTCAAGTGCCTCCCAGTTAGTTGTGATATCAGTCGTGGAAGCCAAACAAAATCCTTCACCAAAGATCGATTTAGTGCATCTCCTTTGCCTTGGAGGAAGACAGCTTGGAATGGCAACATCTGTTTTTTTGTTTGGTTGGGTTTTTGACAGGATAGTACTTTTCCACGATCGGTTTTCTCTGGCAGCTGTACACAGCCTATGAAGTATTTGTCAGGAATACCTCTGACACACTACAAAACAATGACGCTCAGCACTTTTATGGCATTTACATTTTCAAAGTGCTATGCAAACATTACTTAGCACCCCCCTGTGAGATAGTGTGGGCAAGTCATGGGGAGAAAAAACTAGGTTTTAAAGGGCTCTTTAATTTAGTAGAGAATGGCTTAACAAACACCAGTGGCTGGAAGCTGAAGCCTAGAGCAGGTTAGATGGTCTTTTCTGGCCTTAAACTCTCCGAAGTAAACATTAACTTCTCTGCCTCTGTTTCTCCTTAGATAAAACTGGGTTAATTTGTCCAGGGCAACACAGCAAATCAATGACAGAATCAAGATTACAACTCAGGATCTCCTGACTCCCTGTCCCGAGCTCAGTTCATGAGGGGCCTGATCCTGAATAGCCTCTTGTGTGTGCTAAATGCTCCCGTTTAAGTCCGAGGTAATTGAGGGAGCTCAACCACTCATTAAGGCCCCCTCAGCATCCTGCACTGTGGGCCCTAGATGATGGTCTCTCTCTGAATGCCACTCTGAATTTTCACATACAGAACTGCTGAGCCTCCTCCAAGCACCACTTGCCTTTGCATTACACAACTTTCACAACCGAGGGCTGGATTGTGCCTTTGGGCACAGCCCTGCGCACGCTGTGTAAGCTGCCCCAGCCCAAGAGGCATTGAGGCTTACACACACCTCTTCCTCTGCTTCCCCCAGGCTCCTAGGGGCAGTAATTTACTGCAGCCCCACACCAGCACTCTCCTCACATCACACTGCTTCAGCTACTCCGGCCAGTGAGTATACATCCAGTCTGATTATTACTCCCTGTCTGATCCAGGAAGGGAGTAAGCAGGTAAATAGTCCCACTTACTCCTATGCTCCAGGACCTAAGCTAACTTTTATAGGGGAGGAAAAGGGGGTTCTTACCCCCCATGAACTCCCATGCATAGGCATAGACATCTGAGCCAAAATCCAGCTCACATACTTTAAAACCCTAAATCCCATCTGTAATGGGGTTGACTACTCACTGCTCAGTGGCACCTCCTTTTGGTGTATCTGGGGAATTAGCTCACCACTCTCCATGCCCCATCCTGTGGCTGCTAAGCCCGGTGCCCCCCTTGCTTGCTCTGTAGCCCTTCTCTTGCTGGTCAGGAGCTGCAGCTCCTCTCCTTCATGGCTTAGCCCTCAAGCCACATCGCCATCGTGCTCCCCTTCTGGGGTCTCATCAGAGTCTCTTTCCACAGAGTCCCAGGCAGTCTCCATATCCACTGGGCTGACTGGTCTGCTCCCGCAGTGACTGGTTGGGGAACCCAGACCTCCCCTCTACTTGTTCCTGCCCAGGTGAGCTTCATTCTCACTAACATTGCCCCTTAGCTCCCCAGCAGATGCAGCCTAAGGCTAATTGGCCTCTCTTGCCACTGTAACCCCTTCAGTGCTGGTATGCGGTGAACACCCCATCACACCTCGCCATGCCAATGGCTCAAGTTTCACTTCCTGTGTGCTTGGGGCGTCATCATCAGTTTGGGTATTTCTGGGTATTACAGCAGCACTCAAAGGTCTCAGCCAGGAGCGGGGCACCATTGTGGGGGGTGAGAGGCAAACACCTAGGAGGACATGGTCTCTGCCCTAAAGAACTTACAATCTAAGTGTCTCTGCTCAGACACAAGGGGCTGCTCATGCAGATCCGACTACAGGATAGTGGCTGAATCTAAGTCAAGATGCCACAAATAAATGTAACGCACATTAAGAAGAATGAGGGGAGAGATGCAGAGGGCAACAGTGGTTCCATAGGCAAACTATGGCCCTGATTCAGCAAAGCGATTAAGCATGTGCTTTAAGTTAAACAGGTGCTTAAGTGCTTGGCTGAATCAGGGCTTATTTGCCTAGCCTTGATGTTTCTGAATCATTTTAGAGGTTTTATTTTTAAATATAAATGAATGAATAGATAAATATCAGCAGTTCCCTAGTTATCCATAGAATCTTCCAAGAAAAACAGGGCAGGCAAATCCTGAATTTCTTATGTAGCTAAAACAGCCAGACCTCTTTTATACAAGATACAGGATCAAACATGGGCACAAACCCATTTTTCCCTTTGCAGGTCACATTTTAATAAAAGCAATTTATAAACAAAAGCAGTAGTTTAAGTGAACAGAGCAAAGACTCAAAATGTAAGAGATCATCTGTATGTCACTCCAAAAATACAGATTTCATCCTGTTATAAACATACTCGATAATTGCAATTGCTTTGCTATGCCTAAGACCATAGGTAGCTCCCAGCCAGTACTGATAATTAACCCACAGCAATGAAATATGCTTTTTATAGGAGCCATGAGATGGCAAAATGTATGGTATATGTCAACGCACAGAGATACGGAGACCCTTTCTTCATTTGGGACACACAGTGAATACGGTCAGGTAAAAAACTCTGATTGAAAATTGACATACAGTAGATGTTTCTGTGTATAAGCCAGCTTGACATTAACAGGGTGAAAAAGCGATTTACAGCACAAACGCATCAGGGTACTATCAGGCCATGGGTTCTAGCTCCCCAGCATAATAATGTATCATCAGTGAAAGCTGCATACCTGGGATAAGTGTGGTAAGTACTGCGAACTGTCAGAGAAGAGAAGAGAACTGAGAAGAGATTAAGTTTGCACTGAAGTTTTCCTGCTATGTTCAGGATATTCTAGTTCATTTGGTTACTGTGCTGTGGTTTACTGCCACTAGCCACCGGCAGTACCAGGAGGTGTGAGCTGGAACGACATCGTGCATCGACTATGAGAAAGGGACCGAGAGACTTTCTCCATTGGACCATATGAACTGGAACCATAAACTCACTGAACATTAAATCTCACCAAATGAGGGTAAATCCATCCTCCTCATCATATCCACTCATTACACTCCACACCTGAACATAGCCATTATATGAACAACATACCCTCATCTCTCAGTGTCTGTACTTTGACCTGTTAACCTTTTACCCCCAGTTGGGGATATTGCAGATTATGTATTCCTTACGCCATCCGATCCTAAACCGAATTTTGCACCCCTTGATAATCTGTACGTTATTCCC
This sequence comes from Lepidochelys olivacea, assembly GCF_965140295.1. Taxonomy (NCBI): domain Eukaryota; kingdom Metazoa; phylum Chordata; order Testudines; family Cheloniidae; genus Lepidochelys; species Lepidochelys olivacea. The sequence continues at coordinate 95,084,220 of NC_140418.1, read as the reverse complement.
TGATAACCAGAAACTTCTACTCTTAAACTCAGTACCGTTTTCTTTTTATTTTAACATCATCTTATTAAACAACTACCATGCTTTACTCCAGAGGTGGCTACATTTCAGCAACAGGTGAAGCAAATGTTATCTATGGATTTGTACCAGGAGGGATAGCTCAGTGGTTTGAGCATTGGCCTGCTAAACCCAGGGTTGTGAGTTCAATCCTTGAGGGGGCCATTTGGGATCTGGGGCAAAAATTGGGGATTGGTCCTGCTTTGAGCAGGGGGTTAGACTAGATGACCTCCTGAGGTCCCTTTCAACCCTATGATTCTATGATATCAGATACTGGGCCTGACCCTGCAAACATTTAGGCACGTGTTCACCTCTTACATGAGTAAAATTATCCTGTCAGCATATCAGGTCCAATATTTATAAACTTCTTTGGGATCCTGTAGGATGAAAGTGCTGTCTAAAGATAAGACATTATTAAGTAGATTTCATTTTCCATGTCATGCTCTTGAAGAAGCTGGTTTGTTGGCATCGTTATGAATGGAAAAAATAAAAGACAGAGATTTTTTGTTTAGAAATGGGGCTGTATCCAAAACTCTGTATCTGAACACCCCAGATTTTGGGAAAGTTTGGACTCAGCCTACATGGATGTCTTGACCCTCCAAATTTTGCTCCCGAATTATGGGCTGGATAGGACACTTCAAAATATATGTTTAATCAATTTATTTGATATGCAGTTCTCCCTTTCTTCTTAAAAATCTTTTCCTTGAGATTTCTACCCAGGGCTTCTCTAATTTACCCCAGATGGTTAGAGCCTCTACCTGGCAGTTATGCCAGCTGGGATTAGCTCACCCTCATGTCAGCAGTTGTGGAGGAGGCTGGAAGCGAGTGGCAGAGGCAGAGAGGCATAATTCATCCTCTGCTCCCGCCTTGCAACAGGGGAGAAATCTAATAGAGCCCTTTATTGGATGTGACATACTCCCCTCTCAATCCTGCCCCCATCTCTGCTGTCTACCAACACTAAGTATTCATCAGTCAGGCCCCCAAAATCATGAGATTTCAATAAAATACATTAAGGACGGGGGTGTTCTCTTTGTTTCCCTTTGGTTTCTGAATTTTTAGAGATAATATTTTGAAGCTTTCCTCCACAACAGTAAGGGCTAGGAACTTGCAGTGTTTTTTTTTTTTTTTGATGAAAGCTGAGGTTTCACTTAATCACATGACTCTAAGAGCTGGAGCTTTAACAAAATCACCCAGAATGTGAGACCCAGGCTATATTCGTGAGAGTTGGAAACACCGTCTGGGGTGTTAGAGGAAGAACTAAGGCTCCACCCACATGCTCAATGGTGGGGAGTACCAGGTGCACAGCTCCTGCTCTCTTCACCCTCCGACCCACATTTCCAGTATACAGGCCCAATGTTTGGGGAACTTTAATGTAGCTATACAGGGGAATGTGGAGGGGTGAGCATTACTCCAATTTACTTCCCTGAACAGCTTCATTGGGCCAGCCACACTCTGCGTCCTACGACTATCCAATTACCTGCTTCTCTGGGTATGAGCTGGCTGAGAAGAATTGAAATTTTATTTCCAAATTATTGCAGAAAAACTCTGACCTCCCAATACTGCTCCAGTTTACACTAATGTAAACCATCGGTGCCCGCCTGGCTCCGTCGTTGTCAATGGACTGATTCTGGATTAACCCTGGGGCCACTGAGTGTAGGGTTTGGAATTTGTGTCAGCAAACCTCCTTTTCAGAGCATTAGGGCTCAGTTGTGCCTGAATAGGGGGTAATGCAGAAGTGCCCATCTTCAGGGGAGCTCCTGGAGGTCCTGGAGAAATGCAGTGCTTCCCAAAGTGCAGGGAAAGAGCACGGGTGCTGAGCCATCCTTTGTCAAGGTGTGTGTGTGTGTTGAGGGGGCATGGGTGGCACAGTTAGCTTTGCAATTTTCTGCTCTGGGTCATGCAAGGTCTGCCATTGGCCCCTGCCTTTGCACATAGGTCTAGTATGATGCATGGAAGTGGAGAAAGTGGGGGCATGTTTCAGGAAGACCTCGTTGGATATGACAACTGAAGCTCAGGAATGCAAACTGGGGCTGCAAACCTGAGCAAGCAACACTGGACTCTTGCATTTTTACTAACATTCTTTCCTACAGTCCTGCCTGCCACATTAGTTATTGCTCATGAACCAATGGGCACAGGGAAGAAAGGATTTCTTGCTCTCTCTGTCTAACTTAAGCACCCCTGGATATGCCTCCAGGGTATCATTGAGCCTGGACAGATCTCAAATCACATGAGTAGCATCTCTTCATGTCATTGCATTGGGCACGGAATTGTCCTCTACAGCCCATGCTTCGGAGATTGCAAAATGGAACCTTAAAGAAAAGTTATTACAAGCAACAATTCCCCAGTCTTCCCGGAAGAGAAGTAAAAACATTATCTAACCCAGTTATTATGAAAGAGGAACACCTGATTTACAGCCTGGATTTTTCTTATTTTACAGATGGACAATGCAGGCCAGTAAGATTCCAGAAGTGACTAGAAAGATACATTAAGCTCAAAAATCAAGCTAATGCAATGTAAAAAGGGAGACTGTGGTGTTGATATATTGTATGTGGGATGGCATAGTTGTGTACCAAAAAGAGTACAGAAATAGAGCCTTTGCCAAGTAATTTTTCTTCTTCTCCCCTAACATCAAGCAACAAAATGGAACTGCAACAACTAGAATGCGAAAGTGGTGGGCTTAATTCATTGGCCGTATGGGATCCGACTGTTTAAAAAATTGTGTAACCCTTCTGCCCGTCAGAGTTGGCAGCAACAAGGGCCGGGTTCAATATCTAGGGGTTCCATTCCAATAACACAATGCAAACCGGCTCGAGCCCCCACCCAGTGACCTGGGACAAATATATACCACCCCTGCTGGGCGCCTCCAAGAGGTAATACTTCCCCTCTCGCAAGCACATAGTCTGAGTGTAGCAAAAGCCTTTTAATAACAGAGAGAAACAATGTGGCATTATGTTGGGGAAACACCACCAACAGGATTCATAACACAACCCATGAGCAAAAAAAAAAACCCACCCCAGGCAAATTGGGGCATGCCCTTTTCCCTTTGGTTCTTGAGTCCAGCAACCCCAAATCACCCAAAGTCCCAAAAGTCCAATGCCCCAAAAGTCTCTGTCCCTGGTCAGGGCAGCCCCAGAGTTCGAAAGTTTATCTGCAGAGCTTTACCTCCCAACCTGGGTGGAGATGGGACGGGGGTAAGAGGCACCTTACATGATCTGAAGCTGACCGCCCCATAGCTCCATAGCGGCGCTCCGCTCCGCCAGCCGCCCCACAAACTCCTTCGCTCAGCTGCGCTCCGCTCCGCCAGCCGCCCCACAAACTCCTTCACTCAGCTGCGCTCCGCTCCGCCAGCCGCCCCACGAACTCCTTCGCTCAGCTGCGCTCCGCTCCGCCAGCCGCCCCACGAACTCCTTCGCTCAGCTGCGCTCCGCTCCGCCAGCCGCCCCACGAACTCCTTCGCTCAGCTGCGCTCCGCTCCGCCAGCCGCCCCACGAACTCCTTCGCTCAGCTGCGCTCCGCTCTGCCAGCCGCCCCACGAACTCCTTCGCTCAGCTCCACGGCCCACAAGCAGCTCCTGCCATCCACACACTGCTCCGCGTCGAACTGCTTCACCAGCCGTCCCGCAAACTGCTCTACAATATATCTTCAGGCTCCCCCACTACTTAACACAACACTCAGTGATTTCAGCTCTTAGGTGAATTCAGCTTGTAGTAGGGGAGCCCCAGTGCTGGTGCACTGTCAGCCCAAAGTGAGCTCAGCAGCCTATAACTAGACTTCTAATGAAATCAAAATTAGCTCTGATATTCCACAGTGGAGAGAGGAGGAAGTGCAATTAGCATGTAAGGCCCTCACCAAGGGGCCCATGCCACCAGGTATTACTACTTGTCCCCAGCCTCTCTCCATTCACACAGTTTTGGAACCCATGACCCTTGCCTAGCGAGTGCTACTTAGTTGATGGTGAATCCCTCCATCATAACAAAAGGCCACGTACAGTTCCAAGCACAGTTCCCATAATCAGAGTAATAACAATTTATTCTTCCTGCCCCAATAACAGAGACACTGGGGATCCCACAGCAGCCAAAGTGACCATTTGGGCAGCTATGGTCTCATTCTAGGCGTGGTGGGTGTGCCTATGCAAATGAGATCGGCCCCTGAAGTTCTTTTCCACAACTTGCCACACCTCACCACCAGATGTCAGGGTGGAGCTCATCCTGACACTGCTTACAATTGATATAAAGCTGCAGTGACGTAGTTACAGTGAGATTCCAAACAGACCTTCAGTGAAAAGTGCTGTCTGAATAATATAAAATTACAACTGAAGGACCAAGCTTACAAAGGCAAGTGAGGAAGGTCATGGGAGGTAATCCTGCTGAAGTCAGTGGGATGACTCATGGGAGCAAAGGTAGTAGGGTTGGCTTGGCACTAAGGCTTCTATCCCATGAACATCCCCATGCATGTGAAATACTACAGAAGTAACCTATGAAGAGCTCATTGCAATGTTACAGCAAAATTGAAGTCAATGGGGCTTTGTACAGGTACATCTCCTGCACCCATGTAATTCTCAGTGCAGGAACTCAGCACAAGCCTGCATCTTAACTTGTGCATTCATGGAGCACAATTAGTTCAGCTAATAAATTAATGGAGATGATAGAAAGATTGTCTGCAATTGCTGAGTGCTGTAAGTGGTACTATTTAGGAGGTGACATATTTTTTGAAACAATCTCAGAACATTTGGACTTAAAAAAACCGTTTCACTCCTGCAATGTTTTAAAAAATCCTTTATCACTTTAAAGGGAAGCTGTTAATCTGAAAATGTAGATTTTTTTTTTAAAGGAAAAACAGGTTTTGTAAAATCAAGTAGGAACAGAAAGGAAAACAGCTTTGGATTATGAATGTTCTTCAGTGAATATTCCTAATGTTTGTTCAGTATTCTCCTTCAGTTTTGGAAACTCCAACATGACTCCATTGTGCTAGTGGATCCAGTCCTGAAAGTGAAGCCATCTTCATGTATAAAGTGAAACTAACCATTTCATTTTCATAGATTCATAAATCCCAAGATCAGAAGGGACCTCTGTGACTACCTAGTCTGATTGCCTGTATAAAACAGCCATTGAGCCTTGCTAAAATAATTACAGGTTGAACTAGAGCATTTGTTTTAGAAAAACTTCCAATCTTTATTTTAAAACTGTCAGGGATGGAAAACAGGAGCAGTGGAACCTCCCTAAAAGTGGGGGCCCACCGGCTTCAGAACCGTGGCCCCACCCCCTGTACCACCCCTTTCCCCAAGACCCCACCCCTGCGCTGTCCCTTTCCCTGAGGACCCACCTCTGCACCACCTTTTCCCCCCAAGACCCCGCCTCATGCTCGCTCTTCTCCACCACCACCCCACCGTCGCTTGCCCTTACAGCCAGTAAAAAGTGATGGGACCATGGGCCCCTGATCCCCCCTGTTCTGGTGCCCAGATGGAGAATCCACCACAGTCCTTGTTAAATTGATCCAATGGTTAATTACCCTCACTGTTAAAAATGTGTATCTTCAACTTCCAACCATTAGATCTTGTGATATATTTGTCTGCTAGACTGGAGAGCTCGGGATCAAAAAATTGCCTCCCGTCTTACTGAGTGAAGAGCAAAATTTAAAGCACTAGTTTATATCAGCGGTTCTCAAACTGTGGGTTGGGACGCCAAAGTGGGTCATGATCCCATTATAATGGGGTTGCCACAGCTGGCTTAGACTTGCTGGGGCCCAGGGCCAAAGCCAAAGCCCAAGCCTGAGGGCTTCAGCCCTGGTTGGTGAGGCTACGGTTACAGGCCCCCTGCCTGGGGTTGAAGCCCTGGGGCTTTGGCCCCTTGCCCTGGGACAGTGGGGCTTTACCCACCCCATCCCCCTGCGGGGTAGCGGGGTTTGGGTGGGCTCAGGCTTCAGTCCCCCTTCCTGGGGTCCTGTAATCATTTTTGTTGTCAGAAGGGGGTCATGCTGCAGTTAAGTTGGAGAACCTCTGATTTATGTAGTAAAAAATAAATGAACAGAGCTGGGAAATGGTACATCAAAAAACCAATATAAAAGGATAGCATCAAGGTAAAAATGAAGGGTCTTTTTCTAGTAGACTGTTTATGATTTTGCTTTTTGGTCACTTTTTATTATGTATTTTTCCCCCATTATTCCCGTTTTAATCATTTCCCATTTGTTTGGTGGTTGGATGTTACAAAAGAAAAGAAGTTATTTGGAGTACCAGAGAAGTTTTCCATTCTTGCTCGTGTGACACTGAGATACTTCTGGAAACTTGAAATGAGTTGTTGTATTATTCTTTTACAGCTAAATAGCTTATTGTCCTTTAACCAAAACAAGCAGCACTTCCTTAGTACTTGGCGAAATAACCAGACATGTCATGGGCCAAGAAAGGGTCAAAACATTACCTTTTCTTTCAAACAACATTGCCTCGACCCTGTTGTGCTCAGTGTTTTCATTTATCGCTCTTGAAGCTGAAATACATTCCAGATGTGATTTGCAAGAGCTCCCGCAAGGTCATAGCCAAGTTGAGGTGCTCTGGCTGACCCCTGGTGACCCCAAGGTGTCCTATAGGGGAGGAGGCCCCATTCCCTGGAGCTGTCATTACAGATAAATTCTAACTTCTACTTCTGCTGAAAGTCTCTCACTTTTCTTTTTATTTTGCGGGCTTCCTTGCCACCACCTGGTTTGTTTCTTAATGAGCTCCCTGAAACCAAGCTGGTGAACAAAGGGTTCCAGTTCCCTCATGTCTCTCCCAGTCCTAACTTGGTCTCTGAATACCATGCCAGGGGATCTCTGTACTTTGGTGAAGGCATCAGGGACAGATCAAACAGGAATATTAAGAATGAAGTGAAGCATTTATAGGTGCATGGGAAAGGGAGAGGTTGTTGCATTGTAGGTCCTCTTGGGGTTTCTTAATGAATAAAAAATGAAGTTACGCCGTCAACACTATCATTTCCTTTAATCCTTTTAAACTCCCCGACCTGAACGATGACACTCATTTCCATAAAAATAAATGGCAGGATATTGTGCTACTTCCTCAGTCATATTCCACCTCAGGGCATGACAAGGGCATAATTGCACTCCCTAAATAGAAGCACATTAATGGCCTGGGACTGATCACTCATAGCTTCCATTAAGTCAATAGTGGGTATGAGCGCTCAGCACCTATGAAAATCAAGCTATAAATTCCTAATCCTACAAATACTTATACAAATAACATTTCAATTGGATTACTCATAAATGTAAATCTATTCACCTACATAGCTGTAAACAGGATTGAGGGCTAATGTTTCAACAGCAGCATTAATGTGAGCTGAGCCAAATTCTGCAATTTGGAAAAAAATTCTGTTCTGAAATGAAAAAAATTCAGTATTTCCCCCCAAAAATGAAATTCTGGGAAAAAAATCATTTTGGGTGGATCAAAAAATTTAGTTTTGATAAAATTGAAACATTTCATTCCAATTTTGACCTTTTTAAACTTTAAAAAATATTGTATAAAAACCAACACATTTTGTTTTGAAAAGTTGTTTCGAAAGAAAAAATCAATATGTTCCATTCAAAGAATGCGAAAAGAGGACATTTTGACATTACCGAAGTGCTTTGTTCTTGAATCAATATTTCTGCAAAAGGGATGTGTTTTTCAAAACATTTTGATTTTGACAAGAATGGCATTTTCGGGGGGGGGGGTGGGAAACAGTTCAACGAACAGTTCCTGACTAGGTCCAGTGGGAGCCCATATTCTGGCTGCTCTCAGTTCAATGCACAGCCAACTCCACCCATTGTGCAGATTTCCTGCTACTGGCTGAAGTAATTCTTCCTGGGGAGGGGATGTTAATGTGTTAGGAGAATGTGTGCATTAATATATCGGTGCTGCATCGAGGACAGATATGGATGTGCTAAAACGTGCAGGCTGTAACCCCCAGTTCATGAGTCCCACCACAATGTGTCTCTATGGCTCTGGCTACAGAAGACCAGCATCTCTCTGAGTTTGTGGGAAAACCAAATTCATTGTGGTCAGTTTCCAATCTGCTGCCACGCTTCCTGAATTTTAAATGAATATTGGAGAATACTTGCAGTTAGATTTGTAAATTCTTTGCATTTGGAGTCTTTAAATCGCAACTGGATGGAAGCCTTTCTAAAAGTCGTGCTCTAGCTCAACCACACGTTGTTGGGCTCAATTTATGACTCATTGAGAGAAATCTTTGGCCTGGGTTGTGCAGGAGGTCAGACTTTGATGATCATTATGGTCCTTTCGGGCTTTAAAATTGATGAAAAACTTGATTCTAAGAATTCCATTCATCCAATCAGGGAGCAGAACCAATAATGTGTGATTTGTCTATCCAATCAAAAGTAGCCAGTGCAGCTTGAATTTCTTGAATACTCCATGTGACCTGCTATTGAACAAGCTACAGTCCAACAAATAACTCTGCGGGCTGTAAGGAAGGGCCAGCCACTTATCTCCTCTGTGCTCCAGGAGCTAGAAGCGCAAATAGAACCACCAGATTATCTAGTCTTGACTTCCTGTATTTCACCGGGCACCAATGCCACCCACACACTAAACCCAGCAATCGGAATAGACCAATGTATTACAGCCCTCAGGGGGCTAAACTATTTTGTGCCAAAGTCAGAGAACAGGGGGGACTAAGGTGTACCAATACCCAAGGCTCCTGCAATTTCAAGGAGTTGATTAAATGACCAGTAGTTACAGAACGAAAGAGATCAATGCAACTAGCCATTGCACATGTTAGTCGCTGTAGCTTTTAAAATACCATTTATTTCCTGTTTTGAGACAGTCCTGTGCCTTCCCTGCCACGTCACTGAATTTTCCTCTTTGAAACCTACTTATTTGCCCCCTATTTTGCCGTGTGGAATTTCAACATAAAGGGTACATCTCGGCTGGTTTCTGAAGATATTCCAAAGAAAACGACTCTCAAGAGCAAACTTCACTGACATACCCAGCTGGCTGCTATGACTGAAGCCCTGGTACTTTCTTCTAATATTTTGGTTGTTTTGTGGAAACGATAGAATCATAGCTATTACAGATGGAAAAGACCCATGCGCTTATCTAGTCTACCCCCAGCTGCTGCAGGATTGCTCCTTACAATACATTCCTGTCCAGACTAGCTTGAAATGACCCGAGCAATTGGGGGGCCAGGGACTTCCACAGCTTCCTATGAGTGAAAAATAGCTTTACATCTCTGAAGAGTTGAAAGCTGCTGCCCAGTGATGGCAACAAAATGTACCGACAGTGCATAGTGGAAGGAAATTCCCTGTAGCTAAGCTTCATTTCAGCAAACGGTATTGGAACATGTGTAACCCATTATGATAAACCTTTTGCTGGAAACTGCCTAACCTATGCCTAATTAAGGGATTCTTTAAAAAGCAAAGGTACCAGCCACTATCAAGGAAAGGATAATGAGAGGCTGCTTTGTATAATCCTCCCCTCCATCTTTATCCCTTAAGTGTGTCTGTGGCAATGGGCTGTCCCACTGTTGTTGCTAAGACCTTTATTTTAATTACAGGCCCCTCCAGTATAAGAACAATTCCCCAGGCCCTTGCAAAATACACCCACTGTACTTAGGTTGTGATGGGTTGGATCGCAGAAACCCCCTTGGGAGCTGCCATCTGATGTGCCAAGACTACTTCTGCCCCTGATTTCCTGCCCAGTCAGCTTAGGACTTCAGTGCCCTGCCTGGTTTGAGCCAGACCCGATAGCCTGCTGCAAACCCAGACCCAGGTCTGAACCACGTCCCTTAACAGCTGTAGGCTTAACTGAAAGCAGCTTACAGAAGTGTGCCTGTCTTTAACACTCAGATGCCCAGTTCCCAATGGGGTCCAAACCCCAAATAAATCCGTTTTACCCTGTATAAAGCTTATACAGGGTAAACTCATAAATTGTTCGCCCTCTATAACACCGATAGAGAGATATGCACAGCTGTTTGCCCCCCACCCAAGTATTAATACATACTCTGGGTTAATTAATAAGTAAAAAGTGATTTTATTAAATACAGAAAGTAGGATTTAAGTGGTTCCAAGTAGTAATAGACAGACTTGCATGTTTTATTTTATTTTGCTTGGTAATTCACTTTGTTCTAAGTCTAGTACAGTAATAAAAACTGAATACAGATAAAATCTCACCCTTAGAGATGTTTCAATAAGTTTCTTTCACAGATGGGACGCCTTCCTAGTCTGGGAACAATCCTTTCCCCTGGTACAGCCCTGGCTCCAGCTCAGGTGGTAGCTAGGGGATTTCTCATGATGGCCCCCCTTTGGTCTGTTCCACCCACTTATATATCTTTTGCATAAGGCGGGAATCCTTTGTCCCTCTGGATTCCCACCCCTTCTTCTCAATGGAAAAACACCAGGTTAAGGAGTAGTTTGTGAAGGCCAGGGCCGGATTAACTTTTTTGTGGACCCAGGGCTATTAGATTTTTGTGGGGCCCCTGTATACAAGTCTTTTTCCTAATTTTAAACAAAATGATCACACACATGGCATCGAGGTTATTAATGCTATACTAAACTTGTCTTTTAATTAACATAAAGCCATTCTGTGGTTACATTTCAGTCTTAAAACATGTAGAATATAGTTAAGTTAATTCAAAATAGCCTACTTCTGACCTTAGAACAGCTGTTATATTAGTTTTTTTCTGGGAGGGAGTTTAGGTGCAGGAGGGGGCTCCAGGCTGGGGCAGAGTGTTGGGGTGCAGGAGAGGGTGAGGGGTGTGGGCTCTGGGAGGGAGTTTGCATGCAGGAGGGGATTCTGACCTGGGGCATGGGGTTGAGGTGCAGGCTCCAGCTGGGAGGCGCTTACCATAGGCAGCTCTCGGCCGGCGGTGCAGCAGGGCTCAGGCAGGCTGCCTGTATGCTGTGGCCCCATGCTGCTCCTGGAAGCAGACGGCTGCTGGCACATCTCTGCGTGCCCCTGGGGGGAGGGGGAATAGCACGTCTCCATGCCCTGCCCACAACCCAAGTGCCGCCCCCGCAGCTCCCATTGGCCGGGAACCAGCCAATGGGAGCTGTGGGGATGGTGCAGGGGGAGGGGGCAGTGCCCAGAGCCGCCCCCCACCAGGGGCCACAGAGATGTGCTAGCAGCTGGCCACTTCCAGGAGCGATGTGGGGCCACAGCATGCAGGCAGTCTGCCTGAGGCCCGCTGAGCCGGGATCCCCCTTAGCCTGGGGCCATGGGCTGCAGCCCCTAAAGCCCCCATATTAATCCAGCCCTGGTGGAGGCGGCCCTCCCCAGGCAAGAGGGCTGACACTATAGAGGACCAGAATTGGGGAGGAAGTTTTGGGAACCCACAGCTGTCAAGGCCATGGAGCTGAAGAAGGAAGAGCCTAGAAGAGCTCCTGCTGGGGCTTGACCCAGGATACATTTCTAGTGCAGGCATCAGGGACACATGAAAAAAGACTGCCCATATGTGGAATGTGGTGTTGCTGAATTTTGAGGCGGGGTTGGGACTGCAGGGGAGGACAAAGGAAAGAAATTGTCCACCATTCCACTGATGGTGAGCAGGAAATGCCAAAGGGGCTTGGTAGACATGGCCTCTGCTTGCTCCCTGATCTGGAGGTGGTTGGTGAAACCTCACTGGCTGGTTCCAGGGGCAAGTGTGGGAACAGAGTATGTCCCTGGGGATAAAAAGTGCTGCCCTGTGGCAGAGGTAACCCTGAAGGTTTGTGGGAGGTTCAACTGGAAGAGAGTTAGGGGAGCGGGCAGATTGCCCCAACCTGTTGTGTTGTTGAGTAGCTACCAGAGCCTCTTCCCATTACAAAAACAACGTGGGGTCTGGGGCTCAGACAGGGAAACATAAAACCCCAGAGGGAGGAAATGGAGCCTGAAAGGAAGAAAAAAAACTAAACCAAAGTGGACAGATTTAGAACCTCCTAGACAACAGAGCCTTTGTCAGGCGAAAGAGGAGGAAAAAAAGAGTCCCCCAAAAAACGGAGCAGCGTGGGATAGGAACAGTGAAGAAAGACAACCTGAGCTCCTTAGTGGAGGTGGAAGGCTCCATTCCATAGAGCCCACTCTCCTCCCCACCCACCCACCCCAGGACCAAGGAGAAGAAGACCAGACAAGATTTGGAGGGTTTGAAGAGCCTGCGGCCTGCAATAATCACGGGGAGGAGGGGCATGTCCTGGATCCACCAGCAGTTGCAAAGGGGGAGAATGGGGAGAGAAATTCCACAGCGTGCCCAAGATGCAACAACTTGTGGGCCGAAACAGCACAGTGGGAGCTGTCCTCTCCCCACCAAGTGCAATTTCTGTGAGTGGAATATGAGTGGGAACCCCAGGAATGACTGGGACACCCCTGCAGGGTGGCACCTCCAGTACGCCAGGGAGAGTATGGGGAAAGAAAAACTGGACTGTCAGGTAAGGTGGGGAGGTGCTGGGCAACTCCAGTTAGTTGCCCTAGAGCACACCTGATTCTGAGAATGGCTCCCAGTCAATAGATTGGGTTGGGCTGGGGAGAGTTAACAGGCTAATTAACTCTTAGCCCAGTGGGTACAAAAGGCACAGGAAGGAGGTGTGAAGGGCAAAGAAGAGAATGAGTGGGAGAGGGACTGGCTGGCTTGTAGAGTCAGAGCCATAAGAGATCTCTCCACTCCTTGCCTCAGGACCTCAGCGCTCCATGTTACTCTTGGGATGGAGCTGCACAGTCTGTAAAGGCAGTGGAAACGAACACAGTCAATAAAGCGCACAAGGAGTTTTACTAGAAGAAGGCCTCCAAGCTGTTTGTGGTCTAGAAAGTAGGTAGGAGCCAGTGCGTCCTGCCACCGGGAGTTAGAGGGCTGAGAGCAGGGGTATCCAGTTGAGTTGCTTGGATTTTGTTGAAACTGGGTCTTATCTCTATTTCGTGTGGAGTTTCTGGGTTTATGTCAGTCCAAAACACAGTGGTCCCAAAAATATGTGAATGAAGCCAGCAGCTTTCTCATAGTCTTAGGAACAACAACGGGGAGCATCCAGCATGCACAGCATGAGGGGCTCTTCAGCTGCCAATGTTGAGAGGGACAACAAAAGTGAGTAAGATGGGGGATGGTGCAACTCAGATGTCCATACAGTCCCCCAAGCCAAAGACTGCTCTCCGCTGGGGCACCAGCCAGCCCTAGCTTCTCCAGATATGGAGAGGAGGATGCAAGGCCTTCCCTCCATTCCACCAGTTGCAGTGCAATCAACTGCAATTGATCCTCTGGGACAATGCATCAGCTGCGCTCCCTGGGAGTACAGGCTCCAGCCTGCCCCCTGCCCGGGGCTGTGCTGTAATGGCACAATCTGGCCCAAACTCGCTTGGCTGTATCCTGATGAGCCACTTCAGAAGACAGTAGTGTTACACAGATGCAGACAACTGATTCAGGCTTCTAGCAGGTGGGATGTTGTGATACTGGCAGCCCATGTGCCAACCCATGCCAAGGTCCCTGGGCCTTGCTGTACACTGACAAATGCATAGCTGGAAACCAGTTTGGCTAGTGCAAAGGCTCTTTTTGCAGCAGACAGGGTATGCAGATGGCCCTGTGTGACTTTTCTGCTTCTATGCAGCGCTTTCATGGTGCAGGAGGTGTTGCACTGGCCCTCCATGCGGGGGTGGATGTCATCCCAGATGTGGAACAAAGTCCAAATAATGTTCCAGGAAGCGCATGTGTCTAGAGGCAGTTCCCACAAAATGAGAAGGATTGCTTGTGGCACCCACACCAATGTGAAAGGTGAGGGACAGCTGACAAGGAACCTTCCCTCTTGGGTAACATCCAAGCCCATGGCAGCACAAAGGGGTTGATTCTGCTCATGTTGGAGTAAACAGCAAAAGTCCTGTTGACTTCGGTGGTGCAGTATTAGCCAGTAAGAGAATGCTTGTTCCTAAGTTAAGTCTTCTTTCTGTGGCTGTAAGGACACATTCTGCATCCCTTCCCCACACAAAATAAAACTTGTACAAATAACTCGTTTACCCAACGGAAGGATTACAAAATCTGCCCCTCATTTTATTTTCTTCTGATGATTTTGTTGCATGTTTCAATGATCACCAACCTAACCATTCCATTTCTGAGGTTTTAATCAAACCCTCCCGACAGTAGCTTAACATAGTAGCTTTGCAGTCGAACTTTAATACTGATTGATTTTTTTCAAACGGGTGGCTTTATTAAAGAGTTACATGTGTTTTAGTGCTAACACTAAACCAGACTGCTAAATCTGTCTCTCTCAGTGGTAGAGACTAGGTGGGTGAGGTAATATCTTTTAAAGGACCAACTTCTATATTTAGCCTGATATATAGTGGTCAGAGGGTTACAGATGGTTATAAATGTCCCTAAAAACAACGAGGAGTCCAGTGGCACCTTAAAGACTAGCAGATTTATTTGGGCATAAGATTTCATGGGTTAAAAAACCCATCTCTTCAGATGCACCTATTCATTCAGGTGCATCATTCAGATGCATCTGAAGAAGGGTTTTTTTTTTTACCCACAAAAGCTTATGCCCAAATAAATCTTTGGTTAGTCCTTAAGGTGCCACCGGACTCCTAATTATTTTTGTGGATAGAGACTAACACAGCTGCTCCTCTGATATATGTCCCTGTTAAGTTTCTTCCTTCTTCATGCTGTGGCATTTCCATCTCTCAATGGTCACAGGCATCTAAAATGTGGAGTTTAGGTTCTTTCAGGGTAGGCTGAAGTGACACGTCAACTTGCGTGTGTATGAATGAATAGGGGTGGGTTACAGCCAGCTGAATAAAAATAATAGCCTCCGTTTTGCAGGTTTAGTGGAGGGATTAGTGAGTGAGAACCATTTTTCCAGGAATTCTCCCTTGTCAGCGGAAGGAGATGGAATGCATGTGATTACATTTAACTAAGCTTAACTAAGAGGTACTTGACGGGATTCTATGAAAAATGTCCTACTTTTGCACAGTGTGTAAAAAGGAGCATTTACCACTTTGTTGAATAAATTGCCTTAACTGTTCTTAGGCTAAAATATGCGTCTGATTACAAATGTCTTACCACAGTCAAAATTAGTAATGCATTTACTTCAAATTCACAGCGCCTTCCTTTCATCCAAGCCCTATAAAATCCACAGCTTCTTGAGTGAAATAAAATACCATGAATGCTGTATTGTCTGTGTTATACTGGTCCTTTGGCATCTGGTGCCTTTAGAATTAAAAAATATTCTTAACTTCCTCCAAACCCCTCTAGTAAACATCTCTGCCAAAGAGCCATCTCCCAGCCATCTAGACCACAGGGCAAAGAAAGAAATTTACTGGGAAAAATAATTATCCCTGTCTTAGTTGAGCTATGTCCAGCAATTTGAACATAACCGGATGGTCTAGAAAAATAATGCCTGGATCTACATTGATGTACTATCGTAATATGGAAACAAAACAAGTGGTAAACAATTTTATATTCAGTATAACAAAATTTTCCATGAAATTTAATTTTCCTCAATCCTGTATTGATACAAATGGATTTTTTCAAGAACAATAGGAGAAAATTTGCAGAAATATATATATATATATATATATATATATATATATATATATATATATATATATATTCAAAATTGGTTTTTCAGGCCTCAGCTTCTTTATATGTGTGTGCAAATTATGCCCCTGCTCATTAGAGGTGCAAACAGTTTGCGTGCTCTTCTAAGGGTCTCACACCTGCATGCACACAAGTGTTAGACTTCGCACCCTGAAAGTCAGTTGCACACCCAGCTGTTAGACCACTGACAGTGTGTGAGCAAGGGTTTGAGTTTTTAAAGTACACCCACAGTTAGTTACAGCTGTAATATGTGGCTGCTTGTAAGGAAGTGCAAGTAAGGGCACAAATGGGGAAGAAGTTCGGGGCTAAGTTTTCAGATTACAGGTTTATTAACAAATCTGGGGCCAAACTGTGCTCTTGGTTATTTACTCACAGTTCCCCTGTGATAATGACAGGAGCCATCTGTCTATGGCCAAAGACAGAATATTAGTGCTTACTGTTTGCATATCCAGTGAAGATAGTGATGTACCCTGTAGAAAAGCCCCAGCATGCAGTTGGTGTGGGGGAAGAATTATGATAGCATATACAAAGACATCTTTTCTTTCCATTTGCAGAAGAATATTAAGGCCTGGTTGAAAGATATTAGCTAAATATCTCTGTCACTCAAGTTATAACTGCCTTCTTTAACACAACACTCAGTCTTGGTCCTTTATCTATCTTGGCTTGTTCTATCACTCTTTTAAAGTTGTTTTGCAAAGTAGATTGCTCTTTCTGGGAGAAGGGTGATATACAACATGTTGGTCAGTTTTTCTATATGTTTTCTGGTCTAGTTTAAAGGATAATAAAACCTTGAGTTTCTTTAGTAAAATAGCACTTCAAAGATCATACATGTTCCTTCTGGCTATCCAGGTATTTGTATGGCCCTGATCACTGTAGTATCTGATCTACCTTATGTCGTTGCAATAAGTATATTTGTGTGATTGAGGATTACTCACTGAAAGCTTGCAGGTTAAGATGGTGGAAACTGGATTTTTGATTAAACAAAAATTTTCAAGAACAAGTTTCTGGTTTTGTCAAAACTTTTGAGATTTTGCTGGAAAAACAAAACTGGAGGGTATAGTGTGATAACTGAAAACCAACAATTATTTTTGATGAAAACCTGAAAAACTTTGACACAAAAAATTTTGATGGAAAAAGAAAAAAATATTTAGAAACAATTCACAGGAAAATAAATGATTTCCCAAGCAGCCTCTCTGAAGAGTGACTTTGCACCTGCCCCGACCTCCTGAAATACATTGTTAATGGAAGAATACATGAGAAGGGATTTGGGTGCCTCAGAGGTATGGAGATGAGATATGAAGCCTTTCCTCAACATGGATTTCTCAAGAAGAAATCTTGTCAAACCAGCCTAATGTCTTTCTTAGACAGGGTAACAAGCCTTGGGGATAGGGGGGAAGCAAGAAATGAGATACATCTCGACTTTCTTAAGGCTTTTAAAATGATCTCACATGAACGTCTCAGAAGCAAACAAGGGAAATATAGCCTAGACAAATGTACTGTAAGGTGGGTACACAACTGGCTGGAGCACCATACTCAAAGTGTAGTTAGGAGTGGTTCACAGTCAAGCTGGAAGGGCTTACATATTGAGGGATTTGTCCTGGGTCTGGTTTTATTCAATATCTTAATAAATGATTTTGATAATGGCATAGAAAGTACACTTATAAAGTTTGCAGATGATACTAAGCTGGGAGGGATTGCAAGTGCTTTGGAGTACAGCATTAGAATTCAAAATGATCTTGACAAATTTAAGAAATGGTCTGAAATAAATAGGATGAAATTCAATAAGGACAAATGCAAAGTTCTACGCTCAGTACTGCACTCAGGAAGGAGTAATCCACTGCACAAATACAAAACCAGAAATGACTGCCGAGGAAGGAGTATTGCAGAAAAGGATCTGTGGGTTATAGTGGATCACAAACTAAATATGAGCCAACCATGTAACACTGCTGCAAAAAAAGCGAACATCGTTCTGAGATATATTAGTAGCAGTGTTGTAAGCAAGACACAAGAAGACATATTTCCACTTTACTCAGCACTGATAAGGCCTCAGCTGGAGTACTATGTCCATTTCTGGGCACCACTTTTCAGGAAAGACGTGGACAAATTGGAGAAAGTCCAGAGGAAAGCAACAAAAATGACTGAAGGTCTAGAAGACATGGCCTATGATGAAAGATTGAAAAAATGTGTTTGGTCTGGAGAAGTGAAGCCGGGAGGGGGGGGGATCCATAACAGTCTTCAAGTACATAAAAGATTGTTATAAAGAGCAGGGTGATAAATTGTTCTCCTTAACCACTGAGGACAGGACAAGAGGCAATGGGCTTAAATTGCAGCAAGGGAGATTCAGGTTGTTAGACATTAGGAAAAACTTCCTAACCGTCAGGGTGCTTAAACCCTGGCACAAATTACCTAGGGAAGTTGTGGAATCTCCATCACTGGAGGCTTTTAAGAACTGGTTAGACAAACACTTGACAGGGATGGTCTAAATAATATTTAGTCCTGCCCCAGTGTGGGGGACTGGATTAGAAGCACTATTGAGGTCCCTTACAGTCCTACATTTAGTGATCTCCAGGTCACCAGTTTGAATCTAGCCCAAACTGGTAGAGATTGAAAGTTATTCAATGACTTGTAAAGTAAGACGATCTAAACCAGTTCCCAGTAGACAGGTGCCCATGTTACAACAGAAGCATCAAAAGCACTTTTGCTGGCAATCTCTGCAAAGGTCAAGGATTAAAGGAGCCGTGCAGATTGCACTCTACTCTCACCAGAGTGGTCGTCCTTCCAGCCCAGCACTGCACGTCCTTTTTTGGTATTTTGTCAGGGAAGATCATTCTGGGGATAAACCGGGGACTTCAGTCTCCAGAACCATCTTTCCATCCGTGCTATATTCACTATGTCAGAGAAAAAAGTCTCCTTTGCATTGTATATAAGTCTGGTGATCTCAAAGATCAAAGTCTGTAGTGCAAAGAGTATGTGTAGATTGTGAATGAAGGAAAAAAGCTTGAAAGAAATTAAGAGCATGATCATATCTCATATTTCTTGGTTTAAGTATCATATGCATTAAAATCCTTGTTATTATTATCATTTATTTTGACAATAGCCTTGATGGCAATTGCTTCCTTTAAGATTCCCCTTTCCCCATGAAATTGCTTTAATATCCTCTCAATTAAATTATATTAATCTGTTGTAAATTGTTATTAAATTATATCAATCAACACCAATTTTCTTTTCTCTCCATAGTTTTTATTAAGTTCAGAGACACCGTCGTTTAATGCGCTGACTTACACTTTAAAGAATGAGTTAAAATCCTACCACAGAACACAAGTTCAAAGAGGTTGTCTGGTCATGCCCTAGATCCCAATTCTTCAAACATGCATGTGCTTAGCTTTCAGCATGCCAGTTGCCCTACTGAAGTTAATGGAATTACTCCGTGTAAAAAACTAAGTGCATATTTAAATGCTTGCATGGCCCGCACCTCTCTCTTTACCTGGGTGCATCACCAGACTGCCAAACAATTAGGCATGATCAGCAGATCCCTTCCAAATGGCGAGCAAGGAATGTAACATCCAGGGAGTTAAAGGGAAAAACTAAGGTATATTGGAAGGGCAGTGTGGGAAAATTTCACTCTAAGTGCATTTTCAAAGCAGTAAATTCACTTAGAAATGAAAAAATAAACACAGCGGCAGGGGGGAGCTGAATTTTGGAGCTGCTGTGTGTTGCATGGGGAAGAGTGTGTCAAAAATTAAGACAATGGGAAATCAGTCTTAAGTGCAAAGTTCTATGGAGACAGTCAGAGGCAACGGAGAGCCTACCTCGCCTACTGCCTCCTTGGGATCTGCTATGTGAGAACTGATGTCCTGCCTGCTCTCTGAATGACAGAGGTGATGCTCGCAAGAAATGCTGGGTAATGTCAGGCAGCTGCAACGGCACTTGTGTATGCTTGTTAGGAGTGTAACAGGAAAACTTCTTCCAGGCTTCATAGGCTTCCAATAGCAGCAGCAGCAGCGGGAGGCACGTTCCAGGCAGCTGATTGCATTTATCAAATTCATATTTCTCATTTTTTAAAAAAAAAATCAAGGCCTGGGAGCCATACGATGGACGTGTTCCAGCTCAGGCCCCTTTGAGCATAGAGAAATGTGCCCTGAGGGCTGCAGCAGGGACACACTTTCTCTCTATGTGAGCCAGCAGAACAAACAGCAGAGCCCTCCGCTGGGGCTGATTGTTGACATGTTTATGATGATGAAGTGGGGGCAGAGCTCTCAAAGGGGATGCTAGACATGAAGAAGGAAAGTGAGGCACTACTGGAGGGCCTATATAATGCTAAATATTATAGGAAATGGCAGTTTCTTCCTATGTGTGACCTTTTCACTGAGGAGTTAAGAGGGTCCCTACCCTACCATACATCACACATTCCCCACTTAGAGAGGCAGGTTTAACAACAACAACAACCCAGCAGGCGCCAGCAGTATGGAGTCACAGGGCTGAAGTTACAGGGACTCCAGCCATAATTTATAGCCTTGCTTGGTAAGTGTGAAAGACATGGTACTGTGTGCCTGAAAATCCTGCCCAGAGGACAGTTAATAAAAGCCAAGTGGGTATTGAAATACCCATCCAATCAGGGATTGCCAAACTGCCCATGGTTATGGTCTAAAGTACTTCTTAACCATGTGTGTACATGTGCTGTGGAGGTTGTTTGATTGGGTACCTGAGTCTAATGGCCTCAGTAAAACCTCCCGTTTAGAACCTGAAGGAGAAAAAAGACTGAATGAGGTTTGATGATCTCCTAAGAAGGACTCCTCCCACTCTTGGAAAGACTCATCCTTCTTCCATGTGAAACAGCCTTCCTGCACCTCTCCATCTTGCTATCTCTCTAGACCAAATTTATCCCTGGAACAAGCAAACACAGTTCCCATTGACTTCAGTAGGAGCCTGTCTAGGTGACACGTGCCACATGAACCCTGCACTGGAAGCCCTAGGTACAGGCCTATTGTCCCTGGTGGTTCATCTGGCTCTGAACACGGATTTCCATCTCTGCAAACTGCCTCCATGGTCTCCTAGCTGCATAGCTGATGGTCCTCTGCTGAAATATCCCTAAAGCAAACTTTCTATTGTGGATTTCCAAGTGCACCTTGGGCGCCATCATTGCACCCTGATGATGGGAGGTGAGCAGAACAGAAAAACAAAACCTCTGGAGCTAAAAGAGCAATGTCCCATTCAGTCATTACCAGAAACTAACTCACTGGCAGATTTTAGGAAAATGAAACAAACTCCAATAACCTAAAAATCCTTTTGTGAATTTCCCAATAGAATCCTCATCTAAGGCTTTAACTAGCCTTTAAATTCAGTTCTTCAGTTTGCCCAGTTTCATGCCAGCTAATTTAGAATTAAATAGACATACATGTTAAACTTTCTGCTGACTCCCCATTGTCTTTCGTCAATTCCTGCTGATGGGTACAGGGATCACACTGTCTTTAAGGCAGTAGGGCTTTGATCCCGGAAGAAAAGGACCCATTTTTCTTTAGATAATATTCCAGCATCTTAACCTGGAGCAAGATTCCCTCTTGGCCTTTTAGATCTATTAGGTGGAGGATGATGGCTCTGCTTGGGTCTGGATTCTGTCACTGCTTTCTTGGGATTAGTATGTAAAGTCTCTCCAGGATTAGAAGGGTAAAGACTAGAGGTTGGATGACATTTTTTTGTCTGAAACTTTTTTCAGTGAAAAATGCATAATTTGTCAACACCGAAACTTTTAGTGAATTTGGGTGGATATCAATGAATTGTGCATTTTAGAACATTAAAATTGAATAAATAAATAACCAATGTTTCATTTTGATATTTTCAAAACAAAATGTCTTAATTTTTTGGTTTGAAATGACTTTTTTCTTTCAAAATCCCCTTTAATTTCATTTAAAAACAATGAAAAAGATTTAATATGGTCAAAATTGAAATGGAACATTTCGGTTTTGTCAAAACAAAACATTTTTGTCTTACCCACAACGATATTTTCAGACTCTTCGAAATTGCCAGCAGATGGAAAACTCCATTATTCACCTGGCTCTAGTAATAACAGATATTTTCCCTAAAGTGAGATTAGAGCTGGTTGAAATGTTTATGTAGATATGTGTTTTTAATAGAAAATTTTGGTTTT